>NC_058519.1:563446815-564696815 GCF_904849725.1 Hordeum vulgare subsp. vulgare
CCAATATGACCTAAGCGGCAGTGCCACAAGAAAGTGGCGCTATCATGATCAACTCTACATCTTTTGGTCTCAATGTTATGTATATGTGTATCATCACTATCGATATTCAACATGAATAAACCCCTCACATTGGGTGCATGACCATAAAAGATATTACTCATATAAATAGAATAACCATTATTCTCTCATTTAAATGAGTAACTGTCCCACATTAAACAAGATCCGGATATAATGTTCATGCTTAACGCAGACACTAAATAACATTTATTGAGGTTCATCACTAATCCCAATGGTAAGTGAAGTGAGATCGTCCCGACGGTGATTGCATCAACCTTGGAACCATTTCCCACGCGCATCATCACTTCATCCTTCGCTAGCCTTTGTTTATTCCACAGTTCCTGTTTCGAGTTGCAAATGTGAGCAACAGAACCGGTATCAAATACCCAGGCACTACTACGAGAGCTGGTGAGGTACATATCAATAACATGTATATCAACTATACTTTGTTTGGCGTTGGCCGCCTTCCTATCACCCAGATACTTGGGGCAGTTCCGCTTCCAGTGTCAAGTCCCCTTGCAATAATAGCACCCAGTTTCCGGCTTGGGTCCAACCTTCGGTTTTTTCATCGGAGGGGCAACTGCCTTGCCACTCTTCTTGGAGTTACCCTTCTTTCCCTTGCCGTTTTGCTTGAAACTAGTGGTTTTATTGACCATCAACACTTGACGTTCTTTCTGGATTTCTAACTCAGTGACTTTCAGCATCACAAACAGCTCGGCGAGTAACTTATTCATCCCTTGCATTTTATAGTTCATCATGAAGTTCTTATAGCTAGGTGGCAGTGACAGGAGAACTCAGTCAGTGATAGCCTCTTGCGGGAGAGAAATCCCCAGCTCAGCTGGACAGTTAGAGTACCCAGACATTCTGAGTATGTGTTCACTGACACACCCGTTCTCCTCCATTTTGCAAGCATAAAACTTATCACAGGTTTCATACCTCTCGATTAGAGCATGCTTCTCAAAGATAAACTTCAATTCCTGAAACATCTCAATGCTCCATGATGTTCAAAACGTCTTTGAAGTCCCGGTTCTAAGCCATACAAATCTGCACATTGAACAAATGAGTAGTCATCCTTACACGACTGCCAAGCGTTCAAAACGTCTTGGGTCACCGTTTCGGGTGGTGCATCACCTACCGCTGCATCAAAGAAATATTGTTTTTTGGCAGCCATGAGGATAAGCCTCAGATTACGGGCCCAGTCAACAAAGTTGCTTCCATCATCTTTCAGGTTAGCTTTCTCTAGGAACGCCTTAAAATTCAGGGTTGCTACTGCGCGAGCATCTGAACTACAACATAAAATTTTGCAAAGATTACTTAGAATATGTTCAAGATAATTGAGTTTAGCTAATCATATTACTAATAAACTCCCACTCAAATTGACATCCCTCTAGTCATTCGAGTGTCGCATGATCCAAATTCACTAACTCAAGTTCGATCATCACATGAGTTGAGTATAGTTTCAATGGTGAACATCTCCATGTTGATCATATCAACTTTATGATTCATGCTCTACCTTTCGGTCTATTGTGTTCCAAGGCCATTTCTGTACATGCTAGGCTCGTCAAGTTTAACCCGAATGTTCCGCGTGTGCAACTGTTTTGCTCCCGTTGTATGTGAACGTAGAGTCTATCACGCTCGATCATCACGTTGTGTCTCGAAACGGCGAACTGTTGCAATGGTGCACAGTCGGGGAGAACACATTTTATCTTGAAATTGTAGTGAGGGATCACCTTATAATGCTACCGTCGTCATAAGCAAAATAAGGTGCATAAAAGGATTAACATCACATGCAAATCATAAGTGACATGATATGGGCACAAACTTGTGCTTCTTGATCTCCATCACCAAAGCACCGACATGATCTCCATCGTCACCAGTGCCACACGATGATCTTCATCATC
Organism: Hordeum vulgare subsp. vulgare; assembly: GCF_904849725.1. Classification (NCBI taxonomy): domain Eukaryota; kingdom Viridiplantae; phylum Streptophyta; class Magnoliopsida; order Poales; family Poaceae; genus Hordeum; species Hordeum vulgare. The sequence goes on from NC_058519.1 coordinate 563,448,774, forward strand.
ATGCTGCCCTTGAGGTTGTCGCGCTAACTATGTTGTTACTACTAAAGCTACTACTAGCAATAAAGCAAAGCATCACCAAACGCAAAATAATTAAAGACAACCCTATGGCTCCTGCCGGTTGTCGTAGCATCGACGTGCAAGTCGATATTTTAACTATTACAACATGATCATCTCATACATCCAATATATCATATCATGTCTTTGGTCATATCAAATCACATGCATACCCTGTAAAAACAAGTTAGATGTCCTCTAATTTGTTGTTACAAATTTTATGTGGCTATTATGGGTATCTAGTATGATCGCATCTTAGTTATGCAAAGCCACAATGGTGATATGCAAATTGCTATTTAACATTCTCCAAGGACCACCTCGATCAAATCCGATTCAACTAAAGTTGAAGAAACGGGCACCCGCCAGTCATCTTTATGCAACAAATTGCATGTTTGTCGATGAAACCGGTGTCCTGCAAGTGTACGAGTAATGTTGGTCCGGGCCACTTCAATCCAACAATACCGCTGAATCAAGAAAAGACTAAGGATGGCAGTAAATTGAACATCAACACCCATAAAATATTTTGTGTTCTAATCAAGATATCATCTATGCATGAACCTAGCTCATGATGCCACTGTTGGGGAACATTGCATGGGAAACAAAAAAATCCTACGCACATGCAAAACCTATCATGGTGATGATCATCTACGTGAGGGGAGACCGGATCCACATACCCTTGTAGATTGTTAAGCGGGAACCGTTAAGAAACACGGTTGATGTAGTCGAACGTCTTCGCGATCCGAGTCGCATGGGTCCCAAGAACTCCGTCCGATCTAGTACTGAATGGACGACACCTCCGCGTTCAACACATGTACAACTCGATGATGATCTCCGCCTTCTTGATTCAGCAAGAAAGACGAAGAGGTAGCTGAATTCTCTAGTAGCACGACGATGTGGCATTGATGGTGGTGGAGCTACTCATGTAGGGCTTCGTCGTGCCGTACCGAGCTAGCTATGGGGTGTCACGAAGTGGTGTAGGGAGAGAGGGCAGCACTTTGGCTTGGGTGCCAAAAGCCTCTCTCACCTCCACTGTATATAGGTGGGAGGGAGGGCGCGGGAAGAAAAAACCTAGGGTCGGCCGGCGCAAGAGGAGAGGGAGGAGTCCTCCTCCAACACAACTTGGAAGGAGGAGTCATCCTTCCCTAATTCGGTTTGGCCTCCTCTCCTTTCCTTTCTCCTTCCTTCACCCGAAGTGGCCTTTTTTGGCTGGCCACCAGCCCACTAAGGGCTGGTGCACTACCCTTGGGCCTCTTTGGTTCTCTCCCGGGTGGGTGGCCCCTCCCGATGGAACTCCGGAACCCATTCATCACTCCCGGTGCTTTACGGGTAATGCCCGAAAACCTTCCAGAAGCCAAATGGATACTTTCTATATATCAATCTTCATCTCCAGACCATTCCAGAAACTATCATGATGCCCAGGATCTCATCCGGGACTCCGAACAACATTCGGTTACCAACATCAATAATTCAACTATACCAAAACGTCATCGAACCTTAAGTGTGCACACCCTGCGGGCTTGAGAACTAGGTAGACATGACTGAGACACTCTCCGGTCAATATCCAATAGAGGGACCTGGATGCCCATATTGGATGCTATATATTCTATGAAGATCTTATCGGTTGAACCTCTATGTCAAGGATTCAGTTAATCCCGTATATCATTCCCTTTGTCCTTCGGTATGTTACTTGCCCGAGATTTGATCGTCGGTATTCCCATACCTATTTCAATCTCGTTACCGGGAAGTCTCTTTACTCGTTCCGGAATACAAGATATCGTGTCTAACTCTTTAGTCACATTGCTTGCAAGGCTTGTTTATGATGTTGTATTACCGAGTGGGCCTCGAGATACCACTCTGTCATAGGGGACAAATCCGAGTCTCGATCCATGCTAACTCAAAGGACACCTTCGGAGATACCTGTAGAGCACCTTTATAGTCACCCACTTACGTTGTGACATTTGATACACACAAGGAATTCCTTCGGTGTTAGTGAGTTACATGATATCATGGTCATAGGAATATATACTTGACACGCAGAAGACAATAGCAACAAAATGACACGATCACATTCTACGTTTATAGTTTGGGTCTTGTCCATCACATCATTCTCCTAATGATGTCATCCCATTATCAAGTGACAATACTTGTATATGGCTAGGAAACCTTAACCATCTTTGATCAACGAGCTAGTCAACTAGAGGTTCACCAGGGACATTGTTTTGTCTATATATCCACACATGTATTTGTGTTTCCATTCAATACAATTACAGCATGGATAATAAACGATTGTCTTGAAACAGGAAATGTAATAATAACTATTTTATTATTGCCTCTAGGGCATATTTCCAACAATACGGTGGCCACCATATGGTGTTCAACATCACATAGCCAAACACTAGTTTAAAATTGGACGAAAATGATGATTTCCACCATCGAAAGAAAGGACCGTCGTTCGAACATGACTAGAAGAGGACAGGAATGGTTTGACTTATTTTCTAGAATGGACGATTTTTTTTACCTTATCCATTGATAAGACGAGAAGAGTTGATTGGTTAATCGGCGAGGAACCCGGCGAACACCATTACAAACTTCTCCTAGAAAAAATGTACAAGCAACTTCCCTACAAGCCATGCAAACTACTCCCAAATCAAGAAGCCTCGTGGACAAAAAGATAGACCGATAAACGATCCAAACAAACAAATCCTAGAAAATGTTGACACAAGGGTCTCAAGACCTTAGAGGTAGCCCCATGGGATGGCTGGAACTCAAGGGAAACACATCAACAAAGATAGAAAGCACGACCAAAGCCACGATAACCATTCATAAAACTAAAATCCATCCATTAAGTAACCACATTAGCGCCACCCTTCATGCTTTTGATCATGCTTGATTTCTCCTTCAATGTAGGGTCGGTGGTTAGCACCACCGTTCTTATTCTATCTCTAATTGCTTTCTACTTTAGGAAGGAGCCATTCATCTTGCAAGATCCAAGGTTAGTAGCATCCAACCCAATGAGAAAATCACAAACCTTGGAGATGGCATGGGCCCCGGGAATAGGAGAAAATACCCTAGCCGCATGCTATCAACAACCATAGAAACATACTTTGGTTGCACCCTTGACAAAAGCGAAACATGCGCCACACACTATTGATGCATCTCGGGCATGATCCGCTACACCGAAGACACGACCATGTCGACAACCTCATCGTGGAAGGTATTTAACATAGAGGAAAAGGCATGCAACGCCACATAACTAGTCACAACACGAGGGGGAAATTATGGAAATATGCCTTAGAGCCAATAATAAACGTATTATTATATTTCCATATTTAAAATTAAGTTTATATTTCTATGCTATAATTTTATTTGTTCTTAAATATGAGATTTAGAGAAAAACCCAAATACATGTGTGAAAACATAAACACCACATAGATCCCAAGTCATGCCTCTAAGACTAGCTCATGTATATATTGATGATGATTCTTGTTTTTCTAGACATGAGCATTGTTAAAGTGATAAGGATGTTGTCAATAATGAGAATACGTTGTTACCGAAATAGTGTTGTTGGACAGACCCAATTTATGAAGTACTAAGAGATAGTATCGTTATTATGTCGTCAATATTTTCATATAAAGCATTAATGTATACTTATTTCCTTAGACCATGAGAATATCACATGCCAAGTTGCATACTAGAAGGTTACTTTGGTTTTACCCACTGTCACCCCATAACTGCTAGTTTGAGACTAGTGTTTCCGCCTTTGAGGATGGATAGATACTCTCTAGGCCCACTCGGTGTTAGGATATCATTATCGTCTAGCCAAGCATATGTGATGAAGATCACATGGATACCGGAATATGAACATAAGTAAAGAGAATAAAACAGGTAACAAGGATAATCAGTACAATGATCAAGGAGTTGATCATGGGGATACCGATAATATCTCACCTTAGGTTTTGTAACGTACCACGAAGCAAAGGGAGTGGTATTAATGATAAAAAGGTTTGGTCTAGAACTTCATGAATATGTGGTAGTTAACAATGGTGTCAAGGTCGTGATATTAACTATTAACTAATGTTTTGGGTCATGTTCGCTTATTTTCAAACCTATAAGGTCACACGCTTAACGAATAGTAATTGTAATAATTGTAGAAAGAGAGAGTGAGCACCGAAATAGTTTCAGATGAATCTAAAAGTGTTCTGGTTGGTACCAAAATGGTTTTGAGAATTCCGAAAAGGTATTGTATGGTTTGAGAAAGTTTGGATCTATATATGTAAAGTTTCAAAAGTTCCCGTAAAGTTTAAAAAATTTGGGATTGTATTTGTCAAAGAAGTCCCTCTTGGGCCGACCTAAGAGGGTAGCCCCTAGCACGCTGTTTGGGTCAAAGTGGGGCGCCGACATAAGATGGTACGAGGGCGTAGTGGACTAGGGGCGAGTCCTTTCTCCCTAGTTCAACCGAAGTAGGAGGAGGACTCGACTTCATTGTGCACTCTCATACCTCTTCCACCTATCTATATGTGGGGAGAGACCCCCTAGAGACAAGCCAATCCTAAGGGTATCTCTCTCACATAGCTAAAATCTCAATCTGGTCTAATTATAGACAAAAAAGCCCCCTGCTTTGTATTACAAAGCAACCAAACGATACACGCAACGATAGGTGCTGGGGCAGGCAGCACAATCATGCCCAAAAGAAAGACAAAAGAAAAACAAGATAAAAAATGCGAGCAACACCGGATCAACGAAAGATTTAGTGTCCTCCAACTGTTGCGCCCACCGAACAATTCCACTACACTCGAGTGCCATCGGATTGCCGTGTGCCTTACAACACCTTTAAGAAAGACTACGACGATGACAACGTTGTTGCTTGCGCAAGTCCTAGGATTTCTCCCGGCACACGGAGGGGAGTGGGGGAGAGATATATTCCATGCCATTTAGGAAGGGAGGAGGTGCCCGCAAGCGTCACTGCATCACTGTCGGCCAGATCCAACAAAGATTTCTCCCAACCCCTCGCACCCACCGCCCGGAACCAATCCTTAGCTCCACCATGCCGACCACCCAACAACATGCGCCACCATAGTGACGAGGACACCACTATCGTCTCACCACAACAAACGCACAAGGCCGGCTGGACCGAGGCACAACTACCGTAGACGAGGACCGACAGTACCAAAACCACGTGGGAGGGGACTACCTTCACCGACCCAAGTGGTAGTAGACCGGACGCAGTAGCACGGGCATGTCGGGCCCCCTGACCAGCTGGGCTGAGATCCGGTCCGTTAAGCCCCCGCCGCCGTGTTGCAGCAGACGCAGCACAGGAGCCGCCGCCCCCATCGCCCGTATTGTGCCAGACCAGCCGAAGACGACCCGTCGGAGACTGAACCGGCCCACCTGACCTAGATCTAGGCCTAAGCCAGCAGAGCGCGGCCGGCCAAGCCCCGCAGCGAGCCTCCACCGCCGCCAGAGGGCCGTGCTGCCACCAAAACTGCCTCGGGGCACCGCTCGCCGAGGACCACCGCCACTCGAGCACGGCGCCCGAGCCAGGAACCGTGACGGGAGAAGGCAGGGGGCCGCCACCGCCGACCTCATGGCGTCGCGCGAGCAAGCGCCCGGCCACGCTTGCCGATGGCAGTGACGAGAGGGAGTGAGGGAGGGGAGGTTTGGCGGCGGGGGAGGAAGGGGACACCCGAGTCGCCTTGCTCGGGAGGCAACACGGGGGGTACCGGGGGGAGAGTAGGAACCGCATAGCTGATTAGGAAGGTCCACTTCAACCCGGTCTAATTATACTTGAAGGGTATTAAAAATTTATACAAACTTGTGATTAGGGCATAAAACCATAATAATAATAATAATAATAATGCAAATGTGCGCCATCACAAGGGGCAATGTAAAGTAAAGCATCATTCTAATACACTTGTACGTGATCAAAATCTCAAAACGTGCATGACAACCTATCCTTCCCTCTACGAAGAGCATATCTTTTTTTTACTTTTTATGATGAGTCAATTCCTTTCTCCTTCTAATATTTAAAGTAAATACTACATGGTGGAGGAATATCCGTGAGATAGAAACTATTGATGTGCATAAAAAAAATTCATCATCGTTGACATAACTGTTGAGATAAATAAGTTAAAAATTCCTATGTGTTTGGTTCAAACATCGTTGTGCTACAGATTTGCTCCTAAATGCTAGCTAATTATGCGAAGACCAAGAGAATCTCTAACAGCTACCCTAAAACAAAAAATGCCGTATATAACTGTCATATAGGGCACCGACCATCTCCAACATTTGCCGTATAGACTACCCTATTAAGAACACTGCCCTATAATTTTGCTCTCGCTGCCCTATATTTGAGGCAGTTTGAGGCAGTGCCCTATAATTTTAGCCGAAGTGCCCTATAATTTTAGCTCCAACAGCTTCCCTATATGACAGTTATTGGTAGGTAGTTATTATGGGGCAAATGTTGGAGTTGTCACCGTTTTGCTGTCCTATAACTCGGATAGGGCAACCCTATAAATGCAAAAATGCTGCCCTATTTAGGTCAGCCGTTAGAGATGCTCTAAAAGATGATTGAGGATTTGCTATGTGTTGATCAAACAACTCTTACATACACCCTTCTCGAAGAATAACATGAATGTCAATTTTAGTGACTAAGAACATGGTTTGCTATGATCAAGAAACTTTTAGGGGGTAAACTTTTGCATGTAAAGATGTCATGATCTCATTATCATAAGTTTTATAAGAAGGGTTGTAATTTAGAATGTCTAATCATGAAAGTAAATCGTGTTTTTGGCATTTCTGTATTTTGTATTATCGACCCCACACTTCATAAACTTGTAGGCATGTTTACTACGCTTAGATTTTGCTTGGGGACAAACGAGGTCTAAACTTGAGGAAGGTGATACATACATTTTGCATGACTATTTATTATTATAATTTAATATTTATTAATGATATTTCACACCTTATTGGTCAATTCTAATGCATTTCCCCCTTGAATTTGCATTTAATACAAGGAGAGGGAAATTCTCAGGAAAATATAGGACAACTGCAAAACACGGGCAAAATAACATCAGAAGAAAAACTACATTTTGTGAGCCTAAAAAAGACAAAGAATTTTACTGAATTATTATGTGCTCCCGCGCAAAGTTAGCCATAGATTAAAGATCGAGGTGTCCAAAGGAGACAAAGAAAATTGTGTCATTTTGGCTTTGTTTCTTTGTGACACTATACTAGATGATTTTGTCCTTTTTGTTTCTTATTTAGTATTTTGAATTTGTATTTGAATTTTTATAGCTTGTAGATCCATGTCTTCTGAATACTCTGATTTTTTTAAACACTTAAATATATTTTATGATGAATGTTAGAACGATAGCATCTAATGTGTGGTAGCACCTCATACGTCCCAAACGTATCTATAATTTCTGCTTGTTGCATGATCTTTTGGGTGACATTGTTATATGTTTTGCTACACTTTTATATCTTTACACATATTTGGACTAACCTACTAACTCAGTGCACCCAGTGCCAGTTTCTGTGTGCTGATGTCTTTTTTGCAGGGGCTTTTACCCAATTTTCCGGGGCCCCAAAGATCCCGAGAAAAATATATACAAATCAGCGTAACGGAAACTTCCAAATCACCAAAGATGGGCCAGAGGGGAGCCAGGGGCTGCCTAGGCGACCACCCGGCGTGGCCTGGCCCCTGGCCGCGCCCACAGGCCGCCTAGGTGGGTCCCACCTCTTCTGACACCCTCTTTTGGCCTATATTTACTCCTCCAAGAGGAAACCCTTCCATCACATCCAGAATCGCGAATTTCTCCATTGTTCCGCCGCCACAGCGGTACCGAGATCGGTAGCGTCAGGAGACCTCTTCCCGGCACCCTGTCGGAGGGAGGATTTACCTCCGGGAGCTTCTCCACCGCCATGGACGCTTCCCGGACGTTCCATGAGTAGTCCTCCTTGGACCATGAGTCGATGACCAGTAGCTATGTGATGTCTTCTCTCCAATCTTGTGCTTCCAAGATTAGCCCTTGTGAGCTGCCCTACATGATCAAGGCATCTATGTAATTTTCCTGCTATTGCTATGCTCGGTTTGTTGGGATCCGATGGATTATGAGATTATGTTCAGATTGTTATGAGTTATATATTTGATTATCCTTTTATATTATGTTCTTTACTGATTCATGCATGTTCTCCGTTGCTTTGTATTGCTTTGGCCGAGTAGTAGATTGTAACTCCAAGAGGGAGCGTTATGCATGATTGTGGGTTCATGCCCCCTGATGTCTAGCTTGAGTGACAGAAACATGAAACTAGGGGGTGTGCTATTGCCACGAGGGACAAAACAACGGTGCTTGTGACCACGGTTGGAAGGATTGTTTACCTTATGCATAGTTCGTTAATGCAGTTGTATGTTGCTTTGAGTTTACACTTTGGGTTGGGCTCACAACTTAATACCAGCGAGATGTTCTGGATAGATATCTCAAGATGGATGATTAGTAAGTAGATGTTGATGTATAAACGGTCTACTTGTCTTGGCGTACTGCCCATTACTATTGAGCATCTAAATTTCATGTAGCATAATTAGCATTGTGGCGCATTTATAATTCTGTCAATTGCCCAGCTGTAATTTGTTTACCCAATCATAGTTGTTTCTCTTTTTTTGGGAGAGAGACATCACTAGTGAACATCATGTGACTCCGGTCCATATCACCACCATTTCTTACACCTCCATCATTTACTGCTATAATTTACTTTTCCTTTGCAATCAATATCAATATTCCCGCTTGTGCTTTGATCCTTTGCAAACTACAAGGCCGGAGAGATTGACAATCTCTCTGTACTTGTTGGGAGAAAAGTTATTTGTGTGTGTGCAGGTCCACGTCTTCTGCTTGCGCCCGGGCAGGGGACTCCTACTTGTTGATCCTCAGAGTCCTCCTGGTTCGATAAACCTTACAGTCTCCGTGTAAGGGAAAACTTGCTGCTGACTACATCTCCACCTTCCACTTGGGGTAACCAACGAGGGGCGAGAAGTATATTCATCAACTCGTCATCAAGCAAGTTTTCTAGCGCTGTTGCTGTGGACTTTAGTCTTCAAGATAGGGGGGTTGCACGCTATCCTTTACCTTTGCTTTTTAGTCTTGTTAGTTTTCTTTTTAGTTTTTGCTTTACAGTCTTATACCAAAAACCACAAAAAAATTAGTTGATTTGCTTTTAGTTGTTCTTTCTGCTTAGTACAGCAAGTTAGGGTTTGATGCTTTTAGGGAATCTAAGGTCTAAGATTTCCATCAAAGGAATGGAGAAAATATGAAGGAGGCTTGGTATAGAATTTCTGAAGCGCAAAAAAGAATTATGCCTTGGATACCTATTAAAATTGTGCTTAGAATTTTTTATCATGGTCTTTTTATTTGGTGTAAACAGACTCTTGATACTATAGCTGGTGGATATTTTTTAGAGTGTGAAGAGGCTAGAGCTCTTGACATTATACATGGTCTATCTAAATACCTTGTTTATGGTCGTGGATATGACACTATTATGGATGGACTTGCTACCATTGAAAGGAAAATAGATACTCTAGACTTAAGAGAAAGAGAGAAACCCATGGTTGATAAGAAAAATGTTTTGGAAATAGATGATGACTGGGAGCCTTTTGTTAGAATTATCATCTCTAACCAAGACTTCCTTGCTTATTGTGATATTGGATCCATGGTTTCTACAATGCCAAAAGTTGTTTATGATTCCCTGAGCTTAGACATAGACAATTTTTCTTCTTACCATGAACATGCTAATGGGGATATTTATGAAATCCAGGGAAAGGTAAAAGATTTCTAGGTTATATTCTTTAAAAGGAATGCAACGGTTGATTGCTTCATCATGAAGCCGAACCAAGGAATCATAGTGCTTGGAAGGGACTTCCTCCGAGCCATGAAATGCTTCATTGATATAGGTAAGGGACACATACGCTTACGTGGGAAAGCAAAAGGTACGTACCCGTTCCCTAGGAAAATAAGGATGAACTTATTGAGGATCCATTTGAAGGTTTTGATGACACCAATGACTTTGGTGAATTTTGATCCTCCTTTTTGTATTCTTCCTAGCTCAAAGGCATAAAAGAAAGCGCTTGTTGGGAGGCAACCCAATTTGTTTTTTACTTTCAATTTTAGTGGTCTTGATGCTTGTTACTACTGTAGCAACATCATTGTATCTTTATTTTCAAGCTTTGTGCCAAGTTTTAGCCTCCAATTGCAAGAAAGTTCAAAAGTTGTGACATGCTGTCCAGAAACAGATTCTGTCTTCTTGACGGAAAAATTCGCCAAAAATCACCAGATCATCTTTTTGATCTGGATTTGTTTTATAGCATGACCTATGTAATTGTCTTTCTGGCATCTGTTCTGAGTTTTTCTATTTGAGTTGCACAAGTGCCCCAAAACAATTATTTACTACCCGCTGTTCTGTTTTTCACAGATTCTGCCACGTTTTGCGTTTTCATCATTTTGCAAATCTTAAGCTTGCTTTTCATTTGCAAAAAACTTTTGGCAATCATGAGAAACAGTAGTTTTTCATGAAAATATTTATTTCTTGTAGGCAATGAATTATTTTATCATGGGTACTAACCACTCCAATCAGCTTATGATGAGTTTCGTGTGAAGGGAGTTTTCAAGTATGCGATGGAAGATGATGAAAGAAGATCCAGGAGTGTAAAGCGCTCAAGCTTGGGGATGCCCCATGCACCCCAAGAAATATTCAAGGAGACTCAAGCATCTAAGCTTGGGGATGCCCCCGTGCATCCCCTTCTCTATCAACAATCATTAGTTCGTCCATCTCCATGCTATATTTTTATCACTTCATATGTTATGTGTTATGCTTGGAGCATCCCGCTCTTTAATTTTTAGTTTGTTTTAGTTTTGCTTGCTTGTCATAACAATTAGTAACCTAGCCTACCTTGTTTGGGAGAGAAACACGCTCCATTCTACTCTAGAACACAACATAGGTTTTCATGCTTATCCTTTTTGTGTGTTCTCTATCTTTACATAGCTGTTGTCATGCTTAGCTCTTAGTTGTCATGCTATATCTTTTTAAGAGCTATTATTTAGGTTGATTTTGGAACTCTCTTGAGTTATCATGCTTATCTTGTTTATAGAGTTGGCTCGTTGCACTGAGTTGTGTGTCTTGCATGAGTAGCTAATTGATGTTGCTATTTAAGTATAGTAGTAACTTGCAATAGTTTTGAGGTATTGATAATATTTGGACTATTGGTGCCAAGAGCTTGAGCCTATTAGTGATATGTGTCGTATTTTGGTAAATCCGCGTGTTTTTCAAAAACTAAAAATTAGTTGAGAACTCTAGCTACTAGATTGATCCCTAACCTCTGGGGGGGGGTTGGAATATATAGAGTACCCTCACGTTACCATGGATCGAGGATGCACAAGGATAACCAAAACCCCAAACACTCCTCCTCGGGGTACTTGTCTCTTTGTGAATCTCCTAACTAGATAGAGAGTTACCGATAATAAGTGTATGAGTTCCTCGGACTAATGTGAGTATTCGATTGTTGGCACATCCACCATCCATATTTTGCTAGCCTCTTCGGTACCGTGCATTGCGCTTTCTCATCTTGAGAGTTGGTGCAAACTTCGCGGGTGCATCCAAACCCTTGGCATGATATGCGCTGTCATCATAAGCCTTATTATATCTTTCCTCAAAACAGCCTTTCCGAGATACATTGACATGCAACATCCACTATCTCATGACTTGATCTTCATGTCATTCATGCTTTTTCTTGATCGAGGAGCCGCATGCTAGTTGGACCTTGCCCTTATTATTGCTACATGACGTGTTAGTTTCATTGCATATCCTGCTACATTGGCAGAGGCATACATTTGCATACATCATGATAGTTTTCACTTGTCTTTATGTTGAGTACTTCTTATAAAGTGTGATGATCTTCTTTTTATTCTTGTAAAACATAGAGTGTTGCCCTTAAGTGAGGAAAAGATCCCAAAGAGGACAAATGAAAAGATCCCAAAGAGGAAAAATGAGAGATAAATAGAAAGAGCCAAAGAGGCCACAAGAACAGAAAATGAAAAAAAGAGAAAAAAAGAGAGAAGGGGGCAACACTCTTATTCCTTTTGAAAGATCCACACTCGTACTCCATTGCTATATTTGTACTACATAGAGATTATCATTAATGCATAACTATGTGGGGACCCTTACACTATAGAACTTGGCTTGCATATTCCAATGATGAGCCTCCTCAAATGAGCTCTAGGTCTTCACGAGCAAGCAAGTTGGATGCACCCCCACTAGTTCCATTGGAGAGCTTACCTTAGCTCATATGTGCATCCATTGCATGGCAATCCCTACTCCTCACATCATATCTATCATTTGACTTTTTCTCGCATATGGTTGTCCTCATTGATGCGAGCCTTTCACACCTTTTTGTCTTCCTTCCCCATCATTATTCTATTTTCCATCCTAAGTGCCAACATATCTTGCTTGCGCTCATCCATTGCATGAGTGCTCAAAGTCGAAAGGGAGAGGATCATTTTGACTTGTGCCTCACTAGTGATCTGGGGATGAGTCAAAATAAAATTCTGAAGGAGACCAAGTGTGAGGTTTAGTAGATTGAGTTCTCAATTAAAAATATATTTTATTCTCTAAACCCATCTCCCACTTCTTGCACGCAAACACCATTTGGAGACATTCGAGTCACGGACAACGAGAGCTCTTGCACCTTTATGTTCTTACTTTGCTAATTTCAATACTAGATATAGACTCTTGCTTGTTATTGTCTTGACTTGAATTGCATATCTTACTTGCTTTACTTTGAAGTTCTTATATGTGTGTTAGCATGTCACCACAGAAATTATTGTGTTATCATTTACCTACTCGAGGACGAGCAATAATTAAGCTTTGGGATGTCCATACGTCCCAATTATATCTATAATTTCTACTTGTTTCATGATCTTTTGGTCGACATTGTTATACGTTTTGCTACAATTTTATATCTTTTTACACATATTTGGACTAACCTACAAACTCAGTGCACCCAGTGCTAGTTTCTGTGTGCTGGTGTATTTTTTGCACGGGCTTTTACCCAATTTTCCGGAGCCCCAAAAATACCGAGAAAAATATATAAAAATCAGCGTAACGGAAGCTTCCAGATCATCGAAGATGGGCCACAGAGGAGCGAGGGGCTGCCCAGGCGACCACCGGGTGTGGACTGGTCCCCGACCGCGCCCACAGGCCATCTGGGTGGGCTCCACTTCTTTTGACGCCCTCCTTTTGCCTATATCCACTCCTCCGAGAGGAAACCCTTCCATCACATCCAGAATGGTGAATTTCTCCATCGATCCGCCATCGCAGCGCTTCCGAGATCGGGAGCGTCAGGAGACCTCTTCCCGGCACCCTGCCGGAGGGAGGATTGACCTCCGGGAGCTTCTCCACCGCCATGGACGCTTCTCGGACGTGCCGTGAGAAGTCCTCCTTGGACCATGAGTCCATGACCAGTAGCTATGTAATGTCTTCTCTCCAATCTTGTGCTTCCACGATTAGCCCTTGTTAGCTGCCCTACATGATCAAGGCATCTATGTAATTTTCCTGCTATTGCTATGCTCGGTTTGTTGGGATCCGATGGATTATGAGATTATGTTCAGATTGTTATAAGTTATATATTTGATTATCCTTTTATATTATGTTCTTTAGTGATTCATGCATGTTCTCCATTGCTTTGTATTGCTTTTTCCGAGTAGTAGATTGTAACTATATAAGGGAGCGTTATGCATGATTGTGGGTTCATGCTCCCTGATGTCTAGCTTGAGTGATAGAAACATGAGACTAGGGGATGTGTTGTTGCCACCAGGGAGAAAACAATGGTGCTTGTGACCACGGTTGCAAGGATTGTTTACCTTACACATAGTTCGTTAATGCTGTTGTCCGTTGCTTTGAGTTTACACTTTGGGTGGGGCTCACAACTTAATACCAGGGAGATGTTCCGGATAGATATCTCAAGGTGGATGATTAGTAAGTAGATGCTGATGAATAAACGGGCTACTTGTCTTGGCGTAGTGCCCATTACTATTGATCCTCTAACTTTCAAGTAGTATAATTAGTATTGCGGTGCGTTTATAATTCTGTCAATTGCCGAGCTGTAATTTGTTTACCCAAGTAAGTTGTTTATCGTCTTTTGGGAGAGAGACATCACTAGTGAACATCATGTGACTCCGGTCCATATCACCACCAATGCGTACACCTCCATCATTTATTGCTTTCATTTATTTTTCCGTTGCAATCAATATCACTATTCCCGCTTGTGTTTTGATCCTTTGCAAACTAGAAGGCCGGAGAGATTGACAAACTCTCTCTACTCACTGGGAGCAAAGTTATTTGTGTGTGTGTGCAGGTCCACGTCTTCTGCTTGCGCCAGGGTAGGGGACACCTACTTGTTGATCCTCGGAGTCCTCCTGGTTCGATAAACCTTACAGTCTCCGTGTAAAGGAAAACTTGTTGCTGACGTCATCTCCACCTTCCACTTGGGGTAACCAACGATGGGCGAGAAGTATATTCACCAACTCGTCATCAGCACCGTAACCAACGAGGGGCGAGAAGTATATTCATCAACTCGTCATCAACGACCCACCCGAGTTAGAGCAACTCCAACGCGTTGACCCATTTCCTGTCCGTGCGTCTGTTTGGGTCGCGATAGATAGAAAAATTGGCCCAACGCACTGACCCAAATGGACGCGTGTCTGCTTTTCGTCCACGTGTCGACCATGTCCGGCCCATTTTTACCTGGTTTGCGTCAGCGGGGACACGAGACAAACGCTCGCATCGTCCGCCTACTCCTCCCCCTGACTTGCTAGTCGATGGCACATTGGTCATCCTCTCCCACCCATATCGACAAGAAACCCTCGCCCGCCTCAGCCGCATCGTCGCCACCGCCCATTTCCCGGTGCCGACACACCTCCCCCAACGTTGCTACCTCGCCGCCATTACCGTCGCCGCCGGCGAGACTTCTCAAGGCCAGCCACCTGGTCCTAGGGAGGCGCGCGTCTCTTCACCTACCAGCTCATTCGACGCCGCCCACAAGCTATTTGACAGCTCGACAAAGTATAAAATGGACTTCGTTGATGAGTAATTTTTCCATAATTTCCTTTGCAACTCCGATGATTCCTCGTGTGACGATGAGGAGGAGATCTTGGTTGCTGTGTTGATCCATCACCACATTAATAGCTAGTGACCATTGTTCGGTGGCTCGATCCCATAACACCTTCCGACATTGAATTGTAACCGAGAGAGCGGTCATTTCCTTCTTTCGTAGGGTTACTTTGACACAACCAATCCGTTGTTCAAACATCAGAAATTCCGACAGTGTTTCTATATGGGTAGGCATGTTTTCAGCCGTATTAAAGAGGGGTGGTTGGATAAGATAACTATTTTGAGTGCAAAGAGGATGCCCTTGGAAAGATTTGCTTCTCATCTTATCAGAAATGCACTGCAGCCATCCGGATGCTAGCATACGAAGTGCCCGGTGATCTCATTGATGAGTACGTTCGTATGAACGAGTCTACATGTCTAGAGTCCATGTACAGGTTTTGCAAGGCTGTGATTGCTCTGTTTGGTGCTGAGTACTTGAGAGAGCCCTGAGTACTTGAGAGAGCGGAGTCCTCAAGATACAACCTGCTTGTTGGCGATGAGTATCAGCAAGGGCTTTCTAGGGATGCTTGGCAGCATAGACTGCTTGCACTGAGAGCGGAAGAACTGCCCCACCTGTTGGCAAGGGCGGTATAAGGTCCATGTGAGGGCTTGCACTGTCATAATTGAGGCCGTGGCCTCACAATATCTCTTCATCTGGCACTCTTTTTTCGGCATGGCCGTATCACATAATGGTATCAACGTGCTTCAACGCTCGTTGATGTTTGCAAGGCTTGCGGAAGGCAATAACCCACGGGTGAATGTTACCATCAATGACCACAACTACGACAAAGGATACTACCTACATGACGGTATCTATCCTCAGTGGATCACTATTGCGAAGACAATCTCCGACCTTGTCGGAGACAATTTGCCCAAGAACAAAAGAGTGCTAGGGAGGACGTTGAGCGTGCCTTTGGTGTTTTGCAGCCTTGATGGGGCATAATTCGGTACACTGCTAGGACTTGGAGCACCAAGAATCCGTGGGAGGTGATGACATCTTGTGTGATTATGCACAATATGATCGTAGAAGATGAGCGTCTCAAATGTATCTATGCTCAAGGGTTTCAGTTCCAGGGTTAGAATGTTGTGTTTGAGCATGGAGGAGCGGCAACGTTTAAACAGTTGGCCCAATTTTGTTATGAAATACATGATTGGGAAACTCACATGTAGTTGCAAAATGATTTGATTGAGCATATGTGGGCTCATGTCGGCAACCAATAGATGTATCTTTTTCCATATGTATTTGAGACTATTTAAGTTTTATTCAGTTTGTAAAACTATATTATCTATTTGAAAACTATGCTTTATTTGATTGTAAAACCATGCTATTTTTTATATGTTTGCTTGTCAAAATAATGTAAAACATGTGCATATTTTTTTAAAGTATGACCTGCCGACCACGTCGATAAATATGAATCACGGTGTTAGACGCACTGTTAACCTAAATATTAAACTGGGCAAACGTCAAACGGACGACCAATTGAAATGGATAAAAAACGAACAAAAGCGTCATCTGTTTGGTTGTGGCCGTTAGAGTTGCTCTTAGTAGGCAAAATTGACAAATCTAACCCCTGGACTGAAAGAACTCCCAAAGTGAACCCGTGGTGGAAAAATTTCATCGAGCTGACCCTTTTGTGTGGCGCCCGACACCTAAGCACCACACTACACTGTGTGACGCCTAAGCCGTCGGCGCCACACGCCCGTCCACATTGGCATAGCTGGCCCCACCCCCGGCAGTTCGATGTCTAAGGCTGAGGCGTTGCACACTCTGCAGTGTGGTGCCCAACGCTTAGGCGCCACACTGTGACTTATCCAGCCACGGGCGAGCCCCCTCCCCCACCCCCTCCTCATTCACCCCCTCACTTCACTTCATAGCTCGATTTGAAGTCGCCCCTTCCTCAAATCCCTCTCCAAATCAGCAGATCTGAAGGTTTGGTCCGGGCATTTGTTGTCCAATCCCTCCCCTAAGGTAATCCCCCTCGATCCCCTCCTTCCCATCCCAAAAAAAATCTCATTTGGTGACTTTTTTGCAAATGTGAGGAAACCCTAGTTTTTCATGAAATTTGGGATGTATATGATATTGTTGTATTTGTTGTATGTTAGGATAAGGCGTATGATGGGGTTAGGATTAGGGTTGTTTGGATGTTTGCATTATGATTGTGTTAGGGTTAGGCTAGGGTTAGGGTTAGGGCTAAGATGGGGTTAGGATTATGTATGTTTGGATGTTAGGAATATGGTTTATTTTTATTAAGTAGATTTTGTAGTATTTGGATGATTGCTTATAGAAAATATTGTATGTTGTGTTGTTTAGGGATGGGAAGAACATGTGTTTATGTTCATCACATGGACAAGGATACCTTTTAAAAAGGCAATATTGATCCGGACCTGGATGAGTTTGACATGGTGTTCGATTTCTGTCCTAGCTATGCTGAATTGTTGGAACAAGTTCGAAAGGATTTGAATTGGATGGACCCTAGTGATGTTGTTGAGTTTGATGGTAGGCATAATGTGGGATTTGGAATGCACATTCGTTGGAAGACCATGCGTGTCAACTCCGAGCAACCTTGGCTTGCATACAAGGATAAAGTGGCTGAATCACTAGACAAGGCTCTAGAGTTATTTGCCATCAAAATAAATGTTCCTAACTTGCACTTGGATTTGAACCGGGTTGCCTCTCCGATTGGTGAAGCAAGTCCTCCACGCATCAACGAAGAGGCCAACATTAAACCTCTTTCAGCACAACAATCGAGTATCCAACATGAACCATTGCTAAGGAGAATGATGAGCATGATGATGATGAGCATGATGATACTGTTCTCCATGACAACAGCCTTGGTGACTTGGGCAAATATAATTTGCAAGAGACAATGGACCATTCTATTTCGTACTCACATGGCTATGCATCTGAGTCGGACGATGAGGGTCCCGATGAAGAAGTTGATGAGGAAGGGTTCACGACAAAGGAGGCTGAAGCTTTCATGACGGTATTAGGGCGGTATCACCGGACACCATTGTTCGAGGGTCTTAGCCTTGCGGATGAACCCGTGGTTGACGGAGGCGAAGGCATATTGTTTGGTGTTAGGCCACCTTCTCACCAGGACAAAAATGGGAAGAATATTATTTTGCCGGTGTCAAAGTTCAAAACATTCCTTGAACTCAAGATGTGGTTGGATGAATATTCCGTTACACATTATATGTCACACAAAGTTTACTCATTTACTAATCCACTCATCTACATATTACTAAAAAAAATACTCATATGAATCTACTCATCTTAAAAAATAGTCATTTACTCATTTCCTCATAAAATCCACGCCATCTACTCATAGGAATAGTCATATACCAAAACTACTCATCTAGGATTCATAAAATAGGACTAACTCCTCATCTACATTTCAAATCCAATCAAAACATGGCTCTCAACCTAACTAATACAAATCTGAAAAATACGCAATACTTTTTTGCATAGAAAGATGGGAAACATAAGAGATTACCTCATAGACAAGTTTGGGGATAAATCCACGGAAGAAATCAACAGATCTGAAGCATTTAGAAGAGGGGATTGAGATGAGGAGAAGAGCGAGTCACCGCTACTGTCGATTTGAAAAACGAATGGGTGGGGGTGGGGTGGGAGTGGGGGAGGGTCTGGCCTGTGGCTGGATAAGTCACAGTGTGGTGCCTAAGCGCTCGGCGCCACACTGCAGAGTATGCAACGCCTGAGACTTAGGCGTTGCACTACCGGGAGGGTGGGGCCAGCTGTGTCAGCGTGGACGGGCGTGTGGCACCGATGGCTTAGGCGTCACACAGTGTAGTGTGGCACGTAGGTGTCGGTCGCCACATGAAAGGGTCAGCTCGATGAATTTTTTCGTTCGCGGGTTTACTTTGCGAGTTGTTTCAACCCAGGGATTAGATTTGTCAATTTTTCCCTCTTAGTAAAGAGATGGAGCGGCCGATGTGACATTTTTAGGGTCCAGTTCACCGCGTACGACCCGAGACACTTGTCACGTGCGTGAGCACCATTAGTAGAAAAAGGGCCTTTAGCCCTGGTTCGGTTGGGCCATTAGTTCCGGTTCGCGAACCGGGACTAATGCTAGCCCCGGTTCGACCCCGAACCGGGGCTAATGGCCTTCCACGTGGCGGTGCTGGAGCAAGGGGGGAGGGGAATTAGTCCCGATTCGTATTACGAACCGGGGCTATCTCTTCACTGTTTTTAGCAATTTTTAGGGTATATTTGTTTTGGGCTATTTTGCTGCCCCCAATTTTCCCATTTATTTGTTTTGGGCACTTTTTAATTCTTATTTTGCACTAAGTTGGATGGGGCTATTTTGTTGCCCCCATTTTTCCCATTTACTAAATTGGATGGTACATACACAACAATAAAAGAACAACTATATTGCACATCATCGTCACCAATATATTACACCATCTCACCCGTCGTGCTTTGTCGAACATATTACAAAATGTAGAGACGAGTTACACATATGCACATATGTCTCTTTGACACTATATCATGTCATACCATTCTCATCGACGTGCAATAATATTCTCCTTTCACACCTAGGACCTGTGCATCTAAGAATACGACAATTTCCTCTTGAATTGCTCGTACACGTTCCTGTGGTAGAAGGCCATCTCGCAACCATTTGATATAATTTAAAGAATGGGTCAATATATATATCAGTAAAACCGAACAAAATTCACGGTAATAAAATAAAGATGGGAGTATTGTTTATCGTACTTCGTTTTTTTGATATCCCGATTTTTCCCCTTCTCATGGGTCGTCTGGCGAATGAACTCGCAAACATAGTATCCACATAAATTGTTCCCATGTTCCTGCCTCAGGCACTTTACGAGAAGAGAGTTCAATCAAAAACATAATCAAGAATTATAATGGTATTAAAACTAGAATAAAGAGATGCGCGGATCTAGCTAGTAGTTACTTACATCTATTTGTTTAAATGTAAGCTCTGGCTTCCAATCACCCCGAGCCTTGGCGGTGAACCGTTTCCAAGCCCTGCCAAGAAAAGGAAATGAATAAAGGAGTTCTATATTAATTCCTTGCTATCATAAAATGAACGTGAAGTTGCCGATATAGTGTCATAATGATTGAAATTACCACTAGAGGCATTCCTGCATGTTCGTCCATTCATCGAGGGGTGTGCGTTTCGGGTCCACGACTATTACTTGTCCCTTGTCAGGTACAATGATTAACAAAATAAAGTAAAACCTGCGCATGCATAACGAGTCAATTATACACTTATAATAACACCGAATAAGCGAAAATAGAATGTGTCTAGTAACACTCACTTGAAGTTGTAATGAAATAATATTTCCCTTTTGGTACCGGAAAACCTTAACCCTTGTACCAAGTTATTCTCTGTATCGCGGGGACTCGTTGCGAGACTTTGGTGATGAATGAAATATGGGTCAATGAACCCAATGTCATAGATTTGTCCTCTTTTGCATTCGAGAATCTTCATTCCGCAAAATTAATATAGTGATGAGTAAGATTATACATGAAAGAATGAGTTGAGTAACACTTAATGACATAAATTAATAATACTTACAAACAATAGGCACTGATGATAGATTTTTCGAGGGCGTCTTGTTGCTATAATTGAAATAATTTGTCGAATTCAATCATTACCACGCCATCTCCATGCCCGAAATGCTCGTTTTTAAATTCAAGGTATATCCAGTTTGCGTGTTGAACACATGCTTGCATGTACCAGTCATGCAATCTTCGCATTTTTGTTGGTTACTCGTTGACTAACTCAGGTTTGACGAGAGGAGCCACGTATCGGTACGTGTATGCTATGTCAGTTAGGGATGAAAACGGAGCGGAAACGGACGGAACTGAGTGCTCTCACATTTGTTTTCATATTGTTTTGCAAAAGTGGAAACAAATACAAAAACCCCCGAAATGAATATGAAAACAGATACTATCGGAAACAAACACGGAGAGAATACAAAGCGGATACAGAAATAGAAGTGGGCGTTGACCGGAACTTTAAAACACCTGGAATCATAGAGTAATACACACAACAACAAAAATTAATAAATTGCTAACATGTCTACAGAATAATTTCATTATGTTTTAGCAACATATCCTAGTATTGTATTAGTACATGACAATTGTGTATAGGGTCTAGCTGAGTACATATATGGTAGTATAAGTTGGGCCTCAAATGTTCCATTATGCTCATCGCGTCATTGTGTGATATTTGGTGGTTGGGCTACAAAGCATCCGTAGGCCTATGAACGTACATTTTGCATCATTCTTTTATGTTGATATTTATCGCTTTATGGGTTGTTAGTACACTTCACGGTACAATACTTATGCCTTTTCTCTCTTATTTTGCAAGGTTTACATGAAGAGGGAGAATGCCGGCAGCTGGAATTCTGGCTTGAAAAGGGAGCAAGTTTGAGATACCTATTTTGCGCAACTCCAAAAGCAGTGAAAATCAACGAGGAATTATTTTGGAATTTATAAAAAATACTCGGCCGAAGAAGTGCCAGAGGGGACCCACTAGGAGGCCACAAGCCAGCTAGGTGCGGCCTACCCCCCTAGCCGCGCCTAGGGGGCTTGTGGGCTCCCTGTTGGCCCTCTGGCTCCCCCCTTTTGCTATAAGGAGGGTTTCGTTCCAGAAAAAATAAACAGGAGGCTTTCGGGAGGAATCGCCGCCACCACGAGGCGGAACTTGAGCAGAACCAATCTAGAGCTCCGGTAGGGTCGTCCTGCCGGGGAAACTTCCCTCCGAGAGGGGGAAATCGTCGCCATCGTCATCACCAACACTCCTCTCATCGGAGGGGACTCATCACCATCAACATCTTCAACAACACCATCTCATCTCCAAACCCTAGTTCATCTCTTGTGACCAATCTCCCTCTCGCACTTCGATTGGTACCTGTAAGGTTGCTAGTAGTGTTAATTACTCTTTGTAGTTGATGCTAGTTGGATTACTTGGTGGAAGATTATATGTTTAGATACTTGATGCTATTCAATACCTCTCTGGTCATGAATATTATTATGCTTTGTGAGTAGTTACTTTTTGTTCCTGAGGACTGCTACTTCTCAAACAACAGCGCCAGAAATTGGCACGTTGACGGAGACTTGGCTTGCGTTGGTTTTTCCCTTGAAGAGGAAAGGGTATCAATCCAAGGTATCAATCCAGTAGGAGAATCTCGTCAAGTCCAGAGTACCTGCGCAAACACAAAAGAGCTTGCACCCAACGCTATAAAGGGGTTGTCAATCCCTTCAAGATTGATTGCAAAGTGAGATCTCAAGGCGGAAAGTGCAACGAAGTAAAAGAGTAAGGCTGAAAATATGGTGTGAAGTAGACCCGGGGGCCATAGTGTTCCTAGAGGCTTCTCTCAAAATAGCAAATATTACGGTGGGTGAACAAATTACTGTCGAGCAATTGATAGAACCGCGCAAAGTCATGACGATATCTAAGGCAATGATCATACACATAGGCATCACGTCCGAGACAAGTAGACCGATACTTTCTGCATCTACTACTATTACTCCACACATCGACCGCTATCCAGCATGCGTCTAGTGTATTGAGTTCATGACGAATAGAGTAACGCTTTAAGCAAAATGACATGATGTAGAGGGATAAACTCAAACCAATGATGAAAACCCCATCTTTTTACCCTTGATGGCAACAACATGATGCGTGCCTCGCTACCCCTTTTGTCACTGGGTGAGGTCACCGCACGGTATGAACCCAAAACCAAGCACTTCTCCCAATGCTAGAATCATAGATCAAGTTGGCCAAACAAAACCCACAACTCGAAGAGAATTACAAGATATGAAATCATGCATAAGAGAGATCAGAAGAAACTCAAATAAGATTCATAGATAATCTGATCATAAATCCACAATTCATCAGATCTCGACAAACACACCGCAAAAGAAGATTACATCGGATAGATCTCCATGAAGATCATGGAGAACTTTGTATTGAAGATCCAAGAGAGAGAAGAAGCCATCTAGCTACTAGCTATGGACGCGTAGGTCTATGGTGAACTACTCACGCATCATCGGAGAGGTCATGGTGTTGATGAAGAAGCCCTCCGTATCCGAATCTCCCCTCCGGCAGGGCACGAGAACGTCCCCCAGATGGGATCTTGCAGAGACAGAAGCTTGCGGCGGTAGAAAAGTATTTTCGTGGCTCCCCTGATTTTTTAGGGATTTTAGGGAATATATAGGCGAAGGAGCTAGGGCAGGGGAGGCCCAGGGAGCTGATACGTCTCAAATGTATCTATAATTTTTGATGGTTTCACGTTGTTATCTTGTCAACTTTGGATGTTTTGTTTACCTTTTATATCTTTTTTGGGACTAACTTATTAACTCAGTGCCAAGCGCCAGTTCGTGTTTTTTCTGTGTTTTTGACTCTTTTCAGATCTGATTTGGGAACGGAGTCCAAACGGAATAAAATCCCCAAAAATGTTTTTTTCCAGAATGGAAAAAGATCAGGATGCTTGAGGGCCAAGCAAGTGGGCCCACAGGGAGCCCACAAACCCTGTTGCCGCGGCCAGGGGGGAGGCCGCGGCAACCAAGCTTGTGGCCTCCCTGGCGCTCCCCTACCCTAGGTCTTTGGCCTATATTCCCTAAAAATCCAGAAAAAATCAAGGCGTCCACGAAAACACTTTTCCGCCGCCGCAAGCTTCCGTTTCCGCGAGATCTCATCTGGAGACCCTTCCTGGTGCCCTGCTAGAAGGGGACTTTGGAGTTGGAGGGCTTCTTCATCAATATCATCGCCTCTCCAATGACTAGTGAGTAGTTCACTTCAGACCTACGGGTCCGTAGGTAGTAGCTAGATGGCTTCTTCTCTCTCTTGGATCTTCAATACAAAGTTCTCCATGATCTTCATGGAGATCTATCTGATGTAATCCTCTTTGGCGGTGTGTTTGTCGAGATCCGATGAATTGTGGATTTGTGATCAGATTATCTATGATATATATTTGAGTCTTTGCTGATTTCTTTTATGCATGATTTGATATCCTTGTAAGTCTCTCCGAGTCTTGGGTTTTGTTTGGCCAACTAGATCTATGATTCTTGCAATGGGAGAAGTGCTTGGTTTTGGGTTCTCACCGTGTGGTGACCTTTCCCAGTGACAGTAGGGGCAGCAAAGCACACATCGTGTACTTGCCATCAAGGCTAACAAGGTGGGCTTTGTCGTAGATATGAGATTGTCCATATACATCATGTCATCTTGCTTCAGGCGTTACTCTGTTCTTTTGGACTTAATACACTAGATGCATGCTGGATAGCGGTCGACGTGTGGAGTAATAGTAGTAGATGCAGAAAGTATCGGTCTACTTGTTTTGGACGTGATGCCTATAGGTATAATCATTGCCATAGATGACGTCACGACTTTGCACGGTTCTATCAATTGCTCGACAATAATTCGTTCACCCACCGTCTACTTGCTTTCATGAGAGAAGCCACTAGTAAACACAACGGCCCCCGGGTCTATTCACACCTACCGTTTACACCTCCGCTTTTACTTTGCTTTGTTACTTTGTTGCTTTTAGTTCTCACTTGGCAAACAATCTATAAGGGATTGACAACCCCTTCATAGCGTTGGGAACAAGCTTTTTGTGTTTGTGCACGCATTTGTGATACTCCTTCACTGGATCGATACCTTGGTTCTCAAAACCGAGGGAAATACTTACCACTGCTGCACTACATCACCCTTTCCGCTTCGAGGGAACACTAACGTATGGCTCCAAGGCCATAGGGAAATCCTTTGCATATTTGCCTAGGAAGTCCGTAAAGGCGTAGCCGTAGCAGAAGGATTCCTGGTGCCGTTGCTGAGGAGAATCAAGACAAGAACAGTCTCCTGTCAGCACGTGTTTCTGGCGCCGTTGGAAGGTCTTTTGTTGCATCAGCAGAAGTATTTCTAGCGCCTTTGCCGGGGAAGGAGAGATCTATCCAAGTAGGTCTCACAAACTCATCTCGTGCATTTACTTTTTTGCCAGTTGCTTCTCGTTTTCCTCTCCCCCACTTCACATTTGCCGTTTTCATTTTCCTTTCTCCTTTGCCGTTTTCTTTTGCCTTTGTTGTTTTCCTTTGTCGGTTTTCTTGCTTGCTTGTGTGCTTGTTTGTTTGTTGAAGTCATCATGGCTGAAAACACCAAACTTTGTGACTTCTCGAGCACTAATAATAATGATTTTATTAGTACTCCGATTGCTCCCGCCACTAGTGCGGAATCTTATGAAATCAACGCAGCTTTGCTGAATCTTGTTATGAAAGAGCAATTCTCTGGCCTTCCTAGTGAAGATGCCGCATCCCATCTCAATACCTTCGTTGAGCTTTGCAATATGCAAAAGAAAAGATAAGTGGATAATGACGTGATTAAGTTGAATCTTTTTACTTTCTCGTTGCAAGATCGCGCAAAAACTTGGTTTTCTTCTTTGCCTAAAAATAGTATTGATTCTTGGGATAAGTGCAAAGATGCTTACATATCCAAGTATTTTCCGCCGGCTAAGATCATCTCCTTACGTAACGATATCATGAATTTCAAGCAACTTGATCATGAACACGTTGCACAATCTTGGGAGAGGATGAAGCTTATGATTAGAAATTGTCCCTCTCATGGCTTGAGTTTGTGGATGACTATACAAATCTTTTACGCTGGTTTGAATTTCGCTTGTCGCAATATCTTGGACTCCGCCTCAGATGGAACGTTCATGGAAATCACGTTAGGAGACTCTACAAAACTCCTAGACAATATCATGACCAACTACTCTCAGTGGCATACTGAAAGGTCACCTGCTAGCAAAAAGGTACATGCTATAGAAGAAATTAACTCGCTTAGTGCTAAGATGGACGAGTTGATGAATTTGATTACTAGTAGAAACGCTCCTTTAGACCCTAATGACATGCCACTACTTCCTTGATTGAGAGTAGCAATGCTAGTTTGGACGTTAATTTTGTTGGTAGGAACAATTTTGGCAACAACAATGCTTTTAGAGGAAACTATGTTTCTAGGCCTTTTCCTAGTAACTCCTCTAACAATTATGGAAATTCCTACAACAACACTTATGGAAATCACAACAAATTACCCTCTGATTTAGAGAGTAATATCAAAGGGTTCATCAACTCTCAAAAGATTTTCAATGCGTCCATAGAGAAAAAACTACTCAAAATAGAAGATTTGGCTAAGAGCGTTGATAGGGTGTCTTGTGATATTGATGCTTTGAAAGTTAGATGTGCTCCTCCCAAGGTCAACTTGGATGAAACTTTGAAATCTATGTGTGTCTCCATGAATGAGAGCAAAGAAAGAACCGCCCAAATTCGCGCTAGGCATGAATGGTTTAAAAGGGTGCGTTCTAGTGATGCAAATCACGAAGATCTTAAGGTGCTTGGTGTGTCTCCTCTTGAATCTTTGTTTTCGCGTGTCAAACCTATTGATGAAGGGGCTGGATATGAATCCACTTTGGTTGAAAAACGCCCCAATGACTCGGAGTCCACCTATCTTGATGATAAAGGTGTGGATAGTGGAGTAGAAGAAATCAAAATTTTGGGTAGTAATGGAACTCCCACTTTGGATTTTAAGGAATTCAATTATGATAATTGCTCCTTGTTTGAATGCATTTCTTTGATGCAATCCATTGCAAACTCTCCACATGCTTATAACCAAAGCAAAGTCTTTACCGCGCATATCGTAGATGCTATGATGAAATCTCTTCAAGAGAAGCTCGAATTAGAAGTCTCTATACCTAGAAAACTTCATGATGAGTGGGAACCTACTATCCAAATCAAGATAAAAAACTATGAGTGCAATGCTTTGTGTGATTTGGGTGCTAGTGTTTCCGCGATTCCAAAGTCTTTATGAGATATTCTTGGTTTTCATGAGATTGAAGAGTGTTCTCTTAATTTGCATCTTGCGGATTCTCGTGTCAAGAAACCCATGGGAAGGATCGATGATGTTCTTATTGTTGCAAAAAAGAACTATGTACCCGTGGATTTCATTGTACTTGACATAGAGTGCAATCCTTCATGTCCCATTATTCTTGGTAGACCTTTCCTAAGGACTATTGGTGCTATCTTTGATACGAAGGAAGGGAATATTAGATTTCAGTTTCCCTTAAAGAAGGGCATGGAGCACTTTCCAAGAAAGAAAATAAGATTGCCTTATGAATCTATGATGAGGGCTACTTATGGTTTGAGCACCAAAGATGACTGTACGTGATTCCATCACCTTATGCCTAGCTAAGGGCGTTAAACAATAGCGCTTGTTGGGAGGCAACCCAATGAATCTATCCTTTTTCCGTCTGTTTTATGTTTTCCACACTTTCATAATTCTGTTATGATTGTGTTTTTTGTGTTTCTTTTTGCGTCTGTGCCAAGCAAAACCGTTATGATTAGTCTTGGGGATGATTGTTTGGTCATGCTGGAAAAGACAGAAACTTTCTGCTCATGAAAAGAATTTTCATTTTTTTTGTAAGAGCTTTTGAGTTGATTCTTTTTGCTACTGATTGCTACGCAAATTCTTCAGACTGTCGTAATTTTTCAGAATGTTTTAAGTACCAGAAGTATACGAAGTATGCATATTGCTACAGACTGGTCTGTTGTTAACAGATTCTGTTTTTGTTGTGTTGGTTGCTTATTTTGATGAAACTATGGATAGTATCGGGGGGTATTAGCCATGGAAGATTGAAAATACAGTAACCCAACATCAGCATAAGTAGAATTCAAGTTTTCTACAGTACCTAAGGAAGTGGTGGTTTGCTTTCTTATACTAATGTTATCACGAGTTTCTGTTTAAGTTTCGTGTTGTGAAGTTTTCAAGTTTTGGGTGAAGTTCTTATGGACAAAAAGATAAAGAGTGGCAAGAGCTCAAGCTTGGGGATGCCCAAGGCACCCCAAGAGATTCAAGGATGCTGTAAAAGCCTAAGCTTGGGGATGCCTCGGGAAGGCATCCCCTCTTTCGTCTTCAATCCATCGGTAACGTTACTTGGGGCTCTATTTTTATTCACCACATGTTATGTGTTTTGCTTGGAGCGTCTTGTATCATAGGAGTCTTTTATTTTTGTTGTGTCACAATCATCCTTGCTGCACACCTAGAGAGAGAGACATGCACTCACCGTGATTTTGTCGAGCTTCACTTATATCCTTTGGTAGACAATTCAGCTCACATGTGCTTCACTTATATCTTTTGAGGTAGTTGATTTTGCTTTATGTGCTTCACTTATATCTTTTAGAGCACGGCGGTGCAAGGCTTGGTAGTTGATCTATGCTTTGAAAGTAGTCTCAAAAGGGGTAGTTATCCAAAGGGATACGAAAACTTCCACCTTCATGTGCATTGAATAGTTAGAGAAGATTGATTCATCTCAACTAGTTTTGAGTTGTAGTTATGGTAATATTGAAGTTATACTACTAAGGTGTTGTGGATCTAGAAATACTTGTGTTGAAGTTAGTGATTCCCGTAGCATGCACGTATGGTGAACCGCTATGTGATGAAGTCTGAGCATGATTAGTCTATTGATTGTCATCCTTTGTGTGGCGGTCGGGATCGCGCGATGGTTTATACCTACCAACCCTTCCCCTAGGAGTATGCGCTGAATGCTTTGTTTCGATTACTAATAAAACTTTTGCAACAAGTATATGAGTTCTCATGACTAATGTTGAGTCCATGGTTTAGATGCACTTTCACCTTCCACCATCACTATCTTCTTTAGTGTCCTGCAACTTTCACCGGTGCACAAAACCCACCATTAGCCTCCCTCAAAACAGCCACCATACCTACCTACTATGGCTTTTTCAAAGTCATTCTGAGATATATTTCCATGCAACTACCACCATGACATGTGCCACCACGTCTACATTGCCATTGCATGATCGTAAGATAGCTAGCATGATGTTTCCATTTATGTCTATGCCATGCTAGATCATTGTCACGGTACACCACCGAAGGCATCCCATATAGAGTCATCATTGCTCTAAGTGTTAGCTGTAAGTGTGATGATCATCATTGATGGAGCATTGTCCCATGTGAGGAAATAAAAGAGGCCAAAGATGCCCACCAAAAAAAAGCGGCCAAAGAGCCCATCCAAAAAAAATGAGAGAAAAAGAGAGAAGGGACAATGCTACCATTTTTCCACACTTGTGCATATTAAGCACCATGATATTCATGATTGAGAGTCTGTTATTTTGTCACCACCATATATGTCACGGCCAGATGCGACCCTATCCTCAATTTGGCACGAGGGCCTCGTCAGGGATAGTAGCGCATCTCGTCGTGTCGCAAGAATGGATATCGTAACAAGTACATGTAATGAAAAGAAGAGATATATCAGAGTCACACCAGTACATTACATAAACATCAAGAGTAAGAGCAGGGTCCGACTACGGACGAAAACAAACGACAAAAGAAGAACGACGTCCATCCTTGCTATCCCAGGCTGCCGGCCTGGAACCCATCGTAGATCGATGAAGAAGAAGAAGAAGAAGCAACTCCAAATGAACAATCAACGCGCTCACGTCAAGTAACCTTTACCTGTACCTGCAACTGGTGTTGTAGCAATCTGTGAGCCACAGGGGATTCAGCAATCTCATTTCCAAAGGTATCAAGACTAGCAAAGCTTAATGGGTGAGGCATGGTTAAGTGGTGAGGTTGCAGCAGCGGCTAAGCATATATTTGGTGGCTAAACTTACGAGTACAAGAATAAGCGGGGGGGGGGGGGGGGTGGGGGGAAGATCTACGCATATCGGTCGTGGCTACTGATGATCAAATGAATGATCCTGAACACCTACCTACGTGAGGCATAACCCCACCGTGTCCTCGATCGGAGAAGGAACTCATGAAAGAGACAGTCACGGTTACGCACACATAACCGCGGGGACGGCTTTCCGAAAGATTTAACCCTGCAGGGGTGCTCTAACTAGTCCATCACAAATTACCACAAGCCGCATAGAAATCCTCAATCACGAAGCTCGCGATCTCGTCGGATTCCCTACTGGAAAACCTCAACTCTGAGATTACCTAAAGCATCACCGGAATCCCGATGCACAAGATATCTCGTCAAAGGTAAAGCTAATCCAGCAAGGCCGCCCGACGGGTCGACGATCCCGATAGGAGTCGCGTACCTCGTTCTCAGGACACGACGGATGAGCGATGGTTACCACGCCAAACGCCGAGTTGCCCCGGGTAGCGTTAATAAGCTGCTCTGTTTTGGACCAACGCTCATGAGGAGCACTGGCCCAGGGGTTGATTAAATTATCCTCGGGGCCCGGGAAGTCCCTATGCAATTTTATTAGGTGATTAGGCAAATGTAGTACCAATGTTGGGCCTTGCCAGACCAGCTTTAATCTAAAACTAATTATCAAGGGGGTCCCCATAACAACCCCGATCGTGTTAGGAGCGCTCAATTATGGAACATAACACCGGTAGCCGGAAACTAAGGGGGGCAAAGGTGGAACAAAACACCAGGCTAGAAAGGCCGAGCCTTCCACCTTTTACCAAGTATATAGGTGCATTAAATTAAATAGCATTAATATGGTGATATAACAAGGAACCCATGCTTTCACATGTAAGCAACTGCACCTGCAACTAGCAACGCTATCAACAGGATTAAGCAAGCAGTAACATAGCCAATCAGTGGTTTTCTAGGTTGAACAAGTTGAAGGTTATCATGGCAATGTTGAGAGGCTGATATTTAACATGTGGCAGGCAACGAGACATAAACGGTAGCAACGGTAAAACTAGCATGGCAATGATAGTAATGGTATCGGGGGAAATGGTCATCTTGCCTGAGATCCCGCTTGGAAGAAGAATGCCTCCGTGAAGCACACGAACCAACGTAGTCGAAAGGGTCCTCACATCCGACACGCTTGCGGAACTCTATCGAGACGGGGAAACCGGAAACAAGCATCAACACACGATATTCACCACACGATGCACAACACATATGATGCATGAGCAGCTGAATACATGCAAGTCACGGCATGACCAATCACACAATCAAACTCTACACATTAAGTGAAGTTCAATATGCAACTAGTTGCATATTGACGATACTCCACGTCTATTTATTTAGTTCTATCCCGATTAGGTACACGGCAATAGTAAATGTGATTGAACATGCAAGAGGTGAAGCGGAAATTAAACTACCTATCTAGGCATTTTAAATTAGGTCGGAAATGTCTTATAGCACCTCCGAAATGACCTCACAAGTTAATGTACAATTCTGTCCAGATCTGGCCTAATGCTTTTAATTAGTTGTTAAACAGCAAAAAAAATAGGTTCACGTGATTCTACGCGTCAAGGCAAGCAATATACACGTAGAGAACATCTCCAACGGAGCTACGGATCAAAAGATACAAGCACCGCAAGATATGATGGGATGAATGCAATATGTGTGGAAAGATGGCTACGAGCACTTCAAAACATACAGACAGCAAGATAAAATGAAACTACACGAGATTCTAAGCAAGTTTCATGTAGGACACGATCAAATCGGAGCCACGGTTCAAAAACTACGAGCAAAACAAGAAATGACTACAATCTGCCAAAATCAGCCACATAGCATTTTCCACGCCCCACAACTACGGCTACACAACTCCGATATGCTCAAGCAAGGCATGGCACAGAAGAGGGCAAGAAGCACTACTACAAACAACTAACAACCACTAGCATGGCAGCAAGGAACACTAGGGAAAGAAGTCACAAAATGGCATCACACTCACTATTTCAGACTTAGTGAAAATTGCACCTCATGAAAGTGCAGTTTTCGATGTGAAGCAATATTGACAGCAGCAAAATCCTAAGCTACAGGACTCCAAATGGCATGAAACTTTACGGCATGCTAGGGAAACACAAAGGGTACAACTAACTATTGGGGAACGTCGCATGGGAAACAAAAATTTTCCTACGCGCACGAAGACATATCATGGTGATGTCCATCTACGAGAGGGGATATTCGATCTACGTACCCTTGTAGACCGCACAGCAGAAGCTTTAGTGAACGCGGTTCATGTAGTGGAACGTCCTCACGTCCCTCGATCCGCCCCGCGAACCGTCCCGCGATCAGTCCCACGATCTAGTGCAGAACGGACGGCACCTCCGCGTTCAGCACACGTACAGCTCGACGATGATCTCGGCCTTCTTGATCCAGCAAGAGAGGCAGAGAGGTAGATGAGTTATCCGGCAGCGTGACGGCACTCCGGAGGTTGGTGGTGATCTTATCTCAGCAGGGCTCCGCCCGAGCTCCGCAGAAACGCGATCTAGAGGTGAAACCGTGGAGATATGTGGTCGGGCTGCTGTGGCAAAGTTGTCTCAAATCAGCCCTAAAACCTCCGTATATATATGGGAAAGAGGGGGAGCCTTGCCTTGGGGCTCAAGAGGCCCCAAGGGGGTCGGCCAAGCCAAGGGGGGAAGGTCTCCCCTTCCAAACCGAATCCAACTTGGTTTGGAAAGTGGAGTCCTTCTTCCCTTTCCCACCTCCTTCTTTTTTTTCTTTTCTCTTTGATTTTCTTTCTATGGCGCATAGGGCCATCTTGGGCTGTCCCACCAGCCCACTAAGGGCTGGTGCGCCACCCCCAAGGCCTATGGGCTTCCCCGAGGTGGGTTGCCCCCCCCCCCCGGTGAACACCCGGAACCCATTCGTCATTCCCGGTACATTCCCGGTAACTCCGAAAACCTTCCGGTAATCAAATGAGGTCATCCTATATATCAATCTTCGTTTCCGGACCATTCCCGAAACCCTCGTGACGTCCGTGATCTCATCCGAGACTCCGAACAACATTCGGTAACCAACCATATAACTCAAATACGCATAAAACAACGTCGAACCTTAAGTGTGCAGACCCTGCGGGTTCGAGAACTATGTAGACATGACCCGAGAGACTCCTCGGTCAATATCCAATAGCGGGACCTGGATGCCCATATTGGATCCTACATATTCTACGAAGATCTTATCGTTTGAACCTCAGTGCCAAGGATTCATATAATCCCGTATGTCATTCCCTTTGTCCTTCGGTATGTTACTTGCCCGAGATTCGATCGTCAGTATCCACATACCTATTTCAATCTCGTTTACCGGCAAGTCTCTTTACTCGTTCCGTAATGCAAGATCCCGCAACTTACACTAAGTCACATTGCTTGCAAGGCTTGTGTGTGATGTTGTATTACCGAGTGGGCCCCGAGATACCTCTCCGTCACACGGAGTGACAAATTCCAGTCTCGATCCATACTAACTCAACGAACACCTTCGGAGATACCTGTAGAGCATCTTTATAGTCACCGAGTTACGTTGCGACGTTTGATACACACAAAGCATTCCTCCGGTGTCAGTGAGTTATATGATCTCAATGTCATAGGAACAAATACTTGACACGCAGAAAACAGTAGCAACAAAATGACACGATCAACTTGCTACGTCTATTAGTTTGGGTCTAGCCCATCACATGATTCTCCTAATGATGTGATCCCGTTATCAAGTGACAACACTTGCCTATGGTCAGGAAACCTTGACCATCTTTGATCAACGAGCTAGTCAACTAGAGGCTTACTAGGGACAGTGTTTTGTCTATGTATCCACACATGCACTGTGTTTCCAATCAATACAATTATAGCATGGATAATAAACGATTATCATGAACTATGAAATATAATATTAACTAATTTATTATTGCCTCTAGGGCATATTTCCAACAGTCTCCCCCTTGCACTAGAGTCAATAATCTAGTTCACATCACCATGTGATTTCAACGAATCCAACACCCATATAGTTATGGGGTCTGATCACGTCTTGCTCGTGAGAGAGGTTTTAGTCAACGGTTCTGGAACTTTCAGATCCGTGCGTTCTTTACAAATCTTTATGTCATCTTATAGATGCTGCTACTACGTGCTATTCGGAAATGCTCCAAATATCTACTCTACTATACGAATCCGTTTCACTACCCATAGTTATTCGGATTAGTGTCAAAGCTTGCATCGACGTAACCCTTTACGACGAACTCTTTAACCACCTCCATAATCGAGAAAAATTCCTTAGTCTATTTAGTTACCAAGGATAACTTTGACCGCTGATCAGTGATTCAATCCTAGATCACTCTGTGTACCTCTTAACAGACTTGCTGCAATGCACACGTCAGGTGCGGTACTCAGCATGGCATACTTTAGAGTCTACGGCTAAGGCATAGAAGACGACCTTCGTCTATTCTCTTTATTCTGCCGTGGTCGGGTTTTGAGTCTTACTCAAATTCACACCTTACAACGCAACCAAGAACTCCTTCTTTGCTGATCTATTTTGAACTCCTTCAAAAACTTGTCAAGGCATGCATCTTGTTGAAACTTCCATTAAGCGCTTTCGATCTATCTCCATAGATCTTTGATGCTCAACGTTCAAGTAGCTCAATCCAGGTATTC
The DNA here is from genome assembly GCF_904849725.1 of Hordeum vulgare subsp. vulgare. Taxonomy (NCBI): domain Eukaryota; kingdom Viridiplantae; phylum Streptophyta; class Magnoliopsida; order Poales; family Poaceae; genus Hordeum; species Hordeum vulgare. The sequence continues at coordinate 563,483,405 of NC_058519.1, forward strand.
CTTTGAAAACTCCTTTCAAACAACCTTGTATGCTTTACAGAAATTCTTCATTACTTCTGATCCACAATATGTCAACCACATATACTTATCAGAAATTCTATAGTGCTCCCACTCACCTTTTTGGAAATACAAGTTTCTCATAAACCTTGTACAAACCCAAAATCTTTGATCAACTCATCAAAGTGTATATTCCAACTCCGAGATGCTTGCACCAGTCCATTTAAGGATTACTGGAGCTTGCATACTTGCTAGTATCTTTAGGATCGACAAAACCTTCTGGTTGTATCACATACAATGTTTGCTCAAGGAAACCGTCGAGGAAACAATGTTTTGACATCCTACGTGCAATATTTCATAAATAATGCAGTAACTACTAACATAATTCTAACAGACTTTTAACATCGCTACGAGTGAGAAAGTCTCATCATAGTCAACTGTTTGATCTTGTCGGAAACATCTTTGCGACAAGTCGAGCTTTTCTTAATAGTGACTTATCACCATCATCGTCTGTCTTCCTTTTAAAGATCCATCTTTACTCAACAGTCCCATGACCATCAAGTAGTTCTTCCAAAGTCTACACTTTGTTTTCATACATGGATCCTCTCTCAGATTTCATGGCCTCCAGCCATTTGTCGGAATCCGGGCCCACCATTGCTTTCTCCATAACTCGTAGGTTCATTGTTGCTCAACAACATGACCTCCAAGACAGGGTTACCGTACCACTCTGCAGTAGTACGCGACCTTGTCAACCTACGAGGTTTGTAGTAACTTGATCCGATGCTCGATGATCACCATCATCAGCTTTCACTTCACTTGGTGTAGGCGCCACAGGAACAACTTCCTGCGCCCTGCTACACACTGGTTGAAGTGATGGTTCAATAACCTCATCAAGTTCTACCACCCTCCCACTCAATTCTTTCGAGAGAAACCTCTCCTCGAGAAAGGATCCGTTTCTAGAAACAAACACTTTGCTTTCGGATCTGAGATAGGAGATGTACCCAACTGTTTTGGATATCCTATGAAGATGCATTTATCCGCTTTGGGTTCGAGCTTATCAGACTGAAACTTTTTCACATAAGTGTCGAAGCCCCAAACTTTCAAGAAACGACAGTTTAGATTTCTCTAAACCTCAATCTATACTGTGTCATCTTAACGGAAATACGCGGTGCCCTATTTAAAGTGAATGCGGTTGTCTCTAATGCATAACTCATAAACGATAGTGGTAATTCGATAAGAGACATCATAGTATGCACCATACCAAATAGTGCATGGCTACGACGTTCAGACACATCATCACACTATGATATTCTAGGTGGCATGAACTGCGAAACAATTTCCACATTGTCTTAACTGCGTACCAAAACTCGTAACTCAGATATTCATTTCTATGATCATATCGTAGACAGTTTATCCTCTTGTTACGACGAACTTCACTCCGAAACAGAATTGAACTTTTCAATATTTCAGACTTGTGATTCATTAAGTAAATACTCTTGTATCTACTCAAATCGTCATTGAAGTAAGAACATAATGACATCCACTGCGTGCCTCAGCGCCCATTGGACTGCATACATCAAAATGTATCACTTCCAACAAGTTACTATCTTGTTTCATCTCAATGAAAACAAGGCTTTGCTCATGTGGTATGATTTGCATGTCACTAGTGATTCAAAATCAAGTGAGTATAAAGATCCATCAGCATGGAGCCTCTTCATGCAATTTATACCAACATGACTCAAGCGGCAGTGCCACAAGTAAGTGGTACTATCATCATTACCTCGTATCTTTTGGCACCAATATCATGAACATGTGTAACACTACAATCGAGATTCAATAAACCATTGAAGGTGATTATTCAAGCAAATAGAGTAACCATTATTCTCTTTAAATGAATAATCGTATTGCAATAAACACGATCCAATCATGTTCATGCTTAACGCAAGCACCAAATAACAATTATTTAGGTTTAACACCAATCCCGATGGTAGAGGGAGCGTGCGACGTTTGATCATATCAACCTTGGAAACACTTCCAACACGTATCGTCAACTCGCCTTTAGCTAGTCTCCGTTTATGCCGTAGCTTTCATTTCGTGTTACTAATCACTTAGCAACCGAACCGGTATCCAATACCCTCATGCTATTGGGAGTACTAGTAAAGTACACATCAACATCATGTATATCAAATATACTTCTTTCGACTTTTGCCAGCCTTCTTATCTACCAAGTATCTAGAGTTGCTCCGCCTCAGTGACTGTTCCCCTCATTACAGAAGCACTTAGTCTCGGGTTTGGGTTTAATCTTGGGTCTCTTCATTAGTGCAGCAACTGTTTTGCTGTTTCACGAAGTATCCCTTCTAGCCCTTGCCTTTCTTGAAACTTAGTGGTTTTTCTAACCATCAACTATTGATGCTCCTTCTTGATTTCTACTTTCGCAGTGTCAAACATTGCGAATCGCTCAAGGATCATTGTATCTATCCTTGATATGTTATAGTTCATCACGAAGCTCTCACAGCTTGGTGGCAGTGACTTTGGAGAACCATCACTATCTCATCTGGAAGATTAACTCCCACTTGATTCAAGCGATTGTCGTACTCAGACAATCTGAGCACATGCTCAACGATTGAGCTTTTCTCCTTTACTTTGTGGACAAAGAATCTTGTCGGAGGTCTCGTACCTCTTAACAAGGGCACAAGCATGAAATCACAATTTCATCTCTTTAGAACATCACTTATGTTCCGTGACGTTTCAAAACGTCTTCGGCGCCTTGCTTCTAAGCCATTAAGTATTTTGCACTGAACTATCGTGTAGTCCTCAGAAACGTGTATGTTGGATGTTCACAGCATCCACAGACGACGCTTGAGGTGCAGCACACCGAGTGGTGCATTAAGGACATCAGCCTTCTGCGCAGCAACGAGGACAATCCTCTGCAAAGTTTGCTACAATCAACTTTCAACTAAATTTTCTCTAGGAACATATAAAAATAGTAGAGCTATAGCGCAAGCTACATCATAATTCGCAAATACCATTAGACTATGTTCATGATAATTAGTTCAATTAATCATATTACTTAAGAACTCCCACTCAAAAATTACATCTCTCTAGTCATTTGAGTGGTACATGATCCAAATCCACTATCTCAAGTCCGATCATCACGTGAGTCGAGAATAGTTTTAGTGGTAAGCATCTCTATGCTAATCATATCAACTATACGATTCATGCTCGACCTTTCGGTCTCATGTGTTCCGAGGCCATGTCTCCACATGCTAGGCTCGTCAAGCTTAACCCGAGTGTTCTGCGTGTGCAACTGTTTTGCACCCGTTGTATGTGAACGTTGAGTCTATCACACCCGATCATCACGTGGTGTCTCGAAACGAAGAACTGTCGCAACGGTGCACAGTCGGGGAGAACACAATTTCGTCTTGAAATTTTAGTGAGAGATCACCTCATAATGCTACCGTCGTTCTAAGCAAGATAAGGTGCAAAAAGGATTAACATCACATGCAATTCATAAGTGACATGATATGGCCATCATCATGCGCTTCTTGATCTCCATCACCAAAGCACCGGCACGATCTTCTTGTCACCGGCGTCACACCATGATCTCCATCAACGTGTCGCCATCGGGGTTGTCGTGCTACTCATGCTATTACTACTAAAGCTACGTCCTAGCAATATAGTAAACGCATCTGCAAGCACAAACGTTAGTTTAAAGACAACCCTATGGCTCCTGCCGGTTGCCGTACCATCGACGTGCAAGTCGATATTAACTATTACAACATGATCATCTCATACATCCAATATATCACATCACATCGTTGGCCATATCACATCACAAGCATACCCTGCAAAAACAAGTTAGACGTCCTCTAATTTTGTTGTTGCATGTTTTACGTGGTGACCATGGGTATCTAGTAGGATCGCATCTTACTTACGTAAACACCACAATGGAGATATATGAATTGCTATTTAACCTCATCCAAGGACCTCCTCGGTCAATTCCGATTCAACTAAAGTTGGAGAAACTGACACTCGCCGGTCATGTTTGAGCAACGGAGTTACTCGTAGCGATGAAACCAGTCTCTCGTAAGCGTACGAGTAATGTCGGTTCGAGCCGCTTCGATCCAACAATACCGCGGAATCAAGAAAAGACTAAGGAGGGGAGCAAAACGCAGATCACCGCCCACAAAAACTTTTGTGTTCTAATCGAGAAGACATCTACGCATGAACCTAGCTCATGATGCCACTGTTGGGGAACGTCGCATGGGAAACAAAAAATTTCCTACGCGCACGAAGACCTATCATGGTGATGTCCATCTACGAGAGGGGATATTCGATCTACGTACACTTGTAGACCGCACAGCAGAAGCGTAAGTGAACGCGGTTGATGTAGTGGAACGTCCTCACGTCCCTCGATCCGCCCCGCGAACCGTCCCGTGATCAGTCCCACGATCTAGTGCCGAACGGACGGCACCTCCGCGTTCAGCACACGTACAGCTCGACGATGATCTCGGCCTTCTTGATCCAGCAAGAGAGATGGAGAGGTAGATGAGTTCTCCGGCAGCGTGACGGTGCTCCGGAGGTTGGTGGTGATCTTATCTCAGCAGGGCTTCGCCCGAACTCCGCAGAAACGCGATCTAGAGGTGAAACCGTGGAGATATGTGGTCGGGCTGCCGTGGGAAAGTTGTCTCAAATCAGCCCTAAAACCTCCGTATATATAGGGGGAAGAGGGGGAGCCTTGCCTTGGGGCTCAAGAGGCCCCAGGGGGGTCGGCCGAGCCAAGGGGGGAAGGTCTCCCCTTCCAAACCGAATCCAACTTGGTTTGGAAGGTGGAGTCCTTCTTCCCTTTCCAACCTCCTCCCTTTTTTTCTTTTCTCTTTGATTTTCTTCCTATGGCGCATAGGGCCTTCTTGGGCTGTCCCACCAGCCCACTAAGGGCTGGTGCGCCACCCCAAGGCCTATGGGCTTCCCCGAGGTGGGTTGCCCCCCCCCCCCCCCGGTGAACACCCGGAACCCATTCGTCATTCCCGGTACATTCCCGGTAACTCCGAAAACCTTCCGGTAATCAAATGAGGTCATCCTATATATCAATCTTCGTTTCCGGACCATTCTGTAAACCCTCGTGACGTCTATGATCTCATCCGGGACTCCGAACAACATTCGGTAACCAACCATATAACTCAAATACGCATAAAACAACGTCGAACCTTAAGTGTGCAGACCCTGCGGGTTCGAGAACTATGTAGACATGACCCGAGAGACTCCTCGGTCAATATCCAATAGCGGGACCTAGATGCCCATATTGGATCCTACATATTCTACGAAGGTCTTATCGTTTGAACCTCAGTGCCAAGGATTCATATAATCTCGTATGTCATTCCCTTTGTCCTTCGGTATGTTACTTGCCCGAGATTCGATCGTCAGTATCCACATACCTATTTCAATCTCGTTTACCGGCAAGTCTCTTTACTCGTTCCGTAATACAAGATCCCGCAACTTACACTAAGTCACATTGCTTGCAAGGCTTGTGTGTGATGTTGTATTACCGAGTGGGCCCCGAGATACCTCTCCGTCACACGGAGTGACAAATTCCAGTCTCGATCCATACTAACTCAACGAACACCTTCGGAGATACCTGTAGAGCATCTTTATAGTCACCCAGTTATGTTGGGACATTTGATACACACAAAGCATTCCTCCGGTGTCAGTGAGTTATATGATCTCATGGTCATAGGAACAAATACTTGACACGCAGAAAACAGTAGCAACAAAATGACACGATCAACATGATACGTCTATTAGTTTGGGTCTAGTCCATCACATGATTCTCCTAATGATGTGATCCCGTTATCAAGCGACAACACTTGCCTATGGTCAGGAAACCTTGACCATCTTTGATCAACGAGCTAGTCAACTAGAGGCTTACTAGGGACAGTGTTTTGTCTATGTATCCACACATGCACTGTGTTTCCAATCAATACAATTATAGCATGGATAATAAATGATTATCATGAACTATGAAATATAATAATAACGAATTTATTATTGCCTCTAGGGCATATTTCCAACACTAACTCCATTGGACCAACCTCAAAAGAGCTACAGATCACAAGATGCAAGCAAGACACGACAACAAAAAAATATAACAGATTCCAGACTTATAAATATTTCATCTCCTCTAAAACAGCACTATTTCTAGCAACTTGAGGGCAATCAAAACACACCTAAACATGCATTTATATTGCAACTAAAAATACCATGGGCTAGACCAAACATCAAAGAACAACTCCCTAGTTGACAACTAATTCAAACGAGGCACGGAATAAATCCTACGAATTAAACAAAAGGGCAACACGGCAAAATATCGCGCGAACTAACTTCCTTAAAAGCTAAAACTAATTGCACAGAAAAATCAAATGGATTTTTCTACCCCGGGAACATATAAAATATGTGGGGTTTGCAACACAAAATAATGCCACACATAAATGCGATATAATCACCTATATACGGGAAAATAAACTACGGGCAAATCCTACACGCAAAAATACGAGTGACCGCTCGAAAATACAAGGAAAAATAGTTCCTAAAACATAGGCATTTTATCTAAGGCATTCAAGCAACCCGATCTTGCACGAGAAATAAATACGGGTCGAAACCTATTAGGACCGCACGCTTATCTAGGCAAACAGCATGCTAAACAACGTCAAACAAATGTGCAAGTTATAAAATCGGATTCTACGCGAAAAGTTACACGAGATACATATGCTACTCGTCGCGATCCGATATACGGTTTAGAAACTACGATCATTTGAAATATAGCCTATTTCCTGAAAATGAATAAATTCGGAATAAAACCTAAATTAACTACTCGGCCGAATTCTACAACAGTGGCCTACAACACACGGGCGCGGGATAACAAACCAGCGCATGGGCGAGGGAAAAGAGTTGCTCACCTGAGTGGCCTCGGGCCGGCTCAGAGAGGAGGGGAGGCAGATGGGCCACGAGGCCTGGCTCGGGCTCCACCTAGGCCGCGTGGGGAGGCAGCGCTGGGCCGCTGCGGCGCGGATGCTGGGCCGTCGCGGGGCCCATGGGGCGAGCGAGCGGTTGCGAGGCCAGTCAACGCCCGACCTCCTCGCCTCGGATCTGGATCGGGTTCCACAGGCTCGGCGATGGAGTAGTGCGGCGGCGCGACGAAGTCCAGCGGCGGGGTTGGCCGAAGGTGGGATGACGGCGGCTTGCAATGGAGTTGGAGGGCGGCGAAAGCTGGCGGCGGCTGGTGAGCTGCGGCTGCTGCTGCTGCTGCTCCACGACGGGACCAAGGGGCGCTGGGAAGCCGGCGACTCGGCTTCTCGGTGCTGGTGGCTGGTGGATGTGAGCCGGGCCACCGGCGGCATGCAGGAGGCGGCGGACGACGGGGCTCCGGCGAGGGTAGTGCTCGGGCGGGGAGGCGGCTGCCATGGGAGGCGCTGCTCGGTGCCAGGGGCACGGGAGCACGGGAGCACGGGACAGATCGGGGGCGGCGGCGGCTCGGATGGGCTCAGGAGGGCCGCGCGCGGGCTCTGGCGGGCCCGGCGGCTGCGGGGAGGACAGAGAGGTGGGAGGCTAGGGTTTGGTGGGGGCTGCGCGGAAAACGAGGAGGAGAGAGTGGTAGGCTGCCTTAAAAATAGGAGGGGTATATATAGACAAACGGGGGGGGGGGGGCTAGGTTAGCCGGAATTTCGTTCTGGATCCAACCGTGCGGTCGGATTCGGACGATTCCGAACGCGGGAACGGGTACGCGGCCGTGTAGAGGGGATAACTGGAGACGAGAGGGAGAACGGGCGGCGCGGCAACGAGTTTTTTTAAACACCGACAAACGTCTGACGGTAGACCGAATACGGTGCCACTATGGTCGACCGTTCGGGTACCAGACGAACTCCGATCGCGACGAAATTCGATAGGCGGACTAGCTATATCTAACTACGACCGCATGCCAAGTTTCACCCCGATCAGAGAAAGTTTTCAACACACTTTTAAAACTGGGTTTCGATAGATGCCGCGGGCGCGTGCGAGTGCGGTTGGACTCAGAACGGACGACGACGAGAACCGGCAACTACTATCGAATGCAAGTTTTGAAAACTGGCGGCAACGGAGATGCGGATGCAATGCTGATGATGCGCATGATGTGATGATGATGCGACAAAAGAAAATAGACACACGACAAAAACGGAATAGAAGGGGAATCTTCTGGAACGTCGGCATCAGGCTGTCACAACTCTCCTACACTACAAGAGGATCTCGCCCCGAGATCCAAGAATGAAAGGGGGAGAGGATGAGAAAGAACATGAGGTAAAAACTTAGTCGCTTCTTTGACAAACGAGTGAAACCAACGATCCTTGAAGGTTGCAAAGAGATGAGGAATGATATGGGAAAGAAGCAAGAATTCGCGGAAAATTTCGGGAGCACTTCGGTAGGAAAATGGGAAAAAAAATCGATAAGATGGTAGAAATAGACAATATTCATAACAAACAACTAAATAGAGCAAGGGAATACATAGTAGACCCAAAAGAGTAATATCACAATGCCTCCGGAACAATAGAATAGGAACTAGCTCAAGCGGAAGAAGAGAATGAAGAAAGGAATGACAACTATCATCACGATAGAATTGAAGAGCCTCCGGATAGAAGAATAGATGGAGTAGTTGGAAAACCAACAACGAAGAACAAGATAGTAGTGGACATATGGAAATCATCTCAACAAATATGAGGTGACAACCAACCACTAAAAGAAACAAGGATAGATTGGGAGAAACAAGATATGAACAATTCTTACACCAAAAGGATACATTCAGAACTTGGATTAATGACAAGCACCATGATAGCAACAATCCATAGGAAAAGCTTTAGGTGAATCCAAACCAAGATAGCTCAATGAAGAAGTCATGGGTTAAGAATAGTCTCATGATCATAGAATTGGCGGTTTTAATTATCTCATTCTTGAAAGGAAACTCTTCGAGGCTCCTACACTAACAAGAATGCTATAATACCACCTCAAAGGACAAAGGAAGAACAATTTGCACATAGAAATGCAAGAGAAAGGATACTTGAGGTTATCCAACAAGAATCTTGAAGAACACTTAAGAAGGAATGAAATCTTGATGAACCACCATGAAGGACCACCGTATACGAATGAATGATGCAAAAATATGAAGGTAGAAAAGAATATGATTATGACCTTGCCAAGATTAAGATGAAGCCTCACAAAGAGATACTAAAAAGAACTTGGAACTCCGGAAAAGAAAAATAACAACCCTTGAGAAAAAGGAATTGACATAATGAGCCACTCCGGAAGAAGAATTCAAAATACTACGTTCATGAATAAGAATTATGTTAAGATTATCCTTCATCAAGTTAAACTGATGACAATCAACGGACTTAGCATACCACTTATTCTTCTAGAAATGATTTAGGAGAGATATATGAGCACAAACTAGAAGAAATGTTGCGAGAAACAACGGTGAGAATTGAAATGAACGAGGCAACCATGAATGAATGGAGATACATGAGAATGAAGAGATCACGAGCCACCTGAGAGAAAAAACTAGAACAAGGCATCGGAACAATTGAGAGACGAACGAAGAGACAACAATTGAGAAGAATTAGAGAACGAAAGCTGAAAGCTGAGAACGAAGAATCTTCAGAAATGATGGCCTTCGGAGGAACGAGAAATAAAAACAACTCAAAAATGCACCGGATAGCAAGAAAGGAATTACTCATGCTAGAAAACAAATTCAAGATGATAACACGAAGCTGAGATGACAATCTTCACAAGAATGGAAAAGACTGAGAGAAACACTCCTTCGAATAGCAAGCTGAGAATGATGACGAGGAACAACACCAAGAATAGCTTAGACACTCCAGAAGAAAGGAGAATGCAAGGTTGAGCCAAATATTAGAGTTAATTCAAATAGATCTTGAAGAAGAGATATGACTAATGAAAATCATACTTACGTCATAGTTGACAAGAATTGGAGATCTCCGGGAAAGAATTAAAAGAGCGAGGAAAGATCCTGGGAAAGAACCTGTGCGTTATGGGCCCACTCAAAAAAAACCACCGATGAAAAGATTTCTTAGAACGATAGATATTGCACCGGTATGAAGAGAACTAGATGAGGTTAGCACCCCGAAATAATTAAAGAATTGAGAACAAGAATTCTGAGATAACTTCAACGCTCCGGATAGAATAGAGAGAAATAACAACAAGAAAATAGACTGATAAAAATTTCCAACATAGGAAATAATTACAAGGATGAAAAGGATATGATGAACACGGACAACTAAATTGAATTCACCGGAAAAGAACAAAAGGAAGAAATGATGAACTCGACTCCTGAGAATCTTCACAATGAATCATCGGGTAAGAGAGAAAAGAACACACAGCGGAAGCATAATGAAAAGAAAATTGAGCCACTGCAGAAAAGGGTGGGAGGGCGGGAAAACAAAGACAACATGGGACAGATGAGATGAACTCTGGAATAAAACAAGAGAATGATCTTGCAAAAATTGGAGAGGATTGAATCCACTTGGAGAGAAACACACCAGTTGGAAAATAATTAACATGACGACTCCGGTTGACAAGAATGATAAGACAATTGATTTGAGCAAAGAGAATTTGCACTCTCACATAAAAATATGAGAACACCTCTTGGAAAGATCTGAAATCACCACTTGACATCGAAGCAACCCGAATTACCATATTCAACAAAACAAGGATGCGGCTTGCAATTAGCCAGAATAAACTCATGAGAAAGATTCCGTCCGATATTTTCGTGGACAGGATCGCACGGGCTCGAACCTTACAGTAGCCATCAAGTGCAAGGGAGTGCACCCGACATACGAAGCGTCCCCGAGTCGTAGCAAGCTACAAGGACTCTTTAAGACACAACGTGTACCGCTATAAGTTGACCGTGAACAAACGAATCCACTAGATGTCGAACCCCAACATAACATCATGCATTTGTTGGAAGATTGTCCTATAAGCAACTACTTGAATTCCCACCTATGAATTCCCGAAATATCTGGTCATGCAATCTGGTATACGGATACAAGGAGTATTTCACACAACTCCTAAACTAACCCGTCACCTGTATCACATCCGTCAACACACAACCAGAATCTCGGACCTTCATCTAGAACAGACCCTCGTAATCACAATGATACAAAGTATGGCAGTACTCCCGAACAATCTGCACCAGTACTGGGGACATCGGGGTTATCTCGCCACTACTAGTATTGAAGCAATTACGAACATCCTTCGTTCTTAGATACCAAGAAATCTGAATGATAACGATGTGCTCAAGAATCCCCTGGAGCTCAACTCCCCGGAAGAAAATCAAGTCAGACAGGAGGCACCAAGACAGAACTCTCTCACATCGGCATCATATAGATCGCAAGAATATCCGCGTGATCCTAATTTTTTTTTGAGTGAGAAGAGGAGTAGAATTAAATTTTTACGTCAAGATCCCTCACCAGAGCATGGAAGAGAAGAAAAATGAATCCTACTCTTCGATATATAACTAGACTCAAAGTAGTTTTCACTAGACTCGACTCGGCCAAGTTCGATCAATCAAGGAGGCTCCTAGGTCGGTCCTTGCTCTGATACCAACTTGTCACGCCCAGATGCGACCCTATCCTCAATTTGGCACGAGGGCCTCGTCAGGGATAGTAGCACATCTCATCGTGTTGCAAGAATGGATATCATAACAAGTACATGTACTGAAAAGAAGAGATATATAAAGAGTTGGCTTACACTCGCCACAAGCTACATCAGAGTCACACCAGTACATTACATAAACATCAAGAGTAAGAGCAGGGTCCGACTACGGACGAAAACAAACGACAAAAGAAGAACGACGTCCATCCTTGCTATCCCAGGATGCCGGCCTGGAACCCATCCTAGATCGATGAAGAAGAAGAAGAAGAAGCAACTCCAAATGAACAATCAACACGCTCGCGTCAAGTAACCTTTACCTGTACCTGCAACTGGTGTTGTAGCAATCTGTGAGCCACAAGGGACTCAGCAATCTCATTTCCAAAGGTATCAAGACTAGCAAAGCTTAATGGGTGAGGCATGGTTAAGTGGTGAGGTTGCAGCAGCGGCTAAGCATATATTTGGTGGCTAAACTTACGAGTACAAGAATAAGAGGGGGGAAGATCTACGCATATCGGTCGTGGCTACTGATGATCAAATGAATGATCCTGAACACCTACCTACGTCAGGCATAACCCCACCGTGTCCTCGATCGGAGAAGGAACTCACGAAAGAGATAGTCAGGTTACGCACAGAGTTGGCATATTTTAATTAAGTTAACTTCAAGTTATCTAGAACCAGTGTTGAACAAAGCTTCCACGTTGCCACATAACCGCGGGCACGGCTTTCCGAAAGATTTAACCCTGCAGGGGTGCTCCAACTAGTCCATCACAAATTACCACAAGCCGCATAGAAATCCTCAATCACGAAGCTCGCGATCTCATCGGATTCCCTAGTGGAAAACCTCAACTCTGAGATTACCCAAAGCATCACCGGAATCCCGATGCACAAGATATCTCGTCAAAGGTAAAACTAATCCAGCAAGGCCGCCCGACGTGTCGACGATCCCGATAGGAGTTGCGTACCTCGTTCTCAGGACACGACGGATGAGCGATGGTTACCACGCCAAACGCCGAGTTGCCCCGGGTAGCGTTAATAAGCTGCTCTGTTTTGGACCAACACTCATGAGGAGCACTGGCCCGGGGGTTGATTAAATTATCCTCGGGGCCCGGGAAGTCCCTATGCAATTTTATTAGGTGATTAGGCAAATGTAGTACCAATGTTGGGCCTTGCCAGACCAGCTTTAATCTAAAACTAATTATCAAGGGGGTCCCCATAACAACCCCGATCGTGTTAGGAGCGCTCAATTATGGAACATAACACCGGTAGCCGGAAACTAAGGGGGGCAAAGGTGGAACAAAACACCAGGCTAGAAAGGCCGAGCCTTCCACCTTTTACCAAGTATATAGGTGCATTAAATTAAATAGCATTAATATGGTGATATAACAAGGAACCCATGCTTTCACATGTAAGCAACTGCACCTGCAACTAGCAACGCTATCAACAGGATTAAGCAAGCAGTAACATAGCCAATCAGTGGATTTCTAGGTTGAACAAGTTGAAGGTTATCATGGCAATGTTGAGAGGCTGATATTTAACATGTGGCAGGCAACGAGACATAAACGGTAGCAACGGTAAAACTAGCATGGCAATGATAGTAATGGTATCGGGGGAAATGGTCATCTTGCCTGAGATCCCGCTTGGAAGAAGAATGCCTCCGTGAAGCACACGAACCAACGTAGTCGAAAGGGTCCTCACATCCGACACGCTTGCGGAACTCTATCGAGACGGGGAAACCGGAAACAAGCATCAACACACGATATTCACCACACGATGCACAACACATATGATGCATGAGCAGCTGAATACATGCAAGTCACGGCATGACCAATCACACAATCAAACTCTACACATTAAGTGAAGTTCAATATGCAACTAGTTGCATATTGACGATACTCCACGTCTATTTATTTAGTTCTATCCCGATTAGGTACACGGCAATAGTAAATGTGATTGAACATGCAAGAGGTGAAGCAGAAATTAAACTACCTATCTAGGCATTTTAAATGAGGTCGGAAATGTCTTATAGCACCTCCGAAATGACCTCACAAGTTAATGTACAATTCTGTCCAGATCTGGCCTAATGCTTTTAATTAGTTGTTAAACAGCAAAAAAAATAGGTTCACGTGATTCTACGCGTCAAGGCAAGCAATATACACGTAGAGAACATCTCCAACGGAGCTACGGATCAAAAGATACAAGCACCGCAAGATATGATGGGATGAATGCAATATGTGTGCAACGATGGCTACGAGCACTTCAAAACATACAACCAGCAAGATAAAGTGAAACTACACGAGATTCTAAGCAAGTTTAATGTAGGACACGATCAAATCGGAGCCACGGTTCAAAAACTACGAGCAAAACAAGAAATGACTACAATCTGCCAAAATCAGCCACATAGCATTTTCTACGCCCCACAACTACGGCTACACAACTCCGATATGCTCAAGCAAGGCATGGCACGGAAGAGGGCAAGAAGCACTACTACAAACAACTAACAACCACTAGCATGGCAGCAAGGAACACTAGGGAAAGAAGTCACAAAATGGCATCACACTCACTATTTCAGACTTAGTGAAAATTGCACCTCATGAAAGTGCAGTTTTCGATCTGAAGCAATATTGACAGCTGCAAAATCCTAAGCTAAAGGACTCCAAATGGCATGAAACTTTACAACATGCTAGGGAAACACAAAGGGTACAACTAACTCCATTGGACCAACCTCAAAAGAGCTACAGATCACAAGATGCAAGCAAGACAAGACAGCAACAAAATATAACAGATTCCAGACTTGAGGGCAATCAAAACACACCTAAACATGCATTTCTATTGCAACTAAAAATACCAGGGGCTAGACCAAACATCAAAGAACAACTCCCTAGTTGACAACTAATTCAAACGAGGCACGGAAAAAATCCTACGAATTAAACAAAAGGGCAACACGGCAAAATATTGCACGAACTAACTTCCTTAAAAGCTAAAACTAATTGCACAGAAAAATCCAATGGATTTTTCTACCCCGGGAACATATAAAATATGTGGGTTTTGCAACACAAAATAATGCCACACATAAATGCGATATAATCACCTATATACGGGAAAATAAACTACCGGCAAATCCTACACGCAAAAATATGAGTGACCGCCCTAAAATACATGGAAAAATAGTTCCTAAAACATAGGCATTTTATCTAAGGCATTCGAGCAACCCGATCTTGCACGAGAAATAAATACGGGTCGAAACCTATTAGGACCGCACACTTATCTAGGCAAACAGCATGCTAAAACCTAAATTAACTACTCGGCCGAATTCTACAACAGTGGCCTACAACACACGGGTGCGGGATAACAAACCAGCGCATGGGCGAGGGAAAAGAGCTACTCACCTAAGTGGCCTCGGGCCGGCTCGGAGAGTAGGGGAGGCAGATGGGCCACGAGGCCTGGCTCGGGCTCCACCTGGGCCGCGTGGGGAGGCAGCGCTGGGCCGCTGCGGCGCGGATGCTGGGCCGGCGCGGGGCCCATGGGGCGAGCGAGCGGTTGCGAGGCCGGTCAACGCCCGACCTCCTCGCCTCGGATCTGGATCGGGTTCCAAAGGCTCGGCGATGGAGTGGTGCGGCGGTGCGACGAAGTCCAGCGGCGGGGTTGGCCGAAGGAGGGATGACGGCGGCTCGCGGTGGAGTTGGAGGGCGGCGAAGGCTGGTGGCGGCCGGCGAGCTGCGGCTGCTACTGCTGCTCCGCGATGGGACCAAGGGGCGCCGGGAAGTCGGCGGCTCGGCTGCTCGGTGCTGGTGGCTGGCGGATGTGAGTCGGGCCACCGACGGCATGCAGGAGGCGGCGGACGACGGGGCTCCGGCGAGGGTAGTGCTCGGGCGGGGAGGCGGCTGCCATGGGAGGCGCTGCTCGGTGCCAGGGGCACGGGAGCACGGGAGCACGGGACAGATCGGGGGCGGCGGCGGCTCGGATGGGCTCGGGAGGGCCGCGCGCGGGCTCGGGCGGGCCCGGCGGCTGTGGGGAGGAGAGAGAGGTGGGAGGCTAGGGTTTGGTGGGGGCTGCGCGGAAAACGAGGAGGAGAGAGTGGTAGGCTGCCTTAAAAATAGGAGGGTTATATATAGACAAACGGGGGGGCTAGGTTAGCCGGAATTTCGTTCCGGATCCAACCGTGCGGTCGGATTCGGACGATTCCGAATGCGGGAACGGGTACGCGGCCGTGTAGAGAGGATAACCGGAGACGAGAGGGAGAACGGGCGGCGCGGCAACGAGTTTTTTTAAACACCGACAAACGTCTGACGGTAGACGGAATACGGTGCCGCTATGGTCGACCGTTCGGGTACTAGACGAACTGCGATCGCGATGAAATTCGACAGGCGGACTAGCTATATCTAATTACGACCGCATGCCAAGTTTCACCCCGGTCAGAGAAAGTTTTCAACACACTTTTAAAACTGGGTTTCGATAGATGCCGCGGGCGCGTGCGAGTGCGGTTGGACTCAGAACGGACGACGACGAGAACCGGCAACTATTATCGAATGCAAGTTTTGAAAACTGGCGGCAACGGAGATGCCGATGCAATGCCAATGGTGCGCATGATGTGATGATGATGCGACAAAAGAAAATAGACACACGACAAAAACGGAATAGAAGGGGAATCTTCTGGAACGTCGGCATCGGGCTGTCACAATTCTCCTACACTACAAGAGGATCTCGCCCCGAGATTCAAGAATGAAAGGGGGAGAGGATGAGAAAGAACATGAGGTAAAAACTTAGTCGCTTCTTTGACAACCGAGTGAAACCAAGGATCCTTGAAGGTTGCAAAGAGATGAGGAATGATATGGGAAAGAAGCAAGAATTCGTGGAAAATTTCGTCGGCATCGAAGGGGAATCTTCTGGAACGTCGGCATCGGGCTGTCACAATATAGCTAGTGGGAAATTTTCATTATATAACTTGGCTTGTATATTCCAGTGATAGGCTTCGTCAAAATTGCCTTAGGTCTTCGTGAGCAAGCAAGTTGGATGCACACCCACTAGTTTTCTTTAAGAGCTTTCACATACTCTTAGCTCTAGTGCATCATTTGTATGGCAATCCCTACTCATTCACATTGATATCTATTGATGAGCGTCTCCACAGCTCATTGATATGCCTAGTAAATTTGATCATCTTCTCCTTGTTTGTCTTGCAACCTCCACCACACTCCACACCACTTAAAGTGCTAAAATCATGGCTCACGCTCATGTATTGCGTGAGAGTTGAAAAGGTTCGAGAAAGTACAGGTGTGAAAACAATTACTTGGCCAATATCGGGGTTGTGCATGATTTAAATTCGTTGTGCAATGATGATAAAGCATAGCCAGACTATATGATTTTGTAGGGATAACTTTCTTCTGGCCTTGTTATTTTGAAAGTTCATGATTACTTTGCTAGTTTGCTTGAAGTATTATTGTTTCCACGTCAATAGCAAACTATTGTTTTGAATCTAATGGATCTGAACATTCACGTCACATAAGATAAGTTACAAAGGACATCTATGCTAGGTAGCATGAAAGCATCAAAAATTCATTCTTTATCACTTCCCTACTCGAGGACGAGCAGGAGTTAAGCTTGGGGATGCTTGATATGTCTCAAACGTATCTATAATTTTTTATGGTTTCACGATGTTATCTTGTCAACTTTGGACGTTTTGTTTACCTTTTATATCTTTTTTGGGACTAACTTATTAACTCAGTGCCAAGCGCCACTTCCTGTTTTTTCTGAGTTTTTGGCTCTTTTCGTATCTGATTTTGGAACGGAGTCCAAACGGAATAAAAGCCCCAAAATGATTTTTTCCAGAACGGAAGAAGATCAGGAGGCTTGAGGGCCAAGCAAGTGGGCCCACAGGGAGCCCACAAGCCCTGTTGTCGCGGCTAGGGGGGAGGCCGCAGCAACCAAGCTTGTGGCCTCCCTGGCGATCCCCTGCCCTAGGTCTTTGTGTTGGAATTATGCCCTAGAGGCAATAATAAATATAGTTATTATTATAATTCCTGTATCAAGATAATCGTTTATTATCCATGCTATAATTGTATTGAATGAAGACTTATATACATGTGTGGATACATAGACAAAACACTGTCCCTAGCAAGCCTCTAGTTGGCTAGCCAGTTGATTAAAGATAGTCAGGGTCTTCTGATTATGAACAAGGTGTTGTTGCTTGATAATTGCATCACGTCATTAGGAGAATCAGGTGATGGACTAGACCCAAACTAATAGACATAGCATATTGATCGTGTCATTTTGTTGCTACTGTTTTCTGCGTGTCAAGTATTTGTTCCTATGACCATGAGATCATATAACTCACTGACACCGGAGGAATGCTTTGTGTGTATCAAACGTCGCAACGTAACTGGGTGACAATAAAGATGCTCTACAGGTATCTCCAAAGGTGTTCATTCAGTTAGTATGGATCGAGACTGGGATTTGTCACTCCATGTGACGGAGAGGTATCTCGGGGTCCGCTCGGTAATACAACATCACACACAAGCCTTGCAAGCAATGTGACTTAGTGTAAGTTGCGGGATCTTGTATTACGGAACGAGTAAAGAGACTTGTCGGTAAACGAGATTGAAATAGGTATGCGGATACTGACGATCGAATCTCGGGCAAGTAACATACCGAAGGACAAAGGGAATGACATACGGGATTATATGAATCCTTGGCACTGAGGTTCAAACGATAAGATCTTCGTAGATTATGTAGGATCCAATATGGGCATCCAGGCCCCGCTATTGGATATTGACCGAGGAGTCTCTCGGGTCATGTCTACATAGTTCTCGAACCCGCAGGGTCTGCACACTTAAGGTTCGACGTTGTTTTATGCGTATTTGAGTTATATGGTTGGTTACCGAATGTTGTTCGGAGTCCCAGATGAGATGACGGACGTCACGAGGGTTTCCGGAATGGTCCGGAAACGAAGATTGATATATAGGATGACCTCATTTGATTACCGGAAGGTTTTCGGAGTTACCGGGAATGTACCGGGAATGACGAATGGGTTCCGGGTGTTCACCGGGGGGGCAACCCACCCCAGGGAAGCCCATAGGCCTTGGGGTGGCGCGCCAGCCCTTAGTGGGCTGGTGGGACAGCCCAAGAAGGCCCTATGCGCCATAGGAAGAAAATCAAAGAGAAAAGAAAAAAAAAGGGGAGGTGGGAAAAGGGGGAAGGACTCCTCCTTCCAAACCTATTTGGACACGGTTTGGAAGGGGAGGGTTGCCCCCCTTGGCTCGGCCGAACCCCTTGGGGGTCCTTGGACCCCAAGGCAAGGCTCCCCCTCTTCCCCCTATATATACGGAGGTTTTAGGGCTGATTTGGGATAACTTTGCCACGGCAGCCCGACCACATATCTCCACGGTTTTACCTCTAGATCGCGTTTCTGCAGAGCACGGGCGGACCCCTACTGAGATAAGATCATCACCAACCTCCGGAGCATCGTCACGCTGCTGGAGAACTCATCTACCTCTCCATTTCTCTTGCTGGATCAAGAAGGCCGAGATCATCGTCGAGCTGTACGTGTGCTGAACGCGGAGGTGCCGTCCGTTCGGCACTAGATCGTGGGACTGATCGCGGGACGGTTCGCGGGCCAGATCGAGGGACGTGAGGACGTTCCACTACATCAACCGCGTTCACTAACGCTTCTGTTGTGCGGTCTACAAGGGTACGTAGATCGAATATCCCCCCTCGTAGATGGACATCACCATGGTAGGTCTTCGTGCGCGTAGGAAATTTTTTGTTTCCCATGCGACGTTCCCCAATAGTGGCATCATGAGCTAGGTTCATGCGTAGATGTCTTCTCGAGTAGAACACAAAAGTTTTTGTGGGCGGTGATGTGCGTTTTTCTGCCCTCCTTAGTCTTTTCTTGATTCCGCGGTATTGTTGGATTGAAGCGGCTTGGACCGACATTACTCGTATGCTTACGAGAGACTGGTTTCATCGCTACGAGTAACCCCGTTGCTCAAAGATGACTGGCAAGTGTCAGTTTCTCCAACTTTAGTTGAGTCGGATTTGATCAAGGAGGTCCTTGTACAAGGTTAAATAGCAATTCATATATCTCCGTTGTGGTGTTTGCGTAAGTAAGATGCGATCCTACTAGATACCCATGGTCACCACGTAAAACATGCAACAACAAAATTAGAGGACGTCTAACTTGTTTTTGCACGGTATGGTTGTGATGTGATATGGCCAACGATGTGATGTGATATATTGGATGTATGAGATGATCATGTTGTAATAGATAATATCGACTTGCACGTCAATGGTACGGCAACCGGCAGGAGCCATAGGGTTGTCTTTAAACTAACGTTTGTGCTTGCAGATGCGTTTACTATTTTGCTAGGATGTAGCTTTAGTAGTAATAGCATGAGTAGCACGACAACCCAGATGGCGACACGTTGATGGAGATCATGGTGTGGCGCCGGTGACAAGAAGATCGTGCCGGTGCTTTGGTGATGGAGATCAAGGAGCACGTGATGATGGCCATATCATGTCACTTATGAATTGCATGTGATGTTAATCCTTTTATGCACCTTGTTTTGCTTAGAACGACGGTAGCATTATAAGGTGATCTCTCACTAAAATTTCAAGACAAAATTGTGTTCTCCCCGACTGTGCACCGTTGCTACATTTCGTCGTTTCGAGACACCACGTGATGATCGGGTGTGATAGACTCAACATTCACATACAACGGGTGCAAAACAGTTGCACACGCGGAACACTCGGGTTAAGCTTGACGAGC
Organism: Hordeum vulgare subsp. vulgare; assembly: GCF_904849725.1. NCBI lineage: Eukaryota > Viridiplantae > Streptophyta > Magnoliopsida > Poales > Poaceae > Hordeum > Hordeum vulgare. The sequence continues at coordinate 563,503,851 of NC_058519.1, forward strand.
CTAGCATGTGCAGACATGGCCTCGGAACACATGAGACCGAAAGGTCGATCATGAATCATATAGATGATATGATTAGCATAGGGATGCTTACCACTGAAACTATACTCAACTCACGTGATGATAGGACTTGAGCTAGTGTAAGTGGATCATGAACCACTCAAATGACTAGAGAGATGTACTTTTCGAGTGGGAGTTTAGCGAGTAATTTGATTAAGTTAAACTCTAATTATCTTGAACATAGTCTAAGTCCACTTTGAATATATTTATGTTGTAGATCATGGCTCACGCGATAGTCACCCTGAATTTTAATACGTTCCTAGAGAAAGCTAAGTTGAAAGATGATGGAAGCAACTTTGTAGACTGGGCTCGTAATCTTAAGCTAATCTTACAAGCTGGGAAGAAGGATTATGTCCTTAATGCTGCGCTAGGAGATGAACCACCCGCTGCGGCTGACCAGGATGTTAAGAACGCTTGGTTAACACGTAAGGAGGACTACTCAGTAGTTCAATGTGCAGTCTTGTATGGCTTAGAACCGGGACTTCAACGTCGCTTTGAGCGTCATGGAGCATTTGAGATGTTCCAGGAGTTGAAGTTCATCTTTCAGAAGAACGCCCGGATCGAGAGGTATGAGACCTCCGATAAATTCTATGCTTGCAAGATGGAGGATAACTCGTGTGTCAGTGAACATGTGCTCAAAATGTCTGGGTACTCAAACCGTCTAGCTGAGCTGGGGATTGAACTCCCGCAAGAGGCTATCACTGACAGAATCCTTCAATCACTGCCGCCAAGCTATAAAGGCTTTGTGTTGAACTACAACATGCAAGGGATGAACAAGTCACCCGGCGAGTTGTTTGTGATGCTGAAAGTCGCAGAGTCTGAAATCCGTAAAGAGCATGAAGTGTTGATGGTGAATAAGACCACTAGTTTCAAGAGAAACGGGAAAGGCAAGAAGGGTAATTCAAAGAAGAGCGGCAAGCCTGTTGCCAATCTGACGAAGAAACCCAAAGCTGGACCTAAGCCTGAAACAGAGTGTTACTGTTGCAAGGGTATGGGTCACTGGAAGCGCAACTGCCCCAAGTATCTGGCTGATAAGAAGGCGGCCAAAGAAAAATCAGGTATATTTGATATACACGTTATTGATGTGTACTTAACCGGCTCTTGTAGTAGTGCCTGGGTATTCGATACCGGTTCTGTTGCTCATATTTGCAACTCGAAACAGGAACTGCGGAATAGACGAAGGCTAGCGAAAGATGAAGTGACGATGCGCGTAGGAAATGGTTCCAAGGTTGATGCAATCGCCGTCGGCACAGTTTCACTTCAGTTACCATCAGGATTAGTTACGAACTTGAATCATTGTTATTTAGTGCATGCGTTGAGCATGAACATTATATCTGGATCTTGTTTATTGCGAGACGGTTACTCTTTTAAGTCAGAGAATAATGGTTGTTCTATTTCTATGAGTAACATCTTTTATGGTCATGCACCCAATGTGAGAGAATTGTTCATATTGAATCTTGATAGTGATACACACATACATAACATTGAGACCAAAAGAATTAGAGTTAACAATGATAGCGCCATATTTTTGTGGCACTGCCGCTTAGGTCATATTGGTGTAAAGCGCATGAAGAAACTCCATGCCGATGGACTTTTGGAGTCACTTGACTTTGATTCACTTGACACGTGCGAACCATGCCTCATGGGCAAGACGACTAAAACTCCATTCTCCGGAACAATGGAGCGTGCAAGTGACTTGTTGGAAATCATACATACCGATGTGTGCGGTCCGATGAGCGTAGAGGCACGCGGCGGATATCGTTATTTTCTCACCTTCACTGACGATTTGAGTAGATATGGTTATGTCTACTTAATGAAGCACAAGTCTGAAACATTTGAAAAGTTCAAGCAATTTCAGAGTGAAGTTGAAAATCATCGTAACAAGAAGATCAAGTTCCTACGGTCTGATCGTGGGGGTGAATATCTGAGTTTCGAGTTTGGTGCTCACTTAAGACAATGTGGAATTGTTTCACAGTTGACACCTCCTGGAACACCACAGTGTAATGGTGTGTCCGAACGTCGTAATCGTACTTTATTAGAGATGGTGTGATCTATGATGTCTCTTACCGATTTGCCGTTATCGTTTTGGGGTTATGGATTAGAAACAACTGCATTCACTTTAAATAGGGCACCATCAAAATCCGTTGAGACGACACCATACGAACTGTGGTATGGCAAAAGGCCAAAGTTGTCATTTCGTAAAGTTTGGGGATGTGATGCTTATGTCAAAAAGCTTCATCCTGAAAAGCTGGAACACAAAGCGGAAAAGTGCATCTTCATAGGCTACCCAAAAGAGACAGTTGGGTACACCTTCTATCTCAAATCCGAGGGCAAAGTATTTGTTGCTAAAAACGGAGCTTTTCTCGAGAAGGAGTTTCTCTCGAGAGAATTGAGTGGGAGGAAGATAGAACTTGATGAAGTTGTCGAACCTCTCATCCCTCTAGATGGTGACGCAGGGCAAGGGGAAACCTCTGTCATTGCGACGCCGGTTGAGGAGGAAGTTAATGATGATGATCATGAAATTCCGGTTCAAGTTCCTGTCGAACCACGCAGGTCGACGAGACCACGTGCTGCTCCAGAGTGGTATGGTAAACCCGTCATGTCAATTATGTTGTTAGACAACAATGAACCTGCAAATTATGAAGAAGCAATGGTGGGCCCAGATTCCAACAAATGGCTAGAGGCCATGAAGTCCTAGATAGGATCCATGTATGAGAACAAAGTATGGACTTTGGAAGTACTACCTGAGGGCCGCAAGGCTATTCAGAACAAATGGATCTTTAAGAAGAAGACGGACGCTGACGGCAATGTGACCGTTTATATAGCTCGACTTGTGGCAAAGGGTTTTTCGCAAGTTCAAGGAGTTGACTACGATGAGACATTCTCACCCGTAGCGATGCTTAAGTCCGTCAGAATCATGTTAGTAATAGCTGCATTTTCCGATTATGAAATCTGGCAGATGTATGTCAAAACGGCGTTCCTTAACGGTTTCCTTAAGGAAGAGTTGTATATGATGCAACCCGAAGGTTTTGTCGATCCTAAGAATGCTAACAAGGTGTGCAAGCTCCAGCGATCCATTTATGGGCTGGTGCAAGCATCTCGGAGTTGGAACAAGCGCTTTGGTGAGTTGATCAAAGCATTTGGGTTTATACAAGTGGTTGGAGAATCTTGTATTTACAAGAAAGTGAGTGGGAGCTTTGTGGCGTTTCTAATATTATATGTGGATGACATATTGCTGATTGGAAACAACGTAGAGTTTTTGGAGAGCATAAAGGATTACTTGAATAAAAATTTCTCTATGAAGGACCTAGGAGAAGCTGCTTACATTCTAGGCATTAAGATCTGCACGGATAGATCAAAACACCTGATAGGACTTTCACAAAGCACATACCTTGATAAAGTTTTGAAGAGGTTCAAAATGGAACAGTCCAAGAAAGGGTTCTTGCTAGTTTTACAAGGTACGAGATTGAGTATGACTCAGTGCCCAGCAACTGATGAGGATAGAGAGCATATGAGCACCGTCCCCTATGCTTCAGCCATAGGTTCTATCATGTATGCAATGTTGTGCACTAGACCGGACGTTAGCTTGGCCATAAGTATGGCAGGCAGGTTCCAGAGTAATCCAGGAGTGGATCACTGGACGGCGGTCAAGAATATCCTGAAGTACCTGAAAAGGACTAAGGAGATGTTTCTCGTGTATGGAGGTGACGAAGAGCTCGCCGTAAAGGGTTACGTCGATGCAAGCTTTGACACAGATCCGGACGACTCTAAGTCGCAGACCGGATACGTATTTATTCGTAATGGGGGTGCGGTAAGCTGGTGCAGTTCCAAGCAAAGCGTCTTAGCAGATTCTACATGTGAAGCGGAGTACATGGCTGCCTCGGAGGCGGCTCAGGAGGGTGTCTGGATGAAGCAGTTCATGACGGATCTTGGAGTAGTGCCAAGCGCACTGAATCCAATAGCCTTGTTCTGTGACAACACGGGTGCCATTGCCCTAGCAAAGGAACCACGGTTTCACAAGAAGTCCAGACACATCAAACGATGCTTCAACCTCATCCCCAACTACGTCGAAGGGGAGGACGTAAATATATGCAAAGTGCACATGGATCTGAATGTAGCAGACCCGCTGACTAAACCTCTTCCACGGGCAAAGCATGATCAACACCAGAACTGTATGGGTGTTAGATTTATTACAATGTAATTCACATGATGATGTGAGGGCTAGATTATTGACTCTAGTGCAAGTGGGAGACTGTTGGAATTATGCCCTAGAGGCAATAATAAATATAGTTATTATTATAATTCCTGTATCAAGATAATCGTTTATTACACATGCTATAATTGTATTGAATGAAGACTTATATACATGTGTGGATACATAGACAAAACACTGTCCCTAGCAAGCCTCTAGTTGGCTAGCCAGTTGATCAAAGATAGTCAGGGTCTTCTGCTTATGAACAAGGTGTTGTTGCTTGATAACTAGATCACGTCATTAGGAGAATCACGTGATGGACTAGACCCAAACTAAGAGACGTAGCATATTGATCGTGTCATTTTGTTGGTACTGTTTTCTGCGTGTCAAGTATTTGTTCCTATGACCATGAGATCATATAACTCACTGACACCGGAGGAATGCTTTGTGTGTATCAAACGTCGCAACGTAATTGGGTGACTATAAAGATGCTCTACAGGTATCTCCGAAGGTGTTCGTTGAGTTAGTATGGATCGAGACTGGGATTTGTCACTCCGTGTGACGGAGAGGTATCTCGGGGCCCACTCGGTAATACAACATCACACACAAGCCTTGCAAGCAATGTGACTTAGTGTAAGTTGCGGGATCTTGTATTACGGAACGAGTAAAGAGACTTGCCGGTAAATGAGATTGAAATAGGTATGCGGATACTGACGATCGAATCTCGGGCAAGTCACATACCGAAGGACAAAGGGAATGACATACGGGATTATATGAATCCTTGGCACTGAGGTTCAAACGATAAGATCTTCGTAGAATATGTAGGATCCAATATGGGCATCCAGGTCCCGCTATTGGATATTGACCGAGGAGCCTCTCGGGTCATGTCTACATAGTTCTCGAACCTGCAGGGTCTGCACACTTAAGGTTCGACGTTGTTTTATGCGTATTTGAGTTATATGATTGGTTACCGAATGTTGTTCGGAGTCCCAGATGAGATCATGGACGTCACGAGGGTTTCCGGAATGGTCCGGAAACGAAGATTGATATATAGGATGACCTCATTTGATTACCGAAAGGTTTTTGGAGTTACCGGGAATGTACCGGGAATGACGAATGGGTTCCGGGTGTTCACCGGGGGGGCAACCCACCCCGGGGAATCCCATAGGCCTTGGGGGTGGCGCACCAGCCCTTAGTGGGCTGGTGGGACAGCCCAAGAAGGCCCTATGCGCCATAGGAAGAAAATCAAAGAGAAAAGAAAAAAAAAGGGGAGGTGGGAAAAGGGGGAAGGACTCCTCCTTCCAAACCTAGTTGGACTCGGTTTGGAAGGGGAGGGTTGCCCCCCTTGGCTCGGCCGAACCCCTTGGGGGTCCTTGGACCCCGAGGCAAGGCTCCCCCTCTTCCCCCTATATATACGGAGGTTTTAGGGCTGATTTGGGATAACTTTGCCACGGCAGCCCGACCACATATCTCCACGGTTTTACCTCTAGATCGCGTTTCTGCGGAGCTCGGGCGGAGCCCTGCTGAGATAAGATCATCACCAACCTCCAAAGCGCCGTCACGCTGCTGGAGAACTCATCTACCTCTCCGTCTCTCTTGCTGGATCAAGAAGGTTCGGCACTAGATCGTGGGACTGATCGCGGGACGGTTCGCGGGGCGGATCGAGGGACGTGAGGATTTTCCACTACATCAACCGCGTTCACTAACGCTTCTGCTGTGCGGTATACAAGGGTACGTAGATCGAATATCCCCCCTCGTAGATGGACATCACCATGATAGGTCTTCGTGCGCGTCGGAAAATTTTTGTTTCCCATGCGACGTTCCCCAACACTTTGGCCTATATATTCCCTAAAAATCCAGAAACAATCAAGGCATCCATGAAAACACTTTTCCGCCGCCGCAAGCTTCCGTTTCCGCGAGATCTCATCTGGAGACCCTTCCCGGTGCCCTGCCGGAGGGGACTTTGGAGTTGGAGGGCTTCTTCATCAACATCATCGCCCCTCCAATGACTCGTGCGTAGTTCACTTCATACCTACACGTCTGTAGTTAGTAGCTAGATGGCTTCTTCTCTCTCTTGGATCTTCAATACAAAGTTCTCCATGATCTTCATGGAGATCTATCCGATGTAATCCTCTTTGGCGGTGTGTTTGTTGAGATTCGATGAATTGTGGATTTGTGATCAGATTATCTATGATATATATTTGAGTCTTTGCTGATTTCTTTTATGCATGATTTTATATCCTTGTAAGTCTCTCCGAGTCTCGGGTTTTGTTTGGCCAACTAGATCTATGATTCTTGCAATGGGAGAAGTGATTGGTTTTGGGTTCTTACCGTGTGGTGACCTTTCCCAGTAACAGTAGGGGCAGCAAGGCACACATCGTGTACTTGCCATCAAGGGTAACAAGGTGGGCTTTGTCGTAGATATGAGATTGTCCATCTACATCATGTCATCTTTGTTGGGGAACGTCGCATGGGAAACAGAAATTTTCCTACGCGCACGAAGTCCTATCATGGTGATGTCCATCTACGAGAGGGGGTTTCTGATCTACGTATCCTTGTAGATCGCACAGCAGAAGAATTAGTGAACGCGGTTGATGTAGTGGAACATCTTCACGTCCCTCGATCCGCCCCGCGAACCGTCCCACGAACCGTCCCGCGATCCGTCCCACGATCCGCTCCGATCTAGTGCCGAACGGACGGCACCTCCGCGTTCAGGACACGTGCAGCTCGACGATGATCTCGTCCTTCTTGATCCAGCAAGAGAGTCGGAGAGGTAGATGAGTTCTCCGGCAGCGTGACGGCGCTCCGGAGGTTGGTGGTGATCTAATCTCAGCAGGGCTCCGCCCGAGCTCCGCAGAAACACGATCTAGAGGAAAAATCGTGGAGGTATGTGGTCGGGCTGCCGTGGCAAAAGTTGTCTCAAATCAGCCCCAATAGCTCCATATATATAGGAGGAGGGGAGGGAAGGCTTGCCTTGAGGCTCAAGGAGCCCCTAGGGCTGCGCCACCAAGGGGAGGAGGACTCCTCCTCCAATCCTAGTCCAACTAGGATTGGAAGGTGGAGTCCTTCTCTCCTTTCCCACCTTTCCTTTTTTTTCTTTCTCTTCTTTTGGTTTTTCTTTCTCTCTTGCGCAAGACAGCCTTGGGCTGACCCCACCTACTTGGTGCTCCACCCCCAAGGTGAAGATCCGGAACCCCCTTGGGCCCTCCCGGGTGGGTGGCCCCCCTCCCGGTGAAGATCCGGAACCCATTCGTCATTCCCGGTACATTACCGGTAATGCCCGAAAACCTTCGTTTCCGGACCATACCGGAAACCCTCGTGACGTTCGTGATCTCATCCGGGATTTCGAACAACATTCGGTAACCAACCATATAACTCAAATACGCATAAAACAACGTCGAACCTTAAGTGTGCAGACCCTGCAGGTTCGAGAACTATGTAGACATGACCCGAGTGACTCCTCGGTCAATATCCAATAGCGGGACCTGGATTCCCATATTGGATCCTACATATTTTCTACGAAGATCTTATCGTTTGAACCTCAGTGCCAAGGATTCATATAATCCCGTATGTCATTCCCTTTGTCCTTCGGTATGTTACTTGCCCGAGATTCGATCGTCAGTATCCGCATACCTATTTCAATCTTGTTTACCGGCAAGTCTATTTACTCGTTCCGTAATACAAGATCCCGCAACTTACAGTGAGTCACATTGCTTGCAAGGCTTGTGTGTGATGTTGTATTACCGAGTGGGCCCCGAGATACCTCTCCGTCACACGGAGTGACAAATCCCAGTCTCGATCCATACTATCTCAACGAACACCTTCGGAGATACCTGTAGAGCATCTTTATAGTCACCCAGTTACGTTGCGACGTTTGATACACACAAAGCATTCCTCCGGTGTCAGTGAGTTATATGATCTCATGGTCATAGGAACAAATACTTGACACGCAGAAAACAGTAGCAACAAAATGACACGATCAACATGCTACGTCTATTAGTTTTGGTCTAGTCCATCACATGATTCTCCTAATGATGTGATCCCGTTATTAAGTGACAACACTTGCCTATGGTCATGAAACCTTGACCATCTTTGATCAACGAGCTAGTCAACTAGAGGCTTACTAGGGACAGTGTTTTGTCTATGTATCCACACATGCACTGTGTTTCCAATCAATAAAATTATAGCATGGATAATAAACGATTATCATGAACAAAGAAATATAACAATAACTAATTTATTATTGCCTCTAGGGCATATTCCCAACAGTCTCCCACTTGCACTAGACTCAATAATCTAGTTCACATCACCATGTGATTCCAACGAATCCAACACCCATATAGTTATGGGGTCTGATCACGTCTTGCTCGTGAGAGAGGTTTTAGTCAACGGTTCTGAAACTTTCAGATCCGTGCGTTCTTTACAAATCTTTATGTCATCTTGTAGATGCTGCTACTATGTGCTATTCGGAAATACTCCAAATATCTACTCTACTATACGAATCCGTTTCACTACTCATAGTTATTCGGATTAGTGTCAAAGCTTGCATCGACGTAACCCTTTACGACGAACTTTTTAACCACCTCCATAATCGAGAAAAATTCCTTAGTCCATCAGTTACTAAGGATAAATTTTGACCGCTGCTAGTGATTCAATCATGGATCACTATCTGTACCTCTCAACAGACTTTGAGTTAAGGCACACATCAGGTGCGGTACCCAACATGGCATACTTCAGATTCTACGGGCAAGGCATAGAAGACAACCTTCGTCTATTCTCTTTATTCTGTCGGGGTCGGGCTTTGAGTCTTACTCAAATTCACACCTCAGAACGCAACCAAGAACTCCTTCTTTGCTGATCTACTTTGAACTCCTTCAAAAACTTGTCAAGGCATTCATCTTGTTGAAACTTCTATTAAGCGCTTTCGATCTATATCCATAGATCTTTGATGCTCAACGTTCAAGTAGCGCAATCCAGGTATTCCTTTGAAAAACTCCTTTCAAACAACCTTGTATGCTTTACAGAAATTCTACATTACTTCTGATCCACAATATGTCAGCCACATATACTTATCAGAAATTCTATAGTGCTCCCGCTCACTTCTTTGGAAATACAAGTTTCTCATAAACCTTGTACAAACCCAAAATCTTTGACCATCTCATCAAAGTGTATATTCCAACTCCGAGATGCTTGCACGAGTCCATTGAAGGATCGCTGGAGCTTGCATACTTGCTAGTATCTTTAGGATCGACAAAACCTCCTGGTTGTATCACATACAATGTTTGCTCAAGGAAACCGTCGAGGAAACAATGTTTTGACATCCTATGTGCAATATTTCATAAATAATGCAGCAAATACTAACATAATTCTAACAGACTTTTAGCATCGCTACGAGTGAGAAAGTCTCATCATAGTCAACTGTTTGATCTTGTCGGAAACATCTTTGCGACAAGTCGAGCTTTTCATAATAGTGACTTATCACCATCATCGTCTGTCTTCCTTTTAAAGATCCATCTTTACTCAACAGTCCTATGACCATCAATTAGTCCTTCCAAAGTCTACACTTTGTTTCATACATGGATCCTCTCTCGGATTTCATGGCTTCTAGCCATTTGTCGGAATCCGGGCCCACCATTGCTTTCTCCACAACTCGTAGGTTCACTATTGCTCAACAACATGACCTCCAAGGCAGGGTCACTGTACCACTCTGCAGTAGTACGCGACCTTGTCAACCTACGAGGCTTGTAGTAACTTGATCCGATGCTCGATGATCACCATCATCAGCTTTCAGTTCAATTGGTGTAGGCGCCACAGGAACAACTTCATGCGCCGTGCTACACACTGGTTGAAGTGATGGTTCAATAACCTCATCAAGTTCTACCACCCTCCCACTCAATTATTTCGAGAGAAACCTTTCCTCGAGAAAGGATCCGTTTCTAGAAACAAACACTTTGCTTTCGAATCTGAGATAGGAGATGTACCCAACTGTTTTGGATATCCTATGAAGATGCATTTATCTGGTTTCGGTTCAAGCTTATCAGACTGAAACTTTTTCACATAAGTGTCGAAGCCCCAAACTTTCAAGAAACGACAGTTTAGATTTCTCTAAACCTCAATCTATACTGTGTCATCTCAATGGAAATACGCGGTGCCCTATTTAAAGTGAATGTGGTTGTCTCTAATGCATAACCCATAAACGATAGTGGTAATTTGATAAGAGACAGCATAGCAGGTACCATACCAAATAGTGCGTGGCTATGACGTTCAGACACATCATCACACTATGATGTTCCAGGTGGCATCAACTGCGAAACAATTTCCACATTGTCTTAACTGCGTACCAAAACTCGTAACTCAGATATTCATTTCTATGATCATATCATAGCAGTTTATCCTCTTATTACGACGAACTTCACTCCGAAACAGAATTGAACTTTTCAACATTTCAGACTTGTGATTCATTAAGTAGATACTCTTGTATCTACTCAAATCGTCATTGAAGTAAGAACATAATGATATCCACTGCGTGCCTCAGCACCCATTGGACTGCATACATCAAAATGTATCACTTCCAACAAGTTACTATCTTGTTTCATCTTAATGAAAACAAGGCCTTGCTCATGTGGTATGATTTGCATGTCACTAGTGATTCAAAATCAACTGAGTATAAAAATCCATCAGCATGGAGCCTCTTCATGCAATTTATACCAACATGACTCAAGCGGCAGTGCCACAAGTAAGTGGTACTATCATCATTACCTCGTATCTTTTGGCACCAATATCATGAACATGTGTAACACTGCGATCGAGATTCAATAAACCATTGAAGGTGATTATTCAAGCAAATAGAGTAACCATTATTCTCTTTAAATGAATAATCGTATTGCAATGAACACGATCCAATCATGTTCATGCTTAACGCAAGTACCAAATAACAATTATTTAGGTTTAACACCAATCCCGATGGTAGAGGGAGTGTGCGACGTTTGATCATATCAACCTTGGAAACACTTCCAACACGTATTGTCACCTCGCCTTTAGCTAGTCTCCGTTTATTTCGTAGCTTTCATTTCGTGTTACTAATCACTTAGCAACCGAACCGGTATCCAATACCCTCGTTGTAACATCCCAATTTTCCTAATTGGGAATATTTTACATTGTAGCTAAGCATCTATGCATATTGATTTAAATAAAGTTTGCATTTGAATTCTTTCGACTTCTACTTTTGCATTTCTATTTTTTTCTTCACACAAGAAGTGGCGGGAAACAATCTCTCGCACACAAGAGAGAGCGGAGGAAAATGACCCTCCAAAGTGTGAGGCATTTTTGAAATATTTTGAGCCAAGAAAGCCAAAGTTTTATCGTTAAAATAATTGCAAAAATAAAATATAGCATAAGGGATTATTTTTTTCTGAAAAAGACAATTTTTTAGTTTTTATTTTTGACTTGGAAAAATGTTAATCGGGTAGAGGATATTTTTCTGATCATTTTGGTATATAATACCCTATATTAATTATTTTATTTGTTTCCTTTTTTCGTTTTAGTTTCTGTTAAAAAAACGGGAGATATTTTTCCTCGGGCGAGATCCCCATCGCTGGGAATGCAAATCCCAACCGACCAGCACCTCCAGCGCCACCTCTTCTTTCTTTTTCTTTTTTTTCTTTCTTTCCCCTTTTCTTTTTCTTTCCTTTTTTTTTCTTCTCTCTCTTTCCTTCCCTCTTCTTCTTCCTTCCTTCTCTATTCTCCCGTGACTTTCCTTTCTCCCAGCGAACCTGCAACTTCCATGGCAACCCCGATTCCCTACCCTCCTCGGCCACCCCCTCCCCCTATAAAAACCGAACCCCCACGCCGCCCTCGCACCGTTCCATCCACACGCCGCCCTGCCCAGCCACCACGCCGCGTCCGCACAGCCGCCGGAGCTCCCCTTCGAGCTAGCAGCAGAAAAATGTTGTTGTCTCCCCCATCGCCCTGCTGCCTCCCCTGCTGCCTCCCCGACGCCCGGAGCCGACCGCCCCCCTCCTCCGCCACCCCACCCCGCCGGCGACCAGCCCCGCCCCCTCGCCGGAGTAGCCACCGGAGCTACGCAGCTCCTCTCAGCCACGGTGAGCCTCTCCCTCCTCTAGTTTTCTTTTGTTGTTTTTTTCCACCGTAGGATCTTAGATCAAAGGGTTAGATTAGATGTGCATACCCCTTCGGTTCTTTTAAAAGAACCGACGGTTTTTCTGTCACTTAAACTGAGCCGGGTAGTTTTCTTTAGATTGCGGCCGTATGTTAGTTTTCCCTCGCAGCAAACACCAATCAGCGAATCAGAAACTGCCACGTGTACCACTGTCTGTTAGAATCTGTTTTCTCTTTTTCTGTTTAATACCAAAACAGAAAAAGTTTCAAATTTGTTTTAATCATAGCTTTTGATCCCGAATTCCAATGGAGTTGAAACTTGTTCTAGTAGAACATAATTTTTCTGTAGTTTTTAAAAACATATAATTTGTCTATGTTTGAAATTTTCAAACTTGAATTAGATCAGATTTAGTTTATACCTTGTTTTGCTTATTCCAGGAGTTTCAAAAATGATTTTGATTTGATTCTTTTTGATACTGCTTCCTAGTGATTATATCTTACTGTGGTATAAGTTTCCAATTTTTTAAAATACGTTTACTTGGGGTTTTAACAGAAACAAGTTTCTGCCTTAGTGACGTATAGTGAATTCTTTCACTTAGGCCATAGCAACTTATTACTTGTGATGTTATTTTTACTTGTTGTTTGATTGTAGTGCTTATGGTGTGTCTTTGTTTGTATCGGTAGATCACCCGGAGTGCGAAGCTTGTTACTTAGAAGCGCTCGATCAAGACAACTATCATCAAGGCAAGTCATTTTGATCATACTATCTCCTATGTTTTTTGATGCATGGTAGTTTCACCTTTCTTTGCCCAATTGCATGCTGCTTAGGTACTTGGAAATTTTAGTATAGGTTGTAGTATCATGTGGTAGGCACCCAACAACCCCGATAATTGGCCCCGGGATGACAAATTTCATATTGCTATGCTTGAGTAGACGGGATTTCGGTTGAGTGCATAACACGAGTGATGCGAGGTTGATAAAATAATCAAGACCGGTTAAGACAAGATTTCCAAGACCTCGTGATGCAATGCAACTCTGGGTGAAGGATGGTTTGACGGGCTCCCTGGAGAAACCAGTGGACGACCCCAGGATGCTGGAGACGGCCATGACATCTTGGGGAAAGCTTCACCCAGGCTCGAAGAGACGGACGGAGACTTCAAGACCCAAGGCTTACCTGCACAGCCACAAGTCATTATGGGCTCTGGCTTGGTTGGACAACGCGGCGACTCTGGACAGGCGGTGCTAGCAGATGTAGAAGAACGGTAGGAATGGATGGGAACCGACAGTGATTCAGAGGGACCCGTTGAAAGACCATTTTTTGATCATCCGATCTTCAAACACCCTGAAGTGCGAGGACATACTCGGAGGCGATCAAATCTTGTGGGCAACGTCTACAAAACTCTGCAGAGTGCCCAAACCTAATCGATTAGCCGTGTCCACTGTCATGGACAACTTGAGCCGAAGGCATTGAAATTCCCCTGAACTCTCGACACACCTTAATAATGATGTGGGGATTAACAACAACTCGGGTATGAGAATTGGTTGGCGGAACCATCTCGTTAACTACAAACATTGTAGTAACATTTTGCTTTCACCCCCTCTTGTTGTAGGAGAAAATTGGCTTTATGCAAAACTATTAGCCCCACCTGCCAAATATGCATGTAGAGATTGTTGATTATTATTATTACCCCTCTCTTGATGACTTGCCGGCATATTCCATATGCTGACCTACACGGCTGCAACGTATCATGTTGCAGAGTACTTTTCCGACCAGGAGTGAGGCTACGATCTACGCTCAGCGACATGCCCTGGAGTCGGATGGACTCGTCTACCTGATGCTTCCGCTAGTCTTCGTTAGTTATCTCATGAGATGGCCTTCAGCCACTTTATTGTAATCCATTATTGTAATAAAGTACTCGAAATGAGATTTTGATTAATAAAGCTGTGTGATTGAACTCTTGATATATACATTGATGTACTGAGTGTGTACCAGCATGATCTTGGGATGGTACGGAAACACCAGAGGCTTGACTCGTCTTGAGTCGGGTCGCTACAGAAATGGTATCAGAGAACACACTGACCGTAGGACGTAACCTCTAGGAATGGAAAAGCCTTAGGAAGAAAACTATTTTCTTATGTTTATAAATCCTCTATTTCCTCTTCTGATCATTTCTGACTTCTCTCCGATTTTCCAATGTTTTAGATGGCCACCTTCATCCCCGTTAAGTTCACGGAGTTTTGCCAGCCCGACGCCACTATGCCTTTCGGAAAGGAGCTGATACAGATCACCAAGGACTTGAGGATTGCTCTGCCGACTATCACAGGGAAGCCGACTTTGTCTTACCCGGAGGATTCACGCTACAGGATTGAGGTGCACGTTCCCGGAAGGACATTCGAGCCGCGCACTGAGCCGGTGGATTTCAAGTTCATCGCACTCAACTGGATTCTCGGAAGGGACATGGCGGTTCATTGTGCACTCGGACGTATCAAGGAAGTGTACAGAGGCTGCCCTATTTCACCGGACCTATTCACGGTATCCCGGAGAAGATAAGATGGAGAAATCATCTCAAGCAAGACCAAGGACGCTCTCCTATCCTATGCCCAGACCTTGGAGAAGCACATCGGGACTCTGGAGCATCGTGTGATCAAGGACGCCAGGAAGATCAAGCAACTGTCGCTCCGCGAACTCGAACTCGAAGAAGCAGCTCGGGAAGCCCACTATGAGCACGAATTGGAGGTGAAGGACTTTCTGGAGAGGATCGAGAAGCTGAAGACTCGAGTTGCATACCTGGAGGAGGAACTAGACATGGGCGAGAACCTTCATCCCGAAGGTGACGTAGCCCCCTTGATCAGCAATGACGAGGACTATGAAGAAAGCTCCACCGAAGGACCCACCACCATGCTTTTCTAAGGAGGACACTTAGACTAGACCACCAAATTTATTTTATCGTTAAACGCTTAGGCCGATGTTTAGGTTATCGAACTTTATTTCCCCATGTGAACCTTTGTGATGATATTGAATAAAATGTGTGGTGTGATACTTGTTTGTTGCATTTCAGATGGGTAGTGTAATTACTCTTAGACCATTGTTCTATGATAATCTCACCCCTCTACAAACATCAGATGCCTCCGAGACGTGCCCCTACTTCCAACTTTCCGCCGGAACTCACCCAGTTGATTCAGCAACAGAATACCCTGATGCAGCTGATCATCCAGAACAAGAACAATAACAACAACCATCATCCACCCTAGGCCGACAATCTCACCCGTTTACTGAGGTTGAACCCTCTGACTTTATCCAGCAGCACTGAGCCCATTGTGGCAGATGATTGGCTCCGCAAGATGGAGCGGGAACTTATCACTGGTGGTTGTACTGAAGCTGAGAAGGTGCGCTTTGCCGCGCATCAACTTGAAGGCCCTGCAGCTGCATGGTGGGAGAACTACACCACCACATACCCCATTGCTGGAGTCACTTGGGAGCAGTTCAAGCAAGCCTTCCGTACCGCACATGTCTCAGCTGGTGCAATGAGTCTGAAGAAGCGTGAGTTTCGTAACTTACGCCAGGGAAATCGCTCTGTGGCTCAGTATGTCGATGAATTCAGCATGCTCGCCCGTTATGTGCTTGGCGATGTGGCCGATGATGCGGCCAAGCAGGAAAAATTCTTGGAGGGACTCAATGATGAGCTGAGCATTCAGCTGACGGTCGCCAACTTCAACAACTACCAGGAGCTGGTAGATAAGGCCCTCATCTTGGAGGGGAAACACCAGCAGATGGAGAACCGCAAGCGGAAGTATGGGAATGGAAAGTTCAACTCCGACACTCAGCAGAAGCCTTGCTACACCCCCTATTCAAGGAATACCGGGACTGGATCCGGTAAGTTTGGAGGACACGTCCAGCATAACCACCCAGTGCACAACCATGGAGGCCACAACCATGGAGGAAATGGGAACCACCGCAACAATAGCAACTTCAAGAATGGCGGTACTGGCACTCAGCATCATTCAGCTCCAGCTCAGAAGGATCTGAATCACATCACCTGCTTCAAGTGTCAGAAGACGGGACACTATGCCACTGAATGTCCCCAGAACAAGCAGGGAAATGGAAACGGCAACGGCAACTCTGCAGCAAAGAAGCCCAATCCTTTTCCTCGAGCTCAGGTGAATCACATTGATGTTGAAGAGGTCTATGATCACCCCAATACAGTGGTTGGTAAGTTTTTGCTAAATTCACGTCCATTATTGGTACTTTTTGATTCTGGTGCAACGCATTCATTCATATCAAGGGTAGTTGTGGAAAAGTATAGTTTGCCAACTAGAACCCTCAGCCAGCCTATTAAGGTCAGTTCCCCAGAAGGCATGATGACAGCCGGGATAGGATGCCATGCTTTGAGTCTCAACATCGGGAACCATAATTTTCCCACCGACCTCATTGTATTAGAGTCCCAGGGATTGGATGTAATCCTAGGCATGGATTGGTTGGCCAAGTATGAAGGGAATATTGATTGTGCCCTTAAGTCTATTTTGCTCACCACCCCCGAGCAAAAGCGGATTAAGTACGTGTCTCAGTGCCCGACACGGGGTAAACGAGTAAACTCTCTCACGGGAGTAGTCCAGGAGGAAGTACCGATTGTACAGGAATACCCAGATGTATTTCCGGAGGAATTGCCGGGCATGCCACCTGATAGAGAGATTGAGTTCCTGATTGAGCTATTACCCGGAACAGCCCCGATATCCAAGAGACCCTATCGGATGCCCGCAAATGACTTGGTAGAAATCAAGAAGCAAATTAAGGAGTTGTTGGACAAAGGGTATATTCGCCCAAGTTCTTCACCTTGGGGAGCCCCAGTGCTCTTGGTTGAAAAGAAGGATAAGTCCTTGAGAATGGTTGTCGATTATCATGCATTGAACGAGGTGACCATCAAGAACAAGTACCCCTTGCCGATGATCAATGATCTGTTTGACCAGTTAGTTGGAGCCCGCATATTCTCCAAGATCGATCTTCGATCCGGGTATCATCAGTTGAAGATTCGTGAACAGGATATACCCAAGACAGCCTTCACCACTCGGTATGGCTTGTATGAGTACACGGTCATGTCATTTGGACTGACTAATGCTCCGGCATATTTTATGAATCTGATGAACAAGGTATTTATGGAATACTTGGACAAGTTTGTCGTGGTGTTCATCGATGACATACTGATATTCTCCAAGAACAAAGAGGAACACAAGGAACATCTGCGTCTAGTTCTGGAGAAACTTCGAGAGCATAAGCTATATGCAAAGTTTCGCAAATGTGAGTTTTGGTTGAAGGAAGTCGGATTCCTCAGACACGTCATCTCAGGGGAAGGAATAGCAGTGGACCCTGCCAAGGTCGCCGCAGTCACCGAATGGGTAGCACCCACTTCAGTCAAGGAGATCCGCAGTTTCCTCGGACTTGCTGGATATTACCGGAGGTTCATTGAGAATTTCTCAAAGATCACCAAGCCCATGACAGAGTTGTTGAAGAAGGAGTCCAAGTATGTTTGGACTGGGGAATGTGAAACCAGTTTTCAAGACTTGAAGAAACGTCTGGTTACAGCCCCAATGCTGATATTGCCGAACATTCGGAAGGATATCCAGGTATACTGTGACGCTTCTCGTCAAGGACTCGGAGGAGTGCTCATGCAAGAAGGTAAAGTTGTAGCCTATGCATCCAGATAGCTCAGACCCATGAGTTGAATTACGCCACACATGACTTGGAACTAGCAGCCGTAGTGCACGCTCTCAAGACCTGGAGACATTTCCTGATCGGAAATAGTTCTGATGTGTACACTGATCACAAGAGCCTAAAATATATCTTCACGCAGAAGGAGTTGAACCTCAGACAGAGGCGATGGCTAGAGTTGATCAAGGACTATGACATGAGATTGCATTATCACCCAGGCAAGGCAAATGTTGTAGCCGATGCATTGAGCCGCAAGAGTTATGTGAACACACTCATAGCAGGAGGGTTACCCCAGGAGTTAGCCGATGATCTCCAAGAGCTCAAATTGGAAATAGTTCCAAGCGGATTTGTTGCCACACTAGAAATTCAGTCCACTTTGACAGAAAAGATCCGCGAGGCACAGAAATCAGACAAGGAGATAGCTGAGATTAAGCAGAAAATGAAAGACGGGAAGGCTAAAGGTTTTCGTGAGGATGAACACGGAACTTTATGGTTTGAGGATCGCATTTATGTGCCCAATGATCCCGAACTCAGGAAGTTGATACTTCAGGAGGCCCATGATTCCCCGTACTCGATACACCCCGGCAACACCAAGATGTATCTGGATCTGAAAGAAAGTTTCTGGTGGACAGGAATGAAGAAAAACATTGCCGAGTTCGTAGCAATATGCGATGTTTGTCAGCGAGTAAAAGCCGAGCATCAGAAGCGAGCAGGTTTGCTCCAACCTCTGTTGATACCCGAGTGGAAATGGGAAAAGCATGGTATGGATTTCATCACAGGATTACTCAGGACCCGTTGTGGCTATGATTCTATCTGGGTTGTGGTCGATCGTTTGACCAAGGTAGCTCACTTCATTCCTGTGAAGACTACTTACACGAGTGCCAAGCTGGCCAAGATATATATGATCAGGATCGTATGTCTGCACGGAGTACCGAAGAGTATTGTGTCAGATAGAGGGACTCAGTTCACATCAAAATTTTGGCACCAGCTGCATGAAACCTTGGGAACGAGATTGGAGTTCAGTACAACTTTTCACCCACAGACAGATGGACAGACCTAGAGAGTCAATCAGATTCTGGAGGACATTTTGAGAGCTTGCGCACTAGACTATGGGTCGAGTTGGGATGAAAATTTACCTTATGCCGAGTTCTCATACAACAACAGCTACCAGACCAGTCTGAAGATGGCCCCTTTCGAAGCTCTATACGGAAGGAGGTGCAGAACACCGTTGATGTGGGATGGAGTTGGAGACCGACAACTTTTTGGTCCCGACCTTATCCGAGATTCTGAAGAGAAGGTCAAGCTAATTCGTGACCGACTCAAGATAGCTCAGTCCAGGCAGAAAAGTTATGCTGACAACAAACGCAAGGAAGTAACATACGAAGTGGGAGACCGAGCATATCTTCGGGTGTCTCCACTTCGAGGAATCAAGAGATTTGGTGTGAAAGGAAAGTTAGCACCCCGATTCATTGGCCCCTACAAAATTCTTGAACGTAGAGGCGAAGTTGCATATAAACTGGAACTGCTGGAAAGATTTTCCGGAGTTCATGATGTCTTCCATGTTTCCCAGTTGAAGAAATGCCACGCTGAGATGGCTGATGCTCCGTTGAGAGATACAGTGCCCCTAGAGGCCATACAGCTTGACAGTGATCTGACTTATGAGGAGAAACCCGTCAGGATTCTCGAGACTGCCAACAGAGTTACCCGCAGCAAGATCATCAAGTTCTGCAAGGTGTTGTGGAGCCACCACACTGAGGAAGAAGCCACCTGGGAACGAGAAGAGGATCTTCGTCGAGACCACCCGCACCTATTTTCTAGCCAACCCGAATCTCGAGGGCGAGATTCATCTTAAGGTGGGTAGGTTTGTAACATCCCAATTTTCCTAATTGGGAATGTTTTACATTGTAGCTAAGCATCTATGCATATTGATTTAAATAAAGTTTGCATTTGAATTCTTTTGACTTTTGCTTTTGCATTTCTATTTTTTTTCTTCACACGAGAAGTGCCGGGAAATAATCTCTTGCACGCAAGAGAGAGCGGAGGAAAATGACCCTCCAAAGTGTGAGGCATTTTTGAAATATTTTGAGCCAAGAAAGCCAAAGTTTTATCGTGAAAATAATTGCAAAAAGAAAATATAGCATAAGGGATTTTTTTTTTCTGAAAAAAACATTTTTTTAGTTTTTATTTTTGCCTTGGAAAAATGTTAATCGGGTAGAGGATATTTTTCTGATCATTTTGGTATATAATACCCTATATTAATTATTTTATTTGTTTCCTTTTTTCGTTTTAGTTTCTGTTATAAAAAAAACGGGAGATATTTTTCCTGGGGCGAGATCCCCATCGCTGGGAATGCAAATCCCAACCGACCAGCACCTCCAGCGCCACCTCTTCTTTCTTTTTATTTTTTTTCTTTCTTTCCCCTTTTCTTTTTCTTTCCTTTTTTTTCTTCTCTCGCTTTCCTTCCCTCTTCTTCTTCCTTCCTTCTCTGTTTCCCGTGACTTTCCTTTCTCCGAGCGAACCTGCAACTTCCATGGCAACCCCGATTCCCTACCCTCCTCGGCCACCCCCTCCCCTTATAAATACCGAACCCCCACGCCGCCCTCGCCCCGTTCCACCCACACGCCGCCCTGCCCAGCCACCACGCCACGTCCGCACAGCCACGAGAGCTCCCCTTCGAGCTAGCAGCAGAAAACTGCTGCTGTCTCCCCCGTCGCCCTGCTGCCTCCCCGACGCCCGGAGCCGACCGCCCCCCTCCTCCGCCGCCCCACCCCGCCGGCGACCACCCCCCCCCCCCTCGCCATAGTAGCCACCGGAGCTGCCCAGCTCCTCTCAGCCACGGTGAGCCTCTCCCTCCTCTAGTTTTATTTTGTTGTTTTTTTCCACCGTAGGATCTTAGATCAAAGGGTTAGATTAGATGTGCATACCCCTTCGGTTCTTTTAAAAGAACCGACGGTTTTTCTGTCACTTAAACTGAGCTGGGTAGTTTTCTTTAGATTGCGGCCGTGTGTTAGTTTTCTCTCGCAGCAAACACCAAGCAACGAATCAGAAACTGCCACGTGTACCACTCTCTGTTAGAATCTGTTTTCTCTTTTTCTGTTTAATTCCAAAACAGAGAAAGTTTCAAATTTGTTTTGATCATAGCTTTTGATCCCGAATTCCAATGGAGTTGAAACGTGTTCCAGTAGATCACAATTGTTCTGTAGTTTTTAAAAACATATAATTTGTCTATGTTTGAAATTTTAAAATTTGAATTAGATCAGATTTAGTTTAAACCTTCTTTTTCTTAGTCCAGGAGTTTAAAAAATGCTTTTGATTTGATTCTTTTTTCTACTGCTTCCTAGTGATTATATCTTATTGTGGTATAAGTTTCAAATATTTTTACTTGGGGTTTTAAGAGAAACAAGTTTCTGCCTTAGTGACGTATAGTGAATTCTTTCACTTAGGCCATAGCAACTTATTACTTGTGATGTTATTTTTACTTGTTGTTTGATTGTAGTGCTTATAGTGTGTATTTGTTTGTATCGGTAGATCACCCGGAGTGCGAAGCTTGTTACTTAGAAGCGCTCGATCAAGACAACTAACATCAAGGCAAGTCATTTTGATCATACTATCTCCTATGTTTTTTGATGCATGGTAGTTTCACCTTTATTTGCCCAATTGCATGCTGCTTAGGTACTTGGAAATTTTAGTATAGGTTGTAGTATCATGTGGTAGGCACACAACAACCCCGATACTTGGCCCCGGGACAACAAATTTTATATTGCTATGCTTGAGTAGACGGGATATCGGTTGAGTGCATAACACAAGTGATGCGAGGTTGATAAAATAATCAAGACCGGTTAAGAAAAGATTTTCAAGACCTCGTGATGCAATGCAACTCTGGGTGAAGGACGGTTTGACGGGCTCCCTGGAGAAACCAGTGGATGACCCCAGGATGCTGGAGACGGCCATGACATCTTGCGGAAAGCTTCACCCAGTCTCGAAGGGACGGACGGAGACTTCAAGACCCAAGGCTTACCTGCACAGCCACAAGTCATTATGGGCTCTGGCTTGGTTGGACAACGCGGCGACTCTCGACAGGCGGTGCTAGCAGATGTAGAAGAACGGTAGGAATGGATGGGCACCGACAGGGATTCAGAGGGACCCGTTGAAAGACCATGTTTAGATCATCCGGTCTTCAAACACCCTGAAGTGCGAGGACATACTCGGAGGCGATCAAATCTTGTGGGGAACGTGTGCAAAACTCTGCAGAGTGCCCAAACCTAATCAATTAGCCGTGTCCACGGTCATGGACAACTTGAGACGAAGGCACTGAAATTCCCCTGAACTCTCAACACACCTTAATAATGATGTGGGTATTAACAACAACTCGGGTACAAGAATTGGTTGGCGGAACCATCTCGTTAACTACAAACATTGTAGTAACATTTTGCTTTCAGCCCCTCTTGTTGTAGGAGAAAATTGGTTTTATGCAAAACTATTAGCCCCACCCGCCAAATATGCATGTAGAGATAGTTGATTATTATTTGTACCCCTCTCTTGATGACTTGCCGGCATATTCCATATGCTGACCTACACGGCTGCAACGTATCATGTTGCAGAGTACTTTTCCGACCAGGAGTGGGGCTATGATCTACGCTCAGCGACATGCCCTGGAGTCGGATGGACTCGTCTACCTGATGCTTCCGCTAGTCTTCGTTAGTTATCTCATGAGATGGCCTTCAGCCACTTTATTGTAATCCATTATTGTAATAAAGTACTCGAAATGAGATTTCGATTAATAAAGCTGTGTGATTGAACTCTTGATATATACATTGATGTACTGAGTGTGTACCAGCATGATCTTGGGATGGTATGGAAACACCAGAGGCTTGACTCGCCTTGAGTCGGGTCGCTACACTCGTGCTACTAGGAGTACTAGTAAAGTACACATCAACATCATGTATATCAAATATACTTCTTTCGACTTTTGCCAACCTTCTTATCTACCAAGTATCTAGAGTTGCTCCGCCTCAGTGACCATTCCCCTCATAGCAGAAGCACTTAGTCCCGGGCTTTGGGTTTAATCTGGGGTCTCTTCATTAGTGCAGCAACTGGTTTGCCATTTCACGAAGTATCCCTTCTAGCCCTTGCCTTTCTCGAAACTTAGTGGTTTTACTAACCATCAACTATTGATGCTCCTTCTTGATTTCTACTTTCGCAGTGTCAAACATCGTGAATCGCTCAAGGATCATTGTATCTATCCTTGATATGTTATAGTTTATCACGAAGCTCTCATAGCTTGGTGGCGGTGAATTTGGAGAACCATCACTATCTTATCTGGAAGATCAGCTCCCACTTGATTCCAGCGATTGTCGTACTCAGATAATCTGAGCAGACGCTCAATGATTGAGCTTTTCTCCTCTACTTCGTGGAAAAAGAATCTTGTCGGAGGTCTCATACCTCTTAAGAAGGGCACAAGCATGAAATCACAATTTCATCTATTTAGAACATCTCTTATGTTCCGTGACGTTTCAAAATGTCTTCGGCGCCTTGCTTCTAAGCCATTAAGTATTTTGTACTGAACTATCGTGTAGTCATCAGAAACGTGTATGTCGGATGTTCATAACATCTATAGACGATGCTCGAGGTGCAGCACACCGAGTGGTGCATTAAGGACATAAGCCTTCTTCGCAGCAACGAGGACAATCCTCGGCTTTACAGACTCAGTCTGCAAAGTTTGCTACCATTAACTTTCAACTAAATTTTCTCTAGGAACATATAAAAACAGTAGAGCTATAGCGCAAGCTACATCGTAATTCGCAAGGACCATTAGACTATGTTCATGATAATTAGTTCAATTAATCATATTACTTAAGAACTCCCACTCAAAAAGTGCATCTCTCTAGTCATTTGAGTGGTTCATGATCCAAATCCACTATCTCAAGTTCGATCATCACGTGAGTCGAGAATAGTTTCAGTGGTAAGCATCTCTATGCTAATCATATCGACTATACGATTCATGCTCGACCTTTCGGTCTCATGTGTTCCGAGGCCATGTCTGCACATGCTAGGCTCGTCAAGCTTAACACGAGTGTTCCGCGTGTGCAATTGTTTTGCACCCGTTGTATGTGAACGTTGAGTCTATCACACCCGATCATCACGTGGTGTCTCGAAACGAAGAACTGTCGCAATGGTGCATAGTCGGGGAGAACACAATTTCGTCTTGAAATTTTAGTGAGAGATCACCTCATAATGCTACCGTCGTTCTAAGCAAGATAAGGTGCATAAAGGATTAACATCACATGCAATTCATAAGTGACATGACATGGCCATCATATGTGCTTCTTGATCTCCATCACCAAAGCACCGGCACGATCTTCTTGTCACCGGCGTCACACCATGATCTCCATCAACGTGTCGCCATCGGGGTTGTCATGCTACTCATGCTATTACTACTAAAGCTACGTCCTAGCAATATAGTAAACGCATCTGCAAGCACAAACGTTAGTTTAAAGACAACCCTATGGCTCCTGCCGGTTGCCGTACCATCGACGTGCAAGTCGATATTAACTATTACAACATGATCATCTCATACATCCAATATATCACATCACATCGTTGGACATATCACATCACAAGCATACCCTGCAAAAACAAGTTAGACGTCCTCTAATTGTTGTTGCATGTTTTACGTGGTGACCATGGGTATCTAGTAGGATCGCATCTTACTTACGCAAACACCACAACAGAGATATATGAATTGCTAATTAACCTCATCCAAGGACCTCCTTGGTCAATTCCGATTCAACTAAAGTTGGAGAAACCGACACTCGCCGGTCATCTTTGAGCAACGGAGTTACTCGTAGCGATGAAACCAGTCTCTCGTAAGCGTACGAGTAATGTCGGTCCGAGCCGCTTCGATCCAACAATACCGTGGAATCAAGAAAAGACTAAGGAGGGCAGCAAAACGCACATCACCGCCCACCAAAACTTTTGTGTTCTACTCGAGAAGACATCTACGCATGAACCTAGCTCTGATACCACTGTTGGGGAACGTCGCATGGGAAACAGAAATTTTCCTACGCGCGCGAAGTCCTATCATGTTGATGTCCATCTACGAGAGGGGGTTTCCGATCTACGTACCCTTGTAGATCGCACAGCAGAAGCGTTAGTGAACGCGGTTGATGTAGTGGAACGTCCTCACATCCCTCGATCCGCCCCGCGAACCGTCCCACGAACCGTCCCGCAATCCGTCCCACGATCCGCTCCAATCTAGTGCCGAACGGACGGCACCTCCGCGTTCAGCACACGTACAGCTCGACGATGATCTCGGCCTTCTTGATCCAGCAAGAGAGACGGAGAGGTAGATGAGTTCTCCGGCAGCGTGACGGTGCTCCAGAGGTTGGTGGTGATCTAATCTCAGCAGGGCTCCGCCCGAGCTCCGCAGAAACGCGATCTAGAGGAAAAATCGTGGAGGTATGTGGTCAGGCTGCCGTGGCAAAAGTTGTCTCAAATCAGCCCTAATAGCTCCATATATATAGGAGGAGGGGAGGGGAGGCTTGCCTTGAGGATCAAGGAGCCCCAAGGGCTGCGCCACCAAGGGGAGGAGGAGTCCTCCTCCAATCCTAGTCCAACCTGGATGCCCATATTGGATCCTACATATTCTACGAAGATCTTATCGTTCGAACCACAGTGCCAAGGATTCATATAATCCCGTATGTCATTCCCTTTGTCCTTCGGTATGTTACTTGCCCGAGATTCGATCGTCAGTATGCGCATACCTATTTCAATCTTGTTTGCCGGCAAGTCTATTTACTCGTTCCGTAATACAAGATCCCGCAACTTACAGTAAGTCACATTCCTTGCAAGGCTTGTGTGTGATGTTGTATTACCGAGTGGGCCCCGAGATACCTCTCCGTCACACGGAGTGACAAATCCCAGTCTTGATCCATACTAACTCAACGAACACCTTCGGAGATACCTGTAGAGCATCTTTATAGTCACACAGTTACGTTGTGACGTTTGATACACACAAAGCATTCCTCCGGTGTCAGTGAGTTAGATGATCTCATGGTCATAGGAACAAATACTTGACACGAAGAAAATAGTAGCAACAAAATGACATGATCAACATGCTACGTCTATTAGTTTGGGTCTAGTCCATCGCATGATTCTCCTAATGATGTGATCCCATTATCAAGTGACAACACTTGCCTATGGTGAGGAAACCTTGACCATCTTTGATCAACGAGCTAGTCAACAAAAGGCTTACTAGGGACAGTGTTTTGTCTATGTATCCACACATGCACTGTGTTTCCAATCAATACAATTATAGCATGGATAATAAACGATTATCATGAACAAAGAAATATAATAATAACTAATTTATTATTGCCTCTAGGGCATATTTCCAACAATCTTGCTTAAGGCGTTACTCTGTTCTTTTGGACTTAATACACTAGATGCATGCTGGATAGCGGTCGATGTGTGGAGTAATAGTAGTAGATGCAGAAAGTATCGGTCTACTTATTTTGTACGTGATGCCTACAGATATAATCATTGCCATAGATGACGTCACGACTTTGCGCGGTTCTATCAATTGCTCGACAGTAATTCGTTCACCCACCGTCTACTTGCTTTCATGAGAGAAGCCACTAGTAAACACTACGGCCCCCTGGTCTATTCACACCTATCGTTTACACCTCCGCTTTTACTTTGCTTTGTTACTTTGCTGCTTTCAGTTCTCACTTGGCAAAAAATCTATAAGGGATTGACAACCCATTCATAGCGTTGGGAGCAAGATTTTTGTGTTTGTGTAGGCACTTGTGATACTCCTTCACTGGATCGATACCTTGGTTCTCAAAACTGAGGGAAATACTTACCACCGCTGTGCTACATCACCCTTTCCGCTTCGAGGGAACACCAAGGCAAGGCTCCAAGGCCATGGGGGAAATCCTTTGCATATTTTCCTAGGAAGTCCCTAAAGGCGTAGCCGTAGCAGAAGGATTCCTGGTGCCGTCGCTGAGGAGAATCAAGACAAGAACAGTCTCCCGTCAGCACTTGTTTCTGGTGCCGTTGGAAGGTCTTTTGTTGCATCAGCACGAGCCCACAAGCCTAGGAGGCGTGGGCCCCCCTGGTCGCGCCATGGGGGCTCGTGGCCTCCCCCGGGACTCCCTGCCTTGGTTCCCAATATTTTTTCGTATCTTCTGTTTGGGAAAAAATCTTTTTGGAAGATTTATTCCGTTTGGACTTCGTTTAAAATCCTCCTCTGAAAAGGGTGAAAAACACGGAAAAAACAGGAACTCGCACTTGGCACTGAGTTAATAAGTTAGTCCCAAAAAAGATATAAAAGGCATACAAAACATCCAAAGTTTGACAAGATAATATCATGAAACCATCAAAAATTATAGATACGTTGGAGACGTATCAAGCATCCCCAAGCTTAACTCCTGCTCGTCCTCGAGTAGGGAAGTGATAAAGACTGAATTTTTGATGTGGAATGCTACCTAGCATAGTTGTCCTTTGTAACTTCTTTCATGTGACATGAATGTTCAGATCCGTAAGATTCAAAACAATAGTTTTCCATTGACATGAAAACAATAATACTTCAAGCGAACTAGCAAGGTAATCATGAACTTTCGAAATAACAAGGCCAAAGAAAGTTATCCCTACAAAATCATATAGTCTAGCTATGCTCCATTATCCCCACACAAATAATTTAAATCATGCACAACCCCGGTATTGGCCAAGTAATTGTTTTCGCACTCTTACTTTCTCAAACCTTTTTCAACTATCACGCAATAGATGAGCATGAGACATGGATATAGCACTATAGGTGGAACAGAATGTGCTGGTGGTTGTGAGACAAAAAGGAGGAGATGGTCACATTGACTCGGTGTATCAAAGGGTTATGGAGATGCCCAATAATAGATATCAATGTGAATGGGTAGGGATTGCCATATAAAGTATGCACGAAAGCTATAAGTATGTGAAAGCTCAAAAGTAGAACTAGTGGGTGTGCATCCAACTTGCTTGCTCACGAAGACCTAGGGCAATTTTGAGGAAGCCTATCATTGGAATATACATGCCAAGTTATAAAATAAAGATTCCCAGTAGTATATGGTGGTGAGAAAACAAGAGGCTGTCAATCATGAAGAACATGGTGCTATTATGAAGCACAAGTGTGGAAAAAGATAGTAGCATTGTCCCTTCTCTCTTTTTATCTCTCTTTTTTTTAATTTGGGCTCTTTGGCCTCTCTTTTTTATGTGGGCAACTTTGGCCTATTTTTTCATTTCCTCACATGGGACAATGCTCTAATAATGATGATCATCACACTTTTAGTTACTCATAGCTCAAAGCTCAGAACGATGATGACTCTATAGGAAATGCGTCCGGCAGTGTACCGGGTTGTGCAACGAACTAGCTTGGCGTATGACGTTGAAACATCTCGCTAGCTATCTTACGATCATGCAATGGGAATATGAGAGTGACGACACAGGTCATGAGACGGAACGGTGGGAGTTGCATGGCAATATATCTCGGAATGGCTATGAAAATGCCATAGTAGGTAGGTATGGTGGCTATTTTGAGGAAGGCATATGGTTGGTTTGTGCACCGGCGAAAATTGCGCGGTACTAGAGAGGCTACCAATGGTGGAAGGTGAAAGTGCATCTATACCATGGACTCACATTAGTCATGAAGAACTCACATACTTATTGCTAAAGTTTTTTATTAATAATTGAAACAAAGTGCTAAACGCATACTCCTAGGAGAAGGGTTGGTAGGTGTTAACCATCGCGCGATCCCGACCGCAACAAAAAGAATGACAATCAATAGATCAATTATGCTCCGACTTGCTAACATAGCGGTTCACCATACGTGCATGTTACGGGAATCACTAACTTCAACACAAGTATTTCTAGATTCACAACATCCTACTAACATAACTCTTAATATTACCAAATCCACGTCTCAAAACTAATTGAGAGGAATCAAAACTTCTCTTTCTACTCAATGCACATGAAGATGCACGTTTTTGTATCCTCTTTGGGTACCTATCACCTTTGGGACTACTTTCATGGCACAAACCAACTACCAAGTCACGCACCGCCGTGCTCTAAAAGATCTAAGTGAAGCACATAGAGCAAAATTATCTAGCTCAAAAGATATAAGTGAAGCACGATGAGCATTCTAGAAAATTCACGATGAGTGCATGTCTCTCTCAAAAGGTGTGCAGCAAGGATGATCGTGACACAACAAAAAGGAAAGATTCCTACGATACAAGACGCTCCAAGCAAAACACATATCATGTGGTGAATAAAAATATAGCTCCAAGTAATGTTACCGATGGATTGAAGACGAAAGAGGGGATGCCTTCCTGGGGCATCCCCAAGCTTAGGCTTTTTGGTATCCTTGAATTTGCCTTGGGATGCCTTGGGCATCCCCAAGCTTGATCTCTTTCCACTCTTTATCCCTTTTTCCATGAGAACATCACCCAAAACTTGAAAACTTCACAACACAAAACTTAAACAGAAACTCGTGATATCATTAGCACAAGAAAACAAACTACCACCTCTTCAGGTACTGTAGCAAACTTGATTTCTATTTATATTGGTGTTAGATTACTGTATTCTCACTTTTCCATGGCTAGTACCCCCCCCCCGATACTATCCATAGTTTCATCAAAACAAGCAACCAACTCAACAAAAACAGAATCTGTCAAAAACAGACCAGTTTGTAGCAATCTGTATACTTCGTATACTTCTGGAACCTCAAAAATTCTGAAAAAATATGAATTCCTGGTAAAAATGCATATCAACCAGCAGCAAAAAGAATCAACTCAAAATCTCTTTCTGAATAAAAATAAAAAATAATCTCGTGAGCGAAAAGTTTCTGTCTTTTTCCAGCAGGATCAAACAACCATCACCAAGACTAGTCATAAAGGTTTTGCTTGACTCAAACACAGAAAGAAACACAAAAGACACAATCATAACAGAATTATGATGGTGTGGACGCAAAAAAATAGAAAGAAAAATATAAATTCATTGGGTTGCCTCCCAACAAGCTTTATTGTTTAACGCCCTTAGCTAGGCATAAGGCCATAGAATCACGTATCGTCGTCTTTGGTGCTCAAACCACAAGTAGCCCTTATCATGGATTCATAAGGCAATCTTATTTTCTTTATAGGAAAATGCTCCATGCCCTTCCTTAAAGGAAATTGAAATCTAATATTCCCTTCCTTCATATCGATGATAGCACCGATAGTCCTTAGGAAGGGTCTACCAAGAATGATAGGGCATGTAGGATTGCAATCAATGTCAAGCACAATGAAATCCACGGGTACATAGTTCCTATTTGCGATAATAAGAACATCATTGATCCTTGCCATGGATTTATTGACAGTAGAATCCGCAAGATGCAAATTAAGAGAACACTCCTCAATCTCATTAAAACCCAGAACATCACATAAAGACTTTGGAATCGCGGAAACACTAGCACCCAAATCACACAAAGCATTGCATTCATAGTTTTTGATTTTGATTTTGATAGTAGGTTCCCACTCATCACGAAGCTTTCTAGGGATAGAAACTTCCAATTCAAGTTTCTCTTCAAGAGATTTTATCATAGCTTCGACGATATGATCGACAAAGGCCTTGTTTTGGCTATAAGCGTATGGAGAGTTTAGCATGGATTGCATCAAGGAAATGCATTCAATCAAGGAGAAACTATCATAGTTGAATTCCTTGAAATCCAAAGTACTCCCTCCGTCACGGTTTAGAAGGCACAGTTAAACTTGCGTGCATTTTCAAAATAGACAAGGTTTAAGGCGTTAAAGCAATTACTATTCATGCATGCGCCCTCCTAATTTGCTGCTCATGCATTAGTACTAGTATTTTCTCAATTGACTAGGCACATTAGCATCTACCTACTACATCTCACAACCAATCGGTGACTACCTTGGTCCCAGAGATTTTCCAAGCGTATCTTCTAAACCGTGACGGAGGGAGTAGTAGTTTCATTACTACTCAAGGTTTTAATATCTTCTACTCCACTTTCAATGCTTTTAGCATCAAGATAGATTGACTCCGAATCATTGGGGCGTTTTTCAACCAAAGTGGATTCATATACAGCCCCATCATCATTAGGTTTGACACAAGAAAACAAAGATTCAATGGGAGTCACACCAAGCACTTTAAGATCTTCGTGATTCTTATCACGAGAACACGCCCTTTTAAGCCATTCATGTCTAGCACGAATTTGGGCGGTTCTTTCTTTGCTCTCACTCATGGAAACACGCATAGCTTTCAAAGTTTCATCCATATTGATCTTGGGAGGAGAACATCTAACTTTCAAAGCATCAATATCACTAGACATTCTATCAACGCTCCTAGCCAAATCGTCAATTTTGAGTAGTTTTCCCTCTATGGACGCATTGAAAAAAAATTGTGAGTTGATAAACTCTTTGATATTACTCTCTAGATCATAGGGTAATCTATTGTAATTTCCATGTGTATTGTTGTAGGAGTTGCCAAAGTTATTAGAGGGGTTACTAGGAAAAGGCCTAGGAACGTAGTTTCCTATAAAAAAGCATTGTTGTTGCCAAAATTATTCCTACCAACAAAATTAACGTCCAAGCTAGAGTTTGTACTCTCAATCAAGAAAGACAAGGGCATATCATTAGGATCTAAAGGAGCACTTCTACTAGCAACCAAATTCATTAACTCATCCATCTTAGCACTCAACGAGTTAATTTCTTCTATAGCGTGTACCTTCTTACTAGTAGGTGACCTTTCAGTGTGCCACTGAGAGTAGTTCATCATGATATTGTCTAGGAGTTTTGTAGCTTCTCCTAACGTGATTTCCATGAACGTTCCACCTGAGGCGGAGTCCAAGATATTTCTAGAAGCGAAATTCAAGCCAGCGTAAAAGATTTGTATAATCATCCAAAGACTCAAGCCATGGGCGGGACAATTTCTAATCATCAATTTCATTCTCTCCTAAGATTGTGCAACATGTTCATGGTCAAGTTGCTTAAAATTCATAATATCATTATGGAGAGAGATAATCTTAGCCGGCGGAAAATACTTGGATATGTAAGCATCTTTGCACTTATTCGAAGAATCAATACTATTTTTGGGAAAGACGAAAACCAAGTTTTTGCTCGATCTCGCAACGAGAAAGGAAAAAATTTAGATTTAATCACATCATTATCCACATCTTTCTTCTTTTGCATATCGCAAAGCTCAATGAAGGTATTAAGATGGGATACGGCATGTTCACTAGGAAGGTCAGAGAATTGCTCTTTCATAACAAGATTCAGCAAAGCAGCATTGATTTCGTATGACTCCGCACTAGTGGCGGGAGCAATCGGAGTACTAATAAAATCATTATTATTAGTATTCGAGAAGTCACAAAGTTTGGTGTTTTCAGTCATGGTGACTTCAGAAAGCAAGCAAGAACACAAGAGAACAAAAAGCAAGCGAGAGAAAAGGGTGAACGAAAAAGGGAAATGTTTTTGTAAATTTTTGTTTTTCAGAAGTGGGGGAGAGAAAAACGAGAGGCAAAAAAGTAAATGCAAGAGATGAGTTTGCGACACTTACTTGGATGCGTTCTTGACTTGATCCTCCCCGGCAGCGGCGCCAGAAATCCTTCTGCTACTTCTCAAACAAAAGCGCTAGAAATTGGCACGTTGACGGAGACTTGGCTTGCGTTGGTTTGTCCCTTGAAGAGGAAAGGGTGATGCAGCACAGGAGCAGTAAGTATTTCCCTCAGTTTGAGAACCAAGGTATCAATCCAGTAGGAGAATCTCGTCAAGTCCAGAGTACCTGCGCAAACACAAAAGAGCTTGCACCCAACTCTATAAAGGGGTTGTCAATCCCTTCAAGATTGATTGCAAAGTGAGATCTGAAGGCGGAAAGTGCAACGAAGTAAAAGAGTAAGGATGAAAATATGGTGTGAAGTAGACCCGGGGGCCATAGTGTTCACTAGAGGCTTCTCTCAAAATAGGAAATATTACGGTGGCTGAACAAATTACTGTCGAGCAATTGATAGAACCGCGCAAAGTCATGACGATATCTAAGGCAATGATCATACATATAGGCATCACGTCCGAGACAAGTAGACCGATACTTTCTGCATCTACTACTATTACTCCACACATCGACCGCTATCCAACATGCATCTAGTGTATTGAGTTCATGACGAACAGAGTAACGCCTTAAGCAAGATGACATGATGTAGAGGGATAAACTCAAACCAATGATGAAAACCCCATCTTTTTACCCTTGATGGCAACAACACGATGCGTGCCTCGCTACCCCTTCTGTCACTGGGTGAGGTCACCGCACGGTATGAACCCAAAATCAAGCACTTCTCCCAATGCAAGAATCATAGATCAAGTTGGCCAAACAAAACCCACAACTCGAAGAGAATTACAAGGATATGAAATCATGCATAAGAGATATCAGAATAAACTCAAATAAGATTCATAGATAATCTGATCATAAATCCACAATTCATCGGATCTCGACAAACACACCGCAAAAGAAGATTATATCGGATAGATCTCCATGAAGATCATGGAGAATTTTGTATTGAAGATCCAAGAGAGAGAAGAAGCCATCTAGCTACTAGCTATGGACCCGTAGGTCTATGGTGAACTACTCACGCATCATCAAGGAGGTCATGGTGTTGATGAAGAAGCCCTCCGTATCCGAATCTCCCCTCCGGTAGGGCACGAGGACGTGCCCAGATGGGATCTTGCGGAGACAGAAGCTTGCGGCGGCAGAAAACTATTTTCGTGGCTCCCCTGATTTTTTTTAGGGATTTTAGGGAATATATAGGCGAAGGAGCTAGGGTAGGGGAGGCCCAGGGATCCCACAAGCCTGGGAAGCGCGGGCCCCCCTGGCCCGCCATGGGGGCTTGTGTCCTCCCCCGACACTCCCTGCCTTGGTTCCCAAGATTTCTGCGTATCTTCTGTTCCGAAAAAAATCTTTTCGGAAGTTTTATTCCGTTTGGACTACGTTTAAAATCCTCGTGTGAAAAGGGTCAAAAACACGGAAAAAACAAGAACTGGCACTTGGCACTGAGTTAATAAGTTAGTCCCAAAAAAGATATAAAAGGCATACAAAACATCCAATGTTTGACAAGATAATAGCATGAAGCCATCAAAAATTATAGATATGTTGGAGACGTATCAAGGACATGGGATAAGTCATGCTATAAGTAGTCATGTGAATTCGGTATTCGTTCGATATTTTGATGCGTTGTATGTTGTTTTTCCTCTAGTGGTGTTATGTGAACGTCGACTACATAACACTTCACCATTATTTGGGCCTAGAGGAAGGCATTGGGAAGTAGTAAGTAGATGATGGGTTGCTAGAGTGAGAGAATCTTAAACCCTAGTTTATGTGTTGCTTCGTAAGGGGCTGATTTGGATCCACTAGTTTAATGCTATGGTTAGACTTTGTCTTAATTCTTCTTTCGTAGTTGTGGATGTTTGCGAGTGGGGTTAATCATAATTGGGAGGTATGTCCAAGTAAGGGCAGCACCCAAGCACCGGTCCACCCACATATCAAACTATCAAAGTAGCGAACGTGAATCATATGAACATGATGAAAACTAGCTTGACAGAAATTCCCATCTGTCCTCGGGAGCACTTTACCTCCTATAAGAGTTTGTCCAGGCTTGTCCCTTGCTACAAAAGGGATTGGCCCACTTTGCTGCACCGTTGCTACTATTGTTACTTTCTACTTGCTACGAATCATCTTATCACACAACTACTTGTTACCGATAATTTCAGTGCTTGCAGAGAATACCTTGCTGAAAACCACTTGTCAGATCCTTCTGCTCCTCGTTGGATTCGACACTCTTACTTATTGAAAGGACTAATATAGATCCCCTACACTTGTGTGTCATCAAGACTCTTTTCTCGCGCCGTTGCCGGGGAGTGAAGCGCCTTTGGTAAGTGGAATCTAGTAAGGAAACATTTATATAGTGTGCTGAAATTTATTGTGAGTTGTCACTATGGAAACTGTTGGGGAACGTCGCATGGGAAACAAAAAATTTCCTACGCGCACGAAGACCTATCATGGTGATGTCCATCTACGAGAGGGGATGAGTGATCTACGTACCCTTGTAGATCGTACAGCAGAAGCGTTAGAGAACGCGGTTGATGTAGTGGAACGTCCTCACGTCCCTCGATCCGCCCCGCGAACAATCCCGCGATCAGTCCCACGATCTAGTATCGAACGGACGGCACCTCCGCGTTCAGCACACGTACAGCTCGACGATGATCTCGGCCTTCTTGATCCAGCAAGAGAGACGGAGAGGTAGAAGAGTTCTCCGGCAGCGTGACGGCGCTCTGGAGGTTGGTGATGACCTTGTCTCAGCAGGGCTCCGCCCGAGCTCCGCAGAAACGCGATCTAGAGGAAAAACTATGGAGGTATGTGGTCGGGCAGCCGTGAGAAAGTCGTCTCAAATCTGCCCTAAAAGCTCCATATATATAGGAGGAGGGAGGGGGACCTTGCCTTGGGGTCCAAGGGACCCTCAAGGGGTCGGCCGAGCCAAGGGGGGGAGGACTCCCCCCCCCCAAATCGAGTTGGACTTGGTTTGGTGGGAGGAGTCCCCCTCCCTTCCCACTTCCTCCCTCTTTTTTTTTCTTTTCCTTTGATTTACTTCTATTGGCGCATAGGCCCCCTTGGGGCTGTCCCACCAGCCCACTAAGGGCTGGTGTGTCTCCCCAAAGCCTATGGGCTTCCCCGGGGTGGGTTGCCCCCCCCCCCCCCGGTGAACTCCCTGAACCCATTCGTCATTCCCGGTACATTCCCGGTAACTCCGAAAACCTTCCGGTAATCAAATGAGGTCATCCTATATATCAATCTTCGTTTCCGGACCATTCCGGAAACCCTCGTGACGTCCGTGATCTCATCCGGGACTCCGAACAACATTCGGTAACCAACCATATAACTCAAATACGCATAAAACAACGTCGAACCTTAAGTGTGCAGACCCTGCGGGTTCGAGAACTATGTAGACATGACCCGAGAGACTCCTCGGTCAATATCCAATAGCGGAACCTGGATGCCCATATTGGATCCTACATATTCTACAAAGATCTTATCGTTTGAACCTCAGTGCCAAGGATTCGTATAATCCCGTATGTCATTCCCTTTGTCCTTCGGTATGTTACTTGCCCGAGATTCGATCGTCAGTATCCGCATACCTATTTCAATCTCGTTTACCGGCAAGTCTCTTTACTCGTTCCGTAATACAAGATCCCACAACTTACACTAAGTTACATTGCTTGCAAGGCTTGTGTGTGATGTTGTATTACCGAGTGGGCCCCGAGATACCTCTCCGTCACACGGAGTGACAAATCCCAGTCTTGATCCATACTAACTCAACTAACACCTTCGGAGATACCTGTAGAGCATCTTTATAGTCACCCAGTTACGTTGCGACGTTTGATACACACAAAGCATTCCTCCGGTGTCAGTGAGTTATATGATCTCATGGTCATAGGAATAAATACTTGACACGCAGAAAACAGTAGCAACAAAATGACACGATCAACATGCTACGTCTATTAGTTTGGGTCTAGTCCATCACGTGATTCTCCCAATGACGTGATCCAGTTATCAAGCAACAACACCTTGTTCATAATCAGAAGACACTGACTATCATCGATCAACTGGCTAGCCAACTAGAGGCATGCTAGGGACGGGGTTTTGTCTATGTATCCACACATGTAAATGAGTCTTCATTCAGTACAATTATAGCATGGATAATAAACTATTATCTTGATACAGGAATTATAATAATAACTATACATTTATTATTGCCTCTAGGGCATAATTCCAACAGTCTCCCACTTGCACTAGAGTCAATAATCTAGCCCTCACATCAGCATGTGAATTACATTGTAATAAATCTAACACCCATACAGTTCTGGTGTCGATCATGTTTTGGCCGTGGAAGAGGTTTAGTCAGCGGGTCTGCTACATTCAGATCCGTGTGCACCTTGCATATATTTACGTCCTCTTCCTCGATGTAGTCGTGGATGAGGTTGAAGCGTCGTTTGATGTGTCTGGTCTTCTTGTGAAACCGTGGTTCCTTTGCTAAGGCAATGGCACCAGTGTTGTCACAGAACAAGGTTATTGGATCCAGTGCACTTGGCACCACTCCAAGATCTGTCATGAACTGCTTCATCCAGACACCCTCCTTAGCCGCCTCCGAGGCAGCCATGTACTCTGCTTCACATGTAGAATCTGCTACGACGCTTTGCTTGGAACTGCACCAACTTACTGCACCCCCATTAAGAATAAATACGTATCCGGTTTGCGACTTAGAGTCGTCCGGATCTGTGTCAAATCTTGCATCGACGTAACCTTTTACGGCAAGCTCTTCGTCACCTCCATACACGAGAAACATCTCCTTAGTCCTTTTCAGGTACTTCAGGATATTCTTGACCGCTGTCCAGTGATCCACT
The DNA here is from genome assembly GCF_904849725.1 of Hordeum vulgare subsp. vulgare. Taxonomy (NCBI): domain Eukaryota; kingdom Viridiplantae; phylum Streptophyta; class Magnoliopsida; order Poales; family Poaceae; genus Hordeum; species Hordeum vulgare. The sequence continues at coordinate 563,541,394 of NC_058519.1, forward strand.
CCTGGATTACTCTGGAACCTACCTGCCATACTTATGGCCAGGCTAACATCCGGTCTAGTGCACAGCATTGCATAGATGATAGAACCTATGGCTGAAGCATAGGGGACGGAGCGCATATGCTCTCTATCTTCATCAGTTGCTGGGCACTGAGTCTTACTCAATCTCGTACCTTGTAACACTGGCAAGAACCCTTTCTTGGACTGTTCCATTTTGAACCTCTTCAAAACTTTATCAAGGTATGTGCTTTGTGAAAGTCCTATCAGGCGTTTTGATCTATCCCTATAGATATTAATGCCTAGAATGTAAGCAGCTTCTCCTAGGTCCTTCATAGAGAAACTTTTATTCAAGTAACCTTTTATGCTCTCCAAAAGCTCTACGTTGTTTCCAATCAGTAATATGTCATCCACATACAATATTAGAAATGCCACAGAGCTCCCACTCACTTTCTTGTAAATACAAGATTCTCCAACCACTTGTATAAACCCAAATGCCTTGATCACCTCATCAAAGCGTTTGTTCCAACTCCGAGATGCTTGCACCAGTCCATAAATGGATCGCTGGAGCTTGCACACCTTGTCAGCATTTTTAGGATCGACAAAACCTTCGGGTTGCATCATATACAACTCTTCCTTAAGAAAACCGTTAAGGAACGCCGTTTTGACATCCATCTGCCAGATTTCATAATCGAAAAATGCAGCTATTGCCAACATGATTCTGACGGACTTAAGCATCGCTACGGGTGAGAAGGTCTCATCGTAGTCAACTCCTGGAACTTGTGAAAAACCCTTTGCCACAAGTCGAGCTTTATAAACGGTCACATTACCGTCAGCGTCCGTCTTCTTCTTAAAGATCCATTTGTTCTGAATAGCCTTGCGGCCCTCAGGCAGTATCTCCAAAGTCCACACTTTGTTCTCATACATGGATCCTATCTCGGATTTCATGGCTTCTAGACATTTGTTGGAATCTGGGCCCACCATTGCTTCTTCATAATTTGCAGGTTCATTGTTGTCTAACAACATGATTGATAAGACGGGATTACCGTACCACTCTGGAGCAGCGCGTGATCTCGTCGACCTGCGTGGTTCAACAGAAACTTGAACTGGAGTTTCATGATCATCATCATTAACTTCCTCCTCAACCGGCGTCGCAATGACAGAGGTTTCCCCTTGCCCTGCGCCACCATCCAGAGGGATGAGAGGTTCGACAACCTCGTCAAGTTCTATCTTCCTCCCACTCAATTCTCTCGAGAGAAACTCCTTCTCGAGAAAAGTTCTGTTCTTAGCAACAAACACTTTGCCCTCGGATTTGAGATAGAAGGTGTACCCAACTGTCTCTTTTGGGTAACCTATGAAGACGCACTTTTCCGCTTTGGGTTCCAGCTTTTCAGGCTGAAGCTTTTTGACATAAGCATCACATCCCCAAATTTTAAGAAACGACAACTTTGTCCTTTTGCCATACCATAGTTCGTATGGTGTCGTCTCAACGGATTTCGATGGTGCCCTATTTAAAGTGAACGCAGCTGTTTCTAATGCATAACCCCAAAATGATAACGGCAAATCAGTAAGAGACATCATAGATCGCACCATCTCTAACAAAGTACGATTTCGACGTTCGGACACACCATTACGCTGTGGTGTTCCAGGCGGTGTTAACTGCGAAACAATTCCACATTGTCTTAAGTGAGTACCAAACTCGAAACTCAGATATTCACCCCCACGATCAGACCGTAGGAACTTGATCTTCTTGTTACGATGATTTTCCACTTCACTCTGAAATTGCTTGAACTTTTCAAATGTCTCAGACTTGTGCTTCATCAAGTAGACATAACCATATCTACTTAAATCGTCAGTGAAGGTGAGGAAATAACGATATCCGCCGCGTGTCTCCACGCTCATTGGACCACACACATCGGTATGTATGATTTCCAACAAGTCACTTGCATGCTCCATTGTTCCGGAGAACGGAGTCTTAGTCATCTTGCCCATGAGGCATGGTTCGCACGTGTCAAGTGAATCAAAGTCAAGTGACTCTAAAAGTCCATCAGCATGGAGTTTCTTCATGCGCTTTACACCAATATGACCCAAGCGGCAGTGCCACAAAAATATGGCGCTATCATTGTTCACTCTAACTCTTTTGGTCTCAATGTTATGTATATGCGTATCGCTATCAAGATTCAATATGAACAATCCTCTCACATTCGGTGCATGACCATAAAAGATGTTACTCATAGAAATAGAACAACCATTATTCTCAGACTTAAAAGAGCAACCATCTCGCAATAAACAAGATCCGGATATAATGTTCATGCTCAACGCCTGCACTAAATAACAATGATTTAAGTTCATCACTAATCCCGATGGTAGCTGAAGTGACACTGTGCCGACGGCGATTGCATCAACCTTGGAACCGTTTCCTACGCGCATCGTCACTTCGTCTTTCGCCAGCCTTCGTCTATTCCGCAGTTCCTGCTTCGAGTTGCAAATGTGAGCAACAGAACCGGTATCGAATACCCAGGCACTACTACGAGAGCCGGTAAAGTACACATCAATAACATGTATATCAAATATACCTGATTTTTCTTTGCCCGCCTTCTTATCTGCCAGATACTTGGGGCAATTGCGCTTCAAGTGACCCATACCCTTGCAATAAAAGCACACTGTTTCAGGCTTAGGTCCAGCCTTGGGTTTCTTCGACGGATTGGCAACAGGCTTGCCGCTCTTCTTCGAATTGCCCTTCTTGCCTTTGTCGTTTCTCTTGAAACTAGTGGTCTTGCTCACCATCAACACTTGATGCTCTTTACGGAGTTCAGACTCTGCGACTTTCAGCATCGCAAACAACTCGCCGGGAGACTTGTTCATCCCTTGCATGTTGTAGTTCAACACAAAGCCTTTATAGCTTGGCGGCAGTGATTGAAGGATTCTGTCAGTGATAGCTTCTTGCGGGAGTTCAATCCCCAGTTCAGCCAGACGGTTTGAGTACCCAGACATTTTGAGCACATGTTCACTGACAGACGAGTTTTCCTCCATCTTGCAAGCATAGAATTTATCGGAGGTCTCATACCTCTCGATCCGGGCGTTCTTCTGAAAGATAAACTTCAACTCCTGGAACATCTCAAATGCTCCATGACGCTCAAAGCGACGTTGAAGTCCCGGTTCTAAGCCATACAAGACTGCACATTGAACTATTGAGTAGTCCTCCTTACGCGCTAACCAAGCGTTCTTAACATCCTGATCAGCCGTAGTGGGTGGTTCATCTCCTAGCGCAGCATTAAGGACATAATCCTTCTTCCCAGCTTGTAAGATTAGCTTAAGATTACGAGCCCAGTCTACAAAGTTGCTTCCATCATCTTTCAACTTAGCTTTCTCTAGGAACGTATTAAAATTCAGGATGACACTTGCGTGAGCCATGATCTACAACACAAATATAATCAAAGTGGACTTAGACTATGTTCAAGATAATTAGATTTCAACTTAATCAAATTATATGCTAAACTCCTACTCAAAAAGTACATCTCTCTAGTCATTTGAGTGGTTCATGATCCACTTACACTATCCCAAGTCCGATCATCACGTGAGTTGAGTATAGTTTCAGTGGTAAGCATCCCTATGCTAATCATATCAACTATATGATTCATGATCGACCTTTCGGTCTCATGTGTTCCGAGGCCATGTCTGCACATGCTAGGCTCGTCAAGCTTAACCCGAGTGTTCCGCGTGCGCAACTGTTTTGCACCCGTTGTATGTGAACGTTGAGTCTATCACACCCGATCATCACGTGGTGTCTCGAAACGACGAACTGTAGCAACGGTGCACAGTCGGGGAGAACACAATTTCGTCTTGAAATTTTAGTCAGAGATCACCTCATAATGCTACCGTCGTTCTAAGCAAAATAAGGTGCATAAAAGGATTAACATCACATGCAATTCATAAGTGACATGATATGGCCATCATCTCGTGCTTCTCGATCTCCATCACCAAAGCACCGGCATGATCTTCTTGTCACCGGCGCCTCACCATGATCATCCATCAACGTGTTGCCATCGGGGTTGTCGTGCTACTCATGCTATTACTACTAAAGCTACATCCTAGCAAAATAGTAAACGCATCTGCAAGCACATATGTTAGTATAAAGACAACCCTATGGCTCCTGCCGGTTGCCGTACCATCGACGTGCAAGTCGATATTATCTATTACAACATGATCATCTCATACATCCAAGATATCACATCACATCGTTGGCCATATCACATCACAATCATACCCTGGAAAAACAAGTTAGACGTCCTCTAATTTTGTTGTTGCATGTTTTACGTGGTGACCAAGGGTATCTAGTAGGATCGCATCTTACTTACGCAAACACCACAACGGAGATATATGAGTTGCTATTTAACCTCATCCAAGGACCTCCTCGGTCAAATCCGATTCAACTAAAGTTGGAGAAACCGTCACTTGCCAGTCATCTTTGAGCAAAGGGGGTTACTCGTAACGATGAAACCAGTCTCTCGTAAGCGTACGAGTAATGTCGGTCCAAGCCGCTTCAATCCAACAATACCGCGGAATCAAGAAAAGACTAAGGAGGGCAGCAAAACGCACATCACCGCCCACAAAAACTTATGTGTTCTACTCGAAAAGACATCTACGCATCAACCTAGCTCATGATGCCACTGTTGGGGAACGTCGCATGGGAAACAAAAATTTTCCTACGCGCACGAAGACCTATCATGGTGATGTCCATCTACGAGAGGGGATGAGTGATCTACGTACCCTTGTAGATCGTACAACAGAAGCGTTAGAGAACGCGGTTGATGTAGTGGAACGTCCTCACATCCCTCGATCCGCCCCGCGAACAATCCCGCGATCAGTCCCACGATCTAGTACCGAACGGACGGCACCTCCGCGTTCAGCACACGTACAGCTCGACGATGATCTCGGCCTTCTTGATCCAGCAAGAGAGACGGAGAGGTAGAAGAGTTCTACGGCAGCGTGACGGCACTCTGGAGGTTGGTGATGACCTTGTCTCAGCAGGGCTCCGCCCGAGCTCCGCAGAAACGCGATCTAGAGGAAAAACTATGGAGGTATGTGGTCGGGCAGCCGTGAGAAAGTCGTCTCAAATCTGCCCTAAAAGCTCCATATATATAGGAGGAGGGAGGGGGACCTTGCCTTGGGGTCCAAGGGACCCTCAAGGGGTCGGCCGAGCCAAGGGGGGGAGGACTCCCCCCCCCCCCAAACCGAGTTGGACTTGGTTTGGTGGGAGGAGTCCCCCTCCCTTCCCACTTCCTCCCTCTCTTTTTTTCTTTTCCTTTGATTTACTTCTATTGGCGCATAGGCCCCCTTGGGGCTGTCCCACCAGCCCACTAAGGGCTGGTGTGTCTCCCCAAAGCCTATGGGCTTCCCCGGGGTGGGTTGCCCCCCCCCCCCCCCCGGTGAACTCCCGGAACCCATTCGTCATTCCCGGTACATTCCCGGTAACTCCGAAAACCTTCCGGTAATCAAATGAGGTCATCCTATATATCAATCTTCGTTTCCGGACCATTCCGGAAACCCTCGTGACGTCCGTGATCTCATCCGGGACTCCGAACAACATTCGGTAACCAACCATATAACTCAAATACGCATAAAACAACGTCGAACCTTAAGTGTGCAGACCCTGCGGGTTCGAGAACTATGTAGACATGACCCGAGAGACTCCTCGGTCAATATCCAATAGCGGAACCTGGATGCCCATATTGGATCCTACATATTCTACGAAGATCTTATCGTTTGAACCTCAGTGCCAAGGATTCGTATAATCCCGTATGTCATTCCCTTTGTCCTTCGGTATGTTACTTGCCCGAGATTCGATCGTCAGTATCTGCATACCTATTTCAATCTCGTTTACCGGCAAGTCTCTTTACTCGTTCCGTAATACAAGATCCCGCAACTTACACTAAATTTACATTGCTTGCAAGGCTTGTGTGTGATGTTGTATTACCGAGTGGGCCCCGAGATACCTCTCCGTCACACGGAGTGACAAATCCCAGTCTTGATCCATACTAACTCAACTAACACCTTCGGAGATACCTGTAGAGCATCTTTATAGTTACCCAGTTACGTTGCGACGTTTGATACACACAAAGCATTCCTCCGGTGTCAGTGAGTTATATGATCTCATGGTCATAGGAATAAATACTTGACACGCAGAAAACAGTAGCAACAAAATGACACGATCAACATGCTACGTCTATTAGTTTGGGTCTAGTCCATCACGTGATTCTCCCAATGACGTGATCCAGTTATCAAGCAACAACACCTTGTTCATAATTAGAAGACACTGACTATCATCGATCAACTGGCTAGCCAACTAGAGGCATGCTAGGGACGGGGTTTTGTCTATGTATCCACACATGTAAATGAGTCTTCATTCAATACAATTATAGCATGGATAATAAACTATTATCTTGATACAGGAATTATAATAATAATTATACATTTATTATTGCCTCTAGGGCATAATTCCAACAGAAACTAATCCTTTGAGGAGCTTGTTCGGGATATCTTCACCTCGAACGGAAGAACAAGGAGTTGTTCCTCAACCTTCTGCACCTACTGAAAATATTTGCTATGAATTTCCTTCGGGTATGCTTGAGAAACTGCTCGCTAATCCTTTACAGGAGATGGAACATCACATCCCGACTTGCGTCTAATCTATGTAGATGAAGTTTGTGGTTTATTTAAGCTTGCAGGTTTGCCCGAGGATGAGGTCAAGAAGAAGGTATTTCCCTTATCTTTGAGGGATAAAGCATTGACATGGTATAGGCTATGTGATGATACTGGATCATGGAGCTACAACCGATTGAAATTGAATTTCATCGAAAGTTTATCCTATGCATCTAGTACATCGTGATCGGAATTATATTTATAATTTTTGGCCTCGTGACAGGGAAAGCACCGCTCAAGCTTGCGGGAGGCTTAAATCAATGTTATATTCATGCCCCAACCATGAGCTCTCGAGAGAAATTATCATTCAGAACTTCTATGCTCGGCTTTCTCATGATGATCGCACCATACTTGACACCTCTTGTACCGGTTCTTTTATGAAGAGAGATATTGCCTTCAAATGGAATTTATTAGAAAGAATTAAATGCAACTCTAAAGATTGGGAGTTTGATGAAGGTAAGGAGTTAGGTATGAATTTCAAGTTTGATTGCGTTAAATCCTTTGTCGAAACAAATACTTTTGGTGATTTTAGCGCTAAATATGGACTTGACTTTGAGATAGTAGCTTCATTGTGTAAATCATTTGCTGCTCATATTGATCTCCCTTAAGAGAAGTGGTTTAAATATCATACTCCCTTAGAAGTCAATGTAGTTAAACCCAATCCAGTTGAAAAGAAAGTCATTGCTTATAATGATCCTATTGTTCCCAGTGCTTACATTGAGAAACCACATTTCCCTGTTAGGATAAAGGATCATTCTAAAGTTTCAACTATGATACATAGGGGATACATTAGAACACCTACACCCGTGAGAAAATTAGAGTTGAACCTATCATTGCTATTATCAAAGATCTCCTGTCCGACAATGTTGATGGCCATGATATTCACTTCTGTGAAGATGCTGCTAGAATTGCTAAACCACATGCTAGAGACAAACATAGGCCTGTTGTTGGCACGCCTTTTGTTTCGGTTAAGATAGGAGATCATTGTTATCATGGTTTATGTGACGTGGGTGCTAGTGTTAGTGCAATACCTCAATCCTTATATGATGAAATTAAAGACGAGATTGCACCTATTGAGATGGAACCTATTGATGTCACTATTCAGCTTGCCAATAGAGATATTATCTGCCTTGTGGAAATTGTTAGAGATGTTGAAGTCTTGTGTGGTAAAACGAAGTATCCTGCTGATTTTCTCGTTCTTGCTACCACACAAGATAGCTTTTGTCCCATCATATTTGGCAGACCCTTCCTCAATACCGGCAATGCTCATATTGACTGTGAGAAGCAAATTGTCACTGTTGTCTTTGAAGGTGTGTCACATGAGTTCAATTTCTCCAAGTTTGGTAGACACCCTCATGAAAAAGAGTTGCCTAGCAAGTATGAAATTATTGCCCTAGCTTCTATTGTCGTGCCTCCTACTGATCCTTTAGAGCAATACTTGCTTGAGCATGAAAATGATATGAATATGGATGAAAGGGATGAAATAGATAGAGTTATCTTTGAACAATATCCTATCCTTAAGAATAATTTGCATGTTGAACTGCTTGGAGATCCACCCCCACCAAAAGGTGATCCTATGTTTGAGCTGAAACAGTTACCTGATACTCTTAAGTATGCTTATCTTGATGAAAAAGAGATATATCATGTTATCATTAGTGCTAGCCTCTCAGAGCATGAAGAAAAGAAGTTATTAAAAACTCTGAGGAAGCACCGTGCTGCTATTGGATATACTCTTGATGATCTTAAGGGCATTAGTCCCACTCTATGCCAGCACAAGATTAAAACCGATCCTGATTCCAAACCAGTTGCCAATCATCAACGGAGATTAAATCCTAAGATGAAAGAGGTAGTAAGAAAAGAAATACTAAAGCTCGTGGAAGCAGGTATTATCTATCTTGTTGCTCATAGTGATTGGGTAAGTCTGGTGCATTGCGTCCCTAAGAAGGGAGGTATTACCGTTGTCCCTAATGATAAGGATGAATTGATCCCTCGAAGGATTATTACTGGCTATAGGATGGTGATTGATTTTAGGAAGTTGAATAAGACCACTAGGAAGGATCATTACCCTTTGCCTTTTATCAACAAAATGCTAGAAAGACTGTCTAAACACACACACTTCTGCTTTCTAGATGGTTATTCTGGTTTCTCCCAAATACCTGTTGCACAATCTGATCAGGAGAAAACCACGTTCACCTGCCATTTCGGTACCTTTGCTTACAGACATATGCCTTTTGGCTTATGTAATGCACCTACTACCTTTCAAAGATGTATGATGGCTATATTCTCTGACTTTTGTGAAAAGATTGTTGAGGCTTTCATGGATGACTTCTCCGTTTACGGTCTTCTTTTGATGATTGCTTCAGCAATCTTGATCGAGTCTTGCATAGATGTAAAGACATCAATCTTGTCTTGAATTGGGAAAAGTGCCACTTTACGGTTAATGAAGGCATCGTCTTAGGACATAAAATTTCTGAAAGAGGTATTGAAGTCGATAAGGCTAAGGTTGATGCGATCGAGAAAATGCCATGCCCCGCAGATATCAAAGGTATAAGAAGTTTCCTTGGTCATGCTGGTTTCTATAGAAGGTTCATTAAGGACTTCTCTAAAATTTCTAGGCCTCTTACCAATCTCTTGCAAAAGGATATTCCTTTTGTTTTTGACGATGATTGTGAGGAAGCCTTCGAAATACTTAAGAAGGCCTTGATAACTGCACCTATTGTTCAACCACCTGATTGGAACTTAACTTTTGAAATCATGTGTGATGCTAGTGATTATGCTGTTGGCGCTGTCCTAGGACAAAGAGTTGATAAGAAGTTGAATGTTATTCACTATGCTAGTAAAACTCTAGACAGTGCCCAAAGAAACTATGCTACTACTGAAAAGGAATTTTTAGCAGTCGTGTTTGCATGTGAAAAGTTCAGATCTTACATAGTTGATTCCAAAGTCACTATTCGCAATGATCACACTGCTATTAAGTACCTCATGGAGAAGAAAGACGCTAAACCTAGACTTATCAGATGGGTTCTCTTGCTACAAGAATTTGATTTGCATGTTGTCGACAGGAAGGGTGCTGAGAACCCCATAGCAGATAACTTGTCTAGGTTGGAGAATGTTCTTGATGACCCACAACCTATTGATGATAGCTTTCCCGATGAGCAATTGAATGTCATCAATGCTTCACGTAGTACACCGTGGTATGCTGATTATGCAAATTATATCATTGCCAAATATATATCACCTAGTTTCACATACCAGCAAAAGAAGAAATTCTTCTTTGATTTGAGACATTACTTTTGGGATGATCCTCACCTTTATAAGGAAGGAGTAGATGGTGTTATTAGACGTTGTGTACCTGAACATGAACAGGGACAGATCCTACAGAATGTCACTCCGAAGCCTACGGAGGACACCATGCGGGAGATAGAACTGCACACAAGGTATTGCAATCAGGTTTCTATTGGCCCACTCTCTTCAAGGATGCCCGTAAGTTTGTCTTGTCTTGTGATGAATGTCAAAGAATAGGTAATATCAGTAAACGTCGGGAAATGCCTATGAATTATACACTTGTCATTGAACCATTTGATGTTTGGGGTTTTGATTATATGGGACCTTTTCCAAAATCCAACGGGTATACTCATATCCTAGTTGCTGTTGATTACGTTACTAAGTGGGTAGAAGCTATCCCAACTAGTAGTGTTGATCACAACACCTCTATCAGGATGCTTAAAGAAGTTATTTTCCCTCGATTTGGAGTCCCTAGATATCTAATGACTGATGGTGGTTCACATTTTATTCATGGTGCTTTCCGTAAAACGCTTGCTAAGTATGATGTCAATCATATAATTGCATCTCCCTATCACCCTCAGTCCAGTGGTCAAGTAGAGCTAAGTAATAGAGAGATTAAACTAATTCTGCAAAAGACTGTCAATAGGTCTAGAAGGAATTGGTCTAAGAAGCTCGATGATGCACTGTGGGCTTATAGAACTGCTTATAAGAATCCCATGGGCATGTCTCTGTACAAAATGGTTTACGGTAAAGCATGTCATTTACCTCTTGAGCTAGAGCATAAGGATTATTGGGCAATCAAAGAGCTCAACTTTGATTTCAAACTTGCTGGTGAGAAGAGGTTATTTGATATTAGCTCGCTTGATGAATGGAGAGCTCAGGAATATGAAAATGCCAAGTTGTTCAAAGAAAAGGTTAAGAGGTGGCATGATAAAAGGATACAAAAACGTGAGTTCAATGTAGGTGATTATGTCTTGCTATATAATTCTCGTTTAAGATTTTTTGCAGGCAAGCTTCTCTCTAAATGGGAAGGTCCTTACATTGTTGGGGAAGTATATCGTTCCGGTGCCATCAAGATCAACAACACGGAAGGTAATTTTCTGAGAGTGGTAAATGGGCAAAGAATAAAGCATTATATCTCAGGTACTCCCATAAATGTTGAAAGCAATATTATCAATACCATAACTCCGGAGGAGTACATAAGGGATATTTATCAGCCTATTTCAGACTCCGAAAACGAAGAGTTATGTGATTCGGTAAGTAAACCGACCCCAAAACTTTTCCAGTATGAATTTTTCTCCGTTTTGTAAATTTTAGAAAAATAGAAAAAGTTAAAGTAGTCCGGAAAGCGCACGAGGAGGCGACAAGCCTGCCAGGCGCGGGCCACCCCCTGGCCACGCCTGGGGGGCTTGTGACCACCTCGTGTGCCTCCCGGACTCCGTTTTCTTGCGGAGTACTCCTTCTGGTCGGAAAAAACCATTATATATTCTTCCGAAAGGTCTGACCCTCGTATCACGCAAATTTTCCTCTGTTTTCGTTTCTAGCCTATTTCTGCTGTAGATCTAGATCGCTATGGCGTCCCCAAAAGCTCTGAAGGACAAGATCTTCGAGAAGGTCATCAATCCCTAGCTCGCGGGAGTGTTGCAACACCCTCAATCTATCGAGATGCGTGAGGGTGTGCTGCACATCCATGATGTTGAGGGGCCCAAGAAGACCGGAAGCGTGGAGGCGAGGCTCGAAGCAATGGAGCAACAAGTCTTCAAGTGCCAAGGGATGGTGGAACGCGGACTCAACGCCAACCACATGATGATCACGGAGTTCACCAACAAGCACAAGATCGATGCCAATGACATCGGGAAACACCTCTCCAGGCTCTATGACAGAATTGATGACCTCCAAGCCCATATCTATGACCCGCAGAACCAAAACTGTGAGTATGAGTATAGATTTAAATCAATACGGTTGGCTGCAGATTTGAGGATTCCGCAGACTCGATCATCTTTCCATGATGGAGCACCTATGCCTTGGAAGACGGAGGATCAAACCCAGGTTGCAACAACTCCACCACCATCACCTTCAAAGGTAGACAACTAAGCACGGGTATGGGCAATCCCCTTGGCTTGTGCCAAGCTTGGGGGAGTTGCCCCGGTATCGTATAACCATCACATCTTTTGCCTTTACCTTTGCTTAGTTCGATCCTTTTTGGTCTTATCTTTCCCTAGTAGAATAAAGTTCTTAGTGTTTTAGGCTTGAGTTTTGCTTTGTGTCACCCCCGATGTATTCCAGCTCGTGAGCCAAATAATAAAGAGTGTCTTAGTTAAGGGCCTTGCTTCATGCCATGATCAAAAGAAAAGAATGATAAAAGAACAAAAGCATGGAAGATCATGTAGTGATCTTATGGGAAGTGATGGCTCCACTCATAAAAAGAATGTTGATTGAAACTTGTTGTGGGTGGACAAACGTAGACCTAGGTCATTGTTGCAATTAATAGGAAGTAATAAAGAAAGAGAGGTTCACATATAAATATATCATCTTGGGCACCATCTATGACTGTGAATACTCACTAAACTATTACATGCTTAGAAGTAGATGTTGGACAAGGAAGACAACATAATGAATTATGTTTGCTTGGTTGTGAACAATGTTATATGACTAGAGATCCCTTAGCATGTGACGATTGCCTCCACCCCATATCAGCCAAAACTCCCGCACCAAGTAGAGATACTACTTGTGCATCCATAAACCTTCAACCCAGTTTTGCCATGAGAGTCCACCATGCCTACCTATGGATTAAATAAGATCCCTCAAGTAAGTTGTCATCGGTGCAAGCAATAAAAATTGCTCCCTAAATACGTATGATCTATTAGTGTGTGAAAAATAAGCTTTGTACGAACCTGTGATGAGGAAGACATAAAAGCGACGGACTGCATAATAAAGTTCTTTATCACAGGAGGCAATATAAAGTGACGTTCCTTCACACTAAGAGGTCACACATCCAAACCTCAAAAGCGCATGACAACCTCTGCTTCCCTCTGCGAAGGGCCTATCTTGTACCTTTACTTTCTGCCCTTGAAAGAGTCATGGTGATCTACACCAATTCCTTATTTCGCCTTTATCTTGGCTAACGTATTATGCTAGGGAAAGATCTATATTCATATGTCAACTTGGAAGTAAGTATTCATGAATTATTATTGTTGACATTACCCTTGAGGTAAATAGTTGGGAGGCGAAACTATAAGCCCCTATCTTTTTGTGTGTCCGACTTAAACTTTGATCTCATGAGTACCACGTGAGTGGTAGCAATTGTAGAAGACAAAAGGATGATTGAGTATGTGTATTTGCTTTACAAGCTCTTATTTGGCTCTTTTCGATGTTATGATAAATTGCAATTGCTTCAATGACTAAAGGCTATTGGTTGTTAATTCTCAGTAAGGTTCTTGATCCATACTTTACTTTGTGAATGATTTATCACTTCAGCATGAGAGATTATATGATGTTATTGCTGTTCTAATTATGATCATGATGCCTGCATGTCCGTATCTTGTTTTGTCTACACCTCTCTCTCTAAACATGTGGGCATATTTATTGATCTCGGCTTCCGCTTGAGGACAACAGAGGTCTAAGCTTGGGGGAGTTGATACGTCCATTTTGCATCATGCTTTCATGTTGATATTTATCGCTTTATGGGTTGTTATTACACTTCACGGTACAATACTTATGCCTTTTCTCTCTTATTTTGCAAGGTTTATATGAAGAGGGAGAATGTCGGCAGCTGGAATTCTCGCCTGAAAAGGGAGCAAGTTTGAGATACCTATTCAGCGCAACTCCAAAAGCCGTGAAAATCAACGAGGAATTATTTTGGAATTTATAAAAAATACTGGGCCGAAGAAGTACCAGAGGGGAGCCACCAGGAGGCCACAAGCCTGCTAGGCGCGGCCTACCCCCCTGGCCGCGCCTAGGGGGCTTGTGGGCTCCCTGTTGGCCCTCTGGCTCCCCTCTTTTTCTATAAGGAGGGTTTCATTCCAGAAAAAAAATCAAGAGGAGGCTTTCGGGAGGAATCACCGCCGCCACGAGGCGGAACTTGAGCAGAACCAATCTAGAGCTCCGGCAGGGTCGTCCTACCGGGGAAACTTCCCTCCCGGAATGGGAAATCATCGCCATCGTCATCACCAACACTCCTCTCATCGGAGGGGACTCGTCACCATCAATATCTTCATCAGCACCATCTCATCTCCAAACCCTAGTTCATCTCTTGTAACCAATCTCCGTCTCGCGACTACGATTGGTACCTGTAAGGTTGCTAGTAGTGTTAATTACTCTTTGTAGTTGATGCTAGTTGGATTACTTGGTGGAAGATTATATGTTCAGATCCTTGATGCTATTCAATACCTCTCTGGTCATGAATATTATTATGCTTTGTGAGTAGTTACTTTTGTTCCTGAGGAGATGGGATAAGTCACGCTATAAGTAGTCATGTGAATTTGGTATTCGTTCGATATTTTGATGTGTTGTATGTTGTTTTTCCTCTAGTGGTGTTATGTGAACGTCGACTACATAACACTTCACCATTATTTGGGCCTAGAGGAAGGCATTGGGAAGTAGTAAGTAGATGATGGGTTGCTAGAGTGACAAAACCTTAAACCCTAGTTTATGCGTTCCTTCGTAAGGGGCTGATTTGGATCCACTGGTTTAATGCTATGGTTAGACTTTGTCTTAATTCTTCTTTCGTAGTTGTGGATGCTTGCGAGAGGGGTTAATCATAAGTGGGAGGTTTGTCCAAGTAAGGGCAGCACCCAAGCACCGGTCCATCCACATATCAAACTATCAAAGTAGCGAACGTGAATCATATGAACATGATGAAAACTAGCTTGACAGAAATTCTCATGTGTCCTCGGGAGCACTTTACCTCCTATAAGAGTTTGTCCAGGCTTGTCCCTTGCTTCAAAAGGGATTGGGACACTTTGCTGCACCGTTGCTACTATTGTTACTTGCTACTTGCTACGAATCATCTTATCACACAACTACTTGTTACCGATAATTTCAGTGCTTGCACAGAATACCTTGCTGAAAACCACTTGTCAGATCCTTCTGCTCCTCGTTGGGTTTGACACTCTTACTTATCGAAAGGACTATGATAGATCCCCTACACTTGTGGGTCATCAGCCTATCGTAAACATAAGAAATTCCATATTCATGGAAACGAAGAGTTCCATTTCCACCTATGTTCCACCGGAAAACACTATTCCATTTTTGTTTCCGTTTTCACATTAAAATTTCCATTTTCGTTTCCATTTTGCTAATTTCCATTTCCACTTTCATATTTCCTCTCCGTTTTCATTTTTCCTCCGGAAAAGCGGAAAGTTTCCACTCCATTTTCATCCCTAATGTCAGTGAATACCTCCAAATGGTTTAAGTACTCATCAATAGACATGCCTTGATCCTTGGCCGCTTCTCCGTATTGTTCAAGAAAATCCGGATCGATGCCAGCTATTTCATCATTCCTCTACTGCACCGCAGCCCCGCTCGAGCACACATTTGTATCGGAATACACTTTGAGCGGTGGGCACGATTGGTTTTTCTGTTGTCCGAGCTGGGCAACTGATTTCCCGCTGGACGTACTACTCTTCAACCGCTGCTTTTTTGCGTGAGCCGACTTGAGAATAGAGCGTTCATAGTCTGCTGGCAATGGTGGCGGGGGATCTACAAGGTTTTTCAGCATTTTCACGCACGCGGCGTGTTCTTCTGGGGTGTCCGGGAACTCTGGCTCTTTCACTTTCTTCTTGTTAGCCACTTGAGCCTTCCACTGTTCATGATGGGCGTCTGCCCTCTTAATATTGTCCTCTCTAGTATAGTCCCAAGGTCTCTTCTCCATATTCGCATGAGGTACTTTTGGGAGGGGCGACAACTTACGTTTTGGTGATCGGATCCCCTTTCTGTTGGAAATATGCCCTAGAGGCAATAATAAATTAGTTATTATTATATTTCTTAGTTCATGATAATCGTTTATTATCCATGCTATAATTGTATTGATTGGAAACACAATACTTGTGTGGATACATAGACAAAACACTGTCCCTAGTAAGCCTCTAGTTGACTAGCTCGTTGATCAAAGATGGTCAAGGTTTCCTGGCCATAGGCAAGTGTTGTCACTTGATAACGGGATCACATCATTAGGAGAATCATGTGATGGACTAGACCCAAACTAATAGACGTAGCATGTTGATCGTGTCATTTTGTTGCTACTGTTTTCTGCGTGTCAAGTATTTGTTCCTATGACCATGAGATCATATAACTCACGGACACCGGAGGAATGCTTTGTGTGTATCAAACGTCGCAACGTAACTGGGTGACTATAAAGATGCTCTACAGGTATCTCCGAAGGTGTTCGTTGAGTTAGTATAGATCGAGACTGGGATTTGTCACTCCGTGTGACGGAGAGGTATCTCGGGGCCCACTCGGTAATACAACATCACACACAAGCCTTGCAAGCAATGTAACTTAATGTAAGTTGCGGGATCTTGTATTACGGAACGAGTAAAGAGACTTGCCGGTAAACGAGATTGAAATAGGTATGCGGATACTAACGATCGAATCTCGGGCAAGTAACATACCGAAGGACAAAGGGAATGACATACGGGATTATATGAATCCTTGGCACTAAGGTTCAAACGATAAGATCTTCGTAGAATATGTAGGATCCAATATGGGCATCCAGGTCCCGCTATTGGATATTGACCGAGGAGTCTCTCGGGTCATGTCTACATAGTTCTCGAACCCGCAGGGTCTGCACACTTAAGGTTCGACGTTGTTTTATGCGTATTTGAGTTACATGGTTGGTTACCGAATGTTGTTCGGAGTCCCGGATGAGATCACGGACGTCACGAGGGTTTCCGGAATGGTCCGGAAACGAAGATTGATATATAGGATGACCTCATTTGATTACCGGAAGGTTTTCGGAGTTACCGGGAATGTACCGGGAATGACGAATGGGTTCCGGGAGTTCACCGGGGGGGGCAACCCACCCCGGGGAAGCCCATAGGCATTGGGGGAGCCACACCAGCCCTTAGTGGGCTGGTGGGACAGCCCACAAGTTCCCAATGCGCCAAGAGAAGAAAAATCAAGAGGAAAGAAAAAAAAAGGGAAGGAGGTGGGAAGGAAGGGGGACTCCTCCCACCAAACCAAGTCCAACTCGGTTTGGGGGGGAGTCCTCCCCCCTTTGGCTCGGCCGACTCCTTGGGGGTCCTTGGACCCCAAGGCAAGGCCCCCCCTCCCTCCTCCTATATATATGGAGCAATTAGGGCTGATTTGAGACGACTTTCTCACGGCTGCCCGACCACATACCTCCACGGTTTTTCCTCTAGATCGCGTTTCTGCGGAGCTCGGGCGGAGCCCTGCTGAGACAAGGTCATCACCAACCTCCGGAGCGCCGTCACGCTGCCGGAGAACTCTTCTACCTCTCCGTCTCTCTTGCTGGATCAAGAAGGCCGAGATCATCGTCGAGCTGTATGTGTGCTGAACGCGGAGGTGCCGTCCGTTCGGTACTAGATCGTGGGACTGATCGCGGGATTGTTCGCGGGGCGGATCGAGGGACGTGAGGACGTTCCACTACATCAACCGCGTTCTCTAAACGCTTCTGCTGTACGATCTACAAGGGTACGTAGATCACTCATCCTCTCTCGTAGATGGACATCACCATGATAGGTCTTCGTGCGCGTAGGAAAATTTTTGTTTCCCATGCGACGTTCCCCAACAGCGGAATCATGAGCTAGGTTCATGCGTAGATGTCTTCTCGAGTAGAACACAAAAGTTTTTGTGGGCGGTGATGTGCGTTTTGCTGCCCTCCTTAGTCTTTTCTTGATTCCGTGGTATTGTTGGATTGAAGCGGCTTGGACCGACATTACTCGTACGCTTACGAGAGACTGGTTTCATCGCTACGAGTAACCCCGTTGCTCAAAGATGACTGGCAAGTGTCGGTTTCTCCAACTTTAGTTGAATCGGATTTGACCGAGGAGGTCCTTGGATGAGGTTAAATAGCAACTCATATATCTCCGTTGTGGTGTTTGCGTAAGTAAGATGCGATCCTACTAGATACCCATGGTCACCACGTAAAACATGCAACAACAAAATTAGAGGACGTCTAACTTGTTTTTGCAGGGTATGCTTGTGATGTGATATGGCCAACGATGTGATGTGATATATTGGATGTATGAGATGATCATGTTGTAATAGATAATATCGACTTGCACGTCGATGGTACGGCAACCGGCAGGAGCCATAGGGTTGTCTTCATAACTAACGTTTGTGCTTGCAGATGCGTTTACTATTTTGCTAGGACGTAGCTTTAGTAGTAATAGCATGAGTAGCACGACAACCCCGATGGCGACACGTTGATGGAGATCACGATGATGGAGATCATGGTGTGACGCCGGTGACAAGAAGATCGTGCCGGTGCTTTGGTGATGGAGATCAAGAAGCACGTGATGATGGCCATATCATGTCACTTACAAATTGCATGTGATGTTAATCCTTTTATGCACCTTATTTTGCTTAGAACGACGGTAGCATTATGAGGTGATCTCTCACTAAAATTTCAAGACGAAATTGTGTTCTCCCCGACTGTGCACCGTTGCTACAATTTGTCGTTTCGAGACACCACGTGATGAGCGGGTGTGATAGACTCAACGTTCACATACAACGGGTGCAAAACAGTTGCGCACGCGGAACACTCGGGTTAAGCTTGACGAGCCTAGCATGTGCAGACATGGCCTCGGAACACATGAGACCGAAAGGTCGAGCATGAATCGTATAGTTGATATGATTAGCATAGAGATGCTTACCACTGAAACTATTCTCGACTCACGTGATGATCGGAATTGAGATAGTGGATTTGGATCATGTACCACTCAAATGACTAGAGAGATTTACTTTTTGAGTGGGAGTTCTTAAGTAATATGATTAATTGAACTAATTGTCATGAACATAGTCTAATGGTCTTTGCGAATTATGATGTAGCTTGCGCTATAGCTCTACTGTTTTATATGTTCCTAGAGAAAATTTAGTTGAAAGTTGATAGTAGCAAACTTTGCAGACTGAGTCTGTAAAACCGAGGATTGTCCTCGTTGCTGCACAGAAGGCTTATGTCCTTAATGCACCACTTGGTGTGCTGCACCTCGAGTGTCGTCTGTGGATGCTTTGAACATCCGACATACACGTTTCTGATGACTACACGATAGTTCAGTACAAAAATACTTAATGGCTTAGAAGCAAGGCGCCGAAAACGTTGTAAAACGTCACGGAACATAAGTGATGTTCTAAAGAGATGAAATTGTGATTTCATGCTTGTGCCCTTGTTAAGAGGTACGAGACCTCCGACAAGATTCTTTGTCCACAAAGCACAGGAGAAAAGGCTCAATCATTGAGCATGTGCTCAGATTGTCTGAGTACGACAATCGCTTGAATCAAGTGGGAGTTAATCTTCCAGATGAGATAGTGATAGTTCTCCAAAGTCACTGCCACCAAGCTGTGAGAGCTTCGTGATGAACTATAACATATCAAGGATACATACAATGATCCTTGAGCGATTCGCGATGTTTGACACTGCGAAAGTAGAAATCAAGAAGGAGCATCAATAGTTGATGGTTTGTAAAACCACTAAGTTTCAAGAAAGGCAAGGGCTAGAAGGGATACTTCGTGAAACGGCAAAACAGTTGCTGCACTAATGAAGAGACCCAAGATTAAACCCAAACCCGAGACTAAGTGCTTCTATAATGAGGGGAACAATCACTGAGGCGGAGCAACTCAAGATAATTGGTAGATAAGAAGGCTGGCAAAAGTAGAAAGAAGTGTATTTGATATACATGATGTTGATGTGTACTTTACTAGTACTCCTAGTAGCACGAGGGTATTGGATACCGGTTCGGTTGCTAAGTGATTAGTGACGCGAAATGAAAGCTACGGCATAAACGGAGACTAGCTAAAGGCGAGGTGACGATACGTGTTGGAAGTGTTTCCAAGATTGATATGATCAAACGTCGCACGCTCCCTCTACCATCGGGATTGGTGTTAAACCTAAATAATTGTTATTTGGTGCTTGCGTTAAGCATGAACATGATTGGATCGTGTTTATTGCAATACGATTATTCATTTAAAGAGAATAATGGTTACTCTATTTTCTTGAATAATCACCTTCAATGGTTTATTGAATCTCGATCGTAGTGTTACACATGTTCATGATATTGGTGCCAAAAGATACGAGTTGATGATGATAGTACCACTTACTTCTGGCACTGCCGCTTGAGTCATGTTAGTATAAATTGCATGAAGAGGCTCCATGCTGATGGATCTTTGTACTCACCTGATTTCGAATCACTAGTGACATGCGAATCATACCACATGAGCAAGGCCTTGTTTTCATTGAGATGAAATAAGATAGTAACTTTTTGGAAGTGATACATTTTGATGTATGCAGTCCAATGGGTGCTGAGGCACGCAGTGGATATCATTATGTTCTTACTTCACTGACGATTTGAGTAGATACAGGAGTATTTACTTAATGAATCACAAGTCTAAAATGTTGAAAAGTTCAATTCCGTTTCAGAGTGAAGTTCGTCGTAACAAGAGGATAAACTATCTACGATATGATCATGGAAATGAATATCTGAGTTACGAGTTTTGGTACACAGTTAAGACAATGTGGAAATTGTTTCGCAGTTCATGCCACCTGGAACATCATAGTGTGATGATGTGTCTGAACGTCATAGCCACGCACTATTTGGTATGGTGCATACTATGATGTCTCTTATCGAATTACCACTATCGTTTATGGGTTATGCATTAGAGACAACCGCACTCACTTTAAATAGGGCACCGTGTATTTCCGTTGAGATGACACGGTATAGACTGAGGTTTAGAGAAATCTAAACTGTCATTTCTTGAAATTTTGGGGTTTCGACACTTATGTGAAAAAGTTTCAGTCTGAGAAGCTCGAACCCAAAGCGGATAAATGCATCTTCATAGGATATCCAAAACAGTTGGGTACATCTCCTATCTCAGATCCGAAAGCAAAGTGCTTGTTTCTAGAAATGGATCCTTTCTCGAGGAAAGTTTTCTCTCGAAAGAATTGAGTGGGAGGGTAGTAGAACTTGATGAGGTTATTGAACCATCACTTCAACCAGTGTGTAGGAGGGCGCAGGAAGTTGTTCATGTGGCGCCTACACCAATTGAAGTGGAAGCTGATGATGATGATCATTGAGCTTCTAATCAAGTTACTACAAAACCTCGTAGGTCGACAAGGTCGCGTACTGCTGCAGAGTAGTACGGTAACCCTGTCTTGGAGGTCATGTTGTTGAGCAACAGTGAACCTACGAGTTATGGAGAAAGCGATGGTGGGCCCAGATTCCGACAAATGGCTGGAAGCCATGAAATCCGAGAGAGGATCCATGTGTGAAAACAAAGTGTAGACTTTGGTAGAACTACTTGATGGTCATAGGACTATTGAGTAAAAATGGATCTTTAAAAGAAGACAGACGATGATGGTGATAAGTCACTATTAAGAAAAGCTCGACTTGTCGCAAAGATGTTTTCGATAAGATCAAACAGTTGACTATGATGAGACTTTCTCACTCGTAGCGATGCTAAAAGTCTGTTAGAATTATGTTAGTTGTTGATGCATTATTTATGAAATATTGCACGTAGGATGTCAAAACATTGTTTTCTCGACGGTTTCCTTGAGCAAACATTGTATGTGATACAACCAGAAGGTTTTGTCGATCCTAAAGATACTAGCAAGTATGCAAGCTCCAGTGATCCTTCAATGGACTGGTGCAAGCATCTCGGAGTTGGAATATACACTTTGATGAGATGATCAAAGATTTTGGGTTTGTACAAGGTTTATGAGAAACTTGTATTTCCAAAGAAGTGAGTGGGAGCACTATAGAATTTCTGATAGGTATATGTGGTCGACATATTGTGGATCAGAAGTAATGTAGAATTTCTATAAAGCATACAAGGTTGCTTGAAAGAAGTTTTCAAAGGAGTACCTGGATTATGCTACTTGAACGTTGAGCATCAAAGATCTATGGAGATAGATCGAAAGCGCTTAATAGAAGTTTCAACAAGATGCATGCCTTGACAAGTTTTTGAAAGAGTTCAAAATAGACCAGCAAAGAAGGAGTTCTTGGTTGCGTTGTGAGGTGTGAATTTGAGTAAGACTCAAAACCCGACCATGGCAGAATAAAGAGAATAGACGAAGGTCGTCTTCTATGCCTTAGCCGTAGAATCTAAAGTATGCCATGTTGTGTACCGCACCTGAAGTGTGCCTTGACTCAAAGTATGTTGAGAGGTATAGAGAGTGATCCATGATTGAATCACTAGCCGCGGTCGAAATTTATCCTTAGTAACTAATGGACTAAGGAATTTTTCTCGATTATGGAGGTGGTTAAAGAGTTTGTCGTAAAGGGTTACGTCAATGCAAGCTTTGACACTAATCCGGATAACTCTGAGTAGTGAAATGGATTCGTATAGTAGAGTAGATATTTGGAGCATTTCCGAATAGCACGTAGTAGCAGCATCTATAAGATGACATAAAGATTTGTAAAGAACGCACGAATCTGAAAGTTTCAGAACCGTTGACTAAAACCTCTCTCACGAGCAAGACGTGATCAGACCCCATATCGGTGTTGGATTCGTTGGAATCACATGGTGATGTGAACTAGATTATTGACTCTAGTGCAAGTGGGAGACTGTTGGAAATATGCCCTAGAGGCAATAATAAATTAGTTATTATTATATTTCTTAGTTCATGATAATCGTTTATTATCCATGCTATAATTGTATTGATTGGAAACACAATACTTGTGTGGATACATAGACAAAACACTGTCCCTAGTAAGCCTCTAGTTGACTAGCTCGTTGATCAAAGATGGTCAAGGTTTCCTGGCCATAGGCAAGTGTTGTCACTTGATAACGGGATCACATCATTAGGAGAATCATGTGATGGACTAGACCCAAACTAATAGACGTAGCATGTTGATCGTGTCATTTTGTTGCTACTGTTTTCTGCGTGTCAAGTATTTGTTCCTACGACCATGAGATCATATAACTCACGGACACCGGAGGAATGCTTTGTGTGTATCAAACGTCGCAACGTAACTGGGTGACTATAAAGATGCTCTACAGGTATCTCCGAAGGTGTTCGTTGAGTTAGTATAGATCGAGACTGGGATTTGTCACTCCGTGTGACGGAGAGGTATCTCGGGGCCCACTCGGTAATACAACATCACACACAAGCCTTGCAAGCAATGTAACTTAATGTAAGTTGCGGGATCTTGTATTACGGAACGAGTAAAGAGACTTGCCGGTAAACGAGATTGAAATAGGTATGCGGATACTAACGATCGAATCTCGGGCAAGTAACATACCGAAGGACAAAGGGAATGACATACGGGATTATATGAATCCTTGGCACTAAGGTTCAAACAATAAGATCTTCGTAGAATATGTAGGATCCAATATAGGCATCCAGGTCCCGCTATTGGATATTGACCGAGGAGTCTCTCGGGTCATGTCTACATAGTTCTCGAACCCGCAGGGTCTGCACACTTAAGGTTCGACGTTGTTTTATGCGTATTTGAGTTACATGGTTGGTTACCGAATGTTGTTCGGAGTCCCGGATGAGATCACGGGCGTCACGAGGGTTTCCGGAATGGTCCGGAAACGAAGATTGATATATAGGATGACCTCATTTGATTACCGGAAGGTTTTCGGAGTTACCGGGAATGTACCGGGAATGACGAATGGGTTCCGGGAGTTCACCGGGGGGGCAACCCACCCCGGGGAAGCCCATAGGCATTGGGGGAGCCACACCAGCCCTTAGTGGGCTGGTGGGACAGCCCACAAGTGCCCAATGCGCCAAGAGAAGAAAAATCAAGAGGAAAGAAAAAAAAGGGAAGGAGGTGGGAAGGAAGGGGGACTCCTCCCACCAAACCAAGTCCAACTCGGTTTGGGGGGGGAGTCCTCCCCCCTTTGGCTCGGCCGACTCCTTGGGGGTCCTTGGACCCCAAGGGAAGGCCCCCCTCCCTCCTCCTATATATATGGAGCAATTAGGGCTGATTTGAGATGACTTTCTCACGGTTGCCCGACCACATACCTCCACGGTTTTTCCTCTAGATCGCGTTTCTGCGGAGCTCGGGCGGAGCCCTGCTGAGACAAGGTCATCACCAACCTCCGGAGCACCGTCACGCTGCCGGAGAACTCTTCTACCTCTCCGTCTCTCTTGCTGGATCAAGAAGGCCGAGATCATCATCGAGCTGTACGTGTGCTGAATGCGGAGGTGCCGTCCGTTCGGTACTAGATCGTGGGACTGATCGCGGGATTGTTCGCGGGGCGGATCGAGGGACGTGAGGACATTCCACTACATCAACCGCGTTCTCTAAACGCTTCTGCTGTATGATCTACAAGGATACGTAGATCACTCATCCTCTCTCGTAGATGGACATCACCATGATAGGTCTTCGTGCGCGTAGGAAAAATTTTGTTTCCCATGCGACGTTCCCCAACACTTTCTGCCGCCACTATTAGCGGGGGTACATTTCCGCTTTTTGCTCTGATCCTCAGTGGATGGAGACGGCTGACCGGGCGGTGGAGACGGCTGATGCGGCGGTGGAGACGGCTGCGCTGGAGACTGGTGAGGTGGCGAAGACAATGGTTGCACTTGAGACTGGTGAGGTGGAGGCGAAGAAGGATTGCTGCTATGAGGAGTCGGTGGCCTTGGCGTCCAATTTGGAAGCAAGATGTCCTCCTTTGGCCATACAACAATTTGTTTCTTGACTTCTCCAAGTTGAGCCAAATCCCTATATTCACCTGTAGGGTGGTCGAGCTTCAGCTCCTCATAATCTTTCATCACTTCATCCACCGCGACGACAGCGTACCCTTGTGGAACCGGGGAGCAATGCCAAGTTGGATTATGTCCAATTGGTATGGCCATGCCGACCGCCACCGTCAACCTTAAGTTAGCAAGTTTCACCTTTAGCTCACAAGGTGTGCTCTCTATGATATCATCCACTGGGTAGCGACGAGGAGGTTCCGTCGTCAGTGCATCATCACCCTCATCCTGGAGCTGCATCGAAGTAACACTGCTTTTCCTATTCAATGTAGCTTCTATCATGAGCCGCTGAGATTGGCCGCTACCTTGTTGTCTGTCGATTTGATCCTACTGTAGCCGCTTTACTGCTTCTTCTAGATTATGCAGCCGGTCTGTCTCAGCCGCTTTATCACGTGCCTCCTTTTCCTTTCTCCTTTGATGGCTTCTAACGAGAAATCTCTTCCTTTCCTCGGAGAACGCAAGAATCCACGACGGGGAGCCTGGTAAGCCTCGTGCTCGCCCTTTGTGTTCCTTATTCCCAAGGGCGCGTGTGAGCTCGTTGTTCTCTCTATCGGGTACGAACCATCATTCTTCAACATCCAGTACAGCACGTCTAATCTCCTCGATGGGTAGGAGATTATCTTTGTGTCTTTGGTTATATATTTCCTTCCCTTTTGCGTCCAACAAGCCCCCATGCCCGTAAAACTAGCTTCTTTCCCGTTCAAGTCATCTTAAGGGCTCTGGAGTGATATTTTTGTCCAGAAATGATGCTTCAAGTTCTTCTCACTTAGCCATCTTACCGCCGTAGCCACCAAGCCCCATAACATGGTGGTACTTCTTCTTACTTGCATTCGTCTTATTTGTTGCAGACTTTTTCAAGGCATCCTCCGATTTCTTGTACGCTACAAATTCGGCCAAGTAGTCTTTAATCTTCTCATAGCCGTGATCGAAATTTGGAGTCTTATCTTTCAAGATAAAATCCTGGTGCAATCTTTTTTCTAGCCCCTCAATAGATCATCCATCTTCTTAAGAACCCACTCCTTGACTTTTTTCTCTAGGGCCTCTTTTCGCCTCTTCATTTCCTCCTCATCTGGATCCACCTCTGGCGCCGCCAGGGTGAAATGAAGCATGAGCTTTCTCCAAAGGTTTTCTTTGGTTGTTGTGCCGACATATGATACTCCTTCCTCCCTTGGCTTAATCCATTCTCGAGTGGTGATAGGGATGTGGTCCCTAACAACAACTATGCATGCCTTCACAAAATTTTGTGTTATATCTCTAGGAGCAATTGGTTGCCCGGCATTTGAGACTGTTTGGATCCTCTATCTCTCACCGTCATCCAGCTTCTTGGTTGGGTCTTGTGTCGTCCGTACTGAAGATTTGCTCGATCCGGAGGGCTAAAAGAAGGAGCGTCAATATATGTATATAGACAGCAGAGGATTAATTTATTAATATATATATATATGCACCTCGCCGGAGCGATCGGCTTCTCCCTCGTCGGCTTCTTCCTCATTGGAGCCGTCGATTCCTCCCTCGCCTGAGGCGTGGGCGTCTACCTCACCGGAGCTTCTACCTCGTGTGTTGAGAGACTCATCTCCCTCACCGGAATTGTTCAGAAACTGATTGGTGTCATCGACATCGCGAACTAAAATATCATCCCCGCGGATGACACCATGCATCACGTCTTCCTGATATTCATCTCTGTCGTGTATTGGATCCATAGTATCTACAAATTAATTAAACATCATTGAATAATCCACTTAATTAATACATCATCGAATAATTCACTTAATATTATCGAATACATAATCTGGTATACATAAATAATATATCTCTCGAATACAGTAATACATCGAATAATATATAACTGATCAACCAACAAAGAGTCATCGTTGTACTGAGGCGCGGGTGGTGGACACCCAAAGAGCAGGGACCATCACCGGATCATAGCTCAGATGAGATCCGTGAAGAATCTGCGAGGTAGTGGAGTGTTGGAAATATGCCCTAGAGGCAATAATAAATTAGTTATTATTATACTTCTTTGTTCATGATAATCGTTTATTATCCATGCTATAATTGTATTGAATGAAGACTGATATACATGTGTGGATACATAGACAAAACACTGTCCCTAGCAAGCCTCTAGTTGGCTAGCCAGTTGATCAAAGATAGTCAGGGTCTTGTGATTATATGCAAGGTGTTGTTGTGTGACAGCCCGATGCCGACGTTCCAGAAGATTCCCCTGTTATTTCCATTTTCGTCGTGTGGTTCGTTTGTGTGTCGCATTCATCATTGCATCATGCGCATCGTTTGCATTGCAACGGCATCTCCGTTGCCGCCAGTTTTCAAACTTGCATCCGTTGTTAGTTGCCGGTTCTCGTCGTTGTCCGTTCTGAGCACGACCGCACTCGCACGCGCCCGCGGCACCGTCGAAAGCCTGTTTTTAAAAGTGTGCATAAAACTTTCTCTGATCGGGTTGAGATTCGATGTGCGGTGTTATTTTAATATACCTAGGCCTCCTGTCGGGTTTCTTCGCGATCGGAGACCGTCTGGTACCCGAACGGTCGACCGTAGCGGCACCGTATTCGGTCTACCGTCGGACGTTAGTCGGTGTTGTTAAAAATTCGTGTCGCGCCGCCCGTTCTCCCTCTCGTCTCCGGATATCCCCTCTACACGGCCGCATACCCATACCCGCGTTCGGAATCGTCCGAATCCGACCCCGCGGTTGGATCCGGAACGCGATTCCGGTTAACCGAGCCCCCCCCCCCCGTTTGTCTATATATAACCCCCATGCCATTAATTAGAGAGCCACTCCCCCTCTGCCTCGAAATCCATGCCACCTACCCGAAACCCTAGCCTCCCACCTGCTCTCTCTCTCCTCCCCCGCGCCGCCGGCCCGCCAGGCCTAGATCGGGCCCGGCCGAGCCCATCCGGCGCGCCACCGCCAACCGCCGCCTCCCGGCGAGCCCGGAACTCCTCCTGTCTCCCGTGCCTAGCGCCGCCGGCCATCCCTCGAGCCACCGGCACCCCAGCAGCTGGCGCACCTCCTCTCGCCGGGGCGCTTCCCCGCCGCCTCCG
Organism: Hordeum vulgare subsp. vulgare; assembly: GCF_904849725.1. NCBI lineage: Eukaryota > Viridiplantae > Streptophyta > Magnoliopsida > Poales > Poaceae > Hordeum > Hordeum vulgare. The sequence continues at coordinate 563,569,309 of NC_058519.1, forward strand.
CCCCTCGCCTGCCAGAGCCCACCGGAGGAACACGCCGGATCGAGCGGACCCTCGCCGGCGTCCCTGTGCCCCTCACAGTTGTGAATCCCGTGGGGCCTCACCGCCTGCAGTCGCCGGTCCCTGTCGGATCCGGACGGCCCGGCCGTTCCTCGGGCTCCCTGCGCCCCGCGCCGGCCACCGGAGAGGCCGGTCTGAAGCTCCGCCGCGCCGTCGTGCAAGGTGCGCCGCCGCCGGTCCCTGCTCCTCGATCCAGTCGTGATCGGGAGGGCGCCGGCCGACCCAACGACCGCCCCACCTGGGTCGCGCCCCGCGCTGGGCCAGCGCCGCGCTGCACCGCCCCTTCGGCCCACGGCACGTCAGCATCCCCAGCTGCCTCCTCCCGTCCAGATCCGGCCCAAGAGGCCCACCCCGAGGTGAGGTCTATTCCTCGCCCTGTTTTTTTTCCTGTTGCGCCTCAGGTTCGGCCCGATAGAGCTTAATGGATTTTCTTTTCGATTAGTTGCATTTCAGGAAAAAACGTATATATAAACACCCATAGTTTAATAATCGTAAGTCGGTTTGCGTCGTGTAATATATGGTTTTGGGGTAGCTTCGCGAGTAGAACACGATTTCACAACTTGCATATTTGTTTGACGCCGTTTAGTGTGTCGTATGCCTAGGTTTGCGTGTTGTTTTAATAGGATACGTCCCATATTTATTTTTCTCGCGGTCCGGAATGCTCGAGCGCCTTAGGTAAAATGCCTATGTTTTAGGAACTATTTTTCCGTGTATTTTTAGAGCGGTCACTCGTATTTTTACGTGTACGGATTTGCCGGTAGTTTATTTTTCCGTGTATAGGTTATTTTCTCGCATTTATGTGTGGCTTTCTTTTGTTGTGCAACCCCACATATTTTATATGTATTCGGGGTAGAAAAATCCCATGGATTTTTCTGTGCAACTAGTTCTAGCATTAGAGCAAGTTAGTTCGCGAGATATTTTGCTAAGTTGCCCTTTTGTTTAATTCGTAGGATTTATTCCGTGCCTCGTTTGAATTAGTTGTCAAATAGAGAGTTGATCTTGGATGCTTTGTTTAGCCCCTGGTATTTGTAGTTGCAATAGAAATGCATGTTTAGGTGTGTTTTGCTTGCTCTCAAGTTGCTAGAAATAGTGTTGTTTTAGACGTGCTGAAATATTTCTAAGTCTGGAATCTGTTATTATTTTGTTGCTGTCTAGTCTTGCTTGCATCTTGTGATCTGTAGCTCTTTTGAGGTTGGTCCAATGGAGTAAGTTGTAGCCCTTGTGTTTCTCTAGCATGCTGTGAAGTTTCATGCCATTTGGAGTCCTGTAGCTATAGGTTTTTCTGCTGTCAATATTGCTTCAGATCAAAAACTGCACTTTCATGAGGTGTAATTTTCACTAAGTCTGAAATAGTGTGTGGGAAGCCATTTTGTGACTTCTTTCCCTAGTGTTCCTTGCTGCCATGCTAGTTGTTGTTAGTTGTTCGTATTAGTGCTTCATTCCCTCTTCCGTGCCATGCCTTGCTTGAGCATATCGGAGTTGTGTAGCCGTAGTTGTGGGGCGTAGAAAATGCTATGTGGCTGATTTTGGCAGATGTTAGTGATTTCTTGTTTTGCTCGTAGTTTTCGAACCGTAGCTCCGTTTTGATCGTGTCTTACATAAAACTTGCTTAGAATCTCGTGTAGTTTCATTTTCTCTTGTTGTTAGTATGTTTCGAAGTGCTCGTAGCCATCGTTGCACACATATTGCATTCATGCCATCATATCTTGCGGTACTTGTATCTTTTGAACCGTAGCTCCGTTGGAGATGTTCTTTATGTGTAGATTGCTTGCCTTGACGCGTAGAATCACGTGAACCTATTTGTTTTGCTGTTTAACAACTAATTAAAGGTGTTAATTCAGATCTGGACAGAATTGTAAATTAACATGTGAGGTCGTTTCGGAGGTGCTATATGTCATTTCCGACCTCATTTAAAATGCCTAGATAGGTAGATTAATTACGCTTCACCTCTTGCCATGTTTAACCATATTTAATATTGCCGTGTACCTAACCGGGAGTGAACTAAATAATTCCTATGTGGAGTTTCGTCAATATGCAACCCGTTGCATATTGAACTTCACTTAATGTGTAGTGTTTGATTGTTGTGATTGTCATGCCTTGCATTAGACCATTCATGCATCATATGTGTATGCATCGTGTGGTGAATATCGTGTGTTGATTTGTGTTTCCTGTTTGCTTCGCCTCGATAGAGTTCCGCAAGCGTGTCCGAAGTGAGGATCTGTTCGACCATGTCCGTTCGTCTGCTTCATGGAGTCATTCTTCTTCCAAGCGGGATCTCAGGCAAGATGATCATTTCCCGAGATACCATTACTATCATTGCCATGCTAGTTTACCGCTTCTATCGATTATGTCTCGTTACCTACCACTTGTTAAATATCAGCCTCTCAACAATGCCATGATTACCTTCAACCTGTTCGACCTAGCAAACCACTGATTGGCTATGTTACCGCTTGCTTAACCCTGTGTTAGCGTTGCTAGTTGCAGGTGCAGTTGCTTCCATGTGATTACATGGGTTCCTTGTTATATCACCCTATTAAATGCTATTTAATTTAATGCACCTATATACTTGGTAAAAGGTGGAAGGCTCGGCCTTTCTAGCCTGGTGTTTTGTTCCACCTTTGCCCCCTTAGTTTTCGGCTACCGGTGTTATGTTCCATAAACGAGCGCTCCTAACACGATCGGGGTTGTTATGGGGACCCCCTTGATAATTCGTTTTAGATTAAAGCTGGTCCGGCAAGGCCCAACATTGGTTCTACATTTGCCCAACATAATAATTCTGTTAACATTGAAATGCATAGCACGTCATGAACCCGAGGAGTAATTTTACATAAACAGGGGGGGCCAGTGCTGATGGTGTTGGTCCCAAACGGTCTGCCTGCGGGGCCACCGCGAGGAAACTCGAGGTTTGGCACCCGTAGCTAGTTCCATCCGTCGTGTCCTGAGAACGAGATATGCGGCTCCTATCGGGATCGTCGACACGCCGGGCGGCCTTGCTGGATTAGTTTTACCTTTGACGAGATATCTTGTGCATCGGGATTCCGGTGATGCTTTGGGTAATCTCAGAGTTGAGGTTTTCCACTAGGGAATCCGACGAGATCGCGAGCTTCGTGATTGAGGATTTCTATGCGGCTTGTGGTAATTTGTGATGGACTAGTTGGAGCACCCCTGCAGGGTTAAATCTTTCGGAAAGCCGTGCCCGCGGTTATGTGGCAACGTGGAAACTTTGTTTAACACTGGTTCTAGATAACTTGAAGTTAACTTAATTAAAACTTGCCAACTATGTGCGTAACCGTGACTGTCTCTTTCGTGAGTTCCTTCTCCGATCGAGGACACGGTGGGGTTATGTCTGACGTAGGTAGGTGTTCAGGATCATTCATTTGATCATTTGTAGTTCACGTCCGCTATGCGTAGATCTTCCCCCTCTTATTTCTTGTACTCGTAAGTTAGCCACCAAATATATGCTTAGCCGCTGCTGCAACCTCACCACTTAACCATACCTCACCCATTAAGCTTTGCTAGTCTTGATACCTTTGGAAATGAGATTGCTGAGTCCCCTGTAGCTCACAGATTACTACAACACCAGTTGCAGGTACAGGTAAAGGTTACTTGACGCGAGCGCGTTGATTGTTCATTTGGAGTTGCTTCTTCTTCTTCTTCTTCATCGATCTAGGATGGGTTCCAGGCCGGCAGCCTGGGATAGCAAGGATGGACGTCGGTCTTCTTTTGTCGTTTGTTTTCGTCCGTAATCGGACCCTGCTCTTACTCTTGATGAATATGTAATGTACTTATGTGACTCTGATGTAGCTTGTGGCAAGTGTAAGCCAATTCTATATATCTCTTCTTTTCAGTACATGTACTTGTAACGATATCCATTCTTGCGACACGACGAGATGCGCTTCTATCCCTAACGAGGCCCTCGTGCCAAAATGAGGATAGGGTCGCATCTTGGGCATGACATGTTGCTTGATAACTGGATCACGTCATTAGAAGAATCACGTGATGGACTAGACCCAAACTAATAGACGTAGCATGTTGATCGTGTCATTTTGTTCCTACTGTTTTCTGCGTGTCAAGTATTTGTTCCTATGACCATGAGATCATATAACTCACTGACACTGGAGGAATGCTTTGTGTGTATCAAACATCGCAACGTAACTGGGTGACTATAAAGATGCTCTACAGGTATCTCCGAAGGTGTTCGTTGAGTTAGTATGGATCAAGACTGGGATTTGTCACTACGTATGACGGAGAGGTATCTCGGGGCCCACTCGGTAATACAACATCACACACAAGCCTTGCAAGCAATGTGACTTAGTGTAAGTTGCGGGATCTTGTATTACGGAACGAGTAAAGAGACTTGCCGGTAAACGAGATTGAAATAGGTATGCGGATACTGATGATCGAATCTCGGGCAAGTAACATACCGAAGGACAAAGGGAATGACATACGGGATTATATGAATCCTTGGCACTGAGGTTCAAACGATAAGATCTTCGTAGAATATGTAGGATCCAATATGGGCATCCAGGTCCCGCTATTGGAAATTGACCGAGGAGTCACTCGGGTCATGTCTACATAGTTCTCGAACCCGCAGGGTCTGCACACTTAAGGTTCGACGTTGTTTTATGCGTATTTGAGTTATATGGTTGGTTACCGAATGTTGTTCGGAGTCCTGGATGATATCACGGACGTCACGAGGGTTTCCGGAATGGTCCGGAAACGAAGATTGATATATAGGATGACCTCATTTGATTACCGGAAGGTTTTCGGAGTTACCGGGAATGTACCGGGAATGACGAATGGGTTGCGGATATTCACCGGGGGGGCAACCCACCCCGGGGAAGCCCATAGGCCTTGGGGGTGGCGCACCAGCCCTTTGTGGGCTGGTGGGACAGCCCAAGAAGGCCCTATGCGCCATAGGAAAAAAATCAAAGAGAAAAGAAAAAAAAAGGGAGGTGGGAAAGGAGAGAAGGACTCCACCTTCCAATCCTAGTTGGACTAGGATTGGAGGAGGACTCCTCCTCCCTTGGTGGCGCAGCCCTTGGGGCTCCTTGAGCCTCAAGGCAAGCCTCCCCTCCCTCCTCCTATATATATGGAGCAATTAGGGCTGATTTGAGACAACTTTTTCAAGGTAGCCCGACCACATACCTCCACGGTTTTACCTCTAGATCGTGTCTCTACGGAGCTCGGGCGGAGCCCTGCCGAGATTAGATCATCACCAACCTCCGGAGCGCCGTCATGCTGCCGGAGAACTCATCTACCTCTCCGTCTCTCTTGCTGGATCAAAAAGGCCGAGATCATCGTCGAGCTGTACGTGTGCTGAACGCGGAGGTGCCGTCCGTTCGGCACTAGATCGGAGCGGATCATGGGACGGATCGCGGGACGGTTCGTGGGACGGTTCGCGGGGCGGATCGAGGGACGTGAGGACGTTTCACTACATCAACCGCGTTCACTAACGCTTCTGCTGTGCGATCTACAAGGGTACATAGATCGGAAATCCCCTCTCGTAGATGGACATCACCATGATAGGTCCTCGTGTGCGTAGGAAATTTTTTGTTTCCCATGCAACGTTCCCCAACATGGAGAACCTGGCATCCAACGCCTCCATGTACCAACGGACATGCTCGTCCTCCTCCCTGACACGGCGACGTACGTCTTCCTTGGGGGCCGGCAACCTAGGCACAGAAAGTGGGCCCCACGACCGCCACCAAAGAAGCTCCGGGTCGACGACGGGAGCCTGGTTCCTCACCAAGCTGCGCACCCCGGAAGGTAACTCCTCCGAGTGTCAGCCCGTCTTGAGCCGAGTCCCGCACATGCTGGCGCCTATCAAGCAGGTGGTCGCCACCGAGTCGACGGCGAGGATGCGGGCCGGACATCGTATGTCCTACTATTTAATAAACTTTTCTAAACTTGTACTACCTCTGTTCCAAAATATAAGAACTTTTCAAAATTTCATCAGAAAACTACATACGGAGCAAAATGAGTGAATCTATACTCTAAAATATGTCTAACGGATTCTCAGAAATCACATGAATGTAACTAAATTTGACTTTTAATTATGCACTTTTTTAACATTTTATTATATTTTTTAAATATGCAACTTTTTTATTCGTTAGGTTTTGAATCCAAATTCCGTGAACATTTTATTACATTGTTTTAACTTTTTAAAATTCCACAAATATTTTTTTGAATCATCTACAAATATTTGAAAATCACTTAAACTACGAATATTCTACAAATATTCATGGAATTCACTTAAACTACAAATATCACTTAAACTTTACGGCATATTTGAATATCACTTAAACTACAAATATTCTACAAATATTCACGGAATTCACCAAATATTCCACAAATATTCTACAAATTAAATCATCTGCATATATACCCTACAAATATTCTACAATCTACAAGAAAATTCACCAATGTACAATATCTACAAATATTCTATATATAATCTATACAAACATCACTTAAACTTGTATATTTGACGATCCATCGAGAAGAGGCTCACTGGCGGCAAGGAGGAGGAAGCCGGAGGCGTGGAGGAGCACGAGCGGCACCGATGATTGACGGGGAGGAGGGATCGAGGTAGAGGACGCGCGGCACCGACGACGGGGAAGAAGGCGACGGCCAGGAGGAGCGCGGGGACGGCGGCGGGGAGGAGGGCGACGGCGAGGAGGAGCTCGGAGACGGCGACAGCATCGGGGAAGAGTTGCGCTGCCTAGCGGTGTCGAGGGTTCGTCCGCGTCGCGAGGAGGAAGAAGATCGAAACGAATATTTGGACATCACAAATTTCCAACTCCCGCTTATATAGGCGGAGCTTTAGTCCTCGTTCGTGGCTCGAACCGGGACTAAAGGGGGTCTTTAGTCCCGGGTCGAGCCATGACCCGGGACTAAATACCCCTTTTTGACAGGCGGAGGGGCGGGAAACGAGGGTCTTTAGTCCCGAGTCGTGACTCGACCCGGGACTAAACGGGGTCTTTAGTCCCGGTTCGAGCCATGACCCGGGATTAAAGACTTGGGCTGGCGGTAGTTCAAAGTTTAGTCCCACCTCGCATGTCGAGAGAAGGTGCGACTCGTTTATAAGCCCCGCTGCCCCCAACCGTCTCGAGCTCTTCTCTAAAGCAGGCTTACGGGCCTAAACACAATTTCAATTTAAAAATTAAAAATATACGTGAATTTAAAGACAAAATTCAATCTAAATTCAAAGTGAGCTCACTTTGAATTTAGGTTGAATTTTCTCTATAAATTGTCATATATTTTCAAAAAAAACATTATTTTTGTTTTGTTCTTTACTTTTTTTTCTACTTACACCTAAATATTTAGTTTTTAAATTTGAATTCTTTGAAATTTATGAATAACTTTACTTTCATTTTTTGTTATTAAAGTTTTTTTCTCTTCTATTTAAGTTTTCTATTAAAGATTTTAACCAAAAAACATTATGAAAATTCTTTTGAGTTGATCTTTTTTTGTTTCTTTTTAGTTAATGTTTTACTTGATTCTTTTTAACAAATAAGCACTTTGATAATTTTAGTTGACTATTTTTAATTCATTCATTTTAGTTAATGTTTTAGTTGACTTCATTTGGTATTTTTCGTGCATTTACTTATTTTTTTGAGCTAGTTGACCCTGAAATTGAAAGTTGACATGGTATCATTAAAAGCACTACAAATGAACTCTGAAAATGTTGAAATTTGGCATGGTATCATCATTTAACCCACATAGCAAGTGCTAAAAAGTTGAGAGCGTTTCAACAAAAAATGACTGCACTTCGTGTACAAAATGAACAATCTCTCTTGAAGTATGAGGGTTTCGAACGAGAACTCATCTGTTAGAAAGAGATTTCATTTTTTAAACTTATTTGAACTCCATACTTTTTTTGTGTTCAAAATGCACCATTCAAAGCCACATCACAAATTTTCAACAATTTCTCACTTCATTTGGTATTTTTCGTGCATTTACTTATTTTTTTAGCTAGTTGACCTTGAAATTGAAATGCAGTACAAATGCACTCTGAAAATGTTGAAAGTTAGCATGGTATCATCATTTCACCACATAGCATGTGCTAAAAAGTTGAGAGGGTTTCGACAAAAACTGGATGCACTTCGTGTACAAAACGAACAATCTCTCTCGAAGTATTAGGGTTTCGAACGAGAACTCGTGTGTTACAAAGGTATTTCATTTTTTTGAACTTATTTGAACTCCATACATTTTGTGTGTTGAAAATGCTCCATTCAAAGTCACATCACAAATTGTCAACAATTTCTAACTTCATTTGTTATTTTCCATGCATTTAATTATTATTTTTGAGCTAGTTCACCCTGAAATTGAAAAGCACTACAAATGAACTCCGAAAATATTGAAACTTGGTATGGTATCATCATTTCACACACATAACATGTGCTAAAAAGTTGAGAGGGTTACGACAAAAACTGGATGCACTTCGTGTACAAAACGGACAATCTCTCTCGAAGTATCAGAGTTTCGAACGAGAACTAATGTGTTACAAAGGGATTTCATTTTTTAAAATTATTTGAATTCCATACTTTTTGTGTGTTCAAAATGCACCATTCAAAGGCACATCACAAATTTTCAACAATTTCTGACTTCATTTGGTATTTTTCGTGCATTTACTTAATTGTTTTTGAGCTAGTTGACCCTGAAATTGAAAAGCACTATAAATGAACTCTGAAAATGTTGAAAGTTGGCATGGTATCATCATTTCACCCACATAGCATGTGATAAAAAGTTTAGAGGGTTTCAACGAAAACTGGATGCACTTCGTGTACAAAACGGACAATCTCTCTCGAAGTATGAGGGGTTCAAACGAGAACTCATAGGTTACAAAGGGATTTCATTTTTTGAACTTATTTGAACTCCATACATTTTGTGTGTTCAAAATGCACCATTCAAAGGCACATCACAAATTTTCAGCAATTATTGACTTCATTTGGTATTTTCCGTGCATTTACTTATTTTTTGTGAGCTAGTTGACCCTGAAATTGAAAAGCACTACAAATGAACTCTGAAAATGTTGAAAGTTGGCATGGCATCATCATTTCACCCACATATCATGTGTTAAAAAGTTGATAGGGTTACGACAAACACTGGATGCACTTCGTGTACAAAACGGACAATCTCTCTCAAAGTATCACGGTTTCGAACGAGAACTCATTTGTTACAAAGGAATTTCTTTTTTAAAACTTATTTGAACTCCATACTATTTGTGTGTTCAAAATACACCATTCAATGACACATCACAAATTTTCAACAATTTCTGACTTCATTTGGTATTTTTCGTGCATTTACTTTTTTTGAGCTAGTTGACCCTGAAATTGAAAAGCACTACAAATGAACTCTGGAAATGTTGAAATTTGGCATGGTATCATCATTTCAGCCACATAGCATGTGCTAAAAAGTTTAGAGGGTTTCAACGAAAACTGGATGCACTTCGTGTACAAAATGGACAATCTCTCTCGAAGTATGAGGGGTTCGAACGAGAACTCATCGGTTACAAAGGGATTCCATTTTTTTGAACTTACTTGAACTCCATACTTTTTGTGTGTTCAAAATGCACCATTCAAAGGCACATCACAAATTTTCAACAATTTTTGACTTCATTTGGTATTTTCCGTGCATTTACTTATTGTTTTTGAGCTAGTTGACCCTGAAATTGAAAAGCACTACAAATGAACTCTGAAAATGTTGAAAGTTGGCATGGTATCATCATTTCACCCACATATCATGTGCTAAAAAGTTGATAGGGTTACGACAAACACTGGATGCACTTCGTGTACAAAACGGACAATCTCTCTCAAAGTATCACGATTTCGAACGAGAACTCATTTGTTACAAATGGATTTCTTTTTTAAAATTTATTTGAACTCCATACTATTTTTGTGTTTAAAATGCACCATTGAAAGACACATCACAAATTTTCAACAATTTCTGACTTCATTTGGTATTTTTTGTGCATTTACTTTTATTTTTGAGCTAGTTGACCCTGAAATTGAAAAGCATTGCAAATGAACTGTGAAAATGTTTAAAGTTGGCATGGTATCATCATTTCACCCACATAGCCTATGCTAAAAAGTTGAGAGGGTTTCGACAAAAACTTGATGCACTTCGTGTACAAAACGGACAATCTCTCTCGAAGTACGAGGGTTTCGAACGAGAACTCATGTGTTACAAAGGGATTTCATTTTTTTGAACTTATTTGAACTCCATACTTTTTGTGTGTTCAAAATGCACCATTCAAAGGCACATCACAAATTTCCAACAATTTCTGACTTCATTTGGTATTTTTCGTGCATTTACTAATTTTTTTGAGCTAGTTGACGTGAAATTGAAAAGCACTACAAATGAACTCTGAAAATGTTGAAAGTTGGCATGGTATCATCATTTCACCCACATAGCATGTGCTAAAAAGTTGAGAGGGTTACGACAAAAACTGGATGCACTTCATGTACAAAACGGACAATCTCTCTCGAAGTATCACAGTTTCGAACGAGAACTCATGTGTTACAAAAGGATTTCATTTTTTTGAACTTATTTGAACTCCATACTTTTTGTGTGTTCAAAATGCACCATTCAAAGGCACATCACAAAGTATCATTAGTACACATCACATAAAGTTTAATACATTAGTAAACATCACATAAAGTTTAATACATTACATAGATTTATATTTCGATCCCTTGCCTATGATCGCTTTGGCCGTAACCATGGAGCATCTTCATTATTTAACGGGATGTTTGGGTCAATTCTCACTATGAAGGGTGGAATTTCATCAAACTTATTATAATCTGCTGACATGTTTGTCTTGTCCTCGATCCCCACGATGTTTCTTTTCCCTCAAAGAACTATGTGACGCTTTGGCTCATCGTCTGATGTATTCATTTGCTTTTTTTTTTTTTTGGTCTGGAGGTCATGTCTTTCACGTAGAAAACCTGAGCCAGATCATTGGCTAGGACGAATGGCTCGTCTCTGTAACCAAGATTCTTGAGATCAACTGTTGTCATTCTGTACAACTGGTCTACCTTTACCCCTTCTCCATTCATGTTCACCCAACTACACCGAAACAAAGGGACCTTAAAAGTAGGTCCGTAGTCAAGTTCCCATATCTCCTCTATGTAATCATAGCATGTGTCCTTTTTCCCATTCTCGTCTGTCGCATCATAGTGGACACCAATGTTTTGGTTGATGCTCTTTTTATCTTGGGCGGTCGTGTAAAATGTATTCCCGTTTATCTCGTACCCTTGGAAATGTAATACAGTCGAAGAAGGTGATGCGGCCAACAAGTAGAGTTGATCTCCAACAGTGTTGTCATTCATGAGACGTGATCGCAACGAACTGCCGAAAGTATCCATGTGTTTTTTAATCTAGGAGATAACCTTCCCCGGCAACTCGGAGCATACAAAATTCTTGTGCTCCTCGATATACGAAGCCACGAAGGTGGAACTTTTTAGAACTGTGTAGTGTGCTTGAGAGAAAGAATGCCCGTCCCTACATATCATTGCTTTCTTTCCTAGTGTGCCTTTTCCACTCAGTCTCCCCTCATGCCGCGATTTAGGAACACCAATCGGCTTAAGGTCAAGAAGAAAGTCTACACAGAACCGAATGACCTCCTCTGTTCCATAGCCCTTGGAGATGCTTCCTTCTGGCCTAGCACGGTTATGAACATATTTCTTTAAGACTCCCATGAACCTCTCGAAGGGGAACATATTGTGTAGAAATACAGGACCGAGAATGGAAATCTCGTCGACTAGGTGAACCAGGAGAAGCGTCATAATATTGAAGAAGGACGGGGGGAACACCAACTCAAAACTGACAAGACATTGGACCACATCCTTTTGTAGCCTTTCCATACGTTCTCGATCGATTACCTTCTGAGATATTGCATTAGGAATGCACATAGCTTCACAATGGGTAATCGAACATTTTCCGGTAGAAGCCCCCTCAATGCAGCCGGAAGCAACTGCGTCATAATCACGTGACAATCATGAGACTTCACGTTCTGGAATTTTTTCTCTACCATATTTATTATTCCCTTTATATTAGAAGAGAAGCCAACGGGGACCTTCATACTGCTCAGGCATTCAAAAAAGATTTCCTTCTCTGCTTTGGTAAGAGCGTAGCTGCTTAAGTTTTGACGCACTTTATCAGTCTTCTTGTCGTATGGGTCTTTCATACGTTGCTGCTCTTCCCGTGCTTTTGTTATATCTTTTGTCTTTCCGTACACTCCCAAGAAGCCTAGCAGGTTCACGCAAAGATTCTTCGTCACGTGCATCACGTCGATTGAAGACCGGACCTCTAGGTGTTTCCAATAGGGTAGCTCCCAAAATAAACATTTCTTTTTCCACATGGGCACGTGTCCGGTAACGTCGTCTTTCAGAACAGATTGACCGCCAGGACCCTTTCCAAAGATTACTATTTGATCCAAATCCTTTACCATAGCCAATAACTCATCACCAGTAGTAGGGAGGTTAGGCTTCTTTCGGTGATCTGCCTCACCATTGAAATGCTTGCCTTTCTTTCTTACGGGATGATTGGTCGGAAGAAATTGACGACACCCGAGGTAGACAACCTTCTTAGATTTTTCCAAATATGTACCTTTAGTCTTATCTAAAGAGTGCGTGCATGCATTGTATCCCTTGTTTGACTGTCCTGAAATGTTACTAAGAGTAGGCCAATCATTGATGGTTACGAACAACAATGCTTGTAGGTCAAATTCATGCTGTTTATAATCATCTCACACACATACACCTGGTTTGGCCCACAACTACAAAAGTTCATCAACTAATGGCCTTAAGTAAACATCAATGTTGTTGCCGGGTTGCTTCGGTCCTTGGATGAGCACTGGCATCATAATGAACTTTCGCTTCATGCACAACCAAGGAGGAATGTTGTAGATACATAGAGTCACGGGCCAGGTGTTGTGACTGGAGCTCTGCTCCCCGAAAGGTTTCGTGCCGTCTGTACTTAGACCAAGCCATAAGTTCCTTGGGTCATCTGCAAAGTTCGGCCACTCCCTCTCGATTTTCCTCCACTGCGACCCATCTGCGAGGTGTCTCAACTTTTTCCCATCTTTCTTACGCTCGTCTTTGTGCCATCGCATCAACTTGGCATGCTCATTGTTTCTGAATAGACGTTTCAACCGTGGTATTATAGGAGCATATACCACATAACCTTAGCAGGAACCTTCTTCCTGGGGGGCTCGTCATCGCCCTCAACATCACCAGGGTCATCCTGTTTGATCTTGTACTGACATGCAGTGCATACCGGGCATTTATCCATATTCTCGTACTTCTCACCACGGTACAGGATGCGGTCATTAATGCATGCATGTATCTTCTGCACATGTAATCCAAGAGGTCAGATAGCCTTCTTTGCTTCGTACGTAGTCTTGGGCAATTCGTATCCTTTGGAAGCTTTGGCTTCAATATTTTCAGTAACTTCTCGAATTCCTTGTCAGATAAACTAGTTTCTGCCTTCCATTTCAACAGTTCCAGTGTGGTACCAAGCTTTGTGCTCCATCTTCGCAAGTTGGGTACAACAACTTTTTATGATCCTTTAGCATGGCCTCCAATTTCAACTTCTCCTTTTTTGTATCACATTCTCTCTTTGAATCAGAAATGACCCGACCAAGACCATTAGCGGGCTCATCTGATGCATGTTGTTCTTCACCTTGTTCTTCTTCATTGTCTTTCATTGTAGTATTACCGTATTCTTCAATGAACATAGGATAGTTGTCATCATCATCTTCTTCTTCATTGTCTTCCATCCTAACCCCTCTTTGTCCGTGCATGGTCCAACAATAATATGTGGGCATGAAACCTCTCTGAAGCAAGTGGAGATGAATGTTTTTCGAGCTAGAGTACTCCTTCACGTTTCGACAGATAACAGATGAACAAGGCATACAATTATCCACTTTGTTTGCCTCAGCCACATCGATAAATTTATGCAGGCCTTTTATAAATCCGGAACCGCGTCGTTCGCCGTACATCCAACGCTTCCGTGCATCGATCTGGCATCATACATGAATAGTGAAATGACCATCGTACATTAACACATGCAATATTCTTGTAGCAATTACAAATGAAAAGGATAAGGTTGCTGACCTCGGTGAAGGATACCATTTTGTGTGAACTTAAGTGTGACTGAGGCATTAGTCCCGGTTCGTAATATACTCCGAAGTGCGTTGATCACCATACATCCATTGACGGTTCATCTCTATTATGAAATTAAGTATATCAAAAAAACCATTCCAGACCAAATTAATACAAGTCCATCATCACATTAAAACTAAAGCACAGTAGTGATCAAATGTTATTATTGCAAAAAATAAATACATAAAGTTCTCTCATAAAACAACATACAACTATGTAAAACATTTAAATGCAACAATAAATGCGATCAAAATCGCAACTAAGGTAAGAATTGATCCAACATCATAATGATACCAAGCCTCTTTATCAATGGCATATTTTCTAATATTCCTAATCTTCAAGCGCATTTCATCCATCTTCAAGCGCATTGCATCCATCTTCAACCGCATCGCATCGATCTTCATCTTGCGATCATCGATGACATCGGCGACATGCAACTCCAGTTCCATATTCTTATCCTCAATTATTTTCAATTTTCCCTCAAGTATTTGTTTTCTTTTTGAGCCAAATTTAACTTCTCGACAAGAATTTCTATGTGGGTTGAAATTTCTGGTTCACACACCTCCTAGATTGAAACATATATGTCACGTTGATCGTCATAATTATCGTAAACACTAAATAAAACAAATAGTTATAAAAGATAATATATACCACATCCGAATCATAGACATGACGAGGGCCGACGGAGGCGGATTCCAAAACCATCACACTATGTAATAACAAAAAATAATAAAAGTAAGTAATTTATACAATTATGTATCTAAATCATACAAGTAAGATTTTTTCCTTTAAAAAGAAGATAAGAACAAGAGGCTCACCACGGTGGTGCTCGCGACGAGATCGGCGCGGGGCGATCGAGAACGGTGAGGACGGGCACGGGACGACACCCTACACATGTGCAGACTCTAAGAAGTTAATTTGAGCATTTGAAATGAGCTAAACTAGCAGTGACAGATGAAATGATGAAGTAGCTAACCTTTTAAAACACTTGTGGAGTTGGTGCACGGCCAAACCTAGACAAATATTGAGGAAAATGAAGCTTGGAGGTCGAGCTTGAAGAGGAGAAAGCTTAAGCAGTGTGGCTCGGGCATTTCATCAAACACGTCATGTACATGAATTAGAGTGGTAAAAGCATGGCATGGTCACACTTCAACAAACAAAAAACAAAGGAAAGGATGGGCAGGAGCGAGGGTTTATATAGGCAACACTTTAGTCCTGTTTTTGTCAAAAAACTGGGACTAATAGCCTACCCTTTAGTCCCGGTTCTTGTCACAAACCGGGACTAATGTTTCGCGGCACGCCACGTGACAGTCGCTGAATCTTTAGTCCTGGATTTTGCCCCGAACCGGGACTAATGAGGTGAACCGAACCGGAATCAATGCCCCGACAAACCGAACCACGATCAATGCCTGGCATTGATCCCGGTTTTTGTTTGAACCGAGACTAATGCCTTTCGACCCCGAAATATCCTTTTTCTACTAGTGCACCTGACCTGAGCATTGCCTGGAGTGAGGTGCAGTATCGGCTTGTAGCGTGCGTCAACATATTTGATTCCCGTCCGGACGGCCTGCCCCACGCAAAACCACAGTTTAATTTCCTGCTACTTCCACTGCTGACACACTCCATAGAAGGTAAAAGTCAAACTCGAGAAGTAAATGAGGTGACCAAGTCCATGCAGCAGTGCTTGCACCGTTCACCAGCACAAACCAGCGGCAGAGCCATGCATTCGCCGTATACTGCTAGAGCAAGTATAATATTTCCTTCATTTTTTATACAAAGCCACAAATATATATTACAGGCATCAAAATAAAAATTATGTTGTAGTATAATACTGTTTTTATTTTTTATACAAAGTCAAAAACCTACATTACAAGTATCAAGATAAAATTTAATGTCTTTTAAATCAATATTATAAGACAGGTGTCTCCTTACTTGCCGTTTAAATTAATATGTATTTTTTTATGTGCATCGAGTCAATGATTTAACTTCGCATACCTACCCCGCAAAAAAATGAATAATTTTACCTATTTACTGTAAAAAAAACACAAAAAAGTAAAGAGAGTGAACTCTTAGAAAAAACCTAACTATACCCGTCTTTCTAGACAGATACAATAAATCCAAAAAATAGAAAAAAAAAGTTGATTTTGTATAGTAATCAATCTAATAACTAATCTTATTATATGAATGACTATATATGTTACTTATCGATGATATGAGAACATGTTATAGCTAATCGGTTGGCTGTAGTATTACCAGTGAAGTTCAAGGTGCTCAAATGCGTCTACTCCTGCCCATCTAATCATCTCACTGCGCCGGTTGTCACTCTTGTCATTATCCCTGTTTTACTGTACGCAATTTGACCACAGAAAAGCCACTGGCACTGGCAGCAGGAGTACTTTTGCTTGCGCAGCTCCCCATCGGCCAAGTTACTACTGCATACGTCATGATAAGGATAGCGGGGCCGGGAAAGATCTCCCTCGGAACTCGTCCAAAATCTCCCCAAGATCGCCCTCTGGCAGACGAATCCATCGGGCCCATCCCTGCATGCCGTAGCGTGTAGCGTAGGTCTAGCCAGCCCCAGCCGGCCGGTCGTCGCAATGGCCACGCGCCGGGCAGAGACCTTAAATTGGCGAGCTTGCCGGATCGTTGCAAGAGATGTGGAGTTTAATGGCTCGCAGTCGCGGAGCTATTCTCCCGACGGGATAGCGACGACGTCGTCGACGACGACGCTGGCAGTGGCATGGATGCATATGCATGATGCATGGCACCCGAAAAAGCTAGACAGGAAGTAAAGTTGGACGTGCCGCGGCGTGCCGGCTGAGTACATTTCAGGGCACATTGTACATGCGTCCACGGTCACACATAAATGGAGTTATCAGTATACTGCATGCATGCATGCATTATATTTTCCACTTGTTATCACCATCCAAATACTGGAGATGCCCTATATCAACTCAGTTTGGAAGTAAATTGTGGCGTGAATCGACTCTTTGATGCTCGCATATACGCGCCAGCTAGTCAGGAGATCATGCCGTATCTCGAGATACACCGCATAATCAAGGACTACTATACTTCCATTACTGACGTTCTCCAAGTACTCCTACTACGCAGTGCCGTGCCGTAGTTACACTTATACTCAGCTTTGCGCTGCAAATTTTCTCTCTCTCACACGCGTGCGGTAAATGAACACACCAGCTACTACCTGTACATCATTTGCTTCCGCAAACAAACAGAGGGGATGGACGGAGAAGCGAGGCAGGCAGGAAGGATGCTGCGATGAATAACCCATTTAAGAGAAGAGATACGGCGCCGCGCCGGTCAAGAAAGGAGTAAAGGGCCCGGCACTTACCCCTGCTTGCAGCAACAAAAGATTTGGTCTGCTGCTGGCCGCCGCTGTGCGCTGGTTGCATCATCATGCATATGCACGTCCCTCCCGCGTGGTGCATGCCAGGCGGCATGCCTCGCTCCAGGCATCCATGCGTCACGCCACGACCCTGCCGCACCCGATCGATCGGCATCCGTATCTTGGATTCACCCTCGCCGAGATATCCCTCGGGGCCTGAGCCAGAACGCGCCCCGCCTCCTCGTCTTCGCCTTTTCCGCCCTAGGAGTACCATCTCCTGTGCCACGGCCTCGTCGCCTTCGCCTATATATATAGGGGTGCCGACCCTCTCCTCTCCTCACACCAGTCCCTTTCCAGCCGCTTTCTTTCTTTCCCTTTCTCTCCACGGTACCAGTGGTAGTACGAGAAGAGCAGTCCTAGGTGAGGGTGAGAAGAGCAGTCCTAGGTGAGGGTGAGGGCAGAGATGGCGAGCTTCAAGGGCCTTGCCGGCGAGGGGAGCGCGGCGCCGCCGCACGTCCTCGCCGTGGACGACAGCTCGGTGGACCGCGCCGTCATTTCCGGCATCCTCCGGAGCTCCAAGTTCCGCGGTGAGTAATCGACGAGATCATGTCCCGTTTCGATCCTTTCTTCTTCTTCTTTTGCCGTGGTTTAGTGACGAGATGTACATGCGCGTGCATGTGTGCATGCAGTGACGGCCGTGGACAGCGGGAAGAGGGCCCTTGAGCTACTGCGCTCCGTATGTGATCTTCCACATCACACCTTATTCTATCCCTTTTTCTTCCGGTATTTCCTTTTGTGATTTGCATGGGTTTTATCGTGTGATCTTGGGTGCTGCAGGAGGCCAATGTGAGCATGATAATCACCGACTACTGGATGCCGGAGATGACGGGCTACGAGCTCCTCAAGAAGGTCAAGGTAATACATACGACACGACATCCTTTCTTTCTTGCCAAACCTCGTATGGTAAATCATGCATGTATAGGAGTACTACACTACTTGATTGTTTGAGATGACAATGGAAGTGTGATGGATGCATGCATGCATGCAGGAGTCGTCCAAGCTGAGGGGGATCCCCGTGGTCATCATGTCCTCGGAGAACGTGCCTACAAGGATCAGCAGGTCAGTATCCATCCCATGGCATGACCACCCCATGCATGTCATATTCTTTTTACTCGGTGGTAGCGTGCATACAATTCAGTTTTCTGCCCTTTGACACGTTTCTGCTCCGTCAGGTGCTTGGAGGAAGGAGCCGAGGATTTCCTGCTGAAGCCCGTCCAGCCGTCCGACGTGTCGCGCCTCTGCAGCCGTGTCCTCCGCTGAGCGCCGCGTGGTCGGGCTGCACCATCGGACGCTCCTGCATGGCGCGCGGGTTCAGTGTTTTGGCCTTTTGGGACGTGGACGCATGGGCGGCAGTAGAGTAGTAGGATGGCTGTCAGCATGCATGCAGTCTGTGTTTTGCTTCTGCTAATTAAGTAGGATGTGCCCTGTTTCCCTCTGTTATGTAGCAGTCGACGTACTATATCTCCGTCAGCGTTCTATGTTTCAGTTTCGTGTATCTCTGTCACTGTTCAGTAAAGAGGAAGTTCGCCTCAAGCCATTGCTCGTGTTGAAATCCATTCCGTCATTTGTGAAAATGGACTGTTTTACTCCATGCACAATGCTGGTCGTTTTGGTTGTTGCGCTTTGGATGATGGACTATGGATGTGATCGTAGGTTGTTGATCAAACTCGTACTGTCATGGCTCACGTGCGAGCAGATTCATACGATCGACGAGATCCAAAATAGCGAATGAAAAGGATATCCGTAAGATGGCAGTACACTCGATTGGTACTTTTGGTTCAGAAGTTGTACTCTGCTTCTGTGTTATTTGATGCCATTTGTGGAAACAGGGCCTTAAGTACCCAGTGGGGTGTACCGGTGTGCTGTTACGGAAGAGGATATCCGTAAGATCGTGCATCTGATTGCTAGGATTATTAGTTGGTTCAATTCAATCTGTACTACGTACTGTATCCGAGTTATTTGATGCCATCTGTGGTAACAGGGCCTCGTTAACGAGCAGGAGTACTAGCCTACCACGGTGAGTGTGTGACTGCACGTTATCACGAGCAATGCTACAACTACAGGGAGTTTATAAAAAATTTACGGGCTAAGCCTGTGTTTGGTTCAACTTTTTTATCAACTTCTGCTTTGAAAATCTAAAAGTTAACCAAAGGGTAAATGTTTAAAACAACATTTGAGAATCTGTAACTTGTTTTTAGTGTAAATTTCAAAGTTGAGAGTATCCCAACTTTTCAGCTTTCAGCTTTTCTACGACAGCTTTTTCACATCAGCTTTTCTACAACAACTTTTTTAGAATCTACACCTCAATCAAACACAACCTAAGCTTAGATGGTATGTTTTGATTGGTTCATGATGAAGCGGGGCCCACCTTGAAAATCAGGGGGCAAGATTACTGAGGGGAGAAGGATTAGTTCGTTAAAGTCTATAAAAATCATCTGTAAGTCTCGCGTTTTTTGTTATCAAGGTATACAAAGCTCAACACTACGTGGCAATAGAGCACTCTCACAGTGAGTATTACACTAGTGTGCAGAAGAAAACGTGTGAGGATATTCAAAGCATTCTATAGTCTATATTACTATTAAACTAGCAAACTAATTCTTTCTTAAATCCACACGGCAAATGTACAAAGTTTGATTAACACCGCACGATTAGGCCCACTAAATTTAATCTAACAGCTAGCCTTAACTTAAATTTGTTCTCTCATGTGCACTTAGTAATTTATGTTGGTTGAACCTCCTTCACCGCACAGGATTATTCGAAGCACCGTCCTCCAACTACGCAATCCCTACGATCACATGAGGACAGAAAAGAAAAAGGAAACCGATTGGAATCGTCTCACCTCGCTCGCTAAGTTCCTCGTCAGGTCGCAGCCCACACCACGTGTCCCTGGCCACCGGACAAGGGTCAGACATCTACACCACACGCGCCGTCGGCTGACCCCCCCCCCCTCCACCACTACAGAACTGACAAGCGCATCACACCTCTCCCACCACGACCCGTGATGCCGGCAGCACCTCCCATCCCCTCGTGTCATCTTCCCTATCCCTACACAGCCGACGATCAAAGGAGGTGGAGCTGACGTCTCCCTCCTTCACCTACATCGACAATGAGCTGAGACGACGCCCTCTCGCCGTGCATGCCCTTGATCTGGACGGCACCGCCGAGCCCGTGGTCCTACTCCTTGGGTCACCGGATCCACCCAAGATCCATCCCATCCTCCCACATCGGCCACCATGGTCATCCTCCTCTGCATCCAAGCTTTGTCCATAAGCTCCATTTGCATTAGCAGGTTTGAGCCTACCATTTTGATCGTGCAAGTCACATGAGCTTGCCGACAACACACAGTTTTTGATCTGGTTTGTTGTTCATCTCACGTGATTCTTTTTGTCGAAAATAATTTGGAACGTTAAAAATGTTGGGAAAGTCGCATGGGAAACAAAAAAAATCCTACGCGCACGAAGACCTATCATGGTGATGTCCATCTACGAGAGGAGATTTGGATCTACATACCCTTGTAGATCGCACAACAGGAAGCGTTAATAAACGCGGTTGATGTAGTGGAACGTCCTCACGTCCCTCGATCCACCCGCGAACCGTCCCCCGATCCGTCCCACGATCCGCTCCGATCTAGTGCCGAACGGACGGCACCTCCGCGTTCAGCACACGTACAACTCGACGATGATCTCGGCCTTCTTGATCCAGCAAGCAAGACAGAGAAGTAGATGAGTTCTCCGGCAGCGTGACGGCGCTTCGGTGGTGCTGAAGAATCTACTCCTACAGGGCTCCGCCGAGCTCCGCATAAATACGATCTAGAGTAAAAACCGTGGTGTTTGTGGTCGGGCTGCCGTGGCAAAATTTGTCTCAAATCAGCCCTAAAACTCCACTATATATAGGAGGAGGGGAGGCTTGCCTTAGGGTCCAAGACCCCAAGGGTGGAGTCCTTCCCTTCCTTCCCACCTTTTTTTCTTCTTTTCTCTTTGATTTTCTTATCCCTTGCGCATAGGCCTTATTGGACTGTCCCACCAGCCCACCAAGGGCTGGTGCGCCACCCCTAGGGCCTATGGGCTTCCCCGGGTGGGTTGGCCCCCTCCCGGTGAACATCCGGAACCCATTCGTCACTCCCGGTACATTCCCGGTAATGCTCGAAAACCTTCCGGCAATCAAATGAGGTCATCCTATATATCAATCTTCGTTTCCGGACCATTACGGAAACCCTCGTGACATCTTTGATCTCATCTGGGACTCCGAACAACATTCGGTAACCACACACATAACTCAACTATACTAAAACATCGCTGAACCTTAAGTGTGCAGACCCTGCGGGTTCGAGAACTATGCAGACATGCCCCGAGGTACTCCTCGGTCAATATCCAATAGCGGGACCTGGGTGCACATATTGGATCCTACATATTCTCCGAATAACTTATCAGTTGAACCCCAGTGTCAAGGATTCAGGCAATCCCGTATGTCATTCCCTTTGTCCTTCGGTATGTTACTTGCCCAAGATTCGGTCGTCGGTATCCGCATACCTATTTCAATATCGTTACCGGCAAGTCCCTTTTTTCGCTCCGTAATACAAGATCATGTGACTTACACGAAGTCACATTGTTTGCAAGGCTTGTGTGTGATGTTGTATTACCGAGTGGGCCACGAGATACCTCTCCGTCACACGAAGTGACAAATCCCAGTCTTGATCCATACTAACCCAACGGACACCTTCGGAAATACCTATAGAGCACCTTTATAGTCACCCAGTTACGTTGTGACGTTTGATACACACAAGGTATCCCTCCGGTGCCAGTGGGTTATATGATCTCATGGTCATAGGAACAAATACTTGATACGTAGAAAACAATAGCAATAAAATGACACGATCAATATGCTACGTTCATAGTTTGGGTCTAGTCCATCACATGATTCTCCTAATGATGTGATCCAGTTATCAAGCAACAACACTTTGCACATAGTCAGAAAACCTTGACTATCCTTGATCAACTGGACAGCCAACTAGAGGCTTGCTAGGGACATTGTTATGTCTATTTATCCACACATGTATCTATGTTTTCATTCAATACAATTATAGCATGGATAATAAACGATTATCTTTAAACAGAAAATATAATAATAACCATTTATTATTGCCTCTAGGGCATATTTCCAACAGTCTCCCACTTGCACTAGAGTCAATAATCTAGTGCTCACATCGCCATGCGATTTACATTGTAATAAATCGAACACCCATACAGTTCTGGTGTTGATCATGTTTTGCCCGTGGAAGAGGTTTAGTCAATGGGTCTGCTACATTCAGATCCGTGTGCACTTTGCAAATATTCACGTCCCCTAACTCGACGTAGTCGCGGATGAGGTTGAAGCGTCATTTGATGTGTCTGGTCTTCTTGTGAAACCTTGGTTCCTTTGCTAAGGCAATGGCACCAATGTTGTCACATAACAAAGTTAATGGATCTAGTGCGCTCGGCACAACTCCAAGATCTGTCATGAACTGCTTCATCCAGACACCCTCCTTTGCCGTCTGAGAGGCAGCCATGTACTCCGCTTCACATGTAGAATCTGCTACGACGCTTTGCTTGGAACTGCACCAGCTTACCGCACCCCCATTAAGAATAAATATGTATGTGGTTTGAGACTTAGAGTCATCCAGATCGGTGTCAAAACTTGCGTCGACGTAACCTTTTACGACGAGCTCCTTGTCACCTCCATACACGAGAAACATTTCCATGGTCCTTTTCAGGTACTTCAGAATATTCTTGACCGCCGTCCAGTGATCCACTCATGGATTACTCTGAAACCTGCATGCCATACTTATGGCCAAGCTGACGTCTGGTCTAATGCACAACATTGCATACATGATAGAACCTATGGCTGAAGCGTAGGGGACGGAACTCATTGTCTTTCTATCTTCCTCAGTTGCTGGGCACTGAGTCTTACTCAATTTTATACCTTGTAACACTGGCAAGAACCCTTTCTTGGACTGATCCATTTTGAACTTCTTCAAAACTTTATCAAGGTATGTGATTTGTGAAAGTCCTATCAGACGTTTCGATCTATCCCTATAGATCTTAATGCCTAGAATGTAAGCAGCTTCTCCTACGTTCTTCATAGAGAAACTTTTATTCAAGTAACATTTTATGCTCTCCAAAAGCTCCACGTTGTTTCCAATCAGCAATATGTCGTCCACATATAATATTAGAAACGCCACAGAGCTCCCACTCACTTTCTTATAAATACAAGATTCTCCAACCACTTGTATAAACCCAAATGCTTTGATCACCTGATCAAAACGCTTATTCCAACTCCGAGATGCTTGGACGAGTGAATAAATGGATCGCTGGAGTTTGCACACTTTGTCAGCATTCTTAGGATCGACAAAACCTTTGGGTTGCATCATATACAACTCTTCCTTAAGAAAACCGTTAAGGAATGCCGTTTTGACATCCATCTGCCAGATTTCATAATCGTAAAAGGTAGTTATTGCTAACATGATTCAGACAGACTTAAGCATCGCTACCGGTGAGAAAGACTCATCGTAGTCAATTCCTTGAACTTGTGAAAAACCCTTTGCCACAAGTTGAGCTTTATAAACGGTCACATTACCGTATGCGTCTGTCTTCTTCTTATAGATCCATTTGTTCTGAATAGCCTTGCGGCCTTCAGGTAGTACTTCTAAAGTCCAGACTTTGTTCTCGTGCATGGATCCTATCTCATAATTCACAGGTTCATTGTTGTCCAACAACATAATCGTTAAGACAGGATTACCGTACCACTCGAGAGCAGTACGTGATCTTGTTGACCTGCGAGGTCCGACAGTAACTTGATCCGAAGTTTCATGATCATCATCATCAATTTGTTCCTCAATCGGTGTCGCAGCAACAGGGGTTTCCCCTTGCCCTGCGCCACCATCAAGAGGAATTAGAGGTTCAACAACCTCATCAAGTTCTATCTTCCTCCTACTCAATTCTTTCGAGAGAAACTCCTTCTCAAGAAAAGCTCCGTTTTAGCAACAAACACTTTGCCCTCGAATTTGAGATAGAAGGTATACCCAACTGTCTCTTTTAGGTAACCTATTGTAACGCCCCGGACACACCCGTCGGCGGTCGTTACTCCTGGCGGGATCTAGACTGGCCCCACATATCAATACTAGTCTTTTCTACGCACTTTGTCCTCACTCATGCGCACCCGGGATCAACTTCCTGGTCGGTCACCCATCCTAGAACTACTCCAAGCTGAGCACGCTTAACCTGAGAGTTATGTTTGAATGGGCTCCCGGAAAAGAAGGAATTCCTTATTGATATGAGTAGTCTATCATCCCTAATAAGCCAGCCTATCACATACACCACCACTCAGAGGAACCGACGTCCTCGTCGGGCCACATGAGCGTTCCCTCTTGGCACAAACGTCTGTGCATCCAGTCCAGTACATGTGTCATGCCGTGTGCCACGACGGGTCACAAACGTCATGAACAACATGACTGCGCACGTGTCCGCAAACATCCATGTAACCGCGAGGGTCGGCTTTGATACCAAACTTGTAACGCCCCGGAGCATCACATCCCCAAACTTTAAGAAACGACAACTTTGGTCTTTTGCCATACCAAAGTTCGTATGGCGTCGTCTCAATGGATTTTGATGGTTCCCTATTTAAAGTGAATGCAATTGTTTCTAATGCATAACCCCAAAATGATAATGGCAAATCGGTAAGAGATATCATAGATCGCACCATCTCTAATAAAGTATGATTATGACGTTCGGACACACCATTACGTCGTGGTGTTCCAGGCGGTGTCAACTGTGAAACAATTCCACGTTGTCTTAAGTGAGCACCAAACTCGAAACTCATATATTCACCCCCACGATCAGACCGTAGGAACTTGATCTTCTTGTTACGATGATTTTCGACTTCACTCTGAAATAGTTTGAACTTTTCAAACGTCTCGTACTTGTGTTTCATCAAGTAGACATACCATATCTACTCAAATCGTCAGTGAAGGTTAGAAAATAACGATATCCGCCGCGTGCCTCCACACTCATCGGACCACACACATCGGTATGTATGATTTCCAACATGTCACTTGCACGCTCCATTGTTCCGGAGAACGGAGTCTTAGCCATCTTGCCCATGGGGCATGGTTCACACGTGTCAAGTGAATCAAAGTCAAGTGACTCCAAAAGTCCATCAGTATGAAGTTTCTTCATGCGCTTTACACCAATATGACCTAAGCGGAAGTGCCATAAAAACATGGCGCTATCATTGTTAACTCTAGCTCTTTTGGTCTCAATGTTATGAATATGTGTATTATCACTATGAAGATTTAATATGAACAATCCTCTCACATTGGGTGCATGACCATAAAAGATATTACTCATAGAAATAGAACAACCGTTATTCTCTGAGTTAAACGAGTAACCGTCTCGCAATAAACAAGATCCAGATATAATGTTCATGCTTAACACAGGCACTAAATAACATTTATTTAAGTTCATAACTAATCCTCATGGTAACTGAAGTGAAACTGTGCCGACGGCGATTGCATCAACCTTGGAACCATTTTCCACGCGCATCATCACTTCATCCTTCGCCAGCCTTCGCTTATTCTGCAGTTCCTGTTTCGAGTTGCAAATATGAGAAACAGAACCGATATCGGATACCCAGTCACTACTACGAGAGCTGGTTAAGTACACATCAATAACATGTATATCGAATATACCTGATTTTTCCTTGGTCGCCTTCTTATCAGCCACATACTTGGGGCAGTTGCGCTTCCAGTGACCCATACCCTTGCAATAATAGCACTCCATTTTTGGCTTAGGTCCAGCTTTGGGCTTCTTTGTCGGATTGGCAACAGGCTTGTCGCTCTTCTTTGAATTACCCTTCTTTCCTTTGTCGTTTCTCTTGAAACTAGTGGTCTTATTCACCATCAACACTTGATGCTCTTTACGAAGTTCTTACTCTGCGACTTTCAGCATCGCGAATAACTCGCTGGGTGACTTGTTCATCCCTTGCATGTTATAGTTCAACACAAAGCTCTTATAGCTTGGTGGCAGTGATTGAAGAATTCTGTCAGTGATAGCCTCTTGTGGGAGTTCAATCCCCAGCTCAGCTAGACGGTTTGAGTACCCAGACATCTGGAGCACATGTTCACTGACACACGAATTCTCCTCCATCTTGCAAGCATAGAATTTATCGGAGGTCTCATACCTCTCGATCCGGGCGTTCTTCTGAAAGATAAACTTCAACTCCTGGAACATCTCATATGCTCCATGATGCTCAAAGCGACGTTGAAGTCCCGGCTCTAAGCCATACAAGACTGCACATTGAAGTACTGAGTAGTCCTCCTTGCGTGCTAACCAAGCGTTCTTAGCATCTTGGTCAGCCGCGGCGGGTGGTTCATCTCCTAGCGCAACATTAAGGACATAATCCTTCTTCCCAGCTTGCAGGAGCAACTTAAGATTACGAGCCCAGTCTACAAAGTTGCGTCCATCATCTTTCAACTTAGCTTTCTCTAGGAACGTATTAAAATTCAGGGTGACTGTCGCGTGAGCCATTGATCTACAACACAAATATTTTCAAAGTGGACTTAGACTATGTTCAAGATAATTAGAGTTTAACTAATCAAATTACTTGCTAAACTCCCACTCAGAAAGTACATCTATCTAGTCATTTGAGTGGTACATGATCTAATTCCACTAGCTCAAGTCCGATCATCACGTGAGTTGAGGATAGTTTCGGTGGTAAGCATCCCTATGCTAATCATATCAACTATATGATTCATGATCGATCTTTCGCTCTCATGTGTTTCGAGGCCATGTCTGCACATGCTAGGCTCGTCAAGCTTAACCCGAGTGTTCCGCGTGTGCAACTGTTTTGCACCCGTTGTATGTGAACGTTGAGTCTATCACACCCGATCATCGGGTGGTGTCTCGAAACGACGAACTGTAGCAACGGTGCACAGTCGGGGAGAACACAATTTCGTCTTAAAATTTTAGTTAGAGATCACCTCATAATGCTACCGTCGTTCTAAGCAAAATAAGGTGCATAAAAGGATTAACATCACATGCAATTCATAAGTGACATGATATGGCCATCATCATGTGCTTCTTGATCTCCATCACCAAAGCACCGACACGATCTTTTTGTCACCGATGCCACACCATGATCTCCATCAACGTGTCGCCATCGGGGTTGTCGTGCTACTCATGCTATTACTACTAAAGCTACGTCCTAGCAATATAGTAAACACATCTACAAGCACACACGTTAGTTTAAAGACAACCCTATGGCTCCTGCCGGTTGCCGTACCATCGACGTGCAAGTCGATATTTAACTATTACAACATGATCATCTCATACATCCAATATATCATATAACATCATTGGCCATATCATATCCCAAGCATACCCTGCAAAAACAAGTTAGATGTCCTCTAATTGGTGTTGCGTGTTTTACGTGGTTGCAGTGGGTATCTAGTAGATCGCATCTTACTTACGCAAAAACCACAACGGAGATGTGCAAATTGCTATTTAACCTCTCCAAGGACCGCCTCGGTCAAAACCAATTCAACTGAAGTTGAAGAAACCGACACCCGCCAGTCATCTTTATGCAACGAGGTTGCATGTCAAGCGATGAAACCAGTCTTTCGTAAGCGTACGAATAATGTCGGCCCGGGCCGCTTCAATCCAACAATACCGCGGAATTGAGAAAAGACTAAGGAGGGCAGCAAATCGAACATCACCGTCCACAAAACCCTTTGTGTTCTACTCGAGATTACATCTACGCGTGAATCTAGCTCATGATGCCACTATTGGGGAACGTCGCATGGGAAACAAAAATTTTCCTACGCGCACGAAGACCTATCATGGTGATGTCCATCTACGAGAGGAGATTTGGATCTACATACCCTTGTAGATCGCACAGCAGGAAGCGTTAAGAAACGCGGTTGATGTAGTGGAACGTCCTCATGTCCCTCGATCCGCCCCGCGAACCGTCCCACGAACCGTCGCGCGATCCGTCCCACGATCCGCTCCGATCTAGTGCCGAACGGACGGCACCTCCGCGCTCAGCACACGTACAGCTCGACGATGATCTCGGCCTTCTTGATCCAGCAAGCAAGACAGAGAAGTAGATGAGTTCTCCGGCAGCGTGACGGCGCTCCGGTGGTGGTGAAGAATCTACTCCTGCAGGGCTCCACCCGAGCTCCGCAGAAATACGATCTAGAGGAAAAATCATGGTGTCTGTGGTCGGACTGCCGTGGCAAAAGTTGTCTCAAATCAGCCCTAAAACTCCACTATATATAGGAGGAGGGGAGGGGAGGCTTTCCTTGGGGTCCAAGACCCCAAGGGTGCGCCGGCCAAGGAGGTGGATGAGTCCACCTCCAATCCTAGTCCAACTAGGATTGGAAGGTGGAGTCCTTCCCTCCTTTTTTTTCTTTTCTCTTTGATTTTCTTATCCCTTGCGCATAGGCCTTATTGGGATGTCCCACCAGCCCACCAAGGGCTGGTGCGCCACCCCTAGGGCCTATGGGCTTCCTCGGGTTGGTTGGCCCCCTTCTGGTGAACATCCGGAACCCATTCGTCACTCCTGGTACATTCCCGGTAATGCCCGAAAACCTTCCGACAATCAAATGAGGTCATCCTATATAACAATCTTCATCTCCGGACCATTCCGGAAACCCTCGTGACGTCCGTGATCTCACCCGGGACTCCGAACAACATTCGGTAACCACACATATAACTCAACTATACTAAAACATCGCCGAACCTTAAGTGTGCAGACCCCGCGGGTTCGAGAACTATGCAGACATGCCCCGAGGTACTCCTCAGTCAATATCCAATAGCGGGACCTGGATGCCCACATTAGATCCTACATATTCTCCGAATAACTTATCGGTTGAACCTCGGTGTCAAGGATTCATGCAATCCCGTATGTCATTCCCTTTGTCCTTCGGTATGTTACTTGCCCGAGATTCGATCGTCGATATTCGCATTCCTATTTCAATCTCGTTACTGGCAAGTATCTTTTCTCGTTCCGTAATACAAGATCCCGTGAATTACACTAAGTCACATTGCTTGCAAGGCTTGTGTGTGATGTTGTATTACCGAGTGGGCCCCGAGATACCTATCTGTCACACGGAGTGACAAATCTCAGTCTTGATCCATACTAACCCAACAGACACCTTCGGAAATACCTGTAGAGCACCTTTATAGTCACCCAGTTACGTTGTGACATTTGATACACACAAGGTATCCCTCCGGTGCCAGTGGGTTATATGATCTCATGGTCATAGGAACAAATACTTGACACGCAGAAAACAATAACAATAAAATGACACGATCAATATGCTACGTTCATAGTTTGGGTCTAGTCCATCACATGATTCTCCCAATGATGTGATCCAGTTATCAAGCAACAACACTTTGCACATAGTCAGAAAACCTTGACTATCCTTGATCAACTGGCCAGCCAACTAGAGGCTTGCTAGGGACATTGTTATGTCTATTTATCCACACATGTATCTATGTTTTCATTCAATACAATTATAGCATGGATAATAAACGATTATCTTTAAACAGGAAATACAATAATAACTATTTATTATTGCCTCTAGGGCATATTTTCATCAAAAAACTGCATTTTCAAATGGTTCTTGCGAATAGAATTTATGAATAGGACAATCGTATTTGCTTTCAGATGTTCTCGTGTATCAAATCCCTGTTCACTGCATACATTGGGATTGAAACGATGCCATGATAGGTGGCATTCACGCTTTATGTATAAGATCAACTCAATCATCTTCAATTAGTTTTATTTCTTGTTATCTAGGTGTTCGAACAACACACAGTCTTTGAACAAGGGGTGTATCGGAGTACACAGTTTGGACCCCTCCGCAGATTGAAACATTTTCGTGATATATAAGTTGGCAATTAGTTTTCTTTCTCGGAGGTAGAATGGCGGCGCTCTCAACCACATACTTAGTATTACCTACCACGATGGGGGGACTTTGATTATTTCACCTACAATTCATCGTCGACAAAATTAGAGCTAGGCTTGCGGGTTGGAAGGGCAGGCTCATGCCAATGGACGGTCACCGCGTGCTTGTGCGGTGCGTTCTAAGTAATCTTTGCAAATTTATGTTGCAGATCAATGGCTCGCGCAGTAGCACCCCTGAATTTTAATGCGTTCCTAGAGAAAGCCAAGTTGAAAGATGATGGGAGCAACTTTGTAGACTGGGCCCGTAATCTGAGGATTGTCCTCACGGTTTCCCAAAAGAGCTATGTCCTTGATACACCGAAAGGTGATGCACCCCCTTCCCAGCGACTGAAGACGTTATGAATGTATGGCAGTCACGTCTGGATGACTACTCAGTAGTTCAGTGTGCGATTTTGTATGGCTTAGAACCGGGACTTAAACGTTTTGAACATCATGGATCATATGAGATGTTATAGGAATTCAAGTTTATATTTGA
Organism: Hordeum vulgare subsp. vulgare; assembly: GCF_904849725.1. Lineage (NCBI taxonomy): Eukaryota > Viridiplantae > Streptophyta > Magnoliopsida > Poales > Poaceae > Hordeum > Hordeum vulgare. The sequence goes on from NC_058519.1 coordinate 563,600,417, forward strand.
GAAGAATGCCCGGATCGAGAGGTATGAGACCTCCGATAAGTTCTATGCTTGCAAGATGGAGGAGAACGGGTTTGTCAATGAGCGCGTACTCAAAATGTTTGGATACTCCAACCGTCTGGCTGTGTTGGGAATCGTTCTCCCGCTAGAGGCGATCACTGACAGAGTTCTTCCATCACCGCCACCTAGCTACAAAAGCTTTGTGATGAACTACAACATGCAAGGGATGAATAAATCAGTCACCGAGCTGTTTGCGATGCTGAAAGTCGCTGAGTTAGAAATTCAGAAGGAACATCAAGTGTTGATGGTCAATAAGACCACCAGTTTCAAGTAAAATGGCAAGGGCGAGAAAGGTAACTTTAAGAAGAGTGGCAAAGCTGTTGCCCTCCCGTGAAGAAATCCAAGGCTGGACCCAAGCGAGAAACTGAGTGCTACATTGCAAGGGGCTGGTCACTGGAAGCGCAACTGCCCCAAGTATCTGGTCGACAAGAAGGCGGCCAAAGCCAAAAAGGTATATGTGATATACATGTTATTGATGTGTACCTCACCAACTTTCGTTGTAGTGTCTGGATATTTGATACCAGTTCGGTTGCTCACATTTGCAACTCAAAACAGGAACTGCGGAATAGGTAGAGGTTGGCGAAGGATGAAGTGACGATGCGCGTGGGAAATGGTTTCAAGTTGATGCGATCGCCGTCGGCACACTCTCACTTTAATTACCGTCGGGATTAGTGATGAACCTGAATAATTGTTATTTAATGCTTGCGTTAAGCATGAACATTATATCTAGATCTTGTTTATTGCGAGATGGTTACTCATTTAAATCAGAGAATAATGATTGTTCTATTTACATGAGTAATATCTTTTATGGTCACGCACCCAATGTGAGGGGTTTATTCCTATTGAATCTCGATAGTAATGACACACATGTTCATAACATTGATGTCAAAATATGTAGAGTTGATAATGATCCGTTTATGTCATATTGGTGTAAAGCGCATGAAGAAACTCCACGCTGATGGACTTTTGGAGTAACTTGATTTTGAATCACTTGACACATGTGAACCATGCCTCGTGGGCAAGATGACCAAAACTTTGTTCTCGGAACAATGGAGCGAGCAAGTGACTTATTGGAAATTATACATACTGATGTGTGTGGTCCGATGAGCATTGAGGCGCGCAGTGGATATCGTTATTTTCTCACCTTCACCGATGACTTGAGTAGATATGGTTATATTTACTTAATGAAAGGCAAGTATGAAACGTTTGAAAAGTTCAAGCAATTTCAGAATGAAGTGAAGAATCATCATAATAAGAAGATCAAATTCCTACAATCTGACCGAGGAGGAGAATATCCGAGTTATCAATTTGGCACTCACTTAAGACAATGTGGAATTGTAACACTAAAACCAAATGGTATGTCCGAGTGTTCTATGATGTCTCTTGCCGATTTGTCGTTATCATTTTGGGGTTATGCATTAGAGACAGTTGCATTTACTTTAAATAGGGCACCATCAAAATCCATTGAGACGACACCATATGAACTATGGTTTGGCAAGAAACCAAAGTTGTCGTTTCTTAAAGTTTGAGGATGTAATGCTTATGTCAAAAAGTTGCAGCCACAAAAGCTAGAACCCAAAGCGGAAAAATGTTTCTTCATATGATACCCAAAAGAGACAGTTGAGTACACCTTCTATCTCAGATTCGAAGGCAAAGTGTTTGTTGGGAACATTTCTGCCCCATATGGTTGGGAATGGGGATGTCGGTAAGCCCGGACGTTTGAGGCCGGTTTGAAAGGCCCGTCTGGGTCGCATTTTCGCAACTGGGCAGTGACCAGACGGTCTGCTCACGCGTTTGAGGAGGTTTAAGGGGTCCGATTGTAGATGCTTTTAGTGAGTGTAGATGAATTTTACAATCTCCCCTAATAATAATGCGCGCAACGCTTCTGTCGTACGTCGCTGACTTTTTTGCAAAAACACCTCTCGCTTTTCCGGTATTCAACCCGCAGTCCATTTTTAAGTCAAAAAATGAATCGTTTTTTGCGTTTTGTAGAAAACCCCCTAATGTTTCAGGTAATCAACCCGCAGTCCGGATTTAAGTCAAAAAATGAATCCTTTTTTGCAATTTTCCAAAGCCCTCCTCATGTTTCAGGTAATCAACCCGTCCTCCGTATTTTAACAAAAAAACCCTAACTTTTCAGTTAATCAATCCATATTTTATCTAAAACGAAATTATCTATATCTTTTAAACCGTAACTCCGATTTTAACATGTTATATATGAAATTTGATTAAAAAATGTGTAGAATCTAAATATGATGTTATTTTTAGCTGTTGAATACTTCTTAAATAATATTTTTGGTAAAAACTTAATTTGTAATGCACGGTCCTTTTTTCTCTCTCTTTCCGACGACGATACGAATTGCAATAGACATCCATTAAATTAAAACCAAATTGAAAGGAAAGAAAACATCGTTAACAACACATGCACACCTTTGAAAAACCTCGTGGGGAGAAACAACATATTTCTCATCTTATTCCGAATGACTGTATATTCAAACGCGTTTTCATTGTGTGAGCACTAAAGCCATCGTCGGCAACACAAATGTGATGTCATGTGAAAATATATTGCATTAAGAGCATGTGTTATTTTTTCTTCCGTTGCAAACGCAGGGGGCTCTTTTGCTAGGAACCAAAAGAGGCCTAAAACTTGAAGGGGGAGAGAAAAACAACTTAAAACCCCAATTCGCCACCATGGCCTCCGCCTCTGCTTCTCTCTCCTCTCTCGCTTCCTCCGCCGCCGCCGCCGCCGCGATCTCCTCCGGCCCCGGCTGCCCTCCTTCCAAGCCCCTTCGCGATCTAAAGCCTCTTCATCTTTCCGTCAGACTGTTCTCCCGTCTCGGCAAACCTCAATCGCTCTCCTGCTCCGGGCCGCTCGCCCCTCGCGCCGCCACTGGCGACGGATCGGGTGCCGGGAACCGCGGGGACGACTCAGGAGGAAACGGCGGAAAAGGTGGAGGCGGCAACGATGGCGACGAGGACTACGAGGAGGCCGAGTTCGGGCCGCTGCTCGGCTTCAGCGAGGTGGTGCGCCTCGCGGCCGCCCGTGGCGTCACACTCCCGGCCGACATGATTGAAGCCGCCAAGGACGCCGGCATCCGGGAAGTGATTTTGCTCCGATACTTCGATTTGCAGGTACACCGAATCGCACACTTCTTTTACTGAGGCGTAAATCCGGCGGTATCCTCACCTCTTTCCCTCTCCGCAGGCCGCACCGTGGCCACTCGCCGCGATGGTCCGGGCCTTCTCAGTGCTCCGGAACAGAATGCTCGCCGATCCGTCATTTCTCTTCAAAGTTGGCATCGAGGTATGTGGGATTGATAGTTGACTATTTTTTGTATCAGAACTCAGAGATGGTGTTTTTATATTTCAGTCGTATGCTATTTTGAAGTTGGGGTTTCGGACTGAATGCAGGTTGTGATCGACTCCTGCTGTGCGACGCTTGCGGAGGTGCAGAAGAGGGGGGAGGATTTCTGGGCAGAGTTTGAATTGTATGCTGCTGACATTTTGATCGGGATTGTTGTTGATATCGCCCTCGTTGGGATGTTGGCTCCATATGTGAGATTGGGAAAGGCGTCTGCTTCGACGGGGCTGTTAGGGAGGTTCAACCGGATGACTGGAGCTTTGCCAAGCAGGTGAAATTACATTTCACTATAAGTTGCCACTACAGTTGATAGATAATATGAGAAGTAAAATAAGGTGCCCAGGTTGTAGTTTCATTTATCATGGCCATCAGACTCGATCCAAGAAATGGAATAGATGGTGTGATAGATTCTGATTTCTGAGTACTCTTCTGAATACAATTTTTTTCCCCAGTCCGGCATGCTGATTTTATGGTCTTTTACCTGCAGTGTTTTTGAAGCTGAAAGGCCAGGCTGCAGATTTACAGTCCAACAAAGAATTGGGACTTACTTTTATAAGGTAATGAATCTTACTTCAAAAGTATTCACTCTGAATTTAGCATAATTATCTGGTAGTTTGTTTTGAATTGCTGGAGCACCAGTACGTTGTTTGAACTGGGTTGTTTTTATCCCAGGGCGTTTTGTATGGCTCAGTTGGATTTTTCTGTGGTATTATCGGCCAGGGAATTTGCAATATGATAATGAATGCCAAGAGGTAATGTTTGTGCCTTTTGTGCTCTTGACACATGTGATGTATAGTTTAATCTTCCAAAAATACGATCGAACAACACATAATATTTTTATTTCTTCCATTTTGCTCTCCTTTTGTAAGGTCTTTCTACAGGCTTTCATTGTTGTTTCATTCACCACCTCAGTATTGCTAATGAATATTATTCTCAAAATATGTTTTTCAGGAGTGTCAAAAAAACAGATGAAGATATTCCTGTTCCACCACTTATTAAAAGTGCTGCTCTTTGGGGTATGTATATTGTGTATTTTCATTTTACTACTCCGCCTGGAATTACTTGTCGTAGAAATGGATGTATTTAGAACTGAAATACATCTAGATACATCCATTTCCGCGACAAGTATTTCGGGACAGAGGGAGTACTTATTATTTTACTTGGACCACATGTTCAGTAATTGGCTAATTGCAAATACGGGTTTGATTTCCACTAAAGAGATATCTAAGAGCTGGGACAGACAGACACACGAGCATACTTTAATATTTAAATGTCTTGAGTTTCGCATAGGTTTACAAAAAGTTCTTGAACATTTCTGTAACTAATGTTAATTTAGACATTCTCCTGCAGTTTAAATCTAAATTGATTCCGTTACTCGATAGTACTATCTATGTGCCTTTTCTGCAGTGGGCTTTTTGATTTATGCTCCAAACTAGTACTAGACGCAAATAACGTTTCTATGTTCCATTCCTCAACTGACAAGCAATATTGACATGTAGGCGTATTCCTTGCTGTATCATCTAATACACGCTATCAGATCATCAACGGTCTGGAGCGAGTAGTTGAGGCATCACCAGTTGCAAAGGGTGCCCCTCCTGTTGCAATGGCATTTACCGTTGGTGTTCGCTTTGCCAATAACATCTATGGTGGAATGCAGTTTATCGATTGGGCTCGATGGAGTGGTGTCCAGTAATGGTGAGTGATCCTGTTATAGTTGTTCATCTTGTCATCTTCTCACCAATAGTACGTCATGGAAAATTAATTCTATACACCTATTCAGTTGTTGATCATCAAGTGCTTCCCGGTGATATCCTACCATTATGTTGCATCATTTGGAAGGCTGTCTAATCATTCCATTCTTTACAAATAATTTTTGCATACCCTAACAAAACATTGAAATTTGCTGTATTTTTCAGGGAGGAATTCAATCAAGAATACAAGGATTTGTTGACGTTTTTCACCTTTGCCGAGAGGCAAGCTGCTGCCCCGTGGTGAAATTCCATCATTTGGAAAAAAAAGTGAAGAATCAGATGGCATTGCAAGGTTGTCATACATGGGCTATGAATAGTATCATTTCAATTACTCTATTTCTGTACTGAGACGAACGCTGGTGTAATTTGTCTAATGCATTGTTTAGTTTATCACATGAGCAATGTGGCTTGGCTGCCCAAAAATAATGGCGTGGGACGTAGCAAGGGTACCTATCATATTGGAAAAACTGAAAAAAAATGATGTGGGATCTATTTTGTGCGAAGGATGTTCCAATTTGTCGGCTAACTTAAACCTCACTGGGTAATGGCAGAAGGACATCTGCCGAAAATGACATGACTGACTCATCCATCATATGACTAGCCGTCGAATGAAGAAGTCCTAGCATGACAAATCACAAGTGAAGGCGTGTTGCAACCCAACTGGCCTAGACCATCCACTTTGAACACGCAATGGTCCTGACCATGGCGGCTATCGCTCTCCTGCCGCTGTTGGTGACGCTACTAGCCACGGCCGTCCGCCGTTGACCGACGAACTGCGGCCTGATCGACTTGTCCTACCCGTTCGGCATAGGCCCCGGGTGCTCCCTGCCCGGATTCAACCTCACCTGCGACGCCAACACGTACAGGAAGCGCCTCTTGCTCGGCAGCCCCAACGTGACGGTGGACTACACGATCTTCGCGAGCGGCTTCGTTTCCTCGCTCGCCGTCAACATCCTGCGCACGTACGGTGCGCATGAGACCCGGCGCCGGGACGTTCTCTGCCCCATGGGACGGCCCCGGCAGGCCGTTCGCCATCTCCGGCGTGTCCAACATGCCGCTGTTCGTCCTCGGCTGCGGCGTCACGGCCACGCTGCTCGACCGTGGGGCTGCGGTGGGGAACTGCTCCGTGGTCTGTGCCGGGGAGGAGGTCATGCGGAGGCTGCCCAACGGGCTCTGCGTCGGCGTGGGCTGCTGCCGCATCGACCTACGCGTAAACCTCCGTGCGTTCGCGTCCAACCTATCGCGCACCGGCGGCGACGGTGTCAGCCGGGACAAACTCACCTTCTTCGTCACCGGCCGGGACAGGTACACGTTCCGGCCCAGCGATCTGGAGCGTGACATTCACCCCGACATGGTTCCTCCGGCTCTGCTGGATTGGGCCATCCCCGGCCAGCCTGACTGCCGGCGCGCCATGGACGACAGAGTGACATATGCCTGTGTCAGTAACCACAGCGAGTGCCGGGACTCGCCGATCGGAGGCTACCTCTGCCACTGCTCCAGAGGCTTCTCCGGCAACCCCTACGCCGTCGATGGGTGCGTGCCAGACCAAGGTAGTCCCCCCTCCATCTCTGTCATGGCACCTGAATGCCAAACCGATAGCTATGTCATGAACAAGTTTGGATTGACCATTTTCTTCATTTTCCGTCCAACAGTTTATGGCTCCATCCACTCATCCAGCCAAAGACGAACTGTCCGAGGATGTGCGGGAGCGTGAGCGTTCCATTCCCCTTCGGCACAGAGCTGGGCTGCTTTGCGAGGATCCATCTTTACCTGACATGTAACCCAGGGTCTTCTCCTGCCATCCTCCAAATGACCCAGCACTCGCTCGTCACCGACATATCCATCGACGAGGGCGTGTTGAGGATTCAGAAGCGGTCCGACTCGGGTGATTTCTTGAGGGATCGAGACACCACGCTCTACTCATTCTCCGGAGAATCTGGCATGGTGAAGTGGGCTGTGGATGACCCGACGTGCAGGGAGGCGATGCTGAGCAAGGAGTACAGGTGCTTGAGCGCTCATAGCCGCTGCCTAGAGGTCACCGACGACAGAACAAGCAAGCATGTGGGATACAGGTGCAAATGCTCTTCCGGTTTCCAAGGAAATCCTTACCTCCAAGGTGGATGCACAGGCAAGTCCTTGATCTATATATATGCTTAATTTTCCTACTCCGTGGAATGGTTACCGCGGGATTCTGATGGTGCTTGGTGCGATTTGCAGATATCAACGAGTGCTTGCAGTCAGATAAACACACTTGCAATGGAGTCTGTCAGAATACCCTCGGAAGTTTTACTTGCTCTAGTTGCCCGCGCGGGACAGATTTTGACACAACTGCCAGGAAGTGCAAAGCATCCAACGTTATCTCAGGTACGGCATTCTCAGCAAATTCAGCTAGCTGCAGTTTGCAAGATCATCCGAGTCCACTACTTTTGTAAGTGAATGGTTGCTAACACGTACGGTGGTAAACAAATGCAATGTGACGCAGGTGTTACCATTGGAATTAGCTCCGGCGGGGGGATTCTGTTTCTTGCCGTGATTACGACCATTATCATCCGTAGATGGAAGAAAGGCGCCCAGAAACAGCTGAGGAGGAGGTGCTTCCGCAAGAACAAAGGAATCCTCCTTGGACAGCTCGTCTCGTCTGACCCAAGTGCCAGCGACAGCACCAAGATATTCTCCCTGGAAGAGCTAGAGAAGGCGACCAACAACTTTGACCAATCCCGCGTGGTCGGCCGCGGCGGCCACGGGACTGTCTACAAGGGCATCCTGACGGACCAGCGCGTGGTCGCCATCAAGAGGGCAATGCTGGTGGCGAGCGCCGAGATCGAGCAGTTCATCAACGAGGTTACCATCCTGTCGCAGATCAACGAACGTCGTGAAGCTCCATGGATGCTGCCTGGAGTCCGAGGTCCCTCTGCTCGTCTACGAGTTCGTCTCCAACGGCACGCTCTACGGCCTCTTGAACGGCGAGCAAGATGGCAGGCCTTTACCGATGCCCTGGGAGGAGCGCCTAAGGATAGCCGCCGAGATCGCCGGCGCGCTCACGTACCTGCACTCGGCGGCTTCGATGTCGATCCTTCATCGGGACATCAAGTCCATGAACGTGCTCCTCAACGACAGCCACACGGCAAAGGTTTCGGATTTCGGCGCGTCGAGGTCGATGCCGGTTGACCAGACACATCTGGTCACCGCCGTGCAAGGCACCTTCGGCTACTTGGATCCGGAGTACTACCACACGGGCCGATTAACCGAGAAGAGCGATGTTTACAGTTTCGGCGTGATTCTTGTCGAGCTGCTGATGAGGAAGAAGCCGCTCGTTGAGAACGAGAATGGCGAGAAGCAGAACCTGTCCAACTACTTCCTGTGGGCTATGGGGGAGAGGCCTCTAGAGGAGGTGGTGGATAAACAGGTTGTGGAGGAAGAAGATATGGAGGTGGTCAAGCACGTGGCTTTCTTGGCGCGAGAGTGCCTGAACCTGAGAAGGCAGAAGAGGCCTAGCATGAAGGACGTGGAGATGAGGCTGCGATTCTTGAGGGCACGGAAGGTTGCTCTAGGAAAGGATGAAGTGGCTCACCGTGAAGTAGGAGGAGGAGATTGGCGTGGAGGCATGGTTCCGGTGGCTGGTCACCTTGGCACACGTCAGTATAGTCTGGAGCAAGAGTTCGTCTCGTCCTTGCGCATACCACGATAATTTGTCTTCCCTGGCTAACATTCCACTGTTTATGATGTCCTCCTATCCTATACCGGTTGGAGTTAGTAAGGGAGCTGATCTCTTTTAAGCGAGAATTGTTTGGCAATGAGATATAAGGACATGTACAATGATGCTATCTTAGTACTATTATGTAGGATAAATGATGAAGTGGAGTAGAGAGAATTCATAAAAAAAAGTTTATCTTCTCTTATTTAAGAGAGAACAAGAGGTGACCTCTTAGCACAATATGTCTCACCATGTTTTTAGGAATAACTAGTTATTGAAGATAAGGCTAAGATGTGACCCGTTGTAAGACATATTTTTTATCATCTCTAAATTAAATGCAAGACTTAAGATAGGACCATCTTATCTGTGAAATGTAAAAACGAGAGAAGGGAATAAAATGATGGAACCGTTGCTTTCATTGATGGATTGGGAGTATATATACCCCTGGTACAAGGCAGTTACAAAGAGGAGGCAGTTGCTACAAGTAGCAACCGACATAGCGGGGATTAATCCTTTAATTAATTTAATTAATTTATTTCTAACACTCCCCCTAATCACTGCTTGTCTTGGATATTTATTATCTTGATGAAGACTCCTCTTTGTATGTGTCTTTGAGAATGTCCATCATCTTCGTGAAAGCCTTTGTGTAATCTTGAAAGTCTCCCCCAAAAACCCTTTGGGAAATATATGAGGAGAATAGTGTAGATATGTTGCTAAAACTCTTTTAAACCCGGTGGGAAAATAATAAGGAGAAAATAGTGCAACATATAATGATTATTGTCTCTTGATAACTCAATCGAGAAAACCTTTGAAGAAGGAGAAAAATCAATTGTGAGTTTAGAGAATAATTAATATGTATTAAATACTTCCTTTAAAAACCCAATAGGGAAAATAGAAAGTATAGCATATGATTTTGATAATATATTGCCTCATTAAAAACCTTTTTTATGAGAAAACTGATGCAAAACTCATAAAGGAAAAGAGTACAATAATTATTATCTGGTGATAATTAATGGGTTATGAGTCTAGGATTTTCTCCCCCTGAAATTTGCAAATCTCGAAAACGTCTCATACCAATTCCATGAATATATTTCTGGAATGTTGAATTTGGTAAAGACTTTGTGAACAAATCTGCTAGATTGTCACATGATTTGGTTTGCAAAATATCAATTTCTCCATCCTTCTGTAATGCATGAGGATAGAATAGCTTAGGAGAAATGTGTTTTGTGATATTACTTTTCACATAACCCATTTGCATTTGAGCAATGCAGGCTGCATTATTTTCATATATAATAGTTGGTAATCCTAATGAACCAACACCACATGAAGTTTGAATATGGTTAATCATCCTACGAAGCCATACACATTCCTTAGATGCTTCAAATAATGCAATAATTTCAGAATGATTAGTGGAAGTTGCTACGAGAGTCTATTTTGTTGACTTCCATGAAAAAGCAGTTCCACCATATAAGAATACGAAACCTGTTTGTGACCTAGCATTGTGAGGATCAGATAGATAGCCAACATCAGTATATCCTACCATAGTCATATCTTGGTTTTTCTGATAGAATAAGCCAAGATCTTTTGTGCCGTGTAAATATCTAAGGATATTCTTTACTCCCGTCCAATGACGTTTTGTTGGAGCAGCGCTATGTCTAGCTAGTAAATTTACTTCAATTGCAATATCAGGCCTGGTGCAATTTGCAAGGTACATTAGCGCATCAATGGCACTGAGATACGGGAACTCAGGTCCTAATATCTCTTCGTCATCATCCCTAGGTCTAAAAGGATCTTTATTCATATCAAGGGATCTGACAACCATAGGTGTTTTGGTTGGATATGATTTATCCATATTAAAATTTTCCAAAACCTTCTGAATATATGCAGATTGGTATACTAAAATTCCTGAGGGAAGATGCTCAAGCTGTAAGCCTAAGCAGAATTTGGTCTTTCCCAAATCTTTCATCTCAAATTCCGCCATTAGATGATTGCGTGCTTATTCTATATCAGGTGTACTCCCAATGATATTGAGGTCATCAACGTACACTGAGATGATGCAAAATCCATTTGAGGACTTCTTTATAAATACACAAGGGCAATCATCATTATTTGAGTAGCCTTTTTGAATAAGGAACTCACTCAGTCGGTTATACCACATTCTATCCGACTGTTTTAAGCCATATAGTGACTTTACACAATATGCGTTGCGATTTGCTTTTAGATTCGGCATTTTAAGTCCTTCAGGGACTTTCATATATATGTCCGATTTGAGTGACCCATATAAGTATGCTGTCACTACATCCATCAACTGCATAGATAAATTCATTTGTACTGCCAAAGATATTAAGTATCGAAACGTTATTCCACTCATTACAGGAGAGTATGTATCATCGTAATCGATGCCGGGTCTCTGCGTGAACCCTTGTGCTACAAGCCTCGCTTTGTATCTCACCACCTCATTATTTTCATTCCTTTTTTGAACAAAAACCCATTTTGCTCCAACAGGGAAGACATTATGAGGAGTAGGTATTACCGAGGAAAATACCTCTCTTTTGTTGAGCGAGCGCAGTTCTGCCTCAATTGCTTCCTTCCATTTAGGCCAATCAGGACGCTTGAGGCACTCCCTGACGGTCTTTGGTTCTGGATCCAGTTGAAGGGTTTCAGCAATTTCAGAGGCGAAATATATGTCGACAATTGTAGTCTCTCTATTATATGATTCTCCTGATTCTGTATAGTTTATGGAAATTTCTTTTATACCTTCAGACTTTATGTGATTTCCCACAACAATAGAATCATGGTGTTCCGATGTCCCAGCTATTATGTTTTTATGCGCATTTATGCTAGGTTCAAGATGTTGAGCATCTGGTTGGTGTCCTTCAACTTGAGGTTCAATTGCATTTACTGGTAGAGGATTTGATTTCCTTTGTTTCCGCGGAGGCTTTTGAGAAGCTATATTCCGACTAACCAGATTTCTCCCCCTCTTACTCTCATTTGGGGTTTGAGTGGTTTTAGTTGGTACCTCCATTCGTCCTGGTGCATTAACAACGGGAATATGTGATTTAGTGACACCTTTATGGTCAGTAAATGCATCTGGCAGATTATTTGCAATGTGTTGCAAATCTATGATCCTCTGAACTTCAGTTTCAGATTCTTTAGTACGTGGATCTAAGGACTGAATGCATGTTACATTCCAATCTATTTCCTGGCATTCTCTGTGGTTTGATTCTCCCCCTAATGCCGGAAAATGGTCCTCATCAAAAATAGAATCAGCGTAACGGGCAGTAAACAGGTCCCCTGTAAGAGGTTCGAGATATTTTATTATTGACGGAGAGTTATAACCCACATAGATCCCTAGTTTTCTATGGGGGCCCATGGATGTACGCTGCGATGGTGATATCGGTACGTATACTGCGCAACCAAATTTTCGCAGATGGGAAATACTTGGCTGAGTGCCACGTACTAGTTGCAGCGGGGAGGTTGTATGATATGCAGTTGGTCTGATTTGTATCAGATCTGCGGCGTGTAATACCGCATGTGCCGAACAAGATGCTGGTAAATTACAATTCTGTAATAGTGGTCGAGCAACTAATTTTACTATTTTTGATGAGAGATTCAGCCAAACCATTTTGAGTATGAACATAAGGCACATAATGTTCTAAACGAATGCCTATAGCCATGCAATAGTCATTGAATGCACGTGAATAAAATTCAGCGGCATTATCCATTCGAATTGTTTTTATCCTATTTTCAGGATGATTTTCTCTTAATTTGATAATTTTAGCAATTAGCTTGGCAAAAGCATGATTTCGTGTGGACAATAGACACACATGTGACCATCTAGTAGATGCATCTATGAGCACCATGAAATATCTAAAAGGTCCTGATAGTGGTTGAATTGGACCACATATATCTCCTTGAATGCGTTCAAGAAAATTTAATGACTCATTTTTAACTTTAAGATAAGATGGTTTTATAATTAATTTTCCAGTTGCACATGCGGTGCATACAAAATCTGATGATTTTGGGAATTTTTTAGTTGGAAGACTGTGACCAATAGAATTGTCAATAATTATTCTCATCATCCCAATGCCAGGATGACCTAGGCGATCATGCCAAGTCTTAAATTTATCAAGGTCTTGAAAAATTATTTTGTACGCAACATGTGATACGGGTTTTATATAAGTGTAATATAATCCAGATGAAAGTGAGGGGAATTTCTCAAGAATTTGTTTCTCAGACCCATTACTCTTTGTTAAAAGAAAATGTTCAGAATTATTTTCAGATATTGTTTCCAAATGGAAGTTATTTGATCTGAGGTCTTTGAAACTTAGAAGAGTGCGTGTAGATTCAGGATACAATAGTGCATCCTCAATTACAATTGTAGTACCCATAGGTAGAACGAGTGTGGCTCGTCCTGAACCAATAATCGATGCATCGCGACCGGCGATGGTCATAATATTCCCTTTTCTCTTAGTTAGAGTTTGGAAATATTTTATTTCCCTTAATATTGTGTTAGTGGTACAACTGTCCACCAAACATAATTCTTCTTCCATTGGATTATTTTCCCGTAAAATCTATATAGAGTAAGATAATATTTTAGGAAACTTTATTCATATTACTCACATATAAATATACATATATACAAAGTATTCATATTACAGTTACAAATATAAATATGATATTATGTTTGAATTACATAATACGATTGGTCCGTAGGACTTTATTCTACTTAGAGTTATACAAATTATAACATCCATTATTACAATAAAATAGCTGATAACATCAAATGAGTGATGTGGAGATTATATGAGATCTCCATATGCGTCTTGGGTGTATTCCACCATCAGGTTGTCAATATCAAGAAGATCTTCATCCTTCTGCCTTGTTTCCTTAGGAGCGCTTTGAGAAGTGCTAGCTGCAAGGTTTTCTTCTTGTTGTAAGGTATTGAAGTGAGATTCAGCTTTTCCATGAACTTGTTTGCCTTTCCCAGTGGATTTGATGTATAAGTCCGCTAGATGCTTGGGAGTTCGACATTTGCTAGTACGATGGTTAGTACATCCACACCTTTGACAAATCTCGGAGTTGGTGTTTCGGTCATTTTTCTTGAAGTGACCTTTACCTTTAGATTGACCAAAGTTTTTCTGCTTGTTGTTTCTTTTCCACTTTCCATTGAATTTCTTGAAATTCTTTTTGTTGCCCCCATACTTTTTAGTAAACTGAGTGTTAGCATGTGCTTCAGGGAGTGGCATTGAGCCCGTTGGGCGTGTCTGATGATTCTTCATGAGAAGTTCATCATGTTTCTCAGCCTGAAGTAAAGTGTATATGAGCTCAGAATACTTTTTGTATTTTTGTTGACGGTACTGTTTTGTAGTACTCTCATCGAGGGGTGGAAAGTGCACAAGGTTTTCTCAATAAGATCTTCTTCGGAAATTGCTTGATTGCAAAACCTTAGTTTTGAGTTAACCTTGTGAACTGCAGAGTTGTATGCTGCCACAGATTTAAAATCTTGAAACCTTATGAGGGACCATTCTCTCAGTGCTTCCGGCAGCATAACTGCTCTTTGTTGGTCATATCTCTCCTTGAGAGAGTTCCACAAAGCTAGTGGATCTTCTTCCATCAAATATTCTGACTTTAAGTCCGGATGGAGATGGTGCCTTAAGAAACTTAAAGCTGTATATTTGGCCGCCGTGGGGATTTCTCCGGCGCCTTCATCGGGTGTGATGATAGTGGAACCGAGTTTACGGCTTTCAAGGGCTATCTTTGCATCCATTGCCCATGGTAAATAGTTACTACCATCTAGTTCAAGTTCATGAAATTCACGATGCATGACGCGAGCCATTTCCTGCATGGTATTATCATGCATAATTTAGTTTTACTATGAGAGTAAAATATAAGTACAACAAATGCTTCAAGGAAGCAAAATTTTCAAGTATAGCTGATGCTTTATACATATATGTGTAGACCTCATTTTATGTATATGACACTTTGAAGATAGTCACCATTGCGGTGTTGATCTCACAGTAATGAAGAGCATAATCTGGTTTTGACCAGTAGATGTTCATATGTCCATTACCTTGTGTCATACTATATTTTTACAAAAACACTTTGAAGGTAATCATCTCTCAAAAGATTAGATGTAGACCTCACAGCAAGAGTGGATAATCTGCAGTTTTATGCAATAGACCACACAATTACCTTGTGATTTTGCGAGTATAAAATTCGAGGTAGTCACATCAATTTCACATATTTGGGAGAGCACTCGAAGATAGTCATTTTTCCAAAAGAATGGAGGCAAGATGTAGATCTTTCAATGATGAGGATAATCTGCAAAGTGCAGTAAATGCCTCATCTACCTTGTGTTCCCGAAATTTGAATTGTAAAAAAAAATGTTGTACTTGAAAACTACATATTCTAAAAAAAATGAAAAATGCTGAGGCAATCATATAGAATATGTACACATAGTCTGAGACTTTATTTTAGACAATACATAGTCTAATTATTCAAACGTACAATACAATACCGAGTGAATATAATAAGCAGAGGTTCTTAATACAGTGAGATATCACACCCAAATAAAAGGAACAGGCTGTTACAATATAGTAATACTGTGATTATACTAGCACAACATACTAATTGTTACTTTATTTAGGCAGTCTATACGTGGTGGATTCTTGGCCTGTAGGCCTTTGTGGAGAGCAAACGTGGCCTTTTGGAGAGAGAAACGTGGCCCATGCACCTCACGAGTAGATAAGGGAGCACAGAGCAGCCAACGCATCAGGGTTTTCTCATAGCGCCGCCACTCTCATTCCCATCTATTCTGGCTCAGTCTCGTGCAGGAACTCACCACGCCAACCCTCCTCTCCCCATGGCCGCTTCTTCAAGGGAGGCGGGGTCTTCCCCGCGCCGCCACACGGCCACCGCCGCTGCTGCTTGCCCCGGGGGCGCCGGTGAGGCCGAGGGCCGCCGGCGACCACACGCCTCGGACTGCAGCGCGGTTCTGCGTCATGGCCGCGGCGAACTGCCGCAGGATGCGGCGCGCCTCTGGTGGAGGCGTGGGAGGGAGGAGTGGTGCTGGAGGCGGGGGCGGAGTCGCCGGTGATGGTGGAGGCAGCGTCGACGACGAGCCCTGGCCCTCTCCTTCTTCTTCCATCTTGATGGCACCGTTCAGATCGGGAACAGCGGGGTAACCGCCCGTTTCCGCTGCTGCCGGCGTCGAGGACGGCAGATCCGAGACGGGGCCGTATCCTTGGGGGAAGAGGTGCTCCGGCAGTTCGTCTGATGGCGTCGACGACGGTAGCCGCGGTGGTGCCCCCGTACGCGCTGGGCACGGTCCGAACTCGTGCTGCATGCAGTACGGGGGTAGAGGTGGCAGCGCGAGTTCGCAAGGGAACATCTCTTCTTCTCCCAGGAACGGTGCTGATGGCCGTGCAAGAAGCCAATCCATAGGAGGGATGTTGAAGGCGGATGGCGGAGTGGCCGGTGCGATGTAGTCGCCGGCGACGGCCGGAGCCGAAGGCCCGGCCTGATGTATTGGAGGTATGTCTCCATTTGCAGCAGGGGTCGGAGCGGAGGATCCAGCCCGGTGCATCGTCGGTGCTTGCCCACGTAGTGGGTGGTTGCCTCGCCGGGCATAGCCACAGCGACGGTTCTGGTGGTGGTTCCTGGCGAAGAAGCGACAACGAGGGCCACTCGTGACACCAAGTCCATGACGGCGTCGTGCAGCCTGGTGATGAGTGCGAGGAAAGCGATGGCGACGGCTTTCCTGCTGGATGTAGCGAGCGAAGGCAAAAGCAAGGGATGGCAGGCTCTCTCCTGCCATGTTCTTACCTTTTCATCTTCTCTGTCGGCCTTTTTTCTTGTGTGTGTCGGTAAAGCAAGTGCTGATAACGTGTGAAATGTAAAAACGAGAGAAGGGAATAAAATGATGGAACCGTTGCTTTCATTGATGGATTGGGAGTATATATACCCCTGGTACAAGGCAGTTACAAAGAGGCAGTTGCTACAAGTAGCAACCGACATAGCGGGGATTAACCCTTTAATTAATCTAATTAATTTATTTCTAACATTATCAACCATTGTACATGCCCTCATGCTATCTTAGAAATGCCATGTAGGATAAATGATGAGGTGGAGGAAAGAGAACTCATAAAATAAGATTTGTTTTCTCTTATTTAAAAGAGAACAATACTCCCTCCGTCCAGAAATATTTGTCGTGGGAATGGATGTATCTAGATGTATTTTAATTCTAGATACATCCATTTGTATGACAAGTAATTTTGGATGGAGGGAGCATGTCTTATCATGTTTTTAGGAATAACTAGTTATTGAAGATAAGGCTAAGAGGTGATCCATTGTAAGATATTTTTTTGTCATCTTTAAATTACATGCAAGACTTAAGATAAAAACCATCTTATCAATCATTGTACATGTCTTAAGGACAAGAAAAAGTATCATCTTGTAAAATGGGCTGAGGTTTGTCGGCCCAAACAACAAGGGGGCTTGGGATTGTTGAACCTTGTAAAAAGCATCACCGAAAATATTGATTATTCTCACGTTCATTTGCTAAATTTGGGTGGTGTGTGGTTCAGAATATTTTGGATTGTCTAACTTACCAGTGAATGTGAGAATAATGATCTCTTCCTCGGTATCTCAGTTTTAAAATAAAATAAAAATAAAAAATGAAGATATATGTTCGGGTATTTGCTTTGCTATGATCTATTTGTATTTGCGGGAATGACCTATGCTTTGAATGCAAAAGGATTATTGGCCCTTTTGTGATTATTTATAAAACTTGTCGGCTCATTTAACCATGGTCCATTTTGCAGATAGGAGAGGAAGAACAAATGGAGCTGAGGTGGAGGGTAAAGCAAATAGAGCAGGTATAAAAAATGTTCAACGCGTCGAGAGGGTGGCATCATGGAATTCTCAGAATGGATGGTGGTTGAAGATGTAGATCAAGCATTCTTGAGCTTGTCCATCATATCTGGCAACGAAACAAAAGACATCTCTAATGTTGTTGCACGCTTCGGAATTCTATCGCCTTCACTTTATATATTCTCTTGAACTCCTATATTACTAGCTCTCCGTAGTCTGTAATAAGACGGAGCTACCTCTATGGCATTGGTGTCAGCTGACATCATTGATTTTTGAGAAATTCTTCACTAATTTTTCTTGTAGAACTATTTATTTGTTAAGATGACCCCATTATGTATAGAGGTGACCCCATAGGGATCTTTTTCTAGCTTCGTCCCCGCCTCCTCGCAGTTACTTTCCGCTTCTGCAAGTGTTAGGTACTCTCTCCTTTCTAAATATAAGTCTTTTTAGAGGTTTCACTGGAGGACTACATACGTATGTATATAGACATATTTTAAAGTGTAGATTCACTCATTTTTCTCCTTATGCAGCCCCTTAATAAAATTTCTAAAAAACTTATATTTAGTAACAAAGGAAGTAATTGTGATGATAATTAGTTTTGATGCTTAGTGACTTTTGGGCCTCCTATCTTGCAGCTTCGGCTAAAAGTAGAAGGTTTTAGCCGGGCCGTGAAAACTTAGTTGGGTTCCTAGAGTGTTTCATCTGGTGTTGAAGGACAAGAAAAAGTATCATCTTGTAAAATGGGATGATGCTTGTCGGCCCAAACAACAAGGGGGCTTGATTGTTGAACCTTGGTCTAATGAACAAGGGTGGCAGGGCCGGGACCATAGGTGTGCCAACTGTACGGCCTGCACATGATTCATAAATTTGGGGTCCAAAGTTTTGTATAGGCGTGGTCTGTATTTGTAAATAAAGAAGACCTTTTCTAGGCATTGGCGAAATCGCTAATTGAGGAGTGCATCTTTCAAAGATCACTTCTATCTTTTGAGGTTGCGACAAGTGGGGCACTGCATGCGTGCCACTTGTCGCAACGTGGGAGTTTTTTTTTCGTAGATCTGTATTTTCAAAATGTTTTACCTCCTAAACCGTGCGTCCAAATTTCAAACCGTTTTCACTGTTGGGTGATACATCTCTAACGTATCTATAATTTTTGATGGTTTCATGCTATTATCTTGTGAAACTTTGGATGTTTTGTATGCCTTTTATATCTTTTTTGGGACTAACTTATTAACTCAGTGCCAAGTGCCAGTTCCTGTTTTTTTCCGTATTTTTGACCCTTTTCGGAGGAGGATTTTAAACGGAGTCCAAACGGAATGAAACTTCCAAAAAGATTTTTTTCCGAAACAGAAGACGATCGGGGAACTTGAGAACCAAGGCAGGGGGCCATCAGGGACCCCACAAGCCTCCTAGCCGTGGCCAGGGGGGCGCCTCCCAGGCTTGTGGGCTCCCTGGGCCTCCTCTGCCCTAGGTCTTTCGCCTATATATTCCCAAAAATTTCAGAAAAAATCAGGAGATCATCGAAAGTACTTTTCCGCCGCCGCAAGCTTGTGTCTCCGCAAGATCCCATCTGGGGCACGTTCTGGTGCCCTGCCGGAGGGAGGATTCGGATACGGAGGGCTTCTTCATCAACACCATGAACTCTCCGATGATGCGTGAGTAGTTCACCATAGACCTACGGGTCCACAGCTAGTAGTTAGATGACTTCTTCTCTCTCTTGGATCTTCAATACAAAGTTCTCCATGATCTTCATGGAGATCTATCCGATGTAATCTTCTTTTGCGGTGTGTTTGTCGAGATCCGATGAATTGTGTATTGATGATCAGATTATCTATGAATCTTATTTGGGTTTCTTCTGATCTCTTATATGCATGATTTCATATCCTTGTAATTCTCTTCGAGTTGTGGGTTTTGTTTGGCCAGCTTGATCTATGATTCTTGCAATGGGAGAAGTGCTTGGTTTTGGGTTCATACCGTGCGGTGACCTCACCCAGTGACAGAAGGGGTAGCGAGGCACGCATCGTGTTGTTGCCATCAAGGGTAAAAAGATGGGGTTTTCATCATTGATTTGAGTTTATCCCTCTACATCATGTCATCTTGCTTAAGGCGTTACTCTGTTCGTCATGAACTCAATACACTAGATGCATGCTGGATAGCGGTCGATGTGTGGAGTAATAGTAGTAGATGAAGAAAGTATCGGTCTAATTTTCTCGGACATGATGCCTATATGTATGATCATTGCCTTAGATATCGTCATGACTTTGCGCGGTTCTATCAATTGCTCGACAGTAATTTGTTCACCCACCGTAATATTTGCTATTTTGAGAGAAGCCTCTAGTGAACACTATGGCCCCCCGGGTCTACTTCACATCATATTTTGAGCCTTACTCTTTTACTTCGTTGCACTTTCCACCTTCAGATCTCACTTTGAAATCAATCTTGAAGGGATTGACAACCCCTTTATAGCGTTGGGTGCAAGCTCTTTTGTATTTGCGCATGTACTCTGGACTTGACGAGGTTCTCCTAATGGATTGATACCTTGGTTCTCAAACTGAGGGAAATACTTACTGCTCCTGTGCTGCATCACGCTTTCCTCTTCAAGGGAAAAACCAACGCAAGCAAGTCTCCGTCAACGTGTCAATTTCTGGCGCTGTTGTTTGAGAAGTAGCAGAAGGATTTCTGGCGCCGTTGCCGGGGAGGATCAAGTCAAGAACTCATCCAAGTAAGTGTCGCAAACTCATCTCTTGCATTTACTTTTTTTGCCTCTCGTTTTCCTCTCCCCCACTTCTGAAAAACAAAAATTTACAAAAATATTTGCCTTTTTCGTTCGCCCTTTTTTCTCGCTTGCTTTTTGTTTGCTTGCGTTGCCATGTGCCTTCAATATGCTTGCATCTTCTCTTGCTGAAAATCTAGTGATATGGATCCTCATCCACTTGCTAATCTCTTTAAGAGATCAAATTATGTTGATCCAATTGCTAGTAAGTTGAGTGCACTTGGCTTTCTCTATGGAGTTTTGCTCGAGATGCGTGAATCTGAAAATCGCGATGAAGAAATTTATGAAGTGAGTCACGAGGGCTCCTTGAATGAAAAGCATGATTGCAATGGTTTCACTATAAATCCTATTAGTGTCAATCATGCTAAAAATATGCAAAACCCTAAGCTTGGGGATGCTAGTTTTGCTATGTCCACTACTTGTTGCAATGATCATGATTGAGGTAATGATTTTTCTTATGATCTTGAAAATTTGTTTAAGCCTCATGATGATTATGATATTTGAAATAATATTGAAAGTGGGATTGGAGAAGTCATGACTTTGGTTGATGATAATCCCACTATTTTTGAAGAGCGTCAACTTTGCATGCATGTGGATCATGAAAAGAATATCCTTTGTGATAGCTATATTGTTGAAATTGATTTTGATCCCACATGTAATTGCTATGAGAGAGGAAAATATTGTGGTAGAAACTTTCATGTTACCCAATTACCTCTCGTTATGTGGAGATTGCTATTGTCTCTTTCTTCTTCCTTGCATATGGTAACGATTGGTTGTCTTGACAATCTGTTTTCCTATAAAATGCCTATGCATAGGAAGTATGTTAGACTTAGATGCGATTTTCACATGTTCTATGATGCTCTCGTTGTGCTTCAATTCTTGTCTTTTGTGTGAGCATCATTGAATTATTAATGCCTAGCTAAGGGCGTTAAACAATAGCGCTTGTTGGGAGCTAACCCAATGAATTTATCTTTTTTCTTTCTGTTTTGTTGCGCCCACACCATCATAATTCTATTATGATAGTGTATTTTGTGTTTCTTTTTGTATTTGAGCCAAGTAAAACCTTTATGACTAGTCTTGGTAATGGTTGTTTGATCCTGCTGGAAAAAGACAGAAACTTTTCGCTCACAAGATTATTTTTCATTTTTATTCAGAAAGAGCTTTTGAGTTGATTCTTTTTGCTGCTGGTTGATATGCCTTTTTCCCAGGTATTTGTAATTGTTCAGAAGTTTTGAGGTACCAGAAGTATACGAAGTATATAGATTGCTACAGAATGGTCTGTTTTTGACAGATTCTATTTTTGTCGAGTTGGTTGCTTGTTTTGATGAAACTATGGATAGTTTCAGGGGGTACTAGCCATGGAAAAGTGAGAATACAGTAATCTAACACCAATATAAATAGAAATCAAGATTGCTACATTACCTAAAGAGG
The DNA here is from genome assembly GCF_904849725.1 of Hordeum vulgare subsp. vulgare. Lineage (NCBI taxonomy): Eukaryota > Viridiplantae > Streptophyta > Magnoliopsida > Poales > Poaceae > Hordeum > Hordeum vulgare. The sequence goes on from NC_058519.1 coordinate 563,622,355, forward strand.
TGATAGTTTGTTTTCTTGTGCTAATGTTATCATGAGTTTCTGTTTAAGTTTTGTGTTGTGAAGTTTTCAAGTTTGGGTGATGTTCTCATGGACAAAGAGATAAGGAGTGGAAAGAGCTCAAGCTTGGGGATGCCGAAGGCATCCCAAGCCAAAATCAAGGACACCAAAAAGCCTAAGCTTGGGGATGCGCCGGGAAGGCATCCCCTCTTTCGTCTTCAATCCATCGGTAACATTACTTGGAGCTATATTTTTATTCACCACATGATATGTGTTTTGCTTGGAGCGTCTTGTATCGTAGGAGTGATACGTCTCAAATGTATCTATAATTTTTGGCGGTTCCATGCTGTTATCTTGTCAACTTTGGATGTTTTATATACATGAATATGCTATTTATTTCTTTTTTGGAACTAACCTATTAACTCAGTGCCAAGTACCACTTTATGTTTTTTCCGTGTTTTTGGCCCATTTTCAGACGGAGTCCAAATGGAATGAAACTTTACGATGATTTTTTGGACCAAAAGAGACCCCCGAAGCTTTGGAAGAAGGCCAGATGGGCCACGAGGGAGTCACAAGCCCTCACGCCGCCACCACCCCCCCGGTGGTGGCGAGCAGGCTTGTGACCTCCTCGTAGGCCCAACTAACGCAATTCCACCGTCATAAATTCCTATAAATTCAGAAACCTCCAAAAAGAAACCTAGATCGCGAGTTCCGCCGCCGCAAGCCTCTCTAGCCACCAAAAACCAATCTGGAGCCCATTCCGGCACCCTGCCGGAGGGGGAATCCATTTCCGGTGGCCATCTTCATCATCCCGGTGATCTCCATGACGAGGAGGGAGTAGTTCTCCCTCGGGGCTGAGGGTATGTACTAGTAGCTATGTGTTTGATCTCTCTCTCGTGTTCTTGAGATGTCTTGATCTCGATGTACCATGGGCTTTGCTACTATAGTTGGATCTTATGATGTTCTTCCCCCTCTCCCTCTTGTAATGAATTTAGTTTCCCCTTTGGAGTTATCTTATCGGATTGAGTCTTTGAGAACACTTGATGTATGTCTTGCACGTGTCTATCTGATGTGATCAACTTGCGGGTTTGTGACAATTGGGAACCTATGGATATGGGTTGGCACACGTGGATTCATGTGAGTACTTGATGTATGTTTTGGTGATCAACTTGCGTGTTCGTGACATTGGGAACCTATGCACAGGGGTTGGCACACGTTTTGACTCTCTGGTAGAAACTTTGGGGCACTCTTTGAAGTTCTATGTGTTGGTTGAATAGATGATTCTGAGATTATGTGATGCATATCGTATAATTATGCCCACGGATACTTGAGGTGGCAATGGAGTATCTAGGTGACATTAGGGTCTTGGTTGATATGTATCTTAAGGTGTTATTCTAGTACGGACTCTATGATAGATCGATCAGAAAGAATAACTTTGTGGTGGTTTCGTACCCGACAATAATCTCTTCGTTTGTTCCCCGCTATTAGTGACTTTGGAGTGACTCTTTGTTGCATGTTGAGGGCTAGTTATATGATCCAATTATGTTATCATTGTTGAGAGAACTTCACTAGTGAAAGTATGAATCCTAGGCCTTGTTTCCATGCATTGCAATACCATTCGTGCTCACTTTTGTTACTAGTTACCTTGCTGTTTTTGTAATTTCAGATTACAAAAACCTATATCTACCATCCATATTGCACTTGTTTCACCATCTCTTCGCCGAACTAGTGCACCTATACAATTTACCATTGTATTGGGTGTGTTGGGGACACTAGAGACTCTTTGTTATTTGGTTGCAGGGTTGCTTGAGAGAGACCATCTTCATCCTACGCCTCCCACGGATTGATAAACCTTAGATCACCCACTTGAGGGAAAATTGCTACTGTCCTACCAACCTCTGCACTTGGAGGCCCAACAACGTCTACAAGGAGAAGGTTGCGTAGTAGACATCAAGCTCTTTTCTGGCACCGTTGCCGGGGAGGTTAGCGCTTGAAGGTATATCTTTAGATCTTGCAATCGAATCTTTTTGTTTCTTGTTCTTTCGCTGAAAACTACAAAAAAATGGAATTGAGGATGCCTCATATGCTCCATCTTTTCAATGTCTTTCGTGAGCATGATGGGAAGGAAAATTGTGCTCAAGTGCTGAAAGAAGAATTACATAGAATGCTTGGCATAGAATATGTGAATGATGAGCATGGTTGCAATGTTCTTAGCATGAATTCTTTGAATACCCATGATGCTAATGATATGCAAAGCCACAAGCTTGGGGATGCTATATTTGATAATGATGATCTTTTTAGTTCTTCCACTTTGAATGATCAAAATCATTTTGATGAAAGCATGCCCCCTATCTATGATGATTATTGTGAGGATACTTATGCTTTAAAGAAGAGGGATGATAAAACTTGTCATACTCTCGAGAACCCTTTTGCTAAACCTTGCTTTTTCATTGTGGACGCAATTTGTAGTGCTCAAGTCTTTCACGATACTCCCACTACTATTCTTGAGAATAGATTTCCTTATGTGGAGAGTAGTAAAATTACTATGCTTGTAGATCATGAAAAGAATGCTTTAGGTGCTGGTTATATTGTTGAATTCATTCATGATGCTACTGAAAATTACTATGAGAGAGGATCATATGCTTCTACTTATTGCAATAGTAACAACCTTCCTCTCCATATGTTGAAATTTTTGAAGCTTTGCCTGTTTTGCCTTCCTATGCTAGTTGATTCTTGCTCCAATAAATTGTTTGATCACAAAATCCCTATGCATAGGAAGTGGGTTAGACTTAAATGTGCTAGCCATTTTCTCCATGATGCTCTCGTTGTGTCTCAATCCTTACCTTTTATGTGAACATCATTGAAATCAATGCCTAGCTAAGGGCGTCAAACGATAGCGCTTGTTGGGAGGCAACCCAATGAATAAATTTTTCTTTGCTCTTTTTCTTCTTGTTTTGTTTTCTCCACACCATCATAATTCTGTTATGATTGTGTTTTTTGTGTTTCTTTTTGTGTTTGTGCCAAGCAAAACCGTTATGATTAGTCTTGGTGATGATTGTTTGATCATGCTGGAAAAAGACAGAAACTTTCTTCTCAAGAAAATAATTTTCATTTTTATTCTGTAAGAGCTTTTGAGTTGATTATTTTTGCTGCTGATTGAAACGCAAATTCTTCAGACTTTCGTAATTTTTCAGAAGTTTTGAATTACCATAAGTGTACTAAATATACAGATTGCTACAGACTAGTCTGCTCTTAACAGATTCTGTTTTTGTTGTGTTGGTTGCTTATTTTGATGAAACTATGGATAGTATCGGAGGGTATTAGCCATGGAATATTGAAAATACAGTAACCCAACATCAGCATAAGTAGAATTTAAGTTTGCTACAGTACCTAAGGAAGGGGTGGTTTGCTTTCTCATACTAATGTTATCACGAGTTTCTGTTTAAGTTTCGTGTTGTGAAGTTTTCAAGTTTTGGGTGAAGTTCTTATGGAAAAAGAGATAAAGAGTGGCAAGAGCTCAAGCTTGGGGATGCCCAAGGCACCCCAAGATATTCAAGGATGCCGTAAAAGCCTAATCTTGGGGATGCCCCGGGAAGGCATCCCCTCTTTCGTCTTTGATCCATTGGTAACGTTACTTGGGGCTATATTTTTATTCAGCACATGTTATGTGTTTTTGCTTGGAGCGTCTTGTATCGTAGGAGTCTTTTATTTTTGTTGTGTCACAATCATATTTTCTGCACACCTAGAGAGAGAGACATGCACTCACCGTGATTTTGTCGAGCTTCACTTATATCCTTTGGTAGACAATTCAGCTAACGTGTGCTTCACTTATATCTTTTGAGCTAGATAATTTTGCTCTATGTGCTTCACTTATATCTTTTAGAGCACAGTGGTGCGTGGCTTGGTAGTTGATCTATGCTTTGAAAGTATTCTCAAAAGGGGTAGTTATCCAAAGGGATACGAAAACTTCCACCTTCATGTGCATTGAATAGTTAGAGAAGTTTGATTCATCTCAATTAGTTTTGAGTTGTGGTTTTGGTAATATTGAAGTTATGCTAGTAAGGTGTTGTGGATCTAGAAATACTTTTGTTGAAGTTAGTGATTCCCATAGCATGCACGTATGGTGAACCGCTATGTGATGAAATCTGAGCATGATTAGTCTATTGATTGTCATCCTTTGCGTGGCGGTCGGGATCGCGCGATGGTTTATACCTACCAACCCTTACCCTAGGATTATGTGTTGAATGCTTTGTTTCGATTACTAATAAAACTTTTGCAACAAGTATATGAGTTCTTCATGACTAATGTTGAGTCCATGGTTTAGATGCACTTTCACCTTTCATCATCACTATCTTCTTAGTGTCGTTCAACTTTCGCAGGTGCACAAAACCCACCATTAGCCTCCCTCAAAACAGCCACCATACCTACCTACTATGGCTTTTTCAAAGTCATTCCGAGATATATTGCCATGCAACTTCCACCATGACATGTTCCATCACATCTAAATTTCCATTTCATGATCATAAGATAGCTAGCATGATGTTTCCATTAATGTCTATGCCATGCTAGATCATTGTCACGGTACACTACCGAAGGCATTCCATATAGAGTCATCGTTCCTCTAAGTTTTGAGTTGAAAGTGTGATGATCATCATTGATGGAGCATTGTCCCATGTGAGGAAATAAAAGAGGCCAAAGAATCCCACCAAAAAAAGAGAGGCCAAAGAGCCCACCAAAAAAATAAAAATAAATGAGAGAAAAAGAGAGAAGGGACAATGTTACCACTTTTCCACACTTGTGCATATTAAGCACCATGATCTTCATGATTGAGAGTCTCTCGTTTTGTCGCCACCATATAGCTAGTGGGAAATTTTCATTATATAACTTGGCTTGTATATTCCAATGATGGGCTTCCTCAAAATTGCCTTAGGTCTTCGTGAGCAAGCAAGTTGGATGCACACCCACTAGTTTTCTTTAAGAGCTTTCACATATTCATAGCTCTAGTGCATCATTTGTATGGCAATCCGTACTCATTCACATTGATATCTATTGATGAGCATCTCCACAGCTCATTGATATGCCTAGTTAATGTGACTATCTTCTCCTTTTTTGTCTTGCAACCTCCACCACACTCCACACCACTTATAGTGCTAAAACCATGGCCCACGCTCATGTATTGCGTGAGAGTTGAAAAGGTTTGAGAAAGTAAAGGTGTGAAACAATTACTTGGCCAATACCGGGGTTGTGCATGATTTAAATTTGTTGTGCAGGGATGATAGAGCATAGCCAGACTATATGATTTTGTAGGGATAACTTTCTTTTGGCCTTGTTATTTTGAAAGTTCATGATTACCTTGCTAGTTTTCTTGAAGTACTATTGTCTCCACATCAATAGCAAACTATTGTTTTGAATCTAACGGATCTGAATATTCATGTCACGTGAGAGAAGTTACAAAGGACAACTATGCTAGGTAGCATGCAACATCAGAAATTCATTCTTTATCACTTCCCTACTCCAGGACGAGCAGGAGTTAAGCTTGGGGATGCTTGATACGTCTCAAACGTATCTATAATTTTTTACGGTTCCATGCTATTATCTTGTCAACTTTGGATGTTTTATATGCATGAATATGCTATTTTATATCTTTTTTCGGACTAACCTATTAACTTAGTGCCAAGTGCGAGTTTCTGTTTTTTCCGTGTTTTTGGCCCATTTTCAGACGGAGTCCAAATGGAATGAAACTTTACGATGATTTTTTTGGACCAATAGAGACCCCGAAGCTTTGGAAGAAGGCCAGATGGGCCACGTGGGAGTCACAAGCCCTCACGCCGCCACCCCCCCGGTGGTGGCGAGTAGGCTTGTGACCTCCTCGTAGGCCCAACTGACGCAATTCCACCGCCATAAATTCCTATAAATTCAGAAACCTCCAAAAAGAAACCTAGATGAGGAGTTCCGCCGCCGCAAGCCTCTATAGCCACCAAAAACCAATCTGGAGCCCGTTCCGGCACCCTGCCGGAGGGGGAATCCATCTCCGGTGGCCATCTTCATCATCCTCGCGATCTCCATGACGAGGAGGGAGTAGTTCTCCCTCGGGGCTGAGGGTATGTACTAGTAGCTATGTGCTTGATCTCTCTCTCTCGTGTTCTTGAGATGTCTTGATCTCGATGTACCATGGGCTTTGCTACTATAGTTGGATCTTATGATGTTCTTCCCCCTCTCCCTCTTGTAATGAATTGAGTTTCCCCTTTGGAATTATCTTATCGGATTGAGTCTTTCAGAACACTTGATGTATGTCTTGCACGTGTCTATCTGTTGTGATCAACTTGCGGGTTTGTGACAATTGGGAACCTATGCATATGGGTTGGCACACGTGGATTCATGTGAGTACTTGATGTATGTTTTGGTGATCAACTTGCGGGTTCGTGACATTGGGAACCTATGCACAGGGGTTGGCACACGTTTTGACTCTCTGGTAGAAACTTTGGGGCACTCTTTGAAGTTCTATGTGTTGGTTGAATAGATGATTCTGAGATTATGTGATGCATATCGTATAATCATGCCCACGGATACTTGAGGTGACAATGGTGTATCTAGGTGACATTAGGGTCTTGGTTGATATGTATCTTAAGGTGTTATTCTAGTACGAACTCCATGATAGATCAATCAGAAAGAATAACTTTGTGGTGGTTTCGTACCCGACAATAATCTCTTCGTTTGTTCCCCGCTATTAGTGACTTTGGAGTGACTCTTCGTTGCATGTTGAGGGCTAGTAATATGACCCAATTATGTTATCATTGCTGAGAGAACTTCACTAGTGAAAGTATGAACCCTAGGCCTTGTTTCCACGCATTGCAATACCGTTCGTGCTCACTTTTGTTACTAGTTATCTTGCTGTTTTTGTAATTTCAGATTACAAAAACCTATATCTACCATCCATATTGCACTTGTTTCACCATCTCTTCGCCGAACTAGTGCACCTATACAATTTACCACTGTATTGGGTGTGTTGGGGACACAAGAGAGTCTTTGTTATTTGGTTGCAGGGTTGCTTGAGAGAGACCATCTTCATCCTACGCCTCCCACGGATTGATAAACCTTAGGTCACGCACTTTAGGGAAAATTGCTACTGTCCTACAAACCTCTGCACTTGGAGGCCCAACAACGTCTACAAGGAGAAGGTTGCATAGTAGACATCAAGGAGTCTTTTCTTTTTGTTGTGTCACAATCATCCTTGCTGCACACCTTTTTAGAGAAACATGCACTCATCGTGATTTTGCTAGAATGCTTATCGTGCTTCACTTATATCTTTTGAGCTGGAAAATTTTGCTCAATGTGCTTCACTTAGATCTTTTAGAGCACGGCGGTGCGTGACTTGGTAGTTGGTTTGTGCTATGAAAGTAGTCCCAAAGGTGATAGGTACCCAAAGAGGATACAAAAACCTCCATCTTCATGTGCATTGAGTAGAAAGAGAAGTTTTGATTCCTCTCAATTAGTTTTGAGACGTGGATTTGGTAATATTAATAGTTATGTTAGTAGGGTGTTGTGAACCTAGAAGAACTTGTGTTGAAGTTAGTGATTCCCGTAGCATGCACGTATGGTGAACCGCTATGTTAGAAAGTCGGAGCATAATTGATCTATTGATTGTCATCTTTGTGTTGAGGTCGGGATCGCGCGATGGTTTACACCTACCAACCCTTCCCCTAGGAGTATGCGTTTAGCACTTTGTTTCGATTACTAATAAAATCTTTTGGAACAAGTATGTGGGTTCTTCATGACTAATGTGAGTCCATGGTATAGATGCACTTTCACCTTCCACCATTGCTAGCCTCTTGAGTACCGTGCAACTTTCGCCGGTACACAAACCCACCATATGCTTTCCTCAAAACAACCACCATACCTACCTACTATGGCATTTTCATAGCCATTCCGAGATATATTGCCACGCAACTCCCACCGTTCCATCTCATGACTTGTGCCGTCACTCTCATATTTCCATTGCATGATCGTAAGATAACTAGCGAGATGTTTCAACGTCATACGCCAAGCTAGATCGTTGCACATCCCGGTACACTTCCGGAGGCATTTCCTATAGAGTCATCATCGTTCTGAGCTTTGAGCTGTGAGTAAATAAAAGTGTGATGATCATCATTATTAGAGCATTGTCCCATGTGAGGAAATAAAAAAAGAGGCCAAAGAACCCAAATAAAAAAGAGAGAGAAAAAAGAGGCCCAAGAGCCCAAATAAAAAAGAGAGAAGGGACAATGCTACTATCTTTTTCCACACTTGTGCTTCATAATAGCACCATGTTCTTCATGATTGAGAGCCTCTCGTTTCGTCACCACCATATGGTAGTGGGAATCTTTATTATATAACTTGGCTTGTATATTCCAATGATGGGCTTCCTCAAATTGCCCTAGGTCTTCGTGAGCAAGCAAGTTGGATGCACACCCACTAGTTCTCCTTTTGAGCTTTCACATACTTATAACTCTAGTGCATCCTTTGTATGGAAATCCCGACTCATTCACATTGATATCTATTAATGGGCATCTCCATAGCCCTTTGATACGCCGAGTCAATGTGACCATCTCCTCCTTTTTTGTCTCACAACCACCACCACACTCTATTCCACCTACAGTGCTACATCCATGGCTCACTCTCATGTATTGCGTGATAGTTATAAAAAGTTTGAGAAAGTAAGAGTGCCAAAACAATTACTTGGCCAATACCGGGGTTGTGCATGATTTAAATTAGTTGTGTGAGGATAATGGAGCATAGCCAGACTATATGATTTTGTAGGGATAACTTTCCTTGGCCTTGTTATTTTGAAAGTTCATGATTACCTTGCTAGTTTGCTTGAAGTATTATTGTTTTCATGTCAAAAGAAAACTATAGTTTTGAATCTTACGGATCTGAACATTCATGTCACATGAAAGAAGTTACAAAGGACAACTATGCTAGGTAGCATTCCACATCAAAAATTTAGTATTTATCACTTCCCTACTCGAGGACGAGCAGGAGTTAAGCTTGGGGATCCTTGATACGTCTCCAACGTATCTATAATTTTTGATGGTTTCATGCTATTATCTTGTCAAACTTTGGATGTTTTGTATGCCTTTTATATCTTTTTTGGGACTAACTTATTAACACAGTGCCAAGTTCCAGTTCATGTTTTTTCCGTGTTTTTGACACTTTTCAGAGGAGGATTTTAAACGGAGCCCAAACGGAACGAAACTTCCAATAATTTTTTTTCCGAAACAGAAGACGATAGGGAACTTGAGAACCAAGGCAGGGGGCCACCAAGGACCCCACAAGCCCCCTAGCCACGGCCAGGGGGGCGCCTCCCAGGCTTGTGGGCTCCCTGGGCCTCCTCCGCCCTAGGTCTTTCGCCTATATATTCCCAAAAATTCTAGAAAAAATGAGGAGATCATCGAAAGTACTTTTCCGTCGCCACAAACTTGTGTCTCCGCAAGATCCCATCTGGGGCATGTTCTGGTGCCCTGCGGGAGGGGGATTCGGATACGGAGGGCTTATTCATCAACACCATGACCTCTCCGATGATGCGTGAGTAGTTCACCATAGACCTACGGGTCCATAGCTAGTATCTAGATGGCTTCTTCTCTCTCTTGGATCTTCAATACAAAGTTCTCCATGATCTTTATGGAGATCTATCCGATGTAATCTTCTTTTGCGGTGTGTTTGTCGAGATCCGATGAATTGTGTATTGATGATCAGATTATCTATGAATCTTATTTGGGTTTCTTCTGATCTCTTATATGCATGATTTCATATCCTTGTAATTCTCTTCGAGTTGTGGGTTTTGTTTGGCCAGCTTGATCTATGATTCTTGCAATGGGAGAAGTGCTTGGTTTTTGGTTCATACCGTGCGGTGACCTCACCCAGTGACAGAAGGGGTAGCGAGGCATGCATCGTGTCGTTGCCATCAAGGGTAAAAAGATGGGGTTTTCATCATTGGTTTGAGTTTATCCCTCTACATCATGTCATCTTGCTTAAGGCGTTACTCTGTTCATCATGAACTCAATACACTAGATGCATGCTGGATAGCGGTCGATGTGTGGAGTAATAGTAGTAGATGCAGAAAGTATCGGTCTACTTGTCTTGGACGTGATGCCTATATGTATGATCATTGCCTTAGATATCGTCATGACTTTGCGTGGTTCTATCAATTGCTCGACAGTAATTTGTTCACCCACCGTAATATTTGCTATTTTGAGAGAAGCCTCTAGTGAACACTATGGCCCCCGGGTCGACTTCACATCATATTTTCAGCCTTACTCTTTTAGTTCGTTGCACTTTCCGCTTTCAGATCTCACTTTGCAATCAATCTTGAAGGGATTGACAACCCCCTTATAACGTTGGGTGCAAGCTCTTTTGTATTTGCGCAGGTACTCTGGACTTGACGAGATTCTCCTACTGGATTGATACCTTGGTTCTCAAACTGAGGGAAATACTTACTGCTCCTGTGCTGCATCACGCTTTCCTCTTCAAGGGAAAAACCAACGCAAGCAAGTCTTTGTCAATGTGTCAATTTCTAGCGCTGTTGTTTGAGAAGTTGCAGAAGGATTTCTAGCGCCGTTGCCGGGGAGGATCAAGTCAAGAACTCATCCAAGTAAGTGTCTCAAACTCATCTCTTGCATTTACTTTTTTTGCCTCTCGTTTTCCTCTCCCCCACTTCTGAAAAACAAAAATTTACAATTTTTTTTGCCTTTTTCGTTCGCCCTTTTTTCTCGCTTGCTTTTTGTTTGCTTCTGTTACCATGTGCCTTCAATATGCTTGCATCTTCGCTTGCTGAAAATCTAGTGATATGGATCCTCTTCCACTTGGTAATCTCTTTAAGAGATCCAATTATGTTGATCCAATTGCTAGTAAGTTGAGTTCACTTGACTTTCTCTATGGAGTTTTGCTCGAGATGCGTGAATCTGAAAATCGTGATGAAGAAATTTATGAAGTGATTCACGAGGGCTCCTTGAATGAAAAGCATGATTGCAATGGTTTCACTATAAATCCTATTAGTGTCAATCATGCTAAAAATATGCAAAACCCTAAGCTTGGGGATGCTAGTTTTGCTATGTCCACTACATGTTGCAATGATCATGATTGGGGTAATGATTTTTCTTATGATCTTGAAAATTTGTTTAAGCCTCATGATGATTATGATATTTGCAATAATATTGAAAGTGGGATTGTAGAAGTCATGACTTTGGTTGATGATATTTGCAAGCAAGTCTCCGTCAACGTGTCAATTTCTGGCGCTGTTGTTTGAGAAGTAGCATTGGGTTCCTCGCATCGAGATCTTTAAAACTAGATACCATGTTGATAGGTTTTAATGAATTTTATTTTCACGAAAAAACCAGAGAAAAAAAAGCGTGCCTCTCGTGATAGAAGAAAGACAATACATTTTTTATGTTTTTTCCTTCGCGAGAGGCACGTCCGTGCGTGTCACGAAGGCAAAACCGTTCCTCTCGCGAGAAAAAAGGCGTTTTCCCTTTTTGGCGAAGGCAAAACCTTGCCCCTCTCGCGTAAGTTAAACCATGCCTCTTGCAAAAAAATAGATAACGCATTTTCCCTTTCCGGGAGGCACGGCCGTGCCTCTCGCGGAAGCAAAACCGTGCCTCTCTCAAAAAACAGAAAACACGTTTTTTCCTCTTGTATCAAGCTAGAGCTGGAGATTCTCAGCTCTGAGTTGGTTTATTTCTCTTAGAGATCTTTTCTATGAATATGCCAAAAAAGGGGTGAGTGGTGGACAAAATATTAGGTTTTGGAAGGCTGGTGGTTAGATGATAAATCACTAAAGCAATCCCACCTGAGATTGTGTGATTTACTGGAGGATGGGATGAATTTAAGTTCAGAAGAACTTTGTTGGGTACACTTTAAAACACTTGGAAGAGATCAAATCTCATTGTGGTGAAATAGCTTTGTCCAACGAAAAGGACACACTTGGCCGGTCTCAATTGCTAGCGGGAAATTTTCTATGAGATCCTTTTATAACCAAATGATCATCAGTGATATTAATTTTCCTCATATTTTTGTGTGGAAGCTTAAAGTCACTCCAAAAGTTAGAGCCCTCATCTGACTTCTAGTTAGGGAAAGTGTCCTGACTAAAGATAACATTGTTAAAAGGGGGTGTATGGAAACACCAAGTGTATGTTTTGTGGGGCTGAAGAAAATATTGATCATTCACTTTCTACAATGTTTAATTGCTAAATTTCGGTTGTGCGTGGTTCAAAATACTATTGGATTGCCTACCTTACTAGTGAATGTGAGAATAATGATGTCTTCCTCGATATCTCAGTTTGAGAAAAATAAAATAAAAACTGAAGAATGAAGATATATTTTCGGGTATTTGCTTTGCTATGATCTATTTAGATATGCGGGAATGACCTATGTTTTGAAGACATAAGGATTATTGGCCTTTTTGTCATTGTTTATAAAACTTGTCGGCTCATTGAATCATGGTCCATTTTGCAGACACGAGCGGAAGAACAAAGGGAGATGAGGTGGAGGGTAAACCTTATAGAGCAACGGTAGCTAAAATGTTCAACATGTCGAGAGGGTGGCATCCTAGAATTCTCAGAATTGATGTTGTTAGAAGATGTAGATCACGCATTCTTGAGCTTTTCCATCATATGTGGCAGGACAACAAAGGACATCTCTAATGTTGTTGCACGATTCAGAATTCGTTCTCCTCCACTTTACATATTTTCTTGATCTACTATATTACTAGCTCTCCCTGGTGTGTAATAAATACCTCCCCTCCTTGTAGTTACTTTCTGCTTCTGCAAGTGTTAGCTAGTTGTGATGATAACTAGTTTTGATACCTGGTGACTTTTGGGCCTCCTTTCTTGCAGCTTCGGCTAGAAAGAAAAGGTTTTAGCCAGGCTATGAAAACTTAGTTGGGTTCCTAGAGTATTTTATCTAGTGTTGAAGGGCATGTCCTGCTTCTGCTAGATCATAGTTGTTGTGGAGGTTTGTAGTCATTTTCTTAATGGTTTTCTTAATGAAAATTGTGGCGACCCCTTTTCCTAAAAAACGATAATTTATAGCTTAGAAGGGGCAATGTGACTAGTTGTTCTAATGCACGATATATTGATCGGTGCAATGTGAATGTATATATGATGTACAATATGTTCCTCTATACAAGCAAATAGGAGGTGAGTTTGTTGTACAAGATACAATCAATACATGGCATAAAGTATACACAACACCCCCTTCCGCGCAGTCGAAGCATCTTCGGTGATACAAAGAGTGGATATGAACTCCCCGAAGACAGAAGTAGGCAACCCCTTGGTGATCACATTGGTGAACTGTTGTGGGGTCGGAACATGTAGGACACGTATGTGACCAAGAGCAACATGTTAGAGCACAAAGTGAATATCCAGGTCGATGTGCTTCGTCGGTGATGATGGACTGGGTTGACGGAGAGATAAACAACAATATGTTGTCGCAGTAGACAATGGTGGCCTTGTTATCCTCACAAAGCAACTCCTGAAGCAACCGATGTAGCCTAGAGCACTGAGCAACAACATTAACTAGTGCTCGATACTCTGCCTCAACACTCGAGCGAGAGACCGTGGGTTGTCGCTTGGACGACCATGAAATCAGCAAGGATCCGAGGTAGACACAATAGCTTGACGTAGAACAACGCGTGTGAGGGCAGCTAGTCGAGTCAGCATCGAAGTAGGTGACGATGTGAGTAAAGGCAAAAGCCGTCAGTGTGAGACCCATGCCTATGGTGCTGTGTATGTACCAAAGAATATGCTTCACCAAAGTCTAGTGGGAGTCATGTGGGGAGTGCATATGTAAGCACCCATCCTGAACATCATACTGCAGATCCGGTCGTGTGACTGTCAATACTGCAAGGAGCCAATAATGGAGTAGCAAAATGCAGCATCAGGTGCACGAACACCCTCGAAAGCTGAGACCTTGGCCTCCGTGTTTGAAAAGAACCGAGATGAACCTAGAGGGGGGGTGAATAGGTACAATTACAAATTTTAGTTGTTACTTAGCAATTTTAGGCAATAATGTGGAATATGAACTTTTGCCTAACAACTGCACCAGTGATAAGGTGACAAGTATGATGTACAAGTTAAGCACCTAACTAGATAAACAAACCTTAATATGAAAACAAGCTAAACAGGTAAAGAGACAAGTAACCACAAGTAAGGGTCTAAGTTCCTAACCGCAACTCCGAGAGATGAGGATGTATCCCGATGTTCATTTCCTTGTAGGGAAGCTATGTCACCGTTTGGAGAGATGGATGTTAACACTAAGGCACACCAAGGCCACGAAGGCTCACCCTATTCTCTCCTTGAGACAACACTACGAAGGTGTTTCTCAATCACTAGTGGTAGACCTTGGGGTGGTCTCCAAACTCTCACAAACTTTCTGGGGGTAATCACAAAGAACGATTCCTCGCCGGAGTACTCCTGCCGCCTAGGATTCTCCAACCTCCAAGAGTAACACGATCCAAAGGGAAAAGCTCAAGACTTGCTCAAATCAGGATTTGCTTTGGCCACAAGAAGTGGAAGTAGTGGATCTTTCTTTTGATTGGAACAACTCTCTCAAACTCATAAAGATCGATTGGGGATCTAGGATTCCGTGGGGGATCAAGAGAGAGGGAGCACTTGTGTTCTTTGGGTGTTTTTTGTGTAGTGGTCGACTGAATCCCGAAGGGGTAAGGGGCTTTATATACTACCAACAGATAGAGCCGTTTGCCCAGAAATTGACCTGACCGAATGATATGGAACAGAGTCCGGATGATCCAGGATCACAGAAGAAATGGTTAGAAAGTAGTGCTTCGAGGTGCCCGACTGATCTAGGTGATGCCTGGATGGACCAGACGACCGTCTGGATGATCCGGGTACACTTAAAGTCTTTTCTTATTTGGTTGGCATTTATCCGGATGATCCGTGACTGGGTCCGGATGAACCGGGCTTTGTCCGGACGATCCAGGACCTGGTCCGGATGATCCGGCTAGGTTAGAGGTGTTATTTGCATGCGATTGGCATTTATCCGGACAATTCGGGACTGGGTCCGAACGATCCAGGCTTTGTCCGGACGATCTCGGAGCTGGTCTGGATGATCCGGCTAGCTACCAGAATTTGAAACATAGGTCATGTAGGTTATGGCTAAGTAGTTTTCCCAGGGATATTTGGTCTTTGTGTATCATTTAGTGAGACAACATATGTGAGGAGATGATGACGAAATGGTGATACTTTGAGCAAATCTTGAACATAACACTTGGATCCCCTCTTAATAGTGCGGGATCCCTATTAGTCAAGAAATATATAAAAGAACCAAACATTTCTTTTCTGCTTGAGTCATATCTCGTATGATGTGTCCATGATCCCACAAAGTGATGCCAGGGGAACTAATAACATGTGTATATACTCATCAAGCATAATTAGACCCCTATATGTAGTTTGTCATCAACACCAAAATAATCTTAAGGGCAAGATTGCACTTTCAATCTCCCCCTTTTTGGTAGTTGATGACAAAATACATATAACTCAAAAGCACAAGATATATGTTTATATATTTAGAAGAGTGGTTAAGTATGAGTTCAAGAAGAGCCCCCCCCCCTAAATGTGTGCAGAAATAATAGCGAGACGAGAGAATGATGCACACATAGAGTGGATTCCCTTAGTCGTAATTAAAATATGCAAGCATGAACATCAAATGAAATGACAACAGATCCATACTTAAAACCTTATAAGGTGGAATAAGACAGGCACCATAGGTCCATTGCACATTGGTTTAATACATCACTAAGACACATATACCAGTGCTCAGCCAACTTCAAATATATTAAAAAGTACCATGATAAGAGCACTGAGAATACCATAACATAACCACACAACCTAGGATATACATCTCCACCTTGGGAGTAGGTACCGAAAAGGGAAATGACAGAAGGACCATAGTAGATCACTCGGCATCATCATCACCATCACCATCACTTGAGTCAGTAGTG
The DNA here is from genome assembly GCF_904849725.1 of Hordeum vulgare subsp. vulgare. Lineage (NCBI taxonomy): Eukaryota > Viridiplantae > Streptophyta > Magnoliopsida > Poales > Poaceae > Hordeum > Hordeum vulgare. The sequence goes on from NC_058519.1 coordinate 563,638,343, forward strand.
TCTAGGAGGAACTCGTGAAAATCTGATGCAGAAGGAAAATCGACAACCGGAAGAGGAAACCGCTCGGGAAAGGCTCATCAAGTTAACAGGACTCCTAGGGCATGCACGAAGGCGAGCCCTAAGTGTGTTCACCTCAGAGATGCGACGAACCTCCGCGATAGCAACATGAGTGGCGGTGAAGTGGCATGTGTCAAAGATTGCTTTATGGGACTTCCCAATAAAGCGAGCCACGCGATTAAAAGGCTTCATAAATGGTTTAGAGAGGCGAGAAGTGGTCTCCGCGCTTGGAGAAAGAGGAACCTTCCCCCTGGAACGGTCATCACGCGGAGTCCACATGGTGTGAATGGACGTCTTGGCGATGGGACATGGGTAAACAGAGTCAATAACTGTCTAAATGAAGGGAGCATGGGGAAGGGTCCAAAGCTTATGAAAGCAAGCGAGGCAAATCTCGTGCCACGGAAAGTTGGCCATGTCAAAGGGACGATTGGGAGCCTTCCGGGAATTATACATTAAGTCAATGTTGTAGGCCCGAACTATTCCAAAATCCCCTTTCTTGGGAGCAATGGAGTTAAGGACACACTGGGAAAAGCCACCGATATTTGTTAGAAAAGATAGAGATACCATTTACCTCCTTCCCTTTCTGCACCATGGTAATCTTAGAAGGGGCCATGTCAAGATAGCCACACACACTAATGGGCATGGCTTCAAACTTTGAATTGACCACATGTATCATGTAGAGATGAGACTCGAAGCCTCCCCAAAGTAGCAGAAAACTCCTCGAAGGTGACAATAAACTGAGAGTGATGAGTCATTGATACGTCTCAAACGTATCTATAATTTTTGATGGTTTCATGGTGTTATCTTGTCATATTTGGATGTTTTATGTACCTTTTATATCTTTTTTGGGCCTAACTTATTAATTCAGTGCCAAGTGCCAGTTCCTGTTTTTTCTGTGTTTTTGGCTCTTTTCACATCTGATTTTGGAACGGAGTTCAAACGAAATAAAATCCCCAAAATGATTTTTTTTCAAACGGAAGAAGATCAGGGGGGGCCGTGGGCCAAGCTAGGAGGGCTCCAGGGAGCCCACAAGCCCCCACTCCGCCACCAGGGGAGGCGGCGGTGGCAGGGCTTGTGGCCTCCCTCAGCGCCCCCTGACCTAGATCTTTGGCCTATTTATTCCCTAAAATACAGCAAAAAATCAAGGGATCCACGAAAATACTTTTCCGCCGCCGCAAGCTTCCGTTTCCGTGAGATCTCATCTGGAGACCCTTCCCGGCGCCCTACCGGAGGGGACTTTGGATTTGGAGGGCTTCTTCATCATCATCAGCCCTCCAATGACTCGTGAGTAGTTCACTTCAGACCTACGGGTCCGTAGTTAGTAGCTAGATGACTTCTTCTCTCTCTTGGATCTTCAATACAAAGTTCTCCATGATCTTCATGGAGATCTATCCGATGTAATCTTATTTGGCGGTGTGTTTGTCGAGATCCGATGAACTGTGGATTTGTGATCAGATTATATATGATATATATTTGAGTCTTTGCTGATTTCTTATATGCATGATTTGATATCCTTGTAAGTCTCTCCGAGTCTTGGGTTTTGTTTGGCCAACTAGATCTATGATTCTTGCAATCTGAGAAGTGCTTGGTTTTGGCTTCTACCATGTGGTGACCTTTCCCAGTGACAGTAGGGGCAGCAAGGTAGACATTAAGTAGTTGCCATCAAGGGTAACAAGATGGGCTCTGTCGTTGATATGAGATTGTCAATCTACACCATGTCATCTTGCTTAAAGCATTACTCTGTTCTTTTGGACTTAATACACTAGATGCATGCTGGATAGCGGTCGATGTGTGGAGTAATAGTAGTAGATGCAGACAGTATCGGTCTACTTGTTTTGGACGTGAAGCCTATAGATATAATCATTGCCATAGATGACGTCACGACTTTGCGCGGTTCTATCAATTGCTCGACAGTAAATTTTTCACCCACCGTCTACTTGCTTTCATGAGAGAAGCCACTAGTAAACACTACGGCCCCCGGGTCTATTCACATCTATCGTTTCCACTTTTGCTTTCACTTTGCTTTGTTACTTTGTTGCTTTTAGTTCTCACTTGGCGAACAATCTATAAGGGATTGACAACCCCTTCATAGCGTTGGAAGCAAGCTTTTTGTGTTTGTGCAGGATCTTGTGATACTCCTCCACTGGATCGGTACCTTGGTTCTCAAACTGAGGGAAATACTTACCACAGCTGTGCTACATCACCCTTTCCGCTTCGAGGGAACACCAACGCAAGGGTCCAAGGCCACAGGGGAAATCCTTTGCATATTTGCCTAGGAAGTCCCTTAAGGCGTAGCCATAGCAGAAGGCTTCCTGGTGCCGTCGACACGACTATTCCTGGCGCCGTTGCCAGGGAAGCACAGCTAACATCAGAAATATTTCTGGCACCGTTGCCGGGGAGGAGAGATCAAGATCTATCCAAGTAGGTCTCACAAACTCATCTCTTGCATTTACTTTTGTTGCCAGTTGCCTCTCGTTTTCCTCTCCCCCACTTCACATTTGCCGTTTTCATTTGCCTTTCTCCTTTGCCATTTTCTTTCGCCCGTTTCACTCTCTCTTCCTGCTCGTTTGTGTGTGAGATAGTCCATCAATGGCTAGACCCACCACTCCAAACGATACTCCTGAGAATGAAGTTCTCAATTTCAGGCAGAATGAGGAAGAAAATTTAAAGGACGCTTGGTACAGGATTTGCAATGCTCAAAGTAGATCTACTCGTAAGCAATCCACTACCATCCTCCTTTGCAGTTTCTATGTTGGGATTTCTCCTTGGAATAGGTACATCCTTGATACCATTGTAGGCGGTAACTTTTTGGGGAGCCATACTGTTTACTCCTATAGAGCTATGATGAATTTGGTAGGCTCACCCCCGCTCATGGTTAATGGAACTACCTTGACCTTGGAACACGTGATGCAAAGGCTTGACGCTATTGAAAGCAAAATTGCCACAATTGAACTTATTGAGTGTTTGGATAGAAAGATCCACAATCAAATTACTCAGTACGGATCCAAAGTGGGAAATTTTTTGAAAAATTTAAGGGAGAAGGAACTTATAGTTAATGATTCTTCTAGAATTGGCAAATTGGAAGATGTCATAACCAACTTGGGTTTCGCTTTTGCCGCTGCGCAAAATACTCCAAATCTCACTCTCAAAAAGACCGTCAAGCCTGTTTTTGTTCCTAAAGCTAGTGGTGAGTCATCCAATAAAGATGAGGATCTTAAGATGATAAATGATCACACTACTTATGGTTTGAGCACCAAAGATGACTATACGTGATTCCATCACTTTTTGCCTAACTAAGGGCGTTAAACAAAAGCGCTTGTTGGGAGGCAACCCAACGAATCTATCCTTTTTCTTTCTGTTTTGTGTTTTCCACACTTTCATAATTCTGTTATGATTGTGTTTTTTGTGTTTCTTTTTGCGTTTGTGCCAAGCAAAACCGTTATGATTAGTCTTGGGGATGATCGTTTGGTCAGGCTGGAAAGACAGAAACTTTTTGCTCACGAAAAAACATTTCATTTTTTTCTGTAAGAGATTTTGAGTTGATTCTTTTTGCTGCTAATTGCTACGCAAATTCTTCAGACTGTCGTAATTGTTCAGAATTTTTGAAGTACCATAAGTATACGAAATATACAGATTGCTACAGACTGGTTTGCTGTTAACATATTCTGTTTTTGTTGTGTTGGTTGCTTATTTTGATGAAACTATGGATAGTATCGGGGGGTATTAGCCATGGAATATTGAAAATACAGTAACCCAACATCAGCACAAGTATAATTTAAGTTTTCTACATTACCTAAGGAAGTGGTGGTTTGCTTTCTCATACTAATGTTATCACGAGTTTCTGTTTAAGTTTCGTGTTGTGAAGTTTTCAAGTTTTGGGTGAAGTTCTTTTGGACAAAGAGATAAAGAGTGGCAAGAGCTCAAGCTTGGGATGCCCAAGGCACCCCAAGAGATTCATGGATGCTGTAAAAGCCTAAGCTTGGGGATGCCCCGGGAAGGCATCCCCTCTCTCGTCTTCAATCCATCGGTAACGTTACTCGGGGCTATATTTTTATTCACCACATGTTATGTGTTTTTGCTTGGAGCGTCTTGTATCGTAGGAGTCTTTTATTTTTGTTGTGTCACAATCATCCTTGCTGCACACCTAGAGAGAGATACATGCACTCACCGAGATTTTGTCGAGCTTCACGTATATCTTTTGGTAGACAATTCAGCTCACATGTGCTTCACTTATATCTTTTGAGCTAGATACTTTTGCTCTATGTGCTTCACTTATATATTTTAGAGCGCAGCGGTGCGTGGCTTGTTAGTTTATCTATTCTTTGAAAGTAGTCTCAAAAGGGGTAGTTATCCAAAGGGATACGAAAACTTCCACCTTCATGTGCATTGAATAGTTAGAGAAGTTTGATTCATCTCAATTAGTTTTGAGTTGTGGTTATGGTAATATTGAAATCATGCTAGTAAGGTGTTGTGGATCTAGAAATACTTGTGTTGAAGTTAGTGATTCCCGTAGCATGCACGTATGGTGAACCGCTATGTGATGAAATCTGAGCATGATTAGTCTATTGATCGTCATCCTTTGCGTGGCGGTCGGGAAAGCGCGATGGTTTATACCTACCAACCCTTCCCCTAGGAGTATGCGTTGAATGTTTTGTTTCGATTACTAATATTTTTTTCCAACAAGTATATGAGTTCATCATGACTAATTTTGAGTCCATGGTTTAGATGCACTTTCACCTTCCACCATCACTATCTTCTTAGTGCCGTGCAACTTTCGCCGGTGCACAAAACCCACCATTAGCCTCCTCAAAACAGCCACCATACCTACCTAATATGGCTTTTTCAAAGTCATTCTGAGATATATTGCCATGCAACTACCACCATGACATGTGCCACCATGTCTACATTGCCTTTGCACGATCGTAAGATAGCTAGCATGATGTTTTCCATTAATGTCTATGCCATGCTAGATCATTGCCACGGTACACTACCGAAGGCATTCCATATAGAGTCATAGTTGCTCTAAGTTTTGAGTTGAAAGTGTGATGATCATCATTAATGGAGCATTGTACCATGAGAGGAAATAAAATAGGCCAAATAGCCCACCAAAAATAAAAATAAAATAAAAAAAGAGAGAAAAAGAGAGAAGGGACAATGCTACCACTTTTTCCACACTTGTGCAAATTAAGCACCATGATCTTCATGATTGAGAGTCTCTCATTTTGTCACCGCCATATAGCTAGTGGGAAATTTTCATTTTATAACTTGGCTTGTATATTCCAAGGATAGGCTTCCTCAAAATTGCCTTAGATCTTCGTGAGCAAGCAAGTTGGATGCACACCCACTAGTTTTCTTTAAGAGCTTTCACATACTCTTAGCTCTAGTGCATCATTTGTATGGCAATCCCTACTCATTCACATTAACATCTATTTATGAGCATCTCCACAGGTCATTGATATGCCTAGTTAATGTGACTATCTTCTCCTTTTTGTCTTGCAACCTCAACCACACTCCACACCATCTATAGTGCTAAAACCATGGCTCACGCTCATGTATTGCGTGAGAGTTGAAAAGGTTTAAGAAAGTAAAGGTGTGAAAACAATTACTTGGCAATACCGGGGTTGTGCATTATTTAAATTCGTTGTGCAATGATGATAGAGCATAGCCAGACTATATGCTTTTGTAGGGATAACTTTCTTTTGGCCTTGTTATTTTGAAAGTTCATGATTACCTTGCTAGTTTGCTTGAATTATTATTGTTTCCACGTCAATAGCAAACTATTGTTTTGAATCTAATGGATCTGAACATTCACGTCACATAAGAGGAGTTACAAAGGACATCTATGCTAGGTAGCATGAAAGCATCAAAAATTCATTCTTTATCACTTCCCTACTCGAGGACGAGCAGGAGTTAAGCTTGGGGATGCTTGATACGTCTCAAAGGTATCTATAATTTTTATGGTTTCATGTTGTTATCTTGTCATCTTTGGATGTTTTATGTACCTTTTATATCTTTTTTGGGACTAACTTATTAATTCAGTGCCAAGTGCCAGTTCCTGTTTTTTTTGTGTTTTTGGCTCTTTTCAGATCTGATTTTGGAACAGAGTCCAAACGGAATAAAATCCCCGAAATGATTTTTTTCCGAACGGAAGAAGATCAGGGGGGCTGTGGGCCAAGCTAGGAGGGCTGCAGGGAGCCCACAAGCCCCCACTCTGCCACCAAGGGGGAGGCGGGGTGGCAGGGCTTGTGGCCTCCCTGAGTGCCCCCTGACCTAGATCTTTTGCCTATATATTCCCTAAAATACAACAAAATATCAGGGGATCCATGAAAATACTTTTCCGCCGCCGCAAGCTTCCGTTTCTGTGAGATCTCATTTGGAGACCCTTCCCGCTGCCCTGTCGGAGGGGACTTTGGAGTTGGAGGGCTTCTTCATCATCATCATCACCCCTCCAATGACTCGGGAGTAGTTCACTTCAGACCTACGGGTCCGTAGTTAGTAGCTAGATGGCTTCTTCTCTCTCTTGGATCTTCAATACAAAGTTCTCCATGATCTTCATGGAGATCTATCCGATGTAACCTTCTTTGGTGGTGTGTTTGTTGAGATCCGATGAATTGTGGATTTGTGATCAGATTATCTATGATATATATTTGAGTCTTTGCTGATTTCTTCTATGCATGATTTTATATCCTTGTAAGTCTCTCCGAGTCTTGGGTTTTGTTTGGCCAACTAGATCTATGATTCTTGCAATGGGAGAAGTGCTTGGTTTTTGGTTCTACCATGTGGTGACCTTTCCCAGTGACAGTAGGGGCAGCAAGGCACACATTAAGTAGTTGCCATCAAGGGTAACAAGATGGGCTCTGTCGTTGATATGAGATTGTCCATCTACATCATGTCATCTTGCTTAAAGCGTTACTCTATTCTTTTGGACTTAATACACTAGATGCATGTTGGATAGCGGTCGACGTGTGGAGTAATAGTAGTAGATGCAGACAGTATCGGTCTACTTGTTTTGGATGTGATGCCTATAGATATAATCATTGCCATAGATGATGTCACGACTTTGCGTGGTTCTATCAATTGCTCGACAGTAATTTGTTCACCCACCGTCTACTTGCTTTCATGAGAGAAGCCACTAGTAAACACTACGACCCCCGGGTCTATTCACATCTATCGTTTCCACTTTCGCTTTTACTTTCCTTTGTTACTTTGTTGCTTTCAGTTCTCACTTGGCGAACAATCTATAAGGGATTGACAACCCCTTCATAGTGTTGGGAGCAAGCTTTTTGTGTTTGTGCAGGATCTTGTGATACTCCTCAACTGGATCGATACCTTGGTTCTCAAACTGAGGGTAATACTTACCACCGCTGTGCTACATCACCCTTTCCGCTTTGAGGTAACACCAACGCAAGGCTCCAAGGCCACGGGGGAAATCCTTTGCATATTTGCCTAGGAAGTCCCTTAAGGCGTAGCCATAGCAGAAGGATTCCTGGTGCCGTCGACACGACTATTACTGGCGCCGTTGCCAGGGAAGCACAACTGACATCAGTCATCCAAGTGATGGAGCGATCCAGATGGAACAAACAGGTGGGATAGAACTGTTAAATGGTAGCCTTATTCCAATCACAATGAAGAGTCATGGCATGACGCAACCCCATGCCATTAATCTTCTCTAGAACACCTTCAAACTTGGAAGGGTTTGCCTCGATGTATGCCAGATCCACATGATGTTGGGGAGAGAACCCGAGGAGAGCAATCAGAGACTAATAGATGTCTTGCTGAACCAATGTACAAAAACGAGGATTAGTGGCATTTGCAGGGGTGGAAAATTGATTGACATCTCTCCAAAATGTTGAATACTCTGTGGGCTCGACGGAATGAAAATCAACAGGATGACGACCACAGTTGGAGGGGTTGGCCATGGACCTAACCAAACCCGCAACAGAACCAGACTTAGAACTTGAACTAGTGGATGCCATTTTCTTCTTTGATTTTTTCTTGGAACGAACACACACTAGTTCCTCGTCCTGGAGATCAGGCTCGAAATTTGGGTCATCGAGCCCCACATAGGAGGCGTGTGCATTACCGGACACCTTCTTGAGAGGACGAGAAAAATTCTTGGAGTTTGTTGACGCGTGACGATGCGCGACTACGAGCACGAGCAGTACAAGGCCAGACGATGAATATGAAGCCCTAGATGTACAAGCAGCTACAGAGGATTGAGAAACAGAGGAAGAATGGAGATGTAGTACCACGAGAGGGGCCCGTGGTCGTCTTCTTGACATGTCAGGCTCCCCCACCGGCCCTGACCACCATGGCGGCTCCCGGGAACAAAGAAGCGAGGCAGCACGGGGAGCTCCAAGAGGAACCGCATCGGCAGGGAGTAGATCAGGGGGAAGGGAGTGTATAAGCACGAGATCCAAGCGGACGGCCTTGCGGGCGGGCTGGAGTGCCCGCGGAGATCCACTGGCGGTGCAGGAGCCATCAAACAAAGGCAAGATGGGGAAGGAAAAAAACAAAGTGATAACCCTCCGCTCCCCCCGTTACCGCTATTTTGTTTTGGGTGAGGACCCCCCCCCCCCTCATATGTTCGGAAAACGACCCAGATGATCTGGATGAGCCCGGACGACCGAAACGAGACATGGATGATCTAGGGTGTCTGGATGACTGGAATAGGACCCAGATATTTGGGCTGAGCATACACGGGAGAGGCGGGTTAGAACAGTTCTAGCATCCCCAGGGTGTATAGCTATGGTGAGAAAGATACGTTATCCTAGGAGAGCAAGTGTGGGTATGCATGGCTTGGCATGGGCGTGATGAAATGCAGCATATAGAGCATGACAAACAGGACTAAACGAAATAATGATGACTTTATATGTGATAACTGAGCCGCTCTAACATTTCTCATAAGAGAGGTGGCATGGCCACCATGTTTGAGCAAACGTGGCATGAGACTACGAAGATATGAATCTTGTGCCCATTGCCACAACTCCATCATTTAAAGTACCAAGTCACAAAAGTGATCATAGTAACATTGAGAGTGTTTGTTTATTTATGCATCATATAGGGTGAGAGAACTCATGAATTGGGTGTTTCCCCCTAGATAAATGCATACATCTAAACAAGACATGAAGTAAATGTATGCATGTGTGCAAACTTTCACATAATGTTATCAAGCTCCAATATACCAAATTCATGCCTGAGTTCACAGAACCTACTTACATCGAGTGGTTTCGTGAAGACGCGAGCAAGTTGCATATCCATGCTAGGACCAAGTTGACAAAATTGCACATTATTAAAGAGAGAAAGGGCATGCTAATTCCACACTTGTGCTTCAAAGTAGCACTATGTTTCTCATACGGAGAGTCTCCTATGTTGTCACTTTCATATACTACTGGGAATTTTCCATTATAGAGTTTGATGCGCACCCACTTAGTTTTCATATTGATCTTTCATACATATATAGATCTTAGTACATCCGTTGCATGCCACTCTCTACTCCTCACATTGATATCTATTGATGGGCATCTCCATAGCCCCTTGATACACCGAGTTGATGTGAGACTTTCTTCTTCACTTTTACCCCATTGAAACCTACCACCATATTCTATTCCACCTTTATGCTATATCCATGGTTTACGCTCATGTATTGAGTGAGTAATAAAAAGCTGAAGTGCATTAAAAAGTATGATCCAGTTGCTTGATTTGACACCGAGGTGCTCATGATTTATACCTTATGCTAGGAATACCAAGCATGACATGCTATATGATTTTGTGGGGATACCATTCTTCAAGCATTGTTATTCTGAAAGGACATGATTATTTGCTAGTAAACCTGAGTATGGATGTATTTTTGTCAAATGATAGACTATTGCCTTGAATCACCTGTATCTTAATATTCATGCCATGATTAGACATTCGTTCAAGACTATGTTAGGTAGCATTCCACATCAAAAATAATCTTTTTATCATTTACATACTCGAGGATGAGTAGGAATTAAGCTTGGGGATTCTGATATGTCTCCGTCACATCTATAATTTTTTATTGTTTCATTGCAATGTTCTACAACTTTCATATACTTTTGGCAACATTTTATATTAATATTGGGACTAACTTACTTATCCAGTGCCCAGTGTCACTTCCTGTTTGTTGCATGTTTTTCACAGAATATCCATATCAAATGAAGTCCAAATGCGATAAAAATTTACGAAGAATTATTTTGTGATATATGTGATTTTTGGGAGTTGGAATCAACGTTAACAGAGGCCCACGACCTCCACTAGATACCAGGGCGCATCCCATACCCCCTGGCGTGTGGTGGTATTTAGTGGCCACCCCGTAAGTCGGTTGGGGTTCTACTTCGTGTGCAAGAAAGATAATTTATAGGAAAATATTGTGTAAAAATTTCAGCCCGATCAGAGTTACAGTTCTCTAGGAATTTAAGAAATGATGAAGGGCTAGAAAACAGGAATGCAAAAGAGAAGAGAACGAAGAGGGAGATCCAATCTCGGAGGGGCTCCTACCCCTCTGTCGCCATGAAGGCCATGGACTAGAGGGGACTCTCCTCCCATATAGGGGGGGATAAGGAAGAAGAACAAGGATGGGGCTCTCTCCCTCTCTCTCCCGGTGGCGTCGGAGTGCCGCCGGGGCAAGGAGCGTGATGGTGATCTACATCAACAATCTTGCCGCCGTCAACACCAACTCTCTCCCCGTTTATGCATTGGTGTAACACATCTTTTTCTGCTGTAACTCTCAACTTAAACATGGTGCTCAACACTACATACTATTTCCCAATGATATGTGGCTATCCTATGATGTTTGAGTAGATCTGTTTTGTCCTATGGGCTAAATGGTGAAATTGTTTTGATTGGTTTAATTTGCTTGTGGATATGTCGTTGTCCTTTGGTGCCCATCATATGAGCGCGTGTGGATCACACCATAGGGTTAGTTGTATGTTGATAGGACTATGCATTGGAGGGCAAAAGTGATATAATACTTCTTCCTAACATAGAAATTGATGCATACGGGATTGAAGGGGAACCGATATATATCTTAATGCTATGGTTGTGTTTTGCCTCAATGAACGTTAGTAGTTGCGGTGGCCTCTTCCACATAAAAACTTGCTATCGGTCTAGTAACATAGTCAATTGCCTAGGGACAAATCATTCTCCTGTGTTACAAAAAGCTTGATACTACACTACTATATTTATTATCTTGCAATTTATTTCTAGTTTTGTTCTCGCAAAGTACTTCTAGTTTTATTCTTGTTTTAGGTAAACAAAACTTTAAGTGTGTGTAGAGTTGTATCGGTGGTCAATAGAACTTGAGGGGATATTTTTCTACCTTTAGCTCCTCATTGGGTTGAGCACTCTTGTTTATTGAAAAGGGCTACAAACGATCCTCTATACTTGTGGGTAGTCTAGCCACATTGGAGGTAATCTAGGCACATAGGTTGATGCATATTTTTGTCCTAGTTTAACCGGTAGAAACTTTGGTGTACTCTTTGATGTTCTTAGTATTGGATTGAATATGATGAATGTGAAATTGTTTGATGCATGTCAAATAATTAACTCATGGATACTCGCGGTGACATTGGAGTATCTAGGTGACATTAGAGTTGATTGATGCATATCATAGGTGTTATTGTAGTACGAACTCTAGGGTTGTTTGTGACACTTATAGGGATGGCTCAATAGATTGATCAGAGCATATAGATTTGAGGTGGTTTTACTACACAATTTTCTGCATAACATCGCGTGTGATAGGGGTGGCTAACACACAAGGCCTAGAAGAAACGTTTGTGCAAGGGTGGCCTAACACACAGAGTTGTTGGCCGAAAGTTGTGTGTGATTGTTGACTAATCCAACATGCTAACTTTCCATAAACCGTGTGGGTTTGTTGAGTTCATCGCTCACCGTGTTGTCTAAGAAACCGTGTGCAATTGGAAACCCCAAAAATCAGCCTGATTGCTCTATTATATATAATCCTGTTAATAATCAAATTGGGACTTCATATCAAGCACACAATATATTTGATATTCGTATTATGGCAACCAAGATTTCATAATTGAAATACATCAGAGTTCAACATCATATAGGTATATACTACCTAGCTACCCAATTACATGACTGGACGAAGTTGCACATGTAACATCTAAAACCTTTGGAAAGTAACATCATAGATGGTAAATTCACAGATGTATCTCATCTAGAAAACTCTTGAAGTGGAAGGCAAATATTGGTCCTTCACTAATGTCGAATGTCCTTGCAACTTTAGGCCAGTGCTTGTCGATGGTTGCCCACCCATCCTTTATCCTCTTGAGGAATACTTAAAGATTATACCATGGGTACTATATGAATACCTTCCTCGCCTCTTGACCATATAGGTTGCTTGAGACATACTCATCGATGAGCTGCTTTGGAAAGGACTAGAAACAAAGATACGCACAAATTTCGTTTTGAAATTTGAAATGTCGCAGAGGAAAAAATACAAGGTAAAAGAGATAGTACCATTCTATAGTTCACTGTTGTCTTCATTATGCAGACAAACATCTTGTTGTTTTTCTTTGCTAGTTTTTGTACCTTAACAATCTTTCTGAGTTTCTTGATTGGACTCATATTCATGAACACCTCACTTCCCCGCATGCAAAAATGGGCCGAACACTGGGTCTAACCCTCTTACAATAGGACCTACATGTGCAATAACAAATTATTAGAAACCTAAATATTAGAATGGTTCCTACAATTGCAAAATAATGTGTTATTAGCCAAAGGATCATGAATGTGCAAACATCAACGATAAACTTCAACGCCTCCCATTGTTCCCCCGTGTAACATATTTAGGGTAGATATTGATCAGGTTATAAGTGATGGCGTGCTATCGGTAAAATATGTTACTCGAAAATAAATGCATTGCAGATCCAACATATTAATTCGGGCCACAGGCAAAAGCCAACCGTGCTAAGATTTAAAAATTATAGCAATTGTAAGTTTCACATGTATTTAGTATATCCAAATTCGATTTACTTCTCACATGCATAACAGTACGAAATTGTACCCAACAACAATCGAACATCACACTACAGATGATCACCAAAACAAACAAACCAAATAGTTAATTGAGCATCACAATGAACAATAGAACATACTAGAAGGTCAGATTGCATAGTAGCATCACATTGTATATTTTGGTATAATTTCTTAAGGAAAGGAAAGAGTAGCACATGTATCAAGTAAACTAAACATGCTTAACAAGCATAGCTAGCTGAACACAAGTCATTACTAATTAAGCTAAAAACAAGCTATTCCTCATTGTCGGAGATATCGATAACGATGGGCTTGGAAGAGAGCGAGGCCTCCACATCGTGGGTGCCTTCCTCGTAGTGGTTAGTGGCCTGACCTATTCGGGCACTAAGAGTTGTGATCTCCATTGTGTTTTCCATGAAGAGGGATAGGTTATCATAGCACAATATGGGTAAGTATTTCCCTCGGTTATGAAACAAAGGTTTATCGAACCAATAGGAATATCAACCACAACCGTCTTCAGCGTCTACACACAAAAGAACAAACAACTTGCACCCAACGTGGGCAAGAGGGTTGTTAATCCCCTTGTATTTGTTATTTGCAAGCGAATGAGGTGTGTAGATAATTGTAGATAGCAAGATAAAGTAAAAACAAGTAAATGGTAGCAAGGTATTAAAGGTTTCTTTGGTATGTTACAAGGTTGGAAAAAGCAGTAGGCGTAAGCGAGGCGGTTGGCCTGTGCGTAGTGCCTAGGCGGTGCATAAGTGCCCTAGGTGTAGCGTAGGCGGTAACATAGTTTCTAATATTAGGATGTATTTATGGTAATTATATGTGTATTATCTTAATTCAAAGCATACATATAAGTTAACTACCAGCTACTGCCATTGGAATACGGCTGGTTTGACACATTAGTGCAATATGGTGTGATTTCTCTCTCCGTTGAAAGTTTCTTGCATGTCCTGCCTAGGCTTTTGCGTATGCCCTAGGCGAGGCATTTGGCGATTGCCTAGCTCCTAGTCATGCCTAAGCGCCTCCTAGACACTGCCTGTTCCAACAGTGGTATGTTAGGAATAGACATGGGGGCATAGTTTTCCCTAATGGCATCTCTCATGAAAAATAGCATACGGTGCGTGAACAAATTACTGTTGGGCAATTGATAGAAAAGTGAATAGTTATGCGATATTCACGGCAATCATCATGTGTATATAGGCATCATGTCCATAAACAAATAGGCGGACTCCTACCTGCACCTATTACTATTACTACACTCATTGACCGCTAAACAACATGCATCTAGAGTATTAAGTAAAACAGAGTAATAAATGGAGAACAATGACATGGTGTAGACAAAGTAAACTCGAGAAATATGAATAAACCCCATCGTTTTATCCTTAGTAGCAGCAACACAAAAAGACACATCTTGTCCCCTTCTGTCACTGGGATATAGAAATTCGCCAGGTTGAACCTACTACAACTCACCTCTTCACTGAAGAAATATCATTCTAGTTGGCCACACTATTTCAATATATCTAAGAGAATTACGAAGCTACCATAATCATGCATATAAGAATCATATAAGTATTCACAGAAGACTGAAATATTTATCGTGAATAATATGAATATAAACTCACAATTCATCGGATCTCAACAAATGCACCGCACAAATGAAGTACATCATGTGGATCAATGCTTAGATGCAATGATCATTATCTTGAAGATCAAGAGAAAGAGATTGCCATCCAGGTAGTAGCTATGGATCCGTAGGTCTGTGGTGAACTACACACACATCATCATGAGGGCAACAAGGTTGATGAAGAGGCCCTCCATGATCGTTCATCCTCCACCACGATGCTGAAACGGAGCTCTAGATGGCTTCCCATCAAAACAGAGACTTGCGGGGGCGTAAAAAGTGTTTCGGGACTTCTTCTAGGGTTTTCAGGATATCTAAGAATTTATGAGCTAGATAACAGACTCGGGAGGGCATCGAGGGGCCCAAAAGACAACAGGGCGCCCCCTGGCCGTGTTGGGTTGCCTTGTGGGGCCCTCATGTGGCCCAAAGCCTTCCTCTGATGCTTTTTGCTCTTCTTTTGGTCCCGAAAAATCTCCAAAAGAGTTTCAGGTCATTTGGACTTCGTTTGGTATGGAAAACCTGGAAAGTGAAAAAATGCAAAAAAAGCAACTAGCACTGGGCACTAGGTCAATAGGTTAGTGCTCAAAAATAATATAAATTGGTAAATAAGTACCCCAAAAGTATTTTAGAATGATAATATATTAGTATGGAACAATCAAAAATTATAGATACGTTGTATCAAGCATCCCCAAGCTTAATTCTTGCTCGTCCTCGAGCAGGTAAATGATAAAAATAGAATTTTTGATGTGACATGCTATCCATAATGTAACCTTATGCATATATGGTCATTGAGAAATGATGAATTAACAAACATTAACACACCAATACTTATAGGTATAAGTAGCAAAATCATTAATCTTTCAATGTATACGATCCTCAAAGATTGTTTTACCCCATTCATCTTATTATATTAGCAAGGCATGGCTCCATCTTGACCACATTAATACAAATGTCAAGCACCACGGTGTCCAAGTTAGGCAATTGGATCGTACTTTTTCAATATGCATCAACTTTTGATTCTTCACACAATACAAGAGTGTGAACCATTGGACATAGCATATAGGTGGAATACGATATGGTGGTAAGTTACAAAGGGGTAAAAAAAGTGGAGAAGATAGTCTCGCATCAACTAGGCGTACCAACGGGCTATGGAGATGCCCGTCGATAGATATCGATGCAAGGAGTAGGTATTGCCATGCAAATGATGCACTAGAGATATAAGTGTATGAAAGGTCAACTGAAGCTAAGTGGGGTGTGCATCCAACTTGCTTGCTCATGAAGACATCGGGCACTTGATGAAGCCCATCATCGGAATATACAAGCTAAGTTTATGAAAAAGTGATTCCCACTAGCATATGAATGATATATCATGAGACTCTCGATATGAAGAACAAGGTGCCACTTTGAGGCCCAAGTGTGGTAATGGATAGTATCAAAGTCCCTTCTCTCTTTTTATCTCATTCATTTTTTTCATTTTTTTTATTATGGTGGGCTCATTTGGTCTCCCCTATTTTTATTTCCTGTAATGCCCCAAGTGTGTAACCTTCCCTTTTTGGAACCTTCTTCATGTGGGTCCAACTTGTCATGGACATGAGAGTTATCTATGCTATGATTTCATGTGATGTCACTTGTTATTCTTCCTTGCATGCATGCATGCCATATTATATCTTGTCTGTGTCCTTGTGTTGCTGCATTGTGTTCTTATGAGGTCATGTGATGCTTGTGATCTTATGTGGTGGTGTGAGATGTGTAGCTTGAGTGGAGTTTGCATGTGTTAGTAGGATCAACCTTGTGATTTGCTTAGGTTGAAAACCCTTCCCTCTCCCTTTTATTCTAATCTTAAGATTCACTTGAGCCTACCCTGATTTAAAAATGCCCATGATTTAGCGGGTTTTGTGTTGGATATGGAGACGTGAGATTGCTATTTTAAAAACATGTTTTAAAGGTGCAACTAATTACAAAACAGATCTAACAAATGTTGTTTTGTAAATATTTATTTGCTCCTAATATTTCTTTTCCTTTTTATTTAAATAGGTCATTATTTATCATGTCCAGGGGTATTTTTGTTTTGTTTTTATCCCCAGTATATTTTGCTATGCTTTATTTCCTTCTCTGTTTTTCCCTGTAAATAGAATAAACCTCCAGGGTTCATTTCCTCTATGTTGCGCCACCTGTGGGCTTACTCCCACAGGCCGGCCCATATCTCCCCTCTCCCCGCGCTAAGCCCAGCTCCCCACGACCCTCTTCTTCTACCTAACGCCGTCTACAGTCCCGCACGCCCCTTTCCGTCAGTCTGGCCGAGACAGAGAGATGCCGCCGTGAGGCACAGACGTCGAGGACCCCCCCCCATAAAGCATGGGCGTCCGTGCCTCCCCTCTTCTAGGGTTCCTCCTCTTCCCCATTTGTGCCGCCACCTCTCTCCATCCCCATCTCTCTTTCTTCCCGCCGGTAAGTCTCTGTAGTTAGAGTAGCAGAGAGAGGAGAGCAGCACTCGCCGGTGTCTTCCCCCGCTTCCGTCGATGTCTGTCGCCGCCGCCATGTCCAGGAGGTCGGGGAGGCTCCCCGCACCCCATTCCCGACCTCGCTGAGGCCGGAGAACATCTACGTCGACGACCAGCAGGGTAGTATAACATGCTGGGAGCCCCTCTTCTGTCGAACTAGATCAGGTTAGCAGAGTGGTGTGTGGCAGGGTTGTGCACCAGGGGATGCAGGGTTCGATTCCCCCTCACACCCTTTTTATTTTTGTTGGTTTCTTGTTGTTTTCTCTTGTGTTTGCTAGATGTGATGCTATGGTATTTCAACAGCATGTGGTAGTTATTTTTTCTCCTCTCAAGTACAGCTTGTGTTGCCTAGTGTGTAGCTAGTTGTGATGTATGTGATGGTGTAGATTTGTGTAGTGTGTGTATGTGAGTAGTTGCCCATGTATAGGAGTTTAACTTGTGTATATGTGTTCTAGTGGATATTTGTGCATGTGTAGGTGGCGTGTGTGTGTGGCTTTTCCCCCTCACCTACCTTGTGATATGTAGGAGCTCTTGTCATGATGTGTGTGTAGCTAGTGGTGGTGATTCTAGTAAGTGTAGGTGTTTATGAGCATGTTACTTGTGATGCATGTGAGTGTGTGTGTGAGTGTGTAGTTGTGTGGGTGTATGTGGGTTCACCCCACCTACTAAAGCAAGGTGCACCAACACATGTCCATATGTGTGAGTGTGTATACTTCCTTGTGAGTGTGTGTATATTCTTGGTGTAGGTGATGAGCTAGTGGAATCACATGTGATGATGCACTATTCACTACATATGATTCTATGTAGTTTTTCTTCTCTAGTTTGTGCTCACTTGTTCCAAGCAAGTGCATAGGTATTTTATATGCTTTTGGGGTAGAATCATCCCAGGAATCCATTGGTGAAGTAATTTTTGCCTTTGGAACATTTTCTGGAGATGACATATTTCAGATTTGTTCCATGTTTAGAGCTTGGTTCCATGTGATGTGGTGAGTCCAAGGGTTTGTTTCTTGGTTGTGGTAGTAGAGGGTGACCCCCTCTACCACATCTTGGTTTTGTTTCATGCTTAGGAATCCATATGTGCAAGTTGTGCCCAATCAAAGTAGGCATGTGGCTGAAAATCTGAGATTTTCACCAAGTCTGAGAATCTGTTTATATTTTCTTCTCCTGTTGATGAGCTTGTGCAGGTCAATGTGTTGTGATTCAGCCTTGGCTTTCAACTAGAAAGTTGAAGATTATGTGTTTGTCTAGCTCCCTGTAAATTTTCATTCCATTTGGAGTTCTGTAGATATTGGTTTGGCTGCTGTCAAAATGCTTTAGAGCATAAACAAATAGTGAGAATCTGGAATTTTCACACCAAGTCCCTGAAATCTGATATTTTTGGGCAAGTTTGCAGCTGTGTAACTTTCTGTGTGTAACTCCTTTGTGTGATATTTTTTCTTGTGCTTGTAGTACTCTTGGATAGCTACTGCCACATATCTTATTTTGCATGTTTGGGTGGATGTAGGTGCTTTGCATGTAGCTCACAAAGTGCTATGATGCTGTTTATGGCAGATTGTGTAGTTTTGGTATTTTGATGTTTGTGAGTGCATAGATGATGGTGTGGTGTTCTTCTTTGCTCCACCCCATCCATTTTGTATTGTTTTATGTCTTGGCTACCTGGAAATACCAGAGTAGAGCCATTGGAGTGTGTGGTGATGGATTTGACACGTACCTCTTCATATCTTGTTTCGTTGTTTCCCGTTGATCCGTAGCTCCGTTTGTAATGTTCTTTATATGGTTTTGCATTGATTTCACGAGACGCATCTGATCATGACATTAGCATGCATGTCAAGATAGCTTAGGATGCAGTTCAGTCCAGGAACATGTATTTACTTCTCATGCTTGTGCTAGTGAGTAGAATAGTGATGCATGCTCATATTCATCTCATGCATCATGTGTTGTTGCATCTTGAGGTGCTGTTGTTCATTGGATGCTATTTTTATGTTCGGTAGCACTGGGATCGGAGAACGAGTACGTGGATTCGGGAGAGTACGTGCAGGACGAACAAGAACAGTTCCAAGCTGAGGATATCACAGGCAAGATGATATGACCTTGATTCCATCTCTAGACTTGTTATGCTAGATTACATTTCTTCCATCATATGTTCGCTGCCTACCACTGAAATACAATGCCTCCTGATATGCCATGAAACCCAAACACTTATCCCTTCCTAGCAAATCTTGAATGGCTAAGTAGGCTTTGCTAAGCTTCTAATGTTAGCGTTGCTAGATGCAGGTGCCTTGTCTCATGTGATAACATGAGTTTGATATCATTATGTTAAATCTGTTATTTAATTAATTTACCTATATACTTGGTAAATAACGGAAGGCCTAGCCTTTTGCCGGGTGCTTTGTTCCATTATTGCCGGCATAGTTGCCGGCTACCGGTGTTTGATTCCATATTGATCGCTCCTAACACGTTCGGGGTTGTTATGGGGACCCCCTCGATAAATTGCGTAGTGTTAAGACTTGTCCGGCAGGACCCAACATTGGTGTTAATTTTCTAATCACTTAATAATAATCTGCATAGGGAATTGCCTACCCGAGGAATTTAATCAACAACCCGGGCCAGTGCTCCTCATGAGTGTTGGTCCAAACTAGAGCACCGTGCGGGGCCATCCCGGGGCAACTCGGGAGATTTCTGTGGCCACTATACGCTTCGCTTATCCGACGTGTCCTGAGACTGAGATACACGGCTCTTATCAGGGTCGTCGACACGTTGGGAGCTCCTGCTAGTCTTGTCTTACCTTAGCAATATATCTTGCGTATAGGTATCCCGATGAAGCTTTGGTTCTCCCCAGAGTTGAGGTTTTCCTCTAAGGAATCCGACGAGATCATGAGATTCGTGACAGAGGATTACGTTTGTGATGGACTAGTTGGAGCACCCCTGCAGGGTTTAATCTTTCGGAAAGCCGTTCCCGCAGTTATGTGGCAACTTGGAATATTTTGTTAACATCCGGTAATAGATAACTCAAACATAAGCTAATAAAATTGCCAACTGTGTGCGTAACCGTGATTGTCCCCTTCGAAGATCTCTCTTCGATCGGGAACATGGTGGGGTTATGATTGACGTAGGTAGGTGTTCAGGATCACTTAGTGATCATCTATCACTGACCGCTAGAATAGACCACCTTCAATTCAAGTTCTACGTAAGATAGCCACTATATAAAGCTTAGGATGCGGCAACCTAAATGCTCCAGCTTTCCAACCTAATAACTTGACTAGTTCTGGCACCGAGGTCATAGATTGTTGAGTCCCCGTGGCTCACAGATTCCTTCACAACACCAACAGGTTCAGGTACCCCCGCGACAGGTGATCATGATGGCACGCAGCTGGCGTGGCAGTACGACGAGGAGAACGACCGCATGTACGTGAGCTATCCAGAAGACTGAGGCGTGGTCGTGATCATGGGCAAGCATGCAGGGTAGCATAGTCATTTCCCTTGTTTTGTAGTCCGTAGCGGAACTACCTTGTTTGGATGCGTGATGTAACTCTGATATATTTATGAGATGGCAATTGAATCCCTTATTGTCATTCTGTTGATATTATGTATGTGCTATGTTACCATGTTTGCGAAACGCTTAGATGCGCTTCTTTCCAATTCGGGGCCTCGTTCCCCAAATCGGAAAGGACCGCATCTTAGTCGTTACAAGTTGGTAATCAGAGCCTTACGACCATAGGAGCCTTTGTGTGATCGTACTTGGCCGAGTCGAGTCTAGTAAAATGTTTTGAGTCCTAGTTATATCGAAGAGTAGGATCCTTTTTCTCCTCTTCTATGCTCTGGTGAGGTTCCCGTCTTAGGAAATCTTAATTCTACTCCTCTTCTCGCTCAAATTTTTTTAGGATCACGCGGGTATTTGTGAGATCTATATGATTTCGATGTGACGGAGTTCTGTCTTGGTGCCTCCTGTATGCCTTGATTTCTTCCGGGGAGTTGAGCTCCAGGGGATTCTTGCGCACATCGCCATCATTCAGATTTCTGAGTATCTAAGAACGAAGGATGTTCGTTATTGCTTCAATACTAGTAGTGGCGAGATAACCCCGATGTCCCTAGTACTGGTGCATATTGTTTGGGAGTACTGCCATACTTGGTATCGTTGTGATCACGAGGGTCTGTTGTAGATGAAGGTCCTAGATGCTGGTTGTGTGTTGACGGATGTGATACACGTGACGGGTTAGTATAGGAGTTGTGTGATATTACTCCTTGTATCCGTGTACCAGATTGCATGACCAGTTATTTCGGGAATTCATATGTGGGATATCAAGTAGTATCTTATAGGACTATCTTCCTACAGATGCATGATGGAGGTTGGGATTCGATGTTCAGTGGGTATGTTTGTTCACGGTCGTTTTACAGTGGTTCTCGTTGTGTCTTAAAGAGTCCTTGTAGCTCGCTACAACTTGGGGATACTTTGTATGTCATGTGCACTACCTTGCACATGATGGTTACTATAAATTCGAGCTCGTGCAATCTTATCCACGAAGATATCGGATGAAATCTCGATCATATGTTTGTTCCGAGCAGTTCTAGCTCATACTTGTTTGCAGTGGTCTTAATCAGAATTTTGTCGACCGTCACTTTGAGGAAGCATTCTTATTATCTTGTTCGAGTGCAATTTCTTTGATCCTATTTAGATATTCCTGTCTTTTTGATTCAGCTCTATCTTCAATTTATTCTGTGGGCTAATGTGTTGTCCGTCTTCAGGATGGCTCCACCAACTCGTGAGAACCCAGGACGTGAGGATGTGCCGCCACCACCTCCTCCTCCGGAGAATCCTCCGCCGCTGCCGCCTCCTCCTCCTACAGAGGCCTGGCAAGCGGCGATGGTTGCTACTAATGCAAACACCCAGATGCTGCTATAGTTGTTGCAAAAGAGAGCTAATCACCAGCAAGGCAATTTACAACATGGTGGCAATCAGTTTGCTAATCTGAGTCAGTTCCTGTCGAATCAGCCAAAGACTTTCACTTCCTGTGACCAGCCGTTTGATGCAGAGGATTGGATCCGCGATATGAACAAGCATTTCGAGTGTAGCAATGTTCGTCCTGAGGATTTTGTCAAATTTGCAACTTTCCAGTTGAAGGGGCACGCAACAGTTGGGATGAGTTCTGCCGTGACTTCAGGTCCCACTACATTCCTTCCAGCTTTGTGGAGGAGATGCGTGAGAAGTTCAGGCGCTTGAAGTAGGGTGGTAACTCCGTGTACAAGTACAACGTTGAGTTCCACGAGCTAGCCCGGTACGCCTTGCAGGATATCCCTGATCAGAAGAGCAAGATTTACCAGTTCAGACGTGTCTTGAAAGAAGATTTGCAGTTAGCTCTTGCTTTGCACGATCCTGAGGAGTTCGACAAGTTCTACAACTTAGCTCTCAGGGCAGAGGCAGCTTTGCTCAGGGTGGAGAATTCTAAGAAGCGCTTCAGAGATTCCAGCTCTTCCTCTACTCGGGTGGTTCAGAAGCAACAAAAGTTTTGGGTGTCTCCTCCTCCTCCTCGGCACTCGCAACAACTCAAGCATTCTGGTGGCCGTGGTTCTTCCCACCCACCCAACCCTGTCTTTCAACAGAGATTCCAGCATCAGAAGCAAGGGCCTCCTCAGACTCAGTACCGGCAGCCAGCATAGGTTACTTGTCACAAGTGTGGCAGAAGGGTCATTATGCCAATAAGTGTACTTCTCAGCTCCGACTGTCGCCTCCTCCTCCAGGCAAACCTCCAAGCAATGCTCTTGTCAAGTTCAACCCCAGATCAGCTCGAGTCAACATGGTGAACGCAGCTGAAGCAGACAACTCCTCTGATGTGATCATGGGTAACCTTTCAGTCAATGATTTTCCTGCTAAAGTCTTGTTCGATTCTGGTGCTTCGCATTGCTTTATGTCAAACTCATTTTTCATCAAGCATGATTTTCCCTCGACAAGTTTGCATAGACCTTTGGGTGTTGTTTCTCCGTGTGCTCAGATGAGGTCAAACTCTAGAGTTCCTAATGTCAACGTCAAGATAGGGAGTTATTCTTTTCTGGCTTCTCCGTATGTCTTGGGCAATTCTGACATTGATTTGATCCTTGGTATGGACTGGTTGTCCATGAACAAGGCATCGATTGATTTTGAAGCTAAAGAAGTGAAGCTTACCCACTCTTCGGAAGACATGATTATATTCGCGACGCGCGATGATACAATCCGTCTGTTCTCTTTGAATGAAAAGGGTGAGATTAATCCTATTTCGCAAGGCCCAGTGGTCTGCGAATATGAAGATGTGTTTCCTGAAGAGCTCCCAGGCATTCCTCCGCACCTAGAAGTTGAATTCGTGATTGAGCTTGAGCCAGGTACCGAGCCGGTGTGCAAACGGCCGTACAAATTGGGTCCAGAAGAGTTGAAGGAACTTAAGAGGCAACTCAATGAGCAGTAGCGTTTGGGTTTGATCAGACCGAGCTCGTCTCCGTGGGGCTGTGGAGTTCTATTTGTCAAGAAGAAGGATGCCACGGACCGACTATGTGTCAATTACCGTCCATTAAACAAGAAGACAATCAGGAACAAATATCCACTTCCGAACATAACTGAGTTGTTCGAACAGTTGAAAGGTGCTAAGGTCTTCTCCAAGCTCGATCTCACAATGGGCTATCATCAAATTCGCATTCGCGGGGAAGATATTCCGAAGACTGCCTTCAGGACTAGTATTGGCTCGTATGAGTATACGGTCATGTCTGTTGGTCTGGCTAATGCTCCTCCGACATTCTGTCGATTGATGAACTACATATTCTCTCCGTTCAAGAATGACTTTGTCTTGCACTATCTCGACGACATTCTGGTCTTTTTTGAAACTGAGGAAGAACATGAAGAACATCTCAGATTGGTGCTTGATAAGCTGAGAGAGTACAAATTGTATGCCAAGTTTTCCAAGTGTGAGTTCTGGCTGAAAGAAGTTGTCTATCTTGGGCACATTATCTCTGCCGAGGGCATCAAAGTTGATCCGTCCAAGGTTCAGGCCATTGTTGAATGGGAGCCTCCGCAGAATGTGAAGAAGCTTCGAAGCATTCTCGGGCTTGCAAGCTATTGCAGAAGGTTCGTTGAGAACTTCTCCAAGATCGCCAAGCCGCTCTCAAGTCTTCTTCAGAAAGGTGTGAAATATGCTTGGTCTCTAGAGTGTTAGTTGGCCTTCGACACACTCAAAGAGAAGCTCACCTCCACTCCAGTCTTGGTTCCTCCGGATGATTCCAAGTCTTACCAGGTGTTCTACGACGCTTCTCTGCAGGGTCTTGGTGCAGTTCTGATGCAAGATAAGAAGGTGGTTGCTTATACCTCCAGGCAGTTGAAGCCAGCGGAGAAGAACTATCATGTGCATGATCTTGAGCTAGCAGCTGTGGTTCACACTGTGATGACTTGGAGACACCTCTTGTTGGAACGTAAGGTTGAAGTTTTCACCGATCACAAGAGTCTCAAGTACATCTTCACTCAGCCTAACCTAAATCTTCGGCAAACACGTTGGGTGGAAATGCTCCAAGATTTTAATCCGAGTGTTGAGTACACGCCAGGCAAAGCTAATGTCGTGGCGGATGCCTTGAGCAGGAAGGCGTACTGCAACAATCTTATTCTGCAACCTCTCCAGCCTGGTCTTTGTGAGTCTTTCAGGAAGCTCAACCTTCAGTTAGTACCTCAGGGATTTCTTGCAAACCTTCAGATCTCTCCTACCTTGGAATATCAGGTCCCAGCAGCACAACTTCTTGACGCTATGGTGAAGAAAGTCAAGATTTGCGTGGCAAAGAGTCTTCCCAAGTATAAGTGCTTCACTGTTGATGCCAGAGACACGTTGTTCTTCGAGGATCATCTTGTCGTCCTGAAAGGTGATCTCAGAAAGGTAATCATGGAGGAAGCTCATAACTCTCTGCTCTCTATTCATCCTGGAAGCTCCAAGATGTACCACGATTTGAAACAGACCTTCTGGTGGACTCGTATGAAGCGTGAGATTGCTCAGTTCATAAATGAATGTGATGTATGTCGAAGGGTGAAAGCAGAGCATCAACGTCCAGCAGGTCTTTTGCATCCTTTGCCCATTCCTGAGTGGAAGTTCGATCACATTGAGATGGATTTCGTCACCGGGTTTCCGAAGTCTAAGAAGGGTAATGATGCCATCTTCGTCGTCATCGACAAGTTGAGTAAAGTGGTTCATTTTCTTCCAGTCAAGGAATCCATTTCCGCAGCTCAGCTTGCAGAGTTGTACACCTCCAGGATTGTGTCTTTGCACGGCGTGCCTATGATGATCTCTTCGGATCGCGGAAGTATCTTCACATCCAAGTTCTGGGACTCTTTTCAGTCTTCTATGGGCACGAAGATCCGCTTCAGCACAACTTTTCATCCTCAGACTAGTGGTCAAGTGGAGCGAGTCAATCAAGTTCTTGAGGATATGCTGAGAGCGTGTGTTATCTCTTTTGGTATGAAGTGGGAGGGTTGTCTGCCTTTTGCGGAGTTCTGTATAACAACAATTATCAAGCTAGTTCTGGCAAGGCTCCGTTTAAAATTCTCTATGGCAGGAAGTGTCGTACCCCGCTCAACTGGTGTGAGACCGGCGAGCGTCAGATCCTTGGGAATGATTTGATAGAAGAAGCTGAGTAGATGTGTCGGGTCATTCGCGACAACCTCAGAGCAGCTCGGTCCCGTCAGAAGAGCTATTATGATAGCAAGCATCGTGACATGTCTTATGAGCTTGATGACTTCGTCTATCTCAAGGTGTCGCCTATGAAGGGTATGCAGCGCTTTGGCATCAAAGGTAAGCTTGCGCCTCGTTTTGTCGGTCCGTTCAGAGTGGTTGGCAAGAGAGGCGACCTTGCGTACCAGCTTGAGCTCCCGTCAAACTTTGCAAATGTGCATGATGTGTTCCATGTTTCTCAGCTCCGGAGGTGCTTCAAGACCCCCGAGCGCACTGTTCATCTTCAAGACATCGACCTTCAGCCTGACCTTTCATATCGTGAGCATCCAGTTGCGGTTCTCGAGGCGACTGAGCGCAAGACCCGCAACAAGACTGTCAGATTTCTCAAAGTGCAATGGTCACACCATTCCGATAAAGAGGCTACTTGGGAACGCGAGGATCACCTCCGTTCTGAATTTTCGGAGTGCTTTCACGCATAGATCTCGGGACGAGATCTTTTTGTAGTGTGGGAGAGTTTTTAATGCCCCAAGTGTGTAACCTTCCCTTTTCGGAACCTTCTTCATGTGGGTCCAACTTGTCATGGACATGAGAGTTATCTATGCTATGATTTCATGTGATGTCACTTGTTATTCTTCCTTGCATGCATGCATGCCATATTATATCTTGGCCATGTCCTTGTGTTGTTGCATTGTGTTCTTATGAGGTCATGTGATGCTTGTGATCTTATGTGGTGGTGTGAGATGTATAACTTGAGTGGAGTTTGCATGTCTTAGTACGATCAACCTTGTGATTTGCTTAGGTTTTAAAAACCCTTCCCTCTCCCTTTTATTCTAAGCTCAAGATTCACTTGAGCCTACCCTGATTTAAAAATGCCCATGATTTAGCAGGTTTTGTGTTGGATATGGAGAGGTGAGATTGCTATTTTAAAAACATGTTTTAAAGGTGCAACTAATTACAAAACAGATCTAACAAATGTTGTTTTGTATATATTTATTTGCTCCTAATATTTCTTTTCCATTTTATTTAAATAGGTCATGATTTATCATGTCCAGGGGTATTTTCGTTTTGTTTTTATCCCCAGTATATTTTGCTATGCTTTATTTCATTCTGTGCTTTTTCCCTGTAAATAGAATAAACCTCCAGGGTTTATTTCCTCTTTGTTGCGCCACATGTGGGCTTACTCCCACAGGCCGGCCCATCTCTCCCCTCTCCCTGCACTAATCCCAGCTCCCCACGACCCTCTTCTTCTACCTAACGACGTCTACAGTCCCACGCGCCCCTTTCCGTTAGTCTGGACGACAAAGAGAGAGATGCCGCCGTGAGGCACAGACGTCGAGGACCCCCCCATAAAGCATGGGCGTCCGTGTCTCCCCTCTTCTAGGGTACCTCCTCTTCCCCATCTGCGTCGCCACCTCTCTCCATCCCCATCTCTCTTTCTTCCCGCCAGTAAGTCTCTGTAGTTAGAGTAGCACAAAGAGGAGAGCAGCACTCGCCGGTGTCTTCCCCCGCTCCCGTCGATGTCCGTCGCCGCCGCCATGTCCATGAGGTCGGGGAGGCTCCTCGCGCCCCATTCCCGACCTCGTTGAGGCCGGGGAACATCTACGTTGACGACCAGCTCCTCGTCTACATCGTGTTCCCGGCGATCTACCCCTGTACCTCTACTTCATCTACAACAGCGATTCAGCGAGTCTTCTTCCTCTCCAATCAGTCTCCTCCGTGCGGCTTCCCCTCTTCCTTTCCTAGGTGAGGAACTTCTCCTCTCTCCTTTCCCTCGGGTAGATCCAGTGGTAGCTCCGGCCGACGAGCTTGCAAGTCTGTGTTTGTAGAAGAGCCGACGGTTCCTGTGTGTGGTGATGTCGTCTTGGTAGTGCATGTGCTTGAGTAGGTGCAGTAGAGTAGGGGCTTCACCTCGTAGGCGATCTGGTTGTTGCCCCTCGTGGCGCAGCAGCTGTAGCAGATCAGCCCGGCGTCCTCCCTGTCGCCGGCGACCCTGCGCGCAGAGCAGAGCACCATGTGCTCGTGATTGTATTCTTTTGTTCACACCCTTTCTCTGTCAGACATCGATGCGTAGTGTATTGGTCAGTAGCGTGGGCTTGTTGTGTCCAGGTCGTGGGTTCGATCCCCCCTCGACCCCCCCTTTTTTGCATTTTAGTTTCGTGCAGTAGCTTAGCGCAGCAGGGTAGTATAACCTGATGGGAGCCCCTCTTCTGTCGAACTAGAGCAGGTTAGCAGAGTGGTGTGTGGCACGGCTGTGCACCAGGGGATGCAGTGTTCGATTCCCCCTCACACCCTTTTTATTTTTGTTGCTTTCTTGTTGTTTTCTCTTGTGTTTGCTAGATGTGATGCTATGGTATTTCAACAGCATGTGGTAGTTATTTTTTTCTCCTCTCAAGTACAACTTGTGTTGCCTAGTGTGTAGCTAGTTGTGATGTATGTGATGGTGTAGATTTGTGTAGTGTGTGTATGTGAGTAGTTGCCCATGTATAGGAGTTTAACTTGTGTATATGTGTTCTAGTGGATATGTGTGCATGTGTAGGTGGCGTGTGTGTGGGTTTTCCCCCTCACCTACCTTGTGATATGTAGAAGCTCTTGTCATGATGTGTGTGTAGCTAGTGGTGGTGATTCTAGCAAGTGTAGGTGTTTATGAGCATGTTACTTGTGATGCATGTGAGTGTGTGTGAGTGTGTAGTTGTGTGGGTGTATGTGGGTTCACCCCACCTACTAAAGCAAGGTGCACCAACACCTATCCATATGTGTGAGTGTGTATACTTCCTTGTGAGTGTGTGTATATTCTTGGTGTAGGTGATGAGCTAGTGGAATCACATGTGATGATGCACTATTCACTACATATGATTCTATGTAGTTTTTCTTCTCTAGTTTGTGCTCACTTGTTCCAAGCAAGTGCATAGGTATTTTAAATGCTTTTGGGGTAGAATCATCCCAGGAATCCATTGGTGAAGTCATTTTTGCCTTTGGAACATTTTCTGGAGATGACATATTTCAGATTTGTTCCATGTTTAGAGCTTGGTTCCATGTGATGTGGTGAGCCCAAGGGTTTGTTTCTTGGTTGTGGTAGTAGAGGCTGACCCCCTCTACCACATCTTGGTTTTGTTTCATGATTAGGAATCCATATGTGCAAGTTGTTCCCAATCAAAGTAGGCATGTGGCTGAAATTTCAGATTAGTGAAAATCTGAGATTTTCACCAAGTCTTAGAATCTGTTTATATTTTCTTGTCCTGTTGATGAGCTTGTGCAGGTCAATGTGTTATGATTAAGCCTTGGATTTCAACTGGAAAGTTGAAGCTTATGTGTTTGTCTAGATCCCTGTAAATTTTCATTCCATTTGGAGTTATGTAGATATTGTTTTGGCTGCTGTCAAAATGCTTCAGAGGATAAACAGATAGTGAGAATCTGGAATTTTCACTAAGTCCCTGAAATCTGATATTTTTGGGAAAGTTTGCAGCTGTGTAACTTTCTGTGTGTAATTCTTTTGTGTGATATTTTTGCTTGTGCTTGTAGTACTCTTGGATAGCTACTGCTACATATTTTATTTGGCATGTTTAGGTGGTTGTAGGTGCTTTGCATGTAGCTCACAAAGTGCTATGATGTTGTTTATGGCAGATTGTGTAGTTTTGGTATTTTGATGTTTGTGAGTGCATAGATGATGGTGTGGTGTTCTTCTTTGCTCCACCCCATCCATGTTGTATTGTTTTATGTCTTGGCTACCTGGAAATACCATAGTAGAGCCATTGGAGTGTGTGGTGATGAATTTGACACGTAGCTCTTCATATCTTGTTTCGTTGTTTCCCGTTGATCCGTAGCTCCGTTTGTAATGTTGTTTATATGGTTTTGCATCGATTTCATGTGACGCATCTGATCATGACATTCTCATGAATGTCAAGATAGCTTAGGATGCAGTTCTGTCCAGGAACATGTATTTACTTCTCATGCTTGTGCTAGTGAGTAGAATAGTGATGCATGCTCATATTCATCTCATGCATCATGTGCTTGTTGCATCTTGAGGTGATGTTGTTCATTGGATGCTATTTTTATGTCGGGTAGCACCGGGATTGGAGAACGAGTATGTGGATTCGGGAGAGTACGTGCATGACAAACAAGAACAGTTCCAAGCTGAGGATATCACACGCAAGATGATATGACCTTTATTCCATCTCTAGACTTGTTATGCTAGATTACATTTCTTCCATCATATGCTCGCTGCCTACCACTGAAATACATTGCCTCCTGATATGCCATGAAACCCAAACACTTATCCCTTCCTAGCAAATCTTGAATGGCTAAGTAGGCTTTGCTAAGCTTCTAATGTTAGCGTTGCTAGATGCAAGTGCCTTGTCTCATGTGATAACATGAGTTTGATATCATTATGTTAAATCTGTTATTTAATTAATACACCTATATACTGGTAAATAACGAAAGGCCTAGCCTTTTGCCGGGTGCTTTGTTCCGTTATTGCCGCCATAGTTACCGGCTACCGGTGTTTGATTCCATATTGATCGCTCCTAACACGTTCGGGGTTGTTATGGGACCCCTCAATAAATCGCGTAGTGTTAAGATCTCTCTTCGTTCGTGTGCGTAATCGTGACTGCCCCCTTCGAAGATCTCTCTTCGGTCGGGAACACGGTGGGGTTATGATTGACGTAGGTAGGTGTTTAGGATCACTTAGTGATCATCTATCATCGACCGCTAGAATAGACCACCTTCAATTCAAGTTCTACGTAAGATAGCCACTATATAAAGCTTAGGATGCAGCAACCTAAATGCTCCACCTTTCCAACCTAATAACTTGACTAGTTCTGGCAGTGAGGTCATAGATTGTTGAGTCCCCGTGGCTCACAGATTCCTTCACAACACCAACAGGTTCAGGTACCCCCGAGACATGTGATCCCGACGGCACGCAGCTGGCTTGGCAGTACGACGAGCAGAACGAACGCCTGCACGTGAGCTATCCAGAAGACTGAGGCGTGGTCGTGATCAAGGGCAAGCATGCAGGGTAGCATAGTCATTTCCCTTGTTTTGTAGTCCTTAGCGGAACTACCTTGTTTGGATGCGTGATTTAACTCTGATATATTTATGAGATGGCAATTGAATCCCTTATTGTCATTCTGTTGATATTATGTATGTGCTATGTTACCAAGTTTGCAAAACGCTTAGATGCGCTTCTTTCCAATTCGGGGCCTCATTCCCCAAATCTGAAAGGATCGCATCTTAGTCGTTACATTTCCTTACTCAGACAATGCTCTAATAATGATGATCATCACACTTTTATTTACTTACAACTCAATATGAAAACTGATAGGACGATATGACTCCGTATGAATTCCTCTGGCAGTGTACCAGGATGTGCAAGGATCTAGTGTGACTTGTATCAAAAATATGATGAATGGTAGCTTTTCCACAAATACTATGTGAGCTCTATATGATAATGCAAAGCATTATGATGATGAACGAACTACTCATGTGAAGTGATGATGCAATTTGCAAGGCAATATATCTCGGAATGGCTATGGAAATGCCATGATAGGTAAGTGTGGTGGATGTTTTTAGGAGGATATAAAAAGGCTTATGTGAAACAGAGTATGTCATGTCACGGGTTTGGATGCACCAGCAAAAGTTGCATCGATCCTCGAGGTGAGAACGGGCGATGCACAGTACCGAAGAGGCTAGGAAATATGAGGAGGTGAGATTGCTTATGTCCATGTTGTCACATTAGTCATGAAGAACTAATGTAATTATTGCAAAGTTTTATTAGTTTTATCACAAATCAAAGTACTACTCGCATGCCCCGAGGGAGAGCGTTGGTAGGAGTTAACCATCGCACGACTCCGACTCAAAATAACACTAGGATTTCAACATGGAATAGAAATGCTCACACATCATCACCATGCCCTTTTAATTTTTTGAGATGAACAAGAAGTTTAACATCTCCTAATATCAACACCTGTCTGAATTAATAATAATGCACTCACACCTTTTTCATATCACCACATGAATATCATTAACACATAATTTCCCTATATGTGCTACATGATGGTTTTCATTATCACTCATTGAACACCTATTATTTTTATCTAGTCTTATGACCCATGCAAATTACCACTACTATTTATTTAACTCTCAAACAAATATAAGTGAATAATGAGAGTATAGTATTTCTATATAATCTACACGCCACCATGCTCAACAAGATATAAGTGAAGTACTAGAGCAACTACTAAGCTTAGAAGATATAAGTGAAGCACATAGAGTATTATAACAAATTATGATGACGTGGTATCCCTCTCAAATAGGTGTGTCCATCAAATGATCATTGTGGCAAACTGAAAGTAAAAGCAAACAAAATCAAATGACCCTCCAAGCAAACTCATATTATGTGATGAATAAAAATGTAGCTCCAAGTGACATACCGATGGATTGAGATGAAAAGAGGGGATGCCTTCCGGAGCATCCCCAAGCTTAGAAGATTGAGTCTCCCTAGAATATTACCTTGGGGTGCCTTGGGAATCCCCAAGCTTAGGATTTTTCTGATCCTCAGTCCATTGTCCATCAGGATAATACCCAAAACTTGACAACTTCAATCACATAAAACTCAATAAAACTTCATGAGAGTCGTTAGTATAAGCAAGATATCAAATACTTTAGTGTATTGCTATAAGTTGATTATTATTTTATTTTAGCATAAGGTATTGTATTATAAATTCTCAATGGCCTATACCCCGATACAATCCATAGCATCATCAAAGCATGTAAACTATGCAAGTAAAAAATGAATCTCACTGAAACAGAACAGTCTATAGTAATCTTTAACGAACCTATACTTATGTAACTCCAAAAATTCTTAAAAATTTGGAAGACCTGGGGAATATGTATATAAATTCTTCATAAAATATTCAGATTAAAATAACATTCTAGTAAAATCATAGAAATTCTGCACCGGAGGCCAAAATTCCTGTTTTTGCACCGTATCAATTCTACTCATCATACAAATCATCCCAAAGGCTTTACTTGCCACAAGCACTAATTAAAACATAAAAACATAATCATTATAGAGGTAATAATCATTTTATCACAAACAAACAAACATAAATAAATGATAACTATTGGATTGTCTCCTAACAAATTCTTTCTTCATAGCCATTAAGATAGGCTTCAAATTTCAATGATGCTCACATAGAAGACAAGATTTGAAGCACAAAGAGAACATCATGAAACATGATACAAGCACATTTAAGTCTAACATAGTTCCTATGCATAGGCATTTTATAAGAAAACTTTTTATAAAGACAAGAAGTGTCTAGCATAAGCAAGTAGGAAGAATGAAGCATTAACAATTTGAATATCAAGAGAGGTAAGTGAGTAACCTCGAAATTTCTATAACCATATTTTCCTCTCTCATAATGATTGCATGTAGGATCATATTAAAATTCAACAATATAGCAATCGTGCTTTTCATTCAAAGAACTATTATGAATCACTTTATAAATCTCACAATTTTTGGATTCATGATTTTCAATCAAGTCCTCATAAATATAATTGCTACTACAACAAAAGACCTTCAACGGCGCGAGAAATAGGTGTGTCGATGGCACCAAGAATCCTTCTGCTACGGCTACGCCTTAAGAGACTTCCTAGGCAAATATGCAAAGGATTTCCCCCGTGGCCTTGGAGCCTTGCGTTGGTGTTCCCTCGAAGCAGAAAGGGTGATGTAGCGCAGCGATGATAGGTATTTCCCTCAGTTTGAGAACCAAGGTATCGATCCAGTGAAGGAGTATCACAAGAGCGTGCATAAACACAAAGAACCTGCTCCCAACGCTATGAAGGGGTTGTCAATCCCTTACAAATTGTTCGCCAAGTGAGAACTTAAAGCAACAAAATAACAAAGCAAAGTAAAAGCGGAGGTGTAAACGATAGATGTGAATAGACTCGGGGGTCATAGTGTTTACTAGTGGCTTCTCTCACAAAAGCAAGTAGACGGTGGGTGAACAAATTATTGTCGAGCAATTGATAGAACCGCGCAAAGTCATGACGATATCTATGGCAATGATTATATCTATAGGCATCACGTCCAAAACAAGTAGACCGATACTTTATGCATCTACTACTATTACTCCACACGTCGACCGCTATCCAGCATGCATCTAGTGTATTAAGTCCAAAAGAACATAGTAACACCTTAAGCAAGATGACATGATGTAGATGGACAATCTCATATCAACGACAGAGCCCATCTTGTTACCCTTGATGGCAACTACTCAATGTGTGCCTTGCTGCCCCTAATGTCAGTGGGAAAGGTCACCACATGGTAAGAACCCAAAACCAAGCACTTCTCCCATTGCAAGAATCATAGATCTAGTTGGCCAAACAAAACCCAAGACTCGGAGAGACTTACAAGGATATCAAATCATGCATATAAGAAATCAGCAAAGACTCAAATATATATCATAGATAATCTGATCACAAATCCACAATTCATCGGATCTCGACAAACATACCGCCAAAGAAGATTACATCGGATAGATCTCCATGAAGATCATGGAGAACTTTGTATTGAAGATCCAAGAGAGAGAAGAAGCCATCTATCTACTATCTACGGACCCGTAGGTCTGAAGTGAACTACTCACGAGTCATTGGAGGGGCGATGATGATGATGAAGAAGCCCTCCAACTCCAAAGTCCCCTCCGGCACGACGCCGGGAAGGGTCTCCAGATGAGATCTCGCGGAAACGGAAGCTTGCAGCGGCAGAAAAGTATTTTTGTGGATCCCCTGATTTTTTGCTGTATTTTAGGGAATATATAGGCCAAAGATCTAGGTCAGGGGGTCGCTAGGGAGGCCACAAGACCTGCTACCGCCGCCTCCCCCTGGTGGCGGAGTGGGGGCTTGTGGGCTCCCTGCAGCCCTCCTGGCTTGGCCCACAGGCCCCCTGATCTTCTTCCGTTCGGGAAAAAATCATTTCGGGGATTTTATTCCGTTTGGACTCCGTTCCAAAATCAGATCTGAAAAGAGCCAAAAGTACAGAAAAAACAAGAACTGGCACTTGGCCCTGAATTAATAAGGTAGTCCCAAAAAAGATATAAAAGGTACATAAAACATCCAAAGATGACAAGATAACAGCATGAAACCATCAAAAATTATAGATACGTTTGAGACGTATCAAGCATCCCCAAGCTTAACTCCTGCTCTTCCTCGAGTAGGGAAGTGATAAAAAATGAATTTTTGATGCTTTCATGCTACCTAGCATAGATGTCCTTTGTAACTCCTCTTATGTGACGTGAATGTTCAGATCCATTAGATTCAAACCAATAGTTTGCTATTGACGTGGAAACAATAATAATTCAAGCAAACTAGCAAGGTAATCATGAACTTTCAAAATAACAAGGACAAAAGAAAGTTATCCCTACAAAAGCATATAGTCTGGCTATGCTCTATCATCATTGCACAACGAATTTAAATCATGCACAACCCCGGTATTGGCCAAGTAATTGTTTCACACCTTTACTTTCTCAAACCTTTTCAACTCTCACGCAATACATGAGCGTGAGCCATGGTTTTAGGACTATAGGTGATGTGGAGTGTGGTGGAGGTTGCAAGAAAAAAGGAGAAGATAGTCACATTAACTAGGCATATCAATGAGCTGTGGAGATGCTCATCAATAGATATCAATGTGAATGAGTAGGGATTTCCATACAAATGATGCACTAGAGCTACGAGTATGTGAAAGCTCTTAAAGAAAACTAGTGGGTGTGCATCCAACTTGCTTGCTCACGAAGACCTAAGGCAATTTTGAGGAAGCCTATCATTGGAATATACAAGCCAAGTTATATAATGAATTTTCCCACTAGCTATATGGTAGTGACAAAACGAGAGACTCTCAATCATGAAGATCATGGTGCTTAATATGCACAAGTGTGGAAAAAGTGGTAGCATTGTCCCTTCTCTCTTTTTCTATCATTTTTGTTTATTTTTTTGGTGGGCTTCTTTGGCCTCTTTTATTTCCTCACATGGGACAATGCTCCATTAATGATGATCATCACACTTTCAACTCAAAACTTAGAGCAACAATGACTCTATATGGAATGCCTTCGGTAGTGTACCGTGGCAATGATCTAGCATGGCATAGACATTAATGGAAACATCATGCTACCTATCTTACGATCATGCAATGGCAATGTAGACGTGGTGGCACATTTCATGGTGGTAGTTGCATGGCAATATATCTCGGAATGACTTTGAAAAAGCCATAGTAGGTAGGTATGGTGGCTGTTTTGAGGGAGGCTAATGGTGGGTTTTGTGCACCGGCGAAAGTTGCACGGCACTAAGAAGATAGTGATGGTGGAAGGTGAAAGTGCATCTAAACCATGGACTCAACATTAGTCATGAAGAACTCATATACTTGTTGCAAAAGTTTTATTAGTAATCGAAACAAAGCATTCAACGCATACTCCTAGGGGAAGGGTTGGTAGGTATAAACCATCGCGCGATCCCGACCGCCACGCAAAGGATGACAATCAATAGACTAATCATGCTCAGATTTCATCACATAGCGGTTCACCATACGTGCATGCTACGGGAATCACTAACTTCAACACAAGTATTTCTAGATCCAAAACACCTTACTAGCATGACTTCAATATTACCATAACCACAACTGAAAACTAAATGAGATGAATCAAACTTCTCTAACTATTCAACGCACATGAAGGTGGAAGTTTTCGTATCCCTTTGGATAACTACCCCTTTTCAGACTACTTTCAAAGCATAGATCAACTACCAAGCCATGCACCGCTGTGCTCTAAAAGATATAAGTGAAGCACATAGAGCAAAAGTATCTACCTCAAAAGATATAAGTGAAGCACATGTGAGCTGAATTGTCTACCAAAAGATATAAGTGAAGCTCGACAAAATCACGGTGAGTGCATGTCTCTCTCTATAGGTGTGCAGCAAGGATGATTGTGAAACAACAAAAAATAAAAGACTGCTACGATACAAGACGCTCCAAGCAAAAACACATAACATGTGGTGAATAAAAATATAGCCCCAAGTAACGTTACCGATGGATTGAAGACGAGAGAGGGGATGCCTTCCCGGGGCATCCCCAAGCTTAGGCTTTTATGGCATCCTTGAATCTCTTGGGGTGCCTTGGGCATCCCCAAGCTTGACCTATTGCCACTCTTTATCTCTTTGTCCATAAGAACTTCACCCAAAACTTGAAAACTTCACAACACAAAACTTAAACAGAAACTCGTGATAACATTAGTATGAGAAAGCAAACCACCACTTCCTTAGGTACTGTAGCAAACTTAAATTCTACTTATACTGATGTTGGGTTACTGTATTTTCAGTCTTCCATGGCTAATACCCCCCGATACTATCCATAGTTTCATCAAAATAAGCAACCAACACAACAAAAACAGAATTTGTTAATAGCAGACCAGTCTGTAGCAATCTGTATATTTCGTATACCTCTGGTACTTCAAAAATTCTGAAAACGTATGACAGTCTGAAGAATTTGCGTAGCAATCAGCAGAAAAAAGAATCAACTCAAAATCTCTTACAGAAACAAAATGAAAATTCTTTTCATGAGCAGAAAGTTTCTGTCTTTTCCAGCATGACCAAACGATCATCCCCAAGACTAATCATAATGGTTTTGCTTGGCACAAACGCAAAAAGAAACAAAAAACACAATCATAACAGAATTATGAAAGTGTGGAAAACACAAAACAGAAATAAAAAGGATAGATTCGTTGGGTTGCCTCCCAATAAGCGCTTTTGTTTAACGCCCTTAGCTAGGCATTGAATGATGCTCACACAAAAGACAAGAATTGAAGCACAACGAGAGCATCCTAAAGCATGTGAAAATCACATCTAAGTCTAACATACTTCCTATGCATAGGCATTTTATAGGAAAACAAATTGTCAAGACAACTAATAGCTGCCATAAGCAAGGAAGAAGAAAAAGACAAGAGCAATCTCAACATCACGAGAGGTGATTTGGTAACATGAAGGTTTCTACCACAATATTTTCCTCTCTCATAGCAACTACATGTGGGATCATATTCAAATTCAACAATATAGCTATCCCATAGGATATTCTTTTCATGATCCACATGCATGCAAAGTTGACGCTCTTCAAAAATAGTGGGATTATCATCAACTAAAGTCATGACTTCTCCAATCCCACTTTCAATATTGTTACAAATATCATATTCATCATGAGGTTTGAACAAATTTTCAAGATCATAAGAAAGATCATCACCCCAATCATGATTATTGCAACAAGTAGTGGACAAAGAAAAACTAGCATCCCCAAGCTCAGGGTTTTGCATATTTTTAGCATGATTGTCACTAATAGAATTTATACTGAAACCATTACAATCATGCTTTTCATCCAAGGAGCCCTCGTGAATCACTTCATAAATTTCTTCCTCACAATTTTCAGATTCACGCATCTCAAGCAAAACTCCATAAAGATAGTCAAGTGCCCTCAACTGACTAGCAATTCGTTCCACATAAGTGAGCCTCTTAAAGAGATTAGCTAGTGGATGAGGATCCATATCACTAGATTTTCAGCAAGCGAAGATGCAAGCATATTGAAGGCACATGGCACACAAGCGAACAGAAAGCAAGCAAGAGAAAAGGGCGAACAAAAAAAAGTCAAACGAAAAAGGCAAATGAAAACGGCAAATGTGAAGTGGGGGAGAGGAAAACGAGAGGCAACTGGCAAAAAAAGTAAATGCAGGAGATGAGTTTGTGAGACCTACTTGGATAGATCTCTCCTTCCCCGGCAACGGCGCCAGAAATACTTCTGCTACTGCAACAAAAGACCTTCCAACGGCGCCAGAAATAGGTGTGTCGATGGCACCAGGAATCCTTCTGCTACGGCTACGCCTTAAGAGACTTCCTAGGAAAATATGCAAAGGATTTCCCCCGTGGCCTTGGAGCCTTGCGTTGGTGTTCCCTCGAAGCGGAAAGGGTGATGTAGCGCAGCGATGGTAAGTATTTCCCTCAGTTTGAGAACCAAGGTATCGATCCAGTGAAGGAGTATCACAAGAGCCTGCACAAACACAAAGAACCTGCTCCCAACGCTATGAAGGGGTTGTCAATCCCTTATAGATTGTTCGCCAAGTGAGAACTGAAAGCAACAAAATAACAAAGCAAAGTAAAAGCGAAGGTGTAAACGATAGATGTGAATAGACCCACGGACCATACTGTTTACTAGTGGCTTCTCTCATGAAAGCAAGTAGACGGTGGGTGAACAAATTACTGTCGAGCAATTGATATAACCGCGCAAAGTCGTGGCGATATCTATGGCAATGATTATATCTATAGGCATCACGTCCAAAACAAGTAGACCGATACTTTCTGCATCTACTACTAT
Source organism: Hordeum vulgare subsp. vulgare (assembly GCF_904849725.1). Taxonomy (NCBI): domain Eukaryota; kingdom Viridiplantae; phylum Streptophyta; class Magnoliopsida; order Poales; family Poaceae; genus Hordeum; species Hordeum vulgare. The sequence continues at coordinate 563,677,613 of NC_058519.1, forward strand.
TACTCCACACGTCGACCGCTATCCAGCATGCATCTAGTGTATTAAGTCCAAAAGAACAGAGTAACTCCTTAAGCAAGATGACATGATGTAGATGGACAATCTCATATCAACGACAGAGCCCATCTTGTTACCCTTGATGGCAACTACTCAATGTGTGCCTTGCTGCCCCTACTGTCACTGGGAAAGGTCACCACATGGTAAGTACCCAAAACCAAGCACTTCTCCCATTGCAAGAATCATAGATCTAGTTGGCCAAACAAAACCCAAGACTCGGAGAGACTTACAAGGATATCAAATCATGCATATAAGAAATCAGCAAAGACTCAAATATATATCATAGATAATCTGATCACAAATCCACAATTCATCGGATCTCGACAAACACACCGCCAAAGAATATTACATCGGATAGATCTCCATGAAGATCATGGGGAACTTTGTATTGAAGATCCAAGGGAGAGAAGAAGCCATCTAGCTACTAACTATGGACCCGTAGGTCTGAAGGGAACTACTCACGAGTCATTGGAGGGGCGATGATGATGATGAAGAAGCCCTCCAACTCCAAAGTCCCCTCCGGCAGGGCGCCGAGAAGGGTCTCCAGATGAGATCTCGCGGAAACGGAAGCTTGCGCTAGCGGAAAAGTATTTTCGTGGATCCCCTGATTTTTTGCTATATTTTAGGGAATATATAGGCCAAAGATCTAGGTCAGGGGGCGCCAGGGAGGCCACAAGCCCTACCACCGCCGCCTCCCACTGGTGGCGGAGTGGGGGCTTGTGGGCTCCCTGCAGCCCTCCTGGCTTGGCCCACAGGCCCCGTGATCTTCTTCCGTTCGGGAAAAAATCATTTTGGGGATTTTATTCCGTTTGGACTCGGTTCCAAAATCAGATCTGAAAAGAGCCAAAAACACAGGAAAAACAGGAACTGACACTTGGCACTGAATTAATAAGTTAGTCCCAAAAAAGATATAAAAGGTACATAAAACATCCAAAAATGACAAGATAGCAACCTGAAACCATCAAAAATTATAGATACGTTTGAGACGTATCAGGTTCCCACCATCTTTAGCCTACCCATGGCTTATGTTGTGAGTAAACACCGACAATTGGAGATGGATATGAGGGTTCGCGTACATCCGAGACATATAGGGATGATATGAGGGATCTGATTGGGTTAATTTTTCCTTCTCTCTTCTGTTCGGTCACTGACCGGTCTCGTCTCCAAAGGTTTGAGGAGGAATTGAGGGGTGTGGTTGTAGATGCTCTTGTAGCAGCTCTAGTGGATCCCGCAAAAGGTCGTCCCAAAAAAGTGGTTTGAGGGATCCTGCAAAAACAATTTATGGGACGGCGAGCCCTCTCGCGGAACAGTTCTTGTAAACTCGTCCCGCAACTTTTATGTGGGACGCATTTGCGGGGTCTATTCCATGTCGGAGGGATCTCCGTCCCGCAAATACAACAATATGCAAATATTATCAAGTTCATCATGACAAGTGCATCATTCTCATATGTATACATCACTAGTAGAACACCATACTAGTTCATCACATCCAAAATCATGCGCGACATATGAGGTATCAAGTTTAACTTCATGAATGCATGATAAAACTAGAAAAAAGATGCTCAAATCACATAGATAAATCAAGCTCCATCACCAACATTGACCAGAGAGCTAACGGCACCATCTTCATGAACTTGAACTGCAGAGCTCGTGGCACCACCTTCATCAACTTGGACCGGAGATTGAGCACGACCATCATCACCACCGTTGACATGGCTTGCCGAAGCATCACCACCCATGTCGAAACCACACATGCTGAAGGCACAACCACCACCTCCATTGCTAAAGGCACCACCACCATCATTGCCGAGGCCACCACCACCTTCATTGCCGAAGGCATGACCACCACCATTGTTGAGGTCACCACCACCTCCATTGCCGAAGACACCACCATCACCATCATTGCCGAGGCCACCATCACCACCACCATTGACGAGGCCACCACCAATGACCAAAGGCACCACCACCACCACCATTGCCAAAGGCACCACCACCACCTCCATTGCCAAAGTCACTACCACCACCACCATTGCCAAAGGAGCCGTGGGAGGCTTAGGTCAATGGGCCGACGACGACGACGCTTGGTATGGCGGGGGGCGACGGGTACTCCATTCGGCTAAATTTCGACGCGGCGAGGCCGGAGGTCGGGTAGGCGACGACGATGGGGGCAGGGGACGGAGCTGAAGCCGGGGGGAGTTATTTCGCGTCAAGGAAAAAGGGTTCCTTCAAAATCTGTTGATTTCTCGCACATATAAGGAAAGCGGGCTCACGGTTGCGGATCCCACAAAAAAATCAGGACGGTGCGAATTGCCGGATCTATTCGATCCGCGGATACGAGATAGATCCCGCAAACCGGCGGTTATTTTAGCGGACGCCCACTTTGCAGGATCTGCTAGAGATGCTCTTAGAGCATCATCGGCCACGACTTGCAAATTTTGGTCCCCAAACGCCCACGGATGCGCCCGGTCAGTGACCGGGCGTCTCCCTTATTTGTCCGTCCGTGCAGCCACACTCCTTATTTTTCTTCTTCATATGTCCGATCATTTGCACGTGATTAGTGGAGAGAAAGAGAAAAATGAATAAAGAGAAGAAAATGAGGTCTAGGATGGGGTCGCGTCCTATGTGGTGGACTGACCGGACGCGTCTCGACGTGTCCGCAGGCCCTTATATACTCTCCATATTTAAGATGATTATGAGGGTTCGCGGACAGCCCGTATATATAGAAACGATACGAGGGATCAGTTGAATCATTTTTTTTCTTCTCTCCATGTCCGATCACTAACCGAGGACGTCTTCGAAATTACGAGGGGTCATTTGAGTGGTGCCGCAGGAGATGCTCTTAGTCGGCAACGCCTTTGGCTGACACGCCGCTGGGGGCCTCCAGTCGCCCGAGGGGAGGGAGTTCGTTCTGCGCCAGTTGCGCCGGAGGTCCCTTCATTTCTCAACGGGAACCTCGCTCAGGTCCCAGGTCGCTGCACCCTTAAGAGCTGCCGAAAAAAAATGCAGGTGGCGCCTAGGGGCAGGCTACTCTTGCTCAGATGCAGACCAACGTCATCGTGCTCCTCTGCTCAATGGCAGAGTCGGCGAGGTCGAGATGGCGCACGCAAGATGTTTGACGTAATGTCGACGGCGAGACCAAGACTAGTGAGATGGCACCACCAGGCAGAGAGCTGAGTGACATGGCGACTGGTAGGTGTTCCAGACAGGGAGCTCGTCCGAACTGCGTTGGATACGGACTCCTCTTCTTTAGGTACGCACGTCTGAATAAATTTAGTAATACTACCTATTTTTTGTTAATGAATTTGGAAACAATTAGCCCGATATTTTCCAGTCTTATATTCAGCATTGGAAGCGAATCCAGATAAAAATGCTTTGCTGCAACTCCTGACCCACTATTCATTACACAGACAAGACACTAGTGAAAATCAAATTGGAAAAGATTCACAAAAGAATTAAATTGCAAAAGAGTACATAATAATACACTTGCCCGTTCATCTCTTTGTGCATTGTTTTATATCTAGTTATATCGACTACACTGTCTAATTTTTCTGAATAAATGGACAAATGGTAACTTCATAGATGTCTCGCATCAATCTGAATCTTTGATTGATAACAGTGACTTCTCGTTTTCCCAAACGTTCTATGATAATGTTGCGATGAAAGCATCCACCTTGTTGTTCGTCCCTCTTGACAGAAACTTCATGCAGATTGGAGGTTTCACCTTGGCAAGAGCAAGCATCGACTGAGGCAAAACCCACAACCCATCACCACAAATCAAGCCGGAAGCAACTGCAGGTGCATATGTGTCTGATTTGGCTCTGTCCAGCCTTTGCCAGACAAAAAGGATCACTGTCCCGATGAACATATCGATACCGAAATATGATCCTAGGTAGAATGGTATCGCCATCGCCATTGGGATTGGTATAAATCTTGATGCCTTCTTGGGAACAAGATCTCTTATCAAGTTGACAGCAATTGCCCCAACAAAGAATATGTAGCAAAGAGTGACACAGTGCTTTGGCAGCGATGAGAAGCCATCGACACCTAGTATTGCCATGCTGCGGAAGATGGCAGCATTTGGTGCAGGGTACTCACTTCCACTGATTCCAACGTCTTCAAAGGCCTTGTAAAAAAGCCAGAAAACACATGGAGCAATGAAGCAACCCATTGCAGTGCCTATGATTTGGCTGATGAACATTGACCTTGGTGAGGCCAGTGTCAGGTATCCTGTTTTGAAGTCCTGCATCAGATCACAAGCGGTAGCAACAATGCTCGTCATCACACCACAGGCAGCCAGACCGGCAAGAACACCTCCATTTGAAGCACCTGTCCGTGCACCGAAAGCAAAGATTGCAAGCTTCCCATAAGTTGTAACAAGAGACCAATCAGTGAGGCCAGCTCCATAGGCATTGCAGAAGGCAAGTATCGGTGCTACAATATAGGCTACCAATATTTGGTACCACTTCAGCTGAGGGAATATCTGCGGGACTGTGCTAATAGATACAGCGGCAACCGCAACGTAGCCTCCATATGCAATGTACCAGGGGATTTGATCCTTCAGAAATAGCTCTTTGCGCCGCTGATCATCATATGAGATAGCTGCAGTACCGTTTCTTGTTTCATCAGAGGCAGCAAGTGTAGTAGCGTTACCCGTCTTGAGTCGAGATCTGAATGAGCAGGCCGTCAGAATGAGCATCTTGAGAAAGTGATAGAGGCCATCGCCAAGAATCAAGGCAATGGCTATGAAGACCTGTCATACCAATTGGAATTTAGTAGGGGAAGAAAGGATAAGTCAGGCTCTAAGAAAAGAGTGTTATTCTTACCCGGTAACCTTGCATTCCACGGAGACTACTCTCAGGGAGATCGGCAGAGAACCAACTGCCTCTTTTATTAGCTATAAGAGGCCACATTATTCCCCACGAGAGGATGCCTCCCAATAGAATAGATACATTGACTATATGTGGGCAAATCATTCCAACACCGACATAGGTAGAAGAGAAGTCGAAGTAAAACCTTGCAAAAAAGAAATTCGATTAAGGTGAATGTTGAAAGGAGTGTGCTTTGCAAATCTGTACGAAACTTCAAAGTCGAATGAGAGAAATTTGATTGGAAACGTCCTTTGGAGGGTGCAACCTTTACCTGTTGTTGAAAGCTTGTAGCCCTAATGATGGGAATTTCTGGAATCCACATTCATCAGTGGCTGTGAAGAACCACTGAAAGAAACCCCATAAGAAGCTGAGAATCAAGAATTTGCCCAGTTTCTTTACTTGCTTCCTATAAACAATGCAAACCAAAGCGAAACTCATAAACTCAATGGGTTTCACATCTGAGTAGCACATAAATAGAAATGGTTGCAGTATTTACTCTGCAATCTTGGCACCATGGGGTGTGTGAAAGCCGTTTATAAGGTAGGCAGTTGCAGTGCCACTTGGATAGGTCAGCTTGTAGTCAATGATCATAATCTGAAGTGCAGTGCTAAGTTAGTTAAACTGGCATCTGGCATGACTGGTTAAGAAAATATTGGAACATAAAATCCTTGTACCTTTCTAAGTGGCACAAGACCAAAGAGTCCAATGAAGCTGACCACGAGGAGGAAGCCAATAATCCATCCAAGATGCAGATTCTTGATATTTTGAGGGTTGTTTGCCTCTGTTGCCTGCGAGGCGATTCTATCACTCATGGCCAATAGTTAATTCCCAAAGCCCCCTGAAATAATTTATGAGTTAATTATGAAATAAGGATACCAAGCTAGTGCTTTAATAAGTTTTTACTCTACTATTTGCCAATATCATTCACGAATAGTTATGCTCCAGAGAAATCCACCAATACCTTTGGTTCTGAAAGAGAATTTTCGCAAACACTTAAAAAAGCGTCTAGGTACACTTGTCATGTACTCCCTCCACCCTCAATTATTTGTCTTAGATTTGTCTAGATATGAATTTACCTAGACATGTTTTTTGTAATATCACGGTCTTTTACCCTACCTGTCAGGGTTGTGTGATGTGTGGTGGATGGGTGGCGGAGTCTTGGGACAAGGATGTCAGGACGGCGGCCCCGGGCAGCGGTCCTCATGATTGGCTCTCTGGCGGGCCTCATGGCGGCGGTGGTGGCTTCTCCTCTTGGTCGTATGGGCGGTGAGAGGTCTAGCGGCAGGTGGCTCGGGCATGCCCTTGTCGGTGGTGCCCGGATTCGGATATGGGAGTCAGAGTTCACCGCGTTTGTCCTGGGTGTACCGTGTGAAACAGGTGAGCTACCGAGCGAAAGCTCCGCGCTTCGGTGCCGTTGATGGCAACGCTCGCGGGCGTCATTATCTTCATGAAGACGTTATTGTGGTTCTCTTCTCCATGTTCGGGCTCTAAATGAAAACTTGTATCTATTATGGACTCGACAGTGGCGACCTTCTACGCTGTTCTCCCTCTTGAGGGCATTGTCATGGAGTCTAGGTGTGCTAGGGCGTGGTGGGGCGGCGGCCCCGTGTGACGGTCCCCATGATTGGCTCTTTGGCGGGCCTCATGGCGGCGGTGGTGGCTTGTCCTCTTGGTTGTATGGGCGGCAAGAGGTCTAGCGGCAGGTGGCTCGAGCACGCCCTTGTCGGTGGTGCCCGGATCCGGATCTAGGAGTTGGAGTTCATCGTGTTTGTCATGGGTCTACCGTGTGAAATGGATGAGCTATCGAGCAAAAGCTCCGCACTTTGGTGCTGATGATGGCGACGCTCGCAGGCTCCACTATCTTCTTGAAAACGTCATTGAGGTTCTCTTTTCCGTGTTTAGGTTTGGGATGAAAACCTGCGTCTGTTCTGTACTCGACAATGGCGATGTTCTACGCTGTTCTCCCTCATGAGGGCATTATCATGAAGTCTAGGTGTGTTAGGACGTGGCGTGGCAGTGTACTCTGATCTCTCCTTAGGGTCAGTTCTTTTGGGTGGCTTAAAAAATAAGCTGCCTTTCCCAGCTTAAAAAATAAGCCGCTCTCAAAATTTGTTGAGGCTTCTAAACTTGTGATCTCACAACTAGTTCAAAAACCTCAATGAATGATGAAGGTGGCTTATGGAAAAAGCTGAAGAGGAGGCGGCTTATTTTTTAAGCCGTCAAAAAAACTGACCCTTATTCTCCTCGGTAGTATAGGTTATGTGTTAGGATCCGCTATGTAAGAGGGCTACCTCTTCATTATGTATCGTTCGCCCGTCAACTTTAGTCGGTGCTTTATTTATAAAGCGGGGTGTGAACCTATTTCGAGATATTTAGCAGAAATTAAAAAAATTGACTGTACGAGTGTGGTGCTGAGTCTACAATCGATCAAGAAGATGCTACTCCAGTTTTGAAGAACCGAATCTCATGTAGGGGATAAACTGGCGAATGACAAGAATGACCGCTGTAGGGGATGCCGTAGGCGGAGACGACGCAGGTCTGGATGACGGTGTTCTCCTGGCGCGTGAATGGCTGCTTGAGGAACCCCATCCTCTCGATGGCCGACGTCCAGAGGCGGACGAAGAAGAAGCCGAGGAGGCCGGCGGAGACGTTGAGGGAGGGGATGACGCCGATGGTGAGGTTGAGCTTCATGACGATGATGTTGAACATGACGGCCAAGAAGAAGCTGGCCACGAAGGCCCGCACCGTGAGCTGCTCGCGCCACGACGGCACGCGCTGGTCCGCGAACACGCGCTCCAAGGACGCCGACTGGTCCCCCTGAGGGACGCCGGGCCACTCTCCCCAGTCGCCCGGCGGCGACACGCGGTCGCCCGGCCTGCTCCGCCGCCGGATCTCGCTCGCCTCCACCATCTCCACGTCAACCACGGACGCGTCCGAGCCGGCGGTGGCCATGTGGCTGGCGGCTGCGACGGACGGGGCGAGCAAGAGCGCGCACCACGGACGCTACCCTTCTACTCTCAACAAGGTGGCCAGGCGGAGGTGCATGCCAGAGCCCGGAGTCTTTGGGTTATATGCAGTGCAGGGGTACTTCCACTCCGAAGACAAGAACGATGATGGCCCGCGTGATGGCTGGTGGATTTTACTGTGTCAGTCCTGTAGCCTGTAGGCGTTGGCATCCAGTGTATAGTTTTCGCAATGGACGTGCTATGACGTCCTACTCCGTAAAGGCGCTATTAGTGTCGTTCAAACGGCTCGCATGCAAAGGCGCTATACCGGGGTAAAATGGGAAGAATCAGGCGTTTTCCTCCTAATACGCCCGCTAATTCCAGGTAAGGAGAAGAAAATTATGTGCTGCAATTGAGAACGGAGGGAGGAGCGGGTAAGGAAGATATTAATGGCACGTGGGCGAATATATATACAAACAAGGAAACAAATAAAACATCATAAAGGCACAAAATATGGAGAGATATGATAATGGATTAATGGTAATTAATATAGCCCGTAGTATTCCAATCTGGAAATTATCATGGAAATTGGTTTATTTATATTTTTTTTATCTTTTGAAGCATACACTCGCACGTCTGTAACTGACGGATTTATGGAGCTTGAAGAAAGATAAAAGTCACCACATACATCTCGCAATTTATGAGAAAGAACATCGTCCTCCATTGGAAAAAAATGTTTTGTATTGGAAATACATCTAGCCCCTTAAATGTGTTAGGGCATCTTTAAGACGAACCCGCAAATCTTTCACAACCATTTCAACTGCAGTGTGATTGTGAAAGTGTGTGGATCGCGGAAACCATTCAACACGGTCCCGTATCGGTCCGCGGGGTGGTGTGGACGTGATTTCTCTCGTAAACCACACACAAACGTGCGGGAGGTTTACGGGAATCTGGACAACTACTCCGCCCCATTCTCACTGCTCTGGCCCACTAAAAAACTCATCCACCTCGCGCAGGCGCTTCTCCCCCGATGCGAGATACCTGCATTCATACCGCTGTAGAGCACGCCGCTTCACAATGAAGGCGGCTCAAGGTGGACGCGACCTCTCATTGCTCTGCCACTGAAGCGGCCCGTAGGCCGAGGGCGCCGCCCGTTGCACGTCCAACTGAACACGTCTCCTCGCTCGATTCAAATGTCTTCATTAAACCCGTGTGGAAGCCAAGACACCTACTTCGTCCACACGTCCGTTCATGAACGGACTGGCATTAGACGCAACACAGACCGAGCTCCTCGTGTTCGCCCTTTATTTAAACTAGTCCACACGTCGGGTAAGAATCGCATCCCTCCGCCACTCCCCCATCTCCTGCTTCACACTTTTCTCCACTCTTCTGGTGGCTTCCGAAGAGTAGTTCTCCGGCATACAAGCCGGTTGGGTGGCCCCTCGAGCTCACCGGATACTAGCACGAGAAAGGCAGCCCGCTGCTCCACCTCCCTCACCTAGCCCGACAAAGTCGACGTGTGGTTCAGCAACTCGCCGCTGCAGGCCAGCTCAATGAGGAGTGGCTAGTTGTTCCACATCGGCACTACGGGAGCACGACAACGATTGTGCCTCTCGTGTTTGTGATCGCGCCTCCCGTGTCTGCGACCGCGCCTTTCCTGCCTACGTGTGCGCCTCCCGTGCCTGTGGTCGCACCATGTTAGCAGAGACAAAACAGGGTGTGCGGAGAGCGACAATTCGGTGGGCAGCGCCTCCCCTTGTGTTGCCATCATCGAGGAGAAGTAGAACACGGGAGGCCCCCATCGCTTGGGTTCCTTGAAGGCCACCGCCGAGGCGACGCCGATGTACACGGTCGGTGTCTTGCCCGGTTCTTCTCTTGCGAGGACCTTCGTAGATCCCGCATGGGCTGCATGGAAGCGGAGGTGCCCCCTTTCCCTCCCGTTGAAGCATCAGTCTGGGGTCCCACTCTAATGAGTGGTTGGGAAGCGAGCCATCCTTTTTGCGCAAGCATATGCCTTCGAGGCTCCCGGCAGTTCGGTGCGCGGGTTGTCGGACATGGGGAAGACAAAGGGATCTATCGTGGCCGGACATAGACTAGTGTAGTGTATCTGAGTCATGGGAGTGGAGCTTCGCGCGACCGTACGTGCACATAGTTTTACCTTTTTAGTTAAAATATGTTTGAAATATAATGAAATCCGTCGTGCTTGTATGAAATATGTCATGTTTGCATGAAATCCGGTCGTTTTTGCACGAATTTCGTCTGGTTGGTTCGATTTGTTGTCAAAATGTATACAACTAGCATTGGATGTCGTCCTCCCGTATCCATGTCCACGGAGTAGTCCTCCCCTGTCTGCGGACGGATGAAAGTGGAAATTTGCGGTTTGTCGTTGAAGATGCCCTTATATATTGTTGTGTGTGTATGATTTACCACGTGATTCTCAGGTGGAATGCCCCAACTGAGGGGGGTCGCTAGATCCACGTGTGTGGATAGTTGCAGGCCAAAGTAGCTTAATTTCTAGGTTGTTCATCGTCCTGACTTAGACAACGGCGATGGCGGCGCTAAATAATGATTATTCTGGACAAGGCGATCGGTCATATGGTTGGGTACGGATTTGGAAACTAGACTATTCAAGCAAGGATGGTGTGGCGGCAACGGCACCCTCATGGTGGACTTGTGTCATATGGCTCTGTCTTGTGGTGGCGCTTGCTTCAGCGTCAGCGTGGAGCCTGGGAGGTAGTCCAGGAGCGGATACAAATTGTGGTCTGCATCAATGTCAGGTGGAAGATAGTAGATCGTGTGATGGGTTTGTGGTTCATGGATGGCAGGTATGGTTTCCTCCTCCAACGTTTTCATCGTGCGGGGTGCCAAATCTGGAATTCGATGACATGTCCAGTGTCATGCTCCAGGCTGATTCATTCAGCGATAATGATTTCACCTTTGGTGAGCCACCTTGAAGGTCTACAAAGCTGCATATCAGCGATGGAGCCGCACCGAGCTTGGGTGAGGAGGTAATCCATCATTTTTTCATTTGGTGGCTGATGTGGTGGTGTGAGAGGCACGTGACAAGAGGAAATTAGAATGTAGGGAAAACCCCCCACAGCCTTTTTTCCTTTATTCCCATATATGAGAGCAGTATGTACAAGAGGAAATTAGAATGTACAAAGGGGAAGAGGAGCAAAGACTACAAACCTCAAGGAGGCAAAAAGGAAACCCATTTAAGGAGATCATCCCTGAAACTAGCCTTAATTCTATGAGCTAACAGGGAAATGTCATGAATGAATCCAGATCTCTATTTTCTGAACTTTGGCTGCTCCTGGTTGAAGACCTTTGCATTTCTGATAGTCCAGATGTTCCAACATGCAGTGAAGACCACCTCAGCAAAGAAGGGGTTATGGAAGTCCCTTTTAGCAGCAACCGTAGCACTCCACATGGATGGACCCTGCCATGTGATCTGCAGGTAATTCCAGACCCTGGTACTGAAAAGACAGGTGAAGAATAAGTGATCCCTGTCTTCCTTGACTCGAGCGTGACATAGAACACAGAGATTGGAGTCGGAAACATTCCAGTGACGCCGTTCAAGCATGTCTTGAGTATTAAGTCTGTCCATGATGAGCATCCAGGCAAACATCTTAATCTTCATGGTACAGCAGCTTCTCCAGATCCAGTTGAGTAAAGGGTTTGGTGTAATACTGATGTGAATGTGAGCATAGTAACTCTTGGCTGTGTAGGCCTTAGAATCCTTTCCCCATACCCATCTGTCAGAGGCCTGATGATCAAGATCCAGGTCTTGAAGCAAAGATTGGACCGAAAGCAGCTCTTGGTAAGCTTGAGCAGACAGCGGTAAGTGGAACATGGAGAGCATGATGTCATCATAAAAGGCTGTAAAGACCTCTTGAGCTGTGCAGAAAGGATCCGTCACAAAAGAAAACAGTCTTCGGAATCTGGTAGCCAGTGGCATAATGGAGTTTCCAATCAACCAGGAGTCAGACCAAAACAGGAAGGAGTCACCCTTGTTCGGCAGAACATATGTAACTGATCTGAATTTGTCAAGCCGTTTACAGATATCCTTCCACCAAAAAGAACCACAAAGGGCAGTTCCCTGAGGTACTGTGTCATGATAGTAAGTGTTCCAAATCAAGTGAACCCAAGGGATATCAGCATGATTGAGGAATTTATCAACATGCTTGAGCAGGAGTGCTTCATTCTGGACTACTAGGTTCATAATTCCGAGCCCCCCTTTATTTTTAGGCCTGCACACCAGAGGCCAGGCAGCAAGAGAGGGTGCATGATCATTCCCATTTTTCTCCACGGACATTGCCTTTGAATTCTCTCCAGCTGCTTGAATATACCTGGTGGGATATCCAGACTGCATAGAAAGAAGATAGGCATAGAAGACAGTGTTGAGTTTAAATACTGGAGCCTTCCCCCTGAGCAAGAAAGGATGAACTAGCACTACATCTTCTTTCCATGTTATCAACCAGTGGCATGAGATCAATGATTCTTGGTTTAGTTGTCCCAACAGGAAGGCCAAGGTATGTGAAGGGCAAAGATCCCACTTTGCAACCAATGGAGTCTGCCAGATCCTGTAGATGTTGAGGAGAAGTGTTAACAGGTAGAAGGGCAGATTTGTGATAGTTCACCTGTAATCCACTGGACTGGGAGAAAAGTAAGAGCATTTTCTTGAACTGCAACAACTGAGGTTTATCAGCAGGTAGGATGATAAGGGTATCATCAGCATATTGCACTATGGGGAAATCCTTATCATGACAAGGTATGGGCAGCTGAATCAGCCCCTCCACCAGCAGTTGATTAACCAGAGTTTGTAAAAAGTCAGCAGCAATAGCAAAAAGCAGTGGAGACATGGGATCTCCCTGTCTGACACCTTTCTTGCACATAAACTTCTTTCCAGGCACACCATTGATCAGAATTGAAGATGAACCAGAAGTTAGGAGCTGCTTGACCCAAAGTATCCATCTGTCATTGAAGCCTTTGTGCTTGAGAATCTGGAAAATGAACTCATGTTCCACAGAATCAAATGCCTTTTCAAAATCCAGCTTGAGAATGACTATAGGTTTCTTGGATTGATGGCATTGGTGCAGGTACTCCAGAGTCCATCCAACACAATCTTGAATGGTCCTAGACTTGATAAAACCATACTGATTCTTGTGAAGACACTTCACAATCTGCAATTGTAGCCTGTTAGCAATCATTTTGGACAGAAATTTGAGACCCATCCCAGTAAGTGATATTGGTCTGTAATCTCCCACATGTTCAGGTGATCTCTTCTTTGGAATCAGAGTAATATAAGATGAGTTCATGTTCTCAAGCTGAGCCTGACCAGCATGGAAAGCAGCAGCAAGTTGATAAAACTCAGGGGAGATAATGGGACAGCATTTCTTGAAGAAAAGACCATTTAACCCATCAAGACCTGGAGCTTTGTCAATGGGCATATCCTGAACAGTCTTGTCCATTTCAGACTTAGAAAAAGGTTCTGTGAGAATATCTAAACCCTCCACCTCATGTAGCATGGATTGTAAATCCAATGTCATGTTAATGCCAAGAGAAGTTCCCATTCTATCTTTAAAAGATGCCCAAAAGCATGCAGCAATTTGATCATGATCAGATATGATAGAACCATCATTTAACTTGAGAGATGCAATGGAATTCCTCCTATATCTCTCAGTAGCCATAGCATGGAAGAATTTAGTGTTTTCCTCACCAACCTTAACAAATCTGATAGTGGCTCTCTTTTTCCAGTATAAGCACTGAAGATGGAGAAGATGCTCCAAATGTAATTTTACAATTTTCCTGAAATTAGCTTCTGGTCTGAAAAGTGACCTCAACTCCTCAAGCTCATCCAAACACAGCACAACTTGATTACATCTGAAAATAAAAGTTTTTAACTGTGATAGATTTGTCTGCCATTTTTTCAGAGCCTGCCTAAGATGCTTCATCTTATCCATAATGACAGCAGTAATGTGGGTTTTCCTTGAAGGAATGAGCCAGGATTGCTGAACACATTCCATGAAGCCCTCCATTTCAACCCAGTAGTTTTCAAAGCGAAATAGGTTGCATTTAGGGATGGAAGTGTTGACAGTGACCACACAAGGAACATGATCAGAAGCAGTCTTTGCAAGGGGTAGCACTTGTGTAAGAGGATATGAGGAGATCCAGTTGGCTGATGTGAAAAACCAGTCAAGCTGCTCCAGAAGAGGGGAATCTTGCATATTGGACCAAGTGAAAGATCTGCCTTTAATGGGTAGTTCCAGCAATCCCAGATTCCCAATAATTTCATTGAAGATGAACATGTCATTTACATCAGCCCCAGGAAGGTTTCTGTTGTCAGGGGATCTAATGAAATTAAAATCTCCAAGAAGCAACCAATTAGCCCCAGTGGGAATATGAAGATTAGAGCAAGCTAACAAAAAGATCTCTGGCTTCACCTTGACAAGGACCATAGACATTCACTAAAGTCCAGGATTCACGAGTGTGATTTGAGGTAAAAGAGATGATCAAGCCATAGGGTGTGCATTCCACTAATTGACCAGTAAGAATGGAAGAGTTCCAAAGGGTGATAAGCCCCCCAGATGCACCCCTGGAAGGAGAGTAGGCAAACTGATCAAAGCGTTTGGGACGGAAACATTTGACTGTTCGAAACTCGATTGACTGCATTTTGGTTTCCTGCAAGCACACCACAGCAGCTAGGCTCTCATCAATCTTTGTACGTACCGCACGTTGCCTATGGTCCGAATTTAGGCCACGCACATTCCAACACAGCACACGCCAACTTCTCGTAGAACGACTATCCATTGCACAATATATATATATAGCAAAATCAGGGCTATGTAATAGCCAGTGCGACCAAGGTTCAGAAAACCAAAAGGCAGAGCAAGTAGAAGTTTCACAGTACATGGAGCCAGTATAGTAGCAAATTAACATAGGTGGATTAAACATCAGCAGACGATGGCGCGGAATCAGTAGGATCTTCCATAAGTCGATCCACCGTTAGCTTCTCAGGGGCAATGCCTAGTGACTGCCCAACCTCCTGAATCACTGGAATAGGAGTGGCAGGAGGTACTTGCACATCCTCAGTCTCCTGCGATGTAGAGGGCATTGGCTTGGCCTTGGGCTTCCTCTTCTTGACAAGTGTTGGTGTCAAGCTCAAAGGTTTCTTAGGTCTTGATTGTAATTTTCTTTCTTAGTTGGTGTTCATTTATGCAAACGCTAGCGTTCTGCTGTCTTTTCAGTTTTGTCAGGTCGGTGTTTGTGTGGCTTGTACTATGATCTTTATGATATAAATGAGACATGTATTATTACCATGCAAACAAATGATGAAAAGGATGGACGTGAGAGCCCCACCCCACCCCAAAAATTCCATCTAAATCCACATAAAAAATAACAAGGGCTTTTCTCTCGAGGCCCCAAAGCTCCGCGATCCATGCTGTGAGATCTTTGTGGTCCAATAGGCATCTCGTCTCGGTACCTCGGGGCTCCGAGGCCCTAATTCCCGAATCTTTGGGGTCCAGTTGTCATCTCCTCTGGACACCCGAGTATCAATGCACGTGACCCCTGGATCTCTAGGGTACTCAATGGCACCTTTTCTGGATGGGTCGGATCTCCGGGGTACAAAGTGGATCCTCCACTAGATGGGTCAGATCTCCGAGTATGTGTTATAAGTGAGAGTAATGATTGGATTTGTATGGAGCTATAGTATTCACCCTTCTTATACCCGTAAACATGATCCTCCAAATCTTAGTTGCCCGAGCGTTGACCTTGAAAGAGCTCACCCACTACCCTTGATTCCTTCAACCAAACTCCACCAAACTTTGAGGATTCAAAGAAGACTCCTAGGTCTAGACTTCCACCAAAGCAATGTGTCCCCCCTACTTGTATTATACCAAACTTGTTACTCTTTGGAGATTTGAGACGCCTACGTCATATGAGTCATTCCTGAAAGCTTCCTTTTATGTGATGTGCTTCGTGAAGTTTTTGAAGGTCCACAAGTGATTTGAGTCACATACATTTGTGTGATGTGCTTCGTGAAGTTTTTGAAGGTCCACAAGTGGGCAATTTGTGTCATTCAGGAACCTTTGACTCTCACACTTATACAATGGAATTTAATACTTGCATAAGAGTGTGAACTTGGGATGCATACTTGTCTCCAACTTATGTGGTTAATCATACCAAGTGTCTTGACTTATGTTTGCTTGCTATCAAGCTTGTTGTGCTCTTGTTTACCTAGTATATTAGTCTGCTGGACATATAGGTTGTTCTCACCTAGTTGCATATCTAGAGAACTTATTTATCCGTAGTTATCCTAAAATTGGAAGAAAAGCTAACGTTTTGCAGTCTCCTATTCACCCCTGATACTTGTAAACTGAGTTGGTATTTTCCCCGGAGAGGAGAGGATGATACAGCACAGTAAAGGTAAGTATTTCCCTCGTGGAAACCAAGGATATCTAACCAATAAGAGGACCACACAACTTCCCGTCTTCAGCGCACACACAAAAAAGCACACACTTGCACCCAATGTGGGCAAGAGGGTTGTCAATCCCCTTGAACTCGTTACTTGCAAGCGATAAGTAGTGATAGATAGATAGTTGAAGTATATTATAAAAATTAAATACAAATAATAAAAGGCAGAAAGGTATTTAGAGTTTTTATAAATATATTTGTGAATAGATCTGGGGCCATAGTTTTCGCTAGAGGCTTCTCTCTCGTAGAAAGCATACGGTGGGTAAACAAATTACTATTGGGCAACTGGTAGAAAAACGTATAGTTATGAAATAGTTATTCATGGCAATGATCATTACATATAGGCATCACGTCCGTAAACAAGTAGACCGACTCATGCCTGCATCTACTACTATTAATCCACCCATCGACCGCTATCTAGCATGCATCTAGAGTATTAAGTGAAAACCGAGTAATGCTTGGAGGATGATGACATGATGTAGACAAACTGACAAAGTAAATCCAACTAATATGAATGAGCCCCATCGTTTCCCCTTAGTGGCAGCAATACAATACATGTTATGTCCTTTTTTGTCACTGGGATTGAGCACCGCAAGATTGAACCCACTACAATGCACCTCTCCTACCAAAGATAAATCAATCTAGTTGGCCAAACCAAACCGATACATCAGAGAGAATTACGAATCTATCATAATCATGCATATATATGAAAGACCAGCAAGGAACTCAATATAATCTCATGAATAGTCTGAACATAAACCCGCAATTCAGTAGATCCCAACAAACACACCGGGCAAGAGTCGTTACATAAGATAGATCACCGTGGGAATCGCGATGATCTTGGAAATGAAGAACAGAGAAAGAGGGAGAGAGAGAGAGAGAGAGAGAGAGAGAGAGAGAGGGAGGGTGGGAGGCAGGGAGGGAGGGAGGGAGAGAGGGAGAGAGAGAGATCCATCTACGTACTAACTACGAACCTGTAGGTTTGTGGTGAACTACTCACACATCACCATGGGAGCAGCAAGGTTGATTTAGAGGCCCTTCGTGATCGATCCCCCTTCCAGCTGGGCACCCGAATAAGGATCCATATGGACACACGGCAGAACAAATACTTGCGGCGGCGGAAAACGTGTTTCAGGAGGCTCTCTAGGACTTTGGGGATATATGTGAACTTATAGTGGAGAGAACGAGGCCAGCTGGGAGGTGCCCCCCCTAGCGTGCCCTGTTGGCTTGGGGTGCCTCATGTGCCCTTCGATCTTCCTCCGAAGCTTCCAGGTCTTATTCTCGTCTAGTAAAAATCATCAAAAAGTTTTGGGGTATTTGGACTTCATTTGGTAGAGTACTCCCGAAAAACCAAGAACATGCAGGAAACAACAACTGCACTTGGAACTGGGTCAATGAGTTAGGGCTCAAAATAATATAAATCAGCAAGTAAATGCTTAAAAAGTATCCTAGAATGATAATATAATAGCATGGAACAAACAAAAATTATAGATATGTTGGAAACGTATCAACCGCGCCCCCTCGTGATACTTTCACTTATTGAGGCATACATGGTGGCCCCGTGCCAAGTGGTTTTGGTAATTCATAACAACATATACATCATTCAACTAATGCCTACTGAAAGAATATTTCAGAAAAAAGTTTAATTTAGGTATGGCCATGGGATGTGAATGTGGACCCCTCAAAATGCAAAGGACATATGTTGGCAATGTTTAATGATTCTGCTTTTTGGTTAAGTGGTCCAAGATCACATTGAGTCCATAGGAAAGCCAATACTAATAAAGGGGAAGAGATTCTAATCATGGTCTAACTGCTCAAGTGCTTAGAGATATTGCTCCAAAACCCTTACACACACTCTCACATTACTCGATGTCCAAAACCTTAAAGTCTTTCTCGGTTCCACCCAAACACATCTACCGTGATTCACCGAGATACACTTGACATAGCCACTACATAAACCCTAAAAACTCGGTCTCACCAAGATGACCCTTCGGTCCCAAGATCACTTGCCAAAATTCTATTACCAATGGGTTTCACTTCGATATTCTAAGTGGGTTCAGTCGTTCTCACTGGAGTGTGGAAAGTGATTGAGTCGTCACCATTCGGTCCCATCGAGATGTTTATCTGGGCTCACCAAAAATTCTAAAGTTCAAACCTTTTGTACTAGTCGGTCTCCTCGAGTGTTTACACCCCGATCCCATCGAGTGTTGCATAAAGGTGTGTAATGATACGTCTCAAACGTATCTATAATTTTTGATGGTTTCACACTGTTATCTTGTCTTCTTTGTATGTTTTATGTACCTTTTATATCTTTTTGGGGACTAACTTATTGACTCAGTGCCAAGTGCCAGTTCCTGTTTTTCCGTGTTTTTGACTCTTTTCAGATCTGATTTTGGAACACAGTCCAAACGGAATAAAATCCCCGAAATGATTTGTTCCCGAACGAAAGAAGACCAGGGAGCCTTTGGGCCAAGCCAGGTGGGCCCCAGGGAGCCCACAAGCTTGCACCACGCCACCAGGGGGAGGCGACGGTGGGCAAGCTTGTGGCTTCCCTGGCCGCCTCCTGACCTAGGTTTTGCACCTATATATTCCAAAATATTCCGCAAAAAATCAGGGGAGCCTCGAAAATACTTTTCCGCCGCCGCAATCTTCCGTTTCCGCAAGATCTCATCTGGAGACCCTTCCCGGCGCCCTGCCGGAGGGGACTTTGGAGGTGGAGGGCTTCTTCATCATCGTCATCGCACCTCCAATGACTCGTGAGTAGTTCACTTCAGACCTACGGGTCCGTAGTTAGTAGCTAGATGGCTTCTTCTCTCTCTTGGATCTTCAATACAAAGTTCTCCATGATCTTCATGGAGATCTATCTGATGTAATCTTCTTTCGCGGTGTGTTTGTCGAAATCCGATGAATTGTGGACTTGTGATCAGATTATCTATGATATATATTTGAGTCTTTGCTGATTTCTTATATGCATGATTTTATATCCTTGTAAGTCTCTCCGAGTCTTGGGTTTTGTTTGGCCAACTAGATCTATGATTCTTGTAATGGGAGAAGTGCTTGGTTTTGGGTTCTGCCATGTGGTGACCTTTCCCAGTGACAGTAGGGGCAGCAAGGCACACATCAAGCAGTTGCCATCAAGGGTAAAAAGATGGGGGTTTTATCATTGGCTTGAGATTATCCCTCTACATCATGTCATCTTGCTTAAGGCGTTACTCTGTTCTTATGGACTTAATACACTAGATGCATGCTGGATAGCGGTCGAGTGTGGAGTAATAGTAGTAGATGCAGAAAGTATCGGTCTACTTATTTCGGACGTGATGCCTATAGAAATAATCATTGCATAGATATCGTCATGACTCTGCACAGTTCTATCAATTGCTCGGCAGTAATTTGTTCACCCACCGTCTACTTGCTTTCATGAGAGAAGCCACTAGTAAACACTACAGCCCCCGGGTCTATTCACATCCATCGTTTACAACTCCGCTTTTACTTTGCTTTGTTACTTTGTTACTTTCAGTTCTCACTTGGCAAACAATCTATAAGGGATTGACAACCCCTTCATAGCGTTGGGTGCAAGCTTTTGTGTTTGTGCACGTTAGTGAGATACTCTTCCGCCGGATTGATACCTTGGTTCTCAAACTGAGGGAAATACTTACCGTCGCTGTGCTACATCACCCTTTCCACTTCGAGGGAATACCAACGTGTCGTAGTAGGAGTATTTCTGGCACAATTGCCAGGGATACACAACAAACATCAGAAGTATTTCTGGCGCCGTTGCCGGGGAAGAGGATCGCTTGCCGAGGAGGATCATGAAGAATATTCTCTCGACAACACGCCTATTTCTGGCGCCGTTTCCGGGGAAGAGAAATCAAGATCTATCCAAGTAGGTCTCACAAACTCTTCTCTTGCATTTACTTTTTTGCCAGTTGCCTCTCATTTTCTTCTCCCCCACTTCACATTTGTCGTTTTCATTCGCCTTTCTCCTTCGCTGTTTTCTCATTTGCCTTTTTCGTTCGCCCTTTTCTCTCGCTTGCTTTCTGTTCGCTTGTGTGCCATGTGCCCTCAATATGCTTGCATCTTCGCTTGCTGAAAATCTAGTGATATGGATCCTCATCCACTTGCTAGTCTCTTTAAGAGACCCACTCGTGTGGAACAAATTGCTATTGAGTTGAGGGAAATTGCCTATTTCTTTGGAGTTTTGCATAAGATGCGTGAATCTCAAAATTGTGAGGAAGAAATTCATGAAGTGATTCACGAGGGCTCCTTGGATGAAAAGCATGATTGCAATGGTTTCACTATAAATTCTATTAGTGATAATCATGCTAAAATTATGCAAAACCCTAAGCTTGGGGATGCTAGTTTTGCTTTGTCCACTACTTGTTGCAATAATCATGATTGGGGTGATGATCTTTCTTATGATCTTGAAAAAAAATGCAAACCCCATGATGAATGTGATATTTGCAACAATACTGAAAGTGGGATTGGAGAAGTCATGACTTTATTTGATGATAATCCCACTATTTTTGAAGAGCATCAACTTTGCATGCATGTGGATCATGAAAAGAATATCCTTTGTGATAGTTACATTGTTGAATTCAAATATGATCCCACATGTAGTAGCTATGAGAGAGGAAAATATTTTGGTAGAAACTTTCATGTTACCAAATTACCTCTCGTTATGTTGAGATTGCTACTATCTCTTTCTTCTTCCTTGCATATGGCAACTATTGGTTGTCTTGACAATTTGTTTTCCTACAAAATGCCTATGCATAGGAAGTATGTTAGACTTAGATGTGATTTTCACATGCCTAAGAATGCTCTCGTTGTGCTTCAATTCTTGTCTTTTGTGAGAGCATCATGGAATGCCTAGCTAAGGGAATTAAACAAAAGCGCTTGTTGGGAGGCAACCCAACGAATCTATCCTTTTTCTTTATGTTTTGTGTTTTCCACACTTTCATAATTCTGTTATGATTGTGTTTTTTGTGTTTCTTTTTGCGTTTGTGCCAAGCAAAACCGTTATGATTGGTCTTGGGGGTGATCGTTTGGTCATGCTGGAAAAGACAGAAACTTTATGCTCACGAAAAGAATTTTAATTTTTTTTCTGCAAGAGCTTTTGAGTTGACTCTTTTTTCTGCTGATTTCTACGCAAATTCTTCATACTGTCGTAATTTTTCAGAATTTTTGAAGTACCAGAGGTATACAAAACATACAGATTGCTACAGACTGGTATGCTGTTAACAGATTCTGTTTTTGTTGTGTTGGTTGCTTATTTTGATGAAACTATGGATAGTATCGGGGGGTATTAGCCATGGAAGATTGAAAGTACAGTAACCCAACATCAGCACAAGTAGAATTTAAGTTTGCTACAGTACCTAAGGAAGTGGTGGTTTGCTTTCTTGTACTAATGTTATCACGAGTTTCTGTTTAAGTTTCGTGTTGTGAAGTTTTCAAGTTTTGGGTGAAGTTCTTATGGACAAAAAGATAAAGGGTGGCAAGAGCTCAAGCTTGGGGATGCCCAAGGCACCCCAAGAGATTCAAGAATGTCGTAAAAGCCTAAGCTTGGGGATGCCCCGGGAAGGCATCCCCTCTCTCGTCTTCAATCCATCGGTAACGTTACTTGGGGCTATATTTTTATTCATCACATGTTATGTGTTTTTGCTTGGAGCGTCTTGTATCGTAGGAGTCTTTTATTTTTTTTGTGTCACAATCATCCTTGTTGCACACCTAGAGAGAGAGACATGCACACGCCGTGATTTTGTCGAGCTTCACTTATATCTTTTGGTAGACAATTCAGCTCACATGTGCTTCACTTATATCTTTTGAGCTAGATACTTTTGCTCTGTGTGCTTCACTTATATATTTTAGAGCACAGCGGTGCGTGGCTTGGTAGTTGATCTATGCTTTGAAAGTAGTCTCAAAAGGGGTAGTTATTCAAAGGGATACGAAAACTTCCTCCTTCATGTGCATTGAATAGTTAGAGAAGTTTGATTCATCTCAATTAGTTTTGAGTTGTGGTTATGGTAATATTGAAGTCATGCTAGTAAGGTGTTGTGGATCTAGAAATACTTGCGTTGAAGTTAGTGATTCCCGTAGCATGCACGTATGGTGAACCGCTATGTGATGAAATCTGAGCATGATTAGTATATTGATTGTCATCCTTTGCGTGGCGGTCGGGATCGCGCGATGGTTTATACCTACCAACCCTTCCCCTAGGAGTATGCGTTGAATGCTTTGTTTCGATTACTAATAAAACTTTTGCAACAAGTATATGAGTTCTTCATGACTAATGTTGAGTCCATGGTTTATATGCACTTTCACCTTCCACCATCACTATCTTCTTAGTGTCGTGCAACTTTCGCCGGTGCACAAAACCCACCATTAGCCTCCCTCAAAACAGCCACCATACCTACCTACTATGACTTTTTCAAAGTCATTCCGAGATATATTGCCATGCAACTACCACCATGACATGTGCCACCACGTCTCCTTGCCTTTGCATGATCGTAAGATAGCTAGTATAATGTTTCCATTGATGTCTATGCCATGCTAGATCATTGCCACGGTACACTACCAAAGGCATTCCATATAGAGTTATAATTGCTCTAAGTTTTCAATTGAAAGTGTGATGATCATCATTATTGGAGCATTGTCCCATGTGAGAAAATAAAAGAGGCCAAAGAAGACCATAAAAAAGAGGCCAAAGATCCCACTAAAATAAATAAAAAATGAGAGAAAAAGAGAGAAGGGACAATGCTACCACTTTTTCCACACTTGTGCATTTTGAGCACCATGATCTTCATGATTGAGAAACTCTCGTTTTGTCACCACCATATAGCTAGTGGGAAATTCTCATTATATAACTTGGCTTGTATATTCCAATGATAGGCTTCCTCAAAAATTGCCTTAGGTCTTCGTGAGCAAGCAAGTTGGATGCACACCCACTAGTTTTCTTTAAGAGCTTTCACTTACTTGTAGCTCTAGTGCATCATTTGTATGGCAGTCCCTACTCACTCACATTGATATCTATTGATGAGCATCTCCAAAACTCATTGATATGCCTAGTTAATGTGACTATCTTCTCCTTTTTGTCCTGCAACCTCCACCATACTCCACACCATATATAGTGCTATAACCATGGCTCACGCTCATGTATTGCGTGAGAGTTGAAAATGTTTGAGAAAGTAAAGGTGTGAAACAATTACTTGGCCAATACCGGGGTTGTCCATGATTTAAATTCGTTGTGCAATGATGATAGAGCATAGCCAGACTATATGCTTTTGTAGGGATAACTTTCTTTTGGCCTTGCTATTTTGAAAGTTCATGATTACTTTGCTAGTTTGCTTGAATTATTATTGTTTCCACGTCAATAGGAAACTATTGTTTTGAATCAAATGGATTTGAACATTCACGTCACATAAGAGGAATTACAAAGGACACCTATGCTAGGTAGCATGAAAGCATCAAAAATTCATTCTTATCACTTCCCTACTCGAGGACGAGCAGGAGTTAAGCTTGGGGATGCTTGATACGTCTCAAACGTATCTATAATTTTTGATGGTTCCACGTTGTTATATTGTCTTCTTTGTATGTTTTATGTACCTTTTTATATCTTTTTGGGGACTAACTTATTGATTCAGTGCCAAGTGCCAGTTCCTGTTTTTTCCGTGTTTTTGACTCTTTTCATATCTGATTTTGGAACGGAGTCCAAACGGAATAAAATTCGCGAAATGATTTTTTCCCAAACGAAAGAAGACCAGGGAGCCTTTGGGGCAAGCCAGGTGGGCCCCAGGGAGCCCACAAGCTTGCACCACGCCACCAGGGGGAGGCGGCGGTGGGCAAGCTTGTGGCTTCCCTGGCCGCCTCCTGACCTAGGTTTTGCGCCTATATATTCACAAATATTCCGCAAAAAATCAAGGGACCCTCAAAAATACTTTTTCGCTGCCGCAATCTTCCGTTTCCGCGATATCTCATCTGGAGACCCTTCCCAGCGCCCTGCCGGTGGGGACTTTGGAGGTGGAGGGCTTCTTCATCATCATCATCGCCCCTCCAATGACTCGTGAGTAGTTCACTTCAGACCTACGGGTCTGTAGTTAGTAGCTAGATAGCTTCTTCTCTCTCTTGGATCTTCAATACAAAGTTCTCCATGATCTTCATGGAGATTTATCCGATGTAATCTTTTTTGGCGGTGTGTTTGTCGAGATCCGATGAATTGTGGACTTGTGATCAGATTATCTATGATATATATTTGAGTCTTTGCTGATTTCTTATATGCATGATTTGATATCCTGGTAAGTCTCTCCGAGTCTTGGGTTTTGTTTGGCCAACTAGATCTATGATTCTTGCAATGGGAGAAGTTCTTGGTTTTGGGTTCTGCCATGTGTTGACCTTTCCCAGTGACAGTAGGGGCATCAAGGCACACATCAAGCAGTTGCCATAAAGGGTAAAAAGATGGGGGTTTTATCATTGGCTTGATATTATCCCTCTACATCATGTCATCTTGCTTAAGGTGTTACTCTGTTCTGATGGACTTAATACACTAGATGCATGCTGGATAGCGGTCGATGTGTGGAGTAATAGTAGTAGATGCAGAAAGTATCGGTCTACTTGTTTCGGACGTGATGCCTATAGAAGTAATCATTGCATAGATATCTTCACGACTCTGCACAGTTCTATCAATTGCTCGGAAGTAATTTGTTCACCCACCATCTACTTGCTTTCATGAGAGAAGCCACTAGTAAACACTACGGCCCCCGGGCCTATTCACATCCATCGTTTACAACTCCGTTTTTACTTTGCTTTGTTACTTTGTTACTTTCAGTTCTCACTTGGCAAACAATCTATAAGGGATTGACAACCCCTTCATAGCGTTGGGTGCAAGCTTTTGTGTTTGTGCACGTTAGTGAGATACTCTTCCGCTGGATTGATACCTTGGTTCTCAAACTGAGGGAAATACTTACCGTTGCTGTGCTACATCACCCTTTCCTCTTCGAGGGAATAACAATGTGTCGTAGAATGAGTATTTCTGGCACAATTGCCACGGGTACACAGCAAACATCATGTAACGGTTAGATTTTTTGTGTTGCCTATATTTATTATATACCCTCACCCATTCCACCAACTCTCAAAGATAAAACCAGGACGAACCTACCACTTCCCATATCCATTTTCTGAGGCGAACCACCTACCCTTGTGTTGAGGTCAAGAGGATTCCACTCCAAGCTTTGATCCTTGATCGCTAGCCTCCTCAAGTTGCTTTCCACTCCAATCCCTCTCCTAAAACATAGCCAAAATATGTGAGAGAATGTTCATGTGTTGAGGATACTATCTTTTGAAACACAAGAGGAAGGAGTTCATCATAAACAACAATATCCATTAGCTTTTGGAGAGTGGTGCCTCCTAGATTGGTTATGTATCACTTGGGAGCCTCCAAGCTTGTCGAGATGAACCAAGGAGTTTGTAAGGGCAAGGAGATTGCCTACTTCGTGAAGATCTACCCCGAGTGATGCTAGATCCTTCATGGATGTAAGCCATGATGGCATAGACAAGGTTGCTTCTTCATGGACCCTTCGTGGGTGGAGCCCTCCATGGACTCACATAGTCGTTACCCAGGGCCGGCCCTGGGGGGGCCAATGAGGTGGCCGCCCCGGGCCCCCAAAAGTCAAGGGCCCCCTCCTAAGTATCAGGTATGTATACGTACAGGCCAGGGTTTACTACCGAGCGTCCAACGACGAGAAGAAAAACTAGTCAACAAGCCTGAATACGTGAAAGGAAAGCCACGGCTCAGAAGATAATATGTGAAACAAATCGCTGGATTCCCGGTTTCGGTTTCCTTTTCCTTTGGATCTTCGTCAGACGTCAGTTAGTTTCCTTTTATTTCCCGTCTTCGACTCTCTGCCCGTCTGGCGACTCTGACCGTCTTGCCGTTAGGGCCTGCTTGCCGTCTGGCCGTTTGGTATCTCCCGAGCAGTCTACCTGATGAAGGACGAAGGACTGAACGAGAGTCTACGTGACGAAGGACGAACCAGTCAAGCAAGCAGACACCATCACGCCCAACCTCAAATGTGCAGGTTCAGAAATCATCACCTGACGAACGAAAGTACAGGTCTGCATGTTCACAAATCCTCAAATCGCCTCTATCTACAGACTACACCTCTCCTGTCTCACGTCCACCATTGTTTAGTGTTCTTCTTCCTTTTTTCTAATCCCAATTACCGAAATTAACAGGTCAATACGGAATAGGGAATTTTTGGCAGGGTGATTAAATCATTAAGCATTTGAGAAAACGTAGTTTACAGAGAGAAGGTATTATTACCATGACCTGTCAGATTCGTAATTAGTCTAATATTTTTAATTAGATTTGTGCTAATTCTAAAAGCTAATTGTTCCTTTCAGTTTCAGCAAGGTCATGTCAGGTTCGGGTAGAAAATACCCATCCGGAAATTTTAAAAGAAAAAGGAAGCAGCAACAAGATGAGGAGAAAAAGGCATTGAGTGGATCCCTTCTTAGATATTATAAGAGCAAGACGAGCACTTCAAGAAATCCAGAGGAGTTGACGATAGTTCTTGCAGATGACCAAAACAATGTCAATCAGGAAGATGATGGACATACTCCTACAGAAGACGATGTTGACATCAACATGGATGGTACCAATGTGAGTGATCATGATCCCATATTTAATTCATCAGCGGCAGAATCTGCTAGTGTTGATGAGGAACCGGTTATTACTGTGGATATTTATGATCCAATCAATTGGGGTAGTCTTGATAACAAAGCGAGGGATATATTAGTGGAAAAGGGGCCTAAAAGGGAAGAAGAAAGTACTAAATATCCTTTGGATGAAACTTCAGGACATTTTTCTTACAACCATTACTCAAGAAAAATGAGCAATGGAGTGGTGTGTGATAGGAGATGGTTAGTTTCTTCAAAACAAGCAAATAAAGTGTTTTGTTTTTGTTGTAAAATTTTCAATTTTTATAAATGCAAGAGTGCATTGGGGCGTGATGGTTTTTGTGATTGGCGGCATATTATTGAAAGACTGAAAGAACATGAAGCTAGTGTCGACCACATTACCAACATGAACTCTTGGAATGAACTGAGAATCGGACTAAGCAAGCATGAGACAATTGACAAAGAGATACAACTCCAAATCAAAAATGAGAAGGAACGCATAAGGTAAGTTTTATTAAGAATAATTGCCATTGTGAAATTTCTTGGTAAGCGTAATTTGGCTTTTAGAGGATCGAGTGAGCAACTTTATGATGATTCCAATGGCAATTTCTTAGCTTGTGTGGAGATGGTTGCAGAATTTGATTTGGTAATGCAAGATCATCTTAGGCGTATTCAAAATAAAGATATCCATTACCATTATCTTAGCCATAAAATTCAAAATGAGTTAATTTCTCTTATGGATGTTGACATTAGAAATTCTATCATCAAGATTGTCAAAGTGGCCAAATATTTCACTGTTATCCTAGATTGTACCCCGGATGTGAGTCATCAAGAACAAATGAGTTTATTGGTTCGATGTGTTCATATGTCTGACAGAAAAATACAAATTATGGAGTCCTTTCTTGGCTTCTTGGTAGTGGATGACACATCTGGTTTGGGAATTTTCAATATATTGGTTGATTCTATGAAGACATTCGATCTTAATATTGACGACATTAGGGGACAAGGTTATGACAATGGATCTATCATGAAAGGAAAATACAAGGGGGTGCAAACTCGGTTGCTTGGGGTAAATCCAAGAGCTTTGTATATGCCATGTGCTTGTCACATCCTCAATCTCACTCTTTGTGATATGGCCAAATCTTGTGGTAAAGTTGTTTCTTTCTTCGAAATTGTGCAACGTATATATGTATTATTTAGTGGTTCTACCAAAAGATGGAAAGTTTTTGTTAGCCATGTGAAAGATTTAACTGTGAAATCTTTGAGCAATACTCGTTGGGAGAGTCGTATCAAAAGTGTTAAAGCAATTAGATTTCAAGCTCCTAACATAAGATCTGCCCTACTTGAGTTAAGTGAAGATAGTGGTACTGAACCCAAGGATAGGAGTGATGCAAAAAATCTGTTTGATGTGCTTGGCAGCTATGAGTTCATACTTGGCTGGTCATTTGGCATGAAATTCTATTTGTTGTAGATACAGTGAGCAGGAAGTTGCAATCACCATCCATGTGCATTGAGGCTGCCTTAACGCAAATAGATGGTATGAGGACTTATTTCGACACTTATAGAGAGGAAGGGTTTGATTTTAGTGTGATAACTGCCAAAGAAATTGCAGCTGAAATGGGTGTCGAGCCATCATTTTCGGTAAAGTGTCGTGTTTCTAGGAAGAAACAATTTGATGAAGATGACAATGATGAAGCAATGTTCGAAGCTGAGAAGGACTTTAAAGTCAATTATTTTTTGGTCAGGTTTGATAAGGCGGCGACTTCGCTAAAAATCAGATTTGAAGAACTTGAATCATTCAAAAATATATTTGGTTTTTTAATGAGTTCAACAACCTTGAAGTCATTGGACCATTCTGAACTTAAAGAGAGTTGCACTAAATTTGCAAGTTCATTCTCCTCAAGTGGTTCATCTGAAGTTGATTTAAATGATTTGATTTCTGAGTTAACTGTTATGCAGGCAACTTTGCCCGATAGAGCAATGTGTGCTATGGAGATTTTTTTAGTCTGTTCGAGAAGCAGATTGTTATCGCAATATTTCTATTGCATATCGGACTCTTTTTACTATGCCTCTGACTGTGGCATCAGCTGAAAGAAGTTTCTCAAAGTTGAAATTATTGAAGAACTATTTGAGATCTACAATGTCGCAAGAGAGGTTAAATGGCTTGGCTACTTTATGCATTGAGAAGAAAATGCTTGATGAAATTGATATTGATACTATCATTAGCGATTTTGCATCCAAAAATGTTAGGAGAAATTTTTAAAGGTAATATATACATTATGGCATATACACACTGAGATATACTTAATTGTTTTATTTAATAAAATTATATTTATATATGATGATTACTATTTAGACATTTATACTAAAGACCCCAAAGGACCTCGGAGTATAGTTTCGCCCCGGGTCCCTAAAAACTCAGGACCGGCCCTGTCGTTACCCTTTGTGGGTTGAACTCTCCATCAACATGGACGTACGATAACACCACCTATCAGAACCACGCCAAAAATCATCGTGTCCTCATTGCATTGGATTATCTTCAAACCCCTCATCTACTTTCATGTGCAAAGTCTTTAATTGTCATTGTCACTATATTAGACTTGCATGTGTAGGGTGCTAGTAGACTTGTTAGAATTGCTAAAATGTGTCGAGAACTAAAATTGGGAAAAGGCTATATTTTTATTGGTAAAGTCTTCTAATTACCCCCCCCCCCTCTAAACCTACGTGTGATCCTACAAGTTGTATCAAAGCTTTGGCCTACATTACTTTAGTTTAAATATCAAGGAGAGTATGGCATCTAGTGTGGTAAATTATCATCGTAGAGATCCTTACTTTGATGGTACAAACTTTGCTAGTTGGAAGCATAAGATGAAAATGCATGTTCTTGGTCATAATTCTGTCGTTTGGGTTTATGTTCGTGTTGTCCTACAAGGTGACTACTTTGAAGATGGAAAAGAACCAGATAGTGAAGCGACCATGAAAGAGTTAAATATGTTGTAACACAATGCTCAAGCATGTGTCATGCTCTTCAACAGTTTGTGTCTTGCTGCCTTAAGAATGCAAAGGAAATTTGATACACTTTGGTTGATATACACGAAGGTACTGAGTCCGTCAAGGAATCCAAGTTAGATGCACTCCAAAGTCAACTTGATGAGTTCAAGATGATGGATGGTGAAGGAGTTGCGGAGATGCACTCTAGGCTAGCTCTCATCACAAATGAGATTGTCAACTTAGGAAGTGAAGAGATTATCGATAAATTCATCATCAAGAAGATACTTAGAGCCTTGAATGAAAAGTACGACAGTGTGTGCACATTGATCCAAATGATGCCAAATTATAAATATCTCAAGCCTATGAAAGTCATTGAAACGATTATCGCTCACGAAATGTCACTCAAGGATAGAAGCTCCACAACAAGTATAGTGGTGGCATATCAATCAAAAGTGTCCCAAATAAGATGGTTCCCTTCCCTCCCTCTCCCTCCTCCCTCCTCCCTCTCCACAACCTCTCCACTCCATCCAACCATGAAGATTTCTCTTGTTAATCGAGATGGAAGGGCTCTTACACTGGGATTTCTCACCAGGCTTAGCCCTGGCTAATCAGGTGAGACACAAGTTTGGCACCACGGTGCATTTCTCTACTCCCCGGTCGGGCAAAGTTTTCTTTTTGGTGGTTTCTTTCTCTTCGGCCTCCTTCCCTTTGAATGAAGACTCAGTGGGCATTGCTCTCCAATGCTGTTTGGGTGGTTTAAATTTGGGTTTCTCTGTCCACAAAATTTCTGCAAGAACTTTTCGGTTTAGTGTTGCCAACAACAAAGTGGGTCATTTCATCTATGGGCTCAAAGACAGAGTATCGCCAGATGTTGTTTGTCATTTCCACCTCTTCAAGGGACGTTATGCTCAGGTTATACACCATGATTCTCACTGGCATGCCGATGAGGAATTGGTTGACATCTTGTCTAGGAGGTCTATGGCAATCAAAGCTAACCTAAGTTTTCTTTGAATAGAGACTGTCATCGACCATGCACCAGTTTTGAGTCACTCCTCGGATTTGGTTCAACTTGATCATATCAACTTTTGCAATCGTAATGGAGGTGAAGCTTCTTCATCACAGGCGGTGGCTCGTTCCAGCAGTCCAAGCAACTTGATGCATGCAAATTTGAATCCCACAACGCCATCTTCGAAGGAGAGCCCTCATATGCGATTAATGGAGAGTTATGCTGCACTAGAGTATTTGGAGGACTTGGGATTAGCCTTTAATTCCGATTTCCACCCTTTGGGCAGTTTCCGCTTTCAGATTAATATTCCTTACCCTACACCACCTCAGTGTTTCTTAAAATCAGCTTTTAAATATGCTCCACAAACTACGGATTGGCCCCCGGTTTTATAGGCTCGTCACAAAGCGGACTTAGCTCAAGCCCAATATTCTGCAGAGGAAATCTCGGGATTAGCCATTAATTGGCCGATTTTATGCTCCAGATGCCTTCAATGGGGACATCATAAGCGTGACTGTTTCTCGCGATTGATTTGCATTAATTGCTCAACTCCTGATCATAAGGTGATTGCTTGCCCCGCGCTTCTTAAGCATCATTTGTCGTGAGACACAACTACTACTCGGGACATTAATATCAGAGATTGCAATCAATCCAAAGTTGTCGTTTCCCGCTCTGTTCCCTATCAGGGCAAAAGACGTCGAGCTACTAGGTGCGACTAGTGTGAGGCATATGGACACGCCGTACAATCATGTCTCAAGAGAGAAAAATATTCTAAATGGATTTGGGTGCCTAAAGTTTCCATCTCTACCCCTCATGCTTCGAATTCTACGCCTTCCCAAACAGAGCTCATCACCCTCCTGTCCCCTCCGATACCACTGCCATCGCACCCTCCCCTGTCATCTCCCACATCGCTGTCACCTCTGCTACCAACCACCTCCAGCGCCATGGCCAACTATCCACTAAACCCAGTGTCGTTCCTCCCGTCGGGCTTCGCCATGGAACCTGGTCCGGCCGACAAACTTGTGAGAAGTGGCATGGTGGTAGGGCCGATCCCACCCCTCAACCACGACTTCCTGGCGATTGCGGAGGCAAGCCACTACGTTCCTCTGCATCGTCGCGCAGCCATCCACACTCAAATTGAAGGTTTGCTCCACGAAGCCCAAATATTCACCACTGAATCTTCTGATCATCCATTGGGTATTGGGATCTTTGGATTTGTGGATTCTTTTTTGAGGGATACCGCCATTGCTACTCCCCTAGAGCTTGAGGAAGAAGACCTCATCATCACCTTTGTACCGCACAATGAAGCCTTGAATCGCCGCAGTACTACGTTTGGGCCTGAACTTTGGATTATGTACTTTGGTTTCCCTTATGATTATCAAACAGAGTACTACATACATAAATCCCTAGGTGGTTTTGGCTCTCTCATTTCCTGGTATAACCCAAGACAAGATAGACGATTTGTTCTGCTCAAGGTGAGAGTTCTTAATATGCGGTTAATCCCGAAGAGTTTTGTAGTTTGGCAGCTTGGAGGGGCTAGAGATTGCTGGATTGTTCAAGTAACTATCCTGCGTAGCAATGACTGAAATGGGTTACTACCTGAAGTTCTTCCTGCAGGGGAGGAACCCCCTCCTCCTGATGGCAACCCACATCCCCAGTTTGGCCCTGACCTAACTGCTGAGCAACTGTATCAGCAGTAGGTGCATAACTGGCTTGTTCAGAATGTAGCTCCTCCTACTGTGGATACTCCTGCTAATGTGGCTCCACACCAGCAAGATCAAAATGATGGATGGGGTGTGTGGCCGGCCCAACCTCCACAAGCACCACAATTACCTCCATACCTGTATAATTTTCAGGCTTGGCTTGCTGCTCAGGGACTCCAAGTGCAAGATGGTTTAGTCCCTGAAGACAACATTTCAGATAGTGCCTCCCAAGCATGGAATGATGCCATCTCTTATTCAAACATCTCTCGTAGCACAACTATTTCTGTTGGATCCCTGTCTCCATTAGTGATGCACTCTCAATCAATACAACAACAACACTCTGAGGGCCTTTTGAGGATATCTCTTGAAGTTCATAATGAGGGCATCCGCTTTGGTCTCTCTGAACATGGAGAGTCAGTGCTCACCTTGTTATTAACTGACCCAACTCCAAGGCAGCAGTTGAATGACTTCATATTTAGGGCCATTAAACCTCTCTTAGCCTCTAGAGGGCCTTGGAATAATGGATATGGATTCAAGCATGAATGTATGAATGTGGAATTTGCAGTGGCTCTCGGAGAGGAAAGTCTGATTTTTAGCAACACCTGCTTTGCATTCCCCATGATCAGCTCATCATCTGCAGTTGTGATAGAAGCAATATCCCCTGAGCAACCAATGCCACCAAGTCTGGATCATCCTGTTACGCTGGTGGAAGCAGAGCTTAACATGGATCAGGTTATGGATATATATCCTCAAACCTCACGGGATATCGTGACTGAGACCTTTCCTGGTTGTGATGGAGATCCCCAATCAAGTTTGTCTTCTTCAACAGGGCCACAAGTAGACAGGATCTCTCAGAAGAACAAAGGCAAAATGAAGACCCAAGTAGACACAGCTAACCTTCGCCGCACCTTGCGCTCGAACAAATATGATGGTTTTAAGATTGCATCTCTGGCAGAGGACAAGATCAATAAGTCCAAAGTCAAGCCCAGGGTGATCCCTAATATAGCACTGCAAGATGCTGCCCATGCCCTGAAGATCGAGGTGCCCCCTCCTACTGCCATTAACACTATGCAAGCCATTGGGACACAGCTTTGTGCCATACCTGAAGCAGAGCTTGCTGCTAATGAGCTTCTTAGAGAAGAACCAGGCTCTGAAGATGACCAAGCTTAAGCTTGTTCTTGCGCTAGCACTTTTATTATTATTATTGTGCTTTTGAATCGTTGGAATGTCTTATGTTGGAACATTCGTAGTCTTAATTCTCCCAAAAAACACTTAGCTCTATCGAATGCTATTCGTGACAGTGGTTGCTCTATCATCTGTTTGCAAGAAACCAAAATGCCGTTGTTTGATGCTAATACTTTGAGATCCCTATGTCCCAAACGCTTTGATAAATTTGTCTATATTCCCTCCAGATGTGCTTCTGGTGGTTTAGTCTCGATCTGGAACAGCAATATGTTTATAGGAGATGCGTTCGTTGAAGAAGATTTCGCCCTAGGGGTTCAGTTTACATCAACGCAATCAACACACAGATGGAAGCTACTGAATATGTATGGCCCCTGTCAAGGGGAACAACGCGTTCGATTCACAACATGGCTCTTTGACTTTAATATTGTTGCATCCGAGGATTGGCTAATACTTGGGGACTTCAATTATATGAGGGCCCCGGCAAACTGTAACCTACCCAGAGGTGATATCCAAGACATGTTCACATTCAACGAATTCATCAGCGAACAAGCGTTAACAGAGATTCCAATCAAAGGCAGAGCTTATACCTGGTCGAATATGCGACAAAACCCCCCTCCTAGAACAACTAGACTGGTTTTTACCTCTCTGAATTGGACCACTTCCTTTCCCAACACCTTGGTACATCCCTTGGCTCACCCTGTCTCAGATCATATCCCCTGTTCAGTAGAGATTCAAAGAAACATCCCTCGAAACAAAACCTTCCGCTTTGAAACCTACTGGATTGCTCACCCAGGATTCATGGACACGGTATCGCAAGCATGGAATAAACCCATCAAGCATGGTAGAGATAACAATGCTGCTTCGATAGTATGCAGAAACTTAAAGCGGTACGATTTGCGCTAAAACGCTGGAGCAACAGTATCTCCCACCTCAAAGTAGCAAATGTCAACACCAACAAGACCTTGCTTGAGATAGATGCCATCAAAGACAAACGAACTCTCACAACACCGGAAAAGAACTTCAGGAGCATTCTCAAAAATCACCTTCTCAGACTGTTGCAATATCAGAAAGATTACTGGCGCAAAAGATGTACGATCAGATGGATCAAGTTCGGGGATGAGAATACCAAATTCTTTCAAACGGTGGCGACTGAAAGATATAGACGCAACTGTGTGGCCACGCTCAAAACTGCGGAGGGCATTGATACGTCTTCGTCGTATCTACTTTTCCGAACTCTTTTGTCCTTGTTTTGGACTCTAATTTGCATGATTTGAATGGAACTAACCCGGACTAACGTTGTTTTCAACAGAGTTGCCATGATGTTGTTTTTGTGCAGAAATAAAAGTTCTCGGAATGTCCTGAAAATTTACGGAGAATTTTTCTGGAATTAATGAAAAATACCTATGCAAAGATCCACGTGAGGGGGTGTGCGAGTGGGCCACAAGCCCAGACGGCGCGGCCACCCCCCAGGCCGCACCAACCAGGCTTGTGGGGCCCACAGAGCACCACCGCCTCCAAACTCAGCTCTATTTATTCCGTCTCGCCCGGAAAAAAATCAGAGAGAAGGATTCATTGCGTTTTACGATACGGAGGCGGCGCCGCCCCGTGTTCTTCATCTGGAGGGCAGATCTGGAGTCCGTTATGGGCTCCGGAGAGGGGAAATCGTCGCCATCGTCATCATCAACCTTCCTCCATCGCCAATTCCATGATGCTCTTCACCGTTCATGAGTAATCTCATCATAGGCTTGCTGGACGGTGATGAGTTGGATGAGATCTATCATTTAATCGAGTTAGTTTTGACGGGGTTTGATCCCTAGTATCCACTATGTTCTGAGATTGATGTTGCTACTACTTTGCCATGCTTAATGCTTTTCACTAGGGCCCGAGTGTCATGATTTCAGATCTGAACCTATTATGTTGTCACCAATATATGTGTGTTTTAGATCCTATCTTGCAAGTTGTAGTCACCTACTATGTGTTATGACCTGGCAACCCCGGAGTGACAATAGCCGGAACCACTCCCGGAGATGACCGTAGTATGAGGAGTTCATGTATTCACCAAGTGTTAATGTGTTGGTCCGGTTCTTTATTAAAAGGAGAACCTTAATATCCCGCAGTTTCCATTAGGACCCCGCTGCCGTGGGAGGGATGGACAATAGATGTCATGCAAGTTCTTTTCCCTAAGCACGTATGACTACATACGGAATACATGCCTACATTAGATTGACGAACGGGAGCTAGTTACTTATCTCTCCGTGTTATAGTTGTTACATGATGAATCACATCCGGCATACTCATCCATCACCGATCCACTGCCTGCGAGTCTTTTACTACTGGTCCTTGCTACGTTACTTTGTCGCTACTACTGTTGCTACTTCTGTTACTCTGCTGCTACTGGTTATTGTTGTTCCTTGCTACTGCTGTCACTACTGCTGTTACTTGCTGCTGTTGTCACTACTGCTGTTCCTTGTTACTTTGCTGCTACTTGCTGCAAGACTTTTCTGGAGCCATCGTCGGGGAAGAATAGTCCCCCCGTCAACGTGCTATTTACTAGCGCCATTGATACAACAAGTTAGGAATAGTCTGCCGTCAACAGATCTTTTCTGACACCATTGCTATCATACCACTTTGCTACTGATACTTTGCTTGCAGACACTAATCTTTCAGGTGTGGTTGAAATTGACAAACTCAGCTGCTAATACTTGAGAATATTCTTTCGCTTCCCCTTGTGTCGAATCAATAAATTTGGGTTGAATACTCTACCCTCGAAAACTGTTGCGATCCCCTACACTTGTGGGTTATCAGTCGTCGTGGTTGAGACACATGCACACAAGGAGGTTCTCCTGTTCGACACGTACAGAAGGAGGATGGGCACAACAAGTTCACCAGACATACGATTTGATCTAACACATCTAATGCGACAAGGGGTCGATTTTGAAGCCCTCACTGTCCCTTTTGAAAAGAAGGAAATTGATGCGGTTGTAAAAGAGATGTCAGCCGACAAATCACTAGGGCCGATCGGTTTAACGGGGCTTTTCTAAAAGCTTGCTGGCCCATCATCAAAAAGGAATTCTATGATCTCTGTGATGAGTTTCATCAAGGTAATCTAAACTTAGAATCCCTCAATTATGGACACATCACGCTGATCACGAAAACGGCTTCACCAGAGACGGTAAATGACTATCGTCCAATTACGCTGCTTAACTGCTGCCTCAAGATGATCACCAAGATACTGGCGCAGCGGTTTCAGAAAATCATCCTACAGATTGTACATCGCAATCAGTACGGATTCCTCCGAGGTAGATCTATCCATGATTGCTTGGCGTGGGCTTTCAAGTACATCCATCAATGCCAAAGCTCTCGAAAGGAGGTGGTTCTTCTTGAGCTGGATTTCACTAAAGCATTCGACACTGTTGAAAATTCGGCCATGATCAAAATCATGCAATGTATGGGGTTTAACTCGAGGTGGGCAATGGATGAAATGCATCTTCTCATCAGGAAAATCATCGGTCCTGCTGAATGGAATCCCTGGCAAACAGTTTCCCTGCAGATGTGGAGTAAGACACGGAGACCCTCTCTCCCCATTGATTTTTTTCTGGCGGCTGACCTCCTTCAAACTGAGATTAACAAACAGCTGAATCTTGGAACGTTATCGCACCCCGTCGATCCTAGAGGTGATGCTGAGTTTCTAGTAATCCAATACGCCGATGACACCATCATCATCATGCCGGCGTGCCCCGTCTAGGCTGCGAGAATGAAACGAATACTTGATGATTACGCTATGACTATTGGCCTTAAGATCAACTATCAGAAATCAACCTTAGTCCCCATTAACGTGACGACTGGCGCCTGCAACACCATCATGTCGATCTTTGGGTGCGCACAAGCATCCATGTCGTTCACTTATCTAGGACTCCCGCTTGGCACATACAAACCCACTATTCTGGACATGACGCCGCTGGTCTGTAAAGCAGAGAGGAAAATCACGACTGCCATGTCGTTGATGTCGCATGCGGGCAGATTAGCTGTGATGAACTCGCTCATCACGTCGTTGCTTGTGTTTTCGATGGGGACTCTCAGAATCCCCCCGACAATTGTGGAGCAATTTGATAAGATCCGGAGGCGGTGCCTGTGGAGGAAGAAGACTACGGATGGGTTTAAGAGCAATGCCCTAGTAGCCTGGGAATCGGTTTGCCGCCCCAAATAAAATGGGGGCCTGGGGGTCTTGAATCTCAAGTTGCAGAACGATGCAATGCTCCTGAAGATGCTACACAAATTCTACAACCAAAGGGATATCCCATGGGTATCATTGATCTGGAACACACACTACGGTGATGCAATACCCCATGCACGAGATCAATGTGGCTCTTTTTGGTGGCGGGAGCTGACTAAACTTATGCCGGTGTTTCGAGGAATGACACGGGTCAAGATTAACAATGGGCTCTCATCACTCTTTTGGAAGGATGACTGGAACAATGCCGTCTACGTAGACAAGTTCCCCCGTGCTTTCTCTTTCACTAGCTCTGAGGATGTTTTGGTTCAGGCCTTCCTGGGAACAAGCTCGCTGGAGGAAGCTTTCTCGCTACCGCTGTCGGAGCAAGCGCATGAGGAACTCAAGATGATGCAACAGGAAATAAGAAGTGTTCAACTCAACCCTAGAGGAGACGACTGGGTGTGTGCCTGGGGAGCTGACACTTTTACGACAGCGGCATACCGCCGGTTCTACTTTAGAGGAGCCACGGTCCATGCATCGTTTAGCTGGTTGTGGAAAACGAAATGTATCCCAAAGATTAAGGTATTCGTATGGTTCTTGTTGATGGGCAGACTTAATACGAGGAATATGCTCAAAAGAAGGCATTACAATGTCGGGTCTACTTTGGATTGCATGCTATCTGACCAACGTGTGGAGGAAACCCCTGAACACCTCTTCTTCGGATGTCGCTTTAGCCAACGTTGTTGGGATATGCTGAACATCAAGTGGGCGAATCGACGACATAGACTGGAGATGCTGCAACATCAGAAGACGACGCAACCCCGAAGCATGTTCATGGAGATTTTTCTAGTGGCGGCCTGGAGTTTGTGGAAAGAACGAAATAACAAATGCTTTGAACATGTAACCCCCTCTCTGGGAGCTTGGCAATGTAGATTCATTATAGACTTCTCCAACCTTAGATATCGTGTGCCTGCTAGCAAGGTGCAGCTCATAGATAACATCGTTGCAAACCTAGCCGACGCCTCCTAATATGTAACTCTTCCCACCCCACCTCACCACCCCTCCCACACCCCCCTCATGTATATGTGTAATTGTTGGCTTAATATATACATACAGTAGAAGCATATCCTACTGTCTTACATTAAAAAAAACAATTATAGTGGTGCTTACAAGACTTCAAGTGATACTCCAACAACTTCAAATGACAAGTTTGTGTCCAATCAAGAGATTAGCATTATGATGAGGAAATTCAACAAATTCTATAAAAATAGAGGTAAAGAGAAAATCTTCAATTCAAGATGCAATGAGGATCACTTTTCAATTCGTGACCGAAATTACTCCAATTATGAAAGACCCGAAAGCTTCTCAAGTGAATGCACAATACCTCACAGAAAAAGAGATGAGTCACCAAAAAGAAAGCGTAAAAGAGATGGGCCACCAAGAAGAAAAAGTAAAAGAGATTTATTAATCACATGTACGAGTTCGACCAGGAACATTGCTTTCCCATATTGCTGGGCATCCCCATAGACCACTACCACATTCCAAGTGAAATATAGACCAAAAGTCATATTCTATTCTCGAGCTCAAAAGCATCATAATGAACAGTAAGCACAAAACAATAATAAAACAATTCTGAACTTGTTTTGTGGAAAACTTTGACATATATTTTCTATGCTTAACAAATTTCAGCACAAAATGACATTCATGTAAGTTACGGCAAAAAAAACAGCACCCCAAAATGTTTTCAGAACTACTCTTTCCATCCCATAATATAAGAGCATTTTTGAAGCATTGACTTTTTTTGTCACGACTTCCTATATGTTATTTCTGCTGAAATTTTGCAAGCATACAAAACATTTGTTAATGTTTACCAAAAAAATCTTATTTTTTAAAAAAAATACTGTTCATCTGGGAGCAAATACTCCACGTCGGATCTATTTTCTTTGCCAAGCGCATCATACGAGTCATTATTTATTCCAACCACACTAGTTATGGTGTTTTCATCATGCCGGTGCTAGCCACATCTCAGGAACAATACATGTAATTTTGGGTAACACAATGGTAGTTTGTATAATTTCAAATGATCACAATAACAGGCGAATTCAGTGAACTCCACCATGTATGACGCCTGCTGAACTATTTCCAGGAATTGAGTTTCCTCAAAAAAAATCCAGGAATTGTACAGCATTGGGCTCGCAGCTCTCACACTCCCGCTCCCGCTAGGGTTACCCCCCCCCCCCCCTCCCCCCTCCACCTCTGTCGCCGCCGGCCACCCTTGCCCTCCAGCCGCCGACCGCGCTCGTCTGGAGCTCCCCCCCCCCCTCCCTCTCCAGATCCCGCCCTAGTGACGCCTCTCTGGGAGGCAGGCGGAGCGGCCCGAGCTCCTTCCTATGCCGTCCCCTTCCTCTCCCCTCCCCCACCCATCGCCGTCGGCGGGCACCCCCGGCCCTGGCCCGGGTGGTGTCAGCGGCGACGGGATCTCATGTCCCCGCACGCGTGTTTCCCCTTCCCGGGGCAGGGGCAGTGGCGGTGTAGCTCGGCTGGCGATCCGATGGCGGTGGCCGGCGGCGGGTGAGGTGGCGCCGCTGCTTCTTGGCGGGGGGGGGGGGGGGGCGTGGTAACGCGGGGTGGCCGGCGGCGCGCCCCCGGCCCAGATCTAGGCCCATGCGAACCCCATATGGGTCCTAGCGAGCCGGCACCCGGCGCGGCTTCCATATCTTCTGCGTGATGGGGAGGAGAAGCAACATGGATTGAGGTCGGCGACACCGACGGCGTGTCTGTTGCACCGCGATGGCGGGAGCTTTACGGACTATGAGGTCTCGGCGGGGCATGTGGGCCCACGGGCGTGGTATGCTCATGCTATTGTGTCCGGTCGGCTATTGTCGTTGACGGTGGAGGTTGAGCCCTCCTGCGTGCTGACGGTGTTGTTGTTCCTAATCCCGGCTCCTTTTCGTTGTTGTGGAGGCCTCACCTTGCGGTGTCATGGTGAGACGGTGTGGGGGCTTCAAGACCGTGTTGACGCAAGGTGGAGGTCGGTTTGGTGGGAGGCTCCGGAGCGCCCGAGGTGCTGGTTGGGATCGGGGGAAACCTGTGTCGGCCCGGCCGACACCGACGCTGTGGCGCCTTTGGGTGTCGCCGAACCTTCCTCGAAGGCGTCCAGGGCTACCCTTCCTCGCGCCTCGACGCGTACCGGAGGAACCCTTGGCAGCAGCGTCATCATCGTCGCAGTCTTTTTTGGAGGTGTTGATCGGTACCGGCATTTTGGAG
Organism: Hordeum vulgare subsp. vulgare; assembly: GCF_904849725.1. Lineage (NCBI taxonomy): Eukaryota > Viridiplantae > Streptophyta > Magnoliopsida > Poales > Poaceae > Hordeum > Hordeum vulgare. The sequence continues at coordinate 563,718,985 of NC_058519.1, forward strand.
TCGTGGAGCTTGGTGGGAGATCCGTGATGGGCGAAGCGGTCGTGAGACATCTTCGTTTTTGCCGATCCGCTGATGTCGGCATTTGTTTCTTTTGTATATCTTTTTTCATTTTGTTTACGTGTGATTGTGTTGTTTTCGTCCCAGCACCTATCGATGGACGTTTCGGTTGGTTGCTTTGTAATACAAATGGGTCCTTTTTCGTGGAGGGCTCGCACCTTCATGGTTTTCAACGTGGCACTGATCGGGTGCTCCCTTGGCTTTTCTCATGGAGGTTCCGCATGGCGATGATCTGGATGAGTTACAATAGCGCTGTTGTGTACTACAATGAACTGCTCAACAACAGGTTGGCCGCAGCTAGGAAAACACTGCAAGATGCATCGATCGTGTACGTCGGCAAATATTCCGTCCTACTCTGAGTTGTTCAGGCACCCAGAAGCTTATGGTAAGCTCTGTCAAATCCTGTGTGCCATCCAGTGAGTAGATCAATTGGCTTGGTTCATAATCGTATCCAAAATTACAAGTGTCAAAGTACTGCTGAAACTGGTCGGGTGGTGATTTCAGGGCTGAAGTATGGGCCAAGGCTTAATGTGGATACGGTAACGGAGCCTACACTTTTTTTAACCCATATGGCCATATGTGAATGTGGCACCAGCAAGTTTGTAAAAAGCAACATTGCAAGTGTGACGGTCCTCGGAGACCCACAGAACAGAACTACGTGAGCTAGGATAGAATCCATGCCACATAAGCTGCAAACAATATCATAGCAACTGCAATGATGAGTGGCTCGAACTCACATCCACCTTCCGATCTTTCAAAATTTTGGCATAAGTATCACATAGGGATCATATCTCAGGTTTAATCAGACTGTAGCTGACACCAAATTATACATTATGTCAGTTAACACTAAATTATGCATCCGGGCAGTTAACAGATTGGTAGATAAAATGGCCAGTGCTCAAATGAATTAAAGAACAGACACAAATTTTTGTAATCTCTACAGTAACTGTCAATTGCAAAATTCTCCTAGGAGGGAACAAGAATCATTCCTAGGATGATACAGTAGTGTCATTCACAAACATAGCATCCAATCGCAGAATTCGATTCAAAAGATCTCAGAAACAAGCATAAAATGAATGACATCCATTGCAATTTTCGAACTGGTAATCAATATCACAGGACCATATCATCGACTAGAACCTAATAACAACTCGAAGCACAGGTGGACTACGATAACAGGACGAAACAATCCCCTCGGGGCCAACCAAGAAGGAACCATGGCGGCAGGAAGCATTGCGAGCCTACGCGCGCTCCCCGCGGATGCGGCGGGCGAGCTGGATGTCCTTGGGCATGATGGTCACGCGCTTGGCGTGGATGGCGCAGAGGTTGGTGTCCTCGAAGAGCCCGACGAGGTACGCCTCGGCGGCCTCCTGGAGGGCCGAGACGGCGGAGCTCTGGAAGCGCAGGTCCGTCTTGAAGTCCTGCGCGATCTCCCGCACCAGCCGCTGGAACGGGAGCTTGCGGATGAGCAGCTCCGTGCTCTTCTGGTACTTGCGGATCTCGCGCAGCGCGACGGTCCCCGGGCGGAAACGGTGGGGCTTCTTCACGCCGCCGGTGGCCGGGGCGGACTTGCGCGCCGCCTTGGTCGCCAGCTGCTTCCGCGGCGCCTTGCCGCCAGTGGACTTGCGCGCCGTCTGCTTCGTGCGGGCCATCGGAGCTGGCTGGGGATCGGCGGCGGCCTGGGCGGTCGTTTCGTGTTGGGGGATTGGGGCGGCGGTGTGGGTTGGAATGATCTGGGGTGGCGGTGGAGGCTTAAGTAGGGGTGGGAGAATTTGGAGGATGGCGCGCGGCTTGAAAATTCCAAGCGGAAAATTTCGGGCTTTCGACGGATCATGGCGCCATGAAGGGAGCGACGAGCGCGCGGGGTCGGCTGAGCCGTTGGATTGGGCGTGTGGAACGGGAGGAAGAAGGGGAGACGGTGGAGATGTGTTTGTGTGGCGCTGGCCACGGATCGTGATCCGTGGAAGCACTTCTCGCCTGTTGAGCGGGGCCCTGGGCCAAGTTGCTCGAAGAATCGATGCTTCTTTGATTTCCTCGCATTTTACTTTGTACTTTGAATTAAAATTCCCTTAAAAAGACTTATATCAAAACTCCAGCTTGAAGGCGGTTTATTTTTTTAAAGACCAAAAGCTATATATTAAGTACTCCCTCCGTTCCAAAATAAGTATCGCAAATTTTGTAGTAAGTTAATACAAAATTTATAATAGATCAACGACACTATTTTAATACGGAGGGAGTAGTATAAACCCTACAAAAATAAAAAATAAATTCAATATTAACCAACCTTTATGTTCGGTTTATACATCAGCTTGAAATACCGGTGTTTCGAATTTAATGTCATTTGACACAATCCTCGTATTGACATGTCTCTCCTGATTGGTGTCATATAGCTTGTGGTGTTTTTTGTTTCATATTTTGCCTCGTCTTGTCTTGGCCAAGAGTGTTGATCCTTTCGAGTTTGTCGCAGTTATTGTGTTCTCATGTGTCATTTGTGTTAACATTGGTATTTCTCTCGACGGTCTTATTATGAAGCGATTGTTTGACAATGTGAGTTCTGTGACAAGGTCTAGCACCCTAGGCCCCACCGTATGTGGCCATCCCGACCCCGGCACCCACCAGCCCACCACCCCAACCGCTGGTGGTCATCATGGGTCCGGCGTCCACAACACCATCTTAACCCACCAGAGACATCAAGCTTCGTCCCATCGCGGTGCCATCATGGCATTGGCAGATCCCAACTTCGACATTGGACAAGACTTTGCTGCAGAGGTATGGAAGAAATGGGGTGTCTCGATTAACTTCGAGGAAGAGAAGGATATGGAAGATTTTTTATTGGTGGTAGAATTCACAAGATCTCACATTAGACTCGTGAAGGAACCTGTAAGCACCATTCTCTTGTCATTCTTTGGAGGAGGACATCTCTCTTCAAAGCTCGAAGACTCCAATACTAGTCATTCAAGTTTTCGGTATCATCAAAGGAAGTTGGCTTCTCTATCATCAAAGGAGGTAATATCTCCCTGCCAATACTCAATGTCAATTACTTACTATGCGGCAACGGAGGACCAAACTCTTCCTCGAAATTGGATCGATACCTCAAAGGGAAAGAGGATGAATGGACATACATCTTCGTCGTCATCCTCGCAAATCCTACGTCCAAGCTCTTAGATAGCTAGCATCTACACAAATAATTCCTACCGTGATCCACGTTCAAACACCCTCCATCGTCCAAATTCAAACAACGCTTCATCCCCGCAGCAGGATAGTCGCATTGCTAATAATGCATCCAATAGGGCAATTACTAGGGTGGGAGTTCGCAAGTTCAAAAAAAAAGCCCATGCGAATTGTTTTGTATTCGTTGCCTTCTCACTGATCACTCAAGTCCTAGTTGCACCAATAGAATTAAATGTAGGGCATGTAAAAATGGATCCACATTGCCCGTGATTGCTACTCACTGGTCCAGCCCAATTCCAGCACCAAGCCGAGTGTCGTGAGAATAAACCTGACAGTAGAGGTGTATGGTAGGAATGGAGACGACAGAGTCCTAACTACGGCAAGATGTATGAGTTCAGGCCCCTCTCTTGGAGGTAACAGCCCTACATTTCAGGTGCTCGGGAGCTCTTGCGGTGTAGATTGTGTAATACACGGGGTGCGAACCCTTGTGACAGAGGGGAGTGGTGGCTTATATAGAGTGCGCCACCTCTCATCAAGGCCTCAGCATCTAAGGGCTCGATCAATATGAGTTAAAGATATACGTTACTGATAACGTAAGTGGGTAATAAATGTTACTAACGACCATTGGATGAATGTGTGTCCGCTGGCCCTTGTGGGTGACTTCTGGTCTTCAATGCCGACTAGAATCCTTCTGAATGTATATAGGTCATAGAGTGGATGGAAATGTAGTCCGAGTGTTTGCGTACCGAGTAACTTTTAAGTGTCATCTTCATCCAGTCGGAATCTCCTGTCTGACCCTTGGCCTAATAATGAGGTACCCTTGGGTAGGACATTCAGGTCAGGCCTGTGACCCTACCCTAGGTACATATCCCTATCATTAGCCCCCGAATGGATTGGGGTTCGAGTGACGAAAGAGTTGACGTGAGTTCTTGTCGAGTCGTTCTGATCTTTGTCATTTTCATGGGATTGATAAAACTCCGTGTCGATTGAAATCTTCGTCATTCGCCTTGATCGATTCTGATGCGAAGTTTTCCTGAGTGATTTCAGATACTTGGACTCATTCCGAGTGACTGACAGGATCTTTTGATGTGACTGATCACTGCGGCAGGTCCGGATCTCACGGGATTCGAAATTTCGATTTCCATGCTCCTCGTGGGGATGACGCAAATGTCAGGCAAGTGGAGCAACGGCACCTCGATTATCATGTCGTCATCATCGCCATGCGTCACGTCTCCACTGATATCAGGATAGGCTGAGATCTGGAGGGCCCATCAGTTGGTGTCTCGGTCGGTCGCTTATATAAATGCGGCTCGAACTAGGGTTACGGTTGCGCTTTGATCTTTTCTTGCTTCTCCTCCACCTTCGTCCCACCAGCCTTGCTCAATCTTTCCTTCACCACCGCAGCCATGCCGAAGGGCAAAACATCCAAGCTTGAGCGCGCCAAGAAGGGCGGCAAGGGGAGAAAGCCCGGTCGGACCGCAGTGCCGCCAGGGTGGATACATGGGGACTTTGTCCCGTCCACCGTGACGAAGGAGGACGTCCTGGATCTCGTTGAGAACGGGATGGTTGTGGAGAACTCTTGGAGGCTGCCAGGGGAGGAGCTTGTGCCAGCACCTCGCGAGGGGGAGCGGGTCCTTCTCCTCACCCATGTCGAGCAAGGTTTTTCTCTGCCTCCACACCCTTTCTTTCGTGGCTTCCTCTTTTATTTCGGGATTCAACTTCATCATCTTCCTCCCAACACTGTTGCATACCTCTCCACCTTCATCACTCCGTGTGAGTGTTTCTTGGGTTGCCCTCCTCATTGGGGGTTGTTCAAGAACATATTTACTACCCGGTCTCAAACAGTGAAAAAAAAGAACCCTGGGGACACTCGGGCCAGCGTTATCCAGTTGTGCGGTGGTTTGGGGATTCAGAAAAGGAATAGGAGTACTTATCCTCCGATGACCCTCCCTGAATCAGTTCGGAACTGGCAGTCGACATGGTTCTACTACAAAGATATTGCACCTCCGAACATGTCGACTGGCCTCCCCCCTTTCACCTTAGATCGTCCGACTGCCCCTAGAATATTGACTATATTCGAGGATGAGAAGGGAGAAGTGGAGATGTTGGCAGGTGAAGTGATTAACTTGGTCAGAAACGGGCTGACTGGTATGGACCTGCTGGAGACGTTCCTCAGTCGGCGCATCTAGCCCCTTCAGGCGAGGGACCATGCCATGTGGCATTACTCTGGTTCTGAAGATTCCACCCGGTCGCACCCAGAGGAAGTTGATCAAGAGACGGTAAGCCAGTGGATCAAAAGCATCACTGGTCCTTGCGACAACCCGTGGGATCCAAACGAGTCGCGCCATATTCTGCTGAGAATAAGCCGTGGAAGTTGGTATGTTACATCTTTTCCGATTGTGTTCATGCCTTCGTCGAGTGACTGCATATTTGCTCGATTGACTTTGTTGTCTTTGTTCTTTGCGGGAGTGGACCCACTTGCACTCTCCTGTGCCCAACGGGGAGCAGTTTGATCTTGGGGCAGAAAGCGAAGGCTGTAGCGCCGAGTGAGGATGTTGATGATAGCGAGGAAAGCGAAGATGCTTTAGAAGACAGTGAAGAAGAAGAACAGCCTCCTCCACACCGTGAACTGCGGACTAAACAACGCCACGACCCATCGGTTGCACCGAGCAAAACAGTCGCCTCCAGCAGCAGAAATGTGAATGGGGACCGAGCCGCCACAGCTGACTCTCCGGAGAAGGCCGCAAATCAGCCAAAGCCTGACGCGCCCAAGCTTCGGAAGGCCTTGTCGCGAATGAGAATTGTCGTGCCGGTCACCTCGGCGTGAGTGTTTATCCTTTTCATCTCGTCATTGTGTCTTTTCAAACTTTTGGTAACCGAGTGCAATTTGCTTGCCAGTGTTGCTACTTCGGTGTCGACTCCCGTCGGGACTGGAGAGGATTATATGGACAAAGACGTCGTGGATCAGCCTACTCCTTGACCAGGTATGATAAGCATTAGCTTTATTCCGTTTTATAGATTGGATTTGTCGACTGATTTGACCATCACTGCTACAACTTTGGACGTCATTTATTTAGATGACAAACAAGAGCCGCTGCAGACAGCTTCAAAACAAACTCCTGCTGAGCTAGTTACGTGTGCACTGGGGATGCCTGTGACACATGCGTCGAGTGTACCTTCATTCGGTTCGAGTGATATGGCAATAGCCCCTCCGACTGGATCGACTGTTGTGACAACTACGCGGAGTGTGCCTCTGGTAACCCAAGCTACCACTGCCATGATGCCAACTTCCTCATCACTTGCATTCTCTCTGCATTGCGTCCCAGAGGAGCAGACTAGCGCTGCCAAAGAGGCGATGATCTAGGCCGAGCTGATGATGCAGCAAACAAAGGAGGTGTTCGAGGCCAGTAAGTTAGCGTATGACACCAGCTCGACGCTCGAGGCGAACATCCGAGTAAGTTTCACTGTAAGTTATTTTCTGATTTAATCTTGACAATCTTGCTTTACACCCACTGGGGGTTTGGCGCGTAGTAGTTTGTCTTTATTCCAGTGGGGGCACGCTTAGTGAACCCACTGGGTGTAGTCCCCGAGACTGTTGTTGAATGCTTGCATCAGCAGGAGTCTGAATTTGAGATGTGTGCTCTATTTTTGACTCGGCTAGGCTGGACCTGGTCGAGTGTTTCTGTATCCAGTGGAGGCACTCTTAGTGCACCCGCTGGGTGTAGTCCCCGAGACCGTTGTCGAGTGCTTGTCTCGTTAGTGGTCTAATTGAGAACCAGTAAATGGTTGACTTGGGCAGAACAGGTCTGACGGGGTAGTTATGTATCCAGTAGGGGCACGCTAAGTGCACCCACTGGGTGTAGTCCCCGAGACTATTGTCGGTCATTTACGAAGGGCAGTAGTCTTAAGAACTTGGGTGGGTGCGGCGGGCCGCTAATTGGTCAAATGACTTGTATTTCTCCACTCGAAAGTATAAAAATAATTGTGTCGAATGAAACTTATTTTCTCCACTCGGAAGTAGAAAAAAGTAGAAGTGTCGACTGAAACAACATTGTTGATGCTTTTCAGAAAGCTTGTGAGATTGGGTCGCAATATACCCAGATGGAATCTCAGAAGAACCAGTTGCAGCTGGAGTATGATGCTATGAAAAAGGTGCTGGAAGACAAGGATCTAGTCCTTGCAAAGCTGAAGGAGAAGTCCGAATCTGATGAGCTGAAGCTTGCGGACTTTAACAGGATGATGGCATAAAATGAAGAAAGAAAGAGATGAATGGGCAAAGAAGCTTAATTCTATGGCGAAGAGGGGAAACGCCATAGAAAGTTTTGTAAAAGTTTTCCTGGCGAAGATGCTTGCGTCCTCATTGGTATGTTCTCTTTGACGAGTGTATCTTTACAATTTTCGCCGAATGAAATGTGGCTCATGCTTCGTCTTTCTTCTTCCACAGAATTATGTCCGGACTTGGAGGAAGAGACCTTCGAGGTGGAGCCATACTTGGACCCCATCAAGTTTCCTGTTCCTAATGACTTGGCCATAAATATGTATCGCCTCAATTGTCGCCTCGTGAAAGTTCAAGGATATCTCACTCGATTGCGAGCTGCTGTGGGGGGGGGGATCGGCAAAGAACTCTGTCCTGAAGATACGTTCCTTGTTGATCTAGAAGATGTGATGGACCACTTGGGTCGGGTTCCTGAGAGAGTCCAAGCGTGGAAGAAATCCGCTGCTCGGTGCGGAGCTGATGTTACTCTTTCACTCTTCAGGGTCCACTTTGAGGAGGCGAGAGAAGACAAACTGAAAATTCTCCAAGTAGCGAACACCAAGAAGCTCCAGTTCGAGGATTTCATGGAGACCTTCATCAATGCTGCGACTCGCATTGCTGATGGAATCGATCTCGATACTTTTGTCAAGCGAGCAAGTCCCGGAGGTCCTTGAGGAGAAAACTGATGTTATTCCCAAAAACTTTAAATTTGCCTCGGTATGCCGAGTGTTTGATGAATCATTAAACTTCGTTCGGGTGTTGAACCAAAGTACTTTATGGTTGTGCGGATAACTTTGATCCATTCCGAGCTCTTTTGAATTTATTTGCTTTCGATATTTGCAAGATTTGCTTGGTTTCCTTCGAGTGAATAGATTGCTAGTCATTCGGAAAAAGTTTTTGACTTAGGCGATTTGCTCGCAACTAAGTTTCCGAGTGTGAAGTCTTTTTTCCACTTGGATCATATATTTACTTAGACGAATCGTGTTCACAACTAAGCCCCCGAGTGTGAGAATTTCTCTTCACTTAGAGTACATTTTGTACTTAGGCGAAGACTGGTTCGCAACTAAGCATCTCAATGAATAAATTTTTATCCACTCGGAAGAGTTTGTTAACTTAGGCGAATCTTGTTCGCGGCTAAGCCCCCGAGTGTGAGGATCGCTCTTCACTCGAAGTACATTTTATACTTAGGCGAAGACTGGTTCGCAGCTAAGCGTCCGAGTGAATAATTTTTATCCACTCGGAAGAGTTTGTTAACTTAGGCGAATCTTGTTCGTAGCTAAGCCCCCGAGTGTGAGTATCTCTCTTCACTCAGAGTATATTTTATATTAGGCGAAGAATGGTTCGCAGCTAAGCCCCCGAGTGAATAGTTTTTATCCACTCGGAAGAGTTTGTTAACTTAGGCGAATCTTGTTCGCAGCTAAGCCCCGAGTGTGAGGATCGCTCTTCACTCGGAGTACATATTATACTTAGGCGAAGACTGGTTCGCAGCTAAGCTCCCGAGTGTGAGAATTTCTCTTCACTCGGAGTACATTTTGTACTTAAGCGAAGACTGGTTCGCAACTAAGCGTCCGAGTGAATAATTTTTATCCACTCAGAAGAGTTTGTTAACTTAGGTGAATCTTGTTCGCAGCTAAGCCCCCGAGTGTGAGGGTCGCTCTTCACTCAGAGTACATTTTATACTTAGGCGAAGACTGGTTCACAGCTAAGCATCCAAGTGAATAGTTTTTATCCACTCAGAAGAGTTTGTTAACTTAGGCGAATCTTGTTCGCAGCTAAGCCTCCGAGTGTGAGGATCGCTCTTCACTCGAAGTAGGATTTGGGCGTATAGCCACTCGACTGGGATCGACAAAAATTGAAGAAGTTATTACTTTGACAAACAACTTTATTCAGCAAACTTCATCTGTTAAGCATGACTGACCGGTGATCAAACATAAAAGCGTTTGAGCAGATCTGCATTCCATGCGCGCGGCTCATCAATCCTCTTCTGGAGATTATAAAGTCGATAGGCTCCATTTTTCAACACCTTGGTGATGATGAAAGGCCATTCCCAAGCAGGAGCTAGCTTATGAGGTTGTTGTTGATCCACTCTGAGTACCAGATCACCTTCATGAAACGTCCGACTCCTCACATGCGTTGAATGAAAACTTCGTAGGTCCCGTTGATAAACTGTAGATCGAATCAGCGCCATCTCACGTTCTTCCTCCAAAAGATCCACTCCATCTTGACTTGCTTGCTCGGCTTCAGCTTCTGAATAGAGATCCACTCGGGGTGAACTGTGAAGCAAGTCACTTGGTAGAACGACTTCGCCTCCATAGACCAGGAAGAAAGGAGTTCTCCCGGTCGTCCGGTTCGGTGTTTTCCTCAGACCCCAGAGAACAGAAGGTAGCTCAGTCGCCCAAGCGCCTGTGGCATACTCCAGGTCTCGCTTGATTCAAGGCTTTAATCCTTGCAGGATAAGGCCATTCGCTCGCTTGGCTTGGTCGTTGGTTTGATGATGGGCAACGGATGCATAATACACCCGGGTCCCTTGGTTAGTGCAGAAACGTCTGAACTTGTCTGAGTCAAAGTTTGACCCATTGTCCGTGATGATGCTATGCGGGACTCCGTATCGGAATGTAATTTCCTTCACAAACTTGATGGTTGTGTGGGTATCCAGCTTCTTGATTGGCTTAGCTTCGATCCATTTGGTGGACTTGTCGACTGCAACGAGCAAGTGTGTGAACCCAATCTGACCTATCAGGAAAGGCCCGACCATATTAAGCCCCAGACAGCAAACGACCAAATGAGAGGGATTGTCTTCAGGGCAGATGCAGGTTTGTGAGACAAGTTGGAGTAGAAATGACAGCCTTCACCACGGTCGACGAGATCTTTGGCCATTTCATTCACGCGTGGCCAGAAGAAACCAGATCGGTATGCTTTGGCAACAATGGTCTGAGAGGACGCATGATGACCACAGCTCCCCGAGTGGATTTCTTCCAGAATCGGTTTGCCCTCCTCATGGGAGATGCATCGTTGAGCTACGCCGGTCACGCTCTCTCTGTAGAGTTGATCACCCACCACTGTGAAGGCCTTTGACCTGTGGACAATCTGTTGAGCTTCATCTTCGTTCTCTGGCGGCTCTCGCCTTAAGATGTATGCAATATACGACACTGTCCAATCGGGGTTGATTACCAAAATCTCCATGATTAGATCAACGAATGTTGGAACATCAAGTTCAGTCAGATGGGAAGTACTTGTTGGTTGCGGGGGCTCTTCAATGAAAGGATCTTCTTGCACAAACGGAGTTTGCAAGTGTTCCAGACATACATTGTTGGGTATAGGCTTCCGAGTAGATCCGATCTTAGCCAATTCATCAACTGCGTGGTTCTTCAGTCGGGGTACATGATGGAGTTCTAAGACTTCAAACTTCTTCTCCAGCTTCCTCACTGCATTGCAGTATCCTGTCATGGCGGGGTTCCTGACGTCCCACTCCTTCATCACCTGATTGACCACCAAGTCTGAATCACCGTAGACCATCAGGCGTCGGACGCCGAGTGAGATGGCCATATGCAACCTGTAAAGGAGAGCTTCATACTCAGCTTCATTGTCGGATGATTCAAAGTGAATCTGAAGGACATAGTTAAGATTGTTGCCTTTTGGAGACACTAGTACTACACCAGCACCGAACCCATTTAGCATTTTGGATCCATCGAAGAACATAGTCCAATGCGCCGAGTGAATCTGGGCTGGCTGTTGCTGTTCCACCCACTCGGCCATAAAATCAGCAAGGGCCTGAGACTTGATGCCTTTCTTTGCTTCAAACTTGATGTCCAAATATAATAACTCCATGGCCCATTTAGCCACTCGGCCCGTTGCATCCCGATTATGAAGGATTTCTGATAGTGGAGCATCACTAACGACTGATATGGAGTGATCTTGAAAGTAATGTGCCACTTTCTTTGCTGTCAAATATATTCCATAAATAAGCTTCTCGTAATGGTGATACCTTTGCTTCGAAGGAGTCAACACTTCTGAAATATAATAGACTGGACGCTAAACCTTGTAGGATTTACCTTCTTCTTCTCTCTTGACAGTCAGGACAGTACTGACGACTTGATTGGTGGCTGCAACATATAGGAGCAGTGGTTCTTTGTTGTGCGGAGCAACAAGCACCGACTGGGTGGAAAGCAGAGCTTTAAGCTCTACAAACGCTCCTTCTGCTTCATCATTCCACTCGAATACATCCGACTTTTTCAGCAAAGCTTTAAGCTCTACAAACGCTCCTTCTGCTTCATCATTCCACTCGAATACATCCGACTTTTTCATCAGTCGGTACAAAGGCAGTGCCTTCTCACCGAGACGAGATATAAACCGACTCAATGCTACCATACATCCTGTAGTTTCTGTAGGTCATGCACTCGCACAGGGCTCTGCATTCGGACGATGCGGCCAATCTTCTTGGGGTTAACATCGATCCCTCGTTCGAAAACGAGAAAACGGAGTAACTTGCCACCAGGAACGCCGAAAGTGCACTTAGCTCGATTTAGCTTGATGTCGCACTTCCTCAAATTAGCAAATGTTTCTGCTAAGTCAGTCAACAGGTCGGAACCTGTGACTTGACAATAATATCATCCATATACGCTTCAACATTCCGACTGATTTGGTAGAGCAAACACTTCTGGATCGTGCGCATGAAGGTTGCACCGACATTCTTCAGACTGAAAGGCATAGTGATGTAACAGAAACACCCGAAAGGGGTGATGAAGGCTGTTTTTATTTCATCTGGGCCAAACAGATGGATCTTATGGTAACCAAAGTAAGAATCCAAAAAAGACAAACGCTCGCATCCCGCAGTTGAATCGGCAATCTGATCAATGCGGGGGAGCGGGAAGTGGTCTTTTGGACAAACCTTATTAAAAATTTTGAAGTCGATACACATGTGAAGGGATTTGTCCTTCTTGGGGACCATGAAAACTTTCGAGAGCCACTCGGAGTGGTAAATCTCGTGAATGAATTTGGCCTCCAAGAGTCGCGCCACCTCCTCACCGATTGCTTTCCTCTTCTGTGATGCAGATCTTTGCAGGTGCTCCCTGACCGGCCTTGCCTTTGGATCCACTCGCAAATGGCACTCAGCCAGCTCCATGGGTACACCCGTGTGTCAGCAGGCTTCCATGCAAAGATGTCCCAGTTCTCACGGAGGAACTGGGTGAGCTCGGCTTCCTATTTGCTGTCGAGTGTCGTCGATATGTTGGTTGGAGCTGCATTGGGATCAGTCGGATGGACGTTCACTGGCCTGACCTCTCCTGCCGACTGAAAAGCGGACTCGGAAGCAGGCTTCTTAGAGCGCATTAGGTCAGCTGGGTCGGCAGTCCTCCGGTACTCTTCCAACTCTACCACGGCCATCTACTAATGTGCAATCTTTGAACCTTGTTGCAAACACTCTTCAGCTCTCTGCCGATTGCCGAAAATAGTGATGCCCCTGATACGTCTCCATGGTATCTATAATTTTTGATGGTTTCATGCTATTATCTTGTCAAACTTTGGATGTTTTGCATGCCTTTTATATATTTTTTGGGACTAACTTATTAACTTAGTGCCAAGAGCCAGTTCCTGTTTTTTCCATGTTTTTGACCCCTTTCAGAGGAGATTTTGAAACAGAGTCCAAGCGGAAGAAAATCCCCGAAAAGATTTTTTCCGTAACGGAAGAAGATCGGGAAGCTTGAGAGCCAAGGCAGGGGAGCCTCACGGACCCCACAAGCCCCCACCCCGCGGCCAGGGGGACGCCGCGGCCCACGGGCTTGTGGGCCCACTAGGCGCCCTCTGACCTAGGGGTTGCGCCTATATATTCCCTAATAATCCCCAAAAAATCAGGAGATCATCGAAATTAATTTTCCGCCGCCGCAAGCTTCTGTTTCCGCAAGATCCCATCCGGGGCATGTTCTGGTGCCCTACCGGAGGGGGGATTCGGACACATAGGGCTTCTTCATCAACACCATGACCTCTCCGATGATGCGTGAATAGTTCACCATAGACCTACGGGTCCATAGCTAGTAACTAGATGACTTCTTCTCTCTCTTGGATCTTCAATACAAAGTTCTCCATGATCTTCATGGAGATCTATCCGATGTAATCTTCTTTTGCGGTATGTTTGTCGAGATCTGATGAATTGTGGATTTATGATCAGATTATCTATGAATCTTATTTGAGTTTCTTCTGATCTCTCTTATGCATGATTTCATATCCTTGTAATTCTCTTCGAGTTGTGGGTTTTGTTTGGCCAACTAGATATATGATTCTTGCAATGCGAAAAGTGCTTGGTTTTGGGTTCATACCGTGCAGTGACCTCACCTAGTGACAGAAGGGGTAGCGAGGCACGCATCATGTTGTTGCCATCAAGGGTAAAAAGATGGGGTTTTCATCATTGGTTTGAGATTATCCCCCTACATCATGTCATCTTGCTTAAGGCGTTACTCTGTTCGTCATGAACTCAATACACTAGATGCATGCTGGATAGTGGTCGATGTGTGGAGTAATAGTAGTAGATGCAGAAAGTATCGGTCTACTTGTCTCGGACGTGATGCCTATATGTATGATCATTGCCTTATATATCGTCATAACTTTGCGCGGTTCTATCAATTGCTCGACAGTAATTTGTTCACCCACTGTGATATTTGCTATTTTGAGAGAAGCCTCTAGTGAACACTATGGCCCCCGGATCTACTCCACACCAAACTTTGTGACCTCTCGAATACTAATAATAATGATTTTATTAGTAATCCGATTGCTCCCGCCACTAGTGCGGAGTCATACGAAATCAATGCCGCTTTGCTGAATCTTGTTATGAAAGAGCAATCCTGTGGCCTTCCTAGTGAAGATGCCGCATGCCATCTCAATTCCTTCATTGAGCTTTGTGATATGCAAAAGGAAAAAGATGTGGATAATGACATGATGAAATTGAAGCCTTTTCCTTTCTCGTTGTGAGATCGCGCAAAAACTTGGTTTTCTTCTTTGCCCAAAAATAGTATCGATTCTTGGGATAAGTGCAAAGATGCTTATATATCCAAGTATTTCCTCCGGCTAAGATCATCTCTCTCCGTAATGATATCATGAATTTCAAGAAACTTGATCATGAACATGTTGCACAATATTGGGAGAGAATGAAATTGATGATTAGAAATTGTTTCGCTCATGGCTTGAGTCTTTGGATGATTATTCAAATATTTTACGCTGGCTTGAATTTCGCTTCTAGAAATATCTTGGACTCCGCCTCAGGTGGAACGTTCATGGAAATCACGTTAGGAGAAGCCACAAATCTCTTAGACAACATCATGACGAACTACTCTCAGTGGCACACTGAAAGGTCACCTACTAGTAAGAAGGTACACACTATAGAAGAAATTAATTCGTTGAGTGCTAAGATGGACGAGTTAATGAATTTGGTTGCTAGTAGAAGTGCTCCTTTGGATCCTAATGATATGCCCTTGTCTTCTTTGATTGAGAGTAGCAATGCTAGCTTGGACGTTAATTTTGTTGGTAGGAATAACTTTGGCAACAACAATGCTTTTAGAGGAAACTATGTTCCTAGGCCTTTCCCTAGTATCTCCTCTAATAGTTTTGGCAACTCCTACAACAATACCCATGGAAATTACAATAGATTACCCTCTGATCTAGAGAGTAATATCAAAGAGTTCATCAACTCTCAAAAGATTTTCAATGCGTCCATAGAGGAAAAGCTACTCAAAATTGACGATTTGGTTAAGAGCGTTGATAGAATTTCTAGTGATGTTGATGCTTTGAAAGTTAGATGTGCTCCTCCCAAAATCAACATGGATGAAACTTTGAAAGCTATGCGTGTTTCCATGATTGAGAGCCAAGAAAGAAACGCCAAAATTCGTGCTAGACATGAATGGCTTAAAAAGGCGTGTTCTCGTGATGAGAATCACGGAGATCTTAAAGTGCTTGGTGTGACTCTCATTGAATCTTTGTTTTCTTGTGTCAAACCTAATGATTTTGGGGCTGGATATGAATCCACTTTGGTTGAAAAGTGCCCCAATGATTCGGAGTCCATCTATCTTGATGCTAAAAGCTTTGAAAGTGGAGTAGAAGATGTTAAAACTTTGAGTAGTAATGAAATTACTACCGTTGATTTCAAAGAATTCAATTATGATAGTTGCTCCTTGATTGAATGCATTTCTTTGATGCAATCCATGTTAAACTCTCTACACACTTATAGCAAAAATAAGGCCTTTACCGATCATATCGTCGAAGCTATGATAAAATCTCTTGAAGAGAAACTTGAATTGGAAGTCTCTATCCCTAGAAAGCTTCATGATGAGTGCGAACCTACCATCAAAATAAAAATCAAAAACTATTAATGCAATGCTTTGTGTGATTTGGGTTCTGGTGTTTTTGCGATTCCAAAGTCTTTATGTGATGTTCTGGGTTTTAATGAGATTGAAGAGTGTTCTCCTAATTTGCATCTTGCTGATTATACTGTCAAGAAACCCATGGGAAGGATCAATGATGTTCTCATTATTGCAAATAGGAACTATGTACCCGTGGATTTCATTGTGCTTGACATTGATTGCAATCCTACATGCCCTATTATTCTTGGTAGACCTTTCCTAAGGACTATCGGTGCTATCATCGATATGAAGGAAGGGAATATTAGATTTCAATTTCCTTTAAGGAAGGGCATGGAACACTTTCCTAGAAAGAAAATAAGATTGCCTTATGAATCCATGATGAGGGTCACTTATGGTTTGAGCACCAAAGACGACGATACGTGATTCTATCACTTTTATGCCTAGCTAAGGGCGTTAAACAATAGCGCTTGTTGGGAGGCAACGCAATGAATTTATCTTTTGTTTCTGTTTTGTTGCGTCCACACCATCACAATTCTGTTGTGATTGTGTTTTTTGTGTTTCTTTTTGTGTTTGAGCCAAGCAAAACCTTTATGACTAGTCTTGGTAATGGTTGTTTGATCCTGCTGGAAAAAGACAGAAACTTTTCGCTCACAAGATGATTTTTCATTTTTATGCAGAAAGAGATTTTGAGTTGATTCTTTTTGCTTCTGGTTGATATGCTTTTTGCACAGGCCTTCATAATATTTCAGATTGTTTGAAGTATACAGATTGCTACAGACTGGTCTGTTTTTGACAGATTCTATTTTTGTTGAGTTGGTTGCTTGTTTTGATGAAACTATGGTTAGTATCAGGGGGTACTAGCCTTGGAAAAGTGAGAATACAGTAGCCCAACACAAATATAGATGGAATTCAAGTTTGCTACAGTACCAAAAGAAGTGGTAGTTTGTTTTCTTGTGCTAATGTTATCACGAGTTTCTGTTTAAGTTTTGTGTTGTGAAGTTTTCATGTTTTGGGTGATGTTCTCATGGACAAAGAGATAAGGAGTGTAAAGAGCTCAAGCTTGGGGATGCCCAAGGCATCCCAAGCCAAATTCAAGGACACCAAACATCCTAAGCTTGGGGATGCCCCGGGAAGGCATCCCCTTTTTCGTCTTCAATCCATCGGTAACATTACTTGGAGCTATATTTTTATTCACCACATGATATGTGTTTTGCTTGGAGCGTCTTGTATCTTAGGAGTCTTTTGTTTTTGTTGTGTCACAATCATCCTTGCTGCACACCTTTTGGATAGAGAGATACATGCACTCATCGTGATTTTGCTAGAATGCTCATAGTGCTTCACTTATATCTTTTGAGCTAGATACTTTTGCTCTAGTGATTCACTTATATCTTTTAGAGCACGGCGGTGCGTGATTTGGTAGTTGGCTTATGCTTTGAAAGTAGTCCCAAATGTGATAGGTACCCAAAGAGGATGCAAAAACCTCCATCATCATGTGCATTGAGTAGAAAGAGAAGTCTTGATTCCTCTCAATTAGTTTTGAGACGTGGATTTGGTAATATTAAGTGCTATGTTAGTAGGGTGTTGTGAATCTAGAAATACTTGTGTTGAAGTTTGTGATTCCCGTAGCATGCACGTATGGTGAACCGATATGTTAGGAAGTCGGAGCATAATTGATCTATTGATTGTCATCCTTTGTGTTGAGGTCGGGATCGCGCGATGGTTAACACCTACCAACCCTTCCCCTAGGAGTATGCGTTTAGCACTTTGTTTCGATTACTAATAAAAACTTTCGCAATAAGTATGTGAGTTATTCATGACTAATGTGAGTCCATGGTATAGATGCACTTTCACCTTCCACCATTGCTAGCTTCTCTAGTGTCGCGCAATTCTCACCGGTGCACAAACCCACCAAATTCCTTCCTCAAAACATCCACCATACCTACCTACTTTGGCATTTTAATAGCCATTCCGAGATATATTGCCATGCAACTCCCACCATTCCGTCTCATGACTTGTGCCGTCACTCTCATATTGCCATTGCATGATCGTAAGATAGCTAGCGAGATGTTTCAAGGTCATACACCATGCTAGATCGTTGCACATCCCGGTACACTGCCGGAGGCATTTCCTATGGAGTCATCATCATTGTGATCTTTGAGCTGTGAGCAAATAAAAGTGTGATGATCATCATTATTAGAGCGTTGTCCCATGTGAGGAAAAAAAGAGAGGCCAAAGAGCCCAAAAAACAAAAAGAAAAGAAAAAAAAGAGGCCTAAGAGCCCAAATAAAAAAAGAAAAGAGAGAAAAAGAGAGAAGGGACAATGCTACTATCTTTTTCCACACTTATGCTTCATGATAGCACCATGTTCTTCATGATTGAGAGCTTCTTGCTCTGTCACTACCATATGCTAGTGGGAATCTTCATTATATAACTTCGCTTGTATATTCCAATGATGGGCTTCCTCAAAAATTGCCCTAGGTCTTCGTGAGCAAGCAAGTTGGATGCACACCCACTAGTTCTCCTTTTGAGCTTTCACATACTTATAGCTCTAGTGCATCTCTTGTATGGCAATCCCTACTCATTCACATTGATATCTATTAATGGGCATCTCCATAGCCTATTGATACGCCGAGTCAATTTGACCATCTTCCCCCTTTTTTGTCTCACAACCACCACCACACTCTCTTCCACCTATAGTGCTATATCCATGGCTCACGCTCATGTATTGCGTGATAGTTATAAAAAGTTTGAGAAAGTAAGAGTGAGAAAACAATTACTTGGTCAATACCGGGGTTGTGCATGATTTACATTAGTTGTGTGATTATGATGGAGCATATCCAGACTATATGATTTTGTAGGGATAACTCTCATTGGCCTTGTTATTTTGAAAGTTCATGATTACCTTGCTAGTTTGCTTGAAGTATTACTATTTTCATGTCAATAGCAAACTGTTGTTTCGAATCTTACAGATCTAAACATTCATGTCATGTGAAAGAAGTTGCAAAGGACAACTATGCTAGGTAGCATTCCACATCAAAAATTCATTCTTTATCACTTCCCTACTCGAGGACGAGCAGGAGTTAAGCTTGGGGATGCTTGATACGTCTCCAACGTATCTATAATTTTTGATGGTTTCATGCTATTATCTTGTCAAACTTTGGATGTTTTGCATGCCTTTCATATATTTTTGGGACTAACTTATTAACTCAGTGCCAAGTGCCAGTTCCTGTTTTTTCCATGTTTTTGACCCCTTTCAGAGGAGATTTTGAAACAGAGTCCAAACGGAAGAAAATCCCTGAAAAGATTTTTTCCGTAAAAGAAGAAGATCGGGAAGCTTGAGAGCCAAGGCAGGGGAGCCTCAGGGGCCCCACAAGCCCCCACCCCGCAACCAGGGGGGAGGCCGTGGCCCACAGGCTTGTGGGCCCCCTCGGCGCCCTCCGATCTAGGGGTTGCGCCTATATATTCCCTAAAAATTCCAAAAAAATCAGGAGATCATCGAAATTACTTTTCCGCCGCCGCAAGCTTCTGTCTCCGCAAGATCCCATACGGGGCACATTCTGGTGCCCTGCCGGAGGGGGGATTCGGACACAGAGGGCTTCTTCATCAACACCATGACCTCTCCGATGATGCGTGAGTAGTTCACCATAGACCTACGGGTCCATAGCTAGTAACTAGATGGCTTCTTCTCTCTCTTGGATCTTCAATACAAAGTTCTCCATGATCTTCATGGAGATCTATCCAATGTAATTTTCTTTTGTGGTGTGTTTGTCGAGATCCGATGAATTGTGGATTTATGATCAGATTATCTATGAATCTTATTTGAGTTTCTTCTGATCTCTCTTATGCATGATTTCATATCCTTGTAATTCTCTTCGAGTTGTGGGTTTTGTTTGGCCAACTAGATCTATGATCCTTGCAATGGGAGAAGTGCTTGGTTTTGGGTTCATACCGTGTGGTGACCTCACCAAGTGACAGAAGGGGTAGCGAGGCATGCATCGTGTTGTTGCCATCTAGGGTAAAAAGATGGGGTTTTCATCATTGGTTTGAGATTATCCCTCTACATCATGTCATCTTGCTTAAGGCGTTACTCTGTTCGTCATGAACTCAATACACTAGGTGCATGCTGGATAGTGGTCGATGTGTGGAGTAATAGTAGTAGATGCAGAAAGTATCAGTCTACTTGTCTCGGACGTGATGCCTATATGTATGATCATTGCCTTAGATATCGTCATAACTTTGTGCGGTTCTATCAATTGCTCGACAGTAATTTGTTCACCCACCATGATATTTGCTATTTTGAGAGAAGCCTCTAGTGAACACTATGGCCCCCGGGTCTACTCCACACCATATTTTCAGCCTTACACTTTTTACTTCGTTGCACTTTCCGCCTTCAGATATCACTTTGCAAACAATATTGAAGGGATTGGCAACCCCTTTGAAGCGTTGGGTGCAAGCTTGTTTGTGTTTGTGCAGGTACTTTGGACTTGACGAGACCCTCCTTGTGGATTGATACCTTGGTTCTCAAACTGAGGGAAATACATACTGCTCCTGTTCTGCATCACCCTTTCCTCTTCAAGGGAAAAACCGATGCGAACAAGAGAAGTAGCAAGAAGAATTCCTAGCGCCAAGGAAGGACTTTTGTTGCCGTAGCAGCCCCCTTTAGGGCCTGGCATCTTCATCTTTAAGTACACGTAACACGGTCGAGCCATGAAACGTGCATAAGCAGGACGACCCAGAATAGCATGGTATGCAGTCCGAAAACAACATCTAGCTCGATTTGGCCGAGTGACTTGGCCTTCTTCCCTAGGATAACTCCATGAAAATACATGGAGCTCTCGCTGAGTCGGGACATAGGAATGTCCATCCCCTCGAGAGTTTCTACATATAGGATACTGAGTCCACTCCTTCCATCCATCAAGACTTTGCGAAGCCGAACACCTTCGACAACTAGGTCGACCACCAGAGTCTGGTGACGTGGAGTCGGGACAACAACTGGATGGTCCGACTGATCAAATGTGATGGGAGTTTGCGACCACTTCAGGTATGTTGGGGTGGTAGCTACTGCCATGTTGACCTCCCTCTTGATGACTTTCAGTCGACTTTTGCTCTTTACATCAGCAAAAATCATCAGAGTTACGTTGACCTTGGGGAAGTCATCTTTCTCTTCATTATCTTCTTCTTCAGGCTCTTTTCCACTTGACTGGTCCTTGAACTCTTGGACCAACAATCGGCACTGTAGAGTGGTATGCTTTGGCAATATCAGGTTGCCTTCATCATCTTTCTTCGTGTGAAAAACACACTGCTGATCCAAAACATCTGACTGCGTCTTGGACTTCTTGGGGGGGGATGGTGCCTTGGACTTTCCCTTAAATTTTCCTGCCGCCATAGCGACCGCTTCTGCTGGGGTTGCATTCTCAACCTCCCACTTCTGCTTCCGATTGGAATTAGCGTTAGTGTTGTCGACTGCTTTACCCTTGCCGCTACAGAGGCGGCCTTCTTCTTACCCGTTTGCATAACGGGTGGCTATCTCCATCATTTTACTCATTGACATGTCGCGTGAGCAACCGAACTTCAGATACAACTCTCGATACCTGACACCTGCCTTGAAGGCGCACACTACTTGGTGCTCGGTAACATTCTCCACTGTGTGGTGAAGAGTGGTCCAACACTGGATGTAATCGCGCAAGGACTCACTCGGCTTCTTCATGCAGTGTTGTAACTCAGAATGGCTAGCAGGACGCTTGCAAGTGCCCTCGAAGGTCTTGACGAAAACTCAAGCCAGATATGCCGAACAATATATGCTTGAAGGTGCGAGCTGATTCAGCCATGCACGGGCCTAACCGTCCAGCATCAGGGGCAAGTGCATCATCACAACATTGTTGTTGCCGCCGCCAATCTGTACTGCAACTTGATAATGATCCAACCAAGTTTCGGGCTTGGACTCGCCTGTGAACTTACTAACTCCAGCTGCCAACCTGAAATTGGGGGCAATATCAGCAGAGCGGATTGCCCTACTGAAACACTCGGGACCGAAAATTGCGGTTCCACTTACACTCGGTTGATCTCTGTAGAGACCATCCATGTAGTCTCTGCCTCCGTCGATCCTTCTTTGTGCAAGTACATCTCTTGCATCAAATCTGGGGTTCCGCTTGTCACCGAACGAGCATCAGTCATCATAGTGTCAGGGCACATACGAGTCGCTCCACGGAGGAGAATGCACTCGACGGTGGTCATCACGGTGATAACGAGGGGGAAACTGGTTCCGACCCTGGTCTCGATGGCCTCCGTCTCTGTGACGCTCGGGTGAGCGTGGACTGTAAACTGATCGGACTGTCTCCGGCCTTGGCGAATTGCTGTGCAATCTATTGATCGACTGTGATACAGCCGAATTCTGTTGTTGTGTTGCTTGAAGCAAAACACAAATCTGTTCTAAGCCTCTTCCTACCTCTGAATCTGAAGGCTGGATTGAATCTGCTATTTTGGCTGCTGCTGCAACATTGAGTATCGGAGTATGATATACCTCAGTATTGGCGCGATGATCACTCGAGAAGAGTTGTCGCTGACGCCGACTAGAAGTTGGAGGACAACGAGGACCGCGTCCAGACGACGGTTCGCCGGCCTCGTGCCCTCCGCGACCGAACCCGGGTGGGCTCTCCGTAGACCCCGCCATGAAGACCTCTGATGCTGAGTTGCAGCTCTCGCACTCGGAGGGAGCGTCAGACTGATCTGACGCCGAGTGGATCGGGTCCTGAAGGGGTACATCAGGCTCGATGGTTGTGACCCCAGGAGTCGTCAGAGATGACGCCTGGCGAGCTACTACATGCTTCACCCACCACCGGAGTCGAGAGCGACCGGATCGCTTGCGATGACGAACAACAGAGTGAAGAGATGACAACGGAGTCGATGGTGTAGAAGGAGAATGCCGAAGGAGTTTGCACGGAAGTGCGTCCCTCCACGGACTGGGAGGGCCTCGATGTTGAGTGGCGCTTCTGTAAGCCATGCCGAGTCGTCGGCGACGAAGATGAGGGTGCCGAAACGGATCTCACCACCAATGAACGAACCGCCGCCGGAAGACATGATGAAGAGTGAAAAAATGCAAAAACTTGCCGGAAGTCGCTTAGAGGCCTGCCCCATGGTGGGCGCCAACTGTCGTGGGAATAAACCTGACAGTACAGGTGTAGGGTACGAATGGAGAGGCAGAGTCCTAGCTACGGCAAGATTGTATGCAAGATGTATGAGTTCAGGCCCCTCTCTTGGAGGTAACATCCCTACGTCTTAGGTGCTCAGGAGCTCTTGCGGTGTACATTGTGTAATGCAGTGGGTGCGAACCCTTGTGCGAGAGGGGAGGGGTGGCTTATATATAGTGCGCCACCTCTCATCAAGGCCTCAGCATCTAAGGGCTCGATCAATATGAGTTAAAGATATACGTTACTGATAACGTAAGTGGGTAATAAATGCTACTAAATACCATTGGATGAATGTGTGTCCGTTGGCCCTTGTGGGCGACTTCTGGTCTTCAATGCCGAATGGAATCCTTCTGAATGTATACAGATCATAGAGTGGATGGAAATGTAGTCCGAGTGTTTGCGTACCGACTGACTTTTAAGTGTCATCTTCATCCAGTCGGAATCTTCTGTCTGACCCTTGGCCTAATAATGAGGTACCCTTGGGTAGGACATTCAGGTCAGGGTTGTGACCCTATCCTAGGTACATATCCCCATCACCCAGCCCACCTATTGGCCCGATGCTCGCGATTTCGAGGCAACCTTCCACTGTTCCCGCGATTGAGATGAATCAGGCAGTCAATCAACCGACCAACTAGAGCAATACGCTTGATGCCTCGCTGCTATCATTCTGGGTTGGTAGCAACCAGCTCTATTCATCCAAAAACTCCATTTGCCCATCGCCTTCGTGACACAACAATCCCACCCAATCCATCTACCCTCACACTCGCTCTCATATTGTTGCCATCTCGAGTGTGGCTCCAATGGCCTCATTCCCCTTTGAACCAACACCATTCTTGTCATCGAATCACTAGAGTATCGAGGTTGCAGGGCGGCCGGCAAGGGTTAGGGTCAGCAACGGAGCAACGGCCCTAGCTCACGAGGAGTGGGCGATTGTGACTATTGGGTCGATGTGTGACCTCCCTGTGGCATTCAACATTGTTCGAGAGGTAATATCTGACTTCTTCACTGATAAGAGAATGGTGTTTTCGGAGATTGAGCATTATCCCTTCATGCAAGCCTATGTCAAACTTAATAGTGTCTTTTATAGAGATGATCTTCTTGCTAATAGCCATCATTTGTTCATGGAACTTTTTTTGAACAATGATGCATGGATTTTACTTTGTGGTTACCCTTTTGATAGGATATCAGTTCATGAAGTGAGCAATGTTGTCAATAAATTTGGTAAAATTTTGTTATGGTACAGAGTTAGGAGCACCAAAGCTAATCTTATGATCAAAATTAGAGTGGAGGAACTGAGTGATATTCCACCAAGTATTGTATTTGGTAAAAAGAAATGATTTCAAGACACGGTCTCTCACTATCTGCGTAGTCAATCTTCAACAACATATATTAGGGGTGAGGCACTAGATGAAGACCGTGTGGAGCCTCATGGCAACTCACACGACCATCCACCTCAAGTGAATTTTAATCATAATCAGCACAACCACTTCCTTGGCCCCTTAGAGAAACATGAGCGCAATGAGCATCATGCACCCCTCCACCAAAAGTTTGCCCCTCGGCTGAATCTTCAATTGGCTCTTAATTTGGGCCACAATGATGATCGAGTGGAAAATGCAGAGAACCAGAAGGAGGAAGAAGCACAAGATGATATGCCGTGATGTGGGCATTGGGCTATGCCACAGGACGTGGACATGGAATTGCGGGCATATGAATTTCTAGAGATGAAACATTTAATAGAATCCATGGATGAAGTTCATCACAAGGCTATGGAAGCTAACAACAACATCGTAATTTCTCAGGTCCCATCCGATAACTGTAACAACTCAGTTGCATCTGCTAATGGTCCTTTGGTTCCAAGTGTCCAGGTTTTGCTAGATTTGAATATTGAGATTGATCCATCGGTCCAAAATCTCCTATTGCTATGCGCCAACATTCGTGGCCCAATAGTACACACTTCATGGACCGGCCCAACAACACTCACTCGTTGTCAATGAGCCCATGGGTAGGCAGCCCATCATTCTACCTCAATGATTTACTAATCATGCTTTGGATGTTCTTTTTTAAACAACCTGCACACAATCATTCGGAACTCCAGCTAGATCTTATGCAACTTGAATTACTGGGCCGAAAGTCTGTTGCTTCTCTAGCTCCTCGGGTTCAGTAGACACTTGCTAATAGAGAAGATCTACAAAACAATTCAGATGTGTTGGCAGACAAAGTTTTAACACTTACTCACATAATTGAGTCTGAAGAGGACAGATAGAATGATATTGTTATGCCATATAATTACAAATTTTACACTAAAAGGGATATGATTGATACAAGTGAGCACACTTTCTGTGATACGGCTGCTCCACGAGGATTTCCTATCCCTTAATTTTCTAATCAAGTCCATACTATCTGCCCATGACTGAATATGATTGTAGAACAGATTGGTGCAACATCACACAGAGACCTTTCAACAATATGTCCACTGAAGAAAAATACATTGGTAAAGAAGAAGCTATGATATGGAAGAAACATTTTTAACCATCATTGGACTCCAATAATGTGATCCAAGTACTTGTAGACTGGATTAACTTTCTATTAGTAACTCCGCTATCACCAGAAAAATTTGACTGGGCAAAATAGTTTGTTGCATCTTGTGTTTGGGATATCATTTCACAGAGCTCCACATGCACTGCCACTTTACCATTTGTTATCCTAGATAGATGTCGTGCTGATAAATCACTTATATGTGCTACTCACCCTCAGGGTACACATGAATGGGACAATTCATCCCCAGCTAAAACTGGCTCTACTGAAGTTATGCCTACATCATCAACATTTCCAGTGCTCAAGATACTAAAGGAGGAAAGATAAAGTGCCATTACTGGAAACAAAGGTAAGAAGAAGTTGTAGACTCCAAAAAAAACTAAAGGATTTAAGAAAGACATATGTATAGATAGAGATTGCCTTGCCTGCCATGCCGCCCCACCTACTATGCCTGCAAAAGTTATTAAAAATTTAAATACTGCTTTTTGCAAGGTATATGACAAGTATACCACTTAAGACATGCCGAGAAAGAAGGCCAATAAAACTAAAGGAGAAAACTCCAATTTGGAGGGGGCAAGACTTCCAAGGAATAGAAGAAGGAGTGGCTCTAGGCATTTGAACATGAGCAGTTATAGTCCTACTTTTGGGCCCTTTATGGTTGCATTTTGTAATGGTCGTCTCAGTATTATGCTACCACTTGATTTACTTAATCCTCATTGAACCTCTCTATGCCACACACAACACTCTTGTTACCAGTTTCAGTTACCTTGATGTGTGCCTTATGTGTTATGGATCTGATGTTTATATGAGTTGCCATGTGTTGAAGAGTCATTACCAATCTTTTAAACCACCATGAACACGGAGTGGATCATTCTAAACAAGAACATAAGGGGGATTAATGACCCTAAGAAATAGACAACAATTGCTAATAAAATTGAAGAGTCTAACTCTTCCATTCTATGTCTGCAAGAAACTAAGAAGGATCCATTTGATAGCTCATATATTAAGAAATTTTATCCTAGAAGATTTTCCAAATTTGAGTTTCTTACTTCATTGGGGACTCTCGCGGACTACTTGTAGCATGGATGAGCAGCTACTTTCAGGGCAACTATACCATATTAATGAATTCAAATTATTTGTTCAATTCACATCCAAACTTAATGGAGAGACATGAATTCTTAGTGATATATATGGCCCATGACAATGCAAGATGATATGGAGTGGCTCATTACTAGAAATTTTAATTATATCAAACATCCACACAACACAAGCAGAGATGGGAGAAACATCAATGATATGTTCTTATTCAATGAAGCCATCGGTAAGTAGGCATTGGTTGAAATTCCATTAAAGGGCAGGAAATTTACGTGGAGTAATATGCATGAGGCTCCACTACTTGAGAAGTTTGACTGGTGTTTTACTTCTAAGGCATGGACTCTAAAATATCCATCTACATTTGCCATCCAATTAGCAAAAAACAACATGTGATCACATTCCTATCATGATCAAGATTGTATCATCCATTCCAGAAACTAAAATATTCAGAATATATTTTTTTTTGTCTGGAATCATTGCAAGTAAGAGGGCCATTACAAAATGCATTGTCAAAAATATTTAGACACACCAGTTCAAATACATTGTGAAAAATATTTAGATACAAGATGTTAATAAGAGGGACAATGCTAAAATAATTGCAACTAAGTTCAAAAGACTCGGAAAGGGACATGAGAATTGGGCCAGAGGAATTTCAGACCTGCAGATATTATTTCTCACACAAATTTCATGATGTTGTGCTATGACACTATTGAGGAGTTCAGATTTCTGTCCTTGGAGGAATACAATGGTAGAGACATCTTAAAAAGCACATCTAGTCACTTTGTTAGAACATCAAACGAAATATTGGAAACAAAGGGCCACAATCAGACAAGTTAAGATGGGAGAGTCAAATACCAAAAAAATCCAGGCTAAAGCTACTATTAAATTCAGAAATAATAGTATTGTTATGATGCAAGATGAGGTAGATGATGAAAATTATATCATCAAGTTAAGGCTGCAATCCTTTACAGATCATTCATAAATAGAATGGGTACTTGCGATTCTACACAAATCCCTCTTCTACCACAACACCTTTTACACCACATGGAGAATTTGTCTGATCTACAAATACCCTTCACTAAGGAGGAAATTGATGATGTCATTAAACATATGCCAGCAGAAAAATCACCAGGTTGTGATGGATTTAATGTTGCCTTTGTCAAGAGATGTTGGGATATTATTGCAACTGATTTATATGAACTTGTCGATGATATCCACTCAGGAAACATTAGCCTTCAGAGCATCAATTACTCCTACATAACACTTGATACTTGTGATTTGCGTCGGGTTTTTTTCCCGAAGAGGAGGGAATGATGCAACACAGTATAGATAAGCATTTCCCTCAATGACAACCAAGGTTATCAAACCAATAGGAGGACCATGCAATTTCCCGCCTTCACTGCCCACACACAAAAGAGCACACACTTGCACTCAACGCGGGCAAGAGGGTTGTTAATCCCCTTGAACTCGTTACTTGCGAGCGATAAGTAGTGATAGCTAGGTAGCTGAAACATATTAAATATAAAAAGTAAATGCAAATGATAAAAGGCAATGAGGTATTTTGTTTTTTGTAAATATACTTGTGAATAGACCGAGGGGCCATTGTTTTCGCTAGAGGCTTCTCTCTCGTAGAAAGCATATGGTGGGTAAACAAATTACCGTTGGACAATATATAGAAAAGTGCATAGCAATTCGGTATTTATTCTAGACAATGATCATTACATATAGGCATCATGTCTGTAAGTAAGTAGACCGACTCTTGCCTGTATTCACTACTATTAATCCACCCATCGACCGCTATTCAGCATGCATCTAGAGTATTAAGTAAAATAGAGTAATGCTTGGAGAAGAATGACATGATGTAGACAAGAAAATCCAATTAATATGAATCAACCCCATAATTTTATCCGTAGTGGTGGCAATGAAAATACGTGTCTTGTCCCCTACTTTGTCACTGGGATATAGAGCACCGCAAGATTGAACCCACAACAATGTACCTCCCTCACTTGAGATAGATCAATCTAGTTGGCCAAATCAAATCAATAGATCAGAGAGAATTGCGAATCTATCATAATCATGCATATAAGAATTTAGAGAAGACTTCGGTATATTTCATGAATAATCTGGACATAAACCCATAATTCATCGGATCCCAACTAACGCACCGCACAAAGTGATTACACAAGATAGATATCACCGCAAGAATCACAGTGATCATGGCAATGAAAAACATAGAGAGAGATAGCCTTTTAGGTATTACTTATGGACTTGTAGGTCTATAGTGAACTACTCACACATCACCATGGGAGCAGAAAGGTTGATGTAGATGCCCTCCATGATCGACCCCCCTCCGCCAGGGCACCAGAACAGGGCTCCAGGTGAGTACATGAAAAAATAGAGACTTGCGGCAGCAGAAAAAGTGTTTCGAGAGGCTTCTTAGCGTTTTAATATTAATGTGAATTTATAGGACAAAGAGGAACACCGGAGGCCAAGGGAGGTGGTCCCAAGCCATCAAGGTGCGATCACCACCCTCGGTGCGCCCTGTTGGCTTGGCGCCATCCCATGGGGCCTCCGACCTCCTTCCGAAGCTTCGAGGTCCTTGTTTTGGCTAGAAAAAATCATCAAAAAGTTTTGGGGTATTTGGACTTTGTTTGATACAGTATTCCTGAAAAGACAAAAACATGCAAAAAACAACAACACGCACTTGGCAGTTGGTTAATAGGTTAGTGCTAAAAAAATAATATAAAACAAGTAAATGCCTAAAAAGCATCCTAGAATAGTAACATAATAGCATAGAGCAATCAAAAAAATTAGATGCGTTGGAGAAGTATCAGCATCCCCAAGCTTAATTCCTGCTCGTCATCGAGTAGATACTAGCACAAATGCCCGTGCATTGCAACGGAAGACATTGTTACATGTCTCATGTCTACACCTATTTCCCTCATTTCTCGTCCCAATTTGTCACATGCACATGTGCTGCAACGTGAATGAAAATTCTTCACACTCCTGTGGTTTTCCAATATGTTCTTTGAAGAGGAAAAATGGCCAGTTCGATTGATGAAGCAAGTTAAATACCTCAATAGGTTATCAACACTTTTTATTATGTTCACGAGTGCAACATATATTTTCATTTTAATTACTCCCTCCGTTCTTAAATGCGTGGGACAATAGCCCTTAAAAGGGTCCCCACAATCCTGTATTTTATTAATAAAAAATATATTTGATAAAAAAGATAAACAACAAAGATGCGCTTATCTAGGATCCAACTGAGGACTATGCGGTAAAAGGTTTAAGCTCTAGCCATTGGGCTACTAATATGATAGTAGTAAATTCACAATCCACTCATAATTAACCATAATAAAACGTATTGACTTTACAAATAAAAAAGAAACGTTGGGCCTTGACGTTGTGAGAGGCAGCATGGCGCTGTCGCTTGGGCTGCGCGGCCCACATGAGCGGATGGGGCAACGAGCGAGGGGCCAACGGGAGCTCGTCCCCTTCCTCCTGCCCGACGTAGGGAGATGATGTTTGCTGTGTATCCCTTGCAACAGCGCCAGAAATAGTTGTGTCGACGGCACCAGGAATCCTTCAGCTACGGCTACGCCTTAAGGGACTTCCTAGGCAAGTATGCAAAGGATTTCCCCCGTGGCCTTGGAGCCTTGCGTTGGTGTTCCCTCGAAGCGGAAAGGGTGATGTAGCACAGCGACGGTAAGTATTTCCCTCAGTTTGAGAACCGAGGTATCAATCCGGCGGAAGAGTATCTCAAGATCCTACACAAACACAAAAGCTTGCACCCAACGCTATGAAGGGGTTGTCAATCCCTTATAGATTGTTTGCCAAGTGAGAACTGAAAGCAACAAAGTAACAAAGCAAAGTAAAAGCGGAGATGTAAACGATGGATGTAAATAGTCCCGGGGGCCGTAGTGTTTACTAGTGGCTCCTCTCATAAAAGCAAGTAGACGGTGGGTGAACAAATTACTGTCGAGCAATTGATAGAACTGCGCAAAGTCGTGAAGATATCTATGCAATGATTATTTCTATAGGCATCACGTCCGAAACAAGTAGACCAATACTTTCTGCATCTACTACTATTACTCCACACGTTGACCGCTATCCAGCATGCATCTAGTGTATTAAGTCCATAAGAACAGAGTAACACCTTAAGCAAGATGACATGATGTAGAGGGATAATCTCAAACCAATGATAAAACCCCCATCTTTTTACCCTTGATGGCAACTACTTGATGTGTGCCTTGCTGCCCCTACTGTCACTGGGAAAGGTCACCACATGGTAGAACCCAAAACCAAGCACTTCTCCCATTGCAAGAATCATAGATCTAGTTGGCCAAACAAAACCCAAGACTCGGAGAGACTTACAAGGATATCAAATCATGCATATAAGAAATCAGCAAGGACTCAAATATATATCATAGATAATCTGATCACAAATCCACAATTCATCGGATCTCGACAAACACACCGCCAAAGAAGATTACATCAGATAGATCTCCATGAAGATCATGGAGAACTTTGTATTGAAGATCCAAGAGAGAGAAGAAGCCATCTAGCTACTAACTACGGACCCGTAGGTCTGAAGTGAACTACTCATGAGTCATTGGAGGGGCGATGATGATGATGAAGAAGCCCTCCAACTCCAAAGTCCCCTCCGGCAGGGCGCCGGGAAGGGCCTCCAGATGAGATCTCGCGGAAACGGAAGCTTGCGGCGGCGGAAAAGTATTTTCGAGGCTCCCCTAATTTTTTGCGGAATATTTGGGAATTTATAGGCCAAAGACCTAGGTCAGGGGGCGGCCAGGGAGGCCACAAGCCTGCCCACCGCCGCCTCCCCCCTCGTGGTGGAGTGGGGGCTTGTGGGTTCCCTGGAGCCCACCTGGCTTGGCCCAAAAGCCCCCTCGTCTTCTTCAGTTCGGGAAAAAATCATTTCGGGGTTTTTCTTCCGTTTGGACTCCGTTCCAAAATCAGATTTGAAAAGAGTCAAAAACACGGAAAAAACAGGAACTGACACTTGGCACTGAATTAATAAGTTAGTCCCAAAAAAAGATATAAAAGGTACATAAAACAACCATAGAAGACAAGATAATAGCGTGAAACCATCAAAAATTATAGATACGTTTGAGACGTATCAAGCATCCCCAAGCTTAACTCCTCTCGTCCTCGAGTAGGGAAGTGATAAGAATGAATTTTTGATGCTTTCATGCTACCTAGCATAGGTGTCCTTTGTAATTCCTCTTATGGGACGTTAATGTTCAGATCCATTAGATTCAAAACAATAGTTTGCTATTGACGTGGAAACAATAATAATTCAAGCAAACTAGCAAAGTAATCATGAACTTTCAAAATAACAAGGCCAAAAGAAAGTTATCCCTACAAAAGCATATAGTCTGGCTATGCTCTATCATCATTGCACAACGAATTTAAATCATGCACAACCCCGGTATTGGCCAAGTAATTGTTTCACACCTTTACTTTCTCAAACCTTTTCAACTCTCATGCAATACATGAGCGTGAGCCATGGTTATAGCA
This sequence comes from Hordeum vulgare subsp. vulgare, assembly GCF_904849725.1. Taxonomy (NCBI): domain Eukaryota; kingdom Viridiplantae; phylum Streptophyta; class Magnoliopsida; order Poales; family Poaceae; genus Hordeum; species Hordeum vulgare. Next base: position 563,751,171 of record NC_058519.1, read on the forward strand.
TTATAGATGGTGTGGAATGTAGTGGAGGTTGCAAGACAAAAAAGGAGAAGATAGTCACATTAACTAGGCATATCAATGAGCTGTGGAGATGCTCATCAATAGATATCAATGTGAATGAGTAGGGATTGCCATACAAATGATGCACTAGAGCTACGAGTATGTGAAAGCTCTTAAAGAGAACTAGTGGGTGTGCATCCAACTTGCTTGCTCACGAAGACCTAAGGCAAATTTGAGGAAGCCTATCATTGGAATATACAAGCCAAGTTATATAATGAAAATTTCCCACTAGCTATATGGTGGTGACAAAACGAGAGACTCTCAATCATGAAGATCATAGTGCTTAATATGCACAAGTGTGGAAAAAGTGGTAGCATTGTCCCTTCTCTCTTTTTCTCTCATTTTTTTTGGTGGGCTCTTTGGCCTCTTTTTTTTTGGGCTTCTTTGGCCTCTTTTATTTCCTCACATGGGACAATGCTCCATTAATGATAATCATCGCACTTTCAACTCAAAACTTAGAGTAACGATGACTCTATATGGGATGCCTTCGGTAGTGTAGCGTGGCAATGATCTAGCATGGAATAGACATCAATGGAAACATCATGCTAGCTATCTTACGATCATGCAAAGGCAAAGTAGACGTGGTGGCACATGTCATGGTGGTAGTTGCATGGCAATATATCTCGGAATGACTTTGAAAAAGCCATAGTAGGTAGGTATGGTGGCTGTTTTGAGGGAGGCTAATGGTGGGTTTTGTGCACCAGGGAAAGTTGCACGACACTAAGAAGAGAGTGATGGTGGAAGGTGAAAGTGCATCTAAACCATGGACTCAACATTAGTCATGAAGAACTCATATACTTGTTGCAAAAGTTTTATTATTAATCGAAACAAAGCATTCAGCGCATGCTCCTAGGGGAAGGGTTGGTAGGTATAAACCATCGTGCGATCCCGACCGCCACGCAAAGGATGACAATCAATATACTAATCATGCTTAGATTTCATCACATAGCGGTTCACCATAATTGCATGCTACGGGAATCACTAACTTCAACACAAGTATTTCCAGATCCACAACACCTTACTAGCATGACTTCAATATTACCATAACCACAACTCAAAACTAATTGAGATGAATCAAACTTCTCTAACTATTCAACGCATGAAGGTGGAAGTTTTCGTATCCCTTTGGATAACTACCCCTTTTGAGACTACTTTCAAAGCATAGATCAACTACCAAGCCACGCACCACTGCGCTCTAAATATATAGGTGAAGCACATAGAGAAAAAGTATCTAGCTCAAAAGATATAAGTGAAGCACATGTGAGCTGAATTGTCTACCAAAGGATATAAGTGAAGCTCGACAAAGTCACGGTGTGTGCATGTCTCTCTCTAGGTGTGCAGCAAGGATGATTGTGACACAACAAAAATAAAAGACTCCTACAATACAGGACGCTCCAAGCAAAAACACATAACATGTGGTGAATAAAAATATAGCCTCAAGTAACGTTACCGATGGATTGAAGACGAGAGAGGGGATGCCTTCCCGGGGCATCCCCAAGATTAGGCTTTTACGACATCCTTGAATCTCTTGGGGTGCCTTGGGCATCCCCAATCTTGAGCTCTTGACACTCTTTATCTCTTTGTCCATAAGAACTTCACCCAAAACTTGAAAACTTCACAACACGAAACTTAAACAGAAACTCGTGATAACATTAGTAGAAGAAAGCAAACCACCACTTCCTTAGGTAGTGTAGCAAACTTAAATTCTACTTGTGTTGATGTTGGGTTACTGTACTTTAAATCTTCCATGGCTAATACTGTAACATCCCAATTTTCGTAATTGGGAATGATTTACATTGTAGCCAAGCATCTATGCATATCGATTTAAATAAAGTTTGCATTTGAATTCTTTCAACTTTTGCTTTTGCATTTCTATTTTTCTTCACACGAGAAGTGCCGGGAAATAATCTCTTGCACGCAAGAGAGAGCGGAGGAAAATGACCCTCCAAGGTGCGAGGCATTTTTGAAATATTTTGAGCCAAGAAAGCCAAAGTTTTATCGTGAAAATAATTGCAAAAAGAAATAAAGCATTTAGGGGATTTTCTGAAAAAAAACATTTTTTTAAAAAGTTTTTATTTTTGCCTTGGAAAAATGTTAATCGAGTAGAGGACATTTTTCTGATTTTTTGGTATATAATACCCTATATTAATTATTTTGTTAGTTGCCTTTTTATTTGTTTTAGTTTCTGTTTCTGAAAAAGACTAAAACAGGAAACGTGTTTTTTAAAAGGAAACCGCCGCGGGCGGCATTTAAGAGTTGGGCCGAATCCCTTAAGGCCCGGGACCGAGATCCTTTCGGATCGGTCACCGATCCACCTCGCCCCTCCTTTCTTTCTCTGTGTCGCTGGGCCCCGCGCCCAATCTTCTCTCCCCCTCGGTCTCCTTCCTTCTCCCCCCGCGAGCTCCTTCCTTTCCATGGCACGAGCTGCTGCCACGCCGGGATCCACTCGGATCCGCGAGCCCCTTCCCCCCCGAGGCCCCCTCTCCCCCTATAAATACCCCCTGTCCCCGCACTCCGTTCCCCTCGCCATCGCCCTGCTTCGCCGCTTCTAGCCGCCCCTTGCTGCACCGCCGGAGTCGGCCACCACCCGAAGCCCCGAGCTTCCCCTGCTCGCCCGACGCCCCCCCTCGCCTTGTCGTCGCCGCCAAAAGACGCGGGACCTTCGCCGCCGCCTCCCCAAGCCTTCGACCGCCGTTGGGACTCACCGGAGCCACCTCCCCGACCTCCACCACCTTCAGCCGCCGCCTCAGGCACTGCCGGAGTTCATCTCCACCACAGTGAGCACCCCGCCCCTCCTCCACCGTTAGATCAGGAACCAACGCGCTAGATTAGAAGTTAGGTACCCCTTCGGTTTTTAAATAAAAAACCCGAACGGTTTTCTGCCCCACTTATTTTTAGCCGTAGATTTTCTTAAGTTTCGGCCGTTTGCTCATTATACCCGCAGCACACACCCCCGCAGCAAATCAGTGAGCACCACGTGTACCCCCTGTCCGTTAGCATCTGTTTTTTTTTTCTGTTTAGTTCCAAAAACAGAAAAGTTTGAATTTTGTTTTGAGCATAGCTTTTGATACCGAAGTCCAATGAGGTTGATTCTTTTTCCAGTAGATACCAATTTTTCTGTAGTTTTAAAAACATATAATTTGTCTATGTTTGAAATTTTCAAATTTGAATTAGATCAGATTTAGTTTAAAGCTTGTTTTGCTTATTCTAGGAGTTTAAAAAATGATTTTGAGTTGATTCTTTTTGCTACTGCTTCCTAGTGATTATATATTACTGTGGTATAAGTTTCAATTTTTGTTTATGTTTTTACTTGGGGTTTTAACAGAAACAAGTTTCTGCCTTAGTGACGTGTAGTAAATTCTTTCACTTAGGCCATAGCAACTCTTTACTTGTGATGTTATTTTTACTTGTTGTTTGATTGTAGTGCTTACGGTGTGTATTTGTTTGTATCGGTAGATCACCCGGAGTGCGAAGCTTGTTACTTAGAAGCGCTCGATCAAGACAACTAACATCAAGGCAAGTCATTTTGATCATACTATTTCCTATGTTTTTCGATGCATGGTAGTTTCACCTTTCTTTGCCCAATTGCATGCTGCTTAGGTACTTGGAAATTTTAGTATAGGTTGTAGTATCATGTGGTAGGCACACAACAACCCCGATACTTGGCCCCGAGATGACAAATTTCATATTGCTATGCTTGAGTAGACGGGATTTCGGTTGAGTGCATAACACGAGTGATACGAGGTTGGTTAAATAATCAAGACCGGTTAAGACAAGATTTTCAAGACCTCGGATGCAATGCAACTCTGGGTGAAGGACGGTTGATCGGCTCCCTGGAGAAACCAGTGGATGACCCGGGATGCTGGAGACGGCCATGACATCTTGCGGAAAGCTTCACCCAGGCTCGAAGAGACGGACGGAGGCTTCAAGACCCAAGGCTTACCTGCACAGCCACAAGTCATTATGGGCTCTGGCTTGGTTGGACAACGCGGCGACTTTGGACAGGCGGTGCTAGCAGATGTAGAAGAACGGTAGGAATGGATGGGCACCGACAGGGATTCAGAGGGACCTGTTGAAAGACCATGTTTTGATCATCCAGTCTTCAAACACCCTGAAGTGCGAGGACATACACGGAGGCGATCAAATCTTGTGGGGAATGTGTGCAAAAATCTGCAGAGTGCCTAACCTAATCGATTAGCCGTGTCCACGGTCATGGACAACTTGAGCCGAAGGCATTGAAATTCCCCGGAACTCTCGACACAACTTAATAATGATGTGGGTATTAACAACAACTCGGGTACGAGAATTGGTTGGCGGAACCATCTCGTTAACAACAAACAATGTAGTAATATTTTGCTTCCAGCCCCTCTTGTTGTAGGATAAAATTGGCTTTATGCAAAACTTGTAGCCCCACCTGCCAAATATGCATGTAGAGATAGTTGATTATTATTTTTACCCCTCTCTTTGATGACTTGCCGGCATATTCCATATGCTGACCTACACGGTTGCAATGTATCATTGTTGCAGAGTACTTTTCCGACCAGGAGTGAGGCTACGATCAACGGTCAGCGACATGGCCTGGAGTCGGATGGACTCGTCTACCTGATGCTTCCGCTAGTCTTCGTTAGATATCTCATGAGATGGCCTTCAGCCACTTTATTGTAATCCTTTATTGTAATAAAGTACTCGTTATGAGATTTCGATTAATAAACCTGTGTGATTGAACTCTTGAATATATACATTAATGTACTGAGTGTGTACCAGCATGATCTTGGGATGGTACGGAAACACCAGAGGCTTGACTCGTCTTGAGTCGGGTCGCTACAGAAATGGTATCAGAGCACACGCTGACCGTAGGACGTAACCTCTAGGAATGGAAAAGCCTTAGGAAGAAAACTATTTTCTTATGTCTATAAATCCTCTATTTTCTCTTCTGATCATTTCTGACTTCTCTCTGATTTTCCAATGTTTTAGATGGCCACCTTCATCCCCGTTAAGTTCACAGAGTTTTGCCAGCCCGACGCCACTATGCCTTTCGGAAAGGAGCTGGTACAGATCACCAAGGACTTGAGGATTGCTCTGCCGACTATCACAGGGAAGCCGACTTCGTCTTACCAGGAGGATTCACGCTACAGGATCGAGGTGCACGTTCTCGGAAGGACATTCGAGCCGCGCACTGAGCCTGTGGACTTCAAGTTCATCGCACCCAACTGGATTCTCGGAAGGGACATGGCGGTCCATTGTGCACTCGGACGTATCAAGGAAGTGTACAGAGGCTGCCCTATTTCACCGGACCTATTCACGGTATCTCGGAGAAGAGAAGACGGAGAAATCATCTCAAGCAAGACCAAGGACGCTCTCCTGTCCTATGCCCAGACCTTGGAGAAACACAGCGGGACTCTGGAGCATCGTGTGATCAAGGACGCCAGGAAGATCAAGCAACTGTCGCTCCGCGAATTCGAACTCGAAGAAGCATCCCGGGAAGCCCACTATGAGCACGAACTGGAGGTGAAGGACTTTCTGGAGAGGATCGAGAAGCTGAAGACTCGAGTTGCATACCTGGAGGAGGAACTGGACATGGGCGAGAACCTTCATCCCGAAGGTGACGTAGCCCCCTTGATCAGCAATGACGAGGACTATGAAGAAAGCTCCACCGAAGGACCCACCACCATGCTTTTCTGAGGAGGACACTTAGACTAGATCACCAAATTTATTTTATCGTTAAACGCTTAGGCCGATGTTTAGGATTATCGAATTTTGTATCCCCGTGTGAACCTTTGTGATGGTATTGAATAAAATGTGTGATGTGATACTTGTTTGTTGCATTTCATATGTGTAGAGTAATTACTCTTAGACCATTGTTCTATGCTAATCTCACCCCTCTACAAACATCAGATGCCTCCGAGACGTGCCCCTACCTCCAACTTTCCGCCGGAACTCACCCAGTTGATTCAGCAACAGAACACCCTGATGCAGCTGATCATCCAGAACCAGAACAATAACAACAACCATCATCCACCCCAGGCCGACAATCTCACCCGTTTCCTGAGGTTGAACCCTCCAACTTTCTCCAGCAGCATTGAGCCCATTGTGGCAGATGATTGGCTCCGCAAGATGGAGCGTGAACTTATTACTGCTGGTTGTACTGAAGCTGAGAAGGTGCGCTTTGCCGCGCATCAACTTGAAGGCCCTGCAGCTGCATGGTGGGAGAACTACACCACCACATACCCCATTGCTGGAGTCACTTGGGAGCAGTTCAAGAAAGCCTTCCGCACCGCACATGTCTCAACTGGTGCAATGAGTCTGAAGAAGCGTGAGTTTCGCAACTTACGCCAGGGGAATTGCTCTGTGGCTCAGTATGTCGATGAATTCAGCATGCTCGCCCGTTATGCACCTGGAGATGTGGCCGATGATGCGGCCAAGCAGGAAAAGTTCTTGGAGGGACTCAATGATGAGCCGAGCATTCAGCTGACTGTAGCCACCTTCAACAACTACCAGGAGTTGGTAGATAAGGCCCTCATCTTGGAGGGGAAACACCAGCAGATGGAGAATCGTAAGCGGAAGTATGGGAATGGAAAGTTCAACTCCGGCACTCAGCAGAAGCCTCGCTACACCCCCTATTCAGGGAATACCGGGACTGGATCTGGTAAGTTTGGGGGAAACGTCCAGCATAACCACCAAGTGCACAACCATGGAGGCCACAACCATGGAGGAAATGGGAACCACCGCAACAACAGCAACTTCAAGAATGGCGGTACTGGCACTCAGCATCATTCAGCTCCAGCTCAAAAGGATCTGAATCATATCACCTGCTTCAAGTGTCAGAAGACGTGACACTATGCCACTGAATGTCCCCAGAACAAGCAGGGAAATGGAAATGGAAACGGCAACGGCAACTCTGCAACAAAGAAGCCCAATCCTTTTCCTCGAGCTCACGTGAATCACATTGATGTTGAAGAGGTCTATGATCACCCCGATACTGTGGTTGGTAAGTTTTTGCTAAATTCACGTCCAGTATTGGTACTTTTTGATTCCGGTGCAACGCATTCATTCATATCAAGGGTAGTTGTGGAAAAGTATAGTTTGCCAACTAGAACCCTCAGCCAGCCTATTAAGGTCAGTTCCCCAGGAGGCATGATGACAGTCGGGATAGGATGCCATGCTTTGAGTGTCAACATCGGGAACCATAATTTTCCCACCGACCTCATCGTATTAGAGTCCGAGGGATTGGATGTAATCCTAGGCATGGATTGGTTGTCCAAGTTTGAAGGGAATATTGATTGTGCCCTTAAGTCTATTTTGCTCACCACCCCCGAGCAAAAGCGGATTAAGTACGTGTCTCAGCACCCGACACGGAGTAAACGAGTAAACTCTCTCACGGGAGTAGTCCAAGAGGAAGTACCGATTCTACAGGAATACCCAGATGTATTTCCGGATGAATTGTCGGGCATGCCACCTGATAGAGAGATTGAGTTCTTGATTGAGCTATTACCCGGAACATCCCCGATATCCAAGAGACCCTATCGGATGCCCGCAAATGACTTGGTAGAAATCAAGAAGCAAATTAAGGAGTTGTTGGACAAAGGGTATATTCGCCCAAGTTCTTCGCCTTGGGGAGCCCCAGTGCTCTTGGTTGAAAAGAAGGATAAGTCCTTGAGAATGGTTGTCGATTATCGTGCATTGAACGAGGTGACCATCAAGAACAAGTACCCCTTGCCGATGATCAATGATCTGTTTGATCAGTTAGTTGGAGCCCGAATATTCTCCAAGATCGATCTTCGATCCGGGTATCATCAGTTGAAGATTCGTGAACAAGATATACCCAAGATAGCCTTCACCACTTGGTACGGCTTGTATGAGTACACGGTCATGTCATTTGGACTGACTAATGCTCCGGCATATTTTATGAATCTGATGAACAAGGTATTTATGGAATACTTGGACAAGTTTGTCGTGGTGTTCATCGATGACATACTGATATTCTCCAAGAACGAGGAGGAACACAAGGAACATCTGCGTCTAGTTCTGGAGAAACTTCGAGAGCATAAGCTGTATGCAAAGTTTAGCAAATGTGAGTTTTGGTTGAAGGATCTCAGGAGAAGGAATAGCAGTGGACCCTGCCAAGGTCGCATCAGTCACCGAATGGGTAGCACCCACTTCAGTCAAGGAGATCCGCAGTTTCCTCGGACTTGCCGGATATTACCGGAGGTTCATTGAGAATTTCTCAAAGATCGCCAAGCCCATGACAGAGTTGTTGAAGTAGGAGTCCAAGTATGTTTGGACTGAGGAATGTGAAACCAGTTTTCAAGAGTTGAAGAAACGTCTGGTTACAGCCCCAGTGCTGATATTGCCGAACATTCGGAAGGATTTCCAGGTTTACTGTGACGCTTCTCGTCAAGGACTCGGAGGAGTGCTCATGCAAGAAGGTAAAGTTGTAGCCTATGCATCCAGACAGCTCAGACCCCATGAGTTGAATTACGCCATGCATGACTTGGAACTAGCAGCCGTAGTGCACGCTCTCAAGACCTGGAGACATTTCCTGATCGGAAATAGTTGTGATGTTTACACTGATCACAAGAGCCTGAAATATATCTTCACGCAGAAGGAGTTGAACCTCAGACAGAGGCGATGGCTAGAGTTGATCAAGGACTATGACATGAGATTGCATTATCACCCAGGCAAGGCAAATGTTGTAGCCGATGCGTTGAGTCGCAAGAGTTATGTGAACACACTCATAGTAGGAGGTTACCCGAGGAGTTGGCCGATGACCTCCGAGAGCTCAAATTGGAAATAGTTCCAAGAGGATTTGTTGCCATACTAGAAATTCAGTGCACTTTGACAGAAAAGATCCGCGAAGCACAGAAATCAGACAAGGAGATAGCTGAGATTAAACAGAAAATGAAAGACGGGAAGGCTAAAGGTTTTCGTGAGGATGAACACAGAACTTTATGGTTTGAGGATCGCATTTATGTGCCCAATGATCCCGAACTCAGGAAGTTGATACTTCAGGAGGCCCATGATTCCCCGTACTCGATACACCTCGGCAACACCAAGATGTATCTGGATCTGAAAGAAAGTTTCTGGTGGACAGGAATGAAGAAAGACATTGCCAAGTTCGTAGCAATACGCGATGTTTGTCAGCGAGTAAAAGCCGAGCATCAGAAGCCAGCAGGTTTGCTCCAACCTCTGCCGATACCTGAGTGGAAATGGGAAAATCTTGGTATGGACTTCATCACAGGATTACCCAGGACCCGTTCTGGCTATGATTCTATTTGGGTTGTGGTCGATCATTTGACCAAGGTAGCTCACTTCATTCCTGTGAAGACTACTTACACGAGTGCCAAGCTGGCCAAGATATATATGACCAGGATCGTATGTCTGCACAGAGTACCGAAGAGCATTGTGTCAGATAGAGGGACTCAGTTCACATCAAAATTTTGGCACCAACTGCATGAAACCTTAGGAACGAGATTGGAGTTCAGTACAACTTTTCACCCACAGACAGATGGACAAACCGAGAGAGTCAATCAGATTCTGGAGGACATGTTGAGAGCTTGCGCACTAGACTATGGATCTAGTTGGGATGACAATTTGCCTTATGCCGAGTTCTCTTACAACAACAGCTACCAGACCAGTCTGAAGATGGCCCCTTTCGAAGCTCTATACGGAAGGAGGTGCAGAACACCGTTGATGTGGGATGGAGTTGGAGACCGACAACTTTTTGGTCCCGACCTTATCCGAGATTCTGAAGAGAAGGTCAAGCTAATTCGTGACCGACTCAAGATAGCTCAGTCCAGGCAGAAAAGTTATGCTGACAGCAAACGCAAGGAAGTAACCTACGAAGTGGGAGACCGAGCATATATTTGGGTGTCTCCACTCCGAGGAATCAAGAGATTTGGTGTGAAAGGAAAGTTAGCACCCCGATTCATTGGCCCCTACAAAATTCTTGAACGTAGAGGCGAAGTTGCATATAAACTGGAACTGCCGGAAGGATTGTCCGGAGTTCATGATGTCTTCCATGTTTCCCAGTTGAAGAAATGCCACGCTGAGATGGCCGATGTTCCGTTGAGAGATACAGTGCCCCTAGAGGCCATACAGCTTGACAGTGATCTGAGGTATGAGGAGAAACCCGTCAGGATTCTCGAGACTGCCAACAGAGTTACCCGCAGCAAGATCATCAAGTTCTGCAAGGTGTTGTGGAGCCATCACACCGAGGAAGAAGCCACCTGGAAACGAGAAGAGGATCTTCGTCGAGACCACCCGCACCTATTTTCTAGCCAACCCGAATCTCGAGGGCGAGATTCATCTTAAGATGGGTAGGTTTGTAACATCCCAATTTTCATAATTGGGAATTATTTACATTGTAGCTAAGCATCTATGCATATCGATTTAAATAAAGTTTGCATTTGAATTCTTTCGACTTTTGCTTTTGCATTTCTATTTTTCTTCACACGAGAAGTGCCAGGAAATAATCTCTTGCACGCAAGAGAGAGCGGAGGAAAATGACCCTCCAAGGTGCGAGGCATTTTTGAAATATTTTGAGCCAAGAAAGCCAAAGTTTTATCGTGAAAATAATTGCAAAAAGAAATAAAGCATTTAGGGGATTTTCTGATTTTTTTTAAAAAAGTTTTAATTTTTGCCTTGGAAAAATGTTAATCGAGTAGAGGATATTTTTCTGATTTTTTAGTATATAATACCCTATATTAATTATTTGTTTTAGTTTCTGTTTCTGAAAAAGACTAAAACAGGAAACATTTTTTTTAAAGGAAGCCGCCGCGGGCGGCATTTAAGAGTTGGGCCGAATCCCTTAAGGCCCGGGACCGAGATCCTTTCGGATCGATCACCGATCCACCTCGCCCCTCCTTTCTTTCTCTCTGTCGCTGGGCCCCGCGCCCGATCTTCTCTCCCCCTCGGTCTCCTTCCTTCTCCCCCCCGCGAGCTCCTTCCTTTCCATGGCACGAGCTGCTGCCACGCCGGGATCCACTCGGATCCGGGAGCCCCTTCCCTCCCGAGCCCCCCTCTCCCCCTATAAATACCCCCTGTCCCCGCACTCCGTTCCCCTCGCCAGCGCCCCGCTTCGCCGCCTCTAGCCGCCCCTTGCTGCACCGCCGGAGTCGGCCACCACCCGAAGCCCCGAGCTTCCCCTGCTCGCCCGACGCCCCCCCTCGCCTTGCCGTCGCCGCCAGAATATGCGGGACCTTCGCCGCCGCCTCCCCAAGCCTTCAGCCGCCGTTGGGACTCACCGGAGCCACCTCCCCAACCTCCACCACCTTCGGCCGCCGCCTCAGGCACTGCCGGAGTTCATCTCTACCACGGTGAGCACCCCACCCCTCCTCCACCGTTAGATCAGGAACCAACACGCTAGATTAGAAGTTAGGTACCCCTTCGGTTTTTAAATAAAAAACCCGAACGGTTTTCTGCCCCACTTATTTTTAGCCGTAGATTTTCTTAAGTTTCGGCCGTTTGCTCATTATACCCGCAGCACACACCCCCGCAGCAAATCAGTGAGCGCCACGTGTACCCCCTGTCCGTTAGCATCTGTTTTTTTTTCTGTTTAGTTCCAAAAACAGAAAAGTTTCAATTTTGTTTTGAGCATAGCTTTTGATCCCGAAGTCCAATGAGGTTGATTCTTTTTCCAGTAGATCCCAAGTTTTCTGTGGTTTTTTAAAAACATATAATTTGTCTATGTTTGAAATTTTCAAATTTGAATTAGATCAGATTTAGTTTAAAGCTTGTTTTGCTTATTCCAGGAGTTTAAAAAATGATTTTGAGTTGATTCTTTTTGCTACTGCTTCCTAGTGATTATATTTTACTGTGGTATAAGTTTCAAATTTTTGTTTATATGTTTACTTGGGGTTTTAACAGAAACATGTTTCTGCCTTAGTGACGTGTAGTAAATTCTTTCACTTAGGCCATAGCAACTCTTTACTTGTGATGTTATTTTTACTTGTTGTTTGATTGTAGTGCTTATGGTGTGTATTTGTTTGTATTGGTAGATCACCCGGAGTGCGAAGCTTGTTACTTAGAAGCGCTCGATCAAGACAACTACCATCAAGGCAAGTCATTTTGATCATACTATTTCCTATGTTTTTCGATGCATGGTAGTTTCACCTTTCTTTGCCCAATTGCATGCTGCTTAGGTACTTGGAAATTTTAGTATAGGTTGTAGTATCATGTGGTAGGCACACAACAACCCCGATACTTGGCCCCGGGACGACAAATTTCATATTGCTATGCTTGAGTAGACGAGATTTTGGCTGAGTGCATAACACGAGTGATGCGAGGTTGGTTAAATAATCAAGACCGGTTAAGACAAGATTTTCAAGACCTCGGATGCAATGCAACTCTGGGTGAAGGACGGTTGATCGGCTCCCTGGAGAAACCAGTGGATGACCCGGGATGCTGGAGATGGCCATGACATCTTGCGGAAAGCTTCACCCAGGCTCGAAGAGACGGACGGAGGCTTCAAGACCCAAGGCTTACCTGCACAGCCACAAGTCATTATGGGATCTGGCTTGGTTGGACAACGCGCGACTCTGGACATGCGGTGCTAGCAGATGTAGAAGAACGATAGGAATGGATGGGCACCGACAGGGATTCAAAGGGACTCGTTGAAAGACCATGTTTTGATCATCCGGTCTTCAAACACCCTGAAGTGCGAGGACATACACGGAGGTGATCAAATCTTGTGGGGAACGTGTGCAAAACTCTGCAGAGTGCCCAACCTAATCGATTAGCCGTGTCCACGGTCATGGACAACTTGAGCCGAAGGCATTGAAATTCCCCGGAACTCTCGACACAACTTAATAATGATGTGGGTATTAACAACAACTCGGGTACGAGAATTGGTTGGCGGAACCATCTCGTTAACAACAAACAATGTAGTAATATTTTGCTTCCAGCCCCTCTTGTTGTAGGATAAAATTGGCTTTATGCAAAACTTGTAGCCCCACCTGCCAAATATGCATGTAGAGATAGTTGATTATTATTTTACCCCTCTCTTTGATGACTTGCCGGCATAATCCGTATGCTGACCTACACGGCTGCAACGTATCATGTTGCAGAGTACTTTTCCGACCAGGAGTGAGGCTACGATCAACGGTCAGCGACATGGCCTGGAGTCGGATGGACTCGTCTACCTGATGCTTCCGCTAGTCTTTGTTAGATATCTCATGAGATGGCCTTCAGCCACTTTATTGTAATCCTTTATTGTAATAAAGTACTCGTTATGAGATTTCGATTAATAAAGCTGTGTGATTGAACTCTTGAATATATACATTAATGTACTGAGTGTGTACCAGCATGATCTTGGGATGGTACGGAAACACCAGAGGCTTGACTCGTCTTGAGTCGGGTCGCTACAAATAGCCCCCGATACTATCCATAGTTTCATCAAAATAAGCAACCAACACAACAAAAAAAGAATCTGTTAACAGCAGACCAGTCTGTAGCAATCTGTATATTTCGTATACCTCTGTTACTTCAAAAATTCTGATAAATTACGACAGTCTGAAGAATTTTTGTAACAATCATCATAAAAAAAGAATCAACTCAAAATCTCTTACAGAAAGAAAATGAAAATTCTTTTCGTGAGCAGAAAGTTTCTGTCTTGTCCAGCATGACCAAACGATCATCCTAAGACTAATCATAACGGTTTTGCTTGGCACAAACGCAAAAAGAAACACAAAACACACAATCATAACAGAATTATGAAAGTGCGGAAAACACAAAACAGAAATAAAAAGGATAGATTCGTTGGGTTGCCTCCCAACAAGCGCTTTTGTTTAACGCCCTTAGCTAGGCGAAAGTGATGGAATCACGTATAGTCATCTTTGGTGCTCAAACCTTAAGTAGCCCTCATCATAGATTCATAAGGCAATCTTATTTTATTTCTAGGAAAGTGATCCATGCCCTTCTTTAAAGGAAATTGAATCTAATATTCCCTTCCTTCATATCGATGATAGCACCAATAGTCCTTAGGAAAGGTCTACCAAGAATAATGGGACATGAAGGATTGCAATCTATGTCAAGTACGATGAAATCCACGGGTACATAGTTCTTATTTGCAACAATAAGAACATCATCGATCCTCCCCATGGGTTTCTTGATAGTAGAATCCACAAGATGCAAATTAAGCGAACACTCTTCAATCTCATGAAAACCAAGAATATCACATAAAGACTTTGGAATCGCGGAAACATTAGCACCCAAATCACACAAAGCATTGCACTCATAGTTTTTGATCTTGATTTTGATAGTAGGTTCCCACTCATCATGAAGTTTTCTAGGTATGGAGACTTCTAGTTCAAGCTTCTCTTCAAGAGATTTCATCATAGCATCTACGATATGCGCGGTAAAGGCTTTGCTTTGGCTATAAGCATGTGGAGAGTTTGCAATGGATTGCATCAAAGAAATGCATTCAAACAAGGTGCAATTATCATAATTGAATTCCTTGAAATCCAAAGTGGGAGTTTCATTACTACCCAAAAATTTGACTTCTTCTACTCCACTCTCCACACCTTTATCATCAAGATAGGTGGACTCCGAATCATTGGGGCGTTTTCAACCAAAGTGGATTCATATCCAACCCCTCCATAAGTAGGCTTGACACGCAAAAACAAAGATTCAAGAGGAGACACACCAAGCACTTTAAGATCTTCGTGATTTGCATCACTAGAACGCACCCTTTTAAACCATTCATGTCTAGCGCGAATTTGGGCGGTTCTTTCTTTGCTCTCATTCATGGAGACACGCATAGCTTTCAAAGTTTCATCCAAGTTGACCTTGGGAGGAGCGCATCTAGATTTCAAAGCATCAATATCGCAAGACATCCTATCAACGCTCTTAGCCAAATCGTCTATTTTGAGTAGTTTTTCCTCTATGGACGCATTGAAAATCTTTTGAGAGTTGATGAACTCTTTGATATTACTCTCTAAATCAGAGGGTAATTTGTTGTGATTTCCATAAGTGTTGCCGTAGGAATTGCCATAATTGTTAGAGGAGTTACTAGGAAATGGCCTAGGAACATAGTTTCCTCTAAAAGCATTGTTATTACCAAAATTGTTCCTACCAACAAAATTCACGTCCAAACTAGCGTTGCTACTCTCAATCAAAGAAGATAGTGGCATGTCATTAGGATCTACGGTAGCGTTTCTACTAGCAACCAAATTCTTCAACTCGTCCATCTTAACACTAAACGAGTTAATCTCTTCTATAATGTGCACCTTTTTGCTAGCAGGCGACCTTTCAGTGTGCCACTGAGAGTAGTTGGTCATGATATTGTCTAGGAGTTTTGTAGCATCTCCTAACGTGATTTCCATGAATGTTCCACCTGAGGCGGAGTCCAAGATACTGCGAGAAGCAAAATTCAAGCCAGCGTAAAAGATTTGTATAATCATCCACAAACTCAAGCCATGAGCGGGACAATTTCTAATCATAAGCTTCATCCTCTCCCAAGATTGTGCAACGTGTTCATGATCAAGTTGCTTGAAATTCATGATATCATTACGTAAGGAGATGATCTTAGCCGGCGGAAAATACTTGGATATGTAAGCATCTTTGCATCTATCCCAAGAATCGATACTATTTTTAGGCAAAGAAGAAAACCAAGTTTTTGCGCGATCTCGCAACGAGAAAGGAAAAAGTTTCAACTTAATCACTTCACTATCCACATCTCTTTTCTTTTGCATATCACAAAGCTCAATGAAGGTATTGAGATGGGATGCAACATCTTCACTAGGAAGGCTAGAGAATTGCTCTTTCATAACAAGATTCAGCAAAGCCGCGTTGATTTCATACGATTCCGCACTAGTGGCGGGAGCAATCGGAGTACTAATAAAATCATTATTATTAGTGCTCGAGAAGTCGCAAAGTTTGGTGTTTTCAGACATGATGTCTTCAACAAACAAACAAGCACACAAGCAAGCAAGAAACCGGCAAAGGAAAATGGCAAGGGCAAAAGAAAACGGCGAAGGAGAAAGGCGAATTTAAACGGCAAATGTGAAGTGGAGGAGAGGAAAACGAGAGGCAACTGACAACAAAAGTAAATGCAAGAGAAGAGTTTGTGAGACCTACTTGGATAGATCTCGATTTCTCCTCCCCGGCAACGGTGCCAGAAATACTTCTGATGTTTGCTGTGTATCCCTTGCAACGGCGCCAGAAATAGTTGTGACGACGCCACCAGGAATCCTTCAGCTACGGCTACGCCTTAAGGGACTTCCTAGGCAAGTATGCAAAGGATTTCCCCCGTGGCCTTGGAGCCTTGCGTTGGTGTTCCCTCGAAGCGGAAAGGGTGACATAGCACAACGACGGTAAGTATTTCCCTCAGTTTGAGAACCAAGGTATCAATCCGGCAGAAGAGTATCTCAAGATCCTGCACAAACACAAAAGCTTTCACCCAATGCTATGAAGGGGTTGTCAATCCCTTATAGATTGTTTGCCAAGTGAGAACTAAAAGCAACAAAGTAACAAAGCAAAGTAAAAGCGGAGATGTAAACGGTCGATGTGAATAGACCCGGGGGCCGTAGTGTTTACTAGTGGCTTCTCTCATAATAGCAAGTAGACTGTGGGTGAACAAATTACTGTCGAGCAATTGATAGAACTGCGCAAAGTCGTGACGATATCTATGCAATGATTATTTCTATAGGCATCACGTCCGAAACAAGTAGACCGATACTTTCTGCATCTACTACTATTACTCCACACGTCGACCGGTATCCAGCATGCATCTAGTGTATTAAGTCCATAAGAACAGAGTAACGCCTTAAGCAAGATGACATGATGTAGAGGGATAATTTCAAACCAATGATAAAAACCCCATCTTTTTACCCTTGATGGCAACTACTTGATGTGTGCCTTGTTGCCCCTACTGTCACTAGGAAAGGTCACCACATGTTAGAACCCAAAACCAAGCACTTCTCCCATTGCAAGAATCATAGATCTAGTTGGCCAAACAAAACTCAAGGCTCGGAGAGACTTACAAGGATATCAAATCATGCATATAAGAAATGAGCAAAGACTCAAATATATATCATAGATAATCTGATCACAAATCCACAATTCATCGGATCTCGACAAACACACCGCCAAACAAGATCACATCGGATAGATCTCCATGAAGATCATCGAGAACTTTGTATTGAAGATCCAAGAGAGAGAAGAAGCCATCTAGCTACTAACTACGGACCCGTAGGTCTGAAGTGAACTACTCACGAGTCATTGGAGGGGCGATGATGATGATGAAGAAGCCCTCCAACTCCAAAGTCCCCTCTGGCAGGGCGCCGGGAAGGGCCTCCAGATGAGATCTCGCGGAAACGGAAGCCTGCGGCGGCGGAAAAGTATTTTCGAGGCTCCCCTGATTTTTTGCGGAATATTTGGGAATTTATAGGCCAAAGACCTAGGTCAGGGGGCGGCTAGGGAGGCCACAAGCCTGCCCACCGCCGCCTCCCCCTGGTGGCGGAGTGGGGGCTTGTGGGCTCCCTGGAGCCCACCTGGCATGGCCCAAAAGCCCCCTGGTCTTCTTCCGTTCGGGAAAAAATCATTTCGGGGTTTTTCTTCCGTTTGGACTGCGTTCCAAAATCAGATTTGAAAAGAGTCAAAAATACGGAAAAAACAGGAACTGACACTTGGCACTGAATTAATAAGTTAGTCCCAAACAAAGATATAAAAGGTACATAAAACAACCAAAGAAGACAAGATAACAGCGTGAAGCCATCAAAAATTATAGATACGTTTGAGACGTATCAGGAGACAACAACGATGGACTCCGACGAAGCAACAACGCCTGGGGCGGATCCGGCGGGAATGGGTCCATGGCAACAGGATCTGGGCGAGGGAGCGTGGATCTGAGCGTCGACGTGCTAGAGATGCGGCTGGGAACTTGGGCATCCATGGCGGTGTTTGGTAGAGAAAAGATGGTGAGGCAGGAGAGAGATAAAAGGGAAGAATAACGGGCGAGCAACGTTGATGTCCTGGGTTGCCCGCGAGGCTCCTGCTGGAGTTGGTCGACAGCGCAAGGTGGACGAGGTCGGGCGGCGTGGGAGCTCCGGCTACGGTCAGACTCGGTAGCTCCTCTCCCAGATCTGGCGCGGGGCGCGGGCGACGGCTGCTCGGCCTGGATCGGGCCTGGGGCGGGTCGAATCTGGGCCCAGCAGGCTCGTGTGGGAGGAGGGCCTACGGGTTGAATACAGAAAACAACATGGGCTTTTTTGCAAAACGGCAGCGATGGGTTTTCCGACAGAAGCAATGGCCGCTTTATTATTAGGTAGAGAAATGATAAAAACAATTTTTTTACGTGACATGCTACCCAACATGTAATCTCTTGCAGGTATTATCATTGAGAAACGATGAATTAACAAACATAAACATGGTAATATCCATCAACATAAGTAACACAATCATCAGTGTTCGAAATATACGATCCTTAAAGAATGTTTACCCCGCATTCATTTTCTCATGTTAGCATGGCATGGCTCCATCTTCACCACATAAATACAGATGTCAAGCACCACGGTGTTATGCGAGGCAATTGGATCATACTTTTTAACGCACTTCATCTTTTGATTACTCACTCGATACATGAGCGTGAACCATGGAAATAGCATATAGGTGGAATATAATATGGTGGTAGGTTTAAAAGGGGTAAAAGTGGAGAAGAAGAAAGTCTGGCATCAACTAGGCGGATCAACGGGCTATGGAGATACCCATCAATCGATATCAATGCGAGGAGTAGGGATCCTAAGTGGGTGTGCATCCAACTTGCTTGCTCATGAAGACCTCGGGCATTTGAGTAAGCCCGTCATCAGAATATACAAGCCAAGTTCTATAATGAAAAATTCCTACTAGCTTATGAAAGTGACAAAACATGAGACTCTCTATATGAAAAACATGGTGCTCCTCTGAAGCACAAGTGTGGAAAAAGAGGTAGTAGCACCATCCTTTCTCTCTTTTCTCTCATTTATTTATTTATTTTTCTTTTTTACTCGTTTCTTTTTATCCTTTTTTCTTTACTTTGTTCCTTCCCTTTTTTATTTCTATTATTTATTTTATTTTTTTTGTCTGCAATCCCATCCCAACTTGTGAGGGAATCATTGTCTCCATCACCCTTTCCTTGCCAAGACAGTTCCCTAACGATGAATAGCATCACACTTTTATTTACTTACAACTCGATATGAAAAAGTAGTAAACAATATGACTCTATATGAATGCCTTTGGCACTGTACCAGGATGTGAAATGATCTACCGTAACATGTATGGTAATGATGAATGGTGGCTTTGCCAAAATACTATGTCATCTACATGATCATGCAAAGCCATATGACAATGAGTGTACTAGTCATATGATGTGATCGTGGAGGTTGCATGGCAATACATCTCAGAATGGCTATGGAAATGCATGATAGGTAGGTACGGTGGCTTTTTTGAGGAAGATATAAGGTGTCTTATGTGCAACAGAGTGTATCATGTCGCGGAGTTTGGATGCATCGGTGAAGTTTTCCATGTCCTCGAGGTGAGAATGTGCAATTCATGTTACCGAAGAGGCTAGCAAATATGAGGTAGTGAGAGTGTGTACATCCATGGATTCACATTAGTCATAAAGAACTCAGTACTTATTGCAATATTTTTTAGCTCTCTCAGAGAAAAGTACTACTCGCATGCCCCTAGGGAGGAGGTTGGTAGGAGTTAAACATCGCGCGTCACCGACCTAAACAACACTAGGATTTCAAAGAGGAATGAGAATTCTCACACATCATCACCATGCCATAACCAATAAACAGATGAACAGTAAATTAACTCCCTTTAACTATCGATATTTTTACTACCCAACAACCATGCACTCACACCCTTTCATATTACCACATCAACATCATTAACTCATAATTTCTCTTTCATGTGCTACATGTGGTTTTGATTATGCACTGTTTGAATACCTATTATTCTAGGACTAGTATTATAACCAATTAAAATTACCATCACTATTTATTAACTCTCAAACAAATTGAAGTGAAGAATGAGAGTGCAATTATTTCTATAAAATCTAGACGCCACCATGCTCTATAAGATATAAGTGAAGCACTATAGAAACTGCTTAGCTCAGTCAATATAAGTGAAGCGCATAGAGTATTCTAACAAATCATGGTGAACAAGTGTGTCTCTCAAGTGGGTGTGTCCGTCAAACACTTATTATGGAAAACTAAATCAGAAGCAAACTATAGTACATGAAGCTCCAAGCAAAGCTCATATCAAGTGATGAAACAAAATATAGCTCCAAG
This sequence comes from Hordeum vulgare subsp. vulgare, assembly GCF_904849725.1. Lineage (NCBI taxonomy): Eukaryota > Viridiplantae > Streptophyta > Magnoliopsida > Poales > Poaceae > Hordeum > Hordeum vulgare. Next base: position 563,771,498 of record NC_058519.1, read on the forward strand.
TGACATACCGATGGATAGAGACGAAAGATGGGATGCCTTCCGAGGCAACCCCAAGATTAGACACTTGAGTCTTCCTAGAATTTGACTTGGGGTACCTTGGGCATCCCCAAGCTTAGGCTCTTTGCCTATCCTTATTGAAAGCACATATGCTCCCTTGGTGGTTTTGATAATTCATGACAACATACGTTGTTTCTTGGACTAATACTTTCACCTAGTATATTTCAGATATAGTCCACAAAGAGTATTGGCTAAGGATTGTGAGGATAAGACCCAAGCAATAAGGGAATAGGATTGGCCAAGCTTCAAGCTACAAGACTACATTTTATATTTGTGAAAAGTCACATTTGAGTCCATAGGAAAGCCAATACTATTAAAAGGGGATGAGGTAACTATGATGATCTGGTTGCTCAAGTGCTTAGAGATAGCCACCAAAAATAGTAATTAAATTCTCCCACAAAATTCTCTATCCAAATCCTAGGCATCAAAACCGGTGTCACCAATATTTTCCATTCGGCCATACCTATTTTTATCTGAGACGGAACCTATGCCAAACCCTAGCAATCTCGGTACCACCAACATTCCTTTCAGTTCCACCAAAATCTGTGACCAAGTTTCTGGTATGCCAGTTTCAAGAATCAGAATTTTTGAGTTTTGGAATTAGTCACACCGAGATTTGGAAACTACCCTAGGTCACCCATATCGGTACCACCGAGATTCCTATATCGGTCTCACAAAAAATTCAAAAGTTGCCACATTTTGTACAAGCCGGTGCCACCAAGTTTCACTTCCGTTTCACCGAGTTGGGCAATAATGTTGTAACAGTTGGATTTTGGAGATGCCTATATATACACATCCACCACATCTGATTCATAGAGGAGCACTCAGAACACACATACACTTGCCATATCCATTTTTCTGAGAAATAGCCACCTACTCATGTGTTAAGATCAAGATATTCCAATCCAACCATTTGGAACTTTATCTCTAGCCTCCACAAGTTGGTTTACACCCAATCAATCTCTTCTACCCAAGCCAAATTTGTGAGAGGGTGATTGAGTGTCGAGGAGACTATCTTTTGAAGCACAAGAGCAAGGAATTCTTTGGACTACCGCATCTATTACCTTTGGGGGGGTGGTGCCTCCTAGATTGGTTAGGTGTCGCTTGGGAGCCTCCTACTTCGTGTTGTGGAGTTGAACCAAGAAGTTTGTACGGGAAAGGAGATCACCTACTTCGTGAAGATCTACCCCGAGCGAGTCTAGTCCTTCATGGACGTAATCCACGATGGAATAGACAATGTTGCTTCTTCGTGGACCCTTCATGGGTTGATCCCTCCGTGGACTCGCGCGACCGCTATCCTCCGTGGGTTGAAGTCTTCATCAACATGGACGCACGATAGGACCACCTATCGAAACCATGCTAAAAATTACATTGTCCATGTTTGCTTTTGATATTCCTATGCTCTAATCCTTACTTTGCATGTGCATGCCTTTACTTACCACTGCTATATTCCTAGACTTGCATGTGTAGGGTGTGATTGACTTGTTCTAAATGCTAAAATCTACCAACAATTAAAATTGGGAAAAGGCTAGATTTCAATATTTGTCAAGTAGTCTATTCACCCCCTCTAGACATCCTTTCTAGTGATCCCACACTTATCCCTTCACCCATCGTGATAACAACCAAAACTTGAAAACTTCAGCACACAAAACTTAACAGAAAACTCATGAGATTCGTTAGTAGGATAACCAAACCATAAACATTAGTTATTGTTATATATTTATTCATATTTTATTATTACATAAGGTACTGTATTCTAACGTCTCCATGACTTAGACCCCCTGATATAATCCATAGCATCTTCAAAACAATCAAACTATGCAAGAAAAAAACAAAATATGTCTAAAACAGAACAATTTGTAATGATCGGGAAAGACACCCTACTTTTGTAACTTCAAAAATTCTGAAAAATAGGACAACCTGAGGAATTTGTACAACAATATTGTGTAAAAAACAGATCAAAAATACATTGAGTAAAATCAAAGAATTTTTGCACTGGACGCAAAAGTTTCTGTTTTTGCACTGTATCAATTCTACTCATCATTCAGATCATCCCAAAGGCTTTACTTGGCACAAACACTAATTTAAACATAAAAACACAATAATTACAGTAGAAATAATAATGTTATATCACAAAAACATAAAGTATAACAAGAAAAGTAAGATAACTATTGGGTTGCCTCCCACCAAGCGCTATTGTTTTACACCCCTAGCTCAGCATAATGCATAGTTTCAAGTGTTTCATCTTTGACACTCCACCCATAAGTAGCACTCATGGTAGATTTATAAGGTGGTTTAATTATTTTCATAGGGAAGTGGCTCATCCCTTTCTTTCATGAGAATTGTAACATTATTTTTCTCTTTTTCATATCAATAATTGCACCTATAGTTCGTAAGACAGGTCTCCCAAATATTATTGAACAAGATGAATTCCATTAAATATCAAGAAATATGAAATATACATGGACATAATTTCTATTATCAAGTATAAGAACATCATTTATTCTACCCAAAAGTTTATTAATGGTAGAATCCGCAAGATGCAAGTTAAGGGGACACTCATGTATATCGGTGAGACGAAGCACATCACATAGAGATTTAGGTATAGTTGAAACGCTAGCACCAATGTCACACAAAGCATTGCATTCATAATCTTTGAGCTTAATTTTGATAGTAGGTTTCCATTTATCATGCAACTTTCTAGGGATAGAGACTTCTAGCTCAAGTTTCTCATCATAGGCTTTTATCATTGCTTCTACTATGTTTAGTAAAAGCTTTATCTTGTTCATAAGCATTGGGTGAGATAATAATGGATTGTATCAAGGAAATACATTCTACTAAAGAGCTACTCTCATTATTAAATGGGAAACACTTCACTATAGTAGTCTGAGCATCAACATTCCTCGGACCAGCTGGACGCCATCGGTTAGTTTTTTTGTCTCATGGCTGAGAGGTGTACACAATTTATGCGCCAGATACTAATCTCCCGATTTTCTGGCCCACCCCATAATCTATCCCTGGTTAATTGCCCGTCTAACTCTCCACATATCTCATGTTAGTCACGTAGATGTCATCGAGGTCTCCATGCCATGCGCTGCCCTTGCTCTCTCTCCCCCGGCACGAGTTCCTGACCATCCCAACTACGACCTGATGACCCACAAGTGTAGGGAATTTATCATAGCCTTTTCGATAAGTAAGAGTGTCGAACCCAACAAGGAGCATAAGGTATTGACAAGTGATCTTGAGCAAGGAATAACTGCAAGTACTGAAAGGTAGCTTTTATGGGTTTTCTAGTATAATCAACAAGGAAATAAATGCAAGTAAAGTAATTTGTGCCAAGGTGCAGCAAGTGGCCCAATCCTTTTGAACACAAAGGATAAGCCGAGGGACTAAACTTATAAAGACTAAGGCGTTCCTGAGGACACACGGGAGAGATAGTCAAGTGCTTTCGTCATATTCCGTTTGGTACTGTGTTTTGTATTGATAAGTGTTATGTGGGTGGATCTTAACTAGTGCACCGTCTAGGCTAATACAAGTACACTCTTATGATTAATACCTCTTGCAAGCATCCGCAAATACAAGAGAGAAATTAAGGCAAAGCCTAACCATAGCAATAAGCTTTAGGATCCAATACTCCCTCATGCAAAAGTATGCAAACTGGGGTTCAGGTTTCTGTCACTCCAGCAACCCACCATAAGCATTCTTTATACACGATGCATTCCCCTAGATCCTTAAAAAGGTGAAGTATTATGTAGTCTACATTCACATAACACCACTAGAAGAATAACACCATAACTTAAATATCAATCAACACATATTACTTCAACATCATATGACTACTAGCATCTAGACTTTTCCCATGTCCTCAAGAACTAATGGAACTACTCACAAGACATAAAAGAGATCATGATCATAGGTTATGAAAATATTATTAACAATCTGGTCATAACAATAATCCTCCAACAAAACTCAATAGCATTCACCATAAAAGAGTAATCAACACCGGTAGAGTAGAGGGGATGAATAGTGCAAGGTACAACTCCGATTGCAATGGTGAAGTAGATGGGATGAAGGTGGAGATGGTGCTGGTGTTGGTGATGATGGTGATGATGATATCGATGATGCCCGTGACGATGGTGATGACGATGAGGACGATCTCCCCTTCCGGGTGGATTTCACCCTGGTGGAATCTGCCCGCCGGAAAGGTCTATTCTTCTGTGTAGGTTTCCGCCGTGGAGCGGCGGCGGAATCGCGAAAACTCTTCTGCCCCCCCGGAATTTTTAGGTCAAGAGGGACATATAGGCCAAAGGAGAGTGCCGGGGTGGGGCCCGTCACTCAGCTCAGTTGGAGATGTTCTGATATTGCAACTCTTCGTGCTATTTTCTCCGTTGAATCCTATGTTTGCTGTTTCGGCACCGGAAAGTTGGAAACTGTGTAAAATAAGCCAAAACACTATAAGTACATCATCATAAAGTGAAATATATCAATGAATAGAGATAAATTATGATACACAATAGTGATGCATTTTGGACGTATCAACTCCCCCAAGCTTAGACCTCGCTTGTCCCCAAGCGAATACTAAGCTCGGTAAACCTGTCCACAAGTTTAGAGAGTGAAGTGTCGATAAATAAGAATAAGGACAAGAAGCATCATAATTTATCTACTAAATCAACCATCCTCAACAACAATCTCAACTCATAAGGCCCTTATGAAAGAGTAATATCAATTACAATAAAAAATTAGAGCTAAGAAAACTCATCAAACCATGGCAAACATGGCCTTGGTCAAAGAACAACTAATAACTTTCAACTTTTGCTCTTCCAATTATATTTTGAAGAGATCAATTGAAGCTTTTTGAAAGAACATGTTATTAGTCAAGAAGTGAAAATGCTAACACAAAGGAAGATGTTTGCTTTAGCTAGGCTTAAGAAACAACTCACTCATCTTAACGATAATGTCAACAAAGGTGTGCTACGGCAACAAAAGTCCTTCCCTGGCGCTTAGGAATTCTTCTTGTCACTTCTCTGGTTTGCGTCGGTTTTCCCTTGAAGAGGAAAGGGTGATGCAACACAGGAGCAATAAGTATTTCCCTCAGTTTGAGAACCAAGGTATCGATCCATAAGGAGGGCCTCGTCAAGTCCAAAGTACCTGCGCAAACACAAACAAGCTTGCACCCAACGCTTCAAAGGGGTTGTCAATCCCTTCAAGATTGTTTGCAAAGTGAGATCCGAAGGCGGAAAGAGCAACGAAGTAAAAAGTGTAAGGCTGAAAATATGGTAAGGAGTAGACCCTGGGGGCCATAGTGTTCACTAGAGGCTTCTCTCATAATAGCAAATATCACGGTGGGTGAACAAATTACTCTCGAGCAATTGATAGAACCGCGCAAAGTCATGACGATATCTAAGGCAATGATCATGCATATAGGCATCACATCCGAGACAAGTAGACCGATACTTTCTGCATCTACTACTATCACTCCACACATCGACCGTTATCCAGCATGCATCTAGTGTATTGAGTTCATGACGAACAGAGTAACGCTTTAAGTAAGATGACATGATGTAGAGGGATAATCTCAAACCAATGATGAAAACCCCATCTTTTTACCCTTGATGGCAACAACACGATGCGTGCCTCACTACCCCTTCTGTCACTGGGTGAGGTCACCGCACGGTATGAACCCAAAACCAAGCACTTCTCCCATTGCAAGAATCATAGATCTAGTTGGCTAGACAAAACCCACAACTCGAAGAGAATTACAAGGATATGAAATCATGCATAAGAGAGATCAGAAGAAACTCAAATAAGATTCATAGATAATCTGATCATAAATCCACAATTCATCAGATCTTGACAAACACACCGCAAAAGAAGATTACATCAGATAGATCTCCATGAAGATCATGGAGAACTTTGTATTGAAGAACCAAGAGAGAGAAGAAGCCATCTAGTTACTAGCTATGGACCCGTGTATGGTAAACTACTCACGCATCATCGGAGAGGTCATGGTGTTGATGAAGAAGCCCTTCGTATCTGAATCCCCCCTCCGGCAGGGCACCAGTACGTGCCCCAGATGGGATCTTGCAGAGACAAAAGCTTGCGGCGGCGGAAAAGTGATTGCGATCGTCTCTTGATTTTTTTGGGAATATTTGGGAATATATAGGCGCAAGATCTAGGTCAGGGGACCTCCAGGGGGACCACAAGCCTGGATGTCGCGGCCCGGGGTGGGGGCTTGTGGGGACCGTGGGGCTCTTGTGGCTTGGCTCCCAAGTTCTCCGATCTTCTTCCATTCCAGAAAAAATATTTTCGGGGATTTTCTTCCGTTTGGACTCCGTTTCAAAATCTCCTCTGAAAGGGGTCAAAAACATGGAAAAAACAGGAACTGGCACTTGGCACTGAGTTAATAAGTTAGTCCTAGAAAATAAATAAAAAACATGCAAAACATCCAAAGTTTGACAAGATAATAGCATGAAACCATCAAAAATTATAGATACGTTGGAGACGTATCAAGCATCCCCAAGCTTAAGTCCTGCTCGTCCTCGAGTAGGGAAGTGATAAAGAATGAATTTTTGATGTGGAATGCTACCTAGCATAGTTGTCCTTTGCAACTTCTTTCACGTGGCATGAATGTTCAGATCCGTAAGATTCAAAACAATAGTTTGCTATTGACATGAAAACAGTAATACTTCAAGCAAACTAGCAAAGTAATCATGAACTTTCAAAATAACAAGGCCAAAGAAAGTTATCCCAACAAAATCATATAGTCTGGGTATGCTCCATCATCCTCACACTACTAATGTAAATCATGCACAACCCCGGAATTGGCCAAGTAATTGTTTTCGCACTCTTACTATCTCAAACCTTTTATAACTATCACGCAATACATGAGCGCGAGCCATGGATATAGCACTATAGGTGGAATAGAGTGTGGTGGTGGTTGTGAGACAAAAAGGAGGAGATGGTCACATTGAGTCGGCGTATCAATAGGCTATGAAGATGCCCATTAATAGATATCAATGTGAATGAGTAGGGATTGCCATACAAGAGATGCACTAGAGGTATAAGTATGTGAAAGCTCAAGAGGAAAACTAGTGGGTGTGCATCCAACTTGCTTGCTCACGAAGACCTAGGGCAATTTTGAGGAAGCACATCATTGGAATATACAAGCCAAGTTATATAATGAAAATTCCCACTAGCATATGGTAGTGACAAAGCAAGAAGCTCTCAATCATGAAGAACATGGTGCTAACATGAAGCACAAGTGTGGAAAAAGATAGTAGCATTGTCCCTTCTCTCTTTTTCTCTCATTTCTTTTTTTTATTTGGGCTCTTAGGCCTTTTTTTTCTTTTCTCCCTCTCTTTTTTTGGGCTCTTTGGCCTCTTTTTTTATTCCTCACATGGGACAATGCTCTAATAATGATGATCATCACACTTTTATTTACTCAGAGCTCAAAGATCACAATGATGATGACTCCATAGGAAATGCCTCCGGCAGTGTACCGGGATGTGCAACGATCTAGTACGATCATGCAATGGCAATACGAGAGTGACAGCACAAGTCATGAGATGGAACGGTGGGAGTTGCATGGAAATATATCTCGGAATGGCTATGAAAATGCCATAGTAGGTAGGTATGGTGGCTGTTTTGAGGAAGGAATTTGGTGGGTTTGTGCAGCGGCGAGAATTGTGCGGCACTAGAGAGGCTAGCAATGGTGGAAGGTGAAAGTCCATCTATACCATGGGCTCACATTAGTCATAAAGAACTCACATACTTGTTGCAAAAGTTTTTGTTAGTAATCGAAACAAAGTGCTAAATGCATACTCCGAGGGGAAGGATTGGTAGGTGTAAACCATCACGCGATCCCGACCTCAACACAAAGGATGAAAATCAATAGATCAATTATGCTCTGACTTTCTAACATAGTGGTTCACCATACGTGCATGCTACGGGAATCACTAACTCCAACACAAGTATCTCTAGATTCACAACACCCTACTAATCATAACTCTCAATATTACTGAATCCACGTCTCAAAACTAATTGAGAGGAATCAAAACTTCTCTTTCTACTCAATGCACATGACGATGGAGGTTTTTGCATCCTCTTTGGGTACCTAGCACATTTGGGACTACTTTCATAGCATAAGTGAAAGTGCGTTATATCGACTAGAGGGGGGTGAATAGGAGATTTTTAGAATTTCATCACCGAGGAAATTCCTTTTGAGGAAATTCCTCACTGATGACTAACTTACAGCAGAAACAGTAAAGGATCAGACGTGCAAACGTTCACAACAGCAGTATTTCAGAGTGAAGAATGTGAAAACAGATTGCACAGTAAGCAGGCACGCAGAATACAGATGATGATTAACTATCTGTAGAATTTGGGGTTGAGGAAATTCAGAGAAAGTCTTCAGCAAATTCTTCAAACAGTCACAGTGAAAGTCATCAACACACAATACAAGGAAAGTAAAGAGTTGAGGAATTAGAACCCGTTTCTCAGTGAAGACAGTTGTTGATGACCCAGTTCCAACTGCTGTGACAGTTGTACATCTGGTTTGGAGCGGCTTGGTATTGAAACCAAAGGACACCCAGTCCCGGGACACACAGTCCCTACCGTATTCTCCTTGAGCTAAGGACACACAGTCCTCGCCCAACACTCATGGTAAGTCTTCAGGGCAGACTTCCAAACCCTCACAAACTTGGTCACCTGGCGATCCACAATTGACTGCTGGATTGCTCTAGACCATGACGCCTAACCGTCTGGAGGATGCACAGTCCTCAAAGAAAAAAGGCTTCAGTCCCAACAACTTCTTCAGTGATGCTCAATCACTAGGTTTGGTTTGTGGTTTCGGTGTATGGGGTATTTCCTCACTGATGAATTACTCTCGAAGGCTCTGAGGAATTTGGGTTGCTCTTATGACAAGTGTCAGTTTCTAACGGAGTAGCCAACCAGCTAGTGGTTGTGGGGGGTGTCTATTTATAGCCTGGGAGCATCCCGACATGATTTGACACTAATGCCCTTAAATAATATGACCGTTGGAGTGGATAAGACCAGTGACTTGGCGTGGTTATCGAAATGGTCGGAACCCTCAACTGTGAGAGTCCTCATGTCACTCATATTCCTCACTTGAGGCTTTTGGTAGGATTAGGCTTGGTTTGAGCATCATGAGGAAATTCATTCCATAGTGTAACTTCGACCCCCTTTAACAGTACGGTGTTCCTATTACTCAAATGCGAAGAAAGTAAAACAGAAAGTGTAAATCTTCATGCTTTAAATTCTTCAGAATAATTTTCTTCAGGAACCACCGGACTTCTCAATATCAGTATCTTTATGAGGAATATCAATTTCATCGCAGATTCCTCGCGATTCATTTCTTCAGCTTTAGACCAATTTCTTCAACTGAAGACATATATTTTTAGGGGTCGATATTCTTCAAATTTCTCAAACTCCTCAATGACTTATAGATCCTGTGTATACTCACAAACACATTAGATACTTAACCTATAAGTCTTCAAACCACCAAAATCACTAAGGGGCACTAGATGCACTTACAATCTCCCCCTTTTTGGTGGTTGATGACAATTAGGTTAAGTATTCAACAGGGATAAAAAATATGAAGTGTAAATACTCATTTGAGTAATTTGAAAACAATATTCAGAGAGACTCCCCCTGAAGATGTGCATACTTTGAGGATTTTGCTTTTATAGCAACTGCACATTGATGATTTATATCAGGGAGATCTCCCCGTGAGTCTTGTAAATCATGCATAGATGTAACATATCATATGAAGAAAATGAAGATGCATGATGAAAAATGGTATCTGACGAATTTCAGCATGCGTGCATTAAAACTTGAAGAATAAGCATGGGAAGAAAAAACGTTCAAAAGCGTCAGAGTACCATCGGGCTTAAGTTACAACTCATTACATAAAAACTTTAGAAGAGCCAAGAGTTTGTAACTTAAATATAGTTCATAAGCCCCAAAAATATCCTGCTTGAAGACTAACTCTCGAGTTTCTCCCCCTTTGTCATCAAGTGAAAAAAAAGGACAAACTGAGGACTAACGCTCGTGAAGACTTTATTTCTTGGCGGTCGAGGAAGAGCCATGATGCTTCTTGGGAGTGGTCTTCTTCCTTGGGCCGGTTGAAGTGTCGAGGTGTTCTTCATCAGATTCAGCAGTGCGGAATGAAGAAAAGGAGCTGTCTTCAAGGTCTGGCACTGGAATGGGCCTGAACTTCTTCTTGGGAGGCCACGACCAGTCAAAGTCTCGCTCAAAGTTCATTTCTTCAAGCTCAGTCTGAGTCTTCAGATGTGCAAGTGTAGCCCAGGTGCGATCGAAAACCTCATGCAGATAGTGATGGTTAATCTTCACAGAGTTCGGTGTTTCAGTGAGGGTTTTCATAATGGCACCAAACTGGCGTTTGACCCATTTGTGGTTGCGATCCACCTTCTGGTGAAGACTGAGGAGGAGCTCTCTGGTATTCAGCACGCGAGGAGGAACTGGGCTTGCTGGACGAGTCTCAGTATCATCCCATGAAGAATAAGCTTCTGGCTCTCTGAACTGGCCATCAAGGGGCCTATTGCCTTCTTCAATCACTGATTTTCCTTTTCCTTCAATGGGCTCGAAAGTCTTCTTGTTGACCCGGATAGGAGGCATATAACCAACATGGTTTTGACAATCAGCGTGAAAGTTGATGCCTGTCCTTGTCCTGATGAATCTCATGATCCACGGGGCATATATCTTGTGATCAAAGGGGCACATGGCATTGTCGGCCAAAGTCCTCAAGAAAAAATCATGGATATTGATAGGAATACCGTGAATGATGTTGAAGAGGATATTCTTCATGAGGCCTACAACATCTGCTTCATTGTCATGGCCTTTGATCGGTGCGAGCACACTGCAGAGGATTCTGTAGACAGGCCGGGGTGTGTACTTCAGCTCGTGGACGAGGAAGGTTGTTCTTGAAGATTTGCCTGCAACCAAAGGCTTCATGAGGACTTCCATCATTCCATTTGGCAGCTCACGCTCACCATAAAGCTTCACTGCCCCATCTGAGGGAATTGGTATGGGCAGTTCTCTGAGGAGTTCAGAAGCAGGAGCCTTGTAGTGAGTGTTTTGTGACATCCAGTCAAACACCCAAGTGTTGATGTCTGCAGGGTTGCCAGATATGTGAAGAGTGGCATAGAACTGAAGAATAAGCTCGCTGTTCCAGTCTAATATGTCTGAGCACATTGGGAGCAAACCTGCATCGTGGAGTACACTGAGGGCTGGCTCCAGGCAAGGTATTGCTTCAAGCTCAGCATGAGGAATATGCCTGTGCTGGAATATCTTGTTTTGTCCATAGAGCACAAAGGCATAGTAGTTCATCTGAGTCCTTGTCCAAAACTTCAGATGCCTCATTTGAGGCTTGTCATAAGGGTTCTCTCCGATGAAGTACATGCGTTCTTCAAAGAAATTTTCTTTCTGAAACTTTGGACGCTTGGAGAACGGCTGACGTTGAACTGGCTGAAGATTTTGCTGGGGAATAGGGGGGGAGACAACCATAGCAGTCTCTGGGTTAAGCACAATGAATGCATTGTCTTGGGCGGGTGCATTTTCTTCACCATTTTCCTCAGGGTGAGGAATTTCATCAGCTGGTACTTCATGGTGAGGAGATGATGCTTGCTCTGGCTGAGCTTTAGGCTGAGGAATTTCTGCTTCTTTCTCAGTTGGAGGAGTTGGGTCAGCCTGTTCCTCATCTTGAGGAGTCTTCTCAGAATGTTGAATTTCGTCAGCATGAGGATTTTCAGCTTGTTTTTCCTCAGCTGGCTTTGTGGCAGAAGCAGTTTCATCAGCTGGTGCAGCTGATGCTTGAGCAGTTTCTGTCTGAGGAATAAGAGGTTGAGGACTGTCGTCAATCTGAATTTCCTCATCAGTGTGTTCCTCAGGGGCGACATCCTTCATTTCCTCATCTGCCTTCATAGCTGGGTCATCAATGACGACCATCTCATAGGAAGGGGTGACATTGAGAGGCACCGGGTCCAGAGGAGCAGTTTCTTCAATTTCTTTGAGGCGCTTTGCCTCTGTCTCTTCTACTGCTGAGGAGGCTTTTCTCTTCATGGCTTCCTTTTCAGCAGCCCTTGTTTTCTTTACGTCTGATGCAGACGGAATTATCTTCTTCATCTTTGAAGATTTTGGTGAAGGTGTTCTCTCTTCAGTTTCTTCAGCTGGTATTGAGGAACCAGCTGGAACAGAGTCATGAGCCTGCTTTGATGAAGCAGCTGGATCAGGAGCAGTCTCATGAGCGGCAACAATTTCATCAGTTGGAGTTTCCGTGATGATTTCTTCAATGGCCGGTTCATCAACACGGCGCTCTTGGTGTACTTCCTCAGCTTGAGGAGTTTCCTCCTCATGAGGAGATGCATCTGCTGGCTCCTCAACCAAGGGCTGAGGAGTTGGTGCTGGGGGTGCGGTTCTCTTGTTGTAGTCATCAACAGCACTAGTGGCCAGCTTGATGAAATTGCTCTTGGTGCTTTTGCGATCTGACAGCTTGGCGTACTTGTCAGTCAATTTCTGCAGCTCTGCCTGTGTTGTCACTAGTGCATCAGGAGTCAGTTTGAGGAGATTTTGCCTGAGGAATTTCTCCTTTTTGATCTTTGCAACCTTTCCCTGCCCGGCCTGCTGTTCTTTCCACTTGGCTTTATTTATGAAAGTGGCCACCATGTGGCTGATGCCAGGGGGGAGTTTCAAATCATCAATAGGATTGTTTGGGTCCTCATACCCGATATTGATGTAGTCAAGGAGGACCTTGGGGTCCATGGCCAGAGGAATAACACTGCCTGATGCTTGAGCTACTCTTTCTTGCTTGTTTCTGATGATGGCTTGTAGGGTTTCATCATCATATTCATCACTTCCCTCTGATGCAGACGGGACTGCGATGATTTTGCTGGGGCTGGGCAAAGGTGCACGTTCAGCAGTTGCCAAAGTCTTCACATGAGGTGTTGAAGACTTTGTCTCCGAGCTAGTTGCAGCTGGGAGTGAGGAGCTGGAGCTGGCGCTCGTAGGCTTCACGACTTGCTTGTGTACTGGTTTCTCTTGAGGCTTTGGAGGTGGAGCTGAGGGTTTTGATGCTGAGGAGATTGGTACTGAGGGTTTTTGCGCTGATGGTTTTGGTGTTGAAGGTTTTGGTAATGAGGGTTTTGGTGCTGAGGGTTTTGTGAGAGAAGCCTGAGCAGACTTCTCTTGAGGCTTTAGAGCCCTTGGCTTTGATGGCACATACTGCATTTGAGGAATTTCTGAGCCTGAGGTTTCTACAGCTGAGGAATTAGGAGCGCCGGAGGCAACAGCTGAGGATTCATTAAATTTCCTCACTGCAGCTTCTGCCTGCCTCTTGAGCTTGGCCAGATGCTTTTCCTTTTCATCTGGATAGTCATCATTGGTCTTGAGGCTTGAGGGATGTGCTACTTGATGATCCTCAAGTGGGGCCCTTCTACCAGGAGGCTTCAAAGCGAATTTCTTCGCATATTTGGGAGTCACAAACCTGTAGTCCTTCCATTCCTTCGCCCATCGGCGTTCAATCTTCTGCAGCCGTATCTTTCTCTTAGCCATTGTCTCATTTTCATCAGGCGTACAATAGTCCAAGTAAATGTCCTCAGGGATATCAGCAGCTGTGTTTTGCTCAAGTTTCTTTCCTCCCTTCTATTTTCTGTCTTCCTCCATTTTCCTTAGTTGAGGATTTTGCTGATGATTTTGAACTCTTGAGGATTCCGATGAGCCTTGAAGAGTTTCTTCCAGAAATGCTGCGAATGAGTTAATGTGATGAGAACCGAGAGATTCATCAGCTGACATGTGTGTACCTGTGAACAGAGTATGGTTGCGAGGAATTTGGAGAGGTCATATGCGTCCTCAGATTTGAAGAAAATGGAAAAGTTTGACAGTTTGAGGAATATAACCAGTGATTGAGGAATTTGCCTAAGCATACTGTTCTTGGGTTCCAGAGTTGTACAGATCCGAAAATTCGCACAATTGAGGAATCTCGTGATAATCTTAGATGCTTAGTATAGTTCATCAATGATTGTGGTGATAGGTAGTGTTTGAGGAATCAACTGCGCATCGTATCTTGAGGAAAAACAGATTTCACATAGAGGATGTAAAATTTTAGATCTAACTTGCTGTAAAAATGGGATATATTTACCCTGGAAGGTGCGCACGAAGAACACAGAAAGTTGTGTGCGGAAAGGCTCTTCGTTCGAGTGTCCAATGCACCCTAACTCGGCGACAGAGGACGTCTACGGCGGCGGCGGACGAAGATGGCCCGACTCCGGCGTGGTTCTGGCGACGAAGAAGTCGAGGCAGTGAAGCTCTTCCTCACCGGCGATGAGACTACCAGCGGTGGCGCTAGGGTTCGGTGGAGTGTGCTGTGGCAGGAGAGCGATGAGGCGAAGAAGAGGATGCCGAGGGGGATAAGGACATATTTATAGCCAAAAGTTATTGTTGGCGCAAAAATGTGGGACCAAATATCCCCTGCCTCTACGTCTCTGCAGGACACGTGTAGCTCCCGTACGATGCGGTGGAGATAGTGGAGATTGTGGTTATCCGATCGTGGGAAGTGGGGGTTCAGTTACTGTGCCTTTAAAGAAAACAATTTTTGAAGATTTGAGGATTTTCGTTACAAAATCATCAGCTGACAAGGATGCAGTGAGGATTTTGAACAAAGTTTCAAATAGAACGCATATGAAGAATTGAATAGACTGGATAAGTATATCATCGAGGGAAAGTAGGGTCCAATCACATTCACTTAGCAGAAACATCAACTTGAAGAAATAGCAATAAGTGAATGTTGTTGAGGACTAGAAATCACAGTCTATCTAGTCAAATGAAAGTCATCAAGTGTTTTTGAAGATTTTGTAATAAATCATCACAATGAAGAACAACTATTTTGAGGAAAAATGCATTGTGAGAAAATTGATCAACTTGAGGAATTTCACATTGGGCGGTGGCGTTACCCGCCATATAAGAATGTTGATTACAGACGCCGCGTACAATTGTCGTAGGGCCCTGAGAATCAATTTCTTTGTTAATTTCTTCACATTCAGAGTGACATTCTTCATCAGTTGAAGAAAATCGATTCGTCATGTGTTGCACATCTAAATCATCAAATTTGCATAAGTGTTAGGATGTGTGCATGTTTTTACAAAACATTTGAAGATTCTAAGATATTTAGCTCACACCGCAACTTGCAAAACCTTTTCTCATCCAAGGGCTTAGTGAAGATATCTGCCAGTTGACCATCAGTCTTCACATGGTCGATGAGGATATTGCCCATGAGGACATGGTCCCGAAGAAAATGATGACGAATCTGGATGTGCTTGGTCTTCGAGTGCTGTACTGGGTTGTATGCAATCTTGATAGCACTCTCATTGTCACAGTAGAGAGGCACATTCTTCATGTTGATGCCGTAGTCTTTGAGGGTTTGCTTTATCCATAGCAATTGAGCACAGCAAGAACCAGCAGCAATGTGCTCAGCTTCGGTAGTGGAGAGTGATACGCAGTTCTGCTTCTTTGAGGACCAGCAAACTAGTGATCTTCCGAGGAAATGGCATGTGCCAGACGTTGACTTGCGATCCACACGATCACCAGCATAGTCTGAATCAGAATACCCTACCAGATGAAGATTGGAGCCCTTGGGCTACCATAATCCTAGTGTTGGTGTGTGAGCTAAGTATCGAAGAATATGTTTCACAGCCTTATGGTGTGATTCCTTCGGTTTTGCTGGAAAACGTGCACACATGCAAACACTAAGCATTATATCTGGCCTAGATGCACAAAGATACAATAAAGAGCCAATCATAGAATGATATACCTGCTGATCGAAATCTTTACCATTTTCATCAGTGCCGAGGAGGCCGTTGGTAGGCATTGGAGTCTTGGCACCTTTGCATTCGTGCATGTCGAATTTCCTCAGAACATCCTTGAGGTATTTCTCCTGTGATATGAAGATTCCATTGCTTTGTTGACGAATTTGAAGACCTAAGAAGAATTTCAGCTCCCCCATCATGGACATCTGATATTCTTCACTCATCATGCAGGCAAATTCATCACTGTATCTTTTGTCAGTACAGCCAAAAATGATATCATCGACATATATTTGACATACAAATAGCTCATTATCATAGGATTTTGTGAAAAGAGTTGGATCGAGTGAACCAGGTTTGAAGCCTTTCTTCATGAGGAATTCCTTCAATGTATCATACCATGCCCGAGGGGCTTGCTTGAGGCCATACAGAGCCTTTTTGAGTTTGAAGACTTTGTCGGGATTCTTTGGATCCTCAAAACCTGGAGGCTGAGCAACATATACTTCTTCCTCAAGCTTACCATTGAGGAATGCACTTTTCACATCCATTTGATATAAGGTGATGTTATGATGATTAGCATAAGCAAGTAATATTCGAATAGCTTCAAGTCTAGCAACAGGTGCAAAAGTTTCATCAAAATCTATTCCTTCAACCTGGGTGTAGCCTTGGGCTACAAGTCGTGCCTTGTTCCTCACCACTTGACCGTCCTCATCTTGCTTGTTTCAGAAGATCCACTTAGTGCCGATGATGTTGTGCTTGCGAGGATCTGGTCGTTTGACGAGCTACCATATGTCATTCAGCTTGAATTGAAGAAGTTCGTCTTGCATAGCTTGGATCCACTCCGGTTCCAGAAAAGCCTCAACAACTTTTGAGGGTTCTATGATGGATACAAAGGAAAAGTGCCCACAAAAGTTAACTAAGTGTGAAGCTTTTGAGCGAGTGAGAGGACCTGGCGCGTTGATGTCGTTGAGGATTTTGTCAAGTTCTACTTCGTTTGCAATCCTCGGATGAGCTGGTTGAGGATTTTGTCTGGGCTGAGGAAGTGGTGCTGGTGCAATTTCCTCAGGAGCATCTTCTTGGTTTTTATCAGCGATGGGGATCGTTTCTTCACCAATTTCCTCAGTGGGGACAATGTCTTCAGTAGGCTTAAGCTTTATTGCTTCCTCAGGAGACAGCTTATCTGGATCAGAAGGCAATTGCTCTCTTTGCGAGCCATTAGTTTCATCGAACCGCACATCTACAGTCTCAACAACTTTGTTGTGATAGTTGTTGAAGACTCTGTAAGTGTGCGAGTCTTTTCCATAACGGAGCATAAAACCTTCATGTGCCTTAGGTGCAAATTTTGAGCTATGGTGAGGATCTCTAATCCAGCATTTTGCAGCGAAGACTTTGAAATAACTTACATTGGGTTTCTTGTCAGTGAGGAGTTCATATGAGGTTTTCTTGAGGAATTTGTGAAGATATACCCTGTTGATGATATGACATGCAGTGTTGATTGCTTCAGGCCAAAAGCGACGAGGAGTCTGATATTATTCAAGCATAGTTCTAGCCATTTCAACCAGAGTCCTGTTCTTCCTTTCGACGACACCATTCTGCTGAGGAGTATAAGGAGCAGACAATTCGTGAGTAATACCAAGTTCATCAAGATAATCATCAAGACCAGTGTTTTTGAACTCGGTTCCATTATCACTCCTGATATGTTTGATCTTGATGCCAAAGTTCGTCGAGGCCCTTGAAGAAAATCGTTTGAAGATTTCCTGCACTTCAGTTTTATACACTATGATATGCACCCAAGTATATTTGGAGTAATCATCAACTATGACGAAGCCATATAAAGATGCTGCATTGGTTAGTGTGGCATAGTGAGTAGGTCCAAATAAATCCATATGAAGCAATTCGAATGGACGTGTAGTGGTCATGATGGTTTTAGAGGGATGCTTGGATCTGGTCATTTTCCCAGATTCACAAGCACCGCAGAGATGATCCTTGAGGAATTTTACTGATTCGATGCCGATGACATGCTTCTTCTTCGCGAGCGTGTGCAAATTCCTCATGCCTGCATGACCTAGTCTTTGGTGCCACAACCATCCTTCTGAGGTTTTTGCTAGTAAGCAAGTGGCTGGTTGAGGACCTGTAGAAAAATCAACAATGTACAAATCCCCTCTTCTTACACCTTCGAAGACTTTGGATCTGTCAGATTCAATGATGACTACACATCTATATCTACCAAAGATGACAATCATATCAAGATCAGAAAGCATCGAGCCTGACATGAGGTTAAAACCAAGGGATTCAACAAGCATTACTTTGTCCATGTGCCTATCCTTGGAAATAGCCACTTTGCCAAGTCCCAATACCTTGCTTTTACCTTTGTCAGCATATGTGATTTGCTTCAGAGGTGATGGAGTTAGTGGCATATTCATCAGTAAGCTTTTATCACCAGTCATGTGATGTGTGCAGCCACTATCAAGAACCCACTCAATATTCTTGGGTTTGTCATCCTACAGATGAATTAGTACAGCTTACCATCTCATATGCTTCATATTTGAAGAATATGATACTAATTTCATCAGATCATTAATTTCATCATAACAGAAATGTAAGGACGTGTGAAATATTTCTATTTCATCAATCATTAGCTTGCGTCCTATCAAGCATTTTTTTCAAGTCTCCAGCAAATTCTTCAGATGATGATTTTCATCTGGAGACCTGACCTGCAGAAGTGATTAGTTTGATTTCTTCACCACCCACATCTGAAGGGGTGGCAAAGCGTTCATCATCCTGCAAGCACCATATGAGAAAGGTGGCATTGAAGCTAATGCACTTCTCTTAACAGTAGGGGGATTAAACTACTCATATGAATATGCAAAGAACTGGTTTGAGGATTTATGAACATAATGATTTGAGGAGTAACGCTCATATTCATATTCCTTGTAGTTTCCCTGCATGTTAGACGCATAAGCACGGGTACGAGCATAGTTTTGACCAGTTGAGGATTTTGATCCTCTTGAAGACTTTGGTCCTCCTGAGGAATTTGATCTGGGGTTCAGATTCTTCAGTGGTGGTGTCATGAGGACATTCACCTAAAGATTTTCAAGACAGCTTTTGGGAACCCAGATTTTCCTCAGAGGAGGGCCATTCCTGCAGTTAGTTCCAACATATCGAGCAAATACTTCACCAGATTGATTTTTGAGCAATTTATAGTTGGAATCAAATGACTCATCCGAAGAATAGGATAATCCACATGAAAAGCCAGTTATATTAGATGGATCAAAAGGAGGCCCAGTAGCAGCAACCCATGAGGTTTTGGGATACTGCTCAGGTTTCCAATAAGATCCATCAGCATTTAATTTCCTTTCAAAGGCATTCCTTCTTTCCTCGGGTTCCTGTTCAATATCTGCTTTTGAGCACATCACAAAGGGTTTGATGTCCTTTGAGGCTTTTGTACATGCCTGTCATGTACAATTCCTTCAACCCTGCATTTTCATCAGTAACATTTGTGTTTTCCTCAAGTGAGGAAATAGACACAACAGGTGGAGTTGAAGAATTTGTAGCAATGGTATCATTTGATGATTCTGGTGAGGAATTAGTAGTTTCGCGTTCAATGCATTTAAGACATGGAGGAATAAATTCACCTTGACTAGCGCTGATCTGTTGAGCTAGTAATGAATCATTTTCCATACGAAGATCATCATGAGACATCCTCAGCTTCTCAAGATCAAGCTTCCTTTGAAGAAATTCATAGGAAATCTTCTCATGATCAGTGAGGAGTGTATCATAACGATCCTGAAGATTATCAAATCTAGACTGAAGACTTTTCATGTCATCAGTGAGGATTTGGGTAAGGTTCATTTCATCATTCAACACATCATCACTTTTGTCTAGCAGTTTCTGAAGCTTTTCAAGAGCAGTTTGTTGTTTAGTGGCAATGATAGAAAGTTTACTGTAAGTGGGTTTCTTATAGTCATTAGATTCACAGTCACTTGAATCAGAGGAGGAGGCATTATTTGGTACCTTCGAACCCTTTGCCATGAAGCAATAGATTGGAGAGAAGTCATCAGCATAGTCATCAATATGGATGGTGCAATCATTTTCTTCAAGATTGAAGATTGACTTGCTGAGGAAAGTGGTTGCTAGTGCAAGACTAGCCTGTCCAGATTCCGAGTCTTCTTCAGAACCTTCTTCTTCATCACCTTCCTCTGATTCTGCCTCGGAGTCCGTTTCCTTGCCAATAAGTGCTCGAGCCTTTCTGAAACTAGTCTTCTTGTGTGATGAGGGCTTTGAAGATGAGGATTTTGAAGATTTCTACTTATTCTTCGAGTCATCAGAACTGTCATCCTTGTATTTCTTCTTCTTTGATTCCTTTCCCCAATGGGACAATCAACAATGTAATGACCTGATTTCTTGCACTTGTGACAAGTTCGTTTCTTGTAGTCCTCAGATGAAGATTCTGATTTCCTCATGTCTCTTCTTGAAGATTTACCGAACTGGCCACGTCGTGTAAATCTCTGGAATTTCCTCTCGAGCATTGCAAGCTCCTGTCCAAATTCTTCAGGGTCACAAATGCTGTCATCTGTGTCTTCTTCTTCAGATGAGGAAATTGCTCTAGCCTTCAGTGCACGTGGTCTGGAATAGCTTTGTCCATATAGATCTCTCTTTTCTTCTAGCTGGAATTCATGAGTATTTAGCCTTTCAAGTATATCAGCTGGATCAAGCATCTTGTAATCTGGTCTTTCTTGAATCATCAGAACTAAAGTATCAAATGAAGAATCCAAAGATCTCAGCAGTTTCTTCACAACTTTGTGATCAGTGATGTCTCGAGCTCCCAGTGCTTGCAGTTCATTTGATATGTCAGTGAGGCGATCAAAGGTGTCTTGGTAGCTTTCATAGTCATGTCTCTTGAAGCGATTGAAGAGATTGCGAAGAATATCAACACGAGAGTCACGCTGGGCACACTCTCTCCCAGATCAGTGTTGCAGAGCCCAAAGCACTTACTCTTCCAAACTAGCCTGGGCTCAGATGGCCACAGATGATGTTCTTCGCTAGAGAATCGAGTTGCTTGAATTTCTTCACATCAGCAGCAGTGACACTGGCAGAGATGATGGGGACACCATTTTCCACAATATACCAGAGATCATTATCAATAGCTTGTAGATGCATTTGCATTTTGTTCTTCCAGAAAGGAAAGTTCTTTCCTTCGTAGGTAGGACACGCTGCAGTCACCTTAAACATGCCTGCAGTCGACATAACTAAAACTCCAGGTGGTTAAACCAAAATCACACAGAACAAGGGAGTACCTTGCTCTGATACCAATTGAAAGTGCGTTATATTGACTAGAGGGGGGGGGGGGGGTGAATAGGAGATTTTTAGAATTTCATCACTGAGGAAATTCCTTTTGAGGAAATTCCTCACTGATGACTAACTTACAGCGGAAACAGTAAAGGATCAGACGTGCAAACGTTCACAACAACAGTATTTCAGAGTGAAGAATGTGAAAACAGATTGCACAATAAGTAGGCACGCAGAATACAGATGATGATTAACTATCGTGAAGAATTTGGGGTTGAGGAAATTCAGAGAAAGTCTTCAGCAAATTCTTCAAACAGTCACAGTGAAAGTCATCAACACACAATACAAGGAAAGTAAAGAGTTGAGGAATTAGAACCCGTTTCTCAGTGAAGACAGTTGTTGATGACCCAGTTCCAACTGCTGTGATAGTTGTACATCTGGGTTGGAGCGGCTTGGTATTGAAATGAAAGGACACCCTGTCCCGGGACACACAGTCCCTACCGTATTCTCCTTGAGCTAAGGACACACAGTCCTCGCCCAACATTCGTGGTAAGTCTTCAGGGCAGACTTCCAAACCCTCACAAACTTGGTCACCCGGCGATCCACAATTGACTGCTGGATTGCTCTAGACCATGACGCCTAACCGTCTGGAGGATGCACAGTCCTCAAAGGAAAAAGGCTTCAGTCCCACACAGGAACAACTTCTTCAGTGATGCTCAATCACTAGGTTTGGTTTGTGGTTTCGGTGTATGGGGTATTTCCTCACTGATGAGTTACTCTCGAAGGCTCTGAGGAATTTGGGTTGCTCTTATGACAAGTGTCAGTTTCTAACAGAGCAGCCAACCAGCTAGTGGTTGTGGGGGGTGGCTATTTATAGCGTGGGAGCATCCCGACATGATTTGACACTAATGCCCTTAAATAATATGACCGTTGGAGTGGATAAGACCAGTGACTTGGCGTGGTTATCGAAACGGTCGGAATCCTCAACTGTGAGAGTCCTCATGTCACTCATATTCCTCACTTGAGGCTTTTGGTAGGATCAGGCTTGGGTTGAGCATCATGGGGAAATTCATTCCATAGTGTAACTTTGACCCCCTTTAACAGTACGGTGTTCCTATTACTCAAATGCGAAGAAAGTAAAACAGAAAGTGTAAATCTTCATGCTTTAAATTCTTCAGAATGATTTTCTTCAGGAACCACCGGACTTCTCAATATCAGTATCTTCATGAGGAATATCAATTTCATCGCAGATTCCTCGCGATTCATTTCTTCAGCTTCAGACCAATTTCTTCAACTGAAGACATATATTTTTAGGGGTCGATATTCTTCAAATATCTCAAACTCCCCAATGACTTATAGATCCTGTGTATACTCACAAACACATTAGATACTTAACCTATAAGTCTTCAAACCACCAAAATCACTAAGGGGCACTAGATGCACTTACAATGAGCCAACTACCAAATCACGCACTGCCGTGATCTAAAGATATAAGTGAAGCACAAGAGCAAAAGTATCTAGCTCAAAAGATATAAGTGAAGCACTAGAGCAAAAGTATCTAGCTCAAAA
Source organism: Hordeum vulgare subsp. vulgare (assembly GCF_904849725.1). NCBI lineage: Eukaryota > Viridiplantae > Streptophyta > Magnoliopsida > Poales > Poaceae > Hordeum > Hordeum vulgare. Next base: position 563,794,246 of record NC_058519.1, read on the forward strand.
GATATAAGTGAAGCACTAGAGCAAAAGTATCTAGCTCAAAAGATATAAGTGAAGCACTAGAGCAAAAGCTCAAAAGATATAAGTGAAGCACTATGAGCGTTCTAGCAAAATCACGATGAGTGCATGTCTCTCTCTCTCAAAAAGGTATGCAGCAAGGATGATTGTGACACAACAAAAAGAAAAGACTCCTAAGATACAAGACTCTCAAAGCAAAACACATATCATGTGGTGAATAAAAATATAGCTCCAAGTAATGTTACCGATGGATTGAAGACGAAAGAGGGGATGCCTTCCCGGGAATCCCCAAGCTTAGGCTTTTTGGTGTCCTTGAATTGGGCTTGGGATGCCTTGGGAATCCCCAAGATTGAGCTCTTTCCACTCCTTATCTCTTTGTCCATGAGAACGTCACCCAAAACTTGAAAACTTCACAACACAAAACTTAAACAGAAACTTGTGATAACATTAGTACAAGAAAACAAACTACCACTTTTTTTGGTACTCTAGCAAACTTGAATTCCATCTATATTGATGATGGGCTACTATATTCTCACTTTTCCATGGCTAGTACCCCCATAGTAACCATAGTTTCATCAAAACAAGCAACCAACTCAACAAAAAACAGAATCTGTAAAAAACAGACCAGTCTATAGCAATTTGTATACTTCGTATACTTCTGGTACCTCAAAAAATCTGAACAATTACGACGGCCTGGGGAAAAAGCATATCAATCAGCAGCAAAAATAATCAACTCAATAGATCTTCCTGAATAAAAATGAAAAATCATTTCATGAGCGAAACGTTTCTGTCTCTTTCCAGCAGGATCAAACAACCATTACCGAGACTAGTCATAAAGGTTTTGCTTGGCTCAAACACAAAAAGAAACACAAAAAACACAATCACAACAGAATTGTGAAAGTGTGGACGCAACAAAACATAAAGAAAAAGATAAACTCATTGGGTTGCCTCCCAACAAGCGCTATTATTTAACGCCCTTAGCTAGGCATAGAAGCGATAGAATCATGTATCGTCGTCTTTGGTGCTCAAACCATAAGTGGCCCTCATCATGGATTCATAAGGAAATCTTATTTTCTTTCTAGGAAAGTGTTCCATGCCCTTTCTTAAAGTAAATTGAAATCTAATATTCCCTTCCTTCATATCGATGATAGCACCAATTGTCCTTAGGAAAGGTCTACCAAGAATAATAGGGAAAGTAGGATTGCAATCAATGTCAAGCACAATGAAATCCACAGGTACATAGTTCCTATTTGCAATAGTAAGAACATCATTGATCCTTCCCATGGGTTTCTTGACAGTAGAATCAGCAAGATGCAAATTAAGAGAAGACTCTTCAATCTCATTAAAACCGAGAACATCACATAAAGACTTTGGAATCGCAGAAACACTAGCACCCAAATCACACAAAGCATTGCACTCATAGTTTTTGATTTTGATTTTGATGGTAGGTTCCCACTCATCATGAAGCTTTCTAGGGATACAGACTTCCAATTCAAGTTTCTCTTCAAGAGCTTTTATCATAGCTTCGTCGATATGATCGGTAAAGGCTTTGTTTTGGCTATAAGCGCGTGAGAGTTCAACATGGATTGCATCAAAGAAATGCATTCAATCAAGGAGCAACTATCATAATTGGATTCCTTGAAATCCATGGTAGTAATTTCATTACTACTCAAAGTTTTAACGTCTTCTACTCCACTTTTAATGCTTTTATCATCAAGATAGATGGACTCCAAATCCTTGGGGCACTTTTCAACCAAAGTTGATTCATATCCAGCCCCATAATCATTAGGTTTGACACAAGAAAACAAAGATTCAATGGGAGTCACACCAAGCACTTTAAGATCTTCGTGATTCTCATCACGAGAACACGCCTTTTTAAGCCATTCATGTCTAGCACGAATTTGGGCGGTTCTTTCTTGGCTCTCAATCATGGAAACACGCATAGCTTTCAAAGTTTCATCCATGTTGATTTTGGGAGGAGCACATCTAGCTTACAAAGCATCAACATCACAAGAAATCCTATCAACGCTCTTAGCCAAATCGTCAATTTTGAGTAGTTTTTCCTGTATGGACGCATTGAAAATCTTTTGAGAGTTGATGAACTCATTGATATTACTCTCTAGATCAGAGGGTAATCTATCGTAATTTCCATGAGTATTGTTGTAGGAGTTGCCAAAGTTATTAGAGGAGTTACTAGGAAAAGGCCTAGGAACATAGTTTCCTCTAAAGGCATTGTTGTTGCCAAAGTTATTCCTACCAACAAAATTAACGTCCAAGCTAGCGTTGCTACTCTCAATCAAAGAAGACAAAGGCATATCATTAGGATCCAAAGGAGAACTTCTACTAGCAACCAAATTCATTAACTCATCCACGTTAGCACTCAACGAGTTAATTTCTTCTATAGCGTGTACCTTCTTACTAGTAGGTGACCTTTCAGTGTGCCACTGAGAGTAGTTTGTCATGATGTTGTCTAAGAGCTTTGTGGCTTCTCCTAACGTGATTTCCATTAACGTTCCACCTGAGGCGGAGTCCAATATATTTCTAGAAGCGAAATTCAAGCCGGCGTAAAAGATTTGAATAATCATCCAAAGACTCAAGCCATGAGCGGGACAATTTCTAATCATTAATTTCATTCTCTCCCAAGCTTGTGCAACATGTTCATGATCAAGTTCCTTGAAATTCATGATATCATTACGGAGAGAGATGATCTTAGCAGGCGGAAAATACTTGGATATATAAGCATCTTTGCACTTATCCCAAGAATCGATACTATTTTTGGGCAAAGAAGAAAACCAAGTTTTTGCGCGATCTCGCAACGAGAAAGGAAAAATATTCAATTTAATCATGTCATTATCCACATCTTTTTGCTTTTGCATATCGCAAAGCTCAATGAATGTATTGAGATGGGATGCGGCATCTTCACTAGGAAGGCCAGAGAATTGCTCTTTCATAACAAGATTCAGCAAAGCGGCATTGATTTCGTATGATCCGCACTAGTGGCGGGAGCAATCGGAGTACTAATAAAATCATTATTATGAGTATTCGAGAAGTCACAAAGTTTGGTGTTTTCGTTCATGGTGACTTCCACAAGCAAGCAAGCAGAGAAGCAAACAAAAAGCAGGCGAGTTAAAGGGCGAACGAAAATTGCAAATTGGTGAAGTGGGGCAGAGGAAAACGAGAGGCAACTGGCAAACAAAGTAAATGCAAGAGATGAGTTTGCGACACCTACTTGGATGAGTTCTTGACTTGATCTTCCTCCCCGGCAACGACGCCAGAAATTCTTCCGCTACGGCAACAAAAGTCCTTCCCTGGCGCTTAGGAATTCTTCTTGTTACTTCTCTGGTTTGCATCGGTTTTTCCCTTGAAGAGGAAAGGGTGATGCAGCATAGGAGCAGTAAGTATTTCCCTCAGTTTGAGAACCAAGGTATCGATCCAGAAGGAGGGCCGCGTCAAGTCCAAAGTACGTGCGCAAACACAAACAAGCTTGCACCCAACTCTTCAAAGGGGTTGTCAATCCCTTCAAGATTGTTTGCAAAGTGAGATCTGAAGGCGGAAAGAGCAACGAAGTAAAAAGTGTAAGGCTGAAAATATGGTGAGGAGTAGACCCTGGGGGCCATAGTGTTCACTAGAGGCTTCTCTCATAATAGCAAATATCACGGTGGGTGAACGAATTACCGTCGAGCAATTGATAGAAACGCGCAAAGTCATGATGATATCTAAGGCAATGATCATGCATATAGGCATCACATCCGAGACAAGTAGATCGATACTTTCTACATCTACTACTATTACTCCACACATCGACCGCTATCCAGCATGCATCTAGTGTATTGAGTTCATGACGAACAGAGTAACGCTTTAAGCAAGATGACATGATATAGAGGGATAATCTCAAACCAATGATGAAAACCCCATCTTCTTATCCTTGATGGCAACAACATGATGCGTGCCTCGCTACCCCTTCTGTCACTGGGTGAGGTCACCGCACGGTATGAACCCAAAACCAAGCACTTCTCCCATTGCAAGAATCATAGATCTAGTTGGCCAGACAGAACCCACAACTCGAAGAGAATTACAAGGATATGAAATCATGCATAAGAGAGATCAGAAGAAACTCAAATAAGATTCATAGATAATCTGATCATAAATCCACAATTCATCAGATCTCGACAAACACACCGCAAAAGAAGAATACATCGGATAGATCTCCATGAAGATCATGGAGAACTTTGTACTGAAGATCCAAGAGAGAGAAGAAGCCATGTAGTTACTAGCGATGGACCCGTAGGTCAATGGTGAACTACTCACGCATCATCGGAGAGGTCATGGTGTTGATGAAGAAGTCCTCCGTGTCCGAATCCCCCCTCTGGCAGGGCACCAGGACGTGCCCCAGATGGGATCTTGCGGAGACAGAAGCTTGCGACAGCGGAAAAGTGATTGCGATCGTCTCTTGATTTTTTGGGAATATTTGGGAATATATAGGCACAAGATCTAGGTCAGGGGTGTTGGGAACGTCGCATGGGAAACAAAATTTTTCCTACGCGCACGAAAACCTATCATGGTGATGTCCATCTACGAGAGGTTATTTTCGATCTACGTACCCTTGTAGATCGCACAGCAGAAGCGTTAATAAAAGCGGTTGATGTAGTGGAACGTCCTCATGTCCCTCTATCCGCCCCGCAAATGTTCCCACGAACCGTCCAGCGATCCGTCCCACGATCCGCTCCGATCTAGTGCCGAACGGACGGCACCTCCGCGTTCAGCACACGTACATCTCGACGATGATCTCGGCCTTCTTGATCCAGCAAGAGAGACGGAGAGGCAGATGATTTCTCCGGCAGCGTGACGGCGCTCCGGAGGTTGGTGGTGATCTAATGTCAGCAGGGCTCCGCCCGAGCTCCGCAAAAACGCGATCTAGAGGAAAAACCGTGGAGGTATGTGGTCGGGCTGCCGTGGAAAAGTTGTCTCAAATCAGCCCTAAAGTCTTCGTATATATAGGTGGGAGGGGAGGGGCCTTGCCTTGGGGCTCAAGGAGCCCCAAGGGGTTCGGCCGAAGCAAGGGGGGAAGTCCTCCCCTTCCAATCCTAGTCCAACTAGGATTGGAAGGTGGAGTCCTTCTCCACTTTCCCACTTCCCTTTTTTTTCTCTTTTCTCTTTGATTTTCTTTCTCCTGCGCATAGGGCTCCTTGGGCTATCCAACCAGCCCACTAAGGGCTGGTGTGGCACCCCTAAGGCCTATGGGCTTCCCCCGGGTGGGTTGGCCCCTCCAGATGAACATCCGGAACCCATTCGTCATTCCCGGTACATTCCCGGTAACTCCAAAAACCTTCCGGTAATCAAATGATGTCATCCTATATATCAATCTTCGTCTTCGGACCATTCCGGAAACCCTCGTGATGTCCGTGATCTCATCAGGGACTCTTAACAACATTCGGTAACCAACCATATAACTCAAATACGCATAAAACAACGTCGAACCTTAAGTGTGCAGACCCTGCGGGTTCGAGAACTATGTAGACATGACCCGAGGGACTCCTCGGTTAATATCCAATAGCGGGACCTGGATGCCCATATTGGATCCTACATATTCTACGAAGATCTTATCGTTTGAACCTCAGTGCCAAGGATTCACATAATCCCGTATGTCGTTCCCTTTGTCCTTCAGTATGTTACTTGCCCGAGATTCGATCGTCAGTATCCGCATACCTATTTCAATCTCGTTTACCGGCAAGTCTCTTTACTCGTTCCGTAATACAAGATCCCGCAACTTACACTAAGTCACGTTGCTTGCTAGGCTTGTGTGTGATGTTGTATTATCGAGTGGGCCCCGAGATACCTCTCCGTCACACGAAGTGACAAATCCCAGTCTTGATCCATACTAACTCAACGGACACCTTCGAAGATACCTGTAGGGCATATTTATAGCCGCCCAGTTACGTTGTGACATTTGATACACACAAGGTATTCCTCCGGTGCCAGTGAGTTATATGATCTCATGGTCATAGGAACAAATACTTGACACGCAGAAAAACAGTAGCAACAAAATGACACGATCAACATGCTACGTTCATTAGTTTAGGTCTAGTCCATCACATGATTCTCCTAATGATGTGATCCCTTTATCAAGTGACAACACTTGCCTATGGTCAGGAAACCTTGACCATCTTTGATCAACGAGCTAGTCAACTAGAGGTTTACTAGGGACAGTGTTTTGTCTATGTATCCACACAAGTATTGTGTTTCCAATCAATACAATTATAGCATGGATAATAAACGATTATCATGAACAAAGAAATATAATAATAAATAATTTATTATTGCCTCTAGGGCATATTTCCAACAGTCTCCCACTTGCACTAGAGTCAATAATCTAGTTCACATCACCATGTGATTCTAACGAGTCCAACACCCATATAGTTCTGGGGTCTGATCACGTCTTGCTCTTGAGAGAGGTTTTAGTCAACGATTCTGAAAACTTTAAGATTCGTGTGTTCTTTACAAATCTTTATGTCATCTTTATAGATGCCGCTACTATGTGCTATTCGGAAATACTCCAAATATCTACTCTACTATACGAATCCGTTTCACTACTCACAGTTATTCAGATTAGTGTCAAAGCTTGCATCGACGTAACCCTTTACTACGAAATCTTTAACCACCTCCATTACCGAGAAAAAATCCTTAGTACATTAGTTACTAAGGATAACTTTAACCGCTGCTAGTGATTCAATCATGGATCACTCTCTGTACCTCTCAACAGACTTGAGGCAAGGCACACATCAGGTGCGGTACTCAGCATGGCATACTTCAGAGTCTACGGCTAAGGCATAGAAGATGACCTTCGTCTATTCTCTTTATTCTGCCGTGTTCGGGTTTTGAGTCTTACTCAAATTCACACCTTACAACACAGTCAAGAACTCCTTCTTTGCTGATCTATTTTGAACTCCTTCAAAACCTTGTCAAGGCATGCATCTTGTTGAAACTTCTATTAAGCGTTTCGATCTATCCATAGATCTTGATGCTCAACGTTCAAGTAGCTCAATCTAGGTATTCCTTTGAAAAACTCCTTTCAAACAACCTTTTATGCTTTACAGAAATTCTACATTACTTCTGATCCACAATATGTCAACCACATATACTTATCAGAAATTCTATAGTGCTCCCACTCACTTCTTTGGAAATACAAGTTTCTCATAAACCTTGTACAAACCCAAAATCTTTGATCATCTCATCAAAGTGTATTTTCCAACTCTGAGATGCTTGCACGAGTCCATTGAAGGATCGCTGGAGCTTGCATACTTGTTAGTATCCTTAGGATCGGCAAAACATTCTGATTGTACCTCATAGAATCTTTCCTCAAGGAAACAATGTTTTGACTTCCTATGTGCAATATTTCACAAATAATGCAGCAACTACTAACATAATTCCAATAGACTTTTCAGCATTGCTATGAGTGAGAAAGTCACATCATATTCAACTCTTTGATCTTGTCGAAAAACATCTTTGCGACAAGTCGAGCTTTTCTTAATAGTGACTTATCACCATCATCGTCTGTCTTCCTTTTAAAGATCCATCTTTACTTAATAGTCCTACGACCATCAAGTTCTTTCCAAAGTCTATACTTTGTTCTCACATACGGATTCTCTCTCGGATTTCATGGCCTCCAGCCATTTGTCGGAATCCGGGCCCACCATTGCTTCTCCATAACTCGTAGGTTCATTGTTGCTCAACAACATGACCTCCAAGACAGGGTTACTGTACCACTATGTAGCTGTACGCGACCTTTGTCGACCTACGAGGTTTGTAGTAACTTGATGCGAAGCTCTAATGATCACTATCATCAGCTTCCACTTCAATTGGTGTAGGCGCCACAGGAACAACTTCCTGCACCCTCCTACACACTGGTTGAAGTGACGGTTCAATAACCTCATCAAGTTCCACCACTCTCCCACTCAACTCTTTCAAGAGAAACCTTTCCTCGAGAAAGGATCCGTTTCTAGAAACAAACACTTTGCTTCCAGATCTGAGATAGGAGATGTATCCGACTGTTTTGGATATCTTATGAAGATGCTTTCATCCGCTTTGGTTTCGAGCTTATTAGACTGAAACCTTTTTCACATAAGCATCGCAGCCCCAAACTTTCAAGAAACGACATCTTAGATTTCTCTAAACCTCAGTCTATACTATGTCATCTCAACGGAAATACGCGGTGCCCTATTTAAAGTGAATGCAGTTGTCTCTAATGCATAACCCATAATCGATAGTGGTAATTCGATAAGAGACATCATAGTATGCACCATATCAAATAGGGCATGGCTATGACGTTCAGACACATCATCACACTATGGTGTTCCAGGTGGCATGAACTGCGAAACAATTTCCACATTGTCTTAACTGCGTACCAAAACTCGTAACTCAGATATTCATTTCTATGATCATATCGTAGACAGTTTATCCTCTTGTTACGACGAACTTCACTCTGAAACAGAATTTGAACTTTTCAATATTTTAGACTTTGTGATTCATCAAGTAAATACTCCTGTATCTACTCAAATCGTCAGTGAAGTAAGAACATAACGATATCCACTGCGTGCCTTAGCACTCATTGGACTCCACACATCAAAAATGTATTACTCCCAACAAGTTACTCTGTTGTTTCATGTGGCATGTTTTGCATGTCTCAAGTGATTCAAAATCAAGTGAGTCCAAACGATCCATCTCTCATGGAGTTTCTTCATGCATTTATACCAACAAGTATCGTTTTCATGTGTCAAATGTTTCAAAAATGAGTGAGTACAAAGATCCATCAGCATGGAGCTTTACATGCATTTTATACCAACATGACTCAAGTGGTAGTGCCACAACTAAGTGGTACTATCATTATTACTTTATATCTTTTGGCACTAATATTATGAACATGTGTATCACTATGATCGAGATTCAATAAACCATTGAGGGTAATTACTCAAGCAAATAGAACAACTATTATTCTCTTTAAATGAATAATCGTATTGCAATAAACACGAGCCAATCATGTTCATGCTCAATGCAAACACCAAATAACAATTATTTAGGTTTTACCACCAATCCCGATGATAGAGAGAGCGTGCGACGTTTGATCACATCGACCTTGGAAACACTTCCAACACTTATCGTCACCTCACCTCTAGCTAGTATCCGTTTATACCGTAGCTTTCATTTCGTGTTACTAATCACTTAGCAACCGAACCGGTATCCAATACCCTCGCGCTACTAGGAGTACTAGTAAAGTACACATCAACATCATGTATATCAAATATACTTCTTTCGACTTTGCCAGCCTTCTTATCTACCAAGTATCTAGAGTTGCTCCGCCTCAGTGACCGTTCCCCTCATAACAGAAGCACTTAGTCTCGGGCTTGGGTTTAATCTTGGGTCTCTTCATTAGTGCAGCAACTGTTTTGCCGTTTCACGAAGTATCCCTTCTGGCCCTTGCCTTTCTCGAAACTTAGTGGTTTTACCAACCATCAACTATTGATGTTCCTTCTTGATTTCTACTTTCGCAGTGTCAAACATCGCGAATCTCTCAAGGATCATTGTATCTATCCTTGATATGTCATAGTTCATCACAAAGCTATCACATCTTGGTGGCAGTGACTTTGGAGAACCATCACTATCTCATCTAGAAGATTAACTCCCACTTGATTCAAGCGATTGTCGTACTCAGACGATCTAAGCACACGCTCAACGATTGAGCTTTTGTCCTTTACTTTGTGGACAAAGAATCTTGTCGGAGGTCTCATACCTCTCAACAAGGGCACAAGCATGAAATCACAGTTTCATCTCTTTAGAACATCTCTTATGTTCCGTGACGTCTCAAAACATCTTCGGCGCCTTGCTTCTAAGCCATTGAGTATTTTGCACTGAACTATCGCGTAGTCATCAGAAACGTGTATGTCGGATGTTCACAACATCCACAGACGACGCTCGAGGTGCACCACACCGAGTGGTGCATTAAGGACATAAGCCTTCTGCGTAGCAACGAGGACAATCCTCAGTTTTACACACTAAGTCCGCAAAGTTGCTACTATCAACTTTCAACTAAATTTTCTCTAGGAACATATAATAAACAGTAGAGCTATAGCGCAAGCTACATCGTAATTTGCAAAGACCATTAGACTATGTTCATGAAAATTAGTTCAATTAATCATATTACTTAAGAACTCCCACTCAAAAAGTACATCTCTCTAGTCATTTGAGTGGTACATGATCCAAATCCACTATCTCAAGTCCGATCATCACGTGAGTCGAGAATAGTTTCAGTGGTAAGCATCTCTATGCTAATCATATCTCCTATATGATTCATTCTCGACCTTTCGGTCTCATGTGTTCCGAGGCCATGTCTGCACATGCTAGGCTCGTCAAGCTTAACCCGAGTGTTCCGCGTGTGCAACTGTTTTGCACCCGTTGTATGTGAACGTTGAGTCTATCAACCCGATCATCACGTGGTGTCTCGAAACGATGAACTCTTGCAACGGTGCACAGTCGGGGAGAACACAATTTCGTCTTGAAATTTTAGTGGGAGATCACCTCATAAAGCTACCATCGTTCTAAGCAAGATAAGGTGCATAAAGGATTAACATCACATGCAATTCATAAGTGACATGATATGGCCATCATCATGTGCTTCTTGATCTCCATCACCAAAGCACCGTCACGATCTTGTCACCGGCGTCACACCATGATCTTCATCAACGTGTCGCCATTGAGGTTGTCGTGCTACTCATGCTATTACTACTAAAGCTACATCCTAGCAATATAGTAAACGCATCTGCAAGCACAAACGTTAGTTAAAAGACAACCCTATGGCTCCTGCTGGTTGCCGTACCATCGACGTGCAAGTCGATATTAACTATTACAACATGATCATCTCATACATCCAATACATCACATCACGTCATTGGCCATATCACATCACAAGCATACCCTGCAAAAACAAGTTAGACGTCTTCTAATTGTTGTTGCATGTTTTACATGGTGACCATGTGTATCAAGTAGGATCGCATCTTACTTACGCAAACACCACAACGGAGATATATGAATTGCTATTTAACCTCATCCAAGGACCTCCTCGGTCAAATCCGATTCAACTAAAGTTGGAGAAACCGACACTCGCCAGTCATCTTTGAGCAACGGGGTTGCTCGTAGCGATGAAACGAGTCTCTCGTAAGCGTACGAGTAATGTCGGTCCGAGCCGCTTCGATCCAATAATACCGCGGAATCAAGAAAAGACTAAGGAGGGCAGTAAATCGCACATCACCGCCCACAAAAACTTTTGTGTTCTACTCGAGATAACATCTACGCATGAACCTGGCTCATGATGCCACTGTTGGGAACGTCGCATGGGAAACAAAAAGTTTCCTACGCGCACGAAAACCTATCATGGTGATGTCCATCTACGAGAGGGGATTTCCGATCTACGTACCCTTGTAGATCACACAGCAGAAGCATTAATAAACGCGGCTGATGTAGTGGAACGTCCTCACATCCCTCGATCCGCCTCGCGAACTGTCCCAAGAACCGTCCCGCGATCTGTCCCACGATCCGCTCCGATCTAGTGCCGAACGGACGGCACCTCTGCGTTCAGCACACGTACAGCTCGATGATGATCTCGGCCTTCTTGATCTAGCAAGAGAGACGGAGAGGTAGATGAGTTCTCCGGCAGAGTGACGACGCTTCGGAGGTTGGTGGTGATCTAATCTCAGCAGGGCTCCGCCCGAGCTCCGCAAAAACGTGATCTAGAGGAAAAAAACCGTGGAGGTATGTGGTCGGGCTGCCGTGGAAAAGTTGTCTCAAATCAGACCTAAAACCTCCGTATATATAGGTGGGAGGGGAGGGGCCTTGCCTTGGGGCCCCAAGGGGTTCGTCCGAAGCAAGGGGGGAAGTCCTCCCCTTCCAATCCTAGTCCAACTAGGATTGGAAGGTGGAGTCGTTCTCCACTTTCCCACTTCCCCTTTTTTTTCTCTTTTCTCTTTGATTTTCTTTCTCCAGCGCATAGGGCTTCTTGGGCTGTCCCGCCAGCCCACTAAAGGCTGGTGTGGCACCCCTAAGGCCTATGGGCTTCCCCCGGGTGGGTTGGCCCCTCCTGGTGAACATCCGGAACCCATTCGTCATTCCCGGTAACTCCGTAAACCTTCCGGTAATCAAATGAGGTCATCCTATATATCAATCTTGGTCTCCGGACCATTCCGGAAACCCTCGTGACGTCCGTGATCTCATCCGGGATTCCGAACAACATTCGGTAACCAACCATATAACTCAAATACGCATAAAACAACGTCGAACCTTAAGTGTGCAGACCCTGCGGGTTCGAGAACTTTGTAGACATGACCCGAGGGACTCCTCGGTCAATATCCAATAGCGGGACCTGGATGCCCATATTGGATCCTACATATTCTACGAAGATCTTATCGTTTGAACCTCAGTGCCAAGGATTCATATAATCCCGTATGTCATTCCCTTTGTCCTTCGGTATGTTACTTGCCCGAGATTTGATAGTCAGTATCCGCATACCTATTTCAATCTCGTTTACCGGCAAGTCTCTTTACTCGTTCCGTAATACAAGATCCCGCAACTTACACTAAGTCACATTGCTTGCAAGGCTTGTGTGTGATGTTGTATTACCGAGTGGGCCCCGAGATACCTCTCCGTCACACGGAGTGACAAGTCCCAGTCTTGATCCATACTAACTCAACGGACACCTTCGGAGATACCTGTAGAATATCTTTATAGCCACCCAGTTACGTTGTGACTTTTGATACACACAAGGTATTCCTTCGGTGGCAGTGAGTTATATGATCTCATGGTCATAGGAACAAATACTTGACACGCAGAAAAACAGTAGCAACAAAATGACACGATCAACATGTTACGTTCATTAGTTTGGGTATAGTCCATCACATGATTCTCCTAATGATGTGATCGCGTTATCAAGTGACAAAACTTGCCTATGGTCAGGAAACCTTGACCATCTTTGATCAACGAGCTAGTCAACTAGAGGCTTACTAGGGACAGTGTTTTGTCTATGTATCCACACAAGTATTGTGTTTCCAATCAATACAATTATAGCATGGATAATAAACGACTATCATGAACAAAGAAATATAGTAATAACTAATTTATTATTGCCTCTAGGGCATATTTCCAACAAGGGGACCTCCAGGGGCCCCACAAGCCTGGATGGCGCGGCCCCCCTGGCCGCGGGGTGGGGGCTTGTGGGCCCCTGGGGCTCTTCTGGCTTGGCTCCCCAGTTCTCCGATCTTCTTCCGTTCCAAAAAAAATCTTTTCGGGGATTTTCTTCCATTTGGACTCCGTTTCAAAATCTCCTCTGAAAGGGGTCAAAAACATGGAAAAAACAGGAACTGACACTTGGCGCTGAGTTAATAAGTTAGTCCCAGAAAATAAAAAAAAGTATGCAAAACATCCAAAGTTTGACAAGATAATAGCATGATACCATCAAAAATTATAGATACGTTGGAGACGTATCAAGGTGTGATAAGACAATTCCCAATGAAACCATATAAATGCATGCATCTTTGTCAACATAAAGTGTCTGCTCTTTTCAGGATAGAAAGAAGTAGGTTTTACTGACACAACATAAAAGTAAAAGATTGGCCCTTTTCAGAGGGCAGTATGGAAAACTCATGTGCTAGAGCTTTAAGGGAGTTTGAAAGCAACAGGATTGTAAACAAGCTTTTGAGAGGTGCATAATTTGTCAACGAATGCTAGCAGATAACCCAATACTTCTCATGCTGGACAAGTTTTGAGGAACGACTCCCAAAGTGGGGACGATCACATACCCTTAGTCTCCTTTGTTTATCACTACCAAAGTTTTCTGATTTCTCATCAACAAAGGGTGAAGGAGGTTTTGTTTGTTGTTATTATCTTTTGCGAGCTGGGCGCGCTCATGCCAGTCCCTCCTCGTATTAGGGGTTCATAGATCACATGCAAACCCAAGATAAAACTTGTCCAGTATGAGAAGATCATGAATTACCTACTACTTCCTCATGAGCTAAAGGAGAGGCACAAAACAGGGTGTAATATTTGAAGCTTTAAAGATAGCACATGAGTAATATACTTTAGGAGTGGCGGTGAAATACCACGTAAAGGGAAGGTATGTGGACTCTTGGGAAGGTTGAGGTTTCAAGGTACGGATGCACAAGCAGTATTCCCGCGTAGTAAATGGGTTGGCTAGCAAAGGCTTTTAAGAGCAGACAAATAATGTTGACTTGGATGCAAAACAATATAAAGTTTAACATAAAGAATTGGCATAAAACATCAAGTTGTCTTCCTTGTCAGCATAACACTTCAAGCATAAGAATATAAAGGTTTTGGCTATGTCGTTACTAGAAAAACTCATGCTTGTTGTTATGACCAATGCTATGTTTGCCAAGATTAAATAAAGTTTTCAAAGCCATACCTGATATGTAAGATCAATACTCCCATAAGAATCAACATATAAGATCGATTGCGTGAAGAGAATACCAAGTGCACCAAAGAAACCAATAAACTTCTCATTAATATTCCATCATAGACACTGCACGCTCATAGATACAAACTCTCCACAAAGGTGTGATAGACCTCAATGCAAACACCTATTTCATAAGATAACTTCCCTAGACATGATACGACACTAAACTTGACCAAAAATAAGTAAAGGATAAAAATAAATATACCGGGCACTCCCCCAAGCTTGGAACAAGCTAAGGAATGCCATTACCCATGAAGATTTTACTCTTCATCCTACTTGTTGTTCTTCAAGTCCGCTATTATGCGCCGAAGAGTTTAATTTTCAGCTTCCAGTATGGCCACCTGTACTTTAAGCACACATAAGTCTTCACAGAATTGGTTAGTGATTCTGTAAGCTTTGTGTATAGTAGATGATACAGGTGGAGCTCCTGGTGGAGCGGCAATTTATGGAAGGTTCAGAGAAATATCATGTTGAGGGTTAATAAACCCCACGAGGATGGGGTTGTTGGAGCTGGATCCTCATGATGAAGGATCTCCTTCTTGCTGGGTGGTAACCGTCTTGACTTCCTCTCTGACGAAGTGCTCCATCTCCACTTGTCTTGTGGCTATCTCTTCATTGGTAGCCCATCCGGTGACCTTCCCTTGGTTGATATCTTGCTGGACACAACGCAGACGACGACCCGTGTAGTCTTCCCCGCTTGAGTCGCAAGAAGACATCTTGAACAATAGCTTCTTAGCCTCGCAAAAAAAGATCGAAAGAGAAAACGCATGGAATCGCAAGATACAAAACCGGGACAATCCGAGAAAATATATAGGAAATATTTCTGCACTGAAAGGAAGGTAACAAGCCAAAGTGGAGTCCGAGACGGGCTGCAGGTTGTCCAGGCGGCCTCCTGGCATGGCCAGGGGCCAGCCCGCGCTAGTAGGTTGCCTGGGTGACCTGGAGCTCCTCTCCGGCTCCGCTTCGGCTCAGAATTTTCCTAATTTCGCAAAAACGCATAATACGAAACTTTCATTGATGTTCGTGAAGTTTTCTTACCGTATTTCATACCTTCTCTTATTCTGCTTCTGCGAGTGTCTGATACAGTGTTGCAATATGTTCTTCGTGAGTTGCTACCTGTATCACATCCACCTCTACATTGATGGGGTCACCAGCCATGTAATGCTTG
This sequence comes from Hordeum vulgare subsp. vulgare, assembly GCF_904849725.1. Lineage (NCBI taxonomy): Eukaryota > Viridiplantae > Streptophyta > Magnoliopsida > Poales > Poaceae > Hordeum > Hordeum vulgare. The sequence goes on from NC_058519.1 coordinate 563,809,938, forward strand.
AGTCTTTGCTCATTCACAACATGTAGTTTTGTGCCTTCAAAATTATTAATCTTGGTTGCACCGGAGCGGTAGACTTCTTCGATATGGTACGGTCCTTCCCACTTGGAAAGTTATTTACCTGGAGAAAACCTGAAATGAGATCTATACAACAAAACTTTGTCACCAACATTAAATTCACGTTTCAAAATTCTCTTGTCATGCCACTTCTTTACCTTTTCTTTGATCATTTTTGCGTTCTCGTAAGCTTCACTTCTCCACTCATCTAGAGAAGTCAAGTTCATGAGACGCTTTTCACCAGCAAGCTTTGGATCAACATTAAGCTCTCTAACAGCCCAGGAAGCTTTGTGCTAACTCTAGAGGTAGATGGCATGCCTTTCCATAAACCATCTTATACGGAGACATTCCCATGGGATTTTTGTAAGTAGTTCTATACGCCCACAAGGCATCTCCTAACTTATTGGACCAGTCCTTCCTAGAACTGTTCACTGTCTTTTGCAAGATCAACTTGATCTCTCTATTTGTGAGCTCAACTTGCCCACTTGTTTGAGGATGGTATGGTCAAGCAATTCTATGATTAACATCATATTTGGCTAGAGCTTTTCTAAAAGCACCGTGTGTAAAATGTGATCCTCTGTCGGTCATGAGGTACCTAGATACACCAAACCTAGGGAAGATTACATCCTTGAGCATTTTCAAAGATGTCTTATGATCGGCACTTTCAGTGGGGATTGCTTGAACCCACTTGGTCACATAATCTACAGCTACTAAGATGTGAGTGTACTTGTGTGAAGGAGGTAAAGGACCCATAAAATCAAAACCCCAGCAATCAAAAGGCTCAATGACTAGCGAATAATTCATAGGCATCTCATTCCTCTTACTAATATTACCAACTCTCTCGCACTTACCATAGGATAAAACGTAATTTCTAGCATCTTTAAAGAGAGTAGGCCAATAAAAACCTGATTGGAGAACCTTGTGTGCGGTCCTCTCACCGGCATGATGTCCTCCATAAGGACTGCTATGACATTGTCTCAAGATATCCTTCTGCTCATGCTCCGGTATGCATGTCCTCAAATTTACATTCGCACCTTCTCTAAAAAGATGTGGGTCATCCCAAAAGTAATACCTCAAGTCATGGAAGAACTTCTTCCGCTGTTGGAATGTTAAACCTGGAGGCAAAAACTTTGCAACAATAAAGTTAGCATAATCTGCATACGATGGATCTAAATTAGATTTCACCTGTAAAACAACTAATTGTTCGTTAGGAAAACTATCATTGACCGGAATAGGATCATGTGGTATGTCCTCCATCCTTGAAAGGTTGTCTGCTACAGGGTTGTGTGCTCCTTTCCTATCAACAATCTGCATATCAAATTCTTGAAGAAGAAGGACCCATCTGATAAGCCTTGGTTTGGCGTCCTTCTTTTCCATAAGATACTTAATGGCAGCATGATCAATATGAATAATGATTTTAGAATCAACAATGTAAGGCCTAAACTTATCACAAGCAAACACTACCGCTGAAAATTCTTTCTCAATAGTAGCGAAATTCTTTTGAGCAGTGTCAAGGGTTTTGCTAGCGTAATGGATAACATTCAATTTCTTATCAATTCTTTGTCCTAACAGAGCTCCTACAACAAAATCACTAGCATCAGGCATAATTTCAAAAGGCAAATTCCAATCAGGTGGTTGGACTATAGGGGCGGTTATTAAGTCTTTCTTAAGAACTTCGAAGGCTTCCTTACAATCTTCATCAAACACAAAAGGAATATCCTTCTGGAGAAGATTAGTAAGGGGTTTCAAAGTTTTAGAAAAGTCTTTAATGAATCTCCTATACAAACCAACATGACTGTGGAAACTACGTATACCTTTGATGTCTTTTGGATAACGCATTCTCTCGATTGCTTCAATGTTTGCCCTGTCCACCTCGAGTCCTCTTTCAGAAATCTTGTGGCCAAGAACAATTCCCTCATTTACCATGAAGTGGCACTTCTCCCAGTTGAGTACCAAGTTCGTCTCCTCACATATCTGCAAAACTTTATTAAGGTTGTGGAGACAATTGTCAAACGAGGTTCCATAGACGGAGAATTCGTCCATGAAGACGTCCACAATTTCCTCACAAAAACCATGAAAGATAGCGGACATACACCTTTGAAAAGTAGCAGGAGCATTGCATAAACCAAAATGCATACATCTATAAGCATAAGTACCAAAGGGGCAAGTAAAAGTGGTCTTCTCTTGATCGACAATATTAACATGAATTTGAGAGAAGCCAGAGTACCCATCAAGATACAAAAACTGAGTGTTTTTGGATAACCTTTCAAGCATTTGGTCGATAAATGGCAGGGGGTTGTGGTCCTTTCTGGTGGCCTTGTTCAGCTTCCTGTAATCAATACACATTCTATATCCAATAATAATTCTTTGAAGTATTAGTTCATTCTTATCATTAGGAACCATAGTCGTACCTCCTTTCTTGGGAACACAATGTACTGTACTTACCCACTTACTATCAGCTATAGGGTAGATAATACTTGCGGCTAGAAGTTTGAGGATTTTGGTCCTCACAACATCCTTCATCTTCGGGTTTAACCGTCGTTGATGATCAACAACTGGTTTAGCATCAGGCTCAAGATTGATAGTATGCTGACAAATAGATGGACTAATACCCTTAAGATCATCAAGGGTATAACCAATAGCGCCTCAGTGTTTATGAAGGACTTCCAATAATCGCTCTTCTTCATATCCTGAAAGGTTAGAATTGATAATAACAGGATATATTTTATTTTCATCTAAATAAGCATACTTAAGCGTACTGGGAACAAGTTTAAGATCAAACATCGGGTCTTCTTTTGGTTTCAATAAAATTCCCAAAGGTTCAACCGGAAGGTTGTGCTTCAGGATAGCAGGTTGTCTCAAGAATATATCATCTACCTCATTCCTTTCCTGCATATGCATATCATTCTAGTGGTTTTCCATAAATTGCTACAAAGGATCGTTAAGAGGAATAGCAATAGAAGCAATCTCTTCAATAATTTTATCATTACTAGGTAGATCAGTACCGCGAGTTTGCTTCGAGAATTTAGAATAGTTAAATTCATATGGCTCACCATTAAATTCAACAGATACTTTTCCTTTCCTGCAATCTATAATAGCTCCAGAAGTTTTGAGAAAAGGCCTACCAAAGATAATAGGGCAAAAACTATCTTGTACTGAACCAAGTACTAGAAAGTCGGTAGGATATTTTACCTTTCCACATAGAACTTCAACATCTTGCACAATTCCAATAGAAGAGATATTTTCTTTATTTGCAAGATGAATTGTAACATCAACTTCTTCAATTTCACATGGTAGAATCTCATTCATGATCTCTTGATGAAGTGAAAAAGGAATAACACTAGCACTGGATCCCAAATCACATAGCCCATAATAGTTATGATCCCCTATTTTAACAGATACAACTGGAGTACCTGAAATTGGGCCTTTATTCTTGGCTGTAACAAGGTTAGTGGAGACAACACAAAATTTATATTGGAATCCTCAATATTACCAGTAACAAGATCCTTGACTAATGCAACTTGAGGATCGACTTTAATCAGGTCCCCAAGCTCATTAGTCGTTCTTTCACTTTTATTCAGGATGCGTGTGACAAAAGAATGCTCCCTCATCCTTGCGGGAAAAGGGGGCTTTTCATATTCAACTGCAGGCAAGATAGGGTGAACAACATTAATATCAACAGGTAATTCCTTAAAAGGTTTATGGTGTTGATCCTCTTTCTTCTGAGAAGAGTCAATATGAGAGGCAAAGTCTTTGCAAAAATCAATTAGAAGCTGGGAATCAAGACCAATCTTAGCACAAAAGGTATTGAAGTAATCAAGTTTCACATAGCTCTCAATGTAATCATGTTCATAATTTATAACGGGTTCAATACCTTTATCAATCTCCCAGTCTTCAGTGTTCTTCTTGATCCTTTCAATAAGATCCCATTTAGCTTCAGTGCTTTTGTTGGAGAATGCCCCACTAGAGGAAGCATCAAGCATCTCTTTATATTGACGAGAAAACCTTGCATTAAAATTTGTAAGAATTATTTATTTGGAGAGCTCATGATTGGGATATTTTAGCATTAAGGATTTCAATCTCCCGCAAGCTTGAGCGATGCTTTCTTCGTCACAAGACCAAAATTTATAAATATAATTGTTGTCTTGATGTATTTGATGAAGAGGATAAAACTTTGCATAAAAGAGAGGCATAAGATCAGTAAATGAGAGTCATCAAGAATCCTATACCAATCCAAAGCCTTATCTTTTAATGATAGAGAGAATAACTTTCTCATGACAAAATCCATCGATATACGTGCGAGCTTAAATAAGGAACATAGTTGTGAAAGATATAGCAAGTGTTCACCTGGATGTCTATCTCCTGCATATCGATTAGCCAAAACAAAATCAATAATACCAGTTGGTATTTTAAAAGGCACAATTTCAGTAGGTGGGGGAGGCCTCTCCACCACAATAGCGTTGGGGCGGTTCCCCACAAGCAACAAACCAAGAGTAGAGTTGTCCATAGGGACAAAAAGTGGAAACACTAGTACAAAAATAGCACGTACAGTGTAAAGGTTTACTTACCAATTTCACTTACCAATAGCTCTACACTCCCCGGCAACGGCGCCGGAAAATGGTCTTGATGACCCACAAGTGTAGGGGATCTATCGTAGCCTTTTCAATAAGTAAGAGTGTCGAACCCAACGAGGAGAAGAAGGTATTGACAAGTGATCTTGAGCAAGGAATAACTACAAGTACTGAAAGGTAGCTTTTTATGGGTTTTCTAGTATAAGCAACAAGGAAATAAATGCAAGTAGTAAAGTAAATCGTGCCAAGGTGCAGCAAGTGGACCAATCCTTTTGAACACAAAGGTTAAGCAAAGGGACTAAACTTATGAAGACAAAATCCTGAGGACACACGGGAGAGATAGTCAAGTGCTTTCATCATATTCCGTATGGTACTATGTTTTGTATTGACAAGTGTTATGTGGGTGGATCTTAACTAGTGCACCATCTAGGATAAGACAAGTACACTCTTATGATTAATCCCTCTTGCAAGCATCCGCAAATACAAGAGATAAATTAAGGCAAAGCCTAACCATAACAATAAGCTTTAGGATCCAATACTCCCTCATGCAAAAGTATGCAAACTGGGGTTCAGGTTTCTGTCACTCCGGCAACCCACCATAAGCATTCTTTATACATGATGCATTCCTGTAGGTCCTTAAAAAGGCGAAGTGTTATGTAGCCGACGTTCACATAACACCACTAGAATAATAACACCATAACTTAAATATCAATCAACACATATTACTTAAACATCATATGACTACTAGCATCTAGACTTTTCCCATGTCCCCAAGAACTAATGGAACTACTCACAAGACATAAAAGAGATCATGATCAGAGGTGATGAAAATATGATTAAAAATCTGGTCATAACAATAATCCTCAAACAAAACTCAATAGCATTCACCACAAAAGAGTAATCAACACCGGTAAAGTAGATGGGATGAATAGTGCAAGGTACAACTCCGATTGCAATGGTGAAGTAGATGGGATGAAGGTGGAGATGGTGCTAGTGTTGGTGATGATGGTGATGATGATCTCGATGATGCCCGTGACGATGGTGATGACGATGAGGACGATCTCCCCTTCCGGGAGGAGTTCTCCCCGGTGGAATGTGCCCGCCGGAAAGGTCTTTTCTTCTGTGTAGATTTCCACCATGGAGCGGCGGCGGAATCGCGAAAACACATATGTCCCCCGGAATTTTTAGGTCAAGAGGGACATATAGGCCAAAGGAGAGTGCACAGTCGGGGAGAACACAATTTCGTCTTGAAATTTTAGTGAGAGATCACCTCATAATGCTACCGTCGTTCTAAGCAAAATAAGGTGCATAAAAGGATTAACATCACATGCAATTCATAAGTGACATGATATGGCCATCATCTTGTGCTTCTTGATCTCCATCACTCAAGCACCAGCATGATCTTCTTGTCATCGGCGCCACACCGTGATCTCCATCATCATGATCTCCATCAGTGTGTCACCATCGAGGTTGTCATGCTATCTATGCTATTACTACTAAAGCTACGACCTAGCAATATAGTAAACACATCTGCAAACACAAACGTTAGTTTAAAGACAACCCTATGGCTCTTGCCGGTTGCCGTAGCATTGACGTGCAAGTCGATATTAACTATTACAACATGATCATCTCATACATCCAATATATCACATCACATCATTGGCCATATCATATCACAAGCATACCCTGCAAAAACAAGTTAGACGTCCTCTAATTTGTTGTTGCATGTTTTACGTGGCTGCTATGGGTATCTAGTATGATCGCATCTTACTTACGCAAAAACCACAACGGAGATGTGCAAATTTCTATTTAACCTCTCCAAGGATCGCCTCGGTCAAAACCAATTCAACTAAAGTTGGAGAAACAGGCATCTGCCAGTCATCTTTATGCAACGAGGTTGCATGTCAATCGATGAAACCAGTCTCTCGTAAGCGTACGAGTTATGTCAGTCCAGGCCGCTTCAATCTAACAATACCGCCGAATCAATAAAAGACTAAGGAGGGCAGAAAATCGAACACCACCGTCCAGAAAACCTTTTGTGTTCTACTCGAGATAACATCTACGCATGAACCTAGCTCATGATGCCACTGTTGGCGAACCTATCATGGTGATGCCCATCTACGAGTGGAGATTAGATCTACGTACCCTTGTAGATCACACAGCAGGAAGGGTTAAGAAACGCGGTTGATGTAGTGGAACATCTTCACGTCCCTCAAACCGTCCCACGAATTGTCCCGCGATCCGTCTCATGATCCGTTCCGATCTAGCGCTGAACGGACGGCACCTCCGCGTTCAGCACACATACAACTCGACGATGATCTCGGCCTTCTTGATCCAGCAAGCAAGAAGGAGAAGTAGACGAGTTCTCCGGCAGCGTGACGACGCTCCAATGGTGGTGATGATTGATACGTCTCCAATGTATCTATAATTTTTGATGGTTCCATGCTATTATCTTGTCAAACTTTGGATGTTTTGTATGCATTTTATATCTTTTTTGGGACTAACTAATTAAGTCAGTGCCAAGTGTCAGTTCCTGTTTTTTGTGTGTTTTTGACCTTTTTCAGAGGAGAATATCAAACGGAGTCGAAACGGAATAAAACCTCCGAAAAGATTTTTTTCCAGAACAGAAAATACGCAGGGAGCTTTAGAACCAAGGCAAAGGGTCCCGGGGGAGGCCACAAGCCCCCTAGCCGCGGCCTGGGGGGCGCGCCTAACAGGCTTGTGGGCCCCGCATGGCTCCTTTTTCCCTACTTCTTCCGCGTATAAATCCCCAAAAAATCTGAAACCACGGGAGAGAGCCACAAAAATACTTTTCCGTCGCTGCAAGCTTCTGTCTCCGCAAGATCGCATCTGGGGCACGTTCTGGTGCCTTGCCGGAGGGGGGATCTGAAAACGGAGGGCTTCTTCATCAACACCATTGCCTCTCCGATGATGTGTGAGTAGTTCACTACAGACCTTCGGGTCCAGAGCTAGTAGCTAGATGGCTCATTCTCTCTCTTGGATCTTCAATACAAAGTTCTCCATGATCTTCGTGGAGATCTATCCGATGTAATACTCTTTTGCGGTGTGTTTGTCGAGATCCGATGAATTGTGGATTTATGATCAGATTATCTATGAATCTTATTTGAGTTTCTGCTGATCTCTTATATGCATGATTTCATATCCTTGTAATTCTCTTTGAGTTGTGGGTTTCGTTTGGCCAACTTGATCTATAATTCTTGCAATGGGAAGTGCTTGGTTTTGGGTTCATACCGTGCGGTGACCTCACCCAGTGACAAAAGGGGTAGTGAGGCATGCATCGTGTTGTTGCCATCAAGGGTAAAAAGATGGGGTTTATATCTATTGCATGAATTTATCCCTCTACATCATGTCATCTTGCTTAAGGCGTTACTTTGTTTGTTAGGAACTCAATACACTAGATGCATGCTGGTAGCGGTCGATGTGTGGAGTAATAGTAGTAGATGTAGAAAGTATCGGTCTACTTGTCTCGGACGTGATGCCTATATGTATGATCATTGCCTTCGATATCGTCATGACTTTGCGCGGTTCTATCAATTGCTCGACAGTAATTCGTTCACCCACCGTAATATTTGCTATCATGAGAGAAGCCTCTAGTGAACACTATGGCCCCCGGGTCTACTTCACATCATATTTTCAGCCTTACACTTTTAGTTTGTTGCACTTTCCGCCTTCAGATCTCACCTTGCAATCAATCGTGAAGGGATTTACAACCCCTTTGTAGCGTTGGGTGCAAGTTTGCTGTTTTTGCGCAGGTACTTTGGAGACTTGCCTTGGTACTCCTACCGGATTGATACCTTGGTTCTCAAACTGAGGGAAATACTTACTGCTAGTGTGCTGCATCACCCTTTCCTCTTCTAGGGAAAAACCAACGCAAGCTCAAGAGGTAGCAAGAAGAATTTCTGGCGCCGTTGCTGGGGAGGATCAAGTCAAGAATAGTCTCCCGTCAACGTGCCAATTTCTGGCCCCATTGCCGGGGAGCATCAAGTCAAGAATAGCCTTCCACCAACGTGTCAATTTCTGGCACCGGGGATTATTCTAAGTGAAGCTTATCCAAGTAACTGTCGCAAACTTATCTCTTGCATTTACCATTTTGCCTCTCGTTTTCCTCTCCCCCGCTTCTGAAAAACAAAAATTACAAAAAATATTTGCCTTTCCTTTGCTTGTGTGCTATGTGCCTTCAATATGCTTGCATCTTCGCTTGCTGAAAATCTATTGATATGGATCCTCATCCACTTGCTAATCTCTTTAAGAGATCCAATTATGTTGAACCATTTGCTTGTGAGTTGAGTGCACTTGACTTTCTCTATGGAGTTTTGCTTGAGGTGCGTGAATCTGAAAATCGTGATGAAGAAATTTATGAAGTGATTCACAAGGGCTCCTTGAATGAAAGGCATGATTGCAATGGTTTCACTATAAATCCTATTAGTGTCAATCATGCTAAAAATATGTAAAACCCTAAGCTTGGGGATGTTAGTTTTCCTTTGTCCACTACTTGTTGCAATGATCATGATTGGAGTAATGATTTTTCTTATGATCTTCAAAATATGTTTAAGCCTCATGATGAATATGATATTTGCAATAATATTGGAAGTGGGTTTGAAGAAGTCATGACTTTAGTTGATGATAATCCCACTATTTTTGAAGAGCATCAACTTTGCATGCATGTGGATCATGAAAAGAATATCCTATGTGATATTTATATTGTCGAATTTCAATATGACCCCACATGTAATTGTTATGAGAGAGGAAAATATTGTGGTAGAAACTTTCATATCACTAAATCACCTCTCGTTATGTTGAGATTGACATTGTCTGTTTCTTCTTCCTTGCATATGGTAACTATTGGTTGTCTTGACAATCTGTTTTCCTATAAAATGCCTATTCATAGGAATTAGACTTAGATGTGATTTTCACTTGCTTTATGATGCTCTCGTTGTGCTTCAATTCTTGTCTTTTGTGTGAGCATCATTGAATTTTCAATGCCTAGCTAAGGGCGTTAAACAATAGCGCTTGTTGGGAGGCAACCCAATGAATTTATCTTTGCTTTTTTCCTTTCTGTTTTGTTGTGTCCACACCATCATAATTCTGTTATGATTGTTTTTTTTGTGTTTCTTTTTGTGTTTGTGCCAAGTAAAACCTTTATGAGTAGTTTTGGTGATGGTTGTTTGATCTTGCTGAAAAAGACAAAAACTTTGCGCTCACGAAATTATTTTTGATTCCTATCCAGAAAGAGATTTTGAGTTGATTCTTTTTGATGCTGGTTGATATGCCAATTTCCCTAATTTTCATAAATTTTCAGAATTTTGAGATACCAGAAGTGTACGAAGTATACAGATTGCTACAGACTGGTCTGTTTTTGACAGATTCTGTTTTTGTTGTGTTGATTGCTTATTTTGATGAAACTATGGATAGTATCGGGGGGAACTAGCCATGGAAAAGTGAGAATACAGTAATCTAACATCAATATAAATAGAAATCAAGTTTGCCACAATACCTAAAGAGTTGGTAGTTTGTTTTCTTGTGCTAATGATATCACGAGTTTTTGTTTAAGTTTTGTGTTGTGAAATTTTCAAGTTTGGGTTGATGTTCTCATGGACAATGGGATAAATAGTGGAAAGAGCTATAGCTTGGGGATTCCCAAGGCATCCCAAGACAAATTCAAGGACACCAAAAAGCCTAATCTTGGGGATGCCCCGGGAAGGCATCCCCTCTTTCGTCTTCAATCCGTCGGTGACGTTACTTGGAGCTATATTTTTATTCACCGCATGATATGTGTTTTGCTTGGAGCGTCGTGTATTATAGGAGTATTTTCTTTTTGTTGTGTCACAATCATCCTTGCTGCACACCTTTTGAGATAGACATGCACTCACCGTGAATTTGCTAGAATACTCATTGACATTCGCTTATATCTTTTGAGGTAGGCAATTTAGCTCACATGTGCTTCACTTATATCTTTTGAGCTAGATAACTTTGCTCTAAGTGCTTCACTTAGATCTTTTTAGAGCACGGTGGTGTCATATTTTGGAGAAATAAGAACTCTCGATCTTCACTTATATCTTTTTGAGAGTGCTCTCTTTGAGTAGCTGAGTAATTGGCTTGTGCTATGAAAGTAGTCCTAAAGATGATAGGCATCCAAAGAGGATATAATAAAACTTCCATATTCATGTGCATTGATTAGAAATAGAAGTTTGATTCCTCTCAATTAGTTTTGAGACATGGATTTGGTAATATTAGAGTCATGTTAGTAGGGTGTCGTGAATCTAGAAATACTTGTGTTGAAGTTAGTGATTCCCGTAACATGCACATATGGTGAACCGCTATGTTAGGAAGTCGGAGCATAATTGATTTATTGATTGTCATCCTTTGTGTTGCGGTCGGGATCACGCGATGGTTAACACCTACCAACCCTTCCCCTTGGAGTATGCGTTTAGCACTTTGTTTCGGTTACTAATAAAAACTTTTGCAATAAGTATATGAGTTCTTCATGACTAATGTGAGTCCATGGTATAGATGCACTTTCACCTTCCACCATTGCTAGCCTCTCTAGTGCCGCGCAACTTTCGCCGGTACACAAAAGCACCATAGACCTTCCTCAAAACAGCTACCATACCTACCTATCATGGCCTTTTCATAGCCATTCCGAGATGTATTGCCATGCAACTCCCACCGTTCCGTCCCATGACTTGTGCCGTCACTTACATATTGCCATTGCATGATCGTAAGATAGCTAGCGAGATGTTTCAACGTCATACGCCAAGCTAGATCGTTGCACATCCTGGTACACTGCCGGAGGCATTTCCTATAAGAGTCATCATTGTTCTAAGCATTGAGCTGTGAGTAAATAAAAGCATGATGATCATCATTATTAGAGCATTGTCCCATGTGAGGAAATAAAAAAAAGAGACCAAAGTTGCCCACAAAAAAATATATGGAAAGAGGCCAAAGAGCCCAAATAAAAAAAGAGAGAAAAAGAGAGAAGGGACAATGCTACTATCTTTTTCCACACTTGTGCTTCACAATAGCACCATGTTCTTCATGATTGAGAGTCTCTTGTTTTGTCACCACCATATACTAGTGGGAATATTCATTATGTAACTTGGCTTGTATATTCCAATGATGGGCTTCCTCAAAATTTCCCTATGTCTTCGTGAGCAAGCAAGTTGGATGCACACCCACTAGTTCTCCTTTTGAGCTTTCACACACTTATAGCTCTAAGTGCATCCGTTGCATGGTAATCCCTACTCATTCACAGTGATATCTATTGATGGGCATCTCCATAGCCCTTTGATATGCCTAGTCGATGTGACCATCTCCTGCTTTTCGCCTCACAACCTCCACCACACTCTATTCCACATATAGTGCTATATCCATGGCTTACGCTCATGTATTGCATGAGAGTTGAAAAAGTTTGAGAAAGTAAGAGTGCGAAAAAAATCACTTGGCCAATACCGGGGTTGTGCATGATTTAAATTCGTTGTGTGGGGATGATGGAGCATAGCCAGACTATATGAGTTTGTAGGGATAACTTTCTTTGGCCTTGTTATTTCAAAAGTTCATGATTACCTTGCTAGTTTGCTTGAAGTATTATTATTTTCATGTCAGTATCAAACTATTGTTTTGAATCTTACGGATCTGAACATTCATGTCACATGAAAGAAGTTACAAAGGACAAATATGCTAGGTAGCATTCCACATCAAAAATTCAGTCTTTATCACTTCCCTACTCGAGGACGAGCAGGAGTTAAGCTTGGGGATGCTTGATACGTCTCCAACGTATCTATAATTTTTGTTGGTTCCATGCTATTATCTTGTCAAACTTTGGATGTTTTGTATGCATTTTATATCTTTTTTGGGACTAACTTATTAACTCAGTGCCAAGTGCCAATTCCTGTTTTTTCCGTGTTTTTGACCTTTTTCACAGGAGAATATCAAACGGAGTCCAAACGGAATAAAACCTCTGAAAAGATTTTTTTTCGAAACAGAAGATACGGAGGGAGCTTGAGAACCAAGGCAAAGGGTCCTGGGGGAGGCCACAAGCCCCCTAGCTGCGACCTAAGGGGGGCCGCGCCTAGCAGGCTTGTGCCCCCCCATGGCTCCTTTGCACTACTTCTTCCGCCTATAAATCCCCGAAAAATCTGAAACAACGGGAGAGAGCCAGGGAAATACTTTTCGGCCGCCGCAAGCTTCTGTCTCCGCAAGATCCCATCTGGGGCACGTTCTGGTGCCCTGCTAGAGGGGGGATCCGGACACGGAGGGCTTCTACATCAAAACCATTGCCTCTCCGATGATGCGTGAGTAGTTCACCACACACTTTCGGGTGCATAACTAGTAGCTAGACCGCTTCTTCTCTCTCTTGGATCTTCAATACAAAGTTCCCCATGATCTTCACGGAGATCTATCCGATGTAATCCTCTTTTGTGTTGTGTTTGTCGAGATCCGATGTATTGTGAATTTATGATTAGATTATCTATGAATCTTATTTGAGTTTCTTATGATCTCTTATATGCATGATTTCATATCCTTGTAATTCTCTTCGAGTTGTGGGTTTTGTTTGGCCAACTTGATCTATAATTCTTGCAATGGGAGAAGTGCTTGGTTTTGGGTTCATACCGTGCGGTGACCTCACCCAGTGACAGAAGGGGTAGCGAGGCACGCATCGTGTTGTTGCCATCAAGGGTAAAAAGATGGGGTTTATATCTATTGCATGAATTTATCCCTCTACATCATGTCATCTTGCTTAAGGCGTTACTCTGTTTGTTATGAACTCAATACACTAGATGCATGCTGGATAGCGGTCGATGTGTGGAGTAATAGTAGTAGATGCAGAAAGTATCGGTCTACTTGTCTCGGACGTGATGCCTATATGTATGATCATTGCCTTAGATATCGTCATGACTTTGCGCGGTACTATCAATTGCTCGACAGTAATTCGTTCACCCACCGTAATATTTGCTATCATGAGAGAAGCCTCTAGTGAACACTATGGCCCCCGGGTCTACTTCACATCATATTTTCAGCCTTACACTTTTACTTTGTTGCACTTTCCGCCTTTAGATCTCACCTTGCAATCAATCGTGAAGGGATTGACAACCCCTTTGTAGCGTTGGGTGCAAGTTTGCTGTTTTTGCGCACGTACTTTGGAGACTTGGCTTCATACTCCTACTGGATTGATACCTTGGTTCTCAAACTGAGGGAAATACTTACTGCTACTGTGCTGCATCACCCTTTCCTCTTCAAGGGAAAAACCAATGCAAGCTCAAGAGGTAGCAATGATCTACTCCTGCAGGGCTCCGCCCGAGCTCCGCAGAAATCCGATCTAGAGGTAAAACTATGTGGTATAGGCTAGAGTTGCACGTGCCAAAGTTCTGTCTCAAAAAGCCCTAAACCACCACTATATATAGGAGGGAGGGGGAGGGGCTAGCCTTGAGGGACATCGGCCGCCAGGAGGAGGAGGACTCCTCCTCCAATTCGGTTTGGGAAGGAGGAGACATCCTCTTCCTTCCCACCTCCCACTTTCCTTTTTCTTTTACTTTTCTTTTGGTATTTTCTTTATGTGGTGCCATAGACCTCTTGGGCTGACTCCACCAGCCCACTAAGTACTTGTGGCGCCACCCTAGGGCCTTGGGCTCACTCCCGGGTGGGTGGGCCCCTCCCGGTAAACACCCGGAACCCATTCGTCACTCCCGGTACATTGTAGGAATTGCTCGAAACTTTTCGGTGACCAAATGAAACCATCCTATATATAAATCTTCGCTTCCGGACCATTCCGGAAACTGTCGTGACGTCCGTGATCTCATCTGGGACTGCGAACAACATTGGTGACCACACATATAACTCAACTATACTAAAACATCATCGAACCTTAAGTGTGCAGACCCTACGGGTTCGAGAACTATGCAGACATGACCCGAGACACTCCTCGGTCAATATCCAATAGCAGAACCTGGATGCCCATATTGGATCCTACATATTCTCCGAAGATCTTATCGGTTGAACCTCAGTGTCAAGAATTCATATAATCCCGTATGTCATTCCCTTTGTCCTTCGGTATGTTACTTGCCCGAGATTCGATCGTCGGTGTCCGCATACCTATTTCAATCTCGTTACAGGCAAGTCTCTTTACTCGTTCCGTAATACAAGATCCCGTGACTTACACTTAGTCACATTGCTAGCAAGGCTTGTGTGTGATGTTGTATTACCGAGTGGGCCCTGAGATACCTCTCCGTCACACGGAGTGACAAATCCGAGTCTTGATCCATACTAACTCAATGCACACCTTCAGAGATACCTGTAGAACACCTTTATTGTCACCGAGTTACATTGCGAGTTTGATGCACACAAGGTATTCCTCCGGTGCCAGTGAGTTATATGATCTCATGGTCATAGGAATAAATACTTGACACACAGAAAACAATAGAAATAAAACGACACGATCAATATGCTACGTTCATAGTTTGGGTCTAGTCCATCATATAATTCTCCTAGTGATGTGATCTAGTTAACAAGCAACAACACTTGCACATAGTCAGATAACCTTGACTATCCTTGATCAACTGGCTAGCCAACTAGAGGCTTGCTAGGGACATTGTTTTGTCTATCTATCCACACATGTATCTATGTTTTCATTCAATACAATTATAGCATGGATAATAAACGATTATCTTGTAACAGGAAATATAATAATAGCTATTTATCATTGCCTCTAGGGCATATTTCCAACAGTCTCCCACTTGCACTAGAGTCAATAATCTAGTCCTCACATCGCCATGCGATTTACATTGTAATAAATCTAACACCCATACAGTTCTGGTGTTGATCATGTTTTGCCCGTGGAAGAGGTTTAGTCAGCGGGTCTGCTACATTCAGATCCGTGTGCACTTTGCAAATATTTCCGTCCTCTACTTCGACATAGTCGCGGATGAGGTTGAAGCGTCGTTTGATGTGTCTAGTCTTCTTGTGAAACCTTGGTTCCTTTGCTAGAGAAATGGCGCCAGTGTTGTCATAGAATAGAGTTATTGGATTTAGTGCGCTTGGCACAACTCCAAGATCCTTCATGAACTGCTTCATCCAGACACCCTCCTTTGCTGCCTCCGAGGCAACCATGTGCTCTGCTTCACATGCAGAATCTGCTACGACGCTTTGCTTGGAACTGCACCAGCTTACCGCACCCCCATTAAGAATAAATATGTATCTGGTTTGCGGCTTAGAGTCATCCGGATCGGTGTCAAAGTTTGCGTCGACGTAACCCTTTACAACGAGCTCTTCGTCACCTCCATAAACGAGAAACATTTACTTAGTCCTTTTCAGGTACTTTAGAATATTCTTGACCGCCGTCCAGTGATCCACTCCTGGATTACTGAAACATGCCTACCATACTTATGGCCAAGCTGACATCTAGTCTAGTGCACAACATTGCATACATGATAGATCCTATGGCTGAAGCATAGGGGACGGAACTCATCTGTTCTCTATCTTCCGCAGTTGATGGGCACTGAGTCTTACTCAATTTTATACCTTGTAACACTGGCAAGAACCCTTTCTTGCACTGATCCATTTTGAACTTCTTCAAAACTTTATCAAGGTATGTGCTTTGTGAAAGTCCTATCAGGCGTCTCGATCTATCCCTATAGATGTTAATGCCTAGAATGTAAGCAGCTTCTCCTAGGTCCTTCATAGAGAAACTTTTATTCAAGTAATCCTTTACGCTCTCCAAAAACTCCATGTTGTTTCCAATTAGCAATATGTCATCCACATATAATATTAGAAACTCCACAGAGCTCCCACTCAGTTTCTTGTAAATACAAGATTCTCCAACCACTTCTGTAAACCCAAATGCTTTGATCACCTCATCAAAGCGCTTATTCCAACTCCGAGATGCTTGCACCAGTCCATAAATGGATCACTGGAGCTTGCACACTTTGTTAGCATTCTTTGGATCGAAAAAACCTTCGGGTTGCATCATATACAACTCTTCCTTAAGAAAACCGTTAAGGAACGTCGTTTTGACATCCATCTGCCAGATTTCATAATCGAAAAATGCAGCTATTGCTAACATGATTCAGACGGACTTAAGCATCACTACTGGTGAGAATGTATCATCGTAGTCAACTCCTTGAACTTGTGAAAACCCTTTGCCACAAGTCGAGCTTTATAACGGTCACATTACTGTCGGCCTCCGTCTTCTTATTAAAGATCCATTTGTTCTGAATAGCCTTGCGGCCTTCAGGTAGTACTTCCAAAGTCCACACTTTTTTTTCGTACATAGATCCTACCTCGGACTTCATGGCCTCCAGCCATTTGTTGGAATCCAGGCCCACCATTGCTTCTTCATAGTTTGTAGGTTCATTGTTGTCTAACAACATAATTGATAAGACATGATTACCGTACCACTTAGGAGTAGTACGTGATCTTGTCGACCCGCGAGGTCCGATAGGAACTTGATCTAAAGTTTCATGATCATCATCATCAACTTGTTCCTCAACCAGCGTTGCAATGACATGGGTTTCCCCTTGCCCTGCGCCACCATCTAGAGGGACTAGAGGTTCGACAACCTCGTCAAGTTCTATCTTCCTCCCACTCAATTCATTCAAGAGAAACTCTTGCTCAAGAAAAGCTCCGTTTTTAGCAACAAACACTTTGCCCTCGGATTTGAGATAGAAGGTGTACCAAACTGTCTCCTTCGGGTAACCTATGAAGACACACTTTTACGGTTTGGGTTCCAGCTTTTCAGGCTGAATCTTTTTGACATAAGCATCACAACCCCAAACTTTAAGAAACGACAACTTTGGTCTTTTGCCATACCATAGTTCGTATGGTGTCGTCTCAACAGATTTTGATGGTGCCCTATTTAAAGTGAATGCAGCTATCTCTAATGCATAACCCCAACACGATAATGACAAATCAGTAAGAGACATCATAGATCGCACCTTTTCTAACAAAGTACGATTACGACGTTCGGGCACACCATTACGCTGTGGTGTTCCAGGCGGTGTTAATTGTGAAACAATTCCACATTCTCTTAAGTGAGCACCAAACTCGAAACTCAGATATTCACCCCCACGATCAGACCATAGGAACTTGATCTTCTTGTTACGATGATTTTCAACTTCACTCTGAAATTCCTTGAACTTCTCAAACTTTCAGACTTGTGCATCATCATGTACATATATCCACACCTACTCAAATCGTCAGTGAAGGTGTGAAAATAACGATATCTGCCGCACGCCTCCACACTCATTGGACCGCACACATCGGTATGTATGATTTCCAACAAGTCACTTGCACGCTCCATTGTTCCAGAGAATGGAGTCTTAGTCATCTTGCCCATGAGGCATGGTTCGCACATGTCAAGTGATTCAAAGTCAACGACTCCAAAAGTCCACCGAAATGGAGTTTCTTCATGAGCTTTACACCAATATGACCTAAGCGGCAGTGCCACAAAAACATGGCGCTATCATTGTTAACTCTAACTCTTTTGGTCTCAATGTTATGTATATGTGTATCATCGCTATCAAGATTCAATATGAACGATCCTCTCACATTGGGTGCATGACCATAAAAGATATTACTCATAGAAATAGAACAACCATTATTCTGTGACTTAAACGAGTAACCGTCTTGCAATAAACAAGATCCAGATATAATGTTCATGCTTAACGCAGGCACTAAATAACAATTATTTAAGTTCATAACTAATCCCGATGGTAACTGAAGTGAAACTGTGCTGACGGCGATTGCATCAACCTTGGAACCAGTCCCTACGCACATCGTCACTTCATCCTTCGCGAGCCTTCGTTTATTCTGCAGTTCCTGTTTCGAGTTGCAAATATGAGCAACAGGACCGGTATCGAATACCGAGCCACTACTACGAGAGTTGGTTAAGTACACATCAATAACATGTATATCGAATATACCTGATTTTTCCTTGGCTGCCTTCTTATCAGCCAAATACTTGGGGCAGTTGCCCTTCCAGTGACCGAGTCCCTTGCAATAATAACACTCTGTTTCAGGCTTAGGTCCAGCCTTGGGTTTCTTCGTCGGATTGGCAACAGGCTTGCGGCTCTTCTTGGAGTTACCCTTCTTTCCTTTGTCGTTTCTCTTGAAACTAGTGGTCTTATTGACCATCAACACTTGATGCTCTTTTCGGAGTTCCGACTCTGCGACTTTCAGCATCACGAATAACTCGCCGGGTGACTTGTTCATCCCTTGCATGTTATAGTTAATCACAAAGCTCTTGTAGCTTGGTGGCAGTGATTGAAGAATTCTGTCAGTGATAGCCTCTTGTGGGAGTTCAATCCCCAACTAAGCTAGATGGTTTGAGTACCCAGACATTTTGAGCACATGTTCACAGACAGACAAATTCTCCTCCATCTTGCAAGCATAGAATTTATCGAAGGTCTCCTACCTCTCGATCCGGGCGTTCTTCTGAAAGATAAATTTCAACTCTTGGAACATCTCATATGCTCCATGACGCTCAAAGCGACGTTGAAGTCCCGACTCTAAGCCATGCAAGACTGCACATTGAACTACTGAGTAGTCCTCCTTACGTGTTAACCCGACGTTCTTAACATCTTGGTCAGCCGTAGCGGGTGGTTCATCTCCTAGCGCAGCATTAAGGACACAATCCTTCTTCCCAGCTTGCAGGAGCAACTTAAGATTACAAGCCCAGTCTACAAAGTTGCTTCCATCATATTTCAACTTAGCTTTCTCTAGGAACGTATTAAAATTCAGGGTGACTGTCGCGTGAGCCATTGATGTACAACACAAATTTTGCAAAGTGGACTTAGGCTATGTTTAAGATAATTAGAGTTTAACTAATCAAATTACCGATAAACTCCCACTCAAAAAGTACATCTATCTAGTCATTTGAGTGGTACATGATCCAAATTCACTAACTCAAGTCCGATCATCACGTGAGTTGAGAATAGTTTCAGTGGTAAGCATCTCTATGTTAATCATATCAACCATATGATTCATGCTGGACCTTTCGGTCTCATGTGTTTCGAGGCCATGTATACACTTTCTAGGCTCGACAAATTTATCCCGAGTGTTCCGCGCGTGCAACTGTTTTGCACCCGTTGTATGTGAACGTTGAGTCTATCACATCCGATCATCACGTGGTGTCTCGAAACGACGAACTGTCGCAACGGTGCACAGTCGGGGAGAACAAAATTTCGTCTTGAAATTTTAATGAGAGATCACCTCATAATGCTACCATCGTTCTAAGCAAAATAAGGTGCATAAAAGGATTAACATCACATACAATTTATAAGTGACATGATATGGCCATCATCTTGTGCTTCTTGATCTCCATCACTCAAGCACCGGCATGATCTTCTTGTCACCGGCGCCACACCATGATATCCATCATCATGATCTCCATCAACGTGTCAACATCGAGGTTGTCGTGCTATCTATGCTATTACTACTAAAGCTACGACCTAGCAATATAGTAAACGCATCTGCAAACACAAACGTTAGTTTAAAGACAACCCTAGGGCTCCTGCCGGTTGCCGTAGCATCGACCTGCAAGTTGATATTAACTATTACAACATGATCATCTCATACATCCAATATATCACATCACGTCATTGGCCATATCATATCACAAACATACCCTGCAAAAACAAGTTAGACGTCCTCTAATTTGTTATTGCTTGTTTTATGTGGCTGCTATGGGTTTCTAGTATGATCGCATCTTACTTACGCAAAAACCACAACGGAGATGTGCAAATTTCTATTTAACCTCTCCAAGGACCGCCTCGATCAAAACCAATTCAACTAAAGTTGAAGAAACAGGCATCCGCCAGTCATCTTTATGCAACGAGGTTGCATGTTAATCGATGAAACCAGTCTCTCGTAAGCGTACGAGTTATGTCAGTTCGGGCCGCTTTAATACAACAATACCGTCGAATCGAGAAAAGACTAAGGAGGGCAGCAAATTGAACATCACCGTCCACAAAACCTTTTGTATTCTACTCGAGATAACATCTACGCATGAACCTAGCTCATGATGCCACTGTTGGGGAATGTTGCATGGGAAACACAAATTTTCCTACACACACGAAGACCTATCATGGTGATGTCCATCTATGAGTGGAGATTAGATCTACGTACCCTTGTATATCGCACAGCGAGAAGCGTTAAGAAGAACGGTTGATGTAGTGTAACATCTTCATGTCCCTCGAACTGTCCCACGGACCGTCCCGCGATCCGTCTCACGACCCGTTCCGATCTAGCGCCGAAGGGAAGACACCTCCGCGTTCAGCACACGTACATCTCGACAATGATCTCGGCCTTCTTGATCTAGCAAGCAAGACAGAGAAGTAGATGAGTTCTCCGGCAACATGATGGTGCTCCGGTGGTGGTGATGATCTACTCCTGCAGGGCCAAGGTGGTGGTGGTGATGGTCTCTAAGTCCCATCCTCTAAAGCTTGGAGACCTTCCGGAAATTATAAACCGCCATACAACCTTTGGTCTTGCCAGGCCAAGGCCCAAACCACGTGTAACGACCAAGAGGCGGTCCTTTCCGATCTGGGGGTCGAGGCCCCCGAATAGGAAAGAAGCGCATCTAAGCGTTTTGCAAGCAAGTAAACATAGCACATAATAATAATTACAGTAGACAATCTGGGATTCAACTGTCTTCTTATTAATAATACAGAGTACAACGTAGATACAAGCAAGGTAGTTCCGGTACGGACTACAAAACAAGGAAAATGCTATGCTACCAGCTGCAGGCCCACGATCTCGACCACGGCTCAGTCCTCTGGATAGTTCACGTAAAGGCGATCTGTCTCCTCGTCGTACTGCCACGCCAGCTGGGTGCCGTCGGGATCATCTGACTCCGGGGTACCTGTACCTGCTGGAAGTTTT
The DNA here is from genome assembly GCF_904849725.1 of Hordeum vulgare subsp. vulgare. NCBI lineage: Eukaryota > Viridiplantae > Streptophyta > Magnoliopsida > Poales > Poaceae > Hordeum > Hordeum vulgare. The sequence goes on from NC_058519.1 coordinate 563,831,456, forward strand.
GGAGGAATCCGTGAGCCACGGGGACTCAGCAATCTAAGACCTTGGTACCAAATCTAATCACGTTATTTGGGTAAGGAAGGGGTGAAGTGTTTCAGGCTGCTGCAACCTATGATTGAATGAGTGGCTAACTTACGCGAGAAGGAAGTGAAAGTGGTCTACGCTAACGATCGGGAATACTTGATCAGAAAGTGATCCTGAACACCTACCTACGGCAATCATAACCCCACCGTGTTCCCGGTCGAAGAGAGATCTTCGAAGGGACAGTCACGGTTACGCACACAGTTGGCACATTTTATTAGTTTAAGTTTAAGTTCTCTAATACCGGATGTTAACAAAATATTCCAAGTTGCCACATAACCGCGGGCACGGCTTTCCGAAAGATTAAACCCTGCAGGGGTGCTCCAACTAGTCCATCACAAATGAACACAGGCCGCAAAGGCATCCTCTATCACGAATCTCGTGATCTCGTCGGATTCCTTAGAGGAAAACCTCAACTCTGGGTGAAACCAAAGCTTCGCTGGGATTCCTATACGCAAGATATACCGCTAAGGCAAGACAAGACTAGCAGGACCTCCCGACGTGTTGACGACCCTGATAAGAGCCGCGTATCTCAGTCTCAGGACACGCCGGATGAGCACAGCGTACGGTGGCCTGATAGACATCTCCCGAGTTGCCCCGGGTTGGCCCTGCACACGACTCAAGTTTGGACCAACGCTCATGAGGAGCACTGGACCGGGTTGTTGATTAGAATCCTCGGGGTAGCTATTCCCTATGCAGTTTATTATTAAGTGATTAGCAAATTAACACCAAAGTTGGGTCCTGCCGGACAAGCCTTAGCACTACGCGATTTATCAAGGGGGTCCCCATAACAACCCCGAACGTGTTAGGAGCGATCATTATGGAATCAAACACCGGTAACCGGTAACTAAGGCGGCAATAACGGAACAAGACACCCGGCAAAAGGCTAGGCCTCCCGTCATTTACCAAGTATATAGATACATTAATTAAATAACAGAAATTAATATAATGATATCAAGCTCATGTCATCACATGAGTTTAAAACACCTGCAACTAACAATGCTAACATTAGTAGCTGAGCAAGCCTACCTAGCCATGCAAGTTTGCTAGGAAAGAGTAAGGTGTTTAGGCTCATGGCATATGAAGAGGCAATATATTTTCAGTGGTAGGCAGCGAGCAATTTGACATGGAATCGAAACTAATATAACAAGTCTAGAGATGGGATCAAGGTCATATCATCTTGCCTGTGATATCCTCAGCTTGGAATGGTTCTGGGTCGTCCTGCACGTACTCTCCTAACTCCACGTATTCGTTCTCCGCTCCCGGTGCTACCCAACACAAGAATAACAGCCAATGAACAGCAACACCACAAAATGCAACAATCACATGATGCATGAGATGAAAGTTGAGCATGCACCACTATTTCTATCACTAGCACAAGCAAAATAAACTACAACAAGTTTCTGGACAGAACTTTGCACTAACTATTTGGTCATGCATGGGAATGATATGAACAGATGCAACTCGTAAAAACGGTGCAAAACCATATAAAGAACTTTGCAAACGGAGCTACGGATCAACGGGAATCAACGAAACACGATATGAAGCCCCACGTGAAAGATTCAACACCTCACACACATTTGGCACAAATATGGTATTCCCAGGTTGCCAAGACATATATTAACCCAACATGAATGAAATGGAGCAAGGTAGAACACCACAACAACAATTAAGCACAAACTTTGAACAAAATGGCAAAACTACGCAATCTGCCAGTTTTTGCATCTTAGCTGTTTGTGAGCCACATGCAACATAGCTACAGGTCTTCAAATATGACAAATAATATATGTGGCTGTTTCCAACCAAGAACACTACAAGTCCCAGCAAGAATCACAGCAAAAGGAATTAAACTCTAGAAGATACAAGGCCACAAACTTTCCCAAAACCATCAGATCTCAGGGACTTAGTGAAAATTCCTGCACCTGAGTTTCTGTTTCTGTTCTGAAGCTTTTTGACAGCAATCAAAACACCATCTACTGGACTCCAAATGACTTGAAAATTTACAGGAAGCTTCACAGGCATACCAGGTTCAAAATACTAGCACTGAACGAAGTCCAGTTCTCAACAGAATGACCAGCACATCCTCATCTACAGGGGAAGAAAATGTTTCCAGCATTCCAGACTTAGTGAAATTTTCAGAGTTCAAAAATCTGGAATTCTCCAGCCACATGCCCACTTTGTCTAGGCATAGTTTTCACACACATGTCACCAAGAGGTGATTGGCACCACTATGGTGTTGAGCACAAACCCCTACTACTAACACACAAAATCCATGCCCTTGGGCTCCATCTATACCATGGAAACAAAGCCCAAACTTTCTACAAAATGTAAATGCAACTCTATAAGGTATGCTTCTAAGATGACAATTACATAGGTGAGTTTTATGTGCACAATGACAAAGTGACATGGGGGTTTGAACCCCATGTTTGTGTCATGCACATCAACAACACCCACACCCATATCACAATATTCCTAGTATCAAGCACATCACAATGGGACTCTATGCTAACAAGAGAATATGCACCCCCCACATATGGGCATGTGATGGTACACACTCTCACATGCATTACTAGGATCTTCCTAGGAATCATGTCATCCTCAAAATGCAACCCCCACAACAATCTACCCTAGCTTAACTAGGAATCCACACCTACACATGTTAACAAGGTAGCTACCTAGTGCAACTCCTCACCTCAAGCCCATGTGGTGAGGGGGAGGCATCCACCCCACTAAATCCATGCTAGAAAAAGAAACTACAAGATCAACTCAGACCCACTTAAGATCAAAAGATGTGACCAAACATGAATAGCTAGTGCTTCTATCACCCCTTAAGAACATCTCTCACAGAAAAACACATCACATGCACTCACCTCTACCAAGTGTAACTTCACACCACAAGATGCAATCCACAAGGTTCACAATGCTAGCAATACAACATCTATCATCTTGCAAGTGTGCAACTCACACAGAAAGGGACCTGCTACTAACTACACTAGCAGGGAAGAATGCTTTTAATTCCATCTTGCTGCCCAAGCACAAGGAAGAGGAAGAACAAATAAAAGGCAGCAAAAGAAATAGCAAAAAAAAATATCAGGGGTCTTGGGAATCGAACCCAGTACCCCCTGGTACACAAGGCACCACCTAGCCACTGCACCAGCACCACTATGTCGACAGAAAGGGGGCAGAGAACAGGGAAACATGTTCCTGCTGCTCTTGCACGGGAATAACAGGAAAAATCTGACAAAATACACATCGCCGAGGGGGGAATCGAACCCACAACCTCTCATCAGGCGCACACATGGGTCAACCACTGGGCTACGATGTGATTACTGACAGAGGGGGAAAACCCAAAGGTAACAGCTAACGGAAATCGTCCTCTGTCTACCGAAATCGCCAGCTCCAGAGATCCTGACGGGCTCCCCTCACCGGTGTTGCTACGCTACGCTGCCGGCGACGAACTCTTGCTCACGACGCTGCGAACCGACGAGGGGAAGAGCCTGCACCTGCTGGACACCCAACTACGCGGGGAGGAACGCCTGCTACGAACACACATGCACTCCAACTCGCCCGACTACTGCCACGCCACGCAGCTGCTGCCGGGGTAGCCTACCGCGGCTCACCAACAGGGAGGCCAGCCTAGCCATGGCGCGGCTACCACGAGGGGAGGGAGCCCCTCTACGCAGCACACCCACGCACTCTGCACCTTGCAGAACGAGCCGCTACTACTGCATCCTCTATCATGCTGCTGCTATCGAACAGAGAAAGTACGCACCAGGGCAGACCCGAGCCGAACTGCGGAGGAGGAAGGAAGGGGGAAGGCGTGGCCTCACCTTGGGGAGGAAAGGGGGCGCCGATCCGACGGAGAGGAAGCCGGACCGGGGAAGAAGACGCCGAAGAAGTTCCTCCATAGACCAAAGAAGAGGACGCAGTTCGCCCGGTTCGCCCCGTTGACGAGGACGAGCTCGACGGGAGGGTCGCTCCCCGAGGCTCCTAGCGCCGGGAATGGGTCACGGGGAACCACCCCGAGCCCCCGGACATGGCGGCCGAGCCGCCCGACGATGCACGCGGGGTCGACGCCGGCGAACTCTCTCTTCTCTGCACTCTCTGCTACCTACAGGAAGCTTACCTGAGGAGGAAAGGAAGAGATGGAGGGGGAGGAAGGAGATGGCGGCGGCAGGAGGAAACCCTATTCGAGGGGAGGCTCGTACGCCCAGATATATAGGGGCCCTCGGCGTCCGTGCCACGGCACCGTCAGCTCCTCTCTCTCTCTCACGCGCTGACGGAAAGAAGAAAGCGGGGGATGAGAAGTAATGCCGTCAGGGAAAAAGAAGAAAGGAGGGGGCTCTTGCGTGGGCTCGCGCTGGAGGGGGAGCAGCTGGGCCAGAAGGAAGGAAGGAGGCCCATGCTGTCCAGGGAAAAAGAAAAATGCTGGGGAGGGAATTCCAATTTAGTTTTAAACACACACAGAGAAAAATAACCCACAATATAAGCTACTGTGGAAAAATTCAAAAGGAAATACTTGCTGGACATAAGGAATTATGGCCCACTAGAAAAAAAAGGAAAGCAATTTTTGAGCCATTGAAATAAATGCAAAACAGAAATTAATTTACTGTTTTGGGTTTATTTGCACCTTTAAAATTCAAATAACAAGTCAGCAAAAATACACCTCCTCATAAACACAATTTAATCTAACCACCAAACATTTTAGAATCATTTTTGGGAAGAAGGAATTTTGACATGGAGCTTAGCAATGGCTAGCACTCACTCCTACTCATCACCACCAACACACATGCATCACAAGATAGTGCAATACCACCACATAATCCTAGCAAGATCACATGCACTCACAACACCACAACACTACTCCTAGTAAGAACATATGCCCACATGATCATGACATGCAATCATCTCATGACATAGAATCCAAGGTATGCAAAGATGGTATCGCATGGATGCATGGATGCTAATAAAACTGAGAATAAGAGTCACATAAAATCACAAGATTAAGGAGATGAGATGACATGTTATGTTATTCTAAGCATGCATGCAAGGAAGATATGCAAGGAACTCAGGGTGGCACAGGGAATCATAGACATAAGTGTCATCAACATATCTCTGACAGGGTGGACCCACATACAACAGGACCCAAAAAGGGAAAGTTCCATACTTGGGGCATTACACCACGCTCAGGTGAATTGCCTGATTTGGTGACCCGGCCCAACTAGGGCGGGTTATCAACATGTAATATCCCCAACATGCCTATACTGCTATGTGGGGCCTACGCACGGTGGAGTTGAGTTCTCAAAGGGAGCCCTACCAGGGTTTGGGAGTTACGTGACGGGGCTCATGACCCGGAGCCGCCGCGGGAAGACCTACATCGACAACCAGCAATGGGGGCCTGAAGCGGATTGGATCGAATCTGGTTACAGGGTCCCCTTCGGCAAGATCAACATCTTCATCGGCATGATCGGATCATCCGTGCCTGAGCCGGACATCTCCACCGACATCGTCGAGCCGGCCAGGTACGTCCGCCTAGTATTGACGCCAAATCTGACTCGCCCGGTCTTTGTGGGGTTCACGCAGGGATCGGAGGAGCCAGAACGCTCGGCGACTCAGGAAACTACACCGGTCAACTCTGATGACGAATCATCCATGGGCGATTCAGATTCAATCCGGTCTCTACATGGGGATTGTCTTGGGGGCTTGTCGCTGGCCATGGACCCCGAAGTCCTTGACCGAACTCGCTGCCAGATCGCCATTTATATGGCGGGGGCGACTCAACCCTCGCAAAACCCCACAGGAGGCGATGGAACCGGCGAGACGTCTAGAAGCCTGGCCGCTGTCCTGGTGGATTTAGCGACGGAGATCACAAGGCTGATGGCGACTCCCCTCACACCAGAAACCAGGAGGAGATAAACGTGGAGCTGGAGAAACTCAGGGAGGCAGTGGCAAAGGCTCATCGGGATGCCGAGGTGGAGTCCGCCAGGATCGAGACTCGGCAAGCTCAAATTGCCGCCGAAAGGATGCGCTTAAATACTGACAACTGGCGGCTCGAAAGACACTAGCGCGCATCTGACGCCGTCCATCAACGGAGACACCAAGGTCGCCTGCCCCATGATCTCAACCCGACCCGCCTGTTCGACACTCCACGAACCCCTGGGGCAGGAGCCGCCCCAGGGGGAGGACCGGGTCAACCGCCTAACCCGCTGGTTCAGACGGCTCAGGATCGCATTCCCTGATTCCGTATGCCTCAAGGCCACTTTTCCAACCCGGTGGACAACGTCATTGCCGCAACTCGCCATCTGGAATCTCTTCCGATTCACGGCAACACTCCTGCCGAGATAGAAGCAAGGAACGCCATTGAGATGTTGAAGACGGCGGTGGTTCAAAACGCCCAGTTCTCACATAGCCTAGAGAGGCTGCATTCCACTCCCCATGCGAGTTACACCAGGAGTCGGCTAGAAGACCAGCCCGCCGTGAACAGCGGGCCGCGACCCGTCCCACAGGACAACCCGCCTGATCATCAGAACCCGCCGGGCCGGGATCTCCCGAACACCCAAGTCGCCCCGGCCCCCCTCGCCGGGGGCGGTGGGCGAGTGGGGGTGCCATGCTTGGCCACCGCCCTTCGTAACGAAAGGATGCCCAAAGATTTTAAGGGACCAAGAAAGGTGCCTAACTACACCCCGGACCTTGAGCCAACATCGTGGGTCGAGATTTATGAAATCGCCATGGACATGCTCGACGTAAACGAGGCGGTTTGCGCCAGATACTTCACGATGATGCTAGAGGGGCCAGCACGTACTTGGTTGAAAAACTTACCTCCCAACTCCATCTAGACCTGGGCCGAGCTGAAAGAGCGTTTCACCAAAAACTTCTGAGGAACTTGCAAACGTCCGATGACGATCGTCGATCTACAACACTGTGTTCAGCGCCCCGATGAGTCGGCTCACCATTGGTCACGGCGGGTTGCGGAAATTATCCATTCATCAGATGGTATTACGGCGGCTCAGGCTGTGTTGATCCTCGAGCAGAATTGCCATTACGAACCCTTGGTGCAAAAGTTGGGGCGACTCAAGCGAAAGGTCCAAGACATGGGAGAGCTGATGGACACCCTCACTAGGTACGCTGAAGCGGATGACACCAAAGATCCTGGTGAGGACGGTAAGGCCAATTCGCCCAAGAAGGGCGAGTCATCCAAAAACCATACCCGGTTCCAGGGACATAACCGCCACAATCAAGGGGCCAATGGCAAGCGAAGACCGCAAGAGGAGCCCTCAGATTTAGTCGCCAATACCAACGCCAACAATGGCAACCAACACCAGAAGAAAAACAGGGGGTTTAGCGGGAAGAGGCCGCGTAACTATGAAGAGCTACTCAAAGGCCCTTGCCCGCACCATGCCACGGCAAACGGTCCGGTGACTCACTCCTGGGAGAAGTGCTTCGTAATGCGGGAGTTTCGGGCGGAGGCGATCAAGAAAAGTCAAAACGATGACCCGGACCAGCGCCAGGAGCAGTTTGCCGCACCCAACCAACGACAGAACCCCTTCGGCGGTTTTCCCGAACAGGGGCCTCAGGGAGGCCCACAGCAAAACAGCGGCCAGTACCCGGTGCACCACCAGCTGCGGTATAACCCGCCAGGAGCCTTTCAGCAGCCACCCCCACAGGGGGCTCCGTAGGGTCAGGATGATAATGGGGTTTCCGCAGCAACCCCAAACAGTTAAGTAATGGGTAGTATCACGTTTTCACCACCAATGCTTGCAGGCACGATAAGAAGGTGAGTCACCGGGCGTACAGTGTGTCTGAACCGGCGCTTCCCAGATACCTCCATTGGTCTAAACAGACCATATCGTGGAGTAGGGAGGATCACTCGCCAAGAGTTGACAACCCTGGCGATTTAGCGTTGGTCGTGGCTCCCCAAGTTGGGGGTTACACCCTGTCCAAAGTGCTAATGGATGGTGGCAGCAGCATTAATATCTTATATTTTGACACTTTCCAAAGGATGAACCTATTGGAAAAGGACCTGATGCCTTCAACCACGATTTTCCACGGAATCGTCCCGGGCAAGTCGGCCTACCCCATAGGCCGAGTCAGACTCAGAGTGGCGTTTGGAACAACGTAGAATTACAGGTCCGAGTCACTGATATTCGAGGTGGTCAAATTTAAAAGCCCCTACCATGCGTTATTTGGGCGGCCGGCTTACGCCCGTTTCATGGCTCGCCCGTGCTATGTTTACCTTAAGCTCAAGATGCCTGGTCCCAAAGGACCTATCACGGTTGATGGTGATAGAAGGATTGCAAAGGAATGTGAAGAAGGGGACGCGACTTATGTGGAAATCGCCTGCGCTGTAGAGGAGCTCAAACACCATCGGGCCAATGTTGACCCGACGAACATGTCACCCCTAAAGAAGCCAACAACAGATGCTGAGTCGCCCCTCAAGTTCAAGCCAACGGATGACACTAAGACAATCGATTTCGCTCCCGGCGACTCATCCAAGCAGTTCACCATTGGGACGGGTCTGGACCCCAAATAGGAAAGCGCGCTCATCGAATTCATTCGTGAGAATCGGGACATCTTCGCATGGAAACCTTCTGACATGCCTGGTGTGCTGAGAGAATTCGCCGAGCACCATCTTAATGTTGACCCAAAGGCAAAACCCATCCAGCAGTATCTTTCTGGATATTTTGCATAAACCATCCGTGATTCTACCATCGGAGGAGGAGTTGGCAATACCAGATCCTGAGTCTCAGCTCGTGGCGGCTCTCCACGTCACGCCGGATTGGGTTCTTCCTTGTCTGGCTTATCTCGCCCGGGGGGAGTTACCAATAGACGAAGTTTCGGCTCGTCAAATCGTTCGGCGCAGCAAATCCATGGTCATCATCAATGGCGAGTTATATAAGCGGAGCGCCTCTGGAGTTTTTCTATGATGCGTTTCCTCCGAAGAAGGATGCATAATCTTATATGACATTCATTCCGGAGACTGTGGGCATCATGCCGGGTCACGCTCTTTGGTGTCAAAGGCTTTCCGTCATGGTTTCTTTTGGCTGACGGCTCATGCAGATGCGGAAGATATAGTTCGTCGGTGCGAGGGATGCCAGCGTTATGGGCGACAGGCTCATGTGCCGACTCAAGAGTTAAGAATGATCCCCATCACTTGGCCTTTTGCGGTCTGGGGGTTAGACATGGTCGGCCCCTTTAAAATGTCCTCTAACAAGAAGACCCATCTGCTGGTGGCGGTTGATAAGTTCACCAAGTGGGTTGAGGCGGAACCTATTGGAGCTTGCTATGCGGAGACAACAGTCAAATTCTTGAAAAAGCTGATCTTCCGGTTTGGATATACGCACAGTATCATTACTGATAATGGTACTAACTTGTCCCAAGGGGTGATGCAGGAGTTTTGCCGTCGAGAACATATCCGGCTTGATGTTTCTGTAGTCGCTCACCCACAATCTAATGGGCAGGCGGAACGGGCGAATCAGGAGGTTCTACGAGGAATTAAGTCCCGACTCATGGTTCCCCTGGAGAAAACCCCAGGGTGTTGGGTTGAAGAATTACCTTCAGTACTGTGGAGTATCCGGACCACCCCGAACCGGTCCACAGGTTTCACCCCTTTCTTTCTGGTCTACGGAGCAGAAGCCGTTCTTCCTAGTGATATAAGGCATGACTCACCTAGAGTCACCGCATATGTGGAGCAAGACAACGAGCTGGCACGTCAAGACTCCTTGGACGCCTTAGAAGAGGCACGTGACCTGGCTGCGACCCGTTCAGCCATCTATCAGCAGGATCTACGGCGTTATCACAACCGTCGGGTTAAGAGCCGGACCTTTCAGGAAGGCGACTTGGTTCTTCGGTTGATACAAGATCGTGCTCGCATGCATAAGTTGTCACCACCATGGGAAGGACCGTTCGTTGTCAGCAAGAATCTCCGCAATGGCTCTTATTATCTGGTGGATCTTCGGCCTAACCGGCCAACCACGGAGGCAGAGTCAACTCGCCCCTGGAATATTCTCCACTTGCGGCCTTATTACACTTGAGCTCTTAAGCTCTGCATTTTGTAAGTTTTTCAGTTTCATTATGAAGTAATAAAATTAAAAATGCTCCCCGACTTGGGGTCTTCTTCATTAAAAATCAATTTTGTCATCCTGTTGCGACCTTATGAGCCGACAGAATCATCATTTAGGGTGTGTGCTCGAGCTTTCTGACTCGCCCCATCCTGTCGCGACCTTATGAGCCGACGAAACCATCATTTTAGGGTGTGTGCTCGAGCTTTCTGACTCACCCCATCCTGTCGCGACATTATGAGCCGACGAAATCATCATTTAGGGTGTGTGCTCGAGCTTTCTGACTCGCCCCATCCTGTCGCGACATTATGAGCCGACGAAACCATCATCTTAGGGTGTGTGCTCGAGCTCTCTGACTCGCCCCATCCTGTCGCGACCTTATGAGCCGACGAAATCTTCATTTAGGGTGTGTGCTCGAGCTTTCTGACTCGCCCCATCCTGTCGCGACCTTATGAGCCGACGAAACCATCATCTTAGGGTGTGTGCTCGAGCTTTCTGACTCGCTCCATCCTGTCGCGACCTTATGAGCCGACGAAACCATCATTTTAGGGTGTGTGCTCGAGCTTTCTGACTCGCCCCATCCTGTCCTGACCTTATGAGCCGACGAAACCATCATTTAGGGTGTGTGTTCGAGCTTTCTGACTCACCCCATCCCGTCGCGACCTTATGAGCCGACGAAACCATCATCTTAGGGTGTGTGCTCGAGGTTTCTGACTCACCCCATCCTGTCGCGACCTTATGAGCCGACGAAACCATCATCTTAGGGTGTGTGCTCGAGCTTTCTGGCTCGCCCCATCCCGTCGCGACCTTATGAGCCGACGAAACCATCATCTAGGGTGGCGCTTGAGTTTTTTGACTTGCCCCATCCCGTCGCGACCTTATGAGCCGACGAAATTGCTGTTTTTATTTTCCTTCATGGCATGGCCACGAGGTTTTCAAAACCTTTTTCCTGATTCATCTTGAAAATATTTGTTGTCATTTATTTGGTTTCACATATGTTTTTTCAAGCTTAAAACAGGTTGATGATCAAAATCACTTCATCCATGGCGGATTAAGCATTATAAAGGATTTTCAAACGGCGGATCAAATATTTCAAATCGCCTTAAGGGCGATATAAATATTCTTTCGAGAGTATCACAAAAGCAGTACCGACTTATGAAAAAGACCTATTACATGACTCTCAGGCCAAATCGATGAAGTTTATTCTGCTGGCGCCTTCGGATCATTTTGCTGCGAGCTTTGGCCGACCTCAATTTGCAAGTCGCCCAGTACCCAGTTACACTTGGCCACAGCCGCGAAGTCATCTTCATCGGTCAGGATTGATGCCAGATCTGTGTCCAAGTCAAAAGGGTTCTTGGGTCGCTGCGGAGTTAAGCTAGTCGTCACAAAGGTTGGCGGGTTGACCTTCTTGTTCTTGTTGTCATAAGTAGCGTGATACTTTGATAAGTCCAGACTTGCAGCAAGTTGGGTCCCCGCCAGCCGGGAGTCCTTGACGACACGCTGATAGTCCTCTTCGACGAATTTTGACCCGTCATCTTTGAGTTGAGGAAAGCCTGCCGCTACCTCTTCCGGGTTGATCTCTGGAGCATACGCCAAGCAGCGACTTAAGGTAGTCAGTACCCCCTTCCGGGCGGCTGACCGAGTCAACTCGCCAATCTGAGGAGGAAGCGTAGATAGGCAGTCAAGCATCTTCTTTATGGAAGTTGTAGGCTCCTTGGCACCCATCACAACTTTAACAGTTAATACACTGCCGGTGTACAGCTGCTCTGTCAGCGTGTAAATCGCCTTCAACATCAGCACGCAATCGTCCTGAAGGTTGGCGGCTCTCGGACCTGTGTAAGGGGTCATGATAATCAGCGACTTACAATAAGAGTTATTGGTAAAAAAGAGATCAAAAGTTTGAGTATTTTACCAAAGACGGCTTGCGCCATGTTTGAGATATGACGCTTCAAGCCGGACAATTCTTGTTGCACAGTAACCAGCCTGGCTTCAGCCTTCTCTGCTCTTTTTGTTGCAGCATCCTGGTCAGCTTTAGCTCTTTTTAAATCGGCTTTGAGTTTTTCCATCTCAGCCAGGACCAATTGATACTTCTCCTCCGACTTAGTTCGGGCAGCTTGCTGATCAGATAAGTTTTTCTTTAAATCGCCAAGCGCCGATTCAGTCTGAGCAAGAGTTTCCTGTTGAAAGTACATGATAAGGGGCAAGTCTGAGAACTATTGCAAGCAATATCCCTGACACTTGGGGGCTAATGTATAATTTTTTAGATCAAATTATACAATATCAAGACCCGGCTCATCTTTTTACTGATGACCCGGCCCTTGGGGGTTACTGGTCGAAAGTTTTTCTAAATTTATCAAGACCCGGCTCATCTTTTTACTGATGACCCGGCCCTTGGGGGTTACTGGTCGAAAGTTTTTCTAAATTTATCAAGACCCGGCTCATCTTTTTTACTGATGACCCGGCCCTTGGGGGTTACTGGTCGAAAGTTTTTCTAAATTTATCAAGACCCGGCTCATCTTTTTACTGATGACCCGGCCCTTGGGGGTTACTGGTCGAAAGTTTTTCTAAAGTTATCAAGACCCGACTCATCTTTTTACTGATGACCTGGCCCTTGGGGGTTAATGGGAGTAATATAATATAACAAAGCTTACCTCATGTTTATTTTTTAGCATCTGAAGCAGGCTTTTCTCCATCTCATAACTCGCCTCCAGGCGACTTGCAAAACCAGAGCAGAGTTCTTTGAATTCCAGATGTTCATATTCAGAAAGCTTAGCCTTGGAGAGCCCAGACTCAGGAATGGTTTTAGAGGAGGATGTCACATGCTTTGACAAAACCGTTGTCGCCGGTTTGGAGAAGCTGGTACCAATGATAACTACAGCATCCGGGTCTTCTGCTGTCATCAATGGACTTGGCGGCTTAGGGGCATTCATTGTTTCCTTGGGCGAGTTTGGAAGATCCATTTGATCTTTGGGCTCGCCTTGATCCGGGTTATCTTGGATCGGCACTGACTCTTTGATGGGCTCTGAAATTATGACAGGAGTTGACCCGCCGGTTTTCCTTTTCTTGGCCTGTGCCCTAAAAGAGGGGAGAAGCGCATTAAAGAACTGAAAGTTTATCACCTTCAGATTCAAAGTAAAATTATCAAAGGACTTACCCAGGGACTCGAATCATTGGCGGAAGTGTCGACATTACTGAGTCGCCAGATGTAGGAGGAGAGTTCTGCAAGAATTATACGTCAAAGATATAGGCGGGTTACAGATGTGATCCAAAGAAACATGAAGAAGTGTTGTTCATGGGTACCTCATTTGGTTTCCTCTTCTTCTTTGCTAGTAAGCCAGACACCAGATCACCGGAATGACTTCGGGTCTTCCGATTTGAAATATGTTGTGCTTTATTGAGTAGGAAATTTGGGTCCAAACAAGCATTTGGATGTGAGAAGGGAAGTTTCCCACAAATTCGCCTGGCCGGCTTAGGTGGAGAAGGAGATGAATCGGAGGAAACAGAAATTACCTCTACAGAATCCTCCTGGCTTTCGTTGTCTTCATTCTATTCAAGAGAGGCAGAGATATAAATACAAAGTTAACAGTAGTGGATGGCGAGTGAAAAAGAGGATAGGTTTTTACCTCTGAAGGTGCATCGCCGACTTGAGATTCATCGTCTTCGGATGGCTCGGCCGCAGCAGCTTTGCCCTTGCCCTTGGTTTTCTTTGGGGGCGGCTTAGCATGCTTCATGGCTGCCTTTTGGGTTTCTTGGACCAAAATTTATCACCTTTCTGAAATGGCATATGTTACAAAAGGCCACAATTCAAATGAAACATAAGAAGTAAAGACAAAAGGTGGGTTAAATTTGCTTACCTTGGGCGCCGGATTAATTTTGCAGAAAGGCTTGAGGCCGATTTGGCCGCATTTTCCCGCAGGCTCGCCAGTCAGCTTCTTGATGATGGTGACAATATCCTTTTCCGTTAAAGCCGTATGGAAATAACATTGAGGATGATCTAAGGTGCCATCAAATTCGCACATTAGCCCGTCCCGGCGACTCAGAGGGAGGATGCGCCATTAGAACCAGCAGCGGATCAAGTCGACCCCAGTAAGGCCGTTGTTTGTCAAAGATCTTAACTCGGACAATACTGGGATGAAATCTGATTCCTCCTCCTCGGTGAGCTTGTCCGGAAGCTTGAAATTCGTTGGAAGGCGGTCTTTCCTATAGCCCAGAAGCTTGTTTTCGCCTGCAGGTGAGGTCTCTCGACAATAGAACCAAGACTCGCCCCAGCCTTTGGGATGGCTTAGCATGGCGAGTGAGGGAAACGGGCTGTCCCTGCGATGCTGAACATTTACACCGCCAAGTTCCAGGCTGGGGCCATTGTGAAATTCCGTTTGGCGATTTAGGTGGAAAAAGTGCCAGAATAAGGGAACTGAGGGTTCAATCCGCAGGTAAGCCTCACAGAACACTTGGAACTGGCATAGGTTACTTATCGAGTTAGGTCCCAGATCCTGGAAGCGGACGTTCATGAAAGCCATGGCATCTCTAAGAAACTTTGATCCGGGCGGCTTAAAACCTCGCTCAAGGTGTTCAATGAAAACGACTATCTCCCCTTCTTTGGGGTTGGGGAGATCCTCTCCGAACCCGGTACGCCAACCGATAACATTCTGAGGGTCCAAGTTGCCCGTTTTCACATAGTCTGCTAGTATGGTGTCGTCGACTTTGGTAGGGAGCCAGTCACTTTTGAAGACGGTGCCCATGCTACAAAGGAGTAAAGTACGGGTGAATTTACACGCATTGAACATCTACTGTAAGGGGTGAAATAAGTTCATTTGACTCGCCAAGTAATTTGTTCACGGACTGAGGGAAAAGCTTGACCTGCCATATAAAGATCCGGGTTGGGTTGCTATGGCGACTTACGAAGTTTGGCTATTCACGAGAGCAATGTTCTAAAGGTGTCGGAGACATTTGTTCAAAATGGTGAAGTGTGAAGACTACAAACAGCTTTACGCAATGAGCAGGTAAATTATGGATCTACTGGACAATCGAAAAAACATGAGAAAAATGACTGGATGCAGCAATTTACTACGAGGATAAGGTGACATCGTTCGTTTGACGAAATATTGTTCTAAACACGCAAGTCAAGGGCGGATAAATGGAGGTATTAAAAACATTGGCTATCTCATCGACATTTGCATTAATCAGTCGGGGACAGGTAATAGATATTCACGAAGGGTATCAAGAACATGGCAATGCTGAAACTTCGAACAGGGATGGGATCTGTTCTGAAGTGACCGGTGACCTAACCTGATGATTTCGGCCGGAAGTGGTCGACGGCGACGGAGGCTGTTGGAGGAGCACGAAAGTCTTGTCGAGCGCAGAGATCTTCGGCGGCGACGGAGTGCTTGGCAAACAACGAGGTGGTCGACGGCGACCCGGTGATCGATGGCGGCGAGCAGATCGGCCGCGGTGTGAAGCTTGACGGCGGCGAAGATCTATGGGCGGCGCCGAAGCTTTCGGGCGACGACAGGAACTGCGGTCGGCGGCGGAGCCCTTGGAAGGCGGTGAGGTTTCCTCGCTATGATAATGGGGAGGAGATTGATGAGACCGGTAGGTGGGAAGCGCCAGTCCTGTCCCCCCCACCTATTTAATAGGGCGGGCGCTGGAATCGAGGCGCCGTGAGCGGGAACCGCCGGAGGATAAAAAGATTCGCTATAATGGCGCTCCGAAAATTTTGGGATAACGATACCAATGGATCCGTTGGGATTATGTCAGTCTTCCCGGAATCCAAGGGATAAGAAGATGCCGACGAGAAATGGTTTGGCAATTTAAAGATTTTCAGCGCCAGATGGTGGGTTAAAGTTTCTGACGTATAGTGAAGAGTGAAGAATGAATCGCCTTTGACTGAGCAGAAATATTGGCGTGAAAAGAGTTCAAGTCAATCTGGGGCCTAATGTTGGGGATATTACCTGTTGATAACCCGCCCTAGTTGGGCCGGGTCACCAAATCAGGCGATTCACCTGAGCGTGGTTTGGGCCTTGGCCTGGCAAGACCAAAGGTTGTATGGCGGTTTATAATTTCCGGAAGGTCTCCAAGCTTTAGAGGATGGCGACTTAGAGACCGCAGAGGTCACGATTTGTAGGAAGGAAAGTACCCTTGTAAACCCTAGGGGTTCGACCTGTATATAAAGGCGAGTCCTAGGGAAGAAGAGGGCAGGTTAGAAATCATCGAGTGCTAGGTTTGGCGAGTTACGCCCTCCTTGTAATCGAAATCACATCAATACAAGCCAAAGCAGGACGTAGGCCTTTACCTCCGCACGAGGGGCCGAACCTGGGTAAATCGCCGTGTCTCTCCCGTTCAACCCCTTTGAGTCGCCACCAAGGTGTGATGGCTCCAGTACTAAGTCCTTTCACGAGGACATCTGCCATGACAAAACCACGACACTCCGCCCGAGCTCCGCAGAAATGCGATCTAGAGGTAAAACTATGTGGTATAGGCTAGAGTTGCACGTGGCAAAATTGTGTCTCAAAAAGCCCTAAACCACCGCTATATATAGGAGGGAGGGGAGGGGCTAGCCTTGAGGGACAAGACCCTGAAGGTGCGCCGGCCGCCAGGAGGAGGAGGACTCCTCCTCCAATTCGGTTTGGGAAGGAGGAGTCCTCCTCTTCCTTCCCACCTCCCTCTTTCCTTTTCCTTTTTCTTTTCTTTTGGTATTTTCTTTATGTGCTGCCATAGCCCTCTTGGGATGACTCCACCAGCCCACTAAGGACTTGTGGCACCATCCTAGGGCCTTGGGCCCACTCCCGAGTGGGTGGGCCCCTCCCAGTAAACACCCGGAACCCATTCGTCACTCCCGTTACAATGCCGGAATTGCCCGAAACTTCGCGGTGACCAAATGAAACCATACTATATATCAATCTTCATTTTTGGACCATTTCGAAAACCGTCGTGACGTTCGCGATCTCATCCGGAACTCCGAACAACATTCGGTAACCACACATATAACTCAACTATACTAAAACATCATCGAACCTTAAGTGTGCAGACCCTGCAGGTTCTAGAACTATGCAGACATGACCCGAGACACTGCTCGGTCAATATACAAGAGCGGGACCTGGATGCCCATATTGGATCCTACATATTCTCCGAAGATCTTATTGGTTGAACCTCAGTGTCAAGGATTCATATAATCTCGTATGTCATTCCCTTTGTCCTTCAGTATGTTAGTTGCCCGAGATTCGTTCGTCGATATGCGCATACCTATTTCAATCTCGTTACCGGCAAGTCTCTTTACTTGTTCCGTAATACAAGATCCCGTGACTTACACTTAGTCACATTGCTTGCAAGGCTTGTGTGTGATGTTGTATTATAGAGTGGGCTCCGAGATACCTCTCCGTCACACGGAGTGACAAATCCCAGTCTTGATCCATACTAACTCAACTGACACCTTCGGAGATACCTGTAGAACACCTTTATAGTCACCCAGTTACGTTGCGACGTTTGATGCACACAAGGTATTCCTTTGGTGCCAGTGAGTTATATGATCTCATGGTCATAGGAATAAATACTTGACACACAGAAAACAATAGCAATAAAATGACACGATCAATTTGCTACGTTCATAGTTTGGGTCTAGTCCATCACATGATTCTCCTAACGATGTGATCGAGTTATCAAGCAACAACACTTGCACATAGTCAGAAAACCTTGACTATCCTTGATAACTGGCGAGCCAACTAGAGGCTTGCTAGGGACATTTTTTTGTCTATGTATCCACACATGTATCTATGTTTTCATTCAATACAATTATAGCATGGATAATAAACGATTATCTTGTAAGTGGAAATATAATAATAACTATTTATCATTGCCTCTAGGGCATATTTCCAATAGGCCCCCTCCGGCCCTTCTTTGGCGTGTCTTCGGGACCCATTCGGAAACTTCTTCCCTCAAAATTTCAGCTCAATTGGAGATGTTCTGATATTGCAACTCTTCGTGCTATTTTCTCCGTTGAATCCTACGTCTGCTGTTTCGGCACCGAAAAGTTGGAAACTGTGTAAAATAAGCCAAAACACTATAAGTACATCATCATAAATTGAAATATATCAATCAATAGAGATAAAATATGATACAAAATAGTGATGCATTTTGGACGTATCACGACCTCCCTTCCATATTGTCGGTGTTCATCTTGTCCCGCGTCCGCAGAGGGAGTGGCCGACCACCTGCTCCCAACGAGCTTGTAAACTCCCACGGCGCCGTGAACCCCACCAAGACCGGACGTACTCCAGCTGCAGTTTTGGCGTCCGAACCACCTTGCTGGAGGGCCATTTTGGTATGATAACGAGGTAAGCGAGGATAGGCTCCCACGATATGAAGGAGGGTGACTTACCATGCAACGTCGTATCTCAGCATCATAGGCGCAAGTAGGTGATGAGGGTCAAGCATATGCGAGTCTCGAATGATGCATTAGCTTGACTGGATTGCACGTATCCTTCGTTCATCATGAATGAATGGAGGATTATAATTTGAAATGTTCTTTTCTCCGTTGGGATATTTTCATTATTTTAAACATTATAGAGTTCTTCTCCGTCATTCTTGGATTTTTTCATCAAACTATTTTAACACTATCACATGATTATGTCTCGGTTTGTAAGAAGCACATAAGAAGGTATTAAGATGCAGTACGTCTTTACACAGTTCATGTCACTTCTGTAGATGATGCAGTGCTTCAAGATCACCATGAAAGAAAATTATCTGCTTAAGTGAGACAAATGTTTCACCGCCGTGATAACACATTCCCATCCAGTATAAATTATATAATTTTACTTTTTGATCAAAACAAATATATGTTTGTATGAAAGCAATTTTCTGATATATGAATATATAATATCATAGTGTTTTAGAAATAAAGTGTACATCTTTGGGGCAAATCCTAATCATACGAGCCATTTTTTGGATGGAAGCAAATCTTCATTTTTTTAGATGCAAGGTCCAAATTCTCCAAAAACAAATTATCATTTCTTAGGATGCAAATACCAAATTCTCTGGAAGCGAAGTCCCAATTTAATCGATGCAAACACCGAATTCCATGGCGTTGCCAGCTTGTCCCCTACATAGTCGTTTGTTGTTGTCAAGCCAACATTTGTGACCAATTCTGGTTGTTGTGGCCTTAGAAGCAATTTATATGACCTTTTGAAACTATCGAGTTCAAATTAGATCGAAGCAATCACTGGTTACGATGGACGCAATATTTTATGGACGACTATAAAATATACAAATTCTAACTAGATCAAAGTGATCGCGGGTTGCCATGGAAGCACTTTGTGCGCTCGACCAAAGCACAAATTTCAACCAGATGGGAAATAGTCTCTCATCGGAAGCAAATTCAAATCTTTTTAAAAGTAGTATTGAATGAAACAATTTTTTATCTTGTCAAGAGATATTTTATATGGTACACTTGAAATAATTTCTAGCCGCTTGAAAGGTATACGCTGGACATAAATACAATCAAACTATATCGAAGCAACCATCAATTATCGTGGAAGCAAAAAAAATGGGCTGACTGAAGCAAACAAATTCTAACCCGATGGAAGCATATTTTTTCCATGGAAACAATTTCATACTCTGGCAAAAAAAGTCATGTGTACACGACAATTGAAGATTCGTCCGAAATAAGGATTGAAAACAAATTGTACAGAAGCAAATCGCATGCATGAACAGCATGGCGCCTAATCTATTTGATATGCCCTCAAAATATAGGATCAGTTTTTAGGAAATAAATTTGTCATAATTAATGCAAAGTCACGCACGCTGCATGCAAATTAAGGTGCCACGATGGGGCTGTACATGCTGGATCCAATGGTCATCATGGTTCTCATCCTATGGTTGATGACTAGTGTGATACAACTCAAGGGATCAGTAGTGTGATCCCTAGCGCCCCCCTTATTAAATTCCTTGTAATCCAAGATAGTGGGCACATCACTATTTAAAGTTTTTACCTCTCCAAAACCACTTTTTTTTCATTTTTATCATTAGAATCATCACCCTCCGCACAAACGGGACGTCTTCTAGCTAAAGTTGAGTCATCTCCAGTCCCTTTATAATCTATTTTCAAACTAGTAAACAAAGATTCAATGATAGAAGTACCAACAATTTTAAGATCATCATCGTGATTATGGTAAAAAAGGGTGGAAGAGCATTTTCTAAGAATTTTCGTTTGGCTCTCAACCTTGAAGTCCTTTCCTTACTTTCATTAACAGATATTTGGATGGATTTAATGGACTCGGTCATATCATGATTTGGTGGCAAACTTCTATTTTTAAGAGTTTGCACGTCAAGAGAGATTCTATCCAATACAGTAGCTTATGCAATAATTAAATATGAATCAATTTACAATAGTAACTAAAGTTTATGACTTACCTATTATACTAACAGATCTCACGAGGTTTTGTTCACTTTTGTGTGCTGAAGTTTTCAAATTTTGGACGAGACAATGATTGATGAAGGAATAAGTAGCAGCAAGACCATAAGCTTGGGGATGCCCAAGGAACCCCAACTAATATTCAAGTAATACCCAAGCATCTAAGTTCGGGGATGCCCTCTTTCGTGTCCATTCTATCGGTATGTCACTTGGAGCTATATTTTTATTCATCACATGATATGAGTTTTGCTTGGAGCGACGTGTATTATAGTTTGCTTTTTCTTTTAATTTTCCACAAACATTTTTTGCTGGAAACACATTTTTGAAAGAGCCACATGTTCATCATAATTTGTTAAAATATTCTATATGCTTCACTTATATCATTTGAGCTAGGGAGTTGCTCTACTGCTTCACTTATATCTTGTTAGAGCGCGAGGGTGTCAAATTTTAGAGAAATAATATACTCTCATGCTTCACTTAAATATTTTTGAGAGGATAAAGAATATCAACGGTAATGTGCATGTGTTATAAGACTAGTCCAAAAAGGATAGGTATTCAAGGAGGATATAATAAAAACTTTCATGTAGCTCACCTGAGAGAGATGTGTGGGGTAATTATGTTGATGTAGTAATATGAAAGGACATGGGTTCATGATCATTGGCTAGTAAGAATATTGGTACTAAAGCTTTTTATTTACTTCTCATCTAAATATTGGTTATGGCATGATGATGAGGTGTGAGCATTTTTATGTGAAATTGAAATCTATTGTGTTGTTCGAATTGGGGGCATGATGGTTAACACCTATAAACCTCCTCACTAGGAGCATGCGGTAATACTTTTCTTCGAGATATCTAATAAGTCTTTACAATAAGTATATGTGTTATTTATAAATAATGTGAAACCATGGATATATGCACACTCACCTTTCCACATTTTTCTAGCTTCTTTGATATTGTGCATTTCCCATTCTCACCTTGAGAGACCGTGCAACCTTCCCGGTGCATCAAAACCGCATGATATGACACACTCTATCACACATAAGCCATCCTATTTCTATTTCAAAACGTCCACCATACCTACATATCATGGGATTTCCATATCCATTCCGAGATATATTACCATGCAACATCCACCATTCTGTCACATGACTTGTTGCTTCATCATTATATTGCTTTGCCATGATCATATAGTTGATATAGCATTTGTGGCACAACCATCGTTCATCATTATCTACATGCTATGCTATATCATTGCACATCCTGGTACATGATGATCCAAAAGTATAGGGGATAAATCGTAGTCCTTTTAACAAGTAAGACTGTCGAACCCAACGAGGAGCAGAAGAAAATGATAAGCAGTTTTCAGTAAGGTATTCTCTGCAAATGTTATAAGTAAGAGTTATACATAGTTTGGTAGCAAGATAATTCGTAACAAGTGACAAGTAACAATAGTAGCAAGTGTGTAGAAATATAGCCCAATCCTTTTTGTAGCAAAGGACATGCCTGAAAGTACTGTTATATGAAGCAAAGCGCTCCTAAGGACACATGTGAATTTTCGTCTAGTCATGTTCATCATGTTGAGTTGATTCACGTTCATTACTTTGATATTTTGATATGTGGGCGGACCGACGCTAAGGTGATGTATTTCTTGAACAACAAACCCATTTATGATTACCAACTCTCCCAAGCATCCACAACTACGAAAGAAGAATTAAGATAGAGCTAACCATAACATGAAACATGTGGATCCAAATGAGCCCCTTATGAAATAACGCATAAACTTGGGTTTAAGCTTTTGTCACTTTAGAAACCCATCATATACTTTATTACTCCCAAATGCCTTACCTTAGGTCCATAATATGGTGAAGTGTCGTGTAGTCGACGTTCACACGACACCACTAAGAGAAGCAACAACATACATATCATCAAAATATCCAACAAATACCAACTTCAGATGATTACTTATAACAAGAGTTCTGACATGTCCTCGGGAACAAAAATAACTACTTGCAAATCATCACCATTTTCAAGTTCAGAGGTATGATAATTATGAATAAGGATCTGAACATATTATCTTCCACCAAGTAAACCAACAAGCATCAACTACAAGATGTAATCAACACTACTCGTAACCCACATGTACCAATCTGAGGTTTTGAGAAAATATTGAATACAAGAGATGAACTAGGTTTTTAGATGAGATGGTGTTGGTGAAGATGTTGATGAAGATTAATCCTCCCACAAAGGAGGAAGGGTTGGTAAGGACGATGACTTCGATTTGCCCCTCCTGGAGGGAAGTTTCCCCGACAGAATCGCTCTGCCAGAGCGCAAAAGGGCCTCTGTCCAAGTTTCCGCCTCGAGATGGTATCCCTTCGTATTGAAAGTATCTTATTATTATTTTCTAGGTCAAAACCCAACATATAGCAGAAGAGGGAGGCCGGAGCACCTGGGAGGTGGCCCCAAGCCATCAGGGCACGCCCTGTTGGCTTGGCACCAACAAGTGCCCCCCTCCAGTATATTTTTGCTCCATAAATTCATATACATTCCACAAAAATTCCTCATGAAGTTTTAGGTTATTGGGATTCCGGTAAATTTTCAGCCTTTTTCTTGGTTTTCAAGTGGATAATTCTAGTTTCTGGTTATTTTCCGCTTTGTGATGTACCTTGTAAATTCAGAGAGAAAAGACATTGAAATGTATCATAAAGTGGAATAATGACCAAGAATCATATAAATACTAATAAGAAATCATGATGCAAAATGGACGTATCAACTCCCCCAAGCTTAGACCTCGCTTGTCCTCAAGCGAAAGCCAAACCTGATAATAATGACCACATAATTTGAGAGAGAGGTGTCGATAAAAATGGAATATGTACATGAAAGCATCATGAGTATTAACATTGCACCAAGTTTTTCATCATATGAGTTCTCATAAACAAGTAGCAGTTGATAACCCACAAGTATAGGGTATCAATTGTAGCCTTTCTTGATAAGTAAGAGTGTCAAACCCAACGAGGAGTTAAAGGTAGAACAAATATCCCCTCAAGTTCTATCGACCATCAATACAATTCTACGCACGCTTAACGTTCGCTTTACCTAGAACAAGTATTAAACTAGAAGTACTTTATAGGCGTGATAGGATAGGTTTGCAAGAAAATAAAGAACACGTAAATAAAAACTAGGGGCACCTAAGAGAAACAACTAAGTTGGGGTTAGTAGAGATCTTTTTGTCACAAGAAGGTTATTTCTCCCTAGGCAATCGATAACTAGACCGGTAGTCGTTATTGCAATTTTATATGATAGAGAGGCATAAGGTAACATACTTTCTCTACGTGGATCATGCGCACTTATGATTGGAACTCTAGCAAGCATCCGCAACTACTAAAGATCATTAAGGTAAAACCCAACCATAGCATTATAAGGTATCAAGTCCTCTTTACTCCCATATGCAATAACCCACCTACTCGGGTTTATGCTTCTGTCACTCAAGCAACCCACCATAGGAAAATCATGAACACATTGAAACACCCTACAACGGGGATCCCTCACGCTTGCGTGAAATGGAGAGCACCATAGGACAACACCAATAATAAAACATGCAACTCAAACCAATCATGATCATCAATCAACCCACGGAACAAAACAGATCTACTCAAACATCATAGGATGGCCATACATCATTGGGAAATAATATATAGTGTTGAGCACCATCTTTAAGTAGAGATTACAGCGGCGAGAAGAGGTGTTGAACCGCTGCATAGAGGGGGAGAGAGTTGGTCATGACGGCGATGAAGTTGTTGGTGTAGATCGCCATCACGATGATGGCCCCGGCGGTGTTCCGGTGCTGCCGGGAGAGAGGGGGAGAGAGCCACCCTCCTTCATATTCTTCCTTGCCCCCCCCTAGATGGGAGGAGGGTTTCCCCTCTGGTCCTTGGCCTCCATGGCGGCGGAGGGGCGAGAGCCCCTCCGAGATTGGATCTCTCTCTCTTTGTTTCTTTCTGTTTCTGCCTTTTTGTGCCTTTCAGATTCTGGCATTTCACCGTTTCTTATATTCTCGGAGATCCATAACTCTGATTGAGCTTAAATTTAACACAATTTTTGTCTGGATATTAGCTTTCTTGCGGCGAAAGAATGGGACCAACCACCTTACGGGGTGGCCACAAGATAGCCTGGCGCGCCCTACCCCCCAGGTCGCGCCCCTCTGGCTTGTAGGCCCCTCGGGCACTGCCTTCTGTTGATTTCACTTCCCAAAATTCACATATATTCCAGAAACAAATCTCCGTAAGTTTTTATCCCGTTTGGACTTTGTTTGATATGGATTTTCTGTGAAACAAAAAACATGCAACAAACAGGAACTAGCACTGGGCACAGGATCAATATGTTAGTCCCAAAAATAGTATAAAAAGTTGCTAAAAATATATGAAAGTTGTAGAATATTGGCATGAAACAATCAAAAATTAGGGATACGACAGAGACGTATTAGCATTCCCAAGCTTAATTCCTGCTCGTCCTTGAGTAGGTAAATGATAAAAAAGATAATTTTTGATGTGGAATGCTACCTAGCATAATCTTGATCATATAATCTAATCATGGCATGAATATTAAGACACGAGTGATTCAAAGCAATAGTCTATCATTTGACATTAAGACAATAACAGTTCAAGCATACTGTTGGAAATATGCCATAGAGGCAATAATAAATTAGTTATTATTATATTTCCTTGTTCATAATAATCGTTTATTATCCATGCTAGAATTTTATTGATTGGAAACTCAAATACATGTGTGGATACATAGATAACACACTGTCCCTAGTGAGCCTCTAGTTAACTAGTTTGTTGATCAAAGATGGTCAAGGTTTCCTGGCCCTAGGCAAGTGTTGTCATTTGATGATGGGATCACATCACTAGCATAATCATGTGATGGACAAGACCCAAATTCTAAACGTAGCATATGATCGTTTCATTTTGTTGCTATTGTTTTTTGCATGTCAAGTATTTATTCCTATGACCATGAGATCATATAACTCGCTGGCACCGGAGGAATACCTTGTGTGTATAAAACGTCGCAACGTAACTGGGTGACTATAAAGGTGATCTACAGGTATCTCCGAAGGTGTCCGTTGAGTTAGAGTGGATCAAGAGTGGGATTTGTCACTCCGTGTGACGGAGAGGTATCTCGGGGCCCACTCGGTAATACAACATCACAAACAAGCCTTGCAAGCAATGTGACTAAGTGTAAGTCACGGGATCTTGTATTACGGAACGAATAAAGAGACTTGCCGGTAACGAGATTGAAATAGGTATGCGAATGCCAATGATCGAATCTCGGGCAAGTAACATACCGAAGGACAAAGGGAATGACATACGTGATTATATGAATCCTTGGCACTAAGGTTCAACCGATAAGATCTTCGTAGAATATGTAGGATCCAATATGGGCATCCAGGTCCCGCTATTGGATATTGACCGAGGAGTCTCTCGGGTCATGTCTACATAGTTCTTGAACCCGCGGGGTCTGCACACTTAAGGTTCGATCATATTTTAGTATAGTTGAGTTATATGTGTTGGTGACCGAAGTTTGCTCGGAGTCCCGGATGAGATCACGGACGTCACAAGGGTTTCCGGACTGGTCCGTAAACAAAGATTGATATATAGGAAGTTGGTGTTTGGATTCCGGAAAATTTCGGGCATTGCCGGCAGTGTACCGGGGGTGATGAATGGGTTCCGGGGGCCCACTATGTGGGCCCACCACGCCCCAAGGGGTCCACATGGGTTTATTGGTTGTACAATAAGGTATAATGGGCTGACAAAGTCATCCAAGGAAAGCCCATGAGGAAAAAGTGGAAAATCCAAAAGAGGTGGGAAAATAAGGAAGGAGTCCTAATCCAAGTGGGATTGGAGAAGGACTCCTCCCTTCCCCAAGTCGGCCGACCCAAGGAGTCCTCCTTGGCCGACGCCCTAGGGCTTTGCCCCACTCCTTGGCTCCTCCTATATATACTAGAGGTTTAGGGCTGTTTGAGACACAACTTTGCCACGTGCAACTCAAACCTATACCTCGTAGTTCTTCCTCTAGATTAGATTTCTGCGGAGCTCAGGCGAAGCCCTGCAGGAATAGATCATCACTAACACCGACGCACTATCACGCTTCCGGAGAACTCATCTACTTCTCCGTCTCTCTTGCTGGATCAAGAAGGCCGAGATCGTCATCGAGTTGTACGTGTGCTGAACGCGGAGGTGCCGTCCGTTCGGCGTTGGATCGTGGGACA
Organism: Hordeum vulgare subsp. vulgare; assembly: GCF_904849725.1. Taxonomy (NCBI): domain Eukaryota; kingdom Viridiplantae; phylum Streptophyta; class Magnoliopsida; order Poales; family Poaceae; genus Hordeum; species Hordeum vulgare. The sequence continues at coordinate 563,858,258 of NC_058519.1, forward strand.
GTTCAAGGGATGGATCGTGAAGACGTACCACTATATCAACCGCATTTCTTAACGCTTCCTGCTGAGCGATCTACAAGGGTATGTAGATCTAATCTCCCTCTCGTAGATGAACATCAGGATGATAGGTCTTCGTGTGCGTCCGAAATTTTTAGTTTCCCATGCAACGTTCCCCAACAGTGGCATCATGAGCTAGGTTCATGCGTAGATGTTATCTCGAGTAGAACACAAAAGGCTTTGTGGACGGTGATGTTCAATTTTCTGCCCTCCTTAGTCTTTTCTTGATTCAACGGTATGTTGGATTGAAGCGGCCCGGAGCGATGCTACGGCGACAGAAACCTTCTGTCGTCTCTTGAGCTTGCGTTGATTTTTCCCTTGAAGAGGAAAGGGCGATGCAGCACAGGAGCAGTAAGTATTTCCCTCAGTTTGAGAACCAAGGTATCAATCCAGTAGGAGAATTGCGTCAAGTCCAAAGTACCTGCACAAACACAAAAGAGCTTGCACCCAACGCTATAAAGAGGTTGTCAATCCCTTCAAGATTGATTGTAAAGTGAGATCTGAAGGCGGAAAGTGCAACGAAGTAAAAGAGTAAGGCTGAAAATATTGTGTGAAGTAGACCCGGGGGCCATAGTGTTCACTAGAGGCTTCTCTCAAAATAGCAAATATTACGGTGGGTGAACAAATTACTGTCGAGCAATTGATAGAACTGCGCAAAGTCATGACGATATCTAAGGCGATGATCATACATATAGGCATCACGTGCGAGACAAGTAGACCGATACATTCTGCATCTAATACTATTACTCCACACATCGATCCCTATCCAGCATGCATCTAGTGTATTGAGTTCATGACGAACAGAGTAACGCCTTAAGCAATATGACATGATGTAGAGGGATAAACTCAAACCAATGATTAAAACCCCATCTTTTTACCCATGATGGCAACAACACGATGCGTGCCTCGCTACCCCTTCTGTCACTGGGTGAGGTCACCGCACGGTATGAACCCAGAACCAAGAACTTCTCCCATTGCAAGAATCATAGATCAAGTTGGCCAAACAAAACCCACAACTCGGAGAGAATTACAAGGATTTGAAATCATGCATATAAGAGATGAGAAGAAACTCAAATAAGATTCATAGGTAATCTGATCATTAATCTACAATTCATCGGATCTCGACAAACACACCGCATTATCTGATCATAAAATATTACATTAGATAGATCTCCATGAAGATCATGGAGAACTTTGTATTGAAGATCCAATAGAGAGATCAAGCCATCTAGCTACTAGCTATGGGCCCGTAGGTCTATGGTGAACTACTCACGCATCATCGGAGAGGTTGTGGTGGTGATGAAGAAGCCCTCTGTATCCGAATCCCCCCTCCGGCAGGGCACCAGAACAAGCGCCAGATAGGATCTTGCGGAGACAGAAGCTTGCGGCGGCGGAAAAGTACTTTCGATGATCTCTTGATTTTTTTGGGATTTTAGGGAATATATAGGCGAAGGAGCTAGGGCACACGAGGCCCAGGGATCCCACAAGCCTGGGAGGCGCGGGCCCCCCTGGCCACGCCATGAGGGCTTGTGGGGTCCCTGGTGACCCTCTGCCTTGGTTCTCAAGTCTCCCGTTGTCTTCTGTTTCGGAAAAATCTTTTCGGAAGTTTTATTCCGTTTGGACTCCGTTCAAAATCCTCGTGTGAAAAGGGTGAAAAACACGAAAAAAACAGGAACTCGCACTTGGCACTGAGTTAATAAGTTAGTCCCAAAAAATACAAAAAAGGCATACAAAACATCCAAAGTTTGACAAGATAATAGCACGAAACCATAAAAAATTATAGATACGTTTGAGACGTATCAAGCATCCCCAAGCTTAACTCCTGCTCGTCCTCGACTAGGGAAGTGATAAAGACTGAATTTTTTATGTGGAATGCTACCTAGCATAGTTGTCCTTTGTAACTTCTTTCATGTGACATGAATGTTCAGATCTTTAAGATTCAAAACAATAGTTTGCTATTGACATGAAAACAATAATACTTCAAGCAAACTAGCAAGGTAATCATGAACTTTCGAAATAACAAGGCCAAAGAAAGTTATCCCTACAAAATCACATAGTCTGGCTATGCTCCATCATCCCCACACAACTAATTTAAATCATGCACAACCCCGGTATTGGCCAAGTAATTGTTTTTGCACTCTTACTTTCTCAAACTTTTTATAACTATGACGCAATACATGAGCGTGAGCCATGGATATAGCACTATAGGTGGAATAGAGTGTGGTGGTGGTTGTGAGACAAAAAAGGAGGAGATGGTCACATTGACTCGGCGTATCAAAGGACTATGGAGATGCCCATTAATAGATATCAATGTGAATGAGTAGGGATTTCCATACAAAGGATGCACTAGAGCTATAAGTATATGAAAGCTCAAAAGGAGAACTAGTGGGTGTGCATCCAACTTGCTTGCTCACGAAGACCTAGGGCAATTTGAGGAAGCCCATCATTGGAATATACAAGCCAAGTTATATAATAAAGATTCCCACTAGCATATGATGGTGACAAAACGAGAGGCTCTCAATCATGAAGAACATGGTGCTATTATGAAGCACAGGTGAGGAAAAAGATAGTAGCATTGTCCCTTCTCTCTTTTTCTCTCTCTTCTTTTTTTATTTGGGCTCTTTGGCCTCTTTTTTTCTCTTCTTTTTTATTTGGGCTCTGTGGCCTCCTTTTTTTATTTCCTCACATGGGACAATGCTCTAATAATGATGATCATCACACTTTTATTTACTCACAGCTCAAAGCTTAGAACAATGATGAGTCTATAGGAAATGCCACCGGCAGGTGCAACGATCTAGCTTGGCGTATGATGTTGAAACATCTCTCTAGCTATCTTACAATCATGCAATGGAAATATGAGACTGACGGCACAAGTCATGAGACGGAATGGTGGGAGTTGCATGGCAATATATCTCGGAATGACTATGAAAATGCCATAGTAGGTAGGTATGGTGGCTGTTTTGAGGAAGGCATATGGTGGGTTTCTGCACCGGCGAAAATTGTGCGGCGCTAGAGAGGCTAGCAATGGTGGAAGGTGAAAGTGCATCTATACCACACATTAGTCATGAAGAACTCACATACTTGTTGCGAATTTTTTATTAGTAATCGAAACAAAGTGCTAAACGCATACTCCTAGTGGAAGGGTTGGTAGGTGTTAACCATCGCGCGATCCCGACCGCAACACAAAGGATGACAATCAATAGATCAATTATGCTCCGACTTCCTAACATAGCGGTTCACCATACGTGCATGTTACGGGAATCACTAACTTCAACACAAATATTTTTAGATTCACAACACCCTACTAATGTAACTCTTAATATTACCAAATCCACGTCTCAAAACTAATTGAGAGGAATCAAAACTTCTCTTTCTACTCAATGCACATGAAGATGGAAGTTTTTGTATCCTCTTTGGGTACCTATCACCTTTGGGACTACTTTCATAGCACAAGCCAACTACCACGTCATGCATCGCCGTGCTCTAAAAGATCTAAGTGAAGCACATAGAGCAAAATCATCTAGCTCAAAACGTATAATTGAAGCACGATGAGCATTCTAGCAAAATCACGATGAGTGCATTCTCTCTCAAAATGTGTGTAGCATGGATGATTGTGACACAACAAAAAGAAAAGACTCCTACGGTACAAGACACTCCAAGCAAAACACATATCATGTGGTGAATAAAATTATAGCTCCAAGTAATGTTACCGATGGATTGAAGACGAAAGAGGGGGTGCCTTCCCGGGGCATCCCCAAGCTTAGGCTTTTTGGTGTCCTTGAATTTGGCTTGGGATGCCTTGGGCATCCCCAAGCTTGAGCTCTTTCCACTCTTTATCCCTTTGTCCATGAGAACATCACCCAAAACTTGAAAACTTCACAACACAAAACTTAAACAGAAACTCGTGATATCATTAGCACAAGAAAACAAACTACGACCTCTGTAGGTACTGTAGCAATCTTGATTTCTATTTATATTGGTGTTAGATTACTGTATTCTCACTTTTCCATGGCTAGTACCCCCGATACTATCCATAGTTTCATCAAAACAAGCAACCAACTCAACAAAAAACAGAATCTGTCAAAAACAGACCAGTCTGTAGCAATCTATATACTTTGTATACTTATGGTACCTCAAAAATTCTGAAAAATGACGACTGCCTAGGAAAAAGGCATATCAACTAGCAGCAAAACTAATCAACTCAAAATCTCTTTCTGAATAAAAATAAAAAATAATCTCGTGAGAGAAAAGTTTCTGTCTTCTTCCAGCAGGATCAAACAACCATCACCAAGACTAGTCATAAAGGTTTTCCTTGGCTCAAACACAAAAAGAAACACAAAAGACACAATCATAACAGAATTATGATGGTGTGGACGCAACAAAACAGAAAAAAAAGCAAAGATAAATTCTTTGGGCTGCCTCCCAACAAGCGCTATTGTTTAACGCCCTTAGCTAGGCATCGATAACTCTATGATTCTCACACAAAGGACAAGAATTGAAGCACAACGAGAGCATCATAAAGCATGTGAGAATCACATCTAAGTCTAACATACTTCCTATGCATAGGCATTTTATAGGAAAACAGAATGTCAAGACAACCAATAGTTGCCATGTGCAAGGAAGAAGAAAGAGACAATAGCAATCTCCACATAACGAGAGGTAATTTGGTAAGATGAAAGTTTCTACCACAATATTTTCCTCTCTCATAGCAATTACAAGTGGGATCATAATCAAATTCAACAATATAGCTATACCAAAGGATATTATTTTCATGATCCACATGCATGCAAAGTTGACGCTCTTCAAAAATAGTGGGATTATCATCAACTAAAGTCATGACTTCTCCAATCCCACTTTCAATATTATTGCAAACATCATAATCATCATGAGGCTTAAACAAATTTTCAAGATCATAAGAAAAATCATTACCCCAATCATGATCATTGCAACAAGTAGTGGACATAGCAAAACTAGCATCCCCAAGCTTAGGGTTTTGCATATTTTTAGCATGATTGACACTAATAGGATTTATAGTGAAACCATTGCAATCATGCTTTTCATTCAAGGAGCCCTCATGAATCACTTCATAAATTCCTTCATCATGATTTTCAGATTCACGCATCTCAAGCAAAACTCCATAGAGAAAGTCAAGTGCACTCAACTCACTAGCAATTGGATCAACATAATTAGATCTCTTAAAGAGATTAGCAAGTGGATGAGGATCAAAATCACTAGATTTTCAGCAAGCGAAGATGCAAGCATATTGACGGCACATAGCCCACAAGCAAAGGAAAGGCAAATGAAGAAAAGGGATTTTTTTTTGTAAATTTTTGTTTTTCAGAAGTGGGGGAGAGAAAAACGAGAGGCAAAAGAGTAAATGCAAGAGATGAGTTTGCGACACTTACTTGGATGAGTTCTTGACTTGATCCTCCCTGACAACAGCGCTAGAAATTCTTCTGCTACAGCGACAGAAACCTTTTGTCATCTCTTGAGCTTGCGTTGGTTATTCCCTTGAAGAGGAAAGGGCGATGCAGCACATGAGCAGTAAGTATTTCCCTCAGTTTGAGAACCAAGGTATCAATCCAGTAGGAGAATCACGTCATGTCCAAAGTACCTGCACAAACACAAAAGAGCGTGCACCCAATGCTATAAAGGGGTTGTCAATTGCTACGGAAACAGACAACAGCGCCAGAGATTGACACGTTGAGGGAGACTGGTCTTGCGTTGGTTTTTCCCTTGAAGAGGAAAGGGTGATGCAGCACAGGAGCAGTAAGTATTTCCCTCAGTTTGAGAACCAAGGTATCAATCCAGTAGGAGAATCTCGTCAAGTCCAGAGTACCTGCACAAACACAAAAGAGCTTGCACCCAACACTATAAAGGGGTTGTCAATCCCTTCAAGATTGATTGCAAAGTGAGATATGAAGGCGGAAAGTGCAACGAAGTAAAAGAGTAAGGCTGAAAATATGGTGTGAAGTAGACCCGGGGGCCATAGTGTTCACTAGAGGCTTCTCTCAAAATAGCAAATATTAGGGTGGGTGAACAAATTACCGTCGAGCAATTGCTATAACCGCGCAAAGTCATGACGATATCTAAGGCAATGATCATACATATAGGTGTAACATCCCAAATTTTCAGATTTGGTATGTTAACAGGATCATTCTTTGTCATCTTGATTTCTATGCGTGTTTGAATTTTTCTGAATATTCTTTTCATTATGCAACTTCGGACAATTTATTGGAGTGGAGATAATATGACTTCTCCCGCGTCGAATTAAAGTGCATAATGTTTCCAATATTATTTGGAGTTACCGATTTGGTTTTGCAAGTTTTATAATGTCCGAAATTATTTTAGTGGAGTTTTAAATGCTATTTGCGTGGTCTATTGTATTAAAACTATTTTAATTTTTTTTTCCATTAGGTGGAACTAGGTTCCTTTATTATTTATTAGGGGATTTATTTTATACATATATTATATATATGTGTCTATATTAGCATTTTAATATATATATATACATGTATGTATATATATATATATATATATATATATATATATATATATATATTACTAAATGCGTATACTATACGTATATATTTTGTGTGTATATATATTACTATTTTAGTATATATTTTTATCGGTATATATTTGATGTTATTTATTTAGCTAGAAAAATATTTATTTGTTTTCTTTTAATTCTTATTTTTTTTCGTAGCTGTTTTCCTAAAAAAAACTAGCTGGCAGCACCACGTGCCCCTTTCCCCAAGCGCACTAGGAGCCAACCTCCTAGCGTTGACCAGCACCACGTGCACCAACAGCACCCATTGCCAACGAGCCAGCGCACCAAGCCCCAGGCTCCTGCCCCACGAGCGCATCAGGGGGCTTCGCCCAGGTTGCTCCATCGAGCCAGCAGGGAGCCAATGACCGAGCCGGACTCCCATGCCCCGTCACCATGGCCATGAGTCCCCACAGCCCGAGACCGAGCCAGGGACGAACTCCCAGGACTCCTCCTCCTCGCGAGTAGAAAAGCCAGGAGCCCGAAGCCCCTGTCCCGATTCTTTCTTCTGCAACCCGATTCCCCTGCTCCCGGTTCGCCCCGCCTCGCACGCACAACAGCCTCGAGCTTCGCAAGAACACGCCGCGCACGTCCGAGTTCGTCCGTGTTCGTCGGAGTTCGCGGAGCCGCCGTCACCGGAGTCCGTTCGACCGTCACCGGAGCACCATCGGAGGAGCCACACCGAGACGGTTTCGTTTTTTTCCCGCTGTTCGTGGTGAGAATGCACGCACGAGCCGATTCATCAAACCCTGATGAACAGCTTCAGAACGAAATAAAATCTGTTTTTAATCTGTTTTTAGCTCTGTCAGATTCTCGGTATAATTTTGAAACGCGTTTATCTTTTTACTCGTAACTCCGATTCAGGAAATTCTTTTTTCTGTGATCTCGTATTGATGAGTAGAACATGTTAGAACCAGTAGTTTTCAGTTTTACGAAAATTAGTTTTTTTGTTAAAACAGATTATTTTAAACTTACCGGAGGCCATATTTTGCAAACCGTTCATCTAATTTCATTATTTCTTTGCCTTGTGCTACCACTAGCATGTATATAATAAATACCTACTCGTATGTTTCTGTTAGTTGAGTTTTCATTGAATTCTTTGTTGTTGACTTTATTTTGATGTTATGTGAGTACGGTTTATTTATCGATGCCTTCGTCGAATATATATAGATTGTCCGGAGTGTGGAGCGGATCAGAATTAAGCGTTAGAGTACTTCAACACCGTTCAAGGCAAGTTTGCACTTTTGATTTTGCTCATCCTATATGTATGTTCTGCATTGTTATGATATGTTATGTGTTTGGTGTGATTCTTATATTGCTTGTCGCCATATTTGTGTCCTGGATTGCATTGTTTAATTGTGTGCTTGGATATGCTATGGTAGACGTGGACTCGTACCGAGTGTTTTATGAAGTAGTGAGTGTTTATAGCTGTAGGCTCGGGGCTTTTGCTCGAGTGAATGCGTCTATGGCTGAGCGCTCTATTGTCCCTAGAGAATGCGCCATGACTGAGCGCACTTGAGTTGTCGGGACTTAAATCTGGTGAATGCGTTGATGGCTGAGCGCTTTGGAGTCCCCATTGAATGCGTCATCGACTGAACGCACTTGATACATCTTGAAGATCTTTGTCATCTCACCGTAGGTTTGTGAGTTCTCTTTTGCGGGTTAAATTGGTTGTGGTGTGTGAGACCTTGATCAGTTCATGAAGGTAGGTGAAGTTAGCTTTATGCCGAACCAACTCGACTGTTTTGTTTGTCATACATTGCTTATATATGTAGGTTTGCATTATCATTATGTGTGAATTGCCAATACATTCAATGTATTGACCCTTGTGGCTGCAACTTATCATGTTGCAGGATATTCAGATGATCAGTGAGATACAGTAGGGTCGCGAGTCTTCACTCAACCTTTTCGCCGGTGGGCTATGATGGGACTCATCGTTATTATTTCTGCTACCTTTCTGTTGCCATTATTTATTAGAGATAGCTAAGTGCTATGCAGATTGTTATACTTTATAAATTCTGGATCATACGTTGTAATAAATGATGCACTTGCTATTCTGGTATTCATCTATACTGTGTGTGCTAGCGAGTCGATCCAGGGACTAGCACAGTTAAGCACAGAGACTCAAATCCTTTGAGGTTTGGTCGTTACAGATGGTATCAGAGCAATGCGTTGACTGTAGGTCGTGGCCCTAGAAAATGGATTAGAAAAGCCATAGGAGTGAAAATTTATTCTATAAACTTTGTCTACATCTTACTCTTTCATTAGATAACCACTCTAGTATCTTGACCAGCTTAAGTAGGAACTAGTGCTGAGACCACCACTTATCTTGTTTTATTTGCGATATTAACGTGTTAGCATATCTGTTTATGCCCGCTTTATGGCATGACGATACTAGGTTGCTTGCTTGATTGTTATTTTGCTTGTTTGTTAAATTAGTATCTTGTCGAAATTCTTCGACCATATATGTAGATATGTTTGATTATTGTCATGTTTTGTTGGAGTTATTTGATAGTGTGATTTGTTTGATTTGGAGTTTTATGCTAGCATATGGGTAGTGTTTTCCCCTTAGGCCTAATTCTATCTAGATTTCATCTATGCTTACCCACCAGATGTCCTCGAGACGTAATACTAGAGCCAGTGGTTCAGGAGACGACAACAATGATGTGCCGCCATACATGCAACAATACCTTCAAGGACAGGCCCAGTTGATCCAGCTACTCACTCAGAACATAGGGAACAACAACAACAACAATCCACCTCCACCACCACCAGTGGATGCACTTACTCGTTTCTTGAGGTTGAATCCTCAGAGGTTTTCCAGCAGCCCCGAACTATTGTAGCAGATGATTGGCTTCGTTCGGTTACTAGGAACTTTGAGACTGTAGGCTGCACTGATGCAGAGAGAGTGAGGTTTGCCTCACATCTGTTGGAGGGTCCTGCCGCAGCTTGGTGGGACAACTACCTGGTCACCTATCCCATTGATACTATCACCTGGGCACAGTTTCAGGCAGCTTTCCGCGCCGCACATGTGTCTGCTGGCGCCATGAGTCTGAAAAAGAAGGAGTTTCGGAGCTTGCGTCAGAGAGGTCGCTCAGTTAATGAGTATGTGGAGGAGTTCAATAAGCTTGCACGTTATGCGCCTAACGATGTTAACACTGATGCAACCAGACAGGAGAAGTTCTTGGAGGGTCTCGATGATGAGTTGGGTGTTCAGTTGACAGTGACAACTTTCAACAATTGTCAAGAGCTTATTGATAAAGCTATTGTACTTGAGGGAAAATTTCAAGAGGTGGAGAATCGGAAAAGGAAGGCAAGCGACACTGAGTTCAACTCTGGAGGTCATCAGAAGCAACGGAATTCATCAACATCTTCTGAGTACTATGATTCCGAAGTGGACGTGTATAATGGCCATAACCACGAGGTACATAATCATCATAATGGCAATGGGCACAACCATGATGGACGAAGCAACGAGAACAACAACCATACCACTTTGACGCCCACCAAGAAGGATATAAGTCACTTACTTTGTTATAGATGTAGAAACCCGGGGCATTATTCCAACAACTGTCCTGTGTTGAAGGACATGGATGATGACAATGCAAGCTCCAGAGAAGTGGGGTCTGATCACGTCGAAAGGGGACATGTGAACCACACAATGGTGGGAAGAGCTAATAAAGCACCAGCCCTCGGTAAGATTTTGATCAAGTTTCAGTATTATGGCAGTTCTCTCAATATTGGTGCATCTTATTTGTTCATGTAAAGGGAGTTTTGGGATATGTGCAACGAGTAAGTCTGAACACCTTGGGATATGGATTACATCAATTACCCATCTTTAACCTTGCTAGCCAACTCGAATCTCGAGGACGAGATTCCTTTTAAGGGGGGTAGATTTGTAACATCCCAAATTTTCAGATTTGGTATGTTAACAGGATCATTCTTTGTCATCTTGATTTCTATGCGTGTTTGAATTTTTCTGAATATTCTTTTCATTATGCAACTTCGGACAATTTATTGGAGTGGAGATAATATGACTTCTCCCGCGTCGAATTAAAGTGCATAATGTTTCCAATATTATTTGGAGTTACCGATTTGGTTTTGCAAGTTTTATAATGTCCGAAATTATTTTGGTGGAGTTTTAAATGCTATTTGTGTGGTCTATTGTATTAAAACTATTTTAATTTTTTTTTGCATTAGGTGGAACTAGGTTCCTTTATTATTTATTAGGGGATTTATTTTATACATATATTATATATATGTGTCTATATTAGCATTTTAATATATATATATATATATATTACTAAATGCGTATACTATACGTATATATTTTGTGTGTATATATATTACTATTTTAGTATATATTTTTATCGGTATATATTTGATGTTATTTATTTAGCTAGAAAAATATTTATTTGTTTTCTTTTAATTCTTATTTTTTTTTCGTAACTGTTTTCCTAAAAAAAACTAGCTGGCAGCACCACGTGCCCCTTTCCCCAAGCGCACTAGGAGCCAACCTCCTAGCGTTGACCAGCACCACGTGCACCAACAGCACCCATTGCCAACGAGCCAGCGCACCAAGCCCCAGGCTCCTGCCCCACGAGCGCATCAGGGGGCTTCGCCCAGGTTGCTCCATCGAGCCAGCAGGGAGCCAATGACCGAGCCGGACTCCCATGCCCCGTCACCATGGCCATGAGTCCCCACAGCCCGAGACCGAGCCAGGGACGAACTCCCAGGACTCCTCCTCCTCGCGAGTAGAAAAGCCAGGAGCCCGAAGCCCCTGTCCCGATTCTTTCTTCTGCAACCCGATTCCCCTGCTCCCGGTTCGCCCCGCCTCGCACGCACAACAGCCTCGAGCTTCGCAAGAACACGCCGCGCACGTCCGAGTTCGTCCGTGTTCGTCGGAGTTCGCGGAGCCGCCGTCACCGGAGTCCGTTCGACCATCACCGGAGCACCATCGGAGGAGCCACACCAAGACGGTTTCGTTTTTTCCCGCTGTTCGTGGTGAGAATGCACGCACGAGCCGATTCATCAAACCCTGATGAACAGCTTCAGAACGAAATAAAATCTGTTTTTAATCTGTTTTTAGCTCTGTCAGATTCTCGGTATAATTTTGAAACGCGTTTATCTTTTTACTCGTAACTCCGATTCAGGAAATTCTTTTTTCTGTGATCTCGTATTGATGAGTAGAACATGTTAGAACCAGTAGTTTTCAGTTTTACGAAAATTAGTTTTTTTGTTAAAACAGATTATTTTAAACTTACCGGAGGCCATATTTTGCAAACCGTTCATCTAATTTCATTATTTCTTTGCCTTGTGCTACCACTAGCATGTAGATAATAAATACCTACTCGTATGTTTCTGTTAGTTGAGTTTTCATTGAATTCTTTGTTGTTGACTTTATTTTGATGTTATGTGAGTACGGTTTATTTATCGATGCCTGCGTCGAATATATATAGATTGTCCGGAGTGTGGAGCGGATCAGAATTAAGCGTTAGAGTACTTCAACACCGTTCAAGGCAAGTTTGCACTTTTGATTTTGCTCATCCTATATGTATGTTCTGCATTGTTATGATATGTTATGTGTTTGGTGTGATTCTTATATTGCTTGTCGCCATATTTGTGTCCTGGATTGCATTGTTTAATTGTGTGCTTGGATATGCTATGGTAGACGTGGACTCGTACCGAGTGTTTTATGAAGTAGTGAGTGTTTATAGCTGTAGGCTCGGGGCTTTTGCTCGAGTGAATGCGTCTATGGCTGAGCGCTCTATTGTCCCTAGAGAATGCGCCATGACTGAGCGCACTTGAGTTGTCGGGACTTAAATCTGGTGAATGCGTTGATGGCTGAGCGCTTTGGAGTCCCCATTGAATGCGTCATCGACTGAGCGCACTTGATACATCTTGAAGATCTTTGTCATCTCACCGTAGGTTTGTGAGTTCTCTTTTGCGGGTTAAATTGGTTGTGGTGTGTGAGACCTTGATCAGTTCATGAAGGTAGGTGAAGTTAGCTTTATGCCGAACCAACTCAACTGTTTTGTTTGTCATACATTGCTTATATATGTAGGTTTGCATTATCATTATGTGTGAATTGCCAATACATTCAATGTATTGACCCTTGTGGCTGCAACTTATCATGTTGCAGGATATTCAGATGATCAGTGAGATACAGTAGGGTCGCGAGTCTTCACTCAACCTTTTCGCCGGTGGGCTATGATGGGACTCATCGTTATTATTTTTGCTACCTTTCGGTTGCCATTATTTATTAGAGATAGCTAAGTGCTATGCAGATTGTTATACTTTATAAATTCTGGATCATACGTTGTAATAAATGATGCACTTGCTATTCTGGTATTCATCTATACTGTGTGTGCTAGCGAGTCGATCCAGGGACTAGCACAGTTAAGCACAGAGACTCAAATCCTTTGAGGTTTGGTCGTTACAGATGGTATCAGAGCAATGCGTTGACTGTAGGTCGTGGCCCTAGAAAATGGATTAGAAAAGCCATAGGAGTGAAAATTTATTCTATAAACTTTGTCTACATCTTACTCTTTCATTAGATAACCACTCTAGTATCTTGACCAGCTTAAGTAGGAACTAGTGCTGAGACCACCACTTATCTTGTTTTATTTGCGATATTAACGTGTTAGCATATCTGTTTATGCCCGCTTTATGGCATGACGATACTAGGTTGCTTGCTTGATTGTTATTTTGCTTGTTTGTTAAATTAGTATCTTGTCGAAATTCTTCGACCATATATGTAGATATGTTTGATTATTGTCATGTTTTGTTGGAGTTATTTGATAGTGTGATTTGTTTGATTTGGAGTTTTATGCTAGCATATGGGTAGTGTTTTCCCCTTAGGCCTAATTCTATCTAGATTTCATCTATGCTTACCCACCAGATGTCCTCGAGACGTAATAGTAGAGCCAGTGGTTCAGGAGACAACAACAATGATGTGCCGCCATACATGCAACAATACCTTCAAGGACAGGCCCAGTTGATCCAGCTACTCACTCAGAACATAGGGAACAACAACAACAACAATCCACAACAACAACAACAAGAATCATAGATCAAGCTGGCCAAACAAAACCCACAACTCGAAGAGAATTACAAGGATATCAAATCATGCATATAAGAGATCAGAAGAAACTCAAATAAGATTTATAGATAATCTGATCATAAATCCACAATTCATCGGATCTCGACAAACAAACCGCAAAATAAGATTACATCGGATAGATCTCCATGAAGATCATGGAGAACTTTGTATTGAAGATCCAAGAGAGAGAAGAAGCCATCTAGCTACTAGCTATGGACCCGTAGGTCTATGGTGAACTACTCACACATCATCGGAGAGGTCATGGTGTTGATGAATAAGCCCTCCGTATCCGAATCCACCCTCCGGCAGGGCACGAGAACGTGCCCCAGATCGGATCTTGCGGAGACAGAAGCTTGCGGCGGAAGAAAATTACTTTCGATGATCTCCTGATTTTTTCTGGAATTTTTGGGAATATATAGGCGAAAGACCTAGGGCAGAGGTGGCCCAGGGAGCCCACCAGCCTGGCAGGCGCGGGCCCCCTGGCCGTGGCTAGGGGGCTTGTGGGGTCCCTGGTGACCCCCTGCCTTGGTTCTCAAGTTCCCCGATCTTCTTCTGTTTCGGAAAAATCTTTTTGGAAGTTTCGTGCCGTTTGGACTCCGTTTAAAATCCTCCTCCGAAAAGGGTCAAAAACACGGAAAAAACAGGAACTAGCACTTGGCACTGAGTTAATAAGTTAGTCCCAAAAAAGATATAAAAGGCATACAAAACATCCAAAGTTTGAGAAGATAATAGCATGAAACCATCAAAAATTATAGATACGTTGGAGACCTATGATTAATCCCTTCAAGATTGATTGCAAAGTGAGATCCGAAGGCGGAAAGTGCAACGAAGTAAAAGAGTAAGGCTGAAAATATGGTGTGAAGTAGACCCCGGGGCCATAGTGTTCACTAGAGGCTTCTCTCAAAATAGCAAATATTACGTTGGGTGAACAAATTACTGTGGAGCAATTGATAGAACCACGCAAAGTCATGACGATATCTAAGGCGATGATCATACATATAGGCATCACATCCGAGACAAGTAGACCGATACTTTCTGCATCTACTACTATTACTCCACACATCGATCGCTATCCAACATGCATTTAGTGTATTGAGTTCATGACGAACAGAGTAACGCCTTAAGCAAGATGACATGATCTAGAGGGATAAACTCAAACCAATGATGAAAACCCCATCTTTTTACCCTTTATGGCAACAACATGATGCGTGCCTCGCTACCTCTTCTGTCACTGGGTGAGGTCACCGCACGGTATGAACCCAAAACCAAGCACTTCTCCTGTTGCAAGAATCATAGATCAAGTTGTCCAAACAAAACCCACAACTCGAAGAGAATTACAAGGATATGAAATCATGCATATAAGAGATCAGAAGAAACTCAAATAAGATTCATAAATAATCTGATCATAAATCCACAATTCATCAGATCTCGACAAACACACCACAAAAGAAGATTACATCAGATAGATCTCCATGAAGATCATGGAGAACTTTGTATTGAAAATCTAGGAGAGAGAAGAAGCCATCTAGCTACTAACTATGGACCCGTAGGTCTATGGTGAACTACTCATGCATCATCGAAGAGGTCATGGTGTTGATGAAGAAGCCCTCCGTATCGGAATCCCCCCTCCGGCAGGGCACCAGAACATGCCCCAGATGGGATCTTGCGGAGACAGAAGCTTGCGGCGACGGAAAAGTACTTTCGATGATCTCTTGATTTTTTCTGGGATTTTAGGGAATATATAGGTGAAGGAGCTAGGGCAGAGGAGGCCTAGGGATCCCACAAGCCTGGGAGGCGCGGGCCCCCTGGTCGCGCCATGAGGGCTTGCGGGGTCCCTGGTGATCCTCTGCCTTGGTTCTCAAGTCTCCCGATCGTCTTCTGTTTTGGAAAAAATCTTTTCGGAAGTTTTATTCCATTTGGACTCCGTTCAAAATCCTCCTCTGAAAAGGGTCAAAAACACGGAAAAAACAGGAACTGGCACTTGGCACTGAGTTAAAAAGTTAGTCCCAAAAAAGATAAAAAATGCATACAAAGCATCCAAAGTTTGACAAGATAATAGCATGAAACCATCAAAAATTATAGATACGTTGGAGATGTATCAAGTGACATAACTCGTATGCTTACGAGAAACTGGTTTCATCGATTGCATTGCAACCTCATTGCATTAAGATGACTGGCGGGTGCCTGTTTCTTCAACTTTAGTTGAATTGGTTTTGACCGAGGCGGTCCTTGGAGAGGTTAAATAGCAATTTTCACATCTCCGTTGTGGTTTTTGCGTAAGTAAGATGCGATCATACTAGATACCCATAGCAGCCACATAAAACACGCAACAACAAATTAGAGGACGTCTAACTTGTTTTTGCAGGGTATGTTTGTGATATGATATGGCCAATGACGTGATGTGATATATTGGATGTATGAGATGATCATGTTTTAATAGTTAATATCGACTTGCATGTTGATGCTACGGCAACCGGCAGGAGCCATAGGGTTGTCTTTAAACTAACGTTTGTGTTTGCAGATGCGTTTACTATATTGCTAGGTCGTAGCTTTAGTAGTAATAGCATAGATAACACGATAACCTCGATGGCAACACGTTGATGGAGATCATGGTGTCGCGCCGGTGACAAGAAGATCATGCCGGTGATTTGGTGATGGAGATCAAGAAGCACTTGATGATGGCCATATCATGTCACTTATGAATTGCATGTGATGTTAATCCTTTTATGCACCTTATTTTGCTTAGAACGACGGTAGCATTATGAGGTGATCTCTCACTAAAATTTCAAGACGAAATTGTGTTCTCCCGGACTAAGCACCGTTGCGACAGTTCGTCGTTTCGAGACACCACGTGATGATCGGGTGTGATGGAGGCGACGTTCACATAAAACGGGTGCAAAACAGTTGCACACGTGGAACACTCGGGTTAACCTTGACGAGCCTAGCATGTACAGACATGGCCTCGGAACACATGAGACCGAAAGGTCAAGCATGAATCGTATAGTTGATATGATTAGCATAGATATGCTTACCACTGAAACTATGCTTAACTCACGTGATGATCGGACTTGAGTTAGTGAATTTGGATCAGGTACCACTCAAATGACTACAGAGGTGTACTTTTTGAGTGGGAGTTTATCATTAATTTGATTAGTTAAACTCTAATTATCATGAACATAGTCAAAAGGTCTTTGCAAATTATGATGTAGCTTGCGCTATAGCTCTACTATTTTTTATGTTCCTAGAGAAAATTTAGTTGAAAGATGATAGTAGCAACTTTGCGGACTGAGTCCGTAAAACTGAGGATTGTCCTCATTGTTGCGCGGAAGGCTTCTGTCCTTAATGCACCACTCGGTGTGCTTCACCTCAAGCGTCGTCTGTGGATGTTGCGAACATCTGACATACACGTTTTTGATGACTACGTGATAGTTTAGTGCGTAATACTTATTGGCTTAGAAGCAAGGCACCGAAGACATTTTGAAACGTCACGGAACATAAGAGATGTTCTAAGAGATGAAATTGAGATTTCATGCTCGTGCCCTTGTTGAGAGGTTTGAGACCTCCGACAAGATTCTTTGTCTACAAAGTAAGGGAGAAAAGCTCAATCGTTGAGCATGTTCTCAGATTGTATGAGTACAACAATCGCTTGAATCAAGTGGGAGTTAATCTTCGAGATGAGATAGTGATGGTTCTCCAAAGTCACTCCCACTAAGCTGCTAGAGCTTCGTGATGAACTATAACATATCAAGGATAGATATGATGATCCTTGAGCAATGCACAATGTTTGACACTGCGAAGGTAGAAATCAAGTGTTGTAATTTGATAACGGGATCACATCATTAGGAGAATCATGTGATTGACAAGACCCAAATTATAAACGTAGCATATGATCGTGTCATTTTGTTGCTACTGTTTTCTGCGTGTCAAGTATTTATTCCTATGACCATGAGATCATATAACTCACTGGCACCAGAGGAATACCTTGTATGTATCAAACATCGCAACGTAAGTGGGTGACTATAAAGGTTCTCTACAAGTATCTCTGAAGGTGTCCATTGAGTTAGTATGGATAAAGACTGGGATTTGTCACTCCGTGTGACCGAGAGGTATCTCCGGGCTCACTCGGTAATACAACATCACAAACAAGCCTTGCAAGCAATGTGACTAAGTGTAAGTCACGGGATCTTGTATTACGGAACGAGTAAATAGACTTGCCCGTAACAAGATTGAAATAGGTATGCGGATGCCGACGATCGAATCTCGGGCAAGTTACATACCGAAGGACAAAGGGAATGACATACATGATTATATGAATCCTTGGCACTTAGGATCAACCGATAAGACCTTCGTAGAATATGTAGGATCCAATATGGGCATCTAGGTCACGCTATTGGATATTGACCGAGGAGTGTATCGGGTCATGTCTACATAGTTCTCGAACCTGCAGGGTCTGCACACTTAAGGTTCGATGATGTTTTAGTATAGTTGAGTTATATGTGTTGGTGACCGAAGGTTGTTCGGAGTCACAGATGAGATCACGGACGTCACGAGGGTTTCCGGAATGGTCCAGAAACGAAGATTGATATATAGGAAGTTGGTGTTTGGATTCCGGAAAGTTTTCGGGCATTGCCGGGAGTGTACCGGGAGTGACAAATGGGTTCCGGGGGCCCACTGGGTGGGCCCACCATGCCCCAAGGGGTCCACATGGGTTTATTGTATGTACAATAAGGTATAATGGGCTGACAATGTCATCCAAGGAAAGCCCATGAGGAAAAATTGGAAAATCCAAAAGAGGTGGGAAAATAAGGAAGGAGTCCTAATCCAAGTGGGATTGGAGAAGGACTCCTCCCTTCCCCAAGTCGGCTGACCCAAGGAGGCCTCCTTGGCCGGCGCCCTAGGGATTTGCGGCACCCCTTGGCTTCTCCTATATATACTAGAGGTTTAGGGTTGTTTGAGACACAACTTTGCCACGTGCAACTCAAACCTACACCTCGTAGTTCTTCCTCTAGATTAAATTTCTGCGGAGCTCAGGCGGAGCCCTCCAGGAATAGATCATCACCAACACCGGCGCGCCATCACGCTGCCGGGGAACTCATCTACTTCTCCGTCTCTCTTGCTGGATCAAGAAGGCCAAGATCGTCATCGAGTTGTACGTGTGCTGAACGCGGAGGTGTCGTCCGTTCGGCGCTGGATCTTGGGACGGTTCGAGGGATGGATCATGAAGACGTACCACTACGTCAACCGCATTTCTTAATGCTTCCCGCTGAGCGATCTACAAGGGTATTTTGATCTAATCTCCCTCTCGTAGATGAACATCACTATGGTAGGTCTTTGTATGCGTAGGAATATTTTTGTTTCCCATGCAACGTTCCCCAACACATACTAATAAAGCAATCATGTGTTCTCAAAAAATCATGGCTAAAATAAATTTATCCCTACAAAATCATATAGTCTGGCTATGCTCCATTTTCATCACACAAAGTATTAATCATGCACGACCCCTATTTATCCAAGCAATTGTTTCATACTTAAGTATTCTCAAACTTTTTCAACTTTCACGCAATACATGAGCGTGAGCCATGTGTATAGCACTATGGGTGGAATAGAATATGGCGGAGGTTGTGGAGAAGACAAAAAGAAGGAGATAGACTCACATCAACTAGGCGTATCAACGAGCTATGGAGACACCCAACAATAGATATCAATGTGAGTGAGTAGGGATTGCCATGCAACGGATGCACTAGAGGTATAAGTGTATGAGAGCTCAAAAAGAAACTAAGTGGGTGTGCATCCAGCTCGCTTGCTCACAAAGACCTAGGGCAATTTGTGGAAGCCCATCATTGGAATAAACAAGCCAAGCTCTATAATGAAAATTTCCCACTAGTATATGAAAGTAAAAATATAGGAGACTCTCTATCATGCAGATCATGGTGCTACTTTGAAGCAGAAGTGTGGAAAAGGGAATAGTAGCATTGCCCCTTCTCTATTTTCTCTCATTTTTTGTGGGCTTATTTGGCCTCTTTTTTTTACTTGGGCTTCTTTGACCTCTTTTATTTTTCATAAGGTCCGGAGACTAATCCCAACTTGTGAGGAAATCATAGCTTCCGTCATCCTTTCCTCACATGGTACAGTGCTCTAATAATGATGATCATCACACTTTTATTTACTTACTACTCAAGAATTACAACTCGATACTAGAACAAAATATGACTCTATATGAATGCCTCTAACAATGTGCCGGGATGTGCAATGATCTAGCATAGCAATGATATCAAAAAATGGACAGGACATGAAAACATCATGATATCTATCTTAGGATCATGCAAAGCAATATGACAATGATAGTGCGTGTCATAATAAACGAAACGGTGGAAGTTGCATGGCAATATATCTAGGAATGGCTATGGAAATGCCATAATAGGTAGGTATGGTGGCTGTTTTGAGGAAGGTAGGTTTAGTGCATCGGCGAAAGTTTCGCGATACTAGAGAGGCTAGCAAATGTGGAATGGTGAGAGTGCGTATAATCCATGGACTCAGCATTAGTCATAAAGAACTCACATACTTATTGCAAAAATTTATTAGTCATTGAAACAAGGTACTACACGCATGCTCCTAGGGGAAGGGTTGGTAGGAATTAACCATCGCAACATCCCGACCTCCACACAAAGGATGACAATAAATAAATAAATCATGCTCCGACATGGTTCACCATATGTGCATGCTAAGGGAATCACAAACTTTAACACAAATATTTCTACCAACCCACAATTACTCTCTAGCATGACTCTAATATCACCATCTTTATATCGCAAAACTATTGCAAGGAATCAAACATATCATATTCGGTGATCTACAAGTTTTATGTAGGATTTTGTGACTAACCATGTGAATGACCAACTCATGTTAACTCTCTAAATAGATATAAGTGAAGCATGAGAGTTTAATTCTTTCGACAAAATATATGCCCACGCTCTAACAAATATAAGTGAAGCAAAAGCGCATTCTACAAATGGCGGTTTTCTATGTGTGACACATGTATTTGAGATAAACCAGAATATCCATCAAGAAAGCAAAAGTGTGTGTGTTTTAGATAATCTTTCTTACATTTGATCAATAAGTGGCAACGGGTAATGAGCTTTTATAGTAGCTTTGTTTAATTTCCTAAAATGGGATAGATTATACCTACCTTGAGAAGCTTTAATATTTTAGTTCTTACTACTTCTTTCATCTTAGGATTCAAGCGACATTGATGGTCAACGAGAGGTTTAGCATCCGGTTCCATATTAATCTTGTGCTGACATAGAGTGGGTCTAATGCCCTTAAGATCATTAAGAGTATATCCAATAGCAGCTTGGTGCTTACTCAGAGTTTTAAGTAATCTTTTTTATTCATGTTCTAAAAGGTTAGCACTAATAATAACACGATATATCTTCTTTTCATCAAGATAAGCATATTTCAAAGTATCAGGTAATTTCTTTAGCTCAAACACGGGATCTCCCTTAGGTGGAGGAGGATCCCCTATAATTTCAACATGCAAGTTGTGTTTAAGCATAGACGTTCGCCTAAACAATATCTCATCTATTTCATTTCTTTCATTCATATGTATATCACTCTCATGGTCAAAGTATTTTTCTAACGGATTAGTAGGATGCACATCAATATAAGAAAGATGAATAATTTCATCTTTACTAGATAATTATTTCTCATGTGGTTGTCTACCAGATTTTGAGAAATTAAACTCATGAGATGTATCACCAAAGCTTACTTTAATCTTCTCTGTAACACAATTAATTTCAGTATTAACGATATTCAAGAAAGATCTACCAAATATAATCGGACAAAAATTATCTTGTTGTGAACCAAATACTAAGAAATCAGTAGGCTACTTATTTTTCCATACAAGACTTCAACATCTCTAATAATCCCAAGTGGTGAAATAGTCTCTCTATTTGCAAGTTTAATAGAGACATCAATATCTTCAATCTCAGAGGGTGCTATGTCATTCATAATTTCTTGATATAAGGTAACAGGTATAGCACTAACACTAGCACACATGTCACATAAGCCATGATAGTAATGATCTCCAATCTTAACATCAACAACAGGCCTGTCAACAACTTGTTTATTTTTATCTAACTCATCCTGCTTGTTCCTAATAGGTTTTGCAATTCTAGCAGCTTCATCACATAAGTAAATAACCTGCCCATTATTTTTTCAACTAGAAGATCTTTAACCGTAGCAATATTAGGTTCTAAATTTATTTGTTTAGAAGGTTTAGGTGTCATAATATGGCTTTCATTAGCCACAGTTGCAGTTTTAGCATGTACCTTAATCCTAACAGGTTAAGGTGGTTTGTCAATATAAGTTGTAGGCACAACTGGATCAACATGGTAACAATTGTTTCTTCCTTAATTTTAATGGGTTACTCCATTTTTTCAATAGGGGGGTGAAATTTACACCACTTCTCCTTAGGAAGACCAATATGAGTAGCAAATGATTCACAGAAAGAAGCTACTATCTCGGAGTCAAGCCCATATTTATTGCTAAACTTATGAAAAGTATCAGCTTCCTTAAAAGACTTAACACAATCAAACTCAAGCTTTATACCCAAATGTTTACCTTTGTCGAGTTCCCAATCTTGAGAGTTACATTCAATTCTTTCTAGAAGATCCCATTTGAATTCAATAGTTCTCTTCATGTAGGAACGAGTGGAAGAAGAATCGAGTATTAATTGATCATCATGAGAAAGCCTAGCATAAAAGTTTTGTATAATCATTTCTCTTGAGAGCTCGTGAGTGGGGAAAGTGTGCATCATATATTTAAGCCTCTCTATGACCGAGTGATGCTTGCTCCTTCACAAGGCCACACATTATATATATATAGTTCCGATCATGATGAAATAGATGCATCAGATAAAACTACTGATGAAATTCGAGCTTCAAGCAATTCCAGTCCCATGATCCAATATCATCCAAGAGGCTATACCAAATAAATGTCTTTTTCCTCCAAAGATAAAGGTAAAACCTTCTTCTTGACTTTGTCCTTGGATAAACTTGCAAGCTTAAATAATCCACAAATCTCATCTACATATATGAAGTGGTAATTTAAGCGAGTTGTACCGTCTCCTACATAAGTATTGGCTAGCTGTTTCTCTAACATACCCGAAGGAATCTCATAATAAATATTCTTAGAAAGTTCGGTAGATTGAGGGCCCATTTTTTCCACGTTTGGTCATGGTGAAGATACCCCAATCAGGCCCTTCAAAGGATTACTATCCATAGTAACAAGCAACCGTAAATTTTAGCGCGTACCAAAAATGTTTCCTTACCAAACTCCACTTACCAAATGCACATCACCCCCCGGCAACGGTGCCAGAAAATATTCTTGATGACCCACAAGTATAAGAGTTCAAATGTAGTCCTTTTGATAAGTAAGATTGTCAAACCCAATGAGGATCAGAAGGAAGTGATAAACAGTTTTCAGCAAGGTATTCTCTGCAAACGGCGTAAGTAGCAATTATAGATAGTTTTGTAGCAAGATAATTTGTAACAAGTGACAAGTAACAATAGTCAAGTGTGCAGAAAGATAGACCAATCCTTTTTTGTAGCAAAGGACATGCCTGAAAGTACTCTTATATGAAGAAAAGTGCTCCCAAGGACACATGGGAATTTTCATCTAGTCATGTTCATCATGTTGAGTTGATTCACATTCGTTATTTTGATAATTTGATATGTGGGTGGACCAGTGCTAAGGTGCTATTCTTACTTGAAGACACAACTCACTTATGATTACCCCCTCTCGCAGGCATGTGCAACTACAAAAGAAGATTTAAGATAAATCTAACCATAGCATGAAACATGTCGATCCAAATCATCCCCTTATGAAATAACACATAAACTAGGGTTTAATCTTCTATCACTCTAGCAACTCATCACATAATTATTACTCCACAATGTCTTCCCTTAGCCCATAATATGGTGAAGTGTCATGTAATCGACGTTCACGCGACACCACTAAGAGAAGCAAAACATACATATCATCAAAATATCGAACGAATACCAAGGTCACATGGTTAGTTGTAACAATACTTCTCCCATGTGCTCCGGAACAAAAGTAACTACTCACAAATCATCACCATGTTCAAGATCAAAGGTATGATGATTATGAATAAGGATCTGAACATATTACCTTCCACCAAGTAAACCAACAAGCATCAACTACAAGATGTAATCAACATAACTAATAACCAACATGTACAAATCTGAGGTTTTCAGACAAATATTGAATACAAGAAATGAACTAGGATTTTATATGAGATGGTTCTGGTTAATATGTTCATAAAGATTTGTCCTCCCATGAAGGAGTAAGCGTTGGTGATGATGATGGCTTCGATTTCACCCTCCCGGAGGGATGTTTGCTCGACAGAATCGCTTTGCCGGAGAGCAAAAGGGCCTCTGCCCATGTTTCCACTTTGAGACGGCGAAGCTTCATCCCGAGAGTATCTTATTATTTTTCTAGGTAAAAACCGAACTTATAGGAGAAGAGGGAGTCCGGAAAACCTAGGAGGTGGCCCCAAGCCAGTAGGACACACCCATGGGGGTGGGCGTGCCGTGTTGGCTTGGCACCAACAGGTGGCCCCCCTCTAGTATATTTTTGATCCATAAATTCATATATATTCCATCAAAATTCCTCGTGAAGGTTCAGGACATTGGGAGTCCAGTGAATTTTTAGCATTTTTGTTGGTTTTCACGTCCAAAATTCCAGTTTCGGCAATTTCCCTCTTTGTGATGTACCTTGTAAATTGAGAGAGAAAAGGCATAAGAATTGTATCATAAAGTGTAATAATGACCGAGAATCATATAAATACTAATAAGAAATCATGATGCAAAATGGATGTATCACTACACTTCCAAAGGCATTCATATAGAGTCGTTTTGTATAATTTTTCATATCGAGTTGTAAGTAAATAAAAGTGTGATGATCATCATTATTAGAGCATTGTCCAAGTGAGGAAAATGATGATGGAGACTATAATTCCACCACAATTTGGGATGAGACCCCGGACAAAAAAGAAAAAAGAAACGGGGCACGTGAGAAATAATAGAAAGCCCACCATGAAAAAATGAAAATGAGAGAAAAGAGAGACGGGGCAGTGTTACTGTCCTTTTACCACACTTGTGTTGGAGTAGCACCATGTTCTTCATATAGAGAGTCTCCTGATTTGTCACTTTCATATGCTAGTGGGAATTTTACGTTATAGAACTTGGCTTGTATATTCTGATGACATGCTTCCTCAAATGCTCGAGGTCTACAAGAGGAGGCAAGTTAGATGCACACTCACTTAGCTTCATTTGAGCTTTAATACACTTATAGCTCTAGGACATCCGTTGCATGGAAAGCCCTACTCCTTGCATTGATGTCGATTGATGGGCATCACCGTAGCCAATTGGTCCGCCTAGTTGGTGCGAGACATTCTTCCACTTTTGACTCGTTTGATCTTTAACACCACACTCTATTCCACCCATATTCTATATCCATGGTTCACGCTCATGTACTGCGTGGAGTTGAAAATACTGAAGCATGTTAGAAGTACGATCCAATTGCTTGTTTTGGCACCGTGGTGCTCATGATTTATACTTATACGATGAAGACGGAGTTATGCCGTGCTAATATGATAACATGAGTAGGGAATAACATTCTTTAAGAATGGTATATTTTGAATATTAATGATTATGCTTCTTATGTTCATGGATATTTTTTTGACCAGCTACTATAGGGAATCACCCCATAGCCTTTTCTTTTATTCCAATAAAAAGAGAGTATATGTACATGGGAGGATTAGAATATACAATGGGGTGGGTGTATAGTTACAAACCTCAAGGAGGTAGAAAGGAGATCCACTTAAGGAGATCATCCTTAAATCTAGCCTTAATCATATAGGCTAAGAGAGAGATATCATGAATGAAGCTAGATTTCCATTTACTGAACCTGGGACGCTCATTGTTAAAGATCCTTGCATTTCGGACTGTCCAAATGTTCCAGCAAGCAATGAACACTACTTTAGAGAAAAAAGGATGTTGAAAGTATTTCCTGGCTGCCAATGAGGTGGTCCACATGGAAGTACCATGCCAAGTGATCTGAAGGTAGTTCCAAACCCTGTTGCTGAATAGGCAGTTAAAAAAGAGATGATCCCTATCCTCTTTGACCCTGGCATGACAAAGAACACATAGGTTTGAATCAGAAACTTTCCAATGGCGTCGTTCAAGCATATCCTGAGTGTTCAGCCTGTCCATGATGAGCATCCAGGCAAACATTTTGATCTTCATGGTGCAACAACTCTTCCAAATCCAACTGAGCATAGGGTTGGGAGCAATGGGTTGATGGACATGGATGTGGTATTTCTTGGTAGAGTAAGCTTTAGAGTCACTACTCCAAAGCCAGATGTCTTTGCTAGATGGATCTTTATCAAGGTTTTGGAGTAAGTGGGTGACTGATTCCAACTCCTGACAGGCCCTATTAGAAAGAAGCAAGTGAAACATGTTGGTCATGTTATTTGTCTGAAAAGCTTGGAAAACCTCCTGAGCAGTGCAGAAAGTATGAATAACAAAGGAGAACAGTCGTTGGAACCGAAGAGCTACAGGCATGGTAGAATCTCCTAGTGCCCAAGAGTTAGACCAAAAGAGTAAAGTATCTCCTCTGTTTGGCTGGACATAAGTGACAGCTCGGAAGTTGTCCATTCTTTTCGCAGATGTCTTTCCACCAAAAAGATCCAGAAAGAGAGGTACCCTGGGGAATTATGTTGTGATAGTAAGTGTTCCATATTAAATCAACCCAGGGTACATCAGCTTTATTCAAGAATTTATCCACATGTTTAAGCAGCAGAGCCTCATTCTGGACAGACAGATTCATAATCCCCAAACCACCCTTCATTTTTGGCCTGCACACTAAGTCCGAGGCCACAAGAGAAGGAGCATGATCTTGGCCATTCTTTCTCCAGAGACATTGTCTTTGTATCCTTTCCAACTGCTTAAGAATCCTTGGTGGTATATCCAAACTACAGAGGAAAAAATGGGAACAGAGGACAAAGCTGAGTTGAGATATTGTAAACGGCCCCCCTGAGCCAGGAAGGAGGAGCTAGCAGAGAGTCTCCTTTCCATACTATCCACCAACGACATTAGATCAATAATCCTTGGTCTGGTTGTCCGAACAGGCAAGCCAAGATAGGTGAAGGGCAGTGATCCTACCTTACACCCAATAGAGTCAGCAAGTTTTTGGAGTTCTCCCTGATCAATGTTGATAGGCAACAGAGCAGACTTGTGATAATTCACTTGGAGACCAGTGGATTGGGAGAAGAGAATAAGCATCTTTTTGAATTCTAGTAGATGGGACTTCACAGCAGGCAAAATGATGAAAGTGTCATCTGCATATTAGACTATTGGAAAGTCTTTATCATGACAAGGTATTAGCAGCTGAATGAGTCCATTCGCCAACAACTGATTTACCAAGGTTTGGAGAAAATCAGCAGCAATGGCAAAAAGGAGAGGGGACATGGGATCTCCCTGCCTGACACCCTTCTTGCACATAAATTTTCTACCAGGGACTCCATTCAGAAGAACAGAGGAAGAGCTAGAAGTAAGAAGTTGTTGTACCCATAATATCCACTTATCATTAAAACCCTTGTGCCTAAGAATCTCAAAAATGAATTCATGTTCCACAGAGTCAAAGGCCTTTTCAAAATCAAGTTTGAGGATGACAATGGGCTTTTTTGAGTGGTGGCATTGGTGTAGGTATTCCAGTGTCCATCCAACACAGTCTTGTATGGTTCTAGACTTGATGAAACCATATTGATTCTTATGGATACATTTCATGATATGTATCTGCAGTCTATTGGCAACCATTTTGGATAGGAATTTAAGTCCCATACCAGTGAGGGAGATAGGTCTAACGTCACCAACTTGCTCAGGAGAACTCTTTTTGGGCACCAAAGTAATGTAGGACGAGTTCATATTTTCCATCTTTGCAATTCCTGCATGAAAGTCAGCCACAAGCTGATAAAATTCAGGACAGATAATATGCCAGCATTTCTTGAAAAAGAGCCCATTGAAACCATCTGGACCAGGAGCTTTATTAATGGGCATTTCTTTGACAGTCTCATCCATTTCCTCCTTGGTAAAAGGCAATGTAAGAACATCTAGCCCTTCTACCCTATGAATGAGGGACTGAAGATTCAAAGCCAGGTTGATTCCTTGAGAGGATCCCATCCTGTCCTTAAAGGAGGACCAAAAACATCCAGCAATCTGCTCATGATCAGATATAACAGACCCATCTCTCAATTTAAGAGATGAAATGTAGTTTCATCTGTATCTTTCAGTTGCCATGGCATGGAATAATTTAGTATTTTCCTCTCCAACCTTGATGAATCTGATGGTAGCTCTCTTTTTCCAGTAAAGGAATTGCAAATGTAGTAGGTTATCTAAGTGCAGCTTCACAATCACTCTGAAATTGGCTTCAGGTCTGAACAGAGGTCTGAGTTCCTCAAGATCATCCAGACAGAGCACTACCTTATTGCACTTATCAATGAGTGCTTTGAGATGGGAGAGACTAGTCTGCCATCTCTTCAGAGCCTGCCTTAGATGTTTAAACTTATCCATGATGATGGCAGTGATGTCACTTTTCCTGGAAGAAATCTTCCATGAGTTCTGTACACAATCAATGAATCCATCCATCTCCACACAATAATTTTCAAACCGAAACATGTTACATTTGGGGATGGAAGTGTTAACTGTCACAACATAGGGAACATGATCAGATGCAGATTTGGCTAGAGGGAGAACCTATGTCAAAGGGTATGATGATATCCAATTGGCAGAAGTGAAGAACCAGACCAATTGTTCTAGTAAAGGTGAGTCTTACATATTTGACCAAGTGAAAGACCTGCCTTTGAGAGGTAATTCTAATAGACCCAGATGGCCAATGATCTCATTAAAGATGAACATATCATTGACATCAGCACCAGGGAGATTTCTAATAGAGGGTGATCGAATGAAGTTAAAATCTCTAAGAAGCAGCCAATTATCATTGGCAGGGATATTAAGATTGTACAACCAGCTGACGAACTGATCCCTAGCCTCTCCCTGGCAAGGGCCATAAACATTGACCAGAGACCAAGATTCAGAAATATGATTTGAGGTGAATGACACAATTAGACCAAAAGGATGAGATTCAATCAAGGTGCCCGTTAAAACAGAGGAATTCCATAGGGTGATCAATCCACCAGAGGCACCACGCGATGGGGTATAAGCATGATCAAATCTTTTGGGGCAAAAGCTTCTAACATTCCGAAAATCAATATGCTGCATTTTGGTTTAATGGAGGCAAACAACCGTAGCCAAGCTTTCATCTATTTTGTTTCGAACTGCCCTTTATCGGGAGTCTGAATTTAAGCCAGGCACATTCCAGAAAGAACACACCAACTTCTTGTAGATCTACTATCCATTGCAGCGAGATGAAATAAAAAAAGCATAATTACATAATAACCAACGCAACCAAAGTTCAGAGAGCTGTGACACACAACAAGCAATATCATGATAATGTGAACAGCAGGTAAAGCATAGGTACATAAACACTTGACTAATCATCAGCGGGTGGAGGCTTGGAGTCAGCACGATCTTCCATAAGTCGATCCTCAGAGAGCTTCTCACGGGCAATGCCAAGGCTTTGGCCAACAGCTTGGATCACTCGAACTGGAGTCTCTGGTGCGATGGACTCCTCCTGTGGTGGTGGCTGTGCTGCGTGATCCTTCGGTACGTGCATGGGTTTAGCTCTCGGCTTCCTCTTCTTGGGCACATGCATCGGAAGCTCCTGCAAAACAGGCTTGAAACCATCCCGCTTGATCGATCCCCTCGTGCATCTGCGGACTGAGGAGTCCACAATGGGTGTGGCCTTCTTTTGTGGCCCCTTCTTCGTGGCAGCTCGGGACTCAAAAGAGAAAAGATCCCCTGCTGGTGCAAAGATGCTGTCAGAAGATGGCATTACCTCAGAGCTGGGGGCAGGAGTGTTGTCCTTGCACACAATGCTGGGCTCCCCACGATCTTCATCAAAAGCAAATGACCAGGAACGCTTGGGGAGCACAATGGGCATGGCTGCAGGCATCTAAAGATGATGAGGGACATGCAGAGAACTGAACACCCCCATGAGCGCTTCAAAAGACCTTGTCCAGGAGACGATAGGCGGCAACGAAGGTCCATAAGCAACACGGACCGCTCCAATGATCAGGTTGGAAGGCCTAAAATAGGTTGCTGATAAGGAACAATCACCAGGGGATTGAACTCCTCAGGGGCCTCCTTGGCAGCGTCCTCCTCCTCAGCAGCATTATCCTCACTTGGAGGGGCATGATCAACAGCGGCAGCATTGGCCAGCACATCGGCAGCAGCATTGGCGAGCACATCAGCAGCACCTTTAGCATCATCTTGCTGGGGGTCAACGACAACAATCTCCTGAACATAATCAGAAGATGTTGGTTGGTTGATGACCATGGACTCCTGATCCTGCTCAGGTGCATCACGTTCAGCATCAGGAACTTCAGGCTGCCATCCCCAACTGCCTTCATCCGGCTGAACTGGAGGCTCTGGCATTGGGGGCGGAGGCGGCACATCGTTCCACCCAAGAGCAGGGTAGGGAGGCAAAGCAAAAAGCAGATTATCCTGCTCAAGTTGACCTGGCAGCGGGTGGGGGTTGCCATCGAGGGGCATGCGATCTTCATCATTGGGCATCTGCTCTGCAAAGGCCGCACCCAGGATGAACAGTGGCGCAGACCAAGAAACCCTCGCTCCACCCCAAGCAGCATATTCAGAAAAAGTAACACTTCGAGGAACCAGAAAATCATCCGGGAAAGAGGCAAAAACGATGGAGCAGATGAGATAAGGATCATCACTGACCCAATGGTGGAATTCACCAAATGGGTTCACCGCAACACAAAGGTCATCGGTGGTACGGAAATCCAGAGGCACACCCAAAAACATCAAGCAGCCCTGACGAAAACCAGCAGCGCCACGAAAACCTGCGCCCTCATTGTGCCGCATGAATATAACAAAAGAATCGTTCCCCAGGTCCTGGGGAACCATCTGAACAGCAGAAAAGCTCTCACCAGCATCTCTAAGCTCAAATAGACCTACCCGGCAATCCAAGGTTGTGCTAAGCGAACATGAAAACCCCTGTTGTGCAGAAGATCAACAACATCATGTCGTACTTGACCAACTTGATCAGCAAGCATGCCAGGCATCACCTCTGCGATGACGAACTGTTCATGCCTGCGGGCAATGGGGATCGCCAGAGTGATGAACGTCCTTGGGAGGCGGTTGGGGCCGTCGTCGATGATGTGGTGGCCCGGAGGGATGTACCGCTCAGGTTCTAGCTCAAAGTTGGCCATGTCCGGGAGTGTAGCAGGAGGAGGTGGCGTCAATGGCGATGACTCGGATGGAGTCCTGGGAGGTGATGAGTGCGACGAGACAGGAGAGAACTGTTTAGCAGGTTGTGTGGTTTCCCCAAGATCAGCAGAGGCTCCCGAGAAATCGGCGACAAGGGAGGTGGTGGGGCTCTTACGTTTCTAAGTAAGACAATTATCACGCATAAAAGAAGCACAGTTAGATGTCGTATGGCCCACCCTGCCGCAGGAAGAGCATATCGGCGAGGCCGTGCAGTTGGGAGCTAGATGCCCACGATTCGAGGAGATCATGCAAGAAAATATCTCCTCAACCATGTCGTTAATTAAGTCATCAAAGAGCTGAAGGGCCTCCTGTGAGGAAGCATTATCCGGTCCATTTGAGGATGAGGCTACTGACGGCCCATTAGTTTGAAGTTGATCAGGGGGAGGCCCATTAGGATATTATTATGTCGATATCAATTACTTCATCATTTCTAAATGATCATAAATAAAATAGATTACATTTTAGGTAGCATGCAACATCAAAAAATTCTATTTTTATAATTTACCTATTCGTGGACAAGCATGAATTAAGCTTGAGATGCTGATACGTCTTCAACATATCCATATTTTTTTTATTGTCCCATGCTATTATATTACTAATCTTGGATAATTTATATGCAATAATATGCTATTTTATATCATTATTGGGAACTAACCTATTAACCCAGTGCCAGTTCGTGTTTTTTGCGTGTTTTTGACTTTTGCAAAAAATCAATACCAAACAGAGTCCAAACATGTTGAAACTTTTTGGTGATTTTTCAGAAAGATTTTGGACCCACAAAGGTTCGGGAGGAGGCCAGCCGCCACACAAGGTGGAGACAAGCCTCGAGGACGCGCCCTAGGGGGTAGTGTTTGAAATATTCCCTAGAGGCAATAATACATTGGTTATTATTTTATTTACTTGTTCATGATAATTGTTTATTATCCATGCTGGAATTGTATTGATTGGAAACTCAAATACATGTGTGGATACATAGACAACATATTGTCCGTAGTGACCCTCTAAGGACTAGATCGTTGACCAAAGAAGGTCAATGTTTCCTGACCATAGACATGAGTTGTAATTTGATAACGGGATCACATCATTAGGAGAATGATGTGATGGAATAACCCGAAACTTTTTCGGTAGCCAAAATATGACTTCCCATATATAAATCTTTACCTCCGGACCATTCTGGAGCTCCTCGTGACATCCGTGATCTCATC
Source organism: Hordeum vulgare subsp. vulgare (assembly GCF_904849725.1). NCBI lineage: Eukaryota > Viridiplantae > Streptophyta > Magnoliopsida > Poales > Poaceae > Hordeum > Hordeum vulgare. Next base: position 563,890,655 of record NC_058519.1, read on the forward strand.
TGGGACTCTGAACAACTTTCGGTTACCATCACACATAACTCATTAATACCAAATCGTCATCAAACCTTAAGTGCGCAGATCCTGTGGGTTCAAGAACTATGAAAACATGACCGAGACACTCTTCGGCCAATAACCAATAGCGGGACTTGGATGCCATATTGGCTCCTACATATTCTACGAAGATCTTTATCGTTTGAACCATGATGTCAAGGATTCAATCAATCATGTATTACTGTTCCCTTTGACCATCGGTATGTTACTTGCCCGAGATTCGATCGTCGGTATTTCTATACCTCGTTCAATCTTGTTACCGACAAGTTTCTTTACTTGTTACGAAATACAAGATCCCGTGACTAACTCCTTAGTCACATTGCTTGCAAGCTCATTCTGATGTTGTATTACTGAGTGGGCCCATAGATACCTCTCCGTCATATGGAGTGACAAATCCCAGTCTCGATTCACGCCAACCCAATACACCCTGAGAGATACCTGTGGAGCACCTTTATAGTCACTCAGTTATGTTGTGATGTTTTATACACACAATGCATTCCTCCGGTGTCTGGGGGTTGCATAATATCATGGTCATAGGAAGAGATACTTGACATGCAGAAAATAGTAGCAATAAACTCACATGATCAGATGCTACGTTCATAGTTCTGGTCTTGTCCATCACATCATACTCCTAATGATGTTATCCTGTTATCAAATGACAACTCATGTCTATGGTTAGGAAACCTTGACCATCTTCGATCAACGAGCTAGTCCTTAGAGGCTCACTACGGACAGTATGTTGTCTATCTATCCACACATGTATTTGAGTTTCCAATCAATACAATTATAGCATGGATAATAAAAGATTATCATGAACAAGGAAATATAATAATAACTAATTTATTATTACCTCTAGGGCATATTTCCAACAGTCCCCAACTAGCACTAGAGTCAATAATCTAGTTCACATCACTATGTGATTCACACCCGATGAGTTGTGGGGTTTATCATGTTTTGCTTGTGAGAGAGGTTTTAGTCAACGGGTCTGAACCTTTTTAGGTCCGTGTGTGCTTTATAAATCTCTATATCATACCGTAAATGCTGCTGCCACACTCCATTTGGAACTATTCCAAAGGACTGCTCCAATATATGAATCCGGTCTGCTAATTAGAGTCATCCGGATTGCCGTCAAAGCTTTCATCGACGTAACCCTTTACGGCGAACTCTTTTATCACCTCCATAATCAAGAAATATTTCCTTAGTCCTCAAGTTACTAAGGATAATTTTGACCGTTATCCAGTGATCCATTCCTGGATCACTTTTGTACCCCTTGACAGACTCATGGCAAGGCACACATCAGGTGCGGTACAGAACATGTCATACTATAGAGCCTACGACTAAGGCATAGGGGGCGACCTTTGTCCTTTCTCTTTCTTCTATCGTGGTCGATCTTTGAGTCTTAGTCAAATTCACACCTTAAAACACATTCAAGAACTCCTTCTTGACCGATCTATATTTAACTCCTTCAAAATCTTGTGAAGGTATGTATTCATTGAAAGTTTTATCAAGCGTCTTGATCTGTCTCTATAGATCTTGATGCTCAATGTTCAAGTAGCTCAATACAGGTTTTCCTTTGAAAAACACTTTTCAAACAACCCTATATGCTTTCCAGAAATTCTACATCATTTCTGATTAACAATATGTCAACTACATATACTTATCATAAATTCTATAGTGCTCCCACTCACTTTCTTGGAAATACAAGTTTCTCATAAACTTTGTATACACCCAAAAGCTTTGATCATCTCGTCAAAGCGTATATTCCAACTCCGAGATGCTTGCTCCAGTCCATAGAAGGATTGCTGGAGCTTGCATACTTTTTAGCATCCTTAGGAATGACAAAACCTTCTGGTTGTATTACATACAACCTTTCCTTAAGGAAACTGTCGAGGAAACAATGTTTTGACATCCATCAGCAAAATTTCATAATTGAAAAATGCAGCAACTGCTAACACAATTCCAACAGACCTTAGCATCGCGACGGGTGAGAATGTCTCATCATAGTCAACTCCTTGAACTTGTCAGAAACCTCTTTGCGACAAATCGAGCTTTCTAAATTGTGACATTTACCATCATTGTTTGTCTTCCTTTTAAAGATCCATTCGTACTTAAGGGCCTCACGACCATCAAGTAGTTGTTCCAAACTCAACACTTTGTTTTCATACATGGATCCTATCTCATATTTCATGGCCTCCAGCCATTTGTCGGAATCCGGGCCCACCATTGCTTCTCCATAGCTCGTAGGTTCATTGTTGTCTAACAACATGATTGATAAGACAGGGCTCCCGTACCACTCAGGAGCAATACGTTACCTTGTCGACCTATGAGGTTCAACAACAACTTGATCTGAAGTTTCATGATCATCATCATTAGCTTCCTCTTCAACTGGCGTAGCTTCGACAAAAACTTCTTTCTGTCCCATGCCACCATCTGGTTGAAGCAAAGGTTCTACAACCTCATAAAATTCTATCATCCTCCCACTCAATTCTTTCGAGAGAAACTCTTTCTCAAGAAATGCTATGTTTTTAGCGACAAACACTTTGCCTTCGGATCTGAGATAGAAGGTGTACCCAACTGTCTCTTTTGGGTATCCTATGAAGACGCACTTTTCCGCTTTGGGTTCTAGGCTGAAGCTTTTTGACATAAGTATCACATCCCCAAACTTTAAGAAACGATAACTATGGCTTCTTGCCATACCACGGTTCATATGGTGTCATCTCAACGGATTTTGATTGTGCCCTATTTAAGGTGAATGCAACTGTCTCCAATGCATAGCCCAAAAATGATAACGAAAAATCGGTAAGAGACATCATAGAACACACCATATCTAATAAATAACGATTACGACGTTCAGACACACCATTATGCTGTGGTGTTCCACGTGGTGTCAACTGTGAAACAATTCCACACTGTCTTAAGTGGGCACAAAACTCGTAAGAAAAACTCTAGCAAACCCCGCATCCAGCCCCGGCCCGCAAAATAACCGCCAAATTGTGGGTCACGGTCGGAAAATCCGCACGATCAGACCCCGCATCCCGCCCCGGCCCGCAAATTTTTTTGCGGGGCGCGGCAAATCTTCTCCCCCACCTCTATCTTCACGGGCTGGGAGGCTGACCCGAGCTGAACCCCTATCCGGCGTGAAATTTGGCGGGAGGGACATTTCCGCATACCCTTTCCCGCTCCCCTCATCCTTCGCCACCATTGCCCCCCTCCGCAAGCTCCGGTTCCTCCTCCCTAGTCGTTCCTCGCCGCCATGGAGGACCCCATGCTGTCCCCCGTCACCGTCGAGGTCGCGCATGCTCCTTCTCCTCGGACGGATCTCGTCGCCGGCCCTGTTGCCCCCGCCGCCGGCGCTCAAGCACACGTAGCGCCTTCCCGCAAGCGGCAGGGCAATGTGGTCGTGGAGGGCGGGAATCCGGTTGCCCCCGCCGCGACGGCCCATTCTCCGGGCGCCAACGCCGTAGTGCGATCCCGGCCGGTGGCGGAGAAGGCCGGCAAGTTGTGCATCATCATAATGTATCATGGGAAATGATTTCATCACTTTGTTCACATTTTGCAGGACAAGATTGCTCAACGTAGATACAAGGACATGGAAGCTTTGGAAGGCAAATTCTTCAAATTAGAGCATTGTTGGGAGTTGCTCCAAAAGTGCAAGAAGTGGAAGTTGATCGACAAAGAATCCCCACCAAAGAGAGGCTCACTTATAAACATGGATGAAGATGAGGATGATGATGGCCCAAGAAATTTGCACAAGCCCTATGGCGACAAGAAGACTAAAGAGAAGATGAAGAGAGAGCAAGAAGCAGCGAGCTTGAGGGAGAAGATTGATGCCATGGTGCAATCAAACGAGTTGATGTTGTTGAAGTCGTTGGAGATCAAGAAAGAGTTGGCCGAGAAGAAGGCAAAAGAGAAGCAAGAAAAATGGCAAATGCTCAAGGAAGAGGGGCTCCGCAAAGCTGTCATTGAGGAGAGAAAACCACGCGCTTCTGAAAATAAGTCGATGTCATTGTTGCTTGCTACTGGAACAAAAGACCTTCCAACGGCGCCAGAAACAAGCGTGCTGACGGGAGACTATTCTTGTCTTGATACTCCTCAGCAACGGCACCAGGAATGCTTCTGCTACGGCTACGCCTTTAGGGACTTCCTTGGCAAATATGCAAAGGATTCCCCCGTGGCCTTGGAGCCTTGCATTGGTGTTCCCTCGAAGCGGAAAGGGTGATGTAGCACAACGGCGGTAAGTATTTCCCTCAGTCTTGAGAACCAAGGTATCGATCCAGTGAAGGATTATCACAAGTACCTGCACAAACACAAAGAGCTTGCACCCAACGCTATGAAGGGGTTGTCAATCCCTTATAGATTGTTTTCCAAGTGAGAACTGAAAGCAAAAAGAAACAAAGCAAAGTAAAAGCGAAAGTGGAAACGATAGGTGTGAATAGACCCGGGGGCCGTAGTGTTCACTAGTGGCTTCTCTCATGAAAGCAAGTAGACGGTGGGTGAACGAATTACCGTCGAGCAACTGATAGAACCGTGCAAAATCGTGACGTTATCTATGGCAATGATTATATCTATAAGCATCACGTCCAAAACAAGTAGACCGATACCTTGGTTGTCGCGGCCTCCCCCTGGTTGCGGCAACAGGGCTTGTGGGCCCCCTGTGGGCCCACTTGCTTGGCCCTCAAGCCTCCCGATCTTCTTCCATTCTGGAAAATTTTATTTCGGGGATTTTATTCCGTTTGGACTCCGTTCCAAAATCAGATCCGAAAAGAGTCAAAAACACACAAAAAACAGGAACTGGCACTTGGCACTGGATTAATAAGTTAGTCCCAAAAAAGATATAAAAGGTAAACAAAACATCCAAAGTCGACAAGATAACAACGTGAAACCATCAAAAATTATAGATACGTTTGAGACGTATCAAGCATCCCCAAGCTTAACTCCTGCTCGTCCTTGAGTAGGGAAGTGATAAAGAATGAATTTTTGATGCTTTCATGCTGTCTAACATAGATGTCCATTGTAACTCCTCTTATGTGACGTGAATGTTCAGATCCATTAGATTCAAAACAATAGTTTGCTATTGACGAGGAAACAATAATACTTCAAGCAAACTAGCAAAGTAATCATGAACTTTCAAAATAACAAGGCCAAAAGAAAGTTATCCCTACAAAATCATATAGTCTGGCTATGCTCTATCATCATTGCACAATGAATTTAAATCATGCACAACCCCGGTATTGGCCAAGTAATTGTTTTCACACCTTTACTTTCTCAAACCTTTTCAACTCTCACGCAATACATGAGCGTGAGCCATTGTTTTAGCACTATAAGTGGTGTGGAGTGTGGTGGAGGTTGCAAGACAAACAAGGAGAAGATGGTCACATTGACTAGGCATATCAATGAGCTATGGAGATGCTCATCAATAGATATGAACGTGAATGAGTAGGGATTTCCATACAAATGATGCACTAGAGCTAAGAGTATGTGAAAGCTCTTAAAGAAAACTAGTTGGTGTGCATCCAACTTGCTTGCTCACGAAGACCTAAGGCAAATTTGAGGAAGCCTATCATTGGAATATACAAGACAAGTTATATAATGAAAATTTCCCACTAGCGATATGGTGGTGACAAAACGAGAGACTCTCAATCATGAAGATCATGGTGCTTAATATGCACAAGTGTGGAAAGGTGGTAGCATTGTCCCTTCTCTCTTTTTCTCTCATTTTTTTTGTTTTTTGGATGGGCTCTTTGGCCTCTTTTTTATTTTTTATTTTTTATTTTGGTGGGCATCTTTGGCCTCTTTTATTTCCTCACATGGGACAATGCTCCATCAATGATGATCATCACACTTACAACTCAAAACTTAGAGCAATGATGACTCTATATGGAATGCCTTCGGTAGTGTACCGTGACAATGATCTGGCATGGCATAGACATTAATGGAAACATCATGCTAGCTATCTTACGATCATGCAATGGCAATGTAGACGTGGTGGCACATGTCATGGTGGTAGTTGCATGGCAATATATCTCGGAATGACTTTGAAAAAGCCATAGTAGGTAGGTATGGTGGCTATTTTGAGGGAGGCTAATGGTGGGTTTTGTGCACCGGCGAAAGTTGCACGGCACTAAAGAAGATAGTGATGGTGGAAGGTGAAAGTGCATTTAAACCATGGACTCAACATTAGTGATGAAGAACTCATATACTTGTTGCAAAAGTTTTATTAGTAATCGAAACAAAGCATTCAACGCATACTCCTAGGGGAAGGGTTGGTAGGTATAAACCATCGCGCGATCCCGACCGCCACACAAAGGATGACGATCAATAGACTAATCATGCTCAGACTTCATCACATAGCGGTTCACCATACGTGCATGCTACGGGAATCACTAACTTCAACACAAGTATTTATAGATCCACAACACCTTACTAATATAACTTCAATATTACCATAACCACAACTCAAAACTAGTTGAGATGAATCAAACTTCTCTAACTATTCAATGCACATGAAGTTGGAAGTTTTCGTATCCCTTTGGATAACTACCCCTTTTGAGACTACTTTCATAGCATAGATCAACTACCAGGCCACGCACTGTCGTGCTCTAAAAGATATAAGTGAAGCACATAGAGCAAAATCAACTAGCTCCAAAAGAGATAAGTGAAGCACATGTGAGCTGAATTGTCTAACCAAAGGATATAAGTGAAGCTCGACAAAATAACGGTGAGTGCATGTCTCTCTCTCTAGGTGTGCATCAAGGATTATTGTGACACAACAAAAATAAAAGACTCCTACGATACAAGATGCTCCAAGCAAAACACATAACATGTGGTGAATAAAAATATAGCCCCAAGTAACGTTACCGATGGATTGAGGGCGAAAGAGGGGATGCCTTCCCGGGGCATCCCCAAGCTTAGGCTTTTACGGCATCCTTGAATCATATTGGGGTGCCTTGGGCATCCCCAAGCTTGAGCTCTTGCCACTCTTTATCTTTTTGTCCATAAGAACTTCACCCAAAACATGAAAACTTTACAACACGAAACTTAAACAGAAACTCGTGATAACATTAGTATAAGAAAGCAAACCACCACTTCCTTAGGTATTGTAGAAAACTTAAATTCTACTTATGTTGATGTTGGGTTACTGTATTTTCAATTTTCCAGGGCTAATACCCCCGATACTATCCATAGTTTCATCAAAATAAGCAACCAACTCAAAAAAAACAGAATTTGTTAATAGCAGACTAGTCTGTAGCAATCTGTGTACTTCGTATACTTCTGGTACTTCACAAATTCTGAACAATTATGACAGTATGAAGAATTTGCGTAGAAATCAGCATAAAAAGAATTAACTCAATAGCTCTTACATAAAAAAAATGAAAATTCTTTTCGTGAGCAGAAAGTTTCTGTCTTTTCCAGCATGACCAAACGATCATCCCCAAGACTAATCATAACGGTTTTGCTTGGCACAAACGCAAAAAAAACACAAAAAACACAATCAGAACAGAATTATGAAAGTGTGGAAAACACAAAACAGAAATAAAAAGGATATATTCGTTGGGTTGCCTCCCAACAAGCGCTATTGTTTAACGCCCTTAGCTAGGCAAAAGGTGATGGAATCACGTATAGTCATCTTTGGTGCTCAAACCATAAGTAGCCCTCATCATAGATTCATAAGGCAATCTTATTTTCTTTCTAGGAAAATGCTCCATGCCCTTATTTAAGTGAAATTGAAATCTAATATTCCCTTCCTTCATATCGATGATAGCACCAATAGTCCTTAGGAAAGGTCTACCAAGAATAATTGGACATGAAGGATTGCAATCTATGTCAAGTACAATGAAATCCACGGGTACATAGTTCTTATTTGCAACAATAAGAACATCATCGATCCTTCCCATGGGTTTCTTAACAGTAGAATCCGCAAGATGCAAATTAAGAGAACACTCTTCAATCTCATGAAAACCAAGAATATCACATAAAGACTTTGGAATCGCGGAAACACTAGCACCCAAATCACATAAAGCATTGCACTCATAGTTTTTTATCTTGATTTTGATAGTAGGTTCCCACTCATCATGAAGTTTTCTAGGTATAGAGACTTCTAGTTCGAGCTTCTCTTCAAGAGATTTCATCATAGCATCTACGATATGCGCGGTAAAGGCTTTGCTTTGGCTATAAGCATGTGGAGAGTTTGCAATGGATTGACTCAAAGAAATGCATTCAAACAATGAGCAACTATCATTATTGAATTCCTTGAAATCCAAAGAGGGAGTTTCATTACTACCCAAAATTTTGATTTCTTCTACTCCACTCTCCACACCTTTATCATCAAGATAGGTGGACTCTGAATCATTGGGGCGTTTTTCAACCAAAGTGGATTCATATCCAGCCCCTTCATCAATAGGTTTGACACGCGAAAACAAAGATTCAAGAGGATTCACACCAAGCACTTTAAGATCTTCGTGATTTGCATCACTAGAACGCACCCTTTTAAACCATTCATTCCTAGCGTGAATTTGGGCCCACTTGCTTGGCCCTCAAGCCTCCCGATCTTCTTTCGTTCTGGAAAAATTTATTTAGGGGATTTTATTCCGTTTGGACTCCGTTCCAAAATCAGATCTAAAAAGAGTCAAAAACACAGAAAAAACATGAATTGGCACTGGATTAATAAGTTAGTCCCAAAAAAGATATAAAAGGTAAATAAAACATCCAAAGTTGACAAGATAGCAGCCTGAAACCATCCAAAATTATAGATACGTTTGAGATGTATCATTGCTCGCCGAGGAGTTGGACGACCTCACCAAAACATGGCATGATATGGCAAGGAGAGAGATCTTGAAGAGGAGAATGGTCGCCTCCGCCGGTCCGTGTTCCAGTTCTTGTGATATTTTCTCTGCTCCATATGGTGCCAATGTGGATAATTTCGGTGCACGAGTTGGAACAAGCAACGGAGGTGGATTTGGTGGCGCCGATGAACTTCAGTATGGACTCCATGGCACGGAGTGAAGATCGACCCCCAAGATGATGCCGGACATGGGAGCAAACCTTTGCATGCACTCTTTTGCGTAATGAACTTTACATTTATTTGCGCGCAAACTGTTTATGTCGTTTGAATTTGAACTTGTTTGCCAAATCGTATGTCAAATGCGAGATTTGCAGTTTTTCTGTTTGCGGGTCGTCGCGGTGGAGCCCGAGCAGAACCCGCAGAAGCCGACCCGTAAAAAAGCATATTCCACGAATATACTTTTTTACAAATCTGTTTGGGGGCTCTGCATCCATGTGAGCCCACGCCGGCCCGCAAAAGGGGTTTTGCGCGAACTGCAAACACGTTTTGCGGGCCGGCGGGATGCGGGGTCTGCTAGAGTTGCTCTAACTCATATACTCACCTCCACGATCAGATAATCAAATGAGGTCATCCTATATATCAATCTTCGTTTCCGGACCATTCCGGAAACCCTCGTGACGTCCGTGATCTCATCCGGGACTCCGAACAACATTCGGTAACCAACCATATAACTCAAATACGCATAAAACAACGTCGAACCTTAAGTGTGCAGACCCTGCGGGTTCGAGAACTATGTAGACATGACCCGAGAGACTCCTCGGTCAATATCCAATAGCGGGACCTGGATGCCCATATTGGATCCTACATATTCTATGAAGATCTTATCGTTTGAACCTCAGTGCCAAGGATTCATATAATCCCGTATGTCATTCCCTTTGTCCTTCGGTATGTTACTTGCCCGAGATTCGATCGTCAGTATCCGCATACCTATTTCAATCTCGTTTACCGACAAGTCTCTTTACTCGTTTCGTAATACAAGATCCCGCAACTTACACTAAGTCACATTGCTTGCAAGGCTTGTGTGTGATGTTGTATTACCGAGTGGGCCCCGAGATACCTCTCCGTCACACGGAGTGACAAATCCCAATCTCGATCCATACTAACTCAACGAACACCTTCGGAGATACCTGTAGAGCATCTTTATAGTCACCCAGTTACGTTGCGACGTTTGATACACACAAAGTATTCCTCCGGTGTCAGTGAGTTATATGATCTCATGATCATAGGAACAAATACTTGACACGCAAAAAACAGTAGCAACAAAATGACACGATCAACATGCTACGTCTATTAGTTTGGGTCTAGTCCATCACATGATTCTCCTAATGACGTGATCCCGTTATCAAGCAACAACACTTGCCTATGGTCAGGAAACCTTGACCATCTTTGATCAACGAGCTAGTCAACTAGAGGCTTACTAGGGACAGTGTTTTGTCTATGTATCCACACATGCACTTTGTTTCCAATCAATACAATTATAGCATGGATAATAAACGATTATCATGAACTAAGAAATATAATAATAACTAATTTATTATTGCCTCTAGGGCATATTTCCAACAGTCTCCCACTTGCACTAGAGTCAATAATCTAGCTCACATCACCATGTGATTCCAACGAATCCAACACCCATATAGTTATGGGGTCTGATCACGTCTTGCTCATGAGAGAGGTTTTAGTCAACGGTTCTGAAACTTTCAGATCCGTACGTTCTTTACAAATCTTTATGTCATCTTATAGATGCTGCTACTACGTGCTATTCGGAAATACTCCAAATATCTACTCTACTATACGAATCTGTTTCACTACTCATAGTTATTCGGATTAGTGTCAAAGCTTGCATCGACGTAACCCTTTACGACGACCTCTTCAACCACCTCCATAATTGAGAAAATTTCCTTAGTCCATTAGTTACTAAGGATAAATTTTGACCGCTGCTAGTGATTCAATCATGGATCACTTTCTGTACCTCTCAACAGACTTTGAGTCAAGGCACACATCAGGTGCGGTACCCAGCATGGCATACTTTAGAGTCTACGGCTAAGGCATAGAAGACGACCTTCGTCTATTCTCTTTATTCTGCCGTGGTCGAGTTTTGAGTCTTACTCAAATTCACACCTTACAACGCAACCAAGAACTCCTTCTTTGCTGATCTATTTTGAACTCCTTCAAAAACTTGTCAAGGCATGCATCTTGTTGAAACTTCCATTAAGCGCTTTCGATCTATCTCCATAGATCTTTGATGCTCAACGTTCAAGTAGCTCAATCCATGTATTCCTTTGAAAACTCCTTTCAAACAACCTTGTATGCTTTACAGAAATTCTACATTACTTCTGATCCACAATATGTCAACCACATATACTTATCAGAAATTCTATAGTGCTCCCACTCACTTCTTTGGAAATACAAGTTTCTCACAAACTTTGTACAAACCCAAAATCTTTGATCATCTCATCAAAGTGTATATTCCAACTCCGAGATGCTTGCACCAGTCCATTGAAGGATCACTGGAGCTTGCATACTTGCTAGTATCTTTAGGATCGACAAAACCTCCTGGTTGTATCACATACAATGTTTGCTCAAGGAAACCGTCGAGGAAACAATGTTTTGACATCCTATGTGCAATATTTCATAAATAATGCAGCAACTACTAACATAATTCTAACAAACTTTCAGCATCGCTACGAGTGAGAAAGCCTCATCATAGTCAACTGTTTGATCTTGTCGGAAACATCTTTGTGACAAGTCGAGCTTTTCTTAATAGTGACTTATCACCATCATTGTTTGTCTTCCTTTTAAAGATCCATCTTTACTCAATAGTCCTATGACCATCAAGTAGTTCTTCCAAAGTCTACACTTTGTTTTCATACATGGATCCTCTCTCGGATTTCATGGCTTCCAGCCATTTGTTGGAATCCGGGCCCACCATTGCTTTCTTCATAACTCGTAGGTTCATTGTTGCTCAACAACATGACCTCCAAGACAGGCTTACGGTACCACTCTGCAGTAGTACGTGACCTTGTCAACCTACGAGGCTTGTAGTAACTTGATCCGATGCTCGATGATCACCATCATCAGCTTCCACTTCAATTGGTGTAGGCGCCACAGGAACAACTTCCTGCGCCCTGCTACACACTGGTTGAAGTGATGGTTCAATAACCTCATCAAGTCCTACCACCCTCCCACTCAATTCTTTCGAGAGAAACCTTTCCTCGAGAAAGGATCCATTTCTAGAAACAAACACTTTGCTTTTGGATCTGAGATAGGAGATGTACCCAACTGTTTTGGATATCCTATGAAGATGCATTTATCCGCTTTGGGTTCGAGCTTATCAGACTGAAACTTTTTCACATAAGTGTCGAAGCCCCAAACTTTCAAGAAACGACAGTTTAGATTTCTCTAAACCTTAGTCTATATTGTGTCATCTCAACGGAAATACGCGGTGCCCTATTTAAAGTGAATGCGGTTGTCTCTATGCATAACCCATAAACGATAGTGGTAATTCGATAAGAGACATCATAGCATGCACCATACCAAATAGTGCGTGGCTATGACGTTCAGACACATCATCCCACTATGATGTTCCAGGTGGCATGAACTGCGAAACAATTTCCACATTGTCTTAACTGCGTACCAAAACTCGTAACTCAGATATTCATTTCTATGATCATATCGTAGACAGTTTATCCTTTCGTTACGACGAACTTCACTCTGAAACAGAATTGAACCTTTCAATATTTCAGACTTGTGATTCATTAAGTAAATACTCTTGTATCTACTCAAATCGTCATTGAAGTAAGAACATAATGATATTCACTGCGTGCCTCAGCACCCATTGGACTGCATACATCAAAATGTATCACTTCCAACAAGTTACTATATTGTTTCATCTCAATGAAAACAAGGCCTTGCTCATGTGGTATGATTTGCATGTCACTAGTGATTCAAAATCAAGTGAGTACAAAGATCCATCAGCATGGAGCCTCTTCATGCAATTTATAACAACATGACTCAAGCGGCAGTGCCACAAGTAAGTAGTCTATCATCATCTCGTATCTTTTGGCACCAATATTATGAACATGTCTATCACTACGATCGAGATTAAATAAACCATTGAAGGTGATTATTCAAGCAAATAGAGTAACCATTATTCTCTTTAAATGAATAATCGTATTGCAATAAACACGATCCAATCATGTTCATGCTTAACGCAAGCACCAAATAACAATTATTTCGGTTTAACACCAACCCCGATGGTAGAGGGAGCGTGCGACGTTTTGATCATATCAATCTTGGAAACACTTCCAACACGTATCGTTACCTCGCCTTTAGCTAGTCTCCGTTTACGCTGTAGCTATCATTTCGTGTTACTAATCACTTAGCAACTGAACGGTATCCAATACCCTCATGCTACTAGGAGTACTAGTAAAGTACACATCAATATCATGTATATCAAATATACTTCTTTCGACTTTTGCCAGCCTTCTTATCTACCAAGTATCTAGAGTTGCTCCGCCTCAGTGACTGTTCCCCTCATTACAGAAGCACTTAGTCTCAGGTTTGGGTTTAATCTTGGGTCTCTTCATTAGTGCAGCAACTGTTTTGCCGTTTCACGAAGTATCGCTTCTAGCCCTTGCCTTTCTTGAAACTTAGTGGTTTTACAAACCATCAACTATTGATGCTCCTTCTTGATTTCTACTTTCGCAATGTCAAACATCGTGAATCGCTCAAGGATCATTGTATCTATCCTTGATATGTTATAGTTCATCACGAAGCTCTCACAGCTTGGTGGCAGTGACTTTGGAGAACTATCACTATCTCATCTGGAAGATTAACTCCCACTTGATTCAAGTGATTATCGTACTCAGACAATCTGAGCACATGCTCAACGATTGAGTTTTTCTCCTTTACTTTGTGGACAAAGAATCTTGTTGGAGGTCTCGTACCTCTTAACAAGGGCACAAGCATGAAATCACAATTTCATCTCTTTAGAACATCACTTATGTTCCGTGACGTTTCAAAGCGTCTTTGGCGCCTTGCTTCTAAGCCATTAAGTATTTTGCACTGAACTATCGTGTAGTCATCAGAAACGTGTATGTCGGTTGTTCAAAACATCTACAGACGACGCTCGAGGTGCAGCACACCAAGTGGTGCATTAAGGACATAAGCCTTCTGCGCAGCAACGAGGACAATCCTCGGTTTTACAGACTCAGTCTGCAAAGTTTGCTACTATCAACTTTTAACTAAATTTTCTCTAGGAATATATAAAAACAGTAGAGCTATAGCGCAAGCTACATCGTAATTCGCAAAGACCATTAGACTATGTTCATGACAATTAGTTCAATTAATCATATTACTTAAGAACTCCCACTCAAAAAGTACATCTCTCTAGTCATTTGAGTGGTACATGATCCAAATCTACTATCTCAAGTCCGATCATCACGTGAGTCGAGAATAGTTTTAGTGGTAAGCATTTCTATGCTAATCATATCAACTATATGATTCATGCTCGACCTTTCGGTTTCATGTGTTCCGAGGCCATGTCTCCACATGCTAGGCTCGTCAAGCTTAACCCGAGTGTTCCGCGTGTGCAACTGTTTTGCACCCGTTGTATGTGAATGTTGAGTCTATCACACCCGATCATCACGTGGTGTCTCGAAACGAAGAACTGTCGCAACGGGGCACAGTTGGGGAGAACACAATTTCGTCTTGAAATTTTAGTGAGAGATCACCTCATAATGCTACCGTCGTTCTAAGCAAAATAAGGTGCATAAAAAGGATTAACATCACATGCAATTCATAAATGACATGATATGGCCATCATCACGTGCTCCTTGATCTCCATCACCAAAGCACCGGCACGATCTTCTTGTCACCGGCGCCACACCATGATCTCCATCAACGTGTCGCCATCGGGGTTGTCGTGCTACTCATGCTATTACTACTAAAGCTACATCCTAGCAAAATAGTAAACGCATCTGCAAGCACAAACATTAGTATAAAGACAACCCTATGGCTCCTGCCGGTTGCCGTACCATCGACGTGCAAGTCGATATTATCTATTACAACATGATCATCTCATACATCCAATATATCACATCACATCGTTGGCCATATCACATCACAAGCATACCCTGCAAAAACAAGTTAGACGTCCTCTAATTTTGTTGTTGCATGTTTTACGTGGTGACCATGGGTATCTAGTAGGATCGCATCTTACTTACTCAAACACCACAACGGAGATATATGAGTTGCTATTTAACCTCATCCAAGGACCTCCTCGGTCAAATCCGATTCAACTAAAGTTGGAGAAACTGACACCCGCCAGTCATCTTTGAGCAACGGATTTACTCGTAGCGATGAAACCAGTCTCTCGTAAGCGTACGAGTAATGTCGGTCCGAGCCGCTTCGATCCAACAATACCGCGGAATCAAGAAAAGACTAAGGAGGGCAGCAAAACGCACATCACCGCCCACAAAAACTTTTGTGTTCTACTCGAGAAGACATCTACGCATGAACCTGGCTCTGATACCACTGTTGGGGAACGTCGCATGGGAAACAAAAAATTTCCTACGCGCAAAAGACCTATCATGGTGATGTCCATCTACGAGAGGGGATGTGTGATCTACGTACCCTTGTAGACCGTACAGCAGAAGCGTTAGTGAACGCGGTTGATGTAGTGGAACTTCCTCACGTCCCTCGATCCGCCCCGCGAACCGTCCCGCGATCAGTCCCACGATCTAGTGCCGAACGGACGGCACCTCCACGTTCAGCATACGTACAGCTCGACGATGATCTCTGCCTTCTTGATCCAGCAAGAGAGACGGAGAGGTAGAAGAGTTCTCCGGCAGCGTGACGGCGCTCCGGAGGTTGGTGGTGATCTTATCTCAGCAGGGCTCCGCCCGAGCTCCGCAGAAACGCGATCTAGAGGAAAAATCGTGGAGGTATCTGGTCGGGCTGCCGTGGAAAAGTCGTCTCAAATCAGCCCTAAAACCTCCGTATATATAGGGGGAAGAGGGGGAGCCTTGCCTTGGGGTCCAAGGACCCTCAAGGGCTTCGGCCGAGCCAAGGGGGGCAACCCTCCCCTTCCAAACCGAGTCCAACTAGGTTTGGAAGGAGGAGTCCTTCCCCCTTTTCCCACCTCCTCTTTTTTTTCTCTTTGATTTTCTTCCTATGGCGCATAGGGGCCTTCTTGGGCTGTCCCACCAGCCCACTAAGGTCTGTTGCGCTACCCCCAAGGCCTATGGGCTTCTCCGGGGTGGGTTGCCCCCCCCCCCCCCGGTGAACTCCCGGAATGTTGGGGAACGTCGCATTGGGAAACAAATATTTTCCTACGCGCACGAAGACCTATCATGGTGATGTCCATCTACGAGAGGGGATGAGTGATCTACGTACCCTTGTAGACCGTACAGCAGAAGCGTTAGTGAACGCGGTTGATGTAGTGGAACGTCCTCACGTCCCTCGATCCGCCCCGCGAACAATCCCGCGATCAGTCCCAAGATCTAGTACCGAACGGACGGCACCTCCGCGTTCAGCACACGTACAGCTCGACGATGATCTCGGCCTTCTTGATCCAGCAAAAGAGACGGAGAGGTAGAAGAGTTCTCCGGCAGCGTGACGGCGCTCCGGAGGTTGGTGATGACCTTGTCTCAGCAGGGCTCCGCCCGAGCTCCGCAGAAACGCGATCTAGAGGAAAAACCGTGGAGGTATGTGGTCGGGCTGCCGTGGAAAAGTCGTCTCAAATCAGCCCTAAAACCTCCGTATATATAGGTGGGAGGGAGGGGACATTGCCTTGGGGCTCAAGGAGCCCCAAGGGGGTCGGCCGAGTCCAAGGGGGAAGGCTCCCCCCCCCCAAACCGAGTTGGACTTGGTTTGGTGGGTGGGAGTCCTTCCTTCCCTTCCCACCTCCTCTTTTTTTTCTTTTCTCTTTGATTTTCTTTCCTAGGCGCATAGGGCCCTTTTGGGCTATACCACCAGCCCACTAAGGGCTGGTGCGCCACCCTCAAGGCCTATGGGCTTCCTCGGGGTGGGTTGCCCCCCCCCCCCCAGGTGAACTTCCGGATCCCATTCGTCATTCCCGGTACATTCCCGATAACTCCGAAAACCTTCCGGTAATCAAATGAGGTCATCCTGTATATCAATCTTCGTTTCCGGACCATTCCGGAAACCCTCGTGATGTCCGTGATCCCATCCGGGACTCCGAACAACATTCGGTAACCAACCATATAACTCAAATATGCATAAAACAACGTTGAACCTTAAGTGTGCAGACCCTGCGGGTTTGAGAACTATGTAGACATGACCCGAGAGACTCCTCGGTCAATATCCAATAGCGGGACCTGGATGCCCATATTGGATCCTACATATTCTACGAAGATCTTTATCGTTTGAACCTCAGTGCCAAGGATTCATATAATCCCGTATGTCATTCCCTTTGTCCTTCGGTATGTTACTTGCCCGAGATTCGGTCGTCAGTATCCGCATACCTATTTCAATCTCGTTTATCGGCAAGTCTCTTTACTCGTTCCGTAATACAAGATCCTGTAACTTACACTAAGTTACATTGCTTGCAAGGCTTGTGTGTGATGTTGTATTACCGAGTGGGCCCCGAGATACCTCTCCGTCACACGGAGTGACAAATCCCAGTCTTGATCCATACTAACTCAACTAACACCTTCGGAGATACCTGTAGAGCATCTTTATAGTCACCCAGTTACGTTGCGACGTTTGATACACACAAAGCATTCCTCCGGTGTCAGTGAGTTATATGATCTCATGGTCATAGGAATAAATACTTGACACGCAGAAAACAGTAGCAACAAAATGACACGATCAACATGCTACGTCTATTAGTTTGGGTCTAGTCCATCACGTGATTCTCCTAATGACGTGGTCCAGTTATCAAGCAACAACACTTTGTTCATAATCAGAAGACACTGACTATCTTTGATCAACTGGCTAGCCAACTAGAGGCTTGCTATGGACGGTGTTTTGTCTATGTATCCACACATGTAAATGAGTCTTCATTCAATACAATTATAGCATGGATAATAAACGATTATCTTGATACAGGAATTATAATAATAACTATATTTATTATTGCCTCTAGGGCATAATTCCAACAGTCTCCCACTTGCACTAGAGTCAATAATCTAGCCCTCACATCATCATGCGAATTACATTGTTATAAATCTAACACCCATACAGTTCTGGTGTTGATCATGCTTTGGCCGTGGAAGAGGTTTAGTCAGCGGGTCTGCTACATTCAGATCCGTGTGCACTTTGCATATATTTACATCCTCTCCCTCAACGTAGTCGCGGATGAGGTTGAAGCGTCGTTTGATGTGTTTGGTCTTCTTGTGAAACCGTGGTTCCTTTGCTAAGGCAATGGCACCCGTGCTGTCACAGAACAAGGTTATTGGATTCAGTGCGCTTGGCACCACTCCAAAATCCGTCATGAACTGCTTCATCTAGACACCCTCCTTAGCCGCCTCCGAGGCAGCCATGTACTCCGCTTCACATGTAGAATCTGCTACGACGCTTTGCTTGGAACTGCACCAGCTTACCGCACCCCAATTAAGAATAAATACGTATCCGGTTTGCGACTTAGAGTCGTCCGGATCTGTGTCAAAGCTTGCATCGACGTAACCTTTTACGGCGAGCTCTTCGTCACCTCCATACACGAGAAACATCTCCTTAGTCCTTTTCAGGTACTTCAGGATATTCTTGACCGCTGTCCAATGATCCACTCCTGGGTTACTCTGGAACCTACCCGCCATACTTATGGCCAGGCTAACATCCGGTCTAGTGCATAGCATTGCATACATGATAGAACCTATGGCTGAAGCATAGGGGACGGAGCGCATATGCTCTCTATCTTCATCAGTTGCTGGGCACTGAGTCTTACTCAATCTCGTACCTTGTAAAACTGGCAAGAACCCTTTCTTGGACTGTTCCATTTTGAACCTCTTCAAAACTTTATCAAGGTATGTGCTTTGTGAAAGTCCTATCAGGCGTTTTGATCTATCCCTATAGATCTTAATGCCTAGAATGTAAGCAGCTTCTCCTAGGTCCTTCATAGAGAAACTTTTATTCAAGTAATCCTTTATGCTCTCCAAAAACTCCACGTTGTTTCCAATCAGCAATATGTCATCCACATATAATATTAGAAACGCCACAGAGCTCCCACTCACTTTCTTGTAAATACAAGATTCTCCAACCACTTGTATAAACCCAAATGCTTTGATCACCTCATCAAAGCGTTTGTTCCAACTCCGAGATGCTTGCACCAGTCCATAAATGGATCGCTGGAGCTTGCGCACCTTGTTAGCATTCTTAGGATCGACAAAACCTTGCATCATATACAATTCTTCCTTAAGGAAACCGTTAAGGAATGTCGTTTTGACATCCATCTGCCAAATCTCATAATCGAAAAATGCAGCTATTGCTAACATGATTCTGACGGACTTAAGCATCACTACGGGTGAGAATGTCTCATCGTAGTCAACTCCTTGAACTTGTGAAAAACCCTTTGCCACAAGTCGAGCTTTATAAACGGTCACATTGCCGTCAGCGTCCGTCTTCCTCTTAAAGATCCATTTGTTCTGAATAGCCTTGCGGCCCTCAGGTAGTACCTCCAAAGTCCACACTTTGTTCTCATACATGGATCCTATCTCGGACTTCATGGCTTCTAGCCATTTGTTGGAATCTGGGCCCACCATTGCTTCTTCATAATTTGCACGTTCATTGTTGTCTAACAACATGATTGATAAGACGGGATTACCGTACCACTCTGGAGCAGCACGTGGTCTCGTCGACCTGCGTGGTTCGACAGAAACTTGAACCGTAGTTTCATGATCATCATCATTAACTTCCTCCTCAACCGGCGTCGCAACCACAGAGGTTTCCCCTTGCCTTGCGCCACCATCCAGAGGGATGAGAGGTTTGACAACCTCGTCAAGTTCTATCTTCCTCCCACTCAATTCTCTCGAGAGAAACTCCTTCTCGAGAAAAGCTCCGTTTTTAGCAACAAACACTTTGCCCTTGGATTTGAGATAGAAGGTGTACCCAACTGTCTCTTTTGGGTAACCTATGAAGACGCACTTTTCCGCTTTGGGTTCCAGCTTTTCAGGCTGAAGCTTTTTGACATAAGCATCACATCCCCAAACTTTAAGAAACGACAACTTTGGCCTTTTGCCATACCACAGTTCGTATGGTGTCGTCTCAACGGATTTTGATGGTGCCCTATTTAAAGTGAATGCAGCTGTTTCTAATGCATAACCCCAAAATGATAATGGCAAATCGGTAAGAGACATCATAGATCGCACCATCTCTAATAAAGTACGATCACAACGTTCGGACACACCATTACGCTGTGGTGTTCCAGGCGGTGTCAACTGTGAAACAATTCCACATTGTCTTAAGTGAGCACCAAACTCGAAACTCAGATATTCACCCCCACGATCAGACCGTAGGAACTTGATCTTCTTGTTACGATGATTTTCCACTTCACTCTGAAATTGCTTGAACTTTTCAAATGTTTCAGACTTGTGCTTCATCAAGTAGACATAACCATATCTACTCAAATCGTCAGTGAAGGTGAGAAAATAACGATATCCGCCGCGCGCCTCTACGCTCATCGGACCACACACATCGGTATGTATGATTTCCAACAAGTCACTTGCACGCTCCATAGTTCCGGAGAATGGAGTCTTAGTCATCTTGCCCATGAGGCATGGTTCGCACGTGTCAAGTGAATCAAAGTCAAGTGACTCCAAAAGTCCATCAGCATGGAGTTTCTTCATGCGCTTTACACCAATATGACCTAAGCGGCAGTGCCACAAAAATATGGCGCTATCATTGTTAACTCTAACTCTTTTGGTCTCAATGTTATGTATATGTGTATCGCTATAAATATTCAATATGAACAATCCTCTCACATTAGGTGCATGACCATAAAAGATGTTACTCATAGAAATAGAACAACCATTATTCTCTGACTTAAAAGAGTAACCGTCTCGCAATAAACAAGATCCAGATATAATGTTCATGCTCAACGCAGGCACAAAATAAAAATGATTTAAGTTCATCACTAATCCTGATGGTAACTGAAGTGAAACTGTGCCGACGGCGATTGCATCAACCTTGGAACCATTTCCTACGCGCATCGCCACTTCATCTTTCGCCAGCCTTCGTCTATTCCGCAGTTCCTGTTTCGAGTTGCAAATATGAGCAACAGAACCGGTATCGAATACCCAGGCACTACTACGAGAGCCGGTTAAGTACACATCAATAACATGTATATCAAATATACCTGATTTTTCTTTGGTCGCCTTCTTATCAGCCAGATACTTGGGGCAGTTGCGCTTCTAGTGACCCATACCCTTGCAATAGTAGCACTCTGTTTCAGGCTTAGGTCCAGCTTTGGGTTTCTTCGTCGGATTGGCAACAGGCTTGCTGCTCTTCCTTGAATTACCCTTCTTGCCTTTCCCGTTTCTCTTGAAACTAGTGGTCTTATTCACCATCAACGCTTGATGTTCTTTACGGAGTTCAGACTCTGCGACTTTCAGCATCGCAAACAACTCGCCGGGTGACTTGTTCATCCCTTGCATATTGTAGTTCAACACAAAGCCTTTATAGCTTGGCGGCAGTGATTGAAGGATTCTGTCAGTGATAGCCTCTTGCGGGAGTTCAATCCCCAGCTCAGCTAGACGGTTTGAGTACCCAGACATTTTGAGCACATGTTCACTGACAGACGAGTTCTCCTTCATCTTGCAAGCATAGAATTTATCGGAGGTCTCATACCTCTCGATCCGGGCGTTCTTCTGAAAGATAAACTTCAACTCCTGGAACATCTCAAATGCTCCATGACGCTCAAAGCGACGTTGAAGTCCTGGTTCTAAGCCATACAAGACTGCACATTAAACTACTGAGTAGTCCTCCTTACGTGCTAACCAAGCGTTCTTAACATCCTGATCAGCCGTAGCGGGTGGTCCATCTCCTAGCGCAGCATTAAGGACATAATCCTTCTTCCCAACTTGTAAGATTAGCTTAAGATTACGAGCCCAGTCTACAAAGTTGCTTCCATCATCTTTCAACTTAGCTTTCTCTAGGAACGTATTAAAATTCAGGGTGACTGTCGCATGAGCCATGATCTACAACACAAATATATTCAAAGTGGACTTAGACTATGTTCAAGATAATTAGAGTTTAACTTAATCAAATTATTTGCTAAACTCCCACTCAAAAAGTACATCTCTCTAGTCATTTGAGTGGTTCATGATCCACTTACACTAGCTCAAGTCCGATCATCACGTGAGTTGAGTATAGTTTCAGTGGTAAGCATCCCTATGCTAATCATATCATCTATATGATTCATGATCGACCTTTCGGTCTCATGTGTTCCGAGGCCATGTCTGCACATGCTAGGCTCGTCAAGCTTAACCCGAGTGTTCCGCGTGTGCAACTGTTTTGCACCCGTTGTATGTGAACGTTGAGTCTATCACACCCGATCATCACGTGGTGTCTCGAAACGACGAACTGTAGCAACGGTGCATAGTCGGGGAGAACACAATTTCGTCTTGAAATTTTAGTGAGAGATCACCTCATAATGCTACCGTCGTTCTAATCAAAATAAGGTGCATAAAAGGATTAACATCACATGCAATTCACAAGTGACATGATATGGCCATCATCACGTGCTTCTTGATCTCCATCACCAAAGCACCGGCACGATCTTCTTGTCACCGGCGCCACACCATGATCTCCATCAACGTGTTGCCATCGGGGTTCTCGTGCTACTCATGCTATTACTACTAAAGCTACATCCTAGCAAAATAGTAAACGCATCTGCAAGCACAAACTTTAGTAAAAAGACAACCCTATGGCTCCTGCCGGTTGCCGTACCATCGACGTGCAAGTCGATATTTTCTATTACAACATGATCATCTCATACATCCAATATATCACATCACATCATTGGCCATATCACATCACAAGCATACCCTGCAAAAACAAGTTAGACGTCCTCTAATTTGTTGTTGCATGTTTTACGTGGTGACCAAGGGTATCTAGTAGGATCGCATCTTACTTACGCAAACACCACAACGGAGATATATGAGTTCTATTTAACCTCATCCAAGGACCTCCTCGGTCAAATCCGATTCAACTAAAGTTGGAGAAACCGACACTTGCCAGTCATCTTTGAGCAACGGGGTTACTCGTAGCGATGAAACCAGTCTCTCGTAAGCGTACGAGTAATGTCGGTCCAAGCCGCTTCAATCCAACAATACCGCGGAATCAAGAAAAGACTAAGGAGGGCAGCAAAACGCACATCCCCGCCCCCAAAAACTTTTGTGTTCTACTCGAGAAGACATCTACGCATGAATCTAGCTCATGATGCCACTGTTGGGGAACGTCGCATTGGGAAACAAAAATTTTCCTACGCGCACGAAGACCTATCATGGTGATGTCCCTCTACGAGAGGGGATGAGTGATCTACGTACCCTTGTAGACCGTACAGCAGAAGCGTTAGTGAACGCGGTTGATGTAGTGGAACGTCCTCACGTCCCTCGATCCACCCCGCGAACAATCCCGCGATCAGTCCCACGATCTAGTACCGAACGGACGGCACCTCCGCGTTCAGCACACGTACAGCTCGACGATGATCTCGGCCTTCTTGATCCAGCAAGAGAGACGGAGAGGTAGAAGAGTTCTCCGGCAGCGTGACGGCGCTCCGGAGGTTGGTGATGACCTTGTCTCAGCAGGGCTCCGCCCGAGCTCCGCAGAAACGCGATCTAGAGGAAAAACCGTGGAGGTATGTGGTCGGGCTGCCATGGAAAAGTCGTCTCAAATCAGCCCTAAAACCTCCGTATATATAGGTGGGAGGGAGGGGACCTTGCCTTGGGGCTCAAGGAGCCCCAAGGGAGTCGGCCGAGTCCAAGGGGGAAGGCTCCCCCCCCAAACCGAGTTGGACTTGGTTTGGTGGGTGGGAGTCCTTCCTTCCCTTCCCTTCCCACCTCCTCTTTTTTTTCTCTTTGATTTTCTTTCCTAGGCGCATAGGGCCCTTTTGGGCTGTCCCAACAGCCCACTAAGAGCTGGTGCGCCACCCTCAAGGCCTATGGGCTTCCCCGGGGTGGGTTGCCCCCCACCCCCCGGTGAACTTCCGGAACCCATTCGTCATTCCCGGTACATTCCCGGTAACTCCGAAAACCTTACGGTAATCAAATGAGGTCATCCTATATATCAATCTTCGTTTCCGGACCATTCCGGAAACCCTCGTGACGTTCGTGATCTCATCCGGGACTCCGAACAACATTCGGTAACCAACCGTATAACTCAAATACGCATAAAACAACGTCGAACCTTAAGTGTGCAGACCCTGCGGGTTCGAGAACTATGTAGACATGACCCGAGAGACTCCTCGGTCAATATCCAATAGCGGGACCTGGATGCCCATATTGGATCCTACATATTCTACGAAGATCTTTATCGTTTGAACCTCAGTGCCAAGGATTCTTATAATCCCGTATGTCATTCCCTTTGTCCTTCGGTATGTTACTTGCCCGAGATTCGATCGTCAGTATCCGCATACCTATTTCAATCTCGTTTACCGGCAAGTCTCTTTACTCGTTCCGTAATACAAGATCCCGCAACTTACACTAAGTTACATTGCTTGCAAGGCTTGTGTGTGATGTTGTATTACCGAGTGGGCCCCGAGATACCTCTCCGTCACACGGAGTGACAAATCCCAGTCTTGATCCATACTAACTCAACTAACACCTTCGGAGATACCTGTAGAGCATCTTTATAGTCACCCAGTTACGTTGCGACGTTTGATACACACAAAGCATTCCTCCGGTGTCAGTGAGTTATATGATCTCATGGTCATAGGAATAAATACTTGACACGCAGAAAACAATAGCAACAAAATGACACGATCAACATGCTACGTCTATTAGTTTGGGTCTAGTCAATCACGTGATTCTCCTAATGACGTGATCCAGTTATCAAGCAACTACACTTTGTTCATAATCAGAAGACACTGACTATCTTTGATCAACTGGCTAGCCAACTAGAGGCTTGCTAGGGACGGTGTTTTGTCTATGTATCCACACATGTAAATGAGTCTTCATTCAATACAATTATAGCATGGATAATAAACGATTATCTTGATACAGGAATTATAATAATAACTATATTTATTATTGCCTCTACGGCATAATTCCAACACGGAACGCATTCGTCATTCCCGGTACATTCCCGGTAACTCTGAAAACCTTCCGGTAATCAAATGAGGTCATCCTATATATCAATCTTCGTTTTCGGACCATTCCGGACACCCTCGTGACGTCCGTGATCTCATCCGGGACTCCGAACAACATTCGGTAACCAACCATATAACTAAAATACGCATAAAACAACGTCGAACCTTAAGTGTGCAGACCCTGCGGGTTCGAGAACTATGTAGACATGACCCGAGAGACTCCTCGGTCAATATCCAATAGCGGGACCTAGATGCCCATATTGGATCCTACATATTCTATGAAGATCTTATCGTTTGAACCTCAGTGCCAAGGATTCATATAATCCCGTATGTCATTCCCTTTGTCCTTCGGTATGTTACTTGCCCGAGATTCGATCGTGAGTATCCGCATACCTATTTTAATCTGTTTACCGGCAAGTCTCTTTACTCGTTCTGTAATACAAGATCCTGTAACTTACACTAAGTCACATTGCTTGCAAGGCTTGTGTGTGATGTTGTATTACCGAATGGGCCCCGAGATACCTCTCCGTCACACAAAGTGACAAATCCCAGTCTCGATCCATACTAACTCAACGAACACCTTCGGAGATACCTGTAGAGCATCTTTATAGTCACCCAGTTACATTGCGACGTTTGATACACACAAAGTATTCCTCTGGTGTCAGTGAGTTATATGATCTCATGGTCATAGGAACAAATACTTGACACGCAGAAAACAGTAGCAACAAAATGACACGATCAACATTCTACGTCTATTAGTTTGGGTCTAGTCCATCACATGATTCTCCTAATGATGTGATCCCGTTATCAAGCAACAACACTTGCCTATGGTCAGGAAACCTTGACCATCTTTGATCAACGAGCTAGTCAACTAGAGGCTTACTAGGGACAGTGTTTTGTCTATGTATCCACACATGCACTGTGTTTCCAATCAATACAATTATAGCATGGATAATAAACGATTATCATGAACTAAGAAATATAATAATAACTAATTTATTATTGCCTCTAGGGCATATTTCCAACATATTGACCATCAATACTTGATGTTCTTTTTGGATTTCTGACTCAACGACTTTCAGCATCGCAAACAGCTCAGCGAGTGACTTATTCATCCCTTGCATGTTGTAGTTCAACAAAAAGCCTTTATAGCTAGGTGGCAGTGATTGAAGAACTCTGTTAGTGATAGTCTGTAGAGGGAGAGCAATTCCGAGCTCAGCTATACGATTAGAGTACCCAGACATTCTGAGCACATGTTTATCGATAGACCCGTTCTTTAACGCTTCCGCTTAGCGATCTACAAGGGTATGTAGATAAAATCTCTCCTCTCGTAGATGTGCATCTCCTAGATTGATCTTGGTGAGCTTAGGAATTTTTTTGTTTCCCATGCAACGTTTCCAAATAGGTAGGGCGCGCCCTACAGGCTTGTGGCCCCCTCGTTGGTACACCACTCAAGAGGCCGTGTCGAAGTATTGTGGACAATGGAATCATCTTATCACACGATGGCCTAGTGATGCACAAATCACCGAGCAACTAAGTTCATTTGGCCGGATATGCATAATTGTGTTGATCACTATCCGGATATGCATAGTTTTGTTGACCACTAGTTGGATATGCATAAGTTTATAAATCATTAGTCAGACATGCATAATTTTGTAGCCATATATGCATAGTATTGTTGATCACTGGAAGCACATGCACAATTTATGTAGATCACTAGCCGGATTGCATAGTATTGTTGGTCACTTGTTGGATATGCATGGTTCTGTTGATCACTAGTCGGATATGCATAGTTTTGTTGGTCACTTGACAGATGTGCATACTTTTATATCTGAATATCTATGTATAGTTGCACGGCTGGATATGCATTGTTGACAATGACTTATTTTAAAGCCTTCTCATGCATGTACGGAGTTGAAGAAGTTGGAGAAGAAAAACTTCACCGTCCTGCATTATTGGTTGAAGTTGAATGGACAACCGAAGTGGAACCTATACATAGACAAAACAGCCGCCCAAGCCATCGAGGAAGAAACTAGCGACCCAATCGACCCAACAAAAGAACCATCGAAGAAGGTTAGAAGATGGTTTCGGGGAAACAAGTGGGGTGAGGAGAGGGGGAAGCGAGAAGGTGCAATGGCCAAGATGATGGAGAGGTTCAGGGACACCTTGTCGAAGAAGGAGGCGTACCTCAAGTGCTCAGACATGAAGGAGAAAAAAAGGTGAAGAAGTTCAAATTGTTGATGGAGGCGATCGAGAAGAAGCTCAAGCTCGAAGGAAAAAGGGCCATGATCGAAGAGAGGAAGACAATGCTCGAGGAGAAGAAGGCGATGCTCGTAGAAAAGAAGGTGAAGATCATAGCCGATGCGGAGGACGCTAAGATGTTCATGAATTTGGAGTCTTTGGATGCCTAACCAAGAATGGCCGTGCAAAGCCGCCCACTACAAGATGTTGCAGCGACAGAAAGATGAGTTGGAGGCGGCGGACAAGGACAAGGAGGAGGCGGCGGACAAGGACAAGGAGGAGGCGACGGAGGTTGCCTACATGACAACGACGATGTCTTGAGTGTGGAGGCTCGGATTGTCGTCCCTTAGGACTGGAAATCTATTTTTTTACACTGACTACCGAACCGATATTATTTTTGATCGATCATGTAAAAACGAAGCATACTTGCCTCTTTTTGATTGTGATTAGACATGTGATACCGCACTGGTTTGATCCAACGTACGCTACGAATCAGACTTTAGTTTAATTACAAATTGTCTGTTACTTGCGGACATATACAGGCTAGCTTTAAACGACTGGCTCCCGCATCATTGTTTGTGTACTGGTCCCCTAATCCATGGGTTGGTCCTCCGATGCATGGACAGATGCATGAATCAATTTACAGGTCAACATTGAAGATGCCCTTATGACTGTAAATGGCAGTTGCTCAAATCTCAGCGATCGAGCAAATTCATGTATACGAACTGAGTGAGGAGCACCGTTGAATTGACTTCACCATTATTCAAAGCTGACCAAAACGGGCCGGGCTTGGCATGCCGTCCCGTTGGCATGCTAGCATGACACGTGACACACCAGGGTTGACATGCTCTAATCGGGTCATGCTAGACATGCGGTATGCCTTGGGCCGTGTTTGGGTTGTTAGGCTGAGCATGCGAGCCGGCACGACACGCCCCGTTTATTTTTAATTTTTTATTTTATTATATATATATATAACCTAATACGAGCCTAGTAGATAAAAGTCTTAAAAAATAGTCTAGCTGGCCAAACAACTAGAAGGTCATCGTGCGTGGCGTGCTCGGCACGCCACGAGCCGACTCGATTAGCATAAGGGACATGCCTGGTCCGCAAAAGTTGCACACATGGTCCGTCGTGTCACGACCATGGAGGTCGTGTTGTGCGGGGCCGATCCGTTTGTCCAGCTCTATATATCTATCTAAATATAAATATCCCTAAAATAGTTCAGGCGTGCAACAAGGTACTAGTCCTTGCTACAGATCTTCACGTCGATTCCATATGCCTCGCGTATGATTCATCTGAAGTGATGGCGAACATCCAAACATTTGCTCTGTGTCGATGTGCTGCTATTCTCCGTGAAATAAGCAACCGCCGGGATCGTTTCGAGAACTTAAGTTTATCCATGAAAAACGGAAGCACAATGACGAAGCTCATTTTTTGGTAAATGGTGCTACTTCACTTTTCTTCAGGTGCCAGGCGTGGCTTGCTGTCTTGTCCGATATCATCTTTTTTATAAACATTGTTTAATAGAGGTGTACAGTTTTTTTTAGAAAAATGTGTAAATATCTCTGAAAATATTCTTAAGTGTAAGGCTTGTTTAAAACTGCTCCATTTCATCAAAAATAGCTTCATTTTATCAAATTCACTTCGGAACAGTTTCATACAAAAACTATAACACTATCAAAATAATGTTTGGTTTTCATCTAGCTTCAGCTTTAAGAATAAAAAATTTAATGAAAAAAAAATCTTTTTGATTGGTTGAGGGAGGAAAAATGAAAGGTATCCACTTAGTAGTTGGAGTGATAGGTAAATTTTCTTCAACTTCAGCTTCTATAATTTTTTGAAACATCCTCTTAAGAACTTTATAAAACTTTAAAGTTATACCTAGATTTTAGTTTTTTTACGAAACAGCATATCCTAAAGCTATCTTTTTTGATTTGTTTTTTCTGAAGCGGTTTTAAGGAGGATAGGAGTCAGTCCGCTTGACACTTAGTCAGATCAGCAGGACCATACACTTAGTCAGATCAGCAGGACCATACCTGACATCGCCGATCATCCGCCGCGCGCAGGCGCGTTGCAGCGCCGCTCGAGATGGACGCGCAGCTCGCCGTCCAGGGCGAGCGCGCCGCAGCGTCGTGTCGCTGGGCTCCGTCGTGGGGCTCCCGGAGAAGGGGTCGCTACAGACGGAGAGGTCGTGGGTCGCCCCGAGCGGCCCGTGAGGGGCGATATCTGACCCGAGCTGCAATGGAACCAACGGCTGTTCCCGAGGTACGCACGTCTGAGTATATTTCGTACTAATTGCAAAAAAGAGTATATTTCGTACTACTGACAATCTTTTCAGTAAAATTTTGGTAATGAATTTAGAAACTATTAGCCTGATGTTTTCTGTTCTTATACGCAGCATTGCAAGCGAATTTAGATAAATACACATTGCTGCAACTTCTGTCACACTATTCACACACACACTTTGGGGAGAAAATTAAGTTGCAACCTAGCAAATCCATCGCTTTGTACATAGTTTCATACAGTATATACTTAGATCGTACACTGGCTCATAGCTCCCAGGATGTTCTTACTAACATGACAAATGTAAATTTCACAGATGGTTGGCATCAATCTGAATCTTTGATTCATAGCTGTAACTTCTCCTCTTCCCTGAAGATTCTACGATAATGTTGAGATGAAAACATCCACCTTGTCGTTCATCCCTCTTGACAGAAACTTCATGCAGATTGGAGGTTTCACCTTGGCAAGAGCAAGCACTGACTGAGGCAGAACCCACAGTCCATCACCGCAAATCAAGCCGGAAGCAACTGCAGGTGCAAATGTTTCCGATTTGGCTCTGTCCAGCCTTTGCCAGACAAAAAGGATCACTGTCCCGATGAACATGTCGATGGCGAAATACGATCCTAGATAGAATGGGATTGCCATCGCCATTGGGATTGGTATGAAATTTGATACCTTCTTGGGGACAAGATCTCTTATCAAGTTGACAACGATTGCTCCAACAAAGAATATGTAGCAGAGGGTAAGACAGTTTTTTGGTAGCGATGAGAAGCCATCGACACCTAGTATTGCCATGCTGCGGAAGATGGCAGCATTTGGTGCAGGGTACTCACTTCCACTGATCCCAATATCATCAAAGGCCTTGTAAAAAAGCCAGAAAACACAGGGAGCAATGACACAGCCCATTGCAGTGCCTATGACTTGGCTGATGAACATTGACCTTGGTGAGGCCAGTGTCAGGTATCCTGTTTTGAAGTCCTGCATCAGATCAGCAGCAGTAGAAACAATGCTCATCATCACACCACAGGCAGCCAGACCCGCAAGAACACCTCCATTTGAAGCACCTGTCCATGCACCGAAAGCAAAGATTGCGAGCTTCCCATAAGTTGTAACAAGAGACCAATCAGTGAGGCCAGTTCCATAG
The DNA here is from genome assembly GCF_904849725.1 of Hordeum vulgare subsp. vulgare. Lineage (NCBI taxonomy): Eukaryota > Viridiplantae > Streptophyta > Magnoliopsida > Poales > Poaceae > Hordeum > Hordeum vulgare. The sequence continues at coordinate 563,921,480 of NC_058519.1, forward strand.
GCATTGCAGAAGGCAAGTATCGGTGCTACGATATAGGCTACCAATATTTGGTACCACTTCAGCTGAGGGAATATCTGCGGGACAGTGCCAATAGATACGGCGGCAACAGCAGCATAGCCTCCATATGCAATGTACCAGGGGATTTGATCCTTTAGAAAAAGTTCATTGCGTCGCTCCTCATCATATGAGATAGCTGCAGTACCGTTACTTGGTTCATCATCAGAGATTGGAAGTGTACTAGCGTTACTCTTCTTGAGTTGAGATCTTAATGACCAGGCTGTGAGAATGAGCATCTTGAGAAAGTTATAGAGGCCATCACCGAGAATCAAGGCAACGGCTATGAACACCTGTAATACCAATTGGAATTTAGTAGAAGAATGGATAACTCAGGCTTCAAGAACGAGCATTTTCTTACCCGGTAACCTTGCATTCCGTGAAGACTACTATCAGCAAGATCGGCAGCGAACCAAATACCCCTTTTCTTGGCTATGAGAGGCCACATTATTCCCCATGACAGGATGCCTCCAAGGAGAACAGATATGTTGACAATATGTGGGCAAATCATCCCCACTCCGACATAGGTAGGAGAGAAGTCAAAGTAAAACCTTGAAAAAGGGAAGTTTGATTAAGGAGAATGTTGAAAGGTGTGCTCTGCAGATTTGAACAGAGCTTCAAATTCAGGATACGCAAAGATATGGCTAATTAACAAAACAATGTGCATTCTACTGGTTAGAGGTGTCCCTCGTTTCCGTAAGGCCCAGGTTCGATTTCGGCTGCTTTATCAAAAAACACCCTGTAAATATTAATGCAAGCACAAGCGGTCCAAGATACGCCGACGTGGCGGCCACGTCGACAGTTTTCTCTCTCTCCCATGCCGGTTTTGGCCTTAATTGATCAAATAAACGAGTTTCTGTCCTAAATCAACCACTTTCTGAGTTGTTAGCCTAAACTGTGCAACGAGTTTAAGTTAATGGACTAATAACGCATTTCACTCTGAGAGAAATTTGACTGGAGACGTCCTTTGCAGGGTACAAGCTTTACCTGTTGTTGTAAGCTTGCAGCCCTAATGATGGGAATTGGTTGAATCCACAAGTATCGGTGGCTGTGTAGAACCACTGAAAGAAACCCCAAAAGAAACTGAGAATGAAGAATAAGCCCAGTTTCTTTACTTGCTTCCTGTAAAACGAGCAAAACTTGTAAACTCATCGTGTGGAGATCTGGCCAGCTCAAAAACCGAAATTGTTGCAGTATTTACACTGCAATCTTGGCACCATGGGGTGTGTGAAAGCCGTTTATGAGGTAGGCCGTTGCAGTGCCACTTGGATAGGTCAGCTTGTAGTCAATGATCATGATCTGAACAGTGTTATTTTGGTTAAATGGTATGTACATGATTGCTTGAGAAAACAAACATCGGAACATAGAATAATTTTACCTTCCTCAGAGGTACAAGACCAAAGAGCCCAATGAAGCTGACAAGAAGGAGGAAGCCAATTATCCATCCAAGATGGGGATTCTTGATATTTTGAGGGTTGTTTGCCTCTGTTTGCTGGGAAGCGATTCTATCACTCATGGCCAACAGGTAGTTACCAAAGCCACCTGAAAGAGGTGGATGAGTAATGAGTCGATCGTGAAACATGGATCCTGAGCTAGTGCTTTAATAAAATTTAACACTTTGCTAATATCATTTTTTTTAAATCTAACAAGCTTGACATGTATTCATGTGGAAATATCTAACAAGCTTTGCAATTTGTTTATTGTAGGCAATTTGCAAAAAGAAAAAGGAGTCTGTAATCTGTCAAGTTGCTTGAAGGGATGACTAAGTATGTACGAGCACGCCAGTAATCAAAAAACAATTTTGTTTGTTGTAGGTGGTAACACATAGCAAGAAAAGCTTGAGAGAGTGTTTGGATTCAAGAGACTAAAACTAGTCTCTTTAAGAGGCTAAAGTTCCAAGCACCCCTGACTAAAGAGAGGCTAAAACTAGTTTTGAGGCTAAAATATTTTAGTCAGGGGTACCCCTACTAAAATATGCATTAGTCATCTCTTTCCTTATTTAACTCCCCATGCAAGTTCTGGATTGGAGGGTTTGGAGGATAATAAATGCTCATTAACTTGATTTTAGTCTCTTTAGTACTTGGATCCAAGCATGGGTGAGGCTAGCAAGTTTTAGTCTCACTACTTTTAGTTATGGGACTAATATGTATCCAAGCACCCTCTGAGAATCGTGAAACTCAGAGGGTGCTTGGATCCAAGAGACTAAAACTAGTCTGACTAAAACTAGTCTCTTTAAGAGGCTAAAGTTCCAAGCACCCCTGACTAAAGAGAGGCTAAAACTAGTCTTGAGGCTAAAATCTTTTAGTCAGGGGTACCCCTACTAAAATGTGCATTAGTCCTCTCTCTCTTCATTTAACTCCTCATGCAAGTTCTGGATTGGAGGGTTTGGAGGATAATAAATGCTCATTAACTTGATTTTAGTCTCTTTAGGCCTTCCGTAATGCATCGTCTCTTAGCGTGGTATCCTAGGTACCGTTGCATTATAAGATACAACCATCCTAATGCATGGTTTCTTAAGTGTTGTATCTTAGTGGGCTAGTATTTAATGAATTTGGCCTCATGCATGTATTTGATTGGTCTAATCATATTTTTTGCCTATGATCTCGTGCAAGAGCCGTATACTAAATAAGATACGGCACCACTCTCTTTCTTCAATTAATATGGTGCCACATCAGCAATATGCCTATGATACCGTGTCAAGATACAAGCATTAGGAAAGGCCTTAGTACTTGGATCCAAGCATGAATGGGGCTAGCAAATTTTAGTCTCACTACTTTTAATCATGAGACTAAAACGTATCCAAGCACCCTCTCATGGATGTGCTGCCACGAGAGCATACCGCTGAAGGAGATGCCGTAGGCGGCGACGACGCAGGTCTGGATGACGGTGTTCTCCTGCCTGGTGAAGGGCTGCCGGAGGAGGCCGACCTTCTCCATGGCGGCCGTCCAGAGGCGGATGAAGAAGAAGCTGAGGAGGCCGGCGGAGACGTTGAGGGAGGGGATGATGCCGACGGTGAGGTTGAGCTTCATGACGATGACGCTGAACATGGTGGCCAAGAAGAAGCTCGCCACGAAGGCTCGCACCGTGAGCTGCTCTCGCCACGACGGCACGCGCTGGTCCACGAACGCGCGCTCCACGGACGCCGCCTCGTCCTCCTCAGCAGCAGCGACGGCGCCCCCGCCGCCCTCCCCGTCGCCGCGCGGCTTGTTCCGCCGCCGGAGCTCGCTCGCCTCCACCATCTCTACGTCGTCGGCCGCGGCCGCGTTCGAGCCGGTGGTGTGCCGCATAGCGGTGGCCATTTGGTTGGCCGGTGGATGCACCACGGACGCTACCTTTGTAGCTCAAGGTGGCCAGGCGGAGGTGGACGCCGGAGGAGACCAGAGCTTTGGTTTATATGCAGGGCAGCAGGGGTGCATCCACAGTTCCACTGAGATGACAACAACGGCCGGCCAGGACAAGGATGGCCTGCGTGACCGTCGACTCGACGGCTTCTGGTTTGACTTCGTTTGTAAACATGGGCATGTGCATCTAGGCCCTGTTCGGCTCGTGGGTTCACAAAACAGAGAAAAAGAAACATGCATATGTATGGAATGGAGTGCAAATTAAAACTTACAAAAAGAGGAATGAAAAACTTTATGGGATGTTCTGAACAAAGGGAAAAAAATACTCCTATTTGGAATCTGCACACTTCTCTAGGAAATAGAACTAGCCGTGTGACCTATTCTCGTTTTTTACAAGCCTACAAATCTGAAGTAGAAATATTTTTTAGGAGAAGAAATCAACAAGTACTAGTAAATTTTTAGGAGAATAAATCAAAAAGATTTGGATGCTTACCTTCTAGGGAGATTTCTTGATGTCCTTGTGTGAATGAATGGGGGAGATGAGGAGGTGGAGGAGTGTGGATTCGCCAGCCGACAATGCTCCGCTGATTCTCTATGTAGATTTCGCGTCAAATTAGTCTACGGTTCCTTCTTCTCCATGGAGGGGGGGGGGGTGCTCAGAGATAGGAGACGGGAGTGCTGAAAGAGAGAGGAGCAGCTGGGACTCTATTTCCTCTGTCTTTTCATTAAATCTGCCTAGATTTTTTGTTTCCCGTGAAAATTGCTGGAAAGTTGCCTTTCCTAAGGAAAGTGTAGCTCTCTTTCCTTTGTCCCGAACGCCTCGAAAGGAAAATATCCACATGTAAGGAAAGTTGTACGATTCCTCCAAAAAAAACCTTCATCCCGAACAGGGCCCTAGTGTATAGTTTTTCCGCACTCGACATAGTTGGCATCTGCTATTATCGATGTGTCTGCTTAAGACGGCTTGTTTTTCCTGTATAAGGCCTTGTAAATCCAAGACGCTTAGGGAAGGCTCTTGGAGATATAAATCGGGCGTTTTCTAAGAACCGATGCTTATTTGTAGAGGGTAGACTCTTAATTAGGCACATCTTCTGTACAAATAAGCACCGGTGGTTAAGAAAAGCTAAATATTTCTCTAAGTACCTTGCATTGTACAAGGCCTAAACAACATTTTTGTCGATCTATAGCAAGATTTCGATACATATGGTGAATTTACTAATCTTGGAGCTCCTAGACTCGAGTCCGTAATAGGCATTGCGTAAGTTAGGCCATCTCCAAAATGGACCCTCGAACCGTTCGGAATACATGATCTTGACGTGTTTAGCCATTCGACATGACCTATGTTAGTTTGTCGAACGGTCCGAACATGTCGGTTTGTCGAACGGTTTGAACATACATTTTTCAGCAAACGCAAGACAAACTCGGGGAGGGGAGCTATGCGGGAGTTTGGACAACAATCACGTAGGACTCCGATACCGCCAGCCCACTAGAAACCCCTGTCCGACAACTGTTCGGTGAATTGCCCGACTACTGTTCGGTGAATTGCCCGAGTTTAAATTTTTTGTCCCTTCTTGTTTGAAGCAATGGATTTGGATATGGAGTACATATAAGATTAGCGTCCGACCAGGAGGAGTACATGGAAGAGACGACAATGATGCAGCCATGCAAGAGGTGCTCGCAGACACAGAGCGTGTGGAGGATCATGTTCTTAATTTCAAGGGTCATCGAGTGCTCAACCGCAATTGAGCGCGCGACCATTTGAGGCTCATGGATGATTACTTTGCCCTTGATGCCCTCTTGACTGATAGTTTTCGTCGGTGCTTCTGGATGCGAAGAAATTCCTTCGATCGGCTCTACCATGGTGTTCGGTCCTTTGATGACTACTTCATCTTAAAGAAAGACGTCATGGGAAGGGTTGGTTTCTCTGGTTATTAGAAGTGCAAGGCCGCACCGCGGATGCTTGCATATGGCAGAGTCGCTGATTCGTGGGATGAGTACCTACGAATGTCCGGGAGCACACGTGGAGACGCGGTGGTCAGGTTTGCAACTGTCGTGGTCGAGGTGTTTGGACCTTAATACCTGAGAGAACTAATTGTGGAAGGCACTCGAAGGCTCTTGGCAATGTAGTTAGAAAGGGGGTGGCCAAGTTTGCTCGGATCTCTTGACTGCATGCATTGGAAATAGAAGAACTGTCTGAAGGCTTTACAAGTGCAATATCAGGGACATCTTAAGAAGCCCAACCATCATTCTTGAAGCAGTTGCATCACATAATATTTGGATTTAGAATGCTTTCTTTGGCATGCTTGGGGCTCACAATGACATCAATGTGTTGCAACTATCACCATTGTTTGCGAGGCTGACTCAAGGAAAAGCTCCTCCTTGCCACTATACTATCAATTATTGGGCATGAGTACAACATGGACTACTATCTACTTGACAGTATATATCCTCTGTGGGGTACCTTTATTAACACCATCTCTAACCTAGTTAGCCAAAACAAATCTCACTTTTCCTAAAGACAACAAGCAACTATGAAGGGCCACAAGCCAAGAGCGAAAAGAGAAGAGAAACAAAGAGATAGATCCAATCTCGGAGGGGCTCCTGCCCTCCGGGAGCCATGGCGTCCATGGATCAGACGGGAAACCCTCCTCCCACCTATGGAGGAGGCCAAGGAGGAAGAAGAAGAAGGAGGGGGGGCTCTCTCCCCCTCTCTCCCGGTGGCGCTGGAGCGCCGCCGGGGCAACCATCGTGACGACGATCTACACCAACAACTTCGCCGTCGTCACCACCAACTCCCCCCTCTATGGAGTGGTCTAAACTCTCTTCTCCCCGCGGTAATCTCTACTTAAACATGGTTCTTAATGCTATATATATTACCAATAATGTGTGGCTATTCTATGATGTTTGAGTAGATTTATTTTCTCCTATGGGTTAATTGTGGTATGATGTTATTCATATTAGTTGTATGTTGATATGGTGTTGTACTAAGGTGCCCTCCATGAGGCGCACACGTGAGTGAATCCCGCTGGAGGGTTTGCAATATGTTCATAATTCGCTTATAGTGGGTGGCTAGAATTACAGAAGCTTACACCCGAGTAAGGGGATTGTTTGCGGATGGGAGTGATGTTTAATGTTATGGTTAGGTTTTACCTTAAAAATCTTTAGTAGTTGCAGATGCTTTTTAGAGTTCCAATCATAAGTGCATATGATCGAAGTACGAAAAGTGTGTTAGCCTATACCTCTCCCTCATTGCATATGATAAGTATCTGTCATGTTATATTCAATTGCCTATGAACAATCTTTCTCTTGCGTTACACAAAAAAAGCTTTATACTAAACAACTAACTAAATTAATATTTATCTAAAACAATACCTAAATTTTATTTTCGTGTTCTTTATTACCTTGCAAACCTATCTATTACACCTACTAAGTACTTCTAGTTTCCTTCCCGCAAAGTAGTTTCATACTTGTTCTAGGTAAAGTAAGCGTTAGCGTGTGTAGAGTTGTATCGGTGGTCAATAGAACTTGAGAGAATATAAATTATACCTTTAGCTGCTTGTTGGGTTCGACACTCTTACTTTTTAAAAAAGGCTACAAACAATCGCCTACACTTATGGGTTATCAGTGGACTACTTACACATCATCATGGAGCCAGCATGGTTGATGTAGACGGCCTCCATGATTGATTCCCCCTCTGGGAGGGCACCGGAAAAGGTCTCTAGATGGCCTCTCGTCAGAACATAGACTTGCAGCATTGATTTTTTTCGGGTGGCTCTCTGTTGGTTTCCCGATTTTAAATAATTTATGAAGGTGGAATTAGGTCATATGGAGCCACGAGGGGCCCACAAGGCATTAGGGCGTTCCCTGTTGCCTTACCGTCTCCTCGTGTGTCCTCTGGTCTCCTTCCAAAGCTTCAAGGGTCCCTTTTGTCGAGAAAAAAATTGTCAAAATGTTTCGTAGCGTCTGGACTTTGTTTGGTGTTGTTTTCCAGGAAAACCAAAAACAAGCAGAAAACAGAAACTGACACTAGACACTGTGTTAATAGGTTAGAATGATATAAAATAGCATATAATTACATATAAAATATCCAAGATTGATAACATAATTGCATGGAACAATCAAAAATATGAGTACGTTGGAGACGTATCACATAACACAAATTTAAATTAGTTTGTTCAAACGAAATAAAAAAGAACAGACAAACTTTTTTTCCCTCTCCCTCTATTTCGTCCATAATACTCTCCCAATTCATGTCCCCTGGGCCGTAGCCGCCGGAGTCAGGGTCGTTAGACAGAAGCTAGATCGGTTCCTCTCTCTGTTACCCCCTCCGGGATGACCCGACGTCGTCCTCGTCGGTAGCCCCTTCTAGTGTAGCTCGACCCGCCGGTGCTCCTCGAAGACGAGCTCCAGATGCATTCGACCAAACTCGCCCATGTACTCTTCACCGCTACGTGCCGCCTCCAGCCGCTCGAAAGCCTCCCGGTTGTCCCGCAACTCGCGGCGGGAGACCAATTGAGCATCGATGACAATGACCGTCGGGACCTCGCAGCTGATGATGTGAAAGATAATCTTCGCCCGACTGTCATAGAGGGCCATCACCTTCTTGTCATACACCCTCACCAGCAGCTCCAACGACTAGAAGGAGCACAACAAATACTAGCTACTCGTGTCAATGTCCTTTATTTCGTACACCCATGTCACCCATGGTCGTTGGCACACGCCGTTGTACTTATTCTTTGTTCGTTGGCGGCAGCAAGTCGACTTAGGAGCACGCACGCGCGGGGGGGGGGGGGGGGGGGGGAGGAGGGGGGGGTATGGATGTACACTTCTAATGAGCGGTAACGACCTCCGATGGCTAGATCTGGCCATTTTGGGCCGGTTTCGGTTGATTGGAAGCATGGGATGAGTTGTATGTTGGCTATAATGCGGACAAGGGATTTTGGGTGGATATGAGCATCGCAGTGCAAGCGAGGGAGAGAGGGGCAACACGAGGTGGGGCGGGGTCGAAGAAGTGGCATCGCTCGAGTAAATAAGGGGCAATTGTGGTGATGAAAATTATTTTCGCTCTTCTAAAGCAGATAAGGGATCGACTACATGAAGTTTAACCCCACAAACCGAATTTTCACTTCTCAACCAGTTTTGAAGGACCGGATAGAGATGCACCTAGGTCACTGATAATGTTTGGGATGACAGTAAAATAGTGAATTTGGGCCCAATTCATATTTCTTTTTTATTGAAACAATTATCCTAGCTCGGCCTACTCGCGAGGGATCAGGGATACTTTCAGCAAGAAATATATCGAAGAGTTAGCAATGGTTTAGCCAAAATCTAAGTTTATCAGAAGCTTGTCTAAAATTCCCGAAAAAATAGCCGTTTATGATTATATGTTGGTAATAATCCAACACTTCTTCTTTGTGGTATTCCACCTCTTGCCTCCTTCTGGTCCAAAAATGAAATCCTTAGCAATAGTTGAGAATGTCTTATCAATGGCATTTTCATTTACAGGGGATCTAGGCATAATTTCCAACCAAGGTGCTGAGACCACATCTCTCGTCATGCAAATCGTACTTAAGATTTCAAAAAAGAGTTTTGGGAAATTAAGTTTAGGCTACAGACTAGGTGCAAGGCTCTCAATACCTAAAAAAATACCAAGTTTGGAGTTAAATTACGAGGAAATTGCTAGAGTTTCTGTTGACGCCGGCTCCAGCCAGCCGGCCGGGCCGTCCCGCTTCCGGCTACCTGTGCGCCAAATTTTGTATCAACACCTTCTCTCTGTCCCCGAGATACCGTAAGGGCTAATCCGTTAAGATCCCCGATCCCAGCTAATAGTCTGCAAAGCAATGCCGTCAAGGAGCCTTCTTGCCACTAGAATCAAAGGGATCTTTCAAGAGATTAGTAGTACCAGTTAATACGCATCAATCATCAAGCGACCACTCGCTATCAGTTAGCTGCGTAGCTTACGTGCTTTCACACCCTGGCCGCATTTGCGTTTGCATTAGCATTTGCATTTGCAAGCTAGCTCGTGGCAGTTCACATGGAAAGAGAGCCAAAATAAGATAAAATCGAGGAGGCCGCACGTACTGAAACATAGCTGTTTCATTACGGCTGAGCAGTATCCAAGCATTCCATCACGAGTCAAGTATGGCGTACGATAGGCCCTGCGGATCCCGCTCCTACTCCTCCAGCGAAAACGGCTTGGGTCATCTGGAGAACGGGTATCTTCTTGGCGGAGATCCCGTCATGCTAGCTAGTAATCCGTCAGGGCATCCCGATCGTATCAGCTGGTCAAAGTCGTGGGAATGAGAGGAATCTTGGCATGCAGGCGCAAGAGATGAACACATTTATACGCATCGATTTTTGGGGGATAGCTCGCTATCAGTAGCCAAAGTTTCCATATCCGCTGCTTTCACATGCTGCGCGCGTGCTGCGCAGTTCACACATGGAAAGAGCCAAGCCAAAAAAACTCTACAAACCGCGCTCCAAAATGGCTGGTTTCCCTTGATACGAGTGCTGCTACTACTACTGCTACTAGTGGTATACTAGCATCCAAGTGGAGCCGAGGGTTTGATCGGGGGTCAACTATGGTAGCGGCTGTGCGCGTTTCTCTGCTCCTGTTTTATGCTGCTCTGCTCGGGCCAGCGAATGCGGCTTGAACTGACCGTTGGATTATCCAGAGAACACGCATGCGATGTACAGTATGTATATGTACACAAGGCCCGCCGTAGCAATCGACAGCTGCAATCGGACAAGCGTTGGAACTTCAGTTTGACTTTGCCTGAGAATTCTGACGACGAAAACCATGCCAAATTGTGTGCTGATTTACAGAGGGAGCTTTTTTTTTTTTCGAAGAACAGGGAGATTTTATTAAACTGTAACAGACTTACAATCCTCAGCAACCAGCATAGTGATACATGGAGGTGGTCTACCCAACCAAATGCAGTGCTATCACCACTACGACCAAAGTTCGCTAAGCAATGTGCAACTCTATTTTGTTCACGACTAATCTTAAGGAAAGAAACCTCCCTATTCAAAAGTAAACTCTTAATTTCTATCACCAGGACACCATAAGGTGATCTATCGTAATTACCAGTAGCATTCATCTTTAGAGCCACAGCAGAATCGGATTGCAGCACCACAGGTAATGAAGCATGAATGAAAGCCAGTTGTAGCCCTTCTTTTATTGCTTGTAGCTCCGCCTCAAGTGCATCGTTGCATTGGAACAATTTACGGTAAGACGCAAAGATGACATCCCCTTTGTTATCCCTCAGGATCATCCCCGAACCGGCAGTGCCATCATCAAGGTTGAAAGAGCCATCGGTAGATAAGCCCACCATATTAGCTCCCGGGGCCGGCCACTTCTTAGCCACAGTACTCATGGATGATGGTTTTGGAGGGATTAGCTCCATCACTGGAGATTTGCCTTTCACCATATCCTCAACGCTCAGAGATATGTTCTTGTAAGAATTATAGTAGCTTGCAAGGAAAGAACAAGAGATATCAAGCGGGGTACCGGTTTGCCGTGGAAAACTTCATTCTGTAAGTACCATGTCCTCCATAGGACCATAACAATTCTGCTGCGAATAGACTCCGGTGCCTCCACCAGCAAATGAAACAACCATTCCTTACCAGTACATGTGATGTCCATACGAGGAGGTAATGGCCAGACTGTCTGCATTGAGTCCCATAACATCGCGGCGTTCGGGCAAACCAGAAGAGCATGAAATGATGATTCCACATCACGTTCACATAAAATGCATGTAGGCTGGGTAGTCATATGTCGCCGATGCATCTCTGCCGAAGTTGGGAGGGATCCAGAGATCACCTGCCACGCGAAGTGGCGCATCTTTGGGGGAGCTTCGATTTTCCATATTAACTTCCACATAGACCGATCACCCGTGGGAGCAGAAGAGGATGCGCCAGGACTGAGCTGGTTCCAGCATGCGGTCATAGCAAGGTGATAAGCAGATTTAACTGAAAAATTACCAGATTTATCCCATGGCCAAGCAATACAATCATCAATTTGGCGCGCCGAAGTACGGATCTTCAGAATGGATGCCACATCCACCTGACAGAAGAATTGTTGCAAAAGCTCGGTCTTCCAATTCCCATGAACATCGAGGAAATCCTTAACCTTAGTGAGGCGACAGGTTCTTTTTGGCAGAATAGGCGTGAAAGGAGGCCCTCGTGGGATCCACGGGTCTCTCCATACCCGAATGTGTTCACCATTCCCAACCCTCCATAGCATACCTTTTTTGACTAGGGCAAGCCCATGTTCTATGCCCTTCCATACCGCCGAAGAATTACATGGAAACACCGTATCCACAAGGTTGCCATTGGGATAATATTTCGCCTTTAGGAGTCGAGCACATAGGGAGTCCGGAGTAGTGAGGAGCCGCGAAGCCTTCTTAGCTAAGAGTGCTTGGTTGTAAGCATGCATATCCCTAAAACCCAAACCACCACGGGCCTTAGGGAGAGATAGTCGATCCCAGGCAACCCACGCCATTTTCCTCCTTCCGTTCTCAACACCCCACCAAAACTGTCGCATCATCTTTGACAATTCATCACACACTGCCACCGGGAGTTTGAAAATGCTCATAACATATAATGGGATTGCTTGAGCCACTGCTTTAATAAGCACTTCCTTGCTCGAGTAAGAAGAGTAGCGTTCACTCCATTCAATAAGGCTCTTGCTCACCCTAGCTTGCAATGATTCAAAACGTCCTTTATGCATGCGTCCTTCCGGCACAGGGAGACCAAGATACTTTCGTTCAAAAGCTTGTTGTGTTATCTCAAGAACTAGCTTGACATCATCGGCCACTTGAGGAGAACAACTGTCTGGAAAAAGAATGGAACACTTTGATGGATTGATAAGTTGACCCGTTGTTGAGGCGTAAGTGTTCAAAACATCCTTTACAATTGTTGCATTCTCCATATTAGTGCGGAAAAAAGCAAAGAATCATCCGCAAAGAGGAGATGTGACACGGCAGGGGCTCTCCGATAGATTTGGAGCGCCTCCAAACCTCCATGTTGGACGGCCGTGTGCAGTAAGGATGAGAGTGAGTCCGCCACAAAGAGGAACAAAAAGGGGGACAGAGGATCACCTTGACGAATGTCGCGGGTGGGAGTGAATTGTTCCAGCAAACGCCCATTAAACTTGACGGAAAACTTTACGGAGCGGACGCAAACCATAACCAGAGAGACCCAACGTGGGGCAAAACCCCATCTCAATAGAGCTCCTTCCAAGTAATCCCAATCCACTCTGTCATACGCTTTGGAGAGATCAAGTTTGTAGGCACAGAAATATCCATTCCCAGCATTAGATTGAATATAATGAATGCATTCGAAAGCAATAAGGGAGTTATCTGAAATCAGCCTCCCGGGGATAAAGGCACTTTGATTTTCAGAAATCAGATCCGTCAAGCACGGTCTCAACCTATTAACCAAACATTTGGAAACCACCTTATAGATTACGTTGCAAAGGGATATAGGCATGAGCTCTTTCAACGTAGCCGGGTGTTGGACCTTGGGAATAAGTACGATACTGGTATCATTAACACCCGAGGGCATCTGTCCAGTCTCGAAAAACTGATGCACTGCTAACACAATATCCTCCTTGAGACAGCCCCAGTTTCGTTGGAAGAACCTTGCTGGAAAACCATCCGGACCTGGCGCTTTTAACGGACCGATCTGGAATAGTGCATCTGATATTTCCTGATCGGAGAACGGGGCTAACAAACGATCATTTGTTTCAGGGGATACTTTTGGCAAGAGGGTATCCAGAACGGGAATCGGATTCAGAGTTGGATCCTTAATATATAATTCCTTGAAGTATGATGCAGCCATACATTCCATCTCCGTAGGAGAATGACACCAGGACCCGTCCTCCTTTTGAAGCCTACGGATGTTGTTTCTTCTTGCCCTCCAAACTGCTTGACGGTGAAAGTATTTCGTGTTACGGTCCCCTTCCTTCAACCACGATATTCGGCTGCGTTGCAACCACATCATCTCCTCTCGGTACAGAAGCTCATCAAGGTTTTGCATTTTCATACGGATTAACAGTCGGTCAGCATTGGCAAGTTGGAGGTGCTCAAGCTCTTTTCGCAGATCCTCGATCTGTTTCTCCACATGCCCAAAGTTTTCTTTGCTCCATATACGCAGGGTAGTCACGACCGAGCTAAGTGAAGTCGCCACATTGCCCAAATCGCCTCCAGACCGTGCCGTAGCCCATGCTTTTGAAATAAACTCCGGGAGTTTCTTGTCGCGTTCCCACATGATCTCATATTTTGGAGTTCCCTTGCGACGCCGATCCTTGGATGAGTCCAGGAACAACATGATAGGGCAATGATCTGATCTCGGGGATACAAGGTGTTGTACCCTAGCATACGGGAACAACTCTCTCCATTCTTCAGAGGCACATGCTCAGTCTAGGCAGACATGGACATTGCCCTGTCCTTGTTGGCCATTGTCAAACGTGTAGGGCCCTAAATCCACCACTTCACATAGCTGCAAAGCATCCCTAAATGCCACCATCTGGTTCTCAGCCTTGCTAGTACGGGAGAAGTGTTCATGCTGCCACATAGCTTCGTTAAAATCACCACATAACACCCATGGCAAGGACGATGCTCTTTAGTCTCACGAGATGATCCCACATACGTTGACGGTGTTTGACCCTGGGCTCACCGTACACAAAGGTAGACCGCCAACTTTTCCCCACTCCTTGATCTAGAACAACCACATCAATAAACCTGCTGCATGACTCGAGTACTGTCACTGTTAGTGATTCATCCCATAACAGAGAAAGACCTCCTCCACGACCATCGGAGTCGACACCACAGAAGCCTTTTAGTCCTAATTTCCATCTCAAACCCTCAACTTTTGCACTTGGCTGTCTCGTTTCCGCCAGAAACACCAAGCGAGGGGAATGGGCTTTTACAAGAGCCCTAACTTCGCGAACTGTCCGGCGGTTCCCCACCCCCCGGCAGTTCCAGAACAAGTGACTCATTGGGACGGGCGGCACTCCTCATCGGAGCCCGCCAAGTTTGAAGCTGAATTGATAGTCTCAGTACCCACCTTTGCACGTTTACTACACCCAGCGACAGTATGTTCTTCGAGGGCGTCCAAGGGTTTATCGGTCAACAGCATGATCCCGTCCCTAATGGAGATATCCTCCTGAGCATCTAGTATAGCAGCAGCCTTAGTAACCATCAATCTCTTCCGAGAGACCTTATCCAGCTCCATGTCGCTTAGCTGGTCCATCGTGAGAGGGCTAGGGTTTTGCTGTTCATGAACTATCCCTTGAGGAGTAGTTTCTTGTGTCGCCGCAGCCAAGTTTAGGGAAGTTTTGTTATCTTGTGGGTATACCCTCTCCGATCGGGCACGGGCCGGCTGATCCGCGTACAGATAGGCACCAAACTTTAGATCCTTCTCAGCAAACACCCCATCACCACATTCTTTATGGTCATGACCTATTACACCACATGCACTGCAAAATCTGGCAAGTTTTTCATATCGAACAACAAAGATGTGGCGCACTTTGTCCTTGACAATGCTCACAAATTTGGTTAATGGCTTTCGGATATCATGGTTAACTCTGACACGCACATAGTCTCCTCTAGAGTTCCCATTGATCCGAGTCTCAAGAACCTCTCCCGCAGAACGCAACAGTTTGACAATCAGATCATGCCTGCAGTAGCCGTTCGGCAATTTGTGAATTTGTAACCAGATGGGCATCTTGATCATCGGCACGTCCTCCGCCCGTGTGAATCCATCATACGGAGCAAGCAGAACAACCATGTTGCGAAAGAGCCAAGGTCCCTGTTGCATTATACGATCCCAATCGCCCAAACAGTAGACCTGCACCACGAATAGATTGGGTCCGATGGGACGGAATCGGACTTGCTGTGAGCAGTTCCAAGCTGCTCGCATATCTTTGTAGAAAGCGGTTTGGCTAAACAGTTTGGAGGTATGAACCCTAGCGAGAGCAATCCAGCGGATTTCCTCCAGAAGTTCAGGAGGTTCCTCCTCCACAACGACATCGTCGAACTCATCTTCGTGGAGATCAAGCTTCTCGAAAAAATCACCAAGGTCGTCCTCCTTTCCTTGGGAATTACCGGTGAAAACGACGGATGGTGAAGTTGCCATCGTTATCGCATGTAAGATCGAACCGCGATCGCCTGGGGCACCAGAGGGAACGCTGCTCAGCCGAGGGGAAGGCGGGGTGGCGTGAGGATGGAGGGCGGGTGGCGCGAGGTGGAAGGCGATGGATGGCGTGGGCAGCAGCGGATTCTCGCCGGGGCGCCGCACAGGTGGACTTACGGCGGGGAGTCGCCGTAAGGAGTCGGAAACCCTAGCCTACGCTAGGGGAGATTTGGACTTCACAGCATCGATTTATAGAGGGAGCTTAGGCTGCCCGTAATGGTAGTATCATAGGTAGTATCATGCATGATAACTAGACAATTTTGATGAGGTGTTATAGAATTAAATAAAGAAAGAGAGGGTTTAGTATCATATCATGATACCGTATCATATTAAATGATGTGCTGCTATGTGTCTTGCATGACAATAAATGAACCATCCTATGATACTAAGAGGGTGCTTGAATACGTTTTAGTCCCATGACTAAAAGTATTGGGACTAAAACTTGCTAGCCTCATCCATGCTTGGATTCAAATACTAAAGAGACTAAAATCAAGGTAATGAACATTTATTATCCTCCAAACCCTCCAATCCAGAACTCGCAGGTGTTAAAAGAGAGGAGTTAAATGAGGAGAGAGAGGACTAATTCACATTTTAGTAGGGGTACCCCTGACTAAACGATTTTAGCACCAAGACTAGTTTTAGCCTCTCTTTAGTCAGGGGTGCTTGAAACTTTAGCCTCTTAAAGAGACTATTTTTAGTCAGACTAGTTTTAGTTTTTTGGATCCAATCATCCTCTAACATATGATACTATGCATTACGGTTGTGATATCGTACATGCATGATACTAGTATATATGATACTACCCATTACAACCAGCCTTAGCCGGCATCGGTTGTTATCAGCCTTAGGCCTTCCGTAATGCATTGTCTCTTAGCGCGGTATCCTAGGTAGTATACGATCGTTAGATACAACCATCCTAATGTATTGTATGTTAAGTATCGTATCTTAGTAAGCATGTATTTAATGATTTTGACCTCATACTAATATGTGATTGGTCTAACAAGTTATTTTGCCTATGATACCGTGCAAGAGCCGTATCCTAAATAAGATACAACAACCTCCTCTTTCCTCAATAAATATAGTGCCACGTCAGCATTTTGTCTATGATATTGTGCCAAGATACTACCATTACGGAAGGCCTTAGCTGTGCATTCCCGATTCACATACTACTCAGACAGATACGTTGGTCGCACACTGCTCCCTGAAAGCTGTCTGCATTTTCATGACAACAGCGTTGTAGTAAGCTGCATCATAACGATGTATTAGTTTAAGAGGAGGAGCGAGCTCTCCCATCAATGAGAACGCACGAGCTACGCACGGCTAAACAACTGCCACTTGAACAGCGTGACGTTCAGCCGGCGCCAACTGATGAATGAATATTCACATCACCGCTAATAACAATGGAAAACAACGTCTAACGAAACTCCACGTATAGTACTACTCCTACCACTACTGATAGGTGGAGTAGTATAGAGCAGAAAAATCAATGCTTTAAATGGCATCCAATCCGCACAGTGCGTCGCTACTACCTATGCTCCATATAGGTTCCAAACCTCGATAAATACAAACCCTTGCCACCGTAGCGGCACAGCTACAGCAGCCACGCTCACACGCAGGCCTGAAACGAGGAGCGGCACGCGGTGCGTCCATTCCAAAGGCCAATGGCGCAGCACACCACGGAAGCGGGCGGCGACGAGGAGTCGGCGGCGGTGGAGGCCGGCACGCTCCGCCACCGCCACAACGCCGGCAAGGCAGCCGACGACGACGCCGCCGCCGACGGCGGCGAGATCAAAGGGGGAGCGCCGGCCGGGGAGGAGGAGGAGGAGGACGCGGAGGCGTCGGTGGAGCGGGCGTTCGAGGGCAAGCCGGTGCCGACGTGGCGGGAGCAGCTGACGTTCCGCGCCTTCGTGGTCAGCTTCTTCCTGGCCATCATGTTCAGCATCATCGTGATGAAGCTCAACCTCACCACCGGCATCATCCCCTCGCTCAACGTCTCCGCGGGCCTCCTCGGCTTCTTCTTCGTCCGCCTCTGGACCTCCGCCATCGAGAGGATGGGATTCCTCCGCCAGCCCTTCACCAGGCAGGAGAACACCGTCATCCAGACCTGCGTCGTCGCCGCCTACGACATCGCCTTCAGCGGTAAGCTCTTCAGGTCCAAACTCCTGCGGCTCTTTTTCTTCTTCTTTCCTTTTTGATTGACTGACGAATTAGCAGGGCTCTGCTTTAACGCTAAGAAGGGGAAGCAGAGCTGTATCTAGTGCTGTTCTTGCGGCTCTCCGATGTAGAACAAGTGGTAGTTATTAGGGATGCTTTAATCAGTGCCTCCTATTAATCCTTTCGCAATCAAGCGAGATCACACTCAAAGTTTAGTAGACTTATAATTAAACTCCGAAGTTGCTACACTAGGGTGATTAGAAGAGTCCATGATGACACCTACTTGTCCATTGAAAACAAACATTTTTCAAGATAAAGTAAAATAAACATTAGTGATTCTTATTGTCGCATCCGCCGATACAGCTGCACTAGAGTTAAACCATTGGCATACGAACATGCTACATGAGCAAAGGAAAAATACACAAAGTAATTCATGTGGAATAAAATAGCAGGCCTAAGACAGAAAGAAAAAACACTCAGTTAGAGGAGTTTCTGTTTCTCAATCAACAATTGTTTATGGATTATGAATATTTCTGTCTCTCAACTATCACCAAAGTTTAGATTTTGGTCTCCCAACTTCAATACTCTATAAATTTGTGCTCACTTAGTAGCCTAGTCAGCATAAAAAATGGACAAAAAAAGGAAATTGGAGTTTCTATTATAAAATTCAACTAAGTACTCCAGAAGGGGAAAACATTGTGAAAACGGATAAAAAAATAGGAAACATAAAGTAACAATAGATTTCTAGGCAAATGTTTTTAAAACTACATTTTAAATAAAGATTCACAAGAAAATTTGAGGGGAACTTTGGATTAAATTAGGAAAACTGCAAAAACATTAGAAAAATCATGAATATTCCAACATAGTTTTTTTAAATGGCATTTTTAGAAAAGAACCGTAGCAACATATTTGATAACTTTACAGAATTCCATGGTTTTGCATAATATTTCTGATAGCTACAATTTTTTTTTTTACAAACTTTAGTAACTTTACTTGATTTTTTCATGAATTTGGTTTTCTGATTTTACTTCCTCTGCATTTTTTCTTGATTTTTGACATTTTTTTGTAATGACCGGGCTGGCATGTGGAACATCTGCCACGTCGTCATCAAAACTTTTATTTGATCAAGGGACCAAATCTTGATTTTATTCTTTTGTGGGGAAAATCTTGATGGTTTTGACACTAGAGAGACTACAAATTTCTGGTACTGAAGTTAAGTGACCAAACTTAGACCTTGGCAATCGTCGAGGTCCTCGTTCGTGTAAAAAAAAAGACTTTTCACTAGTATGCTGATAGACTGGTTAACTGCGTACGCAAATTTTCGTTATAACACAGTAGTAATTGCGGTCTCGGTATGGGACAGCCAAGTTGCATATGACCTCATGCTGAAATAGTGATCTAGATGGTTTGACTCCATATCTACACGCATGGTGTGAAATATAGAAGAGAATTAATAGGATGTGGCCCATGGATGTGACGCTGTAGACTTGACTTCAACAACTGTCCCTTTTTCCAATCTTATTAGACCCTTCCCCTTTTTTTCCCTGCGGGAATCTTTGGCTAGATTTCAAATAATACGGCCTCGCTTGCTAGTTTCTGAAGAGTTGGATAGAGATGTCTACTTCCACAAGAAAAAGAAAGGATAGAGATGTCTACGGAAAGAAATATGGTGTCTTGGACTGTTACTAATTACCGATGTCAATAACTTTTGGCTGAGGCTTTTAAATTTCAAATTTGAATATTTGGAAGTATAGATAAATCTAGGGGACGTTCATGCTTGTTTAAAACTAAACTTTGCCTGAAAACATTTGATGGCTTTGACAGCCTATAATCCGGGTTCCGTACATGGAGAAATGTGATATTAACTGCACTGGCTCATTCTAATTGACTAGGTGGATTTGGCAATTACCTGTTCGCCATGAGCGGAACCATCGCCAGCCAAGCAACAGAGGCTAACGATGCTCAGAATGTCAAGAATCCCCACATCGGGTGGATGATAGGGTTCCTCTTCCTCGTCAGTTTTGTCGGGCTATTTGCTCTTGTGCCCCTGAGAAAGGTAAATCTTCAGCCTATTTCTGCATTTCTACGTTCTTACAACATCCCGGCATATCCATCTACTAATCGTCTCAAATCACTTCCTGGTTCAGATTATGATTGTCGACTACAAGTTGACCTATCCAAGTGGCACTGCGACGGCTTATCTTATCAACGGTTTCCACACGCCAGAGGGTGCAAAGCTTGCAAAGTAATTATCTGAATGTCACAGTGCTAGTATTCTCCTTGGTAGCTGTTAGTGACAACACGGTTTATGGTGTTTCAGGAAGCAAGTAAGGACATTGGGTAAGTTCTTTTCGTTCAGTTTCCTCTGGGGATTTTTCCAGTGGTTCTACACTGCTGGAGATGGCTGTGGGTTTCAGAGCTTCCCTACATTGGGCCTTCAAGCCTACAAGAGCAGGTGAGATAGATGACCGACGGTCTGAATGTCATTGACCGTTATCTTGGTCTGAATGTCTGAAACTTGCTTGAAGCCAACTGGTCACAAGAATGCGCTGATTGCCCAGACTGAACTTCACATTTCACATTTTCAGGTTTTATTTCGATTTCTCTCCTACCTATGTTGGAGTCGGGATGATCTGCCCGCACATAGTGAACGTGTCTGTTCTCCTGGGAGGCATCCTGTCGTGGGGTGTGATGTGGCCATTGATACACAACAACAGAGGGAGCTGGTACTCGGCTGACCTCAAAGACAGCAGTCTCCATGGCCTCCAAGGTTACAGGGTAAACATTTTTACGTGCACATTTCATCATCTTTGATTTGAATTTTTCTGGCCGATCGGTGCCACTGATGCCAGTACTAATCAAGCAACCAATCCCAACTACTCTGTAGGTGTTCATATCCATCGCGATGATCCTCGGGGACGGCCTGTACAACTTCGTCAAGGTGCTTGTCCGCACAAGCCTCGCCTTTGCGACGATGGTGAAGAAGAACAGCACCATCCCGGTCTCGGACGTGGGCGGCGCCATGGCAACCGGCGAGCCCGTCTCGTTCGACGAGCAACGACGCACGGAGCAATTCATGAAGGACCAGATCCCCAAATCGGTCGCGTACGCGGGGTACGCCGCCGTGGCCGCGGTGTCGATCGCCACCCTGCCCCAGCTCTTCCCGGGCCTCAAGTGGTACTACATCCTGGTGGCGTACGTCTTCGCGCCCGTGCTGGCCTTCTGCAACGCCTACGGGACGGGCCTCACGGACTGGTCCCTCGCGTCCACCTACGGCAAGCTCGCCATCTTCATCTTCGGCGCGTGGGCCGGCCCCTCGCACGGCGGCGTGCTCGTCGGCCTCGCCGCCTGCGGCGTCATGATGAGCATCGTGTCCACGGCCGCCGACCTCATGCAGGACTTCAAGACGGGCTACCTCACGCTGGCGTCGCCCAGGTCCATGTTCATCAGCCAGGTGATCGGCACCGGCATGGGCTGCGTCATCGCGCCATGCGTCTTCTGGCTCTTCTACAAGGCCTTCGACAACATCGGCATCAGCGGCAGCGAGTACCCGGCGCCCTACGCCATCGTCTACCGCAACATGGCCATACTCGGCGTCGACGGCTTCTCCTCGCTCCCCAAGCACTGCCTCACGCTCTGCTACGTCTTCTTCGCCGGCGCCATCGTCATCAACCTCGTCAGGGACTTGGTGCCGACCAAGGTCGCCAAGTTCATCCCGCTGCCCATGGCCATGGCCATACCCTTCTACATCGGCTCCTACTTCGCCATCGACATGTTCGTCGGGACCGTCATCGTCTTCGTGTGGGGGATGGTGAACAAGGCCAAGGCCGACGCGTTTGCGCCGGCGGTCGCCTCGGGGTTGATCTGTGGCGACGGCATTTGGACGCTGCCGCAGTCGATCCTCGCTCTTGCCAAGGTGAAGCCGCCGATTTGCATGAAGTTTCTGTCCAGATCCGTCAATGCCAACGTGGATGCCTACCTAGGAAATTAGCTAGCTGTGAGGGAGTTCTCATTTCCTTGGGAAAACAAGGAAGGCCTCCCTGCCTAGTTGGAAGAACAAGGTCTGTACTGTATCACCATCATCGTCCTATAATCACGATTGTATATGGCTCCTTGTTACGATACGTACAGTGATTTGTATAGTAGCTAATGTACGAAAGCTTTAAGGTTTGTGCTTGGTAAGTTGCGGGCAACGGCCAAAGCTTTGACTAGTTGGAGCAGTAGGTGGACTAGGAACATACGCTTGCAAATCTTGGTGGCCATTGAAATCATCTGTATGCTGGATTTGGCGATGGAATTTAGGACACACTTTCGCCTGATGAAATTGACATGCGGAGAATGCTCAAGCAGGAGCTGTTGGGGTTGAGTTCCTTGGAAAGAACAATCGCGAGACAGAAATGGAGGCTCACATCAAAATATTTTCCGCACCACGCGACTCATAGGAGGAGGCACGGAAAAATATCAGGTGATGCAGGAGCTTCACACGGGCTCCCGCTAGCCGTTGGATCTGAGAACCAAGGGTCACAAACCTAGTTTCTGGACTTGCGTGAAAGGGAAAGGGGAGGGGGGGGGGGGGGGGGGGCTTTGCCATCTCGCGCAAGCTCGTATCACGGGAGCACCTAAGCTCATGTATCACCTGATACTCTCTCGAAATGGCACACATGATGGCGGCGGTGATTGAATTACTCTTGATCTTCATGCACCTCAAGAGCATATTTGGGAGGTTGTTAAGGTTTTGCCCCCTTACAAGTCTGTCGTGCACGCTAGATCTATTGCTGACGACATTCTGGGAAGAGTATGCCCATGGTTGCACAAATCGACATTCTGTTCTCTCACCGCATTCATCCATTAGGTCGCGTCCCAACGCGATCACAATGCCATTAAGAGAGGAAAAATGTTACAAGTATCTTGTGGCAGGAGTGACTTTCTGGATAGTAGCAAGCATCAACAAAGAGACACCAGATTTTTTACGTGGAAAATCCCTCAACTTGAGGGGAAAAACCACGGACCGAAGCCACCCAAATCCACTTCCACTATTATCAAATGTGGGATACAACAAGTTTCTTCTCTAGATAGCACTAGAGGATCTCATACATCAAGATTTCTGAATTTTGGATGAACACAACAAGATTTGGGGCTCAAGAGCTAGGGATTTGAACAATCTCACCAAAGATGGTGGAACCACAGCTTCAAGGAGACAAGGTAGTGAATCTGGATCATCACAACCTTGGGGAGGAGCTCCCTTTGCTTCTTCCTTCAATCTTTCTCTTCTTCCCTTTCTCACTTGGTTTTCTCTATTCTTCTTCAATGGAGGCTGGACTGATTTCTGTCACTCTTGGTGATGGCTGCTGGATGGAAGGTAAAGCATCCCCATCCACTCATGTGCAAAGACCAAAATGACCCTAGCTCATAACCCTAATGGGTAGTGGGCTTCTGCACCTCTTTTGGGCTGCCTAAAAGGCCTCAAATGATCATCTCCTCACAACCCACATGAGGAGGATATCCCAACAAATCTCCCCCTCCGACTCATGAGGGGGGCACCGCCATGCCCGCTACCTTGCAACATGCTTGTAGCTTCTCATTTGGCAATATCTTGGTCATCATATCCGGACCATTGTCGTCGGTATGGATCTTCTCAATTTTCAGCAACTTGGAACTCACAACATCTCTAATCCAATGATATCTCACATCAATGTGCTTGGTTCGAGAGTGATAGCTTGAATTCTTGGAAAGATGGATAGCACTTTGACTGTCGCAAAACAGAACATACTTCTCTTGCTTTATGCCGAGCTCTTGCAAGAAGTTCTTCATCCACAAAACTTCCTTGCCAGCATCAATTGATGCTATGTACTCAACTTCTGTAGTTGATGTAAAAACACATTTCTACAATCTTGATTGCCATGACACTGCTCCCCCTGCATAAGTCATCAGGTATTCAAATGTGGACTTCCTATGATCCTTGCCACCTGCATAATCTGCATCTGTATACCCTTGCAATACATGATCATCACTTCCAAATCATAAACAAGATGTAGAAGTTCCCTTGAGATACCTGAGAATCCACTTCACTGCTTCCCAGTGAGCTTTATCTGCATTTGTCATGAATCGGCTAACAACTCCAACTGCACAAGCAGTATCAGGCCTAGTGCATCGCATGGCATACATTAAACTACTCAGTGCAGATTGGTAAGGCACTTTCCTCATTTCTTCTTTCTCCTTCTTGCTTGTAGGACATTGTTATGGATTTAGTTTGTGATGGCATGCAAGCGGAGAGATAACAGATTTTGCATCTTTCATATTGAACCTTTCAAGTACCTTCTCAATGTATCTTTCCTCTGAGAGCCAAAGCAGCTTCTTTGATCTATCACACGAGATCTTCATGCCAAGTATTTGCTTAGCTGGTCCTAAATCCTTCATGGCAAATGATTTACTCAGTGCCTTCTTGACGAGACCAATCCACTTTGTGCCATTTCCAACAATCAACATATCATCAACATACAACAAGAGAATAATGAAGTCACCCTCGGCATACCTCTTCATAAAGATACAATGATCAGGTTGTGCTTTATGGTAACCAAGCCCAGTCATAAAAGACTCGAACTTCTTGTACCATTGTCGAGGAGCTTGCTTCAAGCCATACAAGCTCTTCTTCAATTTGGAAACTAAGTGCTCCTTGCCTGCAACCATGAATCCTTCTGGATGCTCCATGTATATCTCCTCCTCTAGGCCACCATGCAAGAATGCAGTCTTCACATCAAGTTGTTCAATTTCCAAGTCCATGGTGGCTGCCACGCCAAGCACAACTCGGATTGAAGACATCTTGACCACCGGGAGAATATCTCATCATAATCAATGCCCTTTTTGTGACTGAAACCTTTCACACCCAATCTGGCCTTGTACCTTGGGCGTGAGGTGTTTTCTTTAGTCTTCACTCTGTACACACACTTGTTCTTGAGTGCTTTCTTGCCCTTTGGCAGATTCACCAACTCAAAAGTATCATTCTCATACAGGGATTTCATCTTATCCTGCATGGCTTCTAACCGTTCTTCCTTATTCTCATCAGACATTGCCTCCTCATAGCATGAGGGCTCACGTGCATCAGTCATCAACACATACTAATGTGTTGGATACTTATAATAAGGAATGCGGCCTCTGTCACTTCTTCTTTGTTGCTGCACTCGTGGTGAATCAGGTGGATTTTTGTTGGCATCGCTATTACCAACTTCTTCATCATCCTCACTTGATGGCTGCTCGTTACTTTGACTTGTACTGCCTTGGCCAGTTACATCTCCACTGTCTTCAGTGTCATCATCTCCCCCATGATTGTCATGCACGAGAGGAGGACGGATTGGATCCATGTCAACCTGAGGTGTGTTGGTCATTGGTTTCTCTAATTTCCCAATATATTTTATTGTCTCACCTTCAATGAACACCACATCCCGGCTTCTCACAATTTTTCTGTTGGCTGGATCCCACAACCTGTAGTTGAACTCTTCACTTGGTTGGCTGAGGTAGATGCACTGCTTTGTCTTGCTATCAAGCTTGGATCTCTCGTCCCTTGGGACATGTACAAATGCCCTGCAACCAAAGACCTTCAGGTGTTTGTATGATACCTCCTTCCCTGACCAAACTCTCTGAGGAATATCACCTGCAAGAGGAACTCAGGGAGACATTTAACCACATACATAGCATTCATCAATGCTTCAGCCCAAAAAGAATTAGGTAAATGAGCATGAGAGAGCATAGCTGTGACCCTCTCTGTGAGTGTCTTGTTCATTCTCTCTGCAAGACCACTAAGGTGAGGTGTCTTTGGTGGACTCTTCTCAAGCCTGATGCCAAACTTCCTACAATACCTTTCAAAAGGACCTCGATATTCACCACCATTGTATGATCCCACACACTTCAATTTCCTGCCAGTTTCTCTCTCAACTTTGGCATGGAACTCCTTGGAGGCTTCAAGCGCCTCGTATTTGTGTTTCAACACATACACAAAAACCTTTCTGGAATGGTCATCAATAAAAGTCACAAAACATAATGCTCCACCATGAGATTTTTCAGTCATGGAGCAAACATCAGTGTGCATGATATCAAGAACATGTTCCGCAAAGTGTGGAGGGAGTGTACGAAATGCAACCCTATGTTGTTTTCCAGCAAAACAATGTGCACAGGATTTCAAGGATATACCTTTCAACTCAGGGAAGTACCCCATGCGAGCAAGAGCATGCATGCCCTTCTCACTCATATGACCAAGCCTCTTGTGCCATAATTCCATCGAAGTGTCTTTTTCAGCAATGTTCAACACCTCATTGCACAACTTGGTTTTAGTCACATAGAGATTAATTTGCCTAGTTCCTCGAGCCACAATCAAAGAGCCTTTGGTGACCTTCCACTTTCCTTCACCAAAATGACTAGGATGTTTGATATCATCAAGCTTGCCTACTCACAATAAATTCACCCTTATGTCGGGAACGTGCCTCACATCATCGAGCACCAACCTACAACCTATATTTGTTTCAATGCATATAGAGCCCTTGCCAACAATTGTTGACGAACCACTATTTCCCATTCTTACCTGGTTAGTGACACCACTAGTGTAAGATGTGAAATACTCATTGTGTGATGTGGTGTGGAAGGATGCGCCTCAATCCACAACCCAACTCATGGCATCATATCGAACAACACTATAGCATTCATCATCTTCAATGACTAGATAGTCCTCATCTATTGCAGTCATTGCTGAGCTGCTCTCAACCTTTTGCTTGGTTTTCTTTGCAAGTTTACCCTCTTCAAGCTCTCTTTCGTACTTCCGGCACTCACTCTTTATGTGTCTCGAATTTCCACAATGAAAGCAAGTAATATCTTTTCTCTGTTTTGACTTTGATCTCCCCCGGATTTATTTCTACCCTGCTGAAATTTGGTGTGACCGCATCCAAGGTTTTCATTCTTCCCATGGATTTCAGTCACATACGCATCAGAAGAAGAGGCAACACCTGTGACGCCCCTCCGTTTAATCGTACGCTAAACATACACGCAAATGCGTACGATCAAACTCAAGGACTCACGGGAAGATATCACAACACAACTCTAGACACAAATAAAACAATATCACCTTCATAATACAAGCCAGGGGCCTCGAGGGCTAGAATACGGCAGCTCGATAAACACACGAGTCAGCGGAAGCAACAAAATCTGAGTACAGACATAAAACATGGGGTGCCTTAGAGAAGGCTAGCACAAAAGATACAACGATCGAACGAGGCGAGGCCTCCTGCCTGGGAACCTCCTAACAACTCCTGGTCTTCAGCGGCCTCCACGTAGTAGTAGGCACCGTCGGGGTAGCAGTCGTCGTCGGCGGGAACCTCCCTCTCCTGGGCTCCATCATCTGGTCGCATCAACGGATCAAGTGGACACTACTGGAATCCAGTAATTTGCCATCAACCAGTTCTTTGCCGTCTGCTGGCTGATGGCAAAGAAGATCTTTGCCGTCAGCTGACCTAAAGCGGACGGTAAAGGGCTCACTGATGGTAAACAGAATGTTTGCCATCGGCCAGGGCTTTGCCGTCTGCCTGCGGACGGCAAAGAGACCTAGGGCAGACAACAAAGAGGGCAGATGGGTCCCACTAGACCTTGGGCCTGGCCAGGTCCAACGAACTGTCTCTTTGCCGTCCTCCTGGCCTTTGCCATCTGCCGAGAGGCCCTTTGCCGTCCGGGGGGCAGACGACAAAGCTGACGTCCCTATAACGGCCGTCTCCCCCTAGCCCCTCGCTCCACTTGCCCACTATGTCTCTCTCTTCGACGTCGTGCGCGCCTCCCTCCTGCACCACCGGTGGCCGGCCACCCCTGCGCCGCCCCCTACGCCGACCCCTGCGCCCCCCTCCCCTCACCTACCCCGGCGCCGCCCACTCCCCTCACCGGCTCCCTACGCCACCCCCTGCGCCGCCCCCTCCCCTCACCTGCCCCGACGCCGCCCCTCCCCTCACCGGCTCCCTGCGTAGACTCCTCCCCTCACCGGTTCCCGGCGACGCCCCTCCCCTCACCGGCCGTCCCCAACTTCGGTGAGTGCCTCCGGTACCCTATTTTTTCAATTTTTTTCTTTTAAATTAGATAGTTAATTTAGATAGTTAGTTTATTAGGTTACTACTAGTTTAGGTTAATTCGGTTAGTGCAAGATGAGAAGAAAATGAAGAAGAAGAGGAGGAGGAGAAGAAGAAAAGAAGAAGAAGAAGAAGAAGAAGAGGAATAAAAGGAAGAAGAAGAAGAAGAAGAAGAAGAAGAAAGAAGAAGAAGAAGAAAAAGAGAAGAGTAGAAGAAGAGTAGTAGAGGAGAGGAGGAGGAGAAGAAGAAGAAGAAGAAGAGGAGGAGGAGGAGAAGAAAGAAGAGGAGAAAGGAAAATAAGGAGCTATATTTTAGTTACTTAGTGATATAGATTCTGTTTTTGTTATTTTTTTGCTGTTTAGTGCTATATAGGTTAGCGATAGGTTTAGTTAGCTTGGTTAGTTAGGTTAGTTAGTTAGTTAGCTTAATAGAAAGAAGAGGAAGAAGAAGAAGAGGAGGAGGAGGAGCAGAGGAGAAGAGGAGGAGGAGGAGGAGGAGGAGGAGGAGAAGAAGAAGAAGAAGAAGAAGAAGAAGAAGAAGAAGAAGAAGAAGAAGAAGAAGAGAAGACAATAATAAGGAGAAGAAGAAAAGAAGAAGATAAGAAGAGAAGAAGAAGAGAATAAGAAGAAGAAGAGAAGAAGAGAAGAAGACATAATTAGGCCATTTAGCTCCAAAATGCCATAATAAGCTCAAAATGGCATAAGAACTTTGGTTAGCTCATGAATATTATATTCTTAGCTTGTTTTCCTCTAAAATGGCATAATTAGCCCATATAGCTCCAAAAGACATAATTAGATCATTTAGCTCCCACGAGAGGAGAAGAGGAGAAGCAATAGGAAAAATGAAAAGAAGAAGAAGAAGAAGAAGAAGAGAAGAAGAGAAGAAAAATACCTTCTCCTCCTTCTCCTTCTCCTCCTCCTTCTCCTCCTTCTCCTCCTTCTTCTTGATTTCTTCTTCTCCTCCTCCTCCTCCTCTTTCTTCTCCTATTTCATATTATCCTTGCTTTAATTTTCCCAACAATGACGTAATTAGCCCATTTAGCTCCAAAATGCCATAATAACTTCAAAATGGCATAAGAACCTTGGTTAGCTCATGAATATTATATACTTAGCTTGTTTTCCTCTAAAATGACATAATTGGAATATTTGTCTTGATCGGGTGGATTTACATGTGATAGTTGTCTCGTCGCTGTGAGGTCTGCTGTGCGAAGATCTGCCCGTGCGTTGTACGAGCTCCGCCCCTGCATTCGTGGGTCAGTACAAATTTCATCTCCTCCCCGCCCCTTCATTTACTATGGCTCGGTTTCCGGATGAAACTTTCTAGATTTAGGTAATTCAATTAATTTATCAGTATGCGTGACCAGTATGCGTCTCCCGTTCGAAAGGGCGACATCTATAAATATGCATGTCTTTGCATATTTATAACCGCCATCCTTTCGAATTGTCCAACATTATCCATGGACAGCCCGAGTATGTGTAGATTGGGTTCGTTTTCCCGTATGCCGTGCTCTGTTTCCGATGCGGAATTTCGTTAGTGCCTCCCTGTTGTTCTCCGGATGCACATCCTCTCTGTTTATTGCGGAGACGTGTATCAGGAGAACAGCGGGGAGGTGCTGCCGAAATTTTGCGTTGGATCTGGAGCAGAGCATGGGAAAACGAACCAAATCTACACATACTCGGGTGGGATTAGGATCTATCTTTACCTATTAGCGTGTAGGTTGCCCAGACATAATAAAAATGGCGAACCTGATTAACCGATGAATATAAATGCTAAATTATATATAAATATATTTCTTCTGTCTTTAGTAGCTACGCA
This sequence comes from Hordeum vulgare subsp. vulgare, assembly GCF_904849725.1. NCBI lineage: Eukaryota > Viridiplantae > Streptophyta > Magnoliopsida > Poales > Poaceae > Hordeum > Hordeum vulgare. The sequence continues at coordinate 563,951,137 of NC_058519.1, forward strand.
AGATGAGTGATCGTGCGTGGATGTATACCGGTCACCCTAGTCAGAAAGAGATGACGAAAGAATGGTTTGTAAAAACAAAGGAATTTGTGAAAGCCGCATTCGCAAATGGTCAGGAAAGAAACTATTGCCCCTGTCCTGGATGCGACAACTATAAAAAGACGACAGAGGCTGTAATGATTAAACACCTGCGGAGGAGGGGTTTTAAGCCTAATTATACGGCGTGGACATTTCATGGTGAGTCTATACAACGCACAAGAGCTGAGGTGGTCCATCGTCGCACGAACGAGCATGGTACTGGGATCGAAGACATGGTGCAAGACTTTGATGATGCTCGGGATTCAGAAGGTGAGATGGAGGAATCTGCAAAGGCCTTTTATGAAACGTTGGAGTCTTCAAAACGTCCTCTCCATGAGCACACTGAGCTCTGTCAGTTGGATGCAATTGCACAAGTAATGGCTCTGAAGGCTCAGTTCAACTTGGGAAGAGAATGCTATGACGCGATGATGACACTATTTGGACGCTTCCTACCCAAAGGCCATGTCATGCCTGCAAACCTGTACCAGTCTGACAAAATACTTCGTGTACTTAAGATGCCATATGAGAAGATAGATGCATGTGAGAAAGGATGTGTCTTATTTAGGAAGGAGTGTGCACACTTGGACTATTGTCCCAATTGCGAGTCTTGCAAGTATCTTGTGGTAGACAACGGTATGGGTGAGAAGAGGCAGACCAAAATCGCAGTTAGTGTTCTTCGGTATATGCCAATCGTACCAAGACTTCAACGTCTTTTCATGGTCGAAGTGACAACCAGACAGATGACATGGCACAAATTGGGCAAAAGAACCAAACTAGATGCAGATGGGAATAAGATGATGGTACACACATCGGATGGGGAAGCGTGGAAACATTTCGATGGATTGCATCAGGATAAAGCGGCATATCCAATGAATCCTCGAGTCTGCCCTTCCACGGATGGTTTTAATCCCTTCGGCATGACGGCAACCCAATACAGTTGTTGGCCTGTGTTTGTCATTCCACTCAATCTCCCCCCCCGGGCAGATTATGCAAAGAAAGAACATATTTCTGACGTTGATAATTCCAGGGCCCAATTATCCGGGGAAGAATATGAATGTGTACCTGCAACCGCTTAAGGATGAATTGGAAGAAGCTTGGGATAATGGGGTCAAGACATACGATGCCGCTAGAAAAGAAAACTTCAAAATGCATGTGTGGTACATGTACTCTATGCATGACTTGCGAGCGTATGCGCTATTCTCTGGATGGTGTGTGCATGGAAGGTTCCCGTGCCCCCAATGCAAGGCAGCTCTTCAGTTTCATTGGTTGCAGGAGGGTCGGAAGTATTCTTGCTTTGACTTGCATAGACAGTTCCTGGATCCTGACCATCAGTTCAGAAAAGACAAGAAGAACTTTACCAAAGGTAAAGTTGTCAAAAACATGGCACCACCTGCGTTCACAGGCCAACAGATCCTGGATCAGTTAAACGCCCTCGAGCTTGATCCAGAGCGACCAGGGTATTTCAAGGGGTATAATTCAAAACACGCCTGGACTCACAAGCCATGCTTCTGGGATCTGCCTTACTTCAAAGACCTCCTTCTTCCACACAATATCGACATGATGCACACTGAAAAGAATATCGGAGAGGCTATTTTTGGTACATTGTTCGACATAGATGGGAAGACAAAAGATAATATTAAGGCTAGAGTCGATTAAGAGACACTATGTCATAGACCGTTGCAAAACATGCGAGAAGGCAAAGGAAAGTAGAAGTGGTCGAAGCCAAAGGCCTGGTTCAATCTTGGAAGGCCAACTATGAGGGAAATTATCTTGTGGGTCAAAATGCACTTGATGTTCCCCGATGGGTATGCAGCGAATCTAAAGAGGGGAGCGAGTCTTGAAAAATTAAAAATCTTTGGTCTCAAGAGTCATGATTGGCACATATGGCTAGAGCGGGTAATGCCAGTGATGTTACGTGCTTTATTCCTGAGGATGAATGGCTAGTACTAGCGGAGCTGAGCTATTTCTTTCGTGTTCTTTGTGCGAAAGAATTGTCGCCTGGCGTGGTAGAAGACATGGAGGAGTTTGCACCGGAGTTGTTGTGCAAGTTAGAGAAGATCTTTCCATCGGGCTTCTTTAATCCAATGCAGCATTTGATTTTACATCTACCGACCGAGGCAAGATTGGGTGGGCCCGTGCAAGATCGTTGGTGCTATGCAACTGAGAGGATGCAGAAGACCCTTCCAGCTAAATGTAAAAATAAGCGTAGAATTGAAGCATCGATGGCTGAGGCATTCATTACTGAGGAGGTGGCAAAATTTGTGACAGCACACTACGAAGCCAAAAATCATTATTTGCATAATCCGAAGCCTCGACACAATGATGCAGACCCTAAAAAAGGTGGGTCCAACCTCAGCCTATTCAAAGGGAAGCTCGCACCAGCCGGTGCTTCGAAACCAATAACGTTGGATGTCGAAGAATGGCGGAACATTTCGTTGTATATCTTCAACAACCTAACAGAAGTGCGGCCGTACATCGAGTGAGTTCTCAGCACATTTTCCCGTAACTTCTAATTCATTTGAACTGCTCTTATTCCCGGATATTTCAAACAGCCGTTACGTCGCCAAATTCTCGGATGGAGCGGTGATCGAAAATGATTCCGTCGAAGAGTATGAGCTTCTGTCAAAGACAGGAGGCGGCTATCCCGGTTTCATCTCTTGGTTCAAACAAACGGTAATTATCAATAATGGACCATTTCATTCTTGGTCTAACTTGCGGCTAATGCAACAACCGTTTCGTATTAAACTTGTAGGCTAATTCAGAGTCTATGGACGCCGAATTGAGACAAGTCGCTAATGGTTTTGACTATAAGGTCCGTTCATTTGAGAAATACAACATCAACGGGTATCTCTTTCGTACCTTTGGCAAAGAGCTATCTATGCCCGACCGTAAATCTACAAATTGTGGTGTCTCTGCTATCGGCGAAGGTGTTATCGAGTATTATGGAAGAGTTGAAGCAATTTATGAACTTCAATTCTATGGTGAAAACCCACCGAACGTTGTAGTCTTCAAATGTTATTGGTTCCAGCCAAAAAAGACTAGAAGGACTCATGAACATATAGGACTAGTCGAAATCAATCCAAACACCCATTTAGATGTTCCCGATGTCTATATTACGGCTCAACAGGCGACCCAACTTTTCTATCTACCGTGGGCATGCCAAACGGATAAGAATCTGGAAGGTTGGTATGTTGTTTATGAAGTGCCGCCACATGTCAGACCACCTCTCCGAAATGAATAGGATTATGAACCTCACATTAACCCAGACACATATGATGGAGAATTCTTCCAAGAAACACGTCTTTCCAAGAAACGTTTCAAGAACCGCCGTGCTTCACCCAAGAACATGGAAGTAGACAGCGACAATGAATCCGACTCTAGCCCTGAGCCGGAACCAGAAGACCTGGAACTCGTAGAGGTTACTGATGCGGATGACCTGTCAATGCTTCAATGATTAAAGGAAGGCCTTTCACAACTTCACGCCGTTGAACCCGACGAGCACGTCATTCATGAAGACATGCGTGATAGTGATGATGATGATGCATTTATTGATGATGATTATTAGTTTGTAAGATTCACAACTTAAATTATATATATTTTAATCTTTATTATTCATGTACATATTATTATTCATGTCAGTTATCCAATTTTTTTATGTTGTACTAATTTCTTTTAATCTTTATCATGGCAGGTCACCAGGTGTGGAAAGATGGTGGGCGCTGGTCCAGATCGCTCGACGGGTTCTTCCCAGGCGCCCCGCACGAGGGGTGGTACTTCCCTTCCACCCCTATCTCTCCGTAGAGCCTTGGCAGACAGTCTGTCGACACCACTCGTGGGTTCTTCTTCGTCGGCGGCATTGCCCACTGGGAGATGTGTTGGTCGGGTAGGGAAGAAGGGGAAGGGTACAGGGAGAGGTGGTGGCCGCGGAAGATCCAGGAGGACTGTTGAGCCGTCCTCGCCACCACCACCAGCTCATTCACCCGAGCATAGGACTACTATGGTCGACCCGTTTGCGGAGGAGGCTACGGGGACTCCGTTCCAGGAGCTTGTTGTTGACGGGCATTCGTCCCGTGAGACTCCGGTCTAGGAGCAGCCTCGGGTCGAGGTGCATTCGGCCCAGGAGCAGCCGGAGGATACTACGGTTCTGGAGGCTTCACCCGACGTGGAGAGGCCCAGATGGGACACCTGGCCGGATCGTACCGAGTTGTCGGATTGGACCGAGGGTCCGGGTGGCTCAGGGGGCAGGGATGGCGGGGATGAGCTTACGGATAGTGAGGGCGATGTGCAGGTGGACGGGGCCACCGTGTACAAGCGTGGTAGTACACGTCTCCGGGTCGCGCCGGCTACCCGCAAGCAGAAGCCGGTGATTAAACCTGAAGGAGATACGTAAGTACATTTACTCTTTTTTTAGCTTTTGCCTTCAAGTTTGTTCAAATATCTAATGCGTTGACCTTATCATACTGCAGGGGATGGGTACACCCTCTTGGAGTCTGCAGGCCGAACTCCGTCCTTGGTGTGCTTTGCCGAACAAATTTCCCGGGGTTGGTCACGTTGCCTGGTGAGGGTCGGGTTCCTACACTAGGATTTTCCTGGGAGCACTACCAGGCTGCGCAGGCTCCGACGGAGGAGATTACAGATGGTGTCTTGTGCCACACGAGGGCCGAGATGGTGATCAAGAGCTTTTGGGTAAATTGTCCTTTTACAGAATCTAAAATTAACAATATAGCTAATTATTGTACTAATTGGTGTTTTCACGTTTGATTGCAGACCTTCTATAAGTGTGAGGATGGATATGAGGAGGAGGCGGCCAGGGTTCTCGAGGCCGAGTGTAGGCGATTACTACAGAACTTGCGCCATGAGGCTCGACCGTAGGCTATTTGAGATTACTACGCCACACGTGGTATTAAGAAGCTAGAAGAAGGATTGCCGCGGAAAGTTTCTGAAGAAGGAGCAATACATGAAGGTAATTACCTATTCTTAAGTCCTTCTACGTAGTTTTCTTGATTTAATTCATAGGCGTAGCGCTGACAATTCTTTCTAATAACTTACATGTGCCCCCGAGATGGTGTGCGGATAAGATGGATTGTTGGGAGGCGTTGGTTGATGAGTGGTGCACATGCAGCTGGCGAGCCGTCCACGAGAATGCGAAGGATCGGCGTAGCCAAATGGTTGGTGTGCCACACCATCAAGGCAGCGCCAACTTACTTCAGTTTGGACGAAACTGGGTATGTGATTTGCTTCATGGTTCATGCAATTCATTCTTGATGCTAATATTTTGTTCCTCTCTTTTAGGCGCATCACAATAAGACGGAGATGCCACACTTGTACGACCTTTATGGCATGGCCCATACTGCCTCGTACAAGAAGGCGAAGGCATTCTCTGAGTCTGACCTGGATGATCCCAATAACTTCACCAACATATCATCCCACCAAAAGCTCGTGGCATATAGGGACGCGGGGAAGGCTACGAAAGGGGATGACTTTAACCCTAGCCAGGAACCTTTGGATCCACAGCTGGTGATGATATCTGGTGGCGGGAGGCCCCATGGCTCGATAGCTTGATTTCTTGTTGATTTCCCCTTCTCCTCCTTCTTCTTGATTTCTTGTTCTTCTCCTTCTCCTCCTCTTTCTTCTCCTCTTTCATATTATCCTTGCTTTAATTTCCCCAACAATGACATAATTAGCCCATTTAGCTCCAAAATGTCATAATAACCTCAAAATGGCATAAGAACCTTGGTTAGCTCATGAATATTATATACTTAGCTTGTTTTCCTCTAAAATGAGATAATTAGCCCATTTAGCTCCAAAAAGACATAATTAGGTAATTTAGCTCCAACAAAAGGAGAAGAAATAGTAAAAATGAAAACAAAGAAAGAAGAAGAAGAAGAAGAGAAGAAGGAGAAGGAGCAGGAGGAGGAGTAGGAGAAGGAGGAGAAGGCCAAGGACCTTCTAGTCCTTCTCCTCCTCCTCCTTCTCCTCCTTCTCATCCTTCTTCTTGATTTTTTCTTCTCCTCCTCCTCTTTCTTCTCCTCTTTCATGTTATCCTTGCTTTAATTTCCCCAACAATGACATAATTAGCCCATTTAGCTCCAAAATGCCATAATAACCTCAAAATGGCATAAGAACCTTGGTTAGCTCATGAATATTATATACTTAGCTTGTTTTCGTCTAAAATGGGATAATTAGCCCATTTAGCCCCAAAAAGACATAATTAGGTAATTTAGCTCCAACAAAAGGAGAAGAGGAGAATAAATAGGAAAAATGAAAAGAAAGAAGAAGAAGAAGAAGAGAAGAAGAAGAAGGAGGAGGAGGAGGAGGAGGAGAATGAGGAGAAGGCCAAGGATCTTCTAGTCCTTCTACTCCTCCTCCTTCTCCTCCTTCTTCTTGATTTCTTCTTCTTCTCCTCCTCCTCCTCTTTCTTCTCCTCTTTCATATTATCCTTGCTTTAATTTCCCCAAAAAGACATAATTAGCCCATTTAGCTCCAAAATGCCATAATAACCTCAAAATGGCATAAGAACCTTTGTTAGCTCATGAATATTATATACTTAGCTTGTTTTCCTCTAAAATGACATAATTAGCCCATTTAGCTCCAAAAACACATAGTTAGCTAATTTATCTCCAAGAAGAGGAGAAGAAATAGGAAAAATGAAAAGAAAGAAGAAGAAGAAGAAGAGAAGAAGGAGAAGGAGGAGGAGGAGGAGGAGGAGGAGAAGGAGGAGAAGGCCAAGGACCTTCTAGTCCTTCTACTCCTCCTTCTCCTCCTTCTTCTTGATTTCTTCTTCTTCTCCTCCTCCTCCTCTTTCTTCTCCTCTTTCATATTATCCTTGCTTTAATTTCCCCAAAAAGACATAATTAGCCCATTTAGCTCCAAAATGCCATAATAACCTCAAAATGGCATAAGAACCTTGGTTAGCTCATGAATATTATATACTTAGCTTGTTTTCCTATAAAATGAGATAATTAGCCCATTTAGCTCCAAAAAGACATAGTTAGCTAATTTAGCTCCAAGAACAGGAGAAGAAATAGGAAAGATGAAAAGAAAGAAAGAAGAAGAAGAAGAGAAGAAGGAGAAGGAGGAGGAGGAGGAGAAGGCCAAGGACCTTCTAGTCCTTCTCCTCCTACTCCTTATCCTCCTTCTCCTCCTTCTTCTTGATTTCTTCTTCTTCTTCTCCTCCTCCTCTTTCTTCTCCTCTTTCATATTATACTTGCTTTAATTTCCCCAACCATGACATAATTAGCCCATTTAGCTCCAAAATGCCATAATAACCTCAAAATAGCATAAGAACCTTGGTTAGCTCATGAATATTATATACTTAGCTTGTTTTCCTCTAAAATGGGATAATTAGCCCATTTAGCTTCAAAAATACATAATTAGGTAATTGAGCTCCAACGAAAGGAGAAGAAATAGGAAAAATGAAAAGAAAGAAGAAGAAGAAGAAGAGAAGAAGGGGAAGGAGGAGGAGGAGGAGGAGAAGGAGGAGGAGGAGGAGAAGGAGGAGAAGGCCAATGACCTTCTAGTCCTTCTCCTCCTCCTCCTTCTCCTCCTTCTTCTTGATTTCCTCTTCTTCTCCTCCTCCTCTTCTTTCTTCTCCTCTTTCATACTATCCTTGCTTTAATTTCCCCAACAATGACATAATCAGCCCATTTAGCTCCAAAATGCCATAATAACCTCAAAATGGCATAAGAACCTTGGTTAGCTCATGAATATTATATACTTAGCTTGTTTTCCTGTAAAATGGGATAATTAGCCCATTTAGATCCAAAAATACATAGTTAGGTAATTTAGCTCCAACAAAAGGAGAAGAAATAGGAAAAATGAAAAGAAAGAAGAAGAAGAAGAAGAGAAGAAGGAGAAGGAGGAGGAGGAGGAGGAGTAGGAGAAGGAGGAGAAGGCCAAGGACCTTCTAGTCCTTCTCCTCCTCCTCCTTCTCCTCCTTCTCCTCCTTCTTCTTGATTTCTTCTTCTTCTCCTCCTCCTCCTCTTTCTTCTCCTATGTCATATTATCCTTGCTTTAATTTCCCCAACAATGACATAATTAGCCCATTTAGCTCCAAAATGCCATAATAACCTCAAAATGGCATAAGAACCTTGGTTAGCTCATGAATATTATATACTTAGCTTGTTTTCCTCTAAAATGGGATAATTAGCCCATTTAGCTCCAAAAAGACATAGTTAGGTAATTTAGCTCCAACAAAAGGAGAATAGGAGAAGAAATAGGAAAAATGAAAAGAAATATGATGAAGAAGAAGAAGAAGAGAAGAAGGAGAAGGAGGAGGAGGAGGATTAGAAGGCCAAGGACCTTCTAGTCCTTCTCCTCCTCCTCCTCTTTATTCTCCTCTTTCATATTATCCTTGCTTTAATTTCCCCAACAATGACATAATTAGCCCATTTAGCTCCAAAATGCCATAATAACCTCAAAATGGCATAAGAACCTTGGTTAGCTCATGAATATTATATACTTAGCTTGTTTTCCTCTAAAATGGGATATTTAGCCCATTTAGCGCCAAAAAGACATAATTAGGTAATTTAGCTCGAACAAAAGGAGAAGATGATAAGAAATAGGAAAAATGAAAAGAAAGAAGAAGAAGAAGAAGAGAAGAAGGAGAAGGAGGAGGAGGAGGAGGAGGAGGAGGAGTAGGAGAAGGCCAAGGACCTTCTAGTCCTCCTCCTCCTCCTCCTTCTCCTCCTTCTCCTCCTTCTTCTTGATTTATTATTCTTCTCATCCTCCTCCTCTTTCATATTATCCTTTCTTTAATTTACCCAACAATGACATATTTAGCCCATTTAGCTCCAAAATGCCATAATAACCTCAAAATGGCATAAGAACCTTGGTTAGCTCATGAATATTATATACTTAGCTTGTTTTCCTCTAAAATGGAATAATTAACCCATTTAGCTACAAAAAGACATAATTAGGTAATTTAGCTCCAACAAGAGGAGAAGAGGAGAAGAAATAGGCACAATGAAAAGAAAGAAGAAGAAGAAGAAGATAAGAAGGAGAGGGAGGAGGAGGAGGAGGAGAAGGCCTAGGACCTTCTAGTCCTTCTCCTCCTCCTCCTTCTCCTCCTTCTCCTCCTTCTTGATTTCTTCTTCTCCTCCTCCTCCCCCCCTCTTTCTTTTCCTCTTTCATATTATCCTTGCTTTAATTTCCCCAACAATGACATAATTAGCCCATTTAGCTCCAGAATGCCATAATGACCTCAAAATGGCATAAGAACCTTGGTTAGCTCATGAATATTATATACTTAGCTTGTTTTCCTCTAAAATGGGATAATTAGCCCATATAGCTCCAAACAGACATAATTAGGTAATTTAGCTCCAACAAGAGGAGAAGAGGATAATAAATAGGAAAAATGAAAAGAAATAAAGAAAGAAGAAGAAGAAGAGAAGAAGGAGAAGGAGGACGAGGAGGAGGAGAAGGCCAAGGACCTTCTAGTCCTTCTCCTCCTCCTCCTCCTCCTTCTCCTCCTTCTTCTTGATTTATTCTTCTTCTCCTCTTCCTCCTCTTTCTTCTCCTCTTTCATATTATCCTTGCTTTAATTTCCCCAACAATGACATAATTAACCCATTTAGCTCCAAAATGCCATAATAAGCTAAAAATGGCATAAGAACCTTGGTTAGCTCATGAATATTATATTCTTAGCTTGTTTTCCGCTAAAAATGACATAATTAGCTCAAAAACATCACATTTTGTTCTTTTTCCTGACTTTCTTATTCACATTTTTACAGATTGGATATACTACATGCATGGACGCTGGCATTCATGGAGTTGAACAATGTCGATGGATGAACTTTATATGTATAAGATCTAGTTTTCATTTGAGTTGATGAACAATGTCGAACTATATGAATATGTATATATGGATAAACAGTGCAATACTTTGTATGTTGGTTCTTTCGATATATGGGGATGTACATTGATTTATATGTATATCATATATGTGTGGTGAATTATATATATGTGTTGGCAAGTATATGTGTGGTGAACAATATATCATATGCGTGTGGTGAATTATATAAATGTGCTGTCAAATATATATATATATATATATATATATATATATATATATATATATGTGCTGTGAAATAATATTAAAAAAACAGGTACTATATGGGCTCTTTGCCGTCTGCCAGCTGATGGCAAAGACCTGTGCCATCAGCTGGCAGATGGCAAAGGTGCCACATGGCACCGAACTGTGCATCCTGGGGTGTCTATATAGGCTCTTTGCCGTCTGCCTCCAGGGTGGGCAGACGGCAAAGAAGAGGGCACAAAGGAAGGGGGAGGAGGAGGCAGACGACAAAGAGTGGAGGGGGGAGGAGGAGGAGGCAGACGACAAAGAATTAGGGGGAGCAGACGGCAAAGAATAAGGGGGAGGCAGACGGCAAAGAATAGGGGGAGGCAGACGGCAAAGCCTCCGTTAACCCCTAACGGAGGCAACGCCTGTCGGCTGCCGTCTCGAGCACTTTGCCGACTGCTCCTACGGAAAGCTGACAGCAAAGAGCTTTGCCGTCCGCTTTGGGGGGACAGATGGCAAAGAAGGTCCTATGCCGTCGTAGGCTGACGCAGAAATTTTGCCTATCGTGAGATTCTTTGCCGTCTGTGGTATTGTCTTTGCCGTCTATGGAATTGTCTTTGCCGTCTGTGATGGCAGACGGAAAAGAAGCTGATTCCTATAGTGGGACAAAGGGGGAGTAAAGCAACGGTGAGTACTCATCCAAAGTACTCGCAAGTCTTACATAAGAACTATTCTAAGTATGCATCAGTATCAAGGAAGGGGGTGGTTATATGTGGACCGACTGCAGCAAGGCGAGAATAGAGAGAGAAGGCCTAGTCATATCGAAGACTAGCATCTTCAGGGTCTTGCAGCAATAGACGAGAGTAGAACAGGTGTAACACAATTAATAGTCATATTGTTGCAACAATATTAAAGTAAGGTCACGCCCAAAGATCCTCCCTCGACTCCTTGTGAGGAAGCAATCCCGAGGCAACTAATTCCAGTTAAGTAACAATTGTAGTTGTATAAGATCTGGGCACAACTCCAAGTCATCCTGTAACTGTGGACACGACTATTCGAATAGTTAATTTTCATCCATGCAGGGGTGCACCACATTTCCCGTCACGCTCGATAACACTCTGGCCGGTCACACTTTTCTGGGTCATGCCCGACCTCGGAATATCGACACGTCGCATCCCCACCTAAGACTCAACAGAGAGACCAGCCCACCGGCCTAACTCCTAAGCACAAAGGGTTCATGGGCCCAGTTCCCCTTCGCACTCCTGCATGATGCGTGGGCGGCCGACGTCAGTCCTAGCATCCCTTAATCACAAGCGCGATGCATCTCGGGACCACTCGGGCGCGTGCCGCTACACTGCTGACATCTGAAAAGCTTCGGCTGATACCGCGACGCCGAGTACCCATAATTCTTCCCGCGTGGCCGTTAGTGCGAAAAGGTCTCCAACCAACCCAGATCAAATACCCAAATCCATTATCATTTTAATTAGGCCATCGACACAATCTCGCAGGAATCCACCCGTCTAACAACTAATCACCAATGATCCCAGTAACATGGTCGAGTAACTGTGTGGTTGTAACATCGGGGGGAATCCGATGTATCACCCTCGTTGGATTCTGAACGATGTATCCGTCAAGGTGGGCTTAGAGGAATCACCCTCGGGGGTCCCACACTTGAGAGTTTGCACGACAGGGACATCGTTGGGAATGGTGAAAGAGGAATCACCCTCGATAACAACGACCGACTAGCTATACTATAGAGATATCATCAGGAGTACTTAGCGAGTTGTCACCCTCGGTACCCGATAGTATCTCTGTAGCGTCGTACAACTAAGGGGGTGTATGTGCTGTGTCGGGTATGTCTCGTCGATCAGAGATCGAGATTTGAAAGCAAAGCGGGGCAACTGGACTACGGGGTCAGAAGGGATGACTGCTGCACCTATGCTAAGCAGATTAAAGGTACCGTACTGAAAGTAGCAGTTCATCAAAACAGGCTATGCATCAGATATAGGAGCTATCTACAACAGTAGCAAAATACTAATGCAAGCAGGAGGAAGAAAGACATAGGCAATATAGGGATGATCAAGGGGGTTTGCTTGCCTTGCTGCTTGCTACGGCAACAGACAACAGCGCCAGAAATTGACACGTTGACGGAGACTGGGTTTGCATTGGTTTTTCCCTTGAAGAGGAAAGGGTGATGCAACACAGGAGCAGTAAGTATTTCCCTCAGTTTGAGAACCAAGGTATCGATCCAGAAGGAGGGTCTCGTCAAGTCCAGAGTACCTGCGCAAACACAAACAAGCTTGCACCCAACGCTTCAAAGGGGTTGTCAATCCCTTCAAGATTGTTTGCAAAGTGAGATCTGAAAGTGGAAAGTGCAACGAAGTAAAAAGTATAAAGCTGAAAATATGGTGTGGAGTAGACCCTGGGGCCATAGTGTTCACTAGAGACTTCTCTCAAAATAGCAAATATGATGGTGGGTGAACAAATTACTGTCGAGCAATTGATAGAACCGCGCAAAGTCATGCGATATCTAAGGCAATGATCATACATATAGGCATCACGTCCGAGACAAGTAGACCGATACTTTCTGCATCTACTACTATTACTCCACACATCGACCGCTATCCAGCATGCATCTAGTGTATTGAGTTCATGACGAATAGAGTAACGCCTTAAGCAAGATGACATGATGTAGAGGGATAATCTCAACCCAACGATGAAAACCCCGTCTTTTTACCCTTGATGGCAACAACATGATGTGTGCCTCGCTACCCCTTCTGTCACTGGGTGAGGTCACCGCACGGTATGAACCCAAAACCAAGCACTTCTCCCATTGCAAGAATCATAGATCTAGTTGGCCAGAAAAAACCCACAACTCGAAGAGAATTACAAGGATATGAAATCATGCATAAGAGAGATAAGAAGAAACTCAAATAAGATTCATAGATAATCTGATCATAAATCCACAATTCATCGGATCTCGACAAACACACCTCAAAAGAAGATTATATCGGATAGATCTCCATGAAGATCATGGAGAACTTTGTATTGAAGATCCAAGAGAGAGAAGAAGCCATCTAGTTACTAGCTATGGACCCGTAGGTCTATGGTGAACTACTCACGCATCATCTGAGAGGTCATGGTGTTGATGGAGAATCCCTCCGTCTCCGAATCCCCCCTCCGGCAGGGCACCAGAACGTGCCCCAGATGGGATCTTGCGGAGATAGAAGCTTGCGGCGGCGGAAAAGTACTTTCGATGATCTCTTGATTTTTTTGGGATTTTTAGGGAATATATTGGTGCAACCCCTAGGGCAAAGGGCGCCTAGGGGGCCCACAAGCCTGTGGGCAACGGCCTCCCCCCTGGCCGTGGGGTGAGGGCTTGTGGGGCCCCTAGGCCCCCCCTGCCTTGGCTCTCAAGTCTCCTGATCTTCTTCTGTTACGGAAAAATTCTTTTCGGGGATTTTATTCCGTTTGGACTCCGTTTCAAAATCTCCTCTAAAAGGGGTCAAAAACATGGAAAAAACAGGAACTGGTACTTGGCACTGAGTTAATAAGTTAGTCCCAAAAAATATATAAAAGGCATGCAAAACATCCAAAGTCTGACAAGATAAATAGCATGAAACCATCAAAAATTATAGATACGTAGAGACGTATCACTGCTCTGCGGCAAAGGACTGATCGGCAGGGTTGTAGGTGTACCTGGTAGCAGCGTCAGTCTCGGGGTCTACCGGTAATAAGACGGGGAAGAAACAATAAATAATAACAACGGTGCAACACAATGCATGACAGGGCAAGATGCAGGCCAGACATGAGCTAATGCAGCAACATCCGTCATAGACGGATCGGAAGAATATCTCACGATATTTTCCGGGTCTCTGGCTACTACCGGTCAGATGGAAAACGATGGAGAAGTTCCATGTTTGCTATGCTACGGACGCATGACACACGAATGGACCGTGTATCCGGGTTCGTCTTGTTCTGCTGAACAACTTTCATGTTGAAAGTATTTTGATCTGACTTACAGATTATTTTATATTAACTTTTAAAGTTTTATTAAATATTTAGGAATTAAAAACAGATTTAATTAATTTAATTAAATGCTATTATGACATCAGCATGATGTCATGTAGACATCAGCAGTTGACTGGTCAACTGACAGTTGGTCCTACGTGTCATTGAGACAATTTATTAATGAAGGTTAAATATTAATCGATCAGATTAATTTAGTGGGGTCCCACGTGTCATATCCTAACAGGATAAATTAATTATCTAATTAACACATAACTAATTTATATATTCAATTAACTAACTAATTAATCAAACAATATATCTATTTATTTATTTATATATTTTTAATAATATATATATATATATATATATATATATCCTTTTACCTATGTTTTCCTTTTTTTATTTACAGTTTTAGAGGGGGGCGGGGTTCATGGCCCCCCCCGTCATACACACAAAAAAACAAGAGGGGTTAGTGGGGGGTTAATCCCCCACTAACACAACCGGCGAGGACGTCCAGCACGCACAGCGGGTAACGGGGGCGGCCGGGATGAGGCCGGAGCAGGGGTAGGAGAGGGAGAGGAGGGGGAGCCCGGTGGTGCTCGCCACTGTTGGAGAGCATGGGGCGACGAGGTGGTGGCGGTGGCGCTGGGGGCGCCGGGGCGGTCCGGCGAGGAGGAGGCGGTGCAGTCCGACGGGGGGAGCTCTAGGCGGTGCTGTGGGGGGGGGACAGGGGGGGGGGGGGGCTGGTCGGTGCCGTTGTGGGGCAGGGGAACAGCGGAGGAGGCCGGTGCGGGGGCGCTTGCTGGGGCTTCGGTTGGCACTAGGGGAGGGTGACGAGAAGCTTCGGTCTGGGGGAGCCAGAGAGGTGCTCGCGTGGGGGAACGGGCCGAGGGGAGAGGGGAGACGCGAGCGGTGGGAGTTGCCAACGAGGAGGCTCGAGCCAGTGGCTCGGGGGGAACGAGGAGTGGGGATCGGGCCGGTCTGGGAAGGGGGAGGCCCTGACGAGGGGGGGGGGGTCGAGGGGAGACATGGGCGTCATGGGGGCTCAAGCTGGGGAAGATGTGGCGAGGGAGATCGAGAGGAGGGCCCTGACGAGGGGTGAGCGAGGCGCTCGGGAGGGGAGGGAGGCACGAGGGAGGATCCCCTCGAGGGGAACGAGAGGTGCGTGGTGGCGGCGCTGGGATGGGGAGTGGTAGGAGGGAGCGGCCCGGTTAGGGTTTCCACGGGGGTTTTATACCCCCCGGGTGGAAGTGGGCTCGGGTGTGGCCGGCTGGGCCACTAGGCCCAGTTGGGGCGGGGCCTTAAGGTTTTATTAGTTATTTATTTTCTTAAACAATTTCTGTTTTAAATATATAGGGGTTTTAAGAAAAATTCAAAAATGCCCGATTCAATCCTATAAATAATTAATGAATATTTGTAGCTCACCCGACATTTTTATTTTATCATTCGAAAACTTTTCTCGTTCGACTATATTTTAAATTTAAATTCAAACCATTTGAACTAACGCGAGATAACGATAGCAATCACGGTTATGTGGCATCCTTTGTATAGGGTTACTGTAGTTCAATTACCGAGATTACTGTAGCCTAACCTGGGGATGTCACAACTCTCCCCTACTAACAAGAATTCTCGCCCCGAGAATTAAGAGGTAGAAGGAAAGAGCTTCGGGTATTCATCACGAAGATGATCCTTGCGTTCTGATACGTCTCCAACGTATCTATAATTTTTGATGGTTTCATGCTATTATCTTGTCAAACTTTGGATGTTTTGTATGCCTTTTATATCTTTTTTGGGACTAACTTATTAACTCAGTGCCAAGTGCCAGTTCCTGTTTTTTCCGTGTTTTTGACCCTTTTCAGAGGAGGATTTTAAACGGAGTCCAAACGGAATAAAACTTCTGAAAAGATTTTCTCCAGAACAGAAGATACACGGAAAGCTTGGGAACCAAGGCAGGGAGTCCCGGGGGAGGCCACAAGCCCCCATGGCACGGCCAGGGGGGCCCGCGCCTCCCAGGCTTGTGGGCTCCCTGGGCCTCCCCTGCCTTATCTCCTTCGCCTACAAATTCCCTAAAATCCTTAAAAAATAGGGGGATCCACGAAAATACTTTTCCGCCGCCGCAAGCTTCTATCTCTGCAAGATCTCATCTGGGGCACATTCTGGTGCCCTGCCGGAGGGGATATTCGGATACGGAGGGCTTCCTCATCAACACCATGACCTCTCCGATGATGTGTGAGTAGTTCACCATAGACCTACGGGTCCATAGCTAGTAGCTAGATGGCTTCTTCTCTCTCTTGGATCTTCAATACAAAGTTCTCCATGATGTTCATGGAGATCTATCCGATGTGATCTTCTTTTGCGGTGTGTTTGTCGAGATCCGATGAATTGTGGATTTATGATTAGATTATCTATGAATCTTATTTGAGTTTCTTCTGATCTCTCTTATGCATGATTTCATATCCTTGTAATTCTCTTCGAGTAGTGGGTTTTGTTGGCCAACTTGATCTATGATTCTTGCAATGGGAGAAGTGCTTAGTTTTGGGTTCATACTGTGCGATGACCTCACCCAGTAACAGAAGGGGTAGCGAGGCACGCATCGTGTTGTTGCCATCAAGGGTAAAAAGATGGGGTTTTCATCATTGGTTTGAGTTTATCCCTCTACATCATGTCATCTTGCTTAAAGCGTTACTCTGTTCGGCATGAACTCAATACACTAGATGCATGTTGGATAGCGGTCGATGTGTGGAGTAATAGTAGTAGATGCAGAAAGTATCGGTCTACTTGTCTCGGACGTGATGCCTATATGCATGAGCATTGACTTAGATATCGTCATGACTTTGCGCGGTTCTATCAATTGCTCGACAGTAATTTGTTCACCCACCGTAATATTTGCTATTTTGAGAGAAGCCTTTAGTGAACACTATAGCCCTCGAGTCTACTTCACACCATATTTTCAGCCTTATTCTTTTACTTCGTTGCACTTTCCGCCTTCAGGTCTCACTTTGCAACCAATATTGAAGGGATTGACAACCCCTTTATAGCGTTGGGTGCAAGCTCTTTTGTGTTTGCGCAGGTACTCTGGACTTGATGAGATTCTCCTATTGGATTGATACCTTGGTTCTCAAACTGAGGGAAATACTTACTGCTCCTGTGCTTCATCACCCTTTTCTCTTCAAGGGAAAAACCAACGCAAGCCATGTCTCCGTCAACGTGCCAATTTCTGGCGCTGTTGTTTGAGAAGTAGCAGAAGGATTTCTAGCGCCGTTGCTGGGGAGGATCAAGTCAAGAACTCATCCAAGTAAGTGTCGCAAACTCATCTCTTGCATTTACTTTTTTGCCTCTCGTTTTCCTCTCCCCCACTTCTGAAAAACAAAAATTTACAAAAATATTTGCCTTTTTCGTTTGTCTTTTTCGTTCGCCCTTTTCTCTCGCTTGCTTTCTGTTCGCTTGTGTGCTTGCTTGCTTGCTTAGGTCACCATGACTGAAAACACCAAACTTTGTGACTTCTCGAATACTAATAATAATGATTTTATTATTACTCCGATTGCTCCCGCCACTTGTGCGGAATCATACGAAATCAATGCTGCTTTGCTGAATCTTGTTATGAAAGAGCAATTCTCCGGCCTTCCTAGTGAAGATGCCGCATCCCATCTTAATACCTTCATTGAGCTTTGCGATATGCGAAATAAGAAAGATGTGGATAATGATGTGATTAAATTGAAGCCTTTTCCGTTGTTGTTGCGAGATCGAGCAAAAACTTGGTTTTCGTCTTTGCGCAAAAATAGTATTGATTCTTGGAACATGTGCAAAGATGCTTATATATCCAAGTATTTTCTGCCGGCTAAGATTATCTCTCTCCGTAATGATATCATGAATTTTAAGCAACTTGATCCTGAACATGTTTCACAATCTTGGGAGAGAATGAAATTGATGATTATAAATTGTCCCACTCATGGCTTGAGTCTTTGGATGATTATACAAATCTTTTACGCTGGCTTGAATTTCGCTTCTAGAAATATCTTGGAATCCGTCTCAGGTGGAATGTTCATGGAAATCACGTTAGGAGAAGCCACAAAACTCCTAGACAATATCATGACGAACTACTCTCAGTGGCACACTGAAGGGTCACCTACTAGTAAGAAGGTACACGCTACAGAAGAAATTAACTCGTTGAGTGCTAAGATGGATGAGTTAATGAATTTGGTTGCTAGTAGAAGTGCTCATTTAGATCCTAATGATATGCCCTTGTCTTCCTTGTTTGAGAGTAGCATCGCTAGCTTGGACGTTAATTTTGTTGGTAGGAATAATTTTGACAACAATAATGCTTTTAGAGGAAATTATGTTCCTAGGCCTTTTCCTAGTAACCCCTCTAATAACTTTGGCAACTCCTACAACAATACTCATGGAAATTACAAAATATTACCCTATGATCTAGAGAGTAATATCAAAGATTTTATCAACTCACAAAAGATTTTCAATGCGTCCATGGAGGAAAAACTACTCAAAATTGACGATTTGGCTAGGAGTGTTGATAGAATGTCTAGTGATATTGATGCTTTTAAAGTTAGATGTGCTCCTCCCAAGATCAATATGGATGAAACTTTGAAAGCTATGCGTGTTTCCATGAGTGAGAGCAAAGAAAGAACCGGCCAAATTCGTGCTAGACATGAATGGCTTAAGAAGGCGTGTTCTCGTGATAAGAATCACGAAGATCTTAAAGTGCTTGGTGTGACTCCCATTGAATCTTTATTTTCTTGTGTCAAACCTAATGATGATGGGGCTAGATATGAATCCACTTTTGTTGACAAATGCCCCAATGATTCGGAGTCCATCTATCTTGATGCTAAAAGCATTAAAAGTGGAGTAGAAGATATTAAAACTTTGAGTAGTAATGAAATTACTACTTTGGATTTCAAGTAATTCAATTATGATAGTTTCTCCTTGATTGAATGCATTTCCTTGATGCAATCCATGCTAAACTCTCCACACGCTTATAGCCAAAACAAGGCCTTTACCGATCATATCGTTGAAGCTATGATAAAATCTCTTGAAGAGAAACTTGAATTGGAAGTTTCTATCCCTAGAAAGCTTCATGATGAGTGGGAACCTACTATCAAAATCAAAATAAAAAACTATGAATTTAATGCTTTGTGTGATTTGGGTGCTAGTGTTTCCGCGATTCCAAAGTCTTTATGTAATGTTCTGGGTTTTAATGAGATTGAGGAGTGTTCTCTTAATTTGCATCTTGTGGATTTTACTGTCAAGAAACCCATGGGAAGGATCAATGATGTTCTTATTATTGCAAATAGGAACTATTTACCCGTGGATTTCATTGTGCTTGACATTGATTGCAATCCTACATGCCCTATCATTCTTGGTAGACCTTTCCTAAGGACTATTGGTGCTATCATTGATATGAAGGAAAGGAATATTAGATTTCAATTTCCTTTAAAGAAGGGCATGGAGCATTTTCCTAGAAAGAAAATAAGATTGCCTTATGAATCCATGATGAGTGCTACTTATGGTTTAAGCACCAAAGGCGACGATACGTGATTCTATCGCTTTATGCCTAGCAAAGGGCGTAAAAAATAGCACTTGTTGGGAGGCAACCCAATGAATTTATCTTTTTTCTTTCTGTTTTGTTGCGTCCACGCCATCATAATTCTGTTATGATAGTGTCTTTTGTGCTTATTTTTGTGTTTGAGCCAAGCAAAACCTTTATGACTAGTCTTGGTGATGGTTGTTTGATCCTGCTGGAAGAAGACAGAAACTTTTCGCTGACGAGATTATTTTTTATTTTTATTCAGAAAGAGATTTTGAGTTGATTCTTTTTGCTGCTGGTTGATATGCCTTTTTCCAGGGAGTCATAATTTTTCAGAATTTTTGAGGTACCAGAAGTATATGAAGTATACAGATTGCTATAGACTGGTCTGTTTTTGACAAATTCTGTTTTTGTTGAGTTGGTTGCTTGTTTTGATGAAACTATTGTCGGGACCCCGATCCTAAGCCATAGGAATCCAGCCTGTAACACATCGCATCCCTTTGTGGTCTCACGCACGGTTAACTCCACGGCTGCAGCCTTACCTTAGCCGGGACCGTTTGCGTCTTTTGACTCACGTATGCGATAGTGTCGCTAGCAATCCAATGTCAAAGAACCCGGATCGACATGTCTAGTCATAAACCAAAGTGGAAGTACCGCACAAGGACAGGCATACATGACCCAACAAAGCAGGTGTCGGTCATTAGCGAATGTAGACGAGTCGTAGCATGCTACAAGGACTCCATTACATCGCGTGACATTTCCCCAAAGGGGACAGACACAACAGCTAAGAAGGACACATGCCGGTCAACCAATGTGTCCGGAGCAGTAGCGAACTACCAAGGCTCATTGGATCACAAAGGGGCATTTCCTTGTAAGGAGTGCTACTAAAGTTCACGACTAAGTAATCGAACCCCATACATATCAAGTATGACACACGTACGCATGGCATACCGATATGTATAGATACATCAATGGCATCACAACATAACCATAAACATACAAGCTTTACTAAAAAGGCTCGGAAGAGCCACACATATAATATTACACATTAAGGGTCTCACGACCCATAATAGCACTCATTCAGTTACAAGCCAGCGGAAGAGTTTAAACTGTCTGAGTACAGACAGGGCAACTAGAAGGCACATGGCCTGACTATACTACAGATCCAACGTAGGGCCAGATCGTAGCTGGGACACCAGCTACTCGTCGTCGTCGATGTCTACGAAGAACCCTCCATTAGGGTCATTAGCAACCTCTGCAACATTTATTAAGCAAACATGAGTACGAAGGTACTCAGCAAGACTTTAGGATAACTAACTACTCATGCAAGGTATCAAAAGGTATTGTGGGGTTTCATGCGGAAAGCCAGCATTTGACTCGTGGCTAGACAACTTGCATTTTTAAATAATTTTGACAACTTGATTTCTCGCACACGAGTCCACTAACACCACAACAATACACTATCGTGGAATCATTCCGTCTCCGTACGGAAATGCCGTCCACGTCACTCACGCTTATCCTCGCAATTTTATGAGTAGCCATTGAAGTTATCTATGAACAACATATGTCTCCAAGTAGTCCATATCCGCGGACACGGCTATTCGAATAGATCATAACCCTGCAGTGGTGTACTTCGTCACACATGCTCTCGCCACTTATCGCCATGTGCACGTCATGCACCTCGGCAACCTTCAAGCGGAAGCCCAGCGAGGGAGTCGGCCACGACCGTTAACCACACTAGTACCTAGTCCAGGTTTATCGCCTATCTAAGAGTAACCCGTAAGGAAGTCCGGCCGAGGTTTCCGCCACTGCCTCAAACGATGTGCGCAGGGTTCCCAAGCCCACCATCCGGGTGCCACTTGGTACACCGTGCCACTGCCTACCGCATCACGGCCCACCTCTCAGGTCAGCACCATGCACGGCCTCCAGCATTACTATAAACACCAGAAACTACTTGCAACTCCTGGACCGAGCACTACGCGATTAATAGGCCGAGCGGGGTCATATTTCAGGGCCCAGCATGTGGTGGTATCTAGTCTTGGATTACATACATGGAACTCAGTTCCTAAGGACGGTTCCAATGAAACAACCCGCCATGTACTCCTACACAGCCTTTCACCGGTACCTTTACCAAATCAGGTTCAACACACAACCTTTACTTACCGAACACATTCTCACAATTCTGTTCATCTCCCAGATGACAGACCATACACAACTCTAAGCATAGCATGCATAGCAGGATAAGGCACATCATAGCTCAAGCAACTACCAGGTATGCTAGGTTGCAAGGTTCGGCTATTCACTGTGACAAGGTTAGGTCATGCAAAGGAAGTGGGTTCAACTATCGTGGCAAAAGCAGTTGAAGCATTTGATCTTAATGCAATAAATAGGTGCAGGAGCAAGAACATGGGATTTATCGGGATGATCAAAAGGGTTGCTTGCCTTGTTGCTCAGAGGAGGGACAATATCCGTCAGACGGATATTCGGTGGAATCCGAGGGTGCGGAGCCTACCGAAATGAATGGCAACATTCAATAACAATCATATGCAATCAAAATGATGCTTGAGCATGGCTTGAGAATGCAAAGTGATAAGTTATTATAATCAATATGTATTAGGTTTAGAGTTGATTTGAATCACATTCAAATATCAATTCAAACGAGGTAGTCTCGGATACCGGTTTAATTGATTCGACCTGATGCTCAGATCAACTTGATGTTAGCATGCATGAGATGTCATGTTAAGGTACTGATTTGTAATTAGGACAGTGTGTGATCATGGCATTCATAATGAAATTTGAATATTTTCCAAATTCCATTTAAAAAGTAATTATAAGAATTGAATTATTCCTTATTCTACATGTTAGGGTCATGTAACCTTTTCAAACATGGTTGAAAATAGCATATTCAGAATCCTTGAATTTTTCTGATAGTTTTTCATATATAAATTATTTTCATTGGAGTTACAGATTAATTTCTATGATTTTTACAAGTTTTAGCAATTTCTTGGAATTATTTCTATACTGGAAATTTTCTTTATTGCATCAGCCTGACGTCAGCAGGTCAGCCGACCTGTTCAGGTCAAACCTGACAGGGGGGCCCACTGGTCAGCCTCTCTGGGATTAATCCCGCGCTGACCAGTCCCTTAACTACGTTGACTTGGCCTTGGGCCCACTATCAGCGAGTGTTTAAGCTCCTAATCTGCTGGATTAGCTTTGCCGCGTCGGCCCACACCGGAGCATGGCCGGCGGCGACCACGGGCGCGGCGGAGGGCTCGCTGGAGAGAGCTAGACAGCGCATCGGCCGTCGGTTTTGGGCGCAGAAAGGAGCTACGGGTAGCTGGTGCAACGCCGCATCTAGCGGGGGCATCAGGGGAAGCTAGGGTCGCCGGGAGAGGCACCGGCGACGAGCCGAAGCGGCGGCCGGAGCTCGGCCTCCCACGGGAGATGGCTCTAGGGCACGGGGAGGGTAGCTGGAGGGCTCATCACACTCCTGGAGGCTCCAGGAGCTCGATCCCTAGCTCGAGCGCGTGGAACAGACACCACAGCGACGACGACGACATGACCGGCGGCGAGGAGCTCTCGGCCTTGGTGGGGATCGGGGCTACGGTGCACGGAAGAGCGTGGGGTGAGAGGGGAAACGAAGTCGAGCTCACGGCGGTTCCGATGGTGTTGTTGTAGGGCTCGGGGGTGCGCCGGAGGGAGCGAATCGACGGGAGAGGTCCGGCGGCCGGAGGTGGAAGACGATGGCGTTGGGGGCGATGCAGAGCTCGGGGAGACTTCGGTTTCTGCAGGGAGGACCGGCTCGACGAGGCGGAGCTTACGACGTGCTCATCAAGAGGATGCTAAGGCTAGGGGCACGGGCAGCTCGAGCTTTGCTCGGCTCCAATGGCGGCAGAAGGGGGAGGAGAGATCCGGGAGGAGGGAGAGAGCTAACGCTGGGAATGGATAGAGGAGGCCTCGGGGAGCTTATCCCCGTTGTCGCGCTGTCCCGGGGGCTCTGGAGCTCGCCACGACAAAGCAGGAGGTGGAGGGGGCCGCCGTGGTCGATCTCCCCTCTGCCAGAAGGCAGAGGAAGAAGACGACCCTGCCCTTGGTGGGCTGGGCCTCCTCAGGCGACAGGTAAGGTTTTCTTTCTCTTTCTCTTTTTCTTTTCTATTTTTGTTTCTGTTTTGCTAACTATTGTTTTGCTATTTATTTCAGCTCCAAAATGGTTGTAAAAACTATTTTAAACACCCCTGAATATTTGTTATAATATTCCCAACCATTTCCAAAGTTTTCAACATTTTTGAAAATTTATAGTTTCTGTTTTCAAATTTAAAACTTGAAACCAGTAGCTTTTTTGCATTTAGTTAAAATGCTTAAAGTGTCAAGAAAATAGTTTTCTCCAATGCTCATTTACTTTCATGAGTTATCAGAAAGTTTGAACATTTCTTGAGACCATTTTGGGTTCATTGATTTTAACTAGTTTGAGATTTCCTTTATTTAAAGTAGTGGCTAGGGTTTTGGGTTTTTCCTTTGCCACTTTCTTGTTCTTGTTGAAAATTCTTAGATGCAAATGCAAAGAAGACATGAGCACAAGACTAACTTTCTTAAGGTGTCTGGGATGTGCCAACTCACCCCCACTCAAAAGAATCTCGTCCCGAGATTTAGAAGTCGTCGGGAATAACGCAGGATACTCAAGTCGGAGACGATCCTCTCTTTCCCAAGTTGCCTCCTTTTCGGAATGATTTGACCATTGAACTTTAAGAAACTTGAGGTTTCGATGTCGAGTGGTACGCTCAGCTTGATCAAGAATACGCACGGGGTATTCTCGGTATGAAAGGTTATCTTGGAGATCAAGCGTTTCGTGGTCCACTTCACGAATAGGATCCGAAAAGCAATGCCTGAGTTGCGAGACGTGGAAAACATCATGAAACTTGGAAAGATGCAGAGGAAGTTCCAACTGATAGGCAACTTCTCCTCGTTTAGCAAGAATGCGAAAAGGACCAATGTAACGAGGAGCCAACTTGCCCTTGATACCGAAACGATGGGTACCCTTCAAAGGTGTAACCCGAAGGTAAGCCTTCTCGTCAACTTCAAAGGTCACAGCCTTATGATGACGATCATATTGGCTCTTTTGACGAGACTGGGCTGTTTCCAACTTTTCACGAATAATGCGAACCTGCTCTTCTGCATCCTGGATCATATCCGGGCCAAAGAGTTGCCTCTCTCCGGTTTCTGACCAATTAAGAGGTGTTCGACATCTTCGTCCATGGAGAACTTCAAAAGGGGCTTTGCCCAAGCTTGATTGGTAACTATTGTTATAAGCGAATTCGGCGAATGGAAGGCACTTTTCCCAATTCATACCGAACGATATAACACAAGCTCGGAGCATATCTTCTAGGATTTGATTCACTCTTTCTACTTGACCACTTGATTGGGGATGGAAAGCAGTGCTAAAAGATAGGTGAGTCCCCATGGCATTCTGAAAACTTTCCCAGAAGCGAGAAGTAAATATACTTCCATGGTCCGAGTTAATCTCCAGGGGAACACCATGAAGAGACACTATTCGAGAGATATATAACTCTGCTAGCTGGCTAGCTGTTATACTCTCACGAACAGGAAGAAAATGAGCTACTTTGGAAAGACGGTCAATGACCACAAAGATAGCATTATTCCCTTTCTTGGTCTTGGGAAATCCGGTAATGAAATCCATGCTAACTTTATCCCATTTCCATTCAGGAATAGCTAGAGGCTGAAGGGTGCCAGTAGGCCTTTGATGTTCTGCCTTAACTCGACGACAAACGTCATAGTTAGCAACGAACTCAGCAATTTCTCTCTTCATCCTAGTCCACCAGAACCTCTGGCGTAGGTCCTGATACATCTTGGTACTACCGGGATGAATGGTGAGAGGAGAATCGTGAGCCTCCTTAAGGATTAACTGCCTTAGATGTGGGTTCTTAGGAACCACTAAACGACTCTGGAAGAACACAACACCTTGATCGTTCATGGAAAATTCTTTAGCGTTTCCGCTAAAATTATTCTCCTAGATCCGTGATATACCCTTGTCACGCTTTTGGCCAGCTATAATTTGATCCTTAAGAGTAGGCTTCGCCACCAGGGTAGAAAGGAATCCTTGAGGAACAATATGAAGATTCAACTTCCGAAAGTCCTCATGGAGATGTGGTTGACCTTGTTGTAGCATCAAATTGTTACAATAAGATTTACGACTTAGCGCATCGGCCATAACATTGGCCTTCCCCGGGGTGTAAGTTATCCCTAAGTCGTAATCCGAGATCAACTCAACCCACCGTCTTTGCCTGAGATTCAAATCCGGCTGGGTGAAAATGTATTTCAGACTTTGGTGATCAGTGAATATTTCGAACGATTACCCAGAAGGTAATGTCGCCAGGTTTTTAGTGCATGGACCACAGCTGCAAGCTCAAGGTCATGTGTGGGATAATTATCCTCATGTGGACGCAACTGTCGAGATGCGTATGTGATCACATGACGATCTTGCATGAGAATGCAACCTAATCCTTGTCGCGAGGCGTCGCAATAGATAACAAAGTCCTTAGAAAAATCTGGTGGTAGCAACACAGGTGCAGAAGTCAGGCATCTTTTCAGTTCCTGAAAACTGTGCTCACACTGTGGTGTCCACTCGAACTTTTTATCCTTCTTGAGGAGTTCAGTCAGAGGCTTTGCAACCTTGGAGAAATTCTCGACGAAGCGACGACAATAGCTCGCTAGACCAAGAAAACTCCTAACTTGCTTAACCGATTCAGGTTGAGTCCAATCAAGGACAGCTTGAACTCTCTCGGGATTGACAGCAATACCCTTACCAGAGATTACGTGACCCAGATAGGTCACTTCTGGTAACCAGAATTCACATCTTGAAAATTTGGCATAAAGGCGATGCTCTCGAAGTTTCATCAATACTAGCCTTAGATGCTCGGCATGTTCTTGTTCATTCTTCGAGTAGATGAGAATATCATCGAGGTAAACTACGACGAATTTATCCAAATACTCCATGAAGATTGAATTCATCAGTCGAGAGAAAGTGGCTGGGGCATTGGTCAAACCGAAGGACATGACGGTGTACTCGTATTGGCCATAACGAGTAACGAATGCCGTTTTTGGAATGTCCCCGTTCTTAATCTTGATTTGATGGTATCCCAACCTCAAATCCATTTTGGAGAAGACTGAGGATCCAGCGAGCTGATCGTACAGGTCGTTGATCCTGGGAAGCGGATACTTGTTCTTTATGGTGACCAGATTAACTGGTCGGTAGTCTACAACCATCCGATCCGTTCCGTCTTTCTTCTTGACGAAGAGGACGGGACAAGCCCAAGGAGAAGAGCTAGGTCGAATGAAACCTTTGTTCAAGGCCTCATCTAGTTGCTTCTTAAGTTCGGCTAGCTCCAGGGGTGCCATCTTATAAGGTCTTCTGGCTATTGGAACAGTTCCCGGAACAAGATCTATTACAAACTCTACATCTCTGTCAGGTGGAATTCCTGGCAGTTCCTCTGGAAAAACATCCGGGAAGTCACGGACTACCGGAATGTCTTCAAGTTCCGGAAGAGGGTTGGCATTTAGGGAATAGAGTTGGCATTTGGCAACTCGAGTAGAGACATTTACTATCTCACCCGAGGGATGGGTAAGTTGGACATTTCTAGAATGAGTATCAATCTTGGCATAGTGAGCTGACATCTAGTCCATGCCCAAGATGATATTAATATCCGAAGATTTCAATGCTATCAATGAGGCTAGAAAAACTAGCCTATCTACTAGAATTTCATTGTCATAGGTTATCCTAGAGGTTTGCCATTTACTACCAGGGGTTTGGACAACCAATGGGATTGGCATATCACAAAAAGACATGTTATGCAACTGTGCATAACTTTCTGAAATGAAGGAATGAGAAGACCCAGTGTCAAAGAGAACGGACGCTGGGTGATGATTAACAAGAAGCATACCCAGCATGACGTCGGGATCCTCTGCACCTTCTTCTGCTGACACATAGTTCACACGACCACGTGCATGAGTTGGCTTCACATAGTAAGCTTTGCCCGACTTGGCTTGCCCGACGGACTTTCCGGGTTGCTTGGCACCCACATTCTGAGGACACTCACGGGAATAATGCCCTGGTTCTACACACTTGTAGCATATCACCTGGTTGGCACGTGGTGCAGCATTGCTAGCTGGACCAGCATAAGCTTTTGCTGGAGGGTTGGCCTGATTCGTCTGAGGCGCCACGTAGGATGGCCTCGGAGTGTATCTTGGCGGTAGAGAACTGTTTGGAACCCACAACCTGCGTTTTGGAAACGCGGAACCAGAAGACGAGCCGAAGTCACGGGAGTGCTTCCTTGTGGCTTCGAAGTCAGAATGACCAGTCTCTGCACTGATCGCTTTGTTGACCAGGGCTTGAAAACTTGCACACTCATGGAGGCGCAGGTCTCGACGGAGCTCAGGGCTCAGACCCTTACGGAATCTTGCTTGCTTCTTGGCGTCAGTAGACACCTCCTTTGTTGCATAGCGGGCGAGGTTACCGAACTCGCGGCTATAGGCATCCACAGACAACTTGCCCTGAGTGAAGGCACAGAACTCCTCTCTCTTTCTGTCCATCAGGCCCTCTGGAATATGGTGCAGACGAAAAGCTGCACTGAAGTCTGCCCATGTGGCCACTGGTTCAGCGGGACGCATAGCTTCAAAATTCTCCCACCACAGATTGGCGGGTCCTTCCAGGAAATACACCGCAAAGGTCACCTTGTCGGCCTCAGACACATTCGCAGAGCGAATCTTGCGTGAGATGCTGCACAGCCAGTCATCAGCGTCGAGGGGATCGACGGAATGATGAAACTTTGGAGGATTCAGCTTTACAAAGTCATTGAGGGACACTGCAGCATTCCTAGGCTGACGAGCCGTATTCTGCTCAATACGCTCTAGCAGTCGGTTGGTCTCCCTTTTGTTTCTTTCTGCCTCAAGCATCACTTCTGCCAGAGAAGGTGGGTGAGGCAGGTCTTCCTGCGACGCTTGACTACCCTCACCTTGCTCATGAGCAGGGGCACGGTTCAACCTGGTGAACACCATCCTGATAAACAAACTCATAGCTTAGACCAATATCATATCAATACTAGCTATGGATTAAGAATGTACTGAACACACGGAATGCGGAAATGAATATCCGAACAACATGGTAACAAGACACTGCTATATATACACCATGGTTCATACACACCCTTACATAGTTCAGTACAAACTTGACCGAAGAGCAAACTACTGAAACGGTGGAACTACTCATCAGAGGCTTACAAGCTTCCTATACATTATTTATCTAGGCCTCCGGAATTCATTTCACATTACTACCATACTTCACAAGTCACGCAGGACTGTGAATGTACGGCTACTACCATACTATCCTTCCGCTCACAGCTCAGGCATCCGCATAGAACATCTCATAGAGATTACCTCCATGACCTGGAAGCTCAACCTGCGGATCAGGAAACACTCTAGCCTGAGATCCCTGGGATCCATAAGGACACGGATGTGGCCTTGGTCCCCTGACTAGTGGTAAGAGGGGTCCCCGAAGAGGTGTGACTCCTCCTATAGCTGGCCAGTCAACATGGGCCGGAAGATGGGTCCTAACAGGGTTCAACATCTCCATCTCTCCATACCCTGTCTGGACTACCGGTGCCAGCTGCGTCAAAGCCGTCCACAGACGGGCACGGGTAGCATAAAGCTCCATACGGAGAGCACGAGCATCCGTGTCTCTGTTCTCTAGCATCTCAACAGTGGATTGCAGTAGTGGATCCTCCATAGAAGAATCAAAATAGACTCCGCTAAGGTATTCCTCTTCACCAGGCTGAGAGGCCGGAACATAGCAGAACTCTGAATTCTGCAGCAGTGCATGTCTCGCTCTCATAATGGTCAGCATTGAATAGGCAGCATCTTGTACTGCCATGTCAACAGCGACTCCCAACCCATAGGACCAATGGATTGGCTCCTCAGCTCCAGGGTAGTCTGGAAATACCCTAACAGTGCAGATGTACTGGCTCTGGTTGAAGTCTCGGTACTGTTCCTCTACTGTGTACTCGGGGTACCAGCGGTAACCGCACACCGACATCACCCTGACCAGCATGGCCGTATGACCCGGCACATCAATGCACCTAGTCAGTCGTACCACCTCACGAGAAGGACGGCCAGGTGTAAATAGAGAGTAATGCAAAAGCATTAGAGCTCCGAATGAAAAATTGGGCAGCATAACGGCTGTAAATGCTCAAAAACAAATTTTGAGACAACCCAAAGTGGAATAGCGTAACCACTCAACTATCAAGTTCAACTCTCTAATCATCAAACCTACTTCCTTTCCCTAGGAATGTCAGAAACCACATATCTCTTGACCCGTAGTCCTATAATCTACCGATCAGAACACGAGCCTAGAAGAAGAGGAGTAACCTAGTCCTTAATTCCCGCAGAAAAGACGAGGATGACCAGAATAGAATAACTTGAGAAGAGAACAAGAGTCTTACGTTCCCTTCCACAAACAATTCCCTTATATATAACTAAAGCAATTCTAGACTCAACTTCGACCAGTTTGGCTTAGTAATCCTACAGTCAGTCAGGCTCTGATACCAACGCTGTCGGGACCCCGATCCTAAGCCATAGGAATCCAGCCTGTAACACATCGCATCCCTTTGTGGTCTCACGCACGGTTAACTCCACGGCTGCAGCCTTACCTTAGCCGGGACCGTTTGCGTATTTTGACTCACGTATGCGATAGTGTCGCTAGCAATCCAATGTCAAAGAACCCGGATCAACATGTCTAGTCATAAACCAAAGTGGCAGTACCGCACAAGGACAGGCATACATGACCCAACAAAGCAGGTGTCGGTCATTAGCGAATGTAGACGAGTCGTAGCATGCTACAAGGACTCCATTACATCGCGTGACATTTCCCCAAAGGGGACAGACACATCAGCTAAGAAGGACACATGCCGGTCAACCAATGTGTCCGGAGCAGTAGCGAACTACCAAGGCTCATTGGATCACAAAGGGGCATTTCCTTGTAAGGAGTGCTACTAAAGTTCACGACTAAGTAATCGAACCCCATACATATCAAGTATGACACACGTACGCATGGCATACCGATATGTATAGATACATCGATGGCATCACAACATAACCATAAACATACAAGCTTTATTAAAAAGGCTCGGAAGAGTCACACATATAATATTACACATTAAGGGTCTCACGACCCATAATAGCACTCATTCAGTTACAAGCCAGCGGAAGAGTTTAAACTGTCTGAGTACAGACAGGGCAACTAGAAGGCACATGGCCTGACTATACTACAGATCCAACGTAGGGCCAGATCGTAGCTGGGACACCAGCTACTCGTCGTCGTCGATGTCTATGAAGAACCCTCCATTAGGGTCATTAGCAACCTCTGCAACATTTATTAAGCAAACATGAGTACGAAGGTACTCAGCAAAACTTTAGGATAACTAACTACTCATGCAAGGTATCAAAAGGTATTGTGGGGTTTCATGCGGAAAGCCAGCATTTGACTCGTGGCTAGACAACTTGCATTTTTAAATAATTTTGACAACTTGATTTCTCGCACACGAGTCCACTAACACCACAACAATACACTATCGTGGAATCATTCCGTCTCCGTACGGAAATGCCGTCCACGTCACTCACGCTTATCCTCGCAATTTTATGAGTAGCCATTGAAGTTATCTATGAACAACATATGTCTCCAAGTAGTCCATATCCGCGGACGCGGCTATTCGAATAGATCATAACCCTGCAGTGGTGTACTTCGTCACACACGCTCTCGCCACTTATCGCCATGTGCACGTCATGCACCTCGGCAACCTTCAAGCGGAAGCCCAGCGAGGGAGTCGGCCACGACCGTTAACCACACTAGTACCTAGTCCAGGTTTATCGCCTATCTGAGAGTAACCCGTACGGAAGTCCGGCCGAGGTTTCCGCCACTGCCTCAAACGATGTGCGCA
This sequence comes from Hordeum vulgare subsp. vulgare, assembly GCF_904849725.1. Classification (NCBI taxonomy): domain Eukaryota; kingdom Viridiplantae; phylum Streptophyta; class Magnoliopsida; order Poales; family Poaceae; genus Hordeum; species Hordeum vulgare. The sequence goes on from NC_058519.1 coordinate 563,982,782, forward strand.
GGGTTCCCAAGCCCACCATCCGGGTGCCACTTGGTACACCGTGCCACTGCCTACCGCATCACGGCCCACCTCTCAGGTCAGCACCATGCACGGCCTCCAGCATTACTATAAACACCAGAAACTACTTGCAACTCCTGGACCGAGCACTACGCGATTAATAGGCCGAGCGGGGTCATATTTCAGGGCCCAGCATGTGTTGGTATCTAGTGTTGGATTACATACACGGAACTCAGTTCCTAAGGACGGTTCCAATGAAACAACCCGCCATGTACTCCTACACAGCCTTTCACCGGTACCTTTACCAAATCAGGTTCAACACACAACCTTTACTTACCGAACACATTCTCACAATTCTGTTCATCTCCCAGATGATAGACCATACACAACTCTAAGCATAGCATGCATAGCAGGATAAGGCACATCATAGCTCAAGCAACTACCAGGTATGCTAGGTTGCAAGGTTCAGCTATTTACTGTGACAAGGTTAGGTCATGCAAAGGAAGTGGGTTCAACTATCGTGGCAAAAGCAGTTGAATCATTTGATCTTAATGCAATAAATAGGTGCAGGAGAAAGAACATGGGATTTATCGGGATGATCAAAAGGGTTGCTTGCCTTGTTGCTCAGAGGAGGGACAATATCCGTCAGACGGATATTCGGTGGAATCCGAGGGTGCGGAGCCTACCGAAATGAATGGCAACATTCAATAACAATCATATGCAATCAAAATGATGCTTGAGCATGGCATGAGAATGCAAAGTGATAAGTTTTTATAATCAATATGTATTAGGTTTAGAGTTAATTTGAATCACATTCGAATATCAATTCAAACGAGGTAGTCTCGGATACCGGTTTAATTGATTCGACCTGATGCTCAGATCAACTTGATGTTAGCATGCATGAGATGTCATGTTAAGGTACTGATTTGTAATTAGGACAGTGTGTGATCATGGCATTCATAATGAAATTTGAATATTTTCCAAATTCCATTTAAAAAGTAATTAATTTCTATGGATTTTACAAGTTTTAGCAATTTCTTGGAATTATTTCTATACTGGAAATTTTCTTTATTGCATCAGCCTGACGTCAGCAGGTCAGCCGACCTGTTCAGGTCAAACCTGACAGGGGGGCCCACTGGTCAGCCTCTCTGGGATTAATCCCGCGCTGACCAGTCCCTTAACTACGTTGACTTGGCCTTGGGCCCACTGTCAGCGAGTGTTTAAGCTCCTAATCTGCTGGATTAGCTTTGCCGCGTCGGCCCCCACCGGAGCATGGCCGGCGGCGACCACGGGCGCGGCGGAGGGCTCGCGGGAGAGAGCTAGACAGCGCATCGGCCGTCGGTTTTGGGCGCAGAAAGGAGCTACGGGTAGCTGGTGCAACGCCGCATCTAGCGGGGGCATCAGGGGAAGCTAGGGTCGCCGGGAGAGGCGCCGGCGACGAGCCGAAGCGGCGGCCGGAGCTCGGCCTCCCGCGGGAGATGGCTCTAGGGCACGGGGAGGGCAGCTGGAGGGCTCATCGCACTCCTGGAGGCTCCAGGAGCTCGATCCCTAGCTCGAGCGCGTGGAACAGACACCACAGCGACGAGACGACATGACCGGCGGCGAGGAGCTCTCGGCCTTGGTGGGGATCGGGGCTACGGTGCACGGAAGAGCGTGGGGTGAGAGGGGAAACGAAGACGAGCTCACGACGGTTCCGATGGTGTTGTTGTAGGGCTCGGGGGTGCACCGGAGGGAGCGAATCGACGGGAGAGGTCCGGCGGCCGGAGGTGGAAGACGATGGCGTTGGGGGCGATGCAGAGCTCGGGGAGACTTCGGTTTCTGCAGGGAGGACCGGCTCGACGAGGCGGAGCTAACGGCGTGCTCAGCAAGAGGATGCTAAGGCTAGGGGCACGGGCAGCTCGAGCTTTGCTCGGCTCCAATGGCGGCAGAAGGGGGAGGAGAGATCCGGGAGGAGGGAGAGAGCTAACGCTGGGAATGGATAGAGGAGGCCTCGGGGAGCTTATCCCCGTTGTCGCGCTGTCCCGGGGGCTCTGGAGCTCGCCACGGCGAAGCAGGAGGTGGAGGGGGCCGCCGTGGTCGATCTCCCCTCTGCCAGAAGGCAGAGGAAGAAGACGACCCTGCCCCTGGTGGGCTGGGCCTCCTCAGGCGACAGGTAAGGTTTTCTTTCTCTTTTTTCTTTTCTATTTTTGTTTCTGTTTTGCTAACTATTGTTTTGCTATTTATTTCAGCTCCAAAATGGTTGTAAAAACTATTTTAAACACCCCTGAATATTTTTTATAATATTCCCAACCATTTCCAAAGTTTTCAACATTTTTGAAAATTTATAGTTTCTGTTTTCAAATTTAAAACTTGAAACCAGTAGCTTTTTGCATTTATTTAAAATGCTTAAAGTGTCAAGAAAATACTTTTCTCCAATGCTCATTTACTTTCATGAGTTATCAGAAAGTTTGAACATTTCTTGAGGCCATTTTTGGTTCATTGATTTTAACTAGTTTGAGATTTCCTTTATTTAAAGTAGTGGCTAGGGTTTTGGGTTTTTCCTTTGCCACTTTCTTGTTCTTGTTGAAAATTCTTAGATGCAAATGCAAAGAAGACATGAGCACAAGACTAACTTGCTTAAGGTGTCAGGGATGTGACAACTATGGATAGTATCGGGGGGTACTAGCCATGGAAAAGTGAGAATACAGTAATCTAACACCAATATAAATAGAAATCAAGATTGCTACAGTACCTAAAGAGGTGGTAGTTTGTTTTCTTGTGCTAATGATATCACGAGTTTCTGTTTAAGGTTTTGTGTTGTGAAGTTTTCAAGTTTTGGGTGATGTTCTCATGGAGAAAGGGATAAAGAGTGGAAAGAGCTCAAGCTTGGGGATGCCCAAGGCATACCAAGCAGAATTGAAGGACACCAAAAAGCCTAAGCTTGGGGATGCCCCGGGAAGGCATCCCCTCTTTCGTCTTCAATCCATCGGTAACATTACTTGGAGCTATATTTTTATTCACCACATGAAATGTGTTTTTCAGGGAGCGTCTTGTATCGTAGGAGTCTTTTCTTTTTGTTGTGTCACAATCATACTTGCTGCACACCTTTTGAGAGAGACATGCACTCATCGTGAATTTGCTAGAATGCTCATTGTGCTTCACTTATATCTTTTGAGCCTAGATAACTTTGCTCTATGTGCTTCACTTAGATCTTTTAGAGCACGGCGGTGCATGACTTGGTAGTTGGTTTGTGCTATGAAAGTAGTCCCAAAGGTGATAGGTACCCAAAGAAGATACAAAAACCTCCATCTTCATGTGCATTGAGTAGAAAGAGAAGTTTGATTCCTCTCAATTAGTTTTGAGACGTGGATTTGGTAATATTAAGAGTTATGTTAGTAGGGTGTTGTGAATCTAGATATACTTGTGTTGAAGTTAGTGATTCCCGTAACATGCACGTATGGTGAACCGCTGTGTTAGGAAGTCGGAGCATAATTGATCTATTGATTGTCATCCTTTGTGTTGAGGTCGGGATCACACGATGGTTTACACCTACCAACCCTTCCCCTAGGAGTATGCGTTTAGCACTTTGTTTCGATTACTAATAAAAACTTTCACAATAAGTATGTGAGTTCTTCATGACTAATGTGAGTCCATGGTATAGATGCACTTTCACCTTCCACCATAGCTAGCCTCTCTAGTGCCGCGCAACTTTTGCCGGTGCACAAACCCACCATATGCCTTCCTCAAAACAACCACCATACCTACCTACTATGGCATTTTCATAGCCATTCCGAGATATATTGCCATGCAACTCCCACCGTTCCGTCTCATGACTTGTGCCGTCACTCTTATATTGCCATTGCATGATCGTAAGAAAGCTAGCGAGATGTTTCAACGTCATACGCCAAGCTAGATCGTTGCACATCCCGGTACACTGCCGGAGGCATTTCCTATAGGGTCATCATCGTTCTAAGCTTTGAGCTGTGAGTAAATAAAAGTGTGATGATCATCATTATTAGAGCATTGTCCCATGTGAGGAAATAAAAAAAAGGGGCCAAAGTTGCCCACATAAAAAAGAGGCCAAAGAGCCCAAATGAAAAAAGATAAAAAGAGAGAAGGGACAATGCTACTATCTTTTTCCACACTTGTGCTTCATAATAGCACCATGTTCTTCATGATTGAGAGCCTCTTGTTTTGTCACCACCATATACTAGTGGGAATCTTTATTATATAAATTTGCTTGTATATTCCAAGGATGGGCTTCCTCAAATTGCCCTAGGTCTTCGTGAGCAAGCAAGTTGGATGCACACCCACTAGTTCTCCTTTTGAGCTTTCACATACTTATAGCTCTCATGCATCCTTTGTATGGCAATCCCTACTCATTCACATTGATATCTATTAATTGGCATCTCCATAACCCTTTGATACGCCGAGTCAATGTGACCATCTCCTCCTTTTTTGTCTCACAACCACCACCACACTCTATTCCACCTATAGTGTTATATCCATGGCTCACGCTCATGTATTGCGTGATAGTTGAAAAAGGTTTGAGAAAGTAAGAGTGCGAAAACAATTACTTTGCCTATACCGGGGTTGTGCATGATTTAAATTAGTTGTGTGGGGATGATGGAGCATAGCCAGACTATTTGATTTTGTAGGGATAACATTCTTTGGCCTTGTTATTTTGAAAGTTCATGATTACCTTGCTGTTGGGGAACGTCGCATGGGAAACAAAAAATTTCCTACGCGCACGAAGACCTATCATGGTGATGTCCATCTACGAGAGGGGATGAGTGATCTACGTACCCTTGTAGATCGTACAGCAGAAGCGTTAGTGAACGCGGTTGATGTAGTGGAACGTCCTCACGTCCCTCGATCCGCCCCACGAACAATCCCGCGATCAGTCCCACGATCTAGTACCGAACGGACGGCACCTCCGCGTTCAGCACACGTACATCTCGACGATGATCTCGGCCTTCTTGATCCAGCAAGAGAGACAGAGAGGTAGAAGAGTTCTCCGGCAGCGTGACGGCGCTCCGGAGGTTGGTGATGACCTTGTCTCAGCAGGGCTCCGCCCGAGCTCCGCAGAAATGCGATCTAGAGGAAAAACCGTGGAGGTATGTGGTCGGGCTGCCGTGGAAAAGTCGTCTCAAATCAGCCCCAATACCTCCGTATATATAGGTGGGAGGGAGGGGACCTTGCCTTAGGGCTCAAGGAGCCCCAAGGGGGTCGGCCGAGTCCAAGGGGGGAAGGCTCCCCGCCAAACCGAGTTGGACTTGGTTTGGTGGGTGGGAGTCCTTCCCTTCCTTCCCACCTCCCTTTTTTTTTCTTTCTCTTTGATTTTTCTTTGTATGGCGCATAGGGCCCTTTTGGGCTGTCCCACCAGCCCACTAAGGGCTGGTACGCCACCCTTATGGCCTATGGGCTTCCCCGGGGTGGGTTGCCCCCCGGTGAACTCCCGGAACCCATTCGTCATTCCCGGTACATTCCTGGTAACTCCGAAAACCTTCCGGTAATCAAATGAGGTCATCCTATATATCAATCTTCGTTTCCGGACCATTCCGGAAACCCTCGTGACGTCCGTGATCTCATCCCGGACTCCGAACAACATTCGGTAACCAACCATATAACTCAAATACGCATAAAACAACGTCGAACCTTAAGTGTGCAGACCCTGCGGGTTCGAGAACTATGTAGACATGACCCGAGAGACTCCTCGGTCAATATCAAATAGCGGGACCTAGATGCCCATATTGGATCCTACATATTCTACGAAGATCTTATCGTTTGAACCTCAGTGCCAAGGATTCATATAATCTCGTATGTCATTCCCTTTGTCCTTCGGTATGTTACTTGCCCGAGATTCGATCGTCAGTATCCGCATACCTATTTCAATCTCGTTTACCGGCAAGTCTCTTTACTTGTTCCGTAATACAAGATCCCGCAACTTACACTAAGTTACATTGCTTGCAAGGCTTGTGTGTGATGTTGTATTACCGAGTGGGCCCCGAGATACCTCTTCGTCACACGGAATGACAAATCCCAGTCTTGATCCATACTAACTCAACTAACACCTTCGGAGATACCTGTAGAGCATCTTGATAGTCACCCAGTTACGTTGCGACGTTTGATACACACAAGGCATTCCTCCGGTGTCAGTGAGTTATATGATCTCATGGTCATAGGAATAAATACTTGACACGCAGAAAACAGTAGCAACAAAATGACACGATCAACATGCTACGTCTATTAGTTTGGGTCTAGTCCATCACGTGATTCTCCTAATGACGTGATCCAGTTATCAAGCAACAACACTTTGTTCATAATCAGAAGACACTGACTATCTTTGATCAACTGGCTAGCCAACTAGAGGCTTGCTAGGGACGGTGTTTTGTCTATGTATCCACACATGTAAATGAGTCTTCATTCAATACAATTATAGCATGGATAATAAATGATTATCTTGATACAAGAATTATAATAATAACTATATTTATTATTGCCTCTAGGGCATAATTCCAACACTTGCTAGTTTGCTTGAAGTATTATTGTTTTCATGTCAATAGCGAACTATTGTTTTGAATCTTACGGATCTGAACATTCATGTCACATGAAAGAAGTTACAAAGGACAACTATGCTAGGTAGCATTCCACATCAAAAATTCAGTCTTTATCACTTCCCTACTCGAGGACGAGCAGGAGTTAAGCTTGGGGATGCTTGATACGTCTCCAACGTATCTATACTTTTTGATGGTTTCACGCTATTATCTTGTCAAACTTTGGATGTTTATTATGCCTTTTATATATTTTTTGGGACTAACTTATTAACTCAATGCCAAGTGCCAGTTCCTGTTGTTTCCGTGTTTTTGACCCTTTTCAGAGGAGGATTTTAAACGGAGTCCAAATGGAATAAAACTTCCGAAAAGATTTTTCCGGAACAGAAGATACGCAGAAAGCTTGGGAACCAAGGCAGGGAGTCCCGGGGGAGGCCACAAGCCCCCATGGTGCGGCCAGGGGGGCCCGGGCCTCCCAGGCTTGTGGGCTCCCTGGGCCTCCCATGCCCTAGCTCCTTCGCCTATAAATTCCCTAAAATCCCTAAAAAAATAGGGGGATCCACGAAAATACTTTTCCGCCGCCGCAAGCTTCTTTCTCCGCAAGATCCCATCTAGGGCACGTTCTGGTGCCCTGCCGGAGGGAGATTCGGATACGGAGGGCTTCTCATCAACACCATGACCTCTCCGATGATGCGTGAGTAGTTCACCATAGACCTACGGGTCCATAGCTAGTAGCTAGATGGCTTCTTCTCTCTCTTGGATCTTCAATACAAAGTTCTCCATGATCTTCATGGAGATCTATCCGATGTAATCTTCTTTTGTGGTGTGTTTGTCGAGATCCGATGAATTGTGGATTTACCATTAGATTATCTATGAATCTTATTTGAGTTTCTTCTGATCTCTCTTATGCATGATTTCATATCCTTGTAATTCTCTTCGAGTTGTGGGTTTTCTTTGGCCAACTTGATCTATGATTCTTGCAATGGGAGAAGTGCTTGGTTTTGGGTTCATACCGTGCGGTGACCTTATCCAGTGACAGAAGGGGTAGCGAGGCACGCATCATGTTGTTGCCATCAAGGGTAAAAAGATGGGGTTTTCATCATTGGTTTGAGTTTATCCCTCTACATGATGTCATCTTGTTTAAAGCGGTACTCTGTTCATCATGAACTCAATACACTAGATGCATGCTGGATAGCGGTCGATTTGTGGAGTAATAGTAGTAGATGCAGAAAGTATCGGTCTACTTGTCTCGGACGTGATGCCTATATGTATGATCATTGCCTTAGATATCGTCATGACTTTGCGCGGTTCTATCAATTGCTCGATAGTAATTTATTCACCCACCGTAATATTTGCTATTTTGAGAGAAGCCTCTAGTGAACAATATGGCCCCCGGGTCTACTTCACACCATATTTTCAGCCTTACTCTTTTACTTCATTGCAGTTTCCGCCTTCAAATCTCACTTTGCAATCAATCTTGAAGGGATTGACAACCCCTTTATAGCGTTGGGTGCAAGCTCTTTTGTGTTTGCGCAGGTACTCTGAACTTGACGAGATTCTCCTACTAGATTGATACCTTGGTTCTCAAACTGAGGGAAACACTTAGTGCTCCTGTGCTGCATCACCCTTTCCTCTTCAAGGGAAAACCAACGCAAGCCAAGTTTCCGTCAACGTGCCAATTTCTGGCGCTGTTGTTTGAGAAGTAGCATGTTCCCAAGTGGCTTCATCTTCAGAATGATTTGACCACTGCACTTTAAGGAACTTGGTGACTTTGTCACGACTCTGACGTTCAGCTTGGTCGAGAATGCGGACCAGAGCTCTTTATAAGAGAGGTCTTGTTGCAGCTCAAGCATACCATGGTCCACTGCTCGGATAGGATCCTTGAAGCAGCGGCGGAGCTGAGACACATGGAAGACATCGTGAACCTAAGAAAGGTTCACCGGTAGTTCCAATTGATAAGTCACTTGTCCACGCCTTTCGAGAACATTGAAAGTACGAATGTAGCGAGGAGCCAACTTGCCCTTGATCCCAAAATGATGTGCACCTCTCATTGGCGTGACGCGAAGATAAGCCTTTTCGCTAGGTTGATAGACCATATCTTCATGATGACGGTCATACTGACTCTTCTGATGAGACTGGGCAGCCTTCAGATTTTCATGAATAACGCGGACTTGATCTCCAACATGTTGGATAACATCTGGACCAAAGAGTGATCGGTACATTGAACGGTGGCTGAGAATTTCATACGAAGCCAAGTGTAAGGGATACCTTGAGTCAAAGATGTACAGGAGAGTCAGGTTTCAATCCTGTGCAACTTTGGGTTATGGGTCCACCATGTGGGCCGAGAGTAGGCAGAGGGGTGACATATTATACCGTCTTGGTAGCAAGACATGTCAGAGGATAGCCTGTCAGTTATGTTGGCAACAACGTCGGTACCAAGGGCGGGGGAGAAATAGAACCATTTTCCTGCTTGTTGAAACGAGGCGGACCAATAGGCAAAGTTCTCGTCCACCGGCGGCTACCGGAATGTTATCCACAATAGTAACATGGTCTTACTGATAGAGTTGCATACCGAGAATTTTACCTAAGCAGGGAATTAACACTGTTTAGATAAGTTATGCCACAAGAAAAGTCAAACAGACCAATGGGAAGGAAAATGTGTTCACACACACAAGTATTAAAGTATACCATCCCCGAGGAAACATAGAATATGGTATACATGATAGGTCATCAAGTACATAACCATTTAGACAAAGACGTAAGAAGAATCATGATGTTTACTCATAACATATAGTTTGGACAATTGACCAGGAACAATTTAGCATTGCGCTTCCAATGTCCCTGTTGAAATTTGAAGTACCACATCCGTGCTTCGAGGTAGCATCGACATGGCCATCAAATAAAGGTCGGACCTATGGGTATACGAAGAGGATCCATGAGGAACAACTTAAATAAGTCATATAGTTTCCGCATGAAAGGATGGCAAATCTTACATAAGGAAGAATTTATAACAATAGGTCCTTCGGCCCGGTGTGCTAGACAAGACATCACCGTACCGGGTTACATAAGACCAAACTTATAATTAATGAAAAATGTCCCAACCATCATATCTGCCCGAGATTCATATCTGATAGGTGTAGGGACACCTCAGGCTCAAGATACCCGAGAAGAAAAGATGATAATGCAAGATTCTCAGGGTATGAACTTCACAAGCAATCCTTGAATCAAGAGTTCGATTTAATACAAATGAACACAATGTCAAGACATTCGTGCCCACATATAATTCTTACGACGAAATGCAAGTGAGTTTTGATTTGAGAACCACCATCGAGGATATCAAGGCCCTTGCGTAAGCCTCGATTAGCTCTTATAAATAAACCTCTTTTCCTTGGTCAAATCAGTCAATGGTTTGACGTGCTAAGAGAAGTTATATGAAGTGAAGATAACAGATCTTCAAAACATATAGCACTTCGCACATGCAGGAATGCCTTGGTATGATTCTTGAGGAAGCAAAACAAAACTTTCATATATTCACAGCGATAGGATTGCACATGAACCTTGGAAAAACACTTCTTATATCAAGCATATCCTCCATGAGCTAGGCACAACGATAGTGCTTTCAAAAGCTTCATCACGAACCATGGAGAACTTGAGGCCGATGGGCTCAGCAACAATCCCTCGATATTTTGACAGGGATGAATTTCCAAATTATAATATCAAGGAGATAACATTTATCAAATCAAATGGTATAATGTCGTATGCTCGAGTGGAACAACAACAATTAAACATTGGTCGTAGGGTGCACTCGGAAATACGGACGGAGTAGCACAACCAATGTCAAAAATGTTGAGTCAACACCCAACTCACTAAGAATGAAACAATTAGTTGTTAACCTCAAGGCAATAGGGTTGCCAGAAGTATTTAAATCACACATTAGAGTTCACTTGTTGGTATTCTGGTTTGAAACAACACGAGGACCAAGAATGAACGGTGATGGCGAGAAGTATTACTATATCAAGAATTTTTAAAACGTGTGCAATTCTCACGACATCCTTGACATAAAAGATAGTAATACTCCAAGGTAGAACATAACATAAGCTGGATAGCAAGGAACTTAAGGGACAACACAAAACATGAACAAGTTTGTGTTGGAGGGAAGGCAACAAGGTTTGTCGCTGATAGCACAAATCATCGAGGGGCAAGGATGGTATTTCTCATCATGCATTCGATTGATACCCTGCAAGAGTTCAGGATGCTGATGATGATCACGACACATTTGTCGAGAAGATTCACGAAGATGTAATCGATCAGCGACGACATCAAGCAAGGGAATGTTGAAGCAAGAGGTTGTCAGAATCACAGATAAGACTGCTAGCTTAGAATTGAGATCGCCTTTCAAGACAACCAACATGATGTGGTAAGCTCGATGAAAGCTTAACACACAGTTGGAATTGCGTTCGAGGGATGAAGGGTATAGATAGCATGGTCAAGCTTTAGCATGATGATGATGATGTAGCTTAATAGCTTGGAATGACATGATCGAGTACAAACTCGTAAACAAGGAAGTTTACTAAAGGTTGTTGAATCGCAATGCGTACTCGATTTAGTTATCGACGTACTTGCACGCCCAATGGCTCAAAACACGAGGAAAACTAGAATCAGTGAAAGGTCATGGTTGTTGAGGAGCTCACAAGAAGTTATATAGCTCCGTGATATCCTCGAGCTACAAGGGATATTAATTGGACGTAGATCAACATTAAGACTTGGACCGATGTATTGATCTGAAGAAGACAAGTACTTTAACCCGTCTGAGAATGAAATCAATGTAGGACAACATGGTCGGAACCACGATTGCAAAGGACAAGATCACAGGTACCAGATTTAAACACATAATGAATGATTATCGATACGAGAAGTTTGATAGGATCAACGTCGTTTCCATGGGCATGAACACAAAGTTCAAGGTCGACTCCCACTTCATCAATGCATCACCTGCCATTTACTCCTCACCTTTGATCAGGTTGTAGCTTGGAAAGATTATCTAGCAAAACACCAGAAGAGTAAGACTCATGAAAACTTTTTGAGTCATATTGACTTAGGAAGGCATCGGTTCAACCCGACGGGGCATCTTAGGAACATATACCATACACTCCAAGAGTAATTAGCACATGCTTGAAGGGCATGGCTGACAAAAGCGTAGGGTACACTTTATCAGAGGGAGAAGACACAATTTACCAATGACATTATGTATCAGTGGAACACTATCACAAGAACTTTTTGAATGTAAAGGGATGCCATCGGTTAATAACCCAGCAATGGTTCTGGCAATCCAGAAAGGACCTGTGTGAGTATCGGTACTCAATCAGAGGGGGTAAAATGCAAGGCATCGGATTATAGAACATCTGAAAAATATCGATACTTAATTACCAAAGGAATTACGATTTCGAGGTTGGTGTATCATAATCAGATGCTCCGATCAAATACAAGTAAGTTGAAAGGGCTTAGATGGACAATCAATCAAAGTTGATTTGTTGAGATCCAACTCTGTCTGGAAGGACGTTTGAGCGAAAAAGATAATTTATGAGCATTAATAGATGATTGTGCGCATTCACACAATGGTAGAATCAATAAGATCACATGAAAATCACAAAGGATTTTAGTGAATGCTGGTAGACATATGGATTTAACCATAACACAAGCAGGTGAGAAAAGTTAAAAGCAATAGGCTACTGGGGATTCTGAAAGATCGAATAGTAGTTTGAAGAATTTTCAAAACCCATGACAATTGATGACAGACGGATCCCCGATAAGATAATTCATTGCATCTCGTAAAACAAGAGCAATTGGAAAAGAAGGTATGAACGACATTTGTATGTAGTCATCCATAGTGGTTGATGGAGGAAGGGAAATCGCAAGAGCGATGGGCACAAGTTCTCGAGAGAAACATCGGAGAGTTTCCTCGGAGTCTTCTGAGGAATCAAGCCATCGTTTGGAATACAGGGCTCTCCGGGAGGAAGTATTTACGAGAACCTAATGTTAGAGTTAGCAAAATCTTTATCCCGAAAGAGAAGAGAGAGTAGAGCCCAGAGTATAGGAAAGGAGTAAAAGATACTAATACCACCCAATTGAGATGTGGGCCCGTAAGCTTTTTTCAAACACTAGACTCAACTTCGCCCAAGGAGTTGGAAAGGGGGCTACCTACAGACAGTCGGCTCTGATACCAACTTGTGACGCCCTCCGTTTAATCGTATGCTAAACATACACGCAAATGTGTACGATCAAACTCAAGGACTCACGGGAAGATATCACAACACAACTCTAGACACAAATAAAACAATATCAGCTTCATATTACAAGCCAGGGCCCTCGAGGGCTAGAATAGGGAAGCTCGATAAACACACGAGTCAGCGGAAGTAACAAAATCTGAGTACAGACATAAAACATGGGGTACCTTAGAGAAGGCTAGCACAAAAGATACAATGATCGAACGAGGTGAGGCCTCCTGCCTAGGAACCTCCTAACTACTCCTGGTCTTCAGCGGCCTCCACGTAGTAGTAGGCACCATCGGGGTAGCAGTCGTCGTTGGTGGGAACCTCCCTCTCCTGGGCTCCATCATCTGGTCGCAGCAACGGATCAAGGGGACAAAGGGGAGCAAAGCAACGATGAGTACTCATCCAAAGTACTCGCAAGTCTTACATCAGAAGTATTCTAAGTATGCATCAGTATAAAAGAAGGGGGGTGGTTATATGTGGACTGACTGCAACAAGGCGAGAATAGAGAGAGAAGGCCTAGTCCTATCGATGACTAGCATCTTTAGGGTCTTGCAGCAATAGACGAGAGTAGTACAGGTGTATTATGACCCACAAGTATAGGGGATCAATCGTAGTCCTTTCGATAAGTAAGAGTCTCGAACCCAACGAGGAGCAGAAGGCTCTCATAAGCGGATTTCAGCAAGGTAATAACTGCAAGTTTCATCATGTTCATATGATTCGCGTTCGTTACTTTGATAGTTTGATATGTGGGTGGACCGGCGCTTGGGTACTGCCCTTACTTGGACAAGCATCCCACTTATGATTAACCTCTCTCGCAATCATCCGCAACTACAAAAGAAGAATTAAGACAAAGTCTAACCATAGCATTAAACTAGTGGATCCAAATCAGCCCCTCACGAAGCAACGCATAGACTGGGGTTTAAGCTTCTGTCACTCCAGCAACCCATCATCTACTTACTACTTCCCAATGCCTTCCTCTAGGCCCAAATATGGTGAAGTGTTATGTAGTCGACGTTCACATAATACCACTAGAGGAAAAACAACATACAACATATCAAAATACCGAATGAATATCAAATTCACATGACTATTATTAACATGACTTATCCCATGTCCTTAGGAACAAAAGTAAATACTCACAAAACATAATCATAATCATGATCAGAGGTGTAATGAATAGCATCAAGGATCTTAACATAAACTCTTCCACCAAGTAATCCAACTAGCATCAACTACAAAGAGTAATCAACACTACTAGCAACCTTACAAGTACCAATCGGAGTAGTGAGACGGAGATTGATTACAAGAGATGAACTAGGGATTGGAGAGGAGATGGTGCTGATGAAGATGCCTCCCCTCCGACGAGAGGAGTGTTGGTGATGACGATGGCGACGATTTCCCCCTCCGGGAGGGAAGTTTCCCCGACAGGATCGTCCTGCCGGAGCTCTAGATTGGATCTGCTCAAGTTCCGCCTCGTGGCGGCGATGAAACCATGAAAAAGCTCCCGAATGATTTTTTTCCAGACCAAAACCCTTCATATAGCAAAAGGGGGGAGCTATTGGGCTGCCAGGCAGCCCACAAGCTTGCCCTGCGCCACCAGGGGGGTGGTGGCGGAGTGGGGGCTTGTGGAGCCCTGGTGGCCCCCCTCCGGTAGTTCTTTCGCCCAGTATTTTTTATATATTCCAGAAAAAATGACCGTAACTTTTCAGGGCATTTGGAGATGTGCAGAATAGTGGACTAGGATTTGCTCCTCTTCCAGTCCAGAATTCCAGCTGCCTGAATTCTCCCTCTTCAAATAAACCTTGCAAAATAAGAGAGAAAAGGCAGAAATATGGTACCACAAGTAATATAACAGCCCATAAAGCAATAACTATCAACATGAAAGCATGATGCAAAATGGACGTATCAACTCCCCCAAGCTTAGACCTCGCTTGTCCTCAAGCGAAAACCAAGTTCCATAAAATGTCCACATGTTGAGGGACGAAGGTGTCGATAAAACATAATACGGACATGAGGGCATCATGATCACACATAGAACAACAATACATCATAAAAGTTCTTATGGGAAAGTAACAATTCCTTCACAAAGCAAAGCATGAAGCAAAAACCTTACCGAGAAGTAACCAACAATAGTCCATAGTCATTGAAGCAATTGCAATTTATCACAACATCAGAAAGAGTCAAATAAGAGCTTGTAAGGCAAACCCACATACTCAATCATCTCTTTTGTTTTCAACAATTGTTACAACTCACGTGGTACTCATGGTGTCAAAGTTTCAGCTAGACACAGAGGAAGATAGGGGCTTATAGTTTTGCCTCCCAACGGTTTACCTCAAGGATAAAGTCAACAACAATAAAGCATGAGTACTCAACTCCAAGTTGATATATGAATATAGATCTTTCCCAAACATGTGACGGTAGCCAAGACAAAGGCAAAAAGGGAATTGGTGATGATCACCATGACTCTTACAAGGGTAAAAAGTAAAGGTACAAGATAGGCCCTTCGTAGAGGGAAGCAGATGTTGTCATGCGCTTTTGAGGTTTGGATGTGTGTCCTCTTAGTGCGGAGGAACGTCACTTTATATTGCCTTCTGTGATAAAGAACTTTATTATGCAGTCTGTCGCTTTTATGTATTCCTTATCACAGGTTCGTACAAAGCTTATTTTCCACACACTAATAGATCATACATATTAGAGAGCAATTTTTATTGCTTGCACCGATGACAACTTAGTTGAAGGATCTTATTCAATCCATAGGTAGGTATGGTGGACTCTCATGGCAAAACTGGGTTGGAGGTTTATGGATGCACAAGTAGTATCTCTACTTGGTGCGGGAGTGTTGGCTAATATGGGGTGGAAGCAATCGTCACATGCTAAGGGATCTCTAATCATATAACATTGTTTGGAACCAAGCAAACACAATTCATTATGTTGTCTTCCTTGTCCAACATCTACTCCTAGGCATGTAATAGTTTGGTGAGTGTTCACAATTGCAAAAAGTGTCTAAGATGATATATTTATATGTGAACCTCTCTTTCCTTATTACTTCTTATTAATTGCAACAATGACTGAGGTCTATGTTGATTTATTCTCAACAAGTTTCAATCATCATATGTGTCATAAGTGAAGTTATCACTTTCCATAAGATCGTCTCATGATCTTTCATTCTATCGTTCTTTTTCATACTTTTGATCATGGCACAAAGAAAAGACCTTGACTAAGACACTCTTTATTATATGGCTCGTAAGCTCGAATACATCAGGGGAGAGACAAAAGCAAAAGACTCAAACTGAAAACTAAACACTTATTCCTCTAAAAGAAGAAATAAAAACTGAAAAGGAAAGAACTAAAACAAAGGTAAAAGCAAAAGATATAAAGGTGATACGATACCGGGGCAACTCCCCCAAGCTTGGCAGAAGCCAAGGGGATTGCCCATACCAATGCTTAGTTGTCTTCCTTTGGTGGTGATGGTGTTGTTGTCGGATTAGTCTGATCCTCCGTCTTCTAAGGCATAAGTGCTCCACCATGGTAGGATGAACGAGTCGCCGGAATCCTCAAATCTGCAGCCAACCTTATTGATTTAAATCTGTACTCATACTCACAATTTTGGTTCTGCAAGTCATAGATCTGGCCCTGAAGTTGATCAACCCTATCATAGAGCCTGGAGAGGTGTTCCCCAATATCAATGGCATCCATCTTGTGATTGCTAGTGAACTCTGTGATCATCGTGTGGTTGGCGTTGAGTCCACGCTCCACCATCCCTTGGCACTTGAAGACTTGTTGCTCCATTGCTTCGAGCCTCGTCTCCACGCTTCCGGTCTTCTTAGGCCCCTCAACATCACGGATGTGCAACATCCCCTCGCTCATCTTGATAGATTGAGGGTGTTTCAGCACTTTCGTGAGGTAGGGATTGATGACCTTCTCGAAGATCTTGTCCTTAGGAACGTTTGGGGAAGTCATGATGATCTAGATCTACGGTAGTAACAAGCTCGAAATGAAAACAGAGGAAAACTATGCGATACAGAGATCAAAACCTTCGGGCGACTATATATTGATTTTTTCTAGGCCAGAAGGAGTCCTCCGCAAGAAAACGGAGTCCGGGAGGCACACGAGGTGCCCACAAGCTTGCCCTCCGACACCAGGGGGTAGGGGGCGGTGGCACGGCTTGTGGCTGCCTCGTTCGCTCTCCGGACTGCTTTTTATTTTTTCTAATTTTCCAAAAATTCCAAAACGGAAGAATTTCCTATTGGAAAAGTATCGGACTCCAATTTCTTGCTGAAACAGATACATCTTCGTTTTCAAGGTCTAAAACAGGTTGATAAACATCCCTTATGTACTCTGACGTCAGCTGTGCTTCCCTGACAATGGCGCC
Organism: Hordeum vulgare subsp. vulgare; assembly: GCF_904849725.1. Taxonomy (NCBI): domain Eukaryota; kingdom Viridiplantae; phylum Streptophyta; class Magnoliopsida; order Poales; family Poaceae; genus Hordeum; species Hordeum vulgare. The sequence goes on from NC_058519.1 coordinate 563,999,956, forward strand.
AGAAAAGTGCTGATCCTGCAATCTCTAGTGTTAGCTAGACGAATCCTTATGACAACGAACCTTCTCCTGCAACGGCACCAGAAGAATGCTGATAGCACTCCTTGGCAATGAAACTGGAAGAATGTCATTGATGGCCCACCAACGCGTGGGTTCGCAGCAGTTTTCGAGGGTAGAGTATTCGACCCAATTTATTGATAAGCCAGTCGGGAGGTGAGAGTATACTCTCGAGTATTAGCAGCTGAATTTGTCGGATTCAACCACACTGAAAGATTAGTATCTACAAGCACAGTAGTAACAACAAAGTAGTATGATAACAACGGTGTCAGAAATGATCTGTTGACGACAGTCTGTTCCTAACAATTGTATCAATGGCGCCTCCGCTGCCGCGTTGACAGAAGTTGTTAGTTCCCGTCAACGGTCAGCGAACCAACAGTGTAGCAGGTAGCAGCAGTCTAACGAGAAATAGCAGTGGCAAGGAACAGCAGTAGTGACAGCAGTACCAAGTAGCAACAGTAGCAAGCGACAGTAATAGCAGCAGTAGTAGCAGCAGCAGAGCAAAACAAGTAACATCAGTAGAAATAGTAGTGGCAGCAGCAGAGCAAGACAAGTAACAACAGTAGCAACAGTAGTAGCAGCAGCAGAGCAAGACAAGTAACAGCAGTAGCAACAGTAGTAGCGGCAGCAGAGCAAGACAAGTAACAGCAGTAGCAACAGTAGTAGCAGCAGCAGAGCAAGACAAGTAACAACAGTAGTAGGACAAACTCGTAGGCAATGGGTCGGTGATTTGTTTGGATGATATTCATCATGCAACAACCATAACATGGAGAGATATGTGGCTAGCTCTCGTTCGTCAATGTGATGTAGGCATGCATTCCGTGTGTCGTCATACGTGCTTAGGGAAAAGAACTTGCATGACATCTATTGTCCATCCCTCCCGTGGCAGCGGGGTCCAAAATGAAACTACAGGATATTAAGGTTCTCCTTTTAATAAAGAACCGGACCAACGCATTAGCACTTGGTGAACACATGAACTCCTCAAACTATGGTCATCACCGGGAGTGGTTCCGGTTATTGTCACTCCGGGGTTGCCGGATCATAACACATAGTAGGTAACTACAACTTGCAAGATCGGATCTAAAACACACATATATTGGTGACAACATAATAATTTCAGATCTGAAATCATGGCACTCGGGCCCTAGTGACAAGCATTAAGCATGGCAAAGTAGTAGCAACATCAATCTCAGAACATAGTGGATACTAGGGATCAATCCCCATCAAAACTAACTCGATTACATGATAGATCTCATCCTACTCATCACCGCCCAGCGAGCCTACGAATTGATTACTCACGAACGACGAAGAGCTTCATGGAATTCGAGAGGGAAGAAGGTTGATGATGACGATGGTGATGATTTCCCCTCTCCGGAGCCCAAGACGGACTCCAGATCTGCCCTCCAGATGAAGAACAGGTGGTGGCGGCGCCTCTGTATCGAAAACACGACGAGAACTTCTCATTTTATTTTTTCTGGGACGAAAGGCAACTTATAGAGCTGGAGTTGGGGGCGGCAGGTGCCTGTGGGCCCCACAAGCCTGCCCACCGCCACTAGGGGGTGGTGGCGGAGCAGGGGCTTGTGGCCCACATGCCCACCCCCTGAGGTGGAACTTGGCGCAGATATTTTTGATATTTTCCAAAACTGCTCCCCGTAGACTTTCAGGACGTTTGGAGAACTTTGATTCCTGCACAAAAATAACACAAAGGCAATTCTGCTGAAAATAGCGTCAATCCAGGTTAGTTCCATTCAAATCATGCAAATTAGAGTCCAAAACAAGGGCAAAAGAGTTTGGAAAAGTAGATACGATGGAGACGTATCAACTCCCCCAAGCTTAAAACCTTGCTTGTCCTCAAGCAACTCAGTTGACAAAATGAGAGAGAAAGAAAAACTTTGACAAACTCTGTTTGATCTTGTTGCAACTATGTCTAACTCATAACCAGAATTTCAGCAAGTTCATAAGTTAACCACATAAGCAAATGACACAAAGGTCTCACGGTAAACTAATATCAATGGATAATCAGCTAACGAGCAAATAATAATGAGTTTCAAATACCAACACTTCAATAAAAACAAGCATGAAGCAGTATGAATAGATGGTATCTCGCTAGCTCTTTCTGAGACCGCAAAACATAAATGTAGAGCACTTTCAAAGATCAAGGGCTGACTAAACATTGTAATTCATAGCAACGAAGATCCAGTCATAGTCATCCTCAATATCAATCAAAAGCAAAGCATAAAAATGACAGAAGTGCTCTCTAATTGGTGCTTATATAAGAGGAGAATGACTCGACAGGAAAATAAATAGACAGGCCCTTCGCAGAGGGAAGCATTGATTTGCAGAGGTGTGAGAGCTCAAGCTTTGAAAACAGAGATAATAATTTTGGGTGGCATGCTTTCATTGTCAACGCAATGACCAAGAGTTCTCAATATCTTCCATGCTACTCATGCTATAGGTGGTTCCCAAACAGAAAAGTAAAGTTTTAACTCCCCCACCACCTATCAATCACACTCCACAGCTAGCCGAATCCTCGGGTACCGTCCATACTAACATCAATCCGGGGGGAGTCTTGTTTTACAGTTATGTTTTTGATTTAAGCGTGGAACTGGGCATCCCAAATACCGGCCCCTTTCTCGTGAATGACTGTGAATAAACACATGTCAAGGATAACACTCCTAGCATGGAAGATACCAATAGCCCTCTGTCACCACATGAGCGGTTCGGGCAAGCAAAACAGATTATTTCTTGAAGGTTTAGAGAATGGCACATGCAAATTTACTTGGAACGGCAGGTAGATACCACAAATAGGTAGGTATGGTGGACTCTCATGGAAAAACTTTTGGGTTTATGGAAGTGGATGCACAAGTAGCATTCCGTCTTAGTACAAGTGAAGGCTAGCAAAAGACTGGGAAGTGACCAACTAGAGAGCGACAACAGTCATCAAGATGCAATGAGTTTGACTAACATTGAATGCAAGCATGAACATGATATAAATCACCATGAACACGAACATCATAGAGGCTATGTTGATTTTGTTTCAACTACATGCATGAACATGCGCCAAGTCAAGCCACTTAAAACATTCAAAGGAGAATACCATCCTATCATACTACATCATAGTCATCTCAAAATCTATGTTGGCAATCAAGACAAACCATTATAAGCTCTCAGCTAAATAAGCATGGCATCAGAAACTATGATCTCTAAGTTGTCATTGCAAACATGGTTCTCTCACAACAATGCTAAATCTGGGTCGACAAGCTAGTCATAGTTACAAAAACAAAACAGATAGAGTTCATACCAGCTTTTTAGTCTCAGTCACTTCATCATATATCATCATTGTTGTCTTTCATTTGCATGATCGAACGATGAAAACGATAATAAGCGCATTGGACTAAGCTGAATCTGCAGGCAAACACAAAGGAGAAGACAAAATAATATGGATCTTTGAAAGCTAAACATGTAAGCATGTAAGAACCACTAAGCATTGTAACCAATATCTTCTACCTTGACACAAAGAAAAAGAAAACTATTTACATGGGAAAGCTCCCAACAAGCAAAAGAAGAAAGAAAAATCTTTTTGGGTTTTCTCAAAAGGACACAAAACAAGAAAACAAGAAAACGAAAAGACACTAGCATGGATAGTACAGTGGCAAAGTGTAAACACCGGCTAACAAAGTGAAAGCATAAGCATGAATGTAAAGTCGGTGAGAACACGTACTCCCCCAAGCTTAGGCTTTTGGCCTAGCTTGGTCTACTCCCATGGATGATCGTGGCGAAACCCAAAGTCATAATGGGCGTTATACGGGAGTGCTGCAGCCACTGCCTGAATAGCTGCCTCACAAAGTCGAGCAGCCATCACCTCCCTCTCATACTCCTCTGCCTCTCCTATGGTTATGTAGTATCTTCGTTTAACCTGAAAGTCAAAGAAAGCAGGAGCAGGAAGGGTAATATGGAAAACACACTGCCGGTTAAATATCAAGCGGTATAGAAGAGATCCATGATCTCTCTCAAGGAACTGGTAGCGTGTTAGAGCGACACAATCAAGGTAGGCTGTACGGAGAGGAGGGTCTTCTGGACGGATGGATACCTCAGGAAAATTTACTAAGCGTGTAGCATAAACTCCACCAAAGAAATCCCCCTCACTGACATTTTTATTCAGCCTCCTTGCTATTATAGCTCCCATATTGAAGCTCTTGTCACCTGTTACTGCGCTCTTAAGGATACTAAGGTCGGAAGCGGATAAGTGACAATGTGCACCCTTGCCGTTAATGCACCTACCTATGAAGAGGGCAAGGTAGTGCAAGGCAGGGAAATGGATGCTTCCTATGGTGGCTTGCGTGATATCTCTGGTTTCTCTGACAGTTATACTGGAGACAAAGTCTCTTACCGAAGAATTAGGAGGATCATTAACACTACCCCCATCGGGTATCTTGCAAATCCTATTGAAATCCCCCAGATCCACGGTATAGGATTTATCGTACAGATCAAACAGTATGGATGATTCACGGCCAACCAAAAATTCAAATCTACGCACGAAAGAGGCAGTGAGCATAGCATACTGTTCACATTTATCTGAGAGGAATTCTTCTAACCCGGCATTGTGGACAAGTGCATCGAACTCATCCTTGAAGCCTGCTTCGATCATGAACTCATCGGAAGGCCATTCACATGGTTGCACCGGTGCGTCCCTTAGTTGAAAAGGTTCGGGCTCCCGAAAGGAGAGACGAGGACCCTTCTTACTTGAGGAACCACCATGAAACTTCCTCCTGAACATAATTTACTTTTGCTGAAATTTTTGAAGTTCAAGATAAAAGTGAATAAAGACCCACCACACCTTGTAGAAACTACTCCTACTAGTGCCTAGAGACCGTATCACGCGCTAAAACTACTTGGGACCAGCTAAAATCAACCTTTCAAGCTCAAGAACAGGGTCACCAAGGTAGCAAGAATTCGCGAAGGATAAAGCACTAGAGCAAAAACTAATTGGACCAATGGAGGAGTCACTTACCAAGGAGTAATTTCCCCAAAACAGTTCGGAGAATGGTGCTTTGAGCAAGGAGATCAAAAATCACAGCCAAATGAGCAAGAACACGGGTTTGAGCTGCGAAACAATTTTTTCTGGAGATGGAAGAAGAGGCCGAGAGCTGGAATGAGTGGAGGGGGTGCCTGTGGGCCCCTCAAACTTGCACCCCTGTTGGAATTATGCCCTAGAGGCAATGATAAATATAGTTATTATTATAATTCCTGTATCAAGATAATCGTTTATTATCCATGCTATAATTGTATTGAATGAAGACTCATTTACATGTGTGGATACATAGACAAAACACCGTCCCTAGTTGGCTAGCCAGTTGATCAAAGATAGTCAGTGTCTTCTGATTATGAACAAGGTGTTGTTGCTTGATAACTGGATCACGTCATTAGGAGAATCACGTGATGGACTAGACCCAAACTAATAGACGTAGCATGTTGATCGTGTCATTTTATTGCTACTGTTTTCTACGTGTCAAGTATTTATTCCTATGACCATGAGATCATATAACTCACTGACACCGGAGGAATACTTTGTGTGTATCAAACGTCGCAACGTAACTGGGTAACTATAAAGATGCTCTACAGGTATCTCCGAAGGTGTTAGTTGAGTTAGTATGGATCAAGACTGGGATTTGTCACTCCGTGTGACGGAGAGGTATCTCGGGGCCCACTCGGTAATACAACATCACACACAAGCCTTGCAAGCAATGTGACTTAGTCTAAGTTGCGGGATCTTGTATTACGGAACGAGTAAAGAGACTTGCCGGTAAACGAGATTGAAATAGGTATGCGGATACTGATGATCGAATCTCGGGCAAGTAACATAACGAAGGACAAAGGGAATGATATACGGGATTATATGAATCCTTGGCACTGAGGTTCAAACGATAAGATCTTCGTAGAATATGTAGGATCCAATATGGGCATCCAGGTCCCGCTATTGGATATTGACCGAGGAGTCTCTCGGGTCATGTCTACATGGTTCTCGAACCCGCAGGGTCTGCACACTTAAGGTTCGACGTTGTTTTATGCGTATTTGAGTTATATGGTTGGTTACCGAATGTTGTTCGGAGTCCCGGATGAGATCACGGACGTCACGAGGGTTTCCGGAATGGTCCGGAAACGAAGATTGATATATAGGATGACCTCATTTGATTACTGGAAGGTTTTCGGAGTTACCGGGAATGTACCGGGAATGACGAATGGGTTCCGGGAGTTCACCGGGGGGGGGGGGGGGGCAACCCACCCCGGGGAAGCCCATAGGCCATAAGGGTGGCGCACCAGCCCTTAGTGGGCTGGTGGGACAGCCCAAAAGGGCCCTATGCGCCATACAAAGGAAAATCAAAGAGAAAGAAAAAAAAGGGAGGTGGGAAGGAAGGGAAGGACTCCCACCCACCAAACCAAGTCCAACTCGGTTTGGGGGGGGGGAGCCTTCCCCCCTTGGACTCGGTCGACCCCCTTGGGGCTCCTTGAGACCCAAGGCAAGGTCCCCTCCCTCCCACCTATATATACGGAGGTATTGGGGCTGATTTGAGACGACTTTTCCACGGCAGCCCGACCACATACCTCCACGGTTTTTCCTCTAGATCGCGTTTCTGCGGAGCTCGGGCGGAGCCCTGCTGAGACAAGGTCATCACCAACCTCTGGAGCACCGTCACGCTGCCGGAGAACTCTTCTACCTCTCCGTCTCTCTTGCTGGATCAAGAAGGCCGAGATCATCGTCGAGCTATACGTGTGCTGAACGCGGAGGTGCCGTCCGTTCGGTACTAGATCGTGGGACTGATCGCGGGATTGTTCGCGGGGCGGATCGAGGGACGTGAGGACGTTCCACTACATGAACTGCATTCACTAATGCTTCTGCTGTATGATCTACAAGGGTACGTAGATCACTCATCCCCTCTCATAGATGGACATCACCATGATAGGTCTTCGTGCGCGTAGCAATTTTTTTGTTTCCCATGCGACGTTCCCCAACAGTGGCATCATGAGCTAGGTTCATGCGTAGATGTCTTCTCGAGTAGAACACAAAAGTTTTTGTGGGCGGTGATGTGCGTTTTGCTGCCCTCCTTAGTCTTTTCTTGATTCCGCGGTATTGTTGGATTGAAGCGGCTTGGACCGACATTACTCGTACGCTTACGAGAGACTGGTTTCATCGCTACGAGTAACCCCGTTGCTCAAAGATGACTGGCAAGTGTCGGTTTCTCCAACTTTAGTTGAATCGGATTTGACCGAGGAGGTCCTTGGATGAGGTTAAATAGCAACTCATATATCTCCGTTGTGGTGTTTGCGTAAGTAAGATGCGATCCTACTAGATACCCATGGTCACCATGTAAAACATGCAACAACAAAATTAGAGGACGTCTAACTTGTTTTTGCAGGGTATGCTTGTGATGTGATATGGCCAACGATGTGATGTGATATATTGGACGTATGAGATGATCATGTTTTAATAGAAAATATCGACTTGCACGTCGATGGTACGACAACCGGCAGGAGCCATAGGGTTGTCTATATACTAACGCTTGTGCTTGCAGATGCGTTTACTATTTTGCTAGGATGTAGCTTTAGTAGTAGTAGCATGAGTAGCACGACAACCCCGATGGCAAGACGTTGATGGAGATCATGGTGTGGCGCCGGTGACAAGAAGATCGTGCCGGTGCTTTGGTGATGGAGATCAAGAAGCACATGATGATGGCCATATCATGTCACTTATGAATTGCATGTGATGTTAATCCTTTTATGCACCTTATTTTGCTTAGAACGACGGTAGCATTATGAGGTGATCTCTCACTAAAATTTCAAGACGAAATTGTGTTCTCCCCGACTGTGCACCGTTGCTACAGTTCGTCGTTTCGAGACACCACGTGATGATCGGGTGTGATAGACTCAACGTTCACATACAACGGGTGCAAAACAGTTGCGCACGCGGAACACTCGGGTTAAGCTTGACGAGCCTAGCATGTGCAGACATGGCCTCGGAACACATGAGACCAAAAGGTCGATCATGAATCATATAGATGATATGATTAGCATAGGGATGCTTACCACTGAAACTATACTCAACTCACGTGATGATCGGACTTCAGCTAGTGTAAGTGGATCATGAACCACTCAAATGACTAGAGAGATGTACTTTTTGAGTGGGAGTTTAGCAAATAATTTGACTAAGTTAAACTCTAATTATCTTGAACATAGTCTAAGTCCACTTTGAATATATTTGTGTTGTAGATCATGGCTCACGCGACAGTCATCCTGAATTTTAATACGTTCCTAGAGAAAGCTAAGTTGAAAGATGATGGAAGCAACTTTGTAGACTGGGCTCGTAATCTTAAGCTAATCTTATAAGCTGGGAAGAAGGATTATGTCCTTAATGCTGCGCTAGGAGATGAACCACCCCCTACGGCTGATCAGGATGTTAAGAACGCTTGGTTAGCACGTAAGGAGGACTACTCAATAGTTCAATGTGCAGTCTTGTATGGCTTAGAACCGGGACTTCAACGTCGCTTTGAGCGTCATGGAGCATTTGAGATGTTCCAGGAGTTGAAGTTTATCTTTCAGAAGAATGCCTGGATCGAGAGGTATGAGACCTCCGATAAATTCTATGCTTGCAAGATGGAGGAAAACTCGTCTGTCAGTGAACATGTGCTCAAAACGTCTGGGTACTCAAACCGTCTAGCTGAGCTGGGGATTGAACTCCCGCAAGAGGCTATCACTGACAGAATCCTTCAATCACTGCCGCCAAGCTATAAAAGCTTTGTGTTGAACTACAACATGCAAGGGATGAACAAGTCTCCCGGCGAGTTGTTTGCGATGCTGAAAGTCGTAGAGTCGGAACTCCGTAAAGAGCATCAAGTGTTGATGGTGAATAAGACCACTAGTTTCAAGAGAAACGGCAAAGGCAAAAAGGGTAATTCGAAGAAGAGCGGCAAGCCTGTTGCCAATCCGCCGAAGAAACCCAAAGCTGGACCTAAGCCTGAAATGGAGTGTTACTATTGCAAGGGTATGGCTCACTGGAAGCGCAATTGCCCCAAGTATCTGGCAGATAAGAAGGCGGCCAAAGAAAAATCAGGTATATTTGATATACATGTTATTGATGTGTACTTAACCGGCTCTCATAGTAGTGCCTGGGTATTCGATACCGGTTCTGTTGCTCATATTTGCAACTCGAAACAGGAACTACGGAATAGACGAAGGCTGGCGAAAGATGAAGTGACGATGCGCGTAGGAAATGGTTCCAAGGTTGATGCAATCGCCGTCGGCACAGTTTCACTTCAGTTACCATCAGGATTAGTGATGAACTTAAATCATTTTTATTTAGTGCCTGCGTTGAGCATGAACATTATATCTGGATCTTGTTTATTGCGAGACGGTTACTCTTTTAAGTCAGAGAATAATGGTTGTTCTATTTCTATGAGTAACATCTTTTATGGTCATGCACCTAATGTGAGAGGATTGTTCACATTGAATCTTGATAGCGATACGCATATACATAACATTGAGACCAAAAGAGTTAGAGTTAACAATGATAGCGCCATATTTTTGTGGCACTGCCGCTTAGGTCATATTGGTGTAAAGCGCATGAAGAAACTCCATGTTGATGGACTTTTGGAGTCACTTGACTTTGATTCACTTGACACGTGCGAACCATGCCTCATGGGCAAGATGACTAAGACTGCATTCTCCGGAACAATGGAGCGTGCAAGTGACTTGTTGGAAATCATACATACCGATGTGTGTGGTCCGATGAGCATGGAGGCACGCGGCAGATATCGTTATTTTCTCACCTTCACTGACGATTTGAGTAGATATGGTTATGTCTATTTGATGAAGCACAAGTCTGAAACATTTGAAAAGTTCAAGTAATTTCAGAGTGAAGTGGAAAATCATCGTAACAAGAAGATCAAGTTCCTACAGTCTGATCGTGGGGGTGAATATCTGAGTTTCGAGTTTGGTACTCACTTAAGACAATGTGGAATTGTTTCACAGTTAACACCGCCTGGAACACCACAGCGTAATGGTGTGTCCGAACGTCGTAATCGTACTCTACTAGAGATGGTGCGATCTATCATGTCTCTTACCGATTTGTCGTTATCATTTTGGGGTTATGCATTAGAAACAGCTGCATTCACTTTAAATAGGGCACCATCAAAATCCATTGAGACGACACCATACGAACTGTGGTATGGCAAAAGGCCAAAGTTGTCATTTCTTAAAGTTTGGGGATGTGATGCTTATGTCAAAAAGCTTCAGCCTGAAAAGCTGGAACCCAAAGCGGAAAGGTGCGTCTTCATAGGTTACCCAAAAGAGACAGTTGGGTACACCTTCTATCTCAAATCCGAGGGCAAAGTGTTTGTTGCTAAAAACGGAGCTTTTCTGGAGAAGGAGTTTCTCTCGAGAGAATTGAGTGGGAGGAAGATAGAACTTGACGAGGTTGTCGAACCTCTCATCCCTCTGGATGGTGGCGCAGGGCAAGGGGAAACCTCTGTCGTTGCGACGCCGGTTGAGGAGGAAGTTAATGATGATGATCATGAAACTCCGGTTCAAGTTTCTGTCAACCACGCAGGTCGACGAGACCACGTGCTGCTCCAGAGTGGTACGGTAATCCCGTCTTATCAATCATGTTGTTAGACAACAATGAACCTGCAAATTATGAAGAAGCAATGGTGGGCCCAGATTCCAACAAATGGCTAGAAGCCATGAAGTCCGAGATAGGATCCATGTATGAGAACAATGTGTGGACTTTGGAGGTACTACCTGAGGGCCGCAAGGCTATTCAGAACAAATGGAACTTTAAGAGGAAGACGGACGCTGACGGCAATGTGACCGTTTATAAAGCTCGACTTGTGGCAAAGGGTTTTTCACAAGTTCAAGGAGTTGACTACGATGAGACATTCTCACCCGTAGCGATGCTTAAGTCCGTCTGAATCATGTTGGCAATAGCTGCATTTTTCGATTATGAAATCTGGCATATGGATGTCAAAACGGCGTTCCTTAACGGTTTCCTTAAGGAAGAGTTGTATATGATACAACCCGAAGGTTTTGTCGATCCTAACAATGCTAACAAGGTGTGCAAGCTCCAGCGATCCATTTATGGACTGGTGCAAGCATCTCGGAGTTGGAACAAACGTTTTGATGAGGTGATCAAAGCATTTGGGTTTATACAAGTGGTTGGAGAATCTTGTATTTACAAGAAAGTGAGTGGGACCTCTGTGGCGTTTCTAATATTATATGTGGATCACATATTGCTGATTGGAAACAACATGGAGTTTTTGGAGAGCATAAAGGATTACTTGAATAAGAGTTTCTCTATGAAGGACCTAGGAGAAGCTGCTTACATTCTAGGCATTAAGATCTATAGGGATAGATCAAAACGCCTGATAGGACTTTCACAAAGCACATACCTTGATAAAGTTTTGAAGAGGTTCAAAATGGAACAGTCCAAGAAAGGGTTCTTGCCAGTTTTACAAGGTACGAGATTGAGTAAGACTCAGTGCCCAGCAACTGATGAAGATAGAGAGCATATACGCTCCGTCCCCTATGCTTCAGCCATAGGTTCTATCATGTATGCAATGCTGTGCACTAGACCGGATGTTAGCCTAGCCATAAGTATGGCAGGTAGGTTCCAGAGTAATCCAGGAGTGGATCACTGGACAGCGGTCAAGAATATCCTGAAGTACCTGAAAAGGACTAAGGAGATGTTTCTCGTGTATGGAGGTGACGAAGAGCTCGCCGTAAAAGGTTACGTCGATGCAAGCTTTGACACAGATCCGGACGACTCTAAGTCGCAAACCGGATACATATTTATTCTTAATGGGGGTGCGGTAAGCTGGTGCAGTTCCAAGCAAAGCGTCGTAGCAGATTCTACATGTGAATTGGAGTACATGGCTGCCTCGGAGGCGGCTAAGGAGGGTGTCTGGATGAAGCAATTCATGACGGATCTTGGAGTGGTGCCAAGTGCACTGAATCCAATAACCTTGTTCTTTGACAACACGGGTGCCATTGCCTTAGCAAAGGAACCGCGGTTTCACAAGAAGACCAGACACATCAAACGACGCTTCAACCTCATCCGCGACTACATCGAGGGAGAGGACGTAAATATATGCAAAGTGCACACGGATCTGAATGTAGCAGACCCGCTCACTAAACCTCTTCCACGGCCAAAACATGATCATCACCAGAACTGTATGGGTGTTAGATTTATTACAATGTAATTCACAAGATAATGTGAGGGCTGGATTATTGACTCTAGTGCAAGTGGGAGACTGTTGGAATTATGCCCTAGAGGCAATGATAAATATAGTTATTATTATAATTCCTGTATCAAGATAATCGTTTATTATCCATGCTATAATTGTATTGAATGAAGACTGATTTACATGTGTGGATACATAGACAAAACACCGTCCCTAGCAAGCCTCTAGTTGGCTAGCCAGTTGATCAAAGATAGTCAGTGTCTTCTGATTATGAACAAGGTGTTGTTGCTTGATAACTGGATCACGTCATTAGGAGAATCACGTGATGGACTAGACCCAAACTAATAGACGTAGAATGTTGATCGTGTCATTTTATTGCTACTGTTTTCTACGTGTCAAGTATTTATTCCTATGACCATGAGATCATATAACTCACTGACACCGGAGGAATACTTTGTGTGTATCAAACGTCGCAACGTAACTGGGTGACTATAAAGATGCTCTACAGGTAGCTCCGAAGGTGTTAGTTGAGTTAGTATGGATCAAGACTGGGATTTGTCACTCCGTGTGACGGAGAGGTATCTCGGGGCCCACTCGGTAATACAACATCACACACAAGCCTTGCAAGCAACGCAACTTAGTGTAAGTTGCGGGATCTTGTATTACGGAATGAGTAAAGAGACTTGCCGGTAAACGAGATTGAAATAGGTATGCGGATACTGATGACCGAATCTCGGGCAAGTAACATACCGAAGGACAAAGGCAATGACATACAGGATTATATGAATCCTTGGCACTGAGGTTCAAACGATAAGATCTTCGTAGAATATGTGGGATCCAATATGGGCATCCAGGTCCCGCTATTGGATATTGACCGAGGAGTCACTCAGGTCATGTCTACATCGTTCTCGAACCCGCAGGGTCTGCACACTTAAGGTTCGACGTTGTTTTATGCGTATTTGAGTTATATGGTTGGTTACCAAATGTTGTTCGGAGTCCCGGATGAGACCACATACGTCATGAGGGTTTCCGGAATGGTCCGGAAACGAAGATTGATATATAGAATGATCTCATTTGATTACCGGAAGGTTTTCGGAGTTACCGGGAATGTACCGGGAATGACGAATGGGTTCCGGGTGTTCACCGGGGGGGCAGCCCACCCCGGGGAAGCCCATAGGCCTTGGGGGTGGCGCACCAGCCCTTGGTGGGCTGGTGGGACAGCCCAGGAAGGCCTTATGCGCCATAGATAGAAAATCAAAGAGAAAAGTAAAAGGAGGTGGGAAAGGAGAGAAGGACTCCACCTTCCAATCCTAGTTGGACTAGGATTGGAGGACTCCTCCTCCCTTGGTGGCGCAGCCCTTAGGGATCCTTGAGCCTCAAGGCAAGCCTCCCCTCCCCTCCTCCTATATATATGGAGCTATTAGGGCTGATTTGAGACAACTTTTGCCACGGCAGCCCGACCACATACCTCCACGGTTTTACCTCTAGATCGCGTTTCTGCAGAGCTCGGGCGGAGCCCTGCTGAGATTAGATCACCACCAACCTCCGGAGCGCCGTCATGCTGCCGGAGAACTCATCTACCTCTCCGTTTCTCTTGCTGGATCAAGAAGGCCGAGATCATCGTCGAGCTGTACGTGTGCTGAATGCGGAGGTGCCGTCCGTTCGGCACTAGATCGTGGGACGGATCGCGGGACGGTTCACGGGGCGGATCGAGGGACGTGAGGACGTTCCACTACATCAACCGCGTTCACTAATGCTTCTGCTGTGCGATCTACAAGGGTACGTAGATCGGAAATTCCCTCTCGTAGATGGACATCACCATGATAGGTCTTTGTGCGCGTAAGAAAATTTTTGTTTACCATGCGACGTTCCCCAACAGTGGCATCATGAGCTAGGTTCATGCGTAGATGTAATCTCGAGTAGAACACAAATGTTTTTGTGGGCGGTGATGTGCGTCTTGCTGCCCTCCTTAGTCTTTTCTTGATTCCACGGTATTGTTGGATTGAAGCGGCTTGGACCGACATTACTCGTACGCTTAGGAGATACTGGTTTCATCGCTACGAGTAACTCCGTTGCTCAAAGATGACTGGCAAGTGTCGGTTTCTCCAACTTTAGTTGAATCGGATTTGATGGAGGAGATCCGTGGATAAGGTTAAATAGCAATTCATATATCTCCGTTGTGGTGTTTGCGTAAGTAAGATGCGATCCTACTAGATACCCATGGTCACCACGTAAAACATGCAACAACAAATTCGAGGACGTCTAACTTGTTTTTGCAGGGTATGCTTGTGATGTGATATGGCCAACGATGTGATGTAATATATTGGATGTATGAGATGATCATGTTGTAATAGATAATATCGACTTGCACATCGATGGTACAGCAACCGGCAGGAGCCATAGGGTTGTCTTTAAACTAACGTTTGTGCTTGCAGATGCGTTTACTATTTTGCTAGGATGTAGCTTTAGTAGTAATAGCATGAGTAGCACGACAACCCCGATGGCGACACGTTGATGGAGATCATGGTGTGGCGCCGGTGACAAGAAGATCGTGCCGGTGCTTTGGTGATGGAGATCAAGGAGCACGTGATGATGGCCATATCATGTCACTTATGAATTGCATGTGATGTTAGTCCTTTTATGCACCTTATTTTGCTTAGAACGACGGTAGCATTATGAGGTGATCTCTCACTAAAATTTCAAGACGAAATTGTGTTCTCCCCGACTGTGCACCGTTGCTACAGTTTGTCGTTTCGAGACACCACGTGATGATCGGGTGTGATAGACTCAACGTTCACATACAACGGGTGCAAAACTGTTGCACACGCGGAACACTCGGGTTAAGCTTGACGAGCCTAGCATGTGCAGCCATGGCCTCGGAACACATGAGACCGAAAGGTCGATCATGAATCATATAGTTGATATGATTAGCATAGGGATGCTTACCACTGAAACTATACTCAACTCACGTGATGATCGGACTTGAGCTAGTGTAAGTGGGTCATGAACCACTCAAATGACTAGAGAGATGTATTTTTTGAGTGGGAGTTTAGCAAGTAATTTGATTAAGTTAAACTCTAATTATCTTGAACATAGTCTAAGTCCACTTTGAATATATTTGTGTTGTAGATCATGGCTCACGCGACAATCACCCTGAATTTTAATATGTTCCTAGAGAAAGCTAAGTTGAAAGATGATGGAAGCAACTTTGTAAACTGGGCTCGTAATCTTAAGTTAATCCTACAAACTGGGAAGAAGGATTGTGTCCTTAATGCTGCGCTAGGAGATGAACCACCCGCTACGGCTGACCAAGATGTTAAGAACGCTTGGTTAACACGTAAGGAGGACTACTCAGTAGTTCAATGTGCAGTCTTGTATGGCTTAGAGCCGGGACTTCAACGTCGCTTTGAGCGTCATGGAGCATATGAGATGTTCTAGGAGTTGAAGTTTATCTTTCAGAAGAACACCCGGATCGAGAGGTATGAGACCTCCGATAAATTCTATGCTTGCAAGATGGAGGAGAATTCGTCTGTCAGTGAACATGTGCTCAAAATGTCTGGGTACTCAAACCGTCTAGCTGAGCTGGGGATTGAACTCCCGCAAGAGGCTATCACTGACAGAATTCTTCAATCACTGCCGCCAAGCTATAAGGGCTTTGTGTTGAACTACAACATGCAAGGGATGAACAAGTCACCCGGCGAGTTGTTTGCAATGCTGAAAGTCGCAGAGTCTGAACTCCGTAAAGAGCATCAAGTGTTGATGGTGAATAAGACCACTAGTTTCAAGAGAAATGGCAAAGTGAAGAAGGGTAATTCAAAGAAGAGCGGCAAGCCTGTTGCCAATCCAACGAAGAAACCCAAAGCTGGACCTAAGCCTGAAACAGAGTGCTACTATTGCAAGGGTATGGGTCACTGGAAGCGCAACTGCCCCAAGTATCTGGCTGATAAGAAGGCGGCCAAAGAAAAATCAGGTATATTTGATATACATTTTATTGATGTATACTTAACCGGCTCTCGTAGTAGTGCCTGGGTATTCGATACCGCTTCTGTTGCTCATATTTGCAACTCGAAACAGGAACTGCGAAATAGGCGAAGGCTGGCGAAAGATGAAGTGATGATGCGCGTAGGAAATGGTTCCAAGGTTGATGCAATCGCCGTCGGCACAGTTTCACTTCCGTTACCATCAGGATTAGTTATGAACTTGAATAATCTTTATTTAGTGCCTGCGTTGAGCATGAACATTATATCTGGATCTTGTTTATTGCGAGACGGTTACTCTTTTAAGTCAGAGAATAATGGTTGTTCTATTTCTATGAGTAACATCTTTTATGGTCATGCACCCAATGTGAGAGGATTGTTCATATTGAATCTTGATAGTGATAATACACATATACATAACATTGAGACCAAAAGAGTTAGAGTTAACAATGATAGCGCCATATTTTTGTGGCACTGCCGCTTAGGTCATATTGGTGTAAAGCGCATGAAGAAACTCCATACCGATGGACTTTTGGAGTCACTTGACTTTGATTCACTTGACACGTGCGAACCATGCCTCATGGGCAAGATGACTAAAACTCCGTTCTCCGGAACAATGGAGCGTGCCAGTGACTTGTTGGAAATCATACGTACCGATGTGTGCGGTCCGATGAGCGTGGAGGCACACGGCGGATATCGTTATTTTCTCACCTTCACTGATGATTTGAGTAGATATGGTTATGTCTACTTAATGAAGCACAAGTCTGAAACATTTGAAAAGTTCAAGCAATTTCAGAGTGAAGTTGAAAATCATCGTAACAAGAAGATCAAGTTCCTACGGTCTGATCGTGGGGGTGAATATCTGAGTTTCGAGTTTGGTGCTCACTTAAGACAATGCGGAATTGTTTCACAGTTGACACCGCCTGGAACACCACAGCGTAATGGTGTGTCCGAACGTCGTAATCGTACTTTATTAGAGATGGTGCGATCTATGATGTCTCTTACCGATTTGTCGTTATCGTTTTGGGGTTATGCATTAGATACAACTGCATTCACTTTAAATAGGGCACCATCAAAATCCGTTGAGACGACACCATATGAACTGTGGTATGGCAAAAGGCCAAAGTTGTCGTTTCTTAAAGTTTGGGGATGTGATGCTTATGTCAAAAAGCTTCAGCCTGAAAAGCTGGAACCCAAAGCGGAAAGGTGCATCTTCATAGGTTACCCAAAAGAGACAGTTGGGTACACCTTCTATCTCAAATCCGAGGGCAAAGAGTTTGTTGCTAAAAACGGAGCTGTTCTCGAGAAGGAGTTTCTCTCGAGAGAATTGAGTGGGAGGAAGATAGAACTTGCTGAGGTTGTCGAACCTCTCATCCCTCTGGATGGTGGCGCAGGGCAAGGGGAAACCCCTGTCGTTGCGACGCCGGTTGAGGAGGAAGTTAATGATGATGGTCATGAAACTCCGGTTCAAGTTCCTATCGAACCACGCAGGTCGACGAGACCACGTGCTGCTCCAGAGTGGTACGGTAATCCCGTTTTGTCAATCATGTTGTTAGACAACAATGAACCTGCAAATTATGAAGAAGCAATGGTGGGTCCAGATTCCAACAAATGGCTGGAGGCCATGAAGTCCGAGATAGGATCCATGTATGAAAACAAAGTGTGGACTTTGGAAATACTACCTGAGGGCCGGAAGGCTATTCAGAACAAATTGTTCTTTAAGAAGAAGACGGACGCTGACGGCAATGTGACCGTTTATAAAGCTCGACTTGTGGCAAAGGGGTTTTCACAAGTTCAAGGAGTTGACTACGATGAGACATTCTCACCCGTAGCGATGCTTAAGTCCGTCAGAATCATGTTAGCAATAGCTGCATTTTTCGATTATGAAATCTGGCAGATGGATGTCAAAACGGCATTCTTAATGGTTTCCTTAAGGAAGAGTTATATATGATGCAACCCGAAGGTTTTGTCGATCCGAAAAATGCTAACAAGGTATGCAAGCTCCAGCGATCCATTTATGGACTGGTGCAAGCATCTCGGAGTTGGAATAAACGCTTTGATGAGGTGATCAAAGCATTTGGGTTTATACAAGTGGTTGGAGAATCTTGTATTTACAAGAAAGTGAGTGGGAGCTCTGTGGCGTTTCTAATATTATATGTGGATGACATATTACTGATTGGAAACAACGTAGAGTTTTTGGAGAGCATAAAGGATTACTTGAATAAAAGTTTCTCTATGAAGGACCTAGGAGAAGCTGCTTACATTCTAGGCATTATGATCTACAGGGATAGATCGAAATGCCTGATAGGACTTTCACAAAGCACATACCTTGATAAAGTTTTGAAGAGGTTCAAAATGGAATAGTCCAAGAAAGGGCTCTTGCCAGTTTTACAAGGTACGAGATTGAGTAAGACTGAGTCCCCAACAACTGATAAAGATAGAGAGCATATGAGCACCGTCCCCTATGCTTCAGCCATAGGATCTATCATGTATGCAATGTTGTGCACTAGACCGGATGTTAGCCTGGCCATAAGTATGGCAGGCAGGTTCCAGAGTAATCCAGGAGTGGATCACTGGACGGCGATCAAGAATATCCTGAGGTACCTGAAAAGGACTAAGGAGATGTTTCTCGTGTATGGAGGTGACGAAGAGCTCGCCGTAAAGGGTTACGTCGATGCAAGCTTTGACACAGATCCGGACGACTCTAAGTCGCAGACCGGATACGTATTTATTCTTAATGGGGGTGCGATAAGCTGGTGCAGTTCCAAGCAAAGCGTCATAGCTGATTCTACATGTGAAGCGGAGTACATGGCTGCCTCGGAGGCGGCTAAGGAGGGTGTCTGGATGAAGCAGTTCATGACGGATCTTGGCGTGGTGCCAAGCGCACTGAATCCAATAACCTTGTTCTGTGACAACACGGGTGCCATTGCCTTAGCAAAGGAATCACGGTTTCACAAGAAGACCAGACACATCAAATGACGCTTCAACCTCATCCGCGACTACGTCGAAGGGGAGGACGTAAATATATGCAAAGTGCACACGGATCTGAATGTAGCAGACCCGCCGACTAAACCTGGTCAACACCAGAACTCTATGGGTGTTAGATTTATTACAATGTAATTCGCATGGTGATGTGAGGGCTAGATTATTGACTCTAGTGCAAGTGGGAGCCTGTTGGAATTATGCCCTAGAGGCAATAATAAATATAGTTATTATTAATTCCTGTATCAAGATAATCGTTTATTATCCATGCTATAATTGTATTGAATGAAGACTTATATACATGTGTGGATACATAGACAAAACACTGTCCCTAGCAAGCCTCTAGTTGGCTAGCCAGTTGATCAAAGGTAGTGAAGGTCTTCTGACTATGTACAAGGTGTTGTTGCTTGATAACAGGATCACGTCATTAGGAGAATCACGTGATGGACTAGACCCAAACTAATAGACATAGCATGTTGATCGTGTCATTTTGTTGCTACTGTTTTCTGCCTGTCAAGTATTTGTTCCTATGACCATGAGATCATATAACTCACTGACACCGGAGGAATGCTTTGTGTGTATCAAACGTCGCAACATAACTGGGTGACTATAAAGATGCTCTACAGGTATCTCTGAAGGTGTTCTTTGAGTTAGTATGGATCTAGACTGGGATTTGTCACTCCGTGTGACGGAGAGGTATCTTGGGGCCCACTCGGTAATACAACATCACACACAAGCCTTGAAAGCAATGCAACTTAGTGTAAGTTGCGGGATCTTTTATTATGGAATGAGTAAAGAGACTTGCCGGTAAACGAGATTGAAATAGGTATGCGGATACTGACGATCGAATCTCGGGCAAGTAACATACCGAAGGACAAAGGGAATGACATACGAGATTATATGAATCCCTGGCACTGAGGTTCGAACGATAAGATCTTCGTAGAATATGTGCGATCCAATATGGGCATCCAGGTCCCGCTATTGGATATTGACCAAGGAGTCACTCGGGTCATGTCTACATAGTTCTCGAACCCGCAGGGTCTGCACACTTAAGGTTCGACGTTGTTTTATGCGTATTTGAGTTATATGGTTGGTTACCGAATGTTGTTTGGAGTCCCGGATGAGATCACGGACGTCATGAGGGTTTCCGGAATGGTCCGGAAACGAAGATTGATATATAGGATGACCTCATTTGATTACCGGAAGGTTTTCGGAGTTACCGGGAATGTACCGGGAATGACGAATGGGTTCCGGGTGTTCACCCGGGGGGGGGGCAGCCCACCCCGGGGAAGCCCATAGGCCTTGGGGTGGCGCACCAGCCCTTGGTGGGCTGGTGGGACAGCCCAAGAAGGCCCTATGCGCCATAGATAGAAAATCAAAGAGAAAAGAAAAAGGAGGTGGGAAAGGAGAGAAGGACTCCACCTTCCAATCCTAGTTGGACTAGGATTGGAGGAGGACTCCTCCTCCCTTGGTGGCGCAGCCCTTGGGGATCCTTGAGCCTCAAGGCAAGCCTCCCCTCCCCTCCTCCTATATATATGGAGCTATTAGGGCTGATTTGAGACAACTTTTGCCACGGCAGCCCGACCACATACCTCCACGGTTTTACCTCTAGATCGCGTTTCTGCGGAGCTCGGGCGGAGCCCTGCTGAGATTAGATCACCACCAACCTCCGGAGCGCCGTCACACTGCCGGAGAACTCATCTACCTCTCCGTCTCTCTTCGTGGACCAAGAAGGCCGAGATCATCGTCGAGCTGTACGTGTGCTGAACGCGGAGGTGCCGTCCGTTCGGCACTAGATCGTGGGACGGATCGCGGGACGGTTCGTGGGACGGTTCGCAGGGCGGATCGAGGGACGTGAGGACGTTCCACTACATCAACCGCGTTCACTAACGCTTCTGCTGTGCAATCTACAAGGGTACGTAGATCGGAAATCCCCTCTCGTAGATGGACATCACCATGATAGGTCTTCGTGCGCGTAAGAAAATTTTTGTTTACCATGCGACGTTCCCCAACAATAGTATCT
This sequence comes from Hordeum vulgare subsp. vulgare, assembly GCF_904849725.1. Taxonomy (NCBI): domain Eukaryota; kingdom Viridiplantae; phylum Streptophyta; class Magnoliopsida; order Poales; family Poaceae; genus Hordeum; species Hordeum vulgare. The sequence goes on from NC_058519.1 coordinate 564,021,222, forward strand.
CTGTAGTGTTGTAGAACTAAGGGGGTGTATGTGCTGTGTCGGGTATGTCTCGTCGATCAGGGATCGAGATTTGAAAGCAAAGCGGGGCAACTGGACTACGGGGTCGGAAGGGATGACTGCTCCACCTATACTAAGCAGATGAAAGGTACCGTACTGAAAGTAGCAGTTCATCAAAAACAGGCTATGCATCAGATATAGGAGCTATCTACAATAGTAGCAAAATACTAATGCAAGAAGTTGGAAGAAAGACATAGGCAATATAGGGATGATCAAGGGGGTTTGCTTGCCTTGCTGCTGTGCAACAAAGGACTGATCGGCAGGGTCGTAGGTGTACCCGGCAGCAGCGTCAGTCTCGGGGTCTACCGGTAAGAAGAGGGGGAAGAAACAATAAATAATAGCAACGGTGCAACACAATGCATGACATGGCAAGATGCAGGCTAGACATGAGCTAATGCAGCAACATCCGTCATAGACGGGTCTGAAGAATATCTGACGATATTTTCCGGGTCTCTGGCTATTACCGGTCAGATGGAAAATGATGAAAAAGTTCCATGTTTGCTATGCTAGGGACGCGTGACACACGAATAGACCGTGTATTCGGGTTCGTCTCGTTCTGCTGATCAACTTTCATGTTGAAAGTATTTTGATCTGACTTACGGATTATTTTATATTAATTTTTAAAGTTTTATTCAATATTTAGGAATTAAAAACAGATTTAATTAATTTAATTAAATGCTATTATGACATCAGCATGATGTCATGTTGACATCAACAGTTGACTGGTCAACTAACAATGGGTCCTACGTGTCATTGAGACAATTTATTAATTAAGGTTAAATATTAACTAATCAGATTAATTTAGTGGGGGACCCATGTGTCATATCCTAACAGGATAAATTAATTATCTAATTAACACATAACTAATTTATATATTTAATTAAATAACTAATTAATCAAACAATATATTTATTTATTTATTTTTAATTATATATATATCTCTTTTTACCTATGTTTTTCTTTTTTCATTTACAGTTTTAGAGGGGGGTGTTCCTGCCCCCCCCCCCCGTCATACACACAAAAAACAAGAGGGGTTAGTGGGGGGTTAATCCCCCACAATCCCAATCGGCCAGGACGTCCAGCACGCACAGCGGGTAACGGGGGCAGCCGGGATGAGGCCGCAGCAGGGGGGTAGGAGAGGGAGAGGAGGGGGAGCCCTGGTGGTGCTCACCACCATTGGAGAGCAGGGGGCGGCGAGGTGGTGGCGGTGGGGCCACGGGCGCCGGGGCGGTCCGGCGAGGAGGAGGCAGTGCAGTCTGGCGGGGGGAGCTCTAGGTGGTGCTGTGGGGGCGACAGGGGGGCTGGTCGGCGCCGTTGTGGGGCACGGGAACGGCGGAGGAGGCCGGTGGGGGGCGCTCGTTGGGGATTCGGTTGGCGCTGGGGGAGGGTGACGAGAAGCTTCGGTCTGGTGGAGCCAGAGAGGTGCTCGCGTGGGGGAACGGGCGAGGGGAGAGGGGAGACGCGAGCGGTGGGAGTTGCCGACGGGGAGGCTCGAGCCAGTGGCTCGGGGGGAATGAGGAGTGGGGATCGGGCCGGTCTGGGAAGGGGGAGGCCCTGACGAGGGGGGGGTCGAGGGGAGACAGGGCGTTGTGGGGTCTCCGACTAGGGAAGATGTGGCGAGGGAGATCGAGAGGAGGGCCCTAACGAGGGGTGAGCGAGGTGCTTGGGAGGGGAGGGAGGCTCGAGGGAGGATCCCCTCGAGGGGAACGAGAGGTGCGTGGTGGCGGCACTAGGACGGGGACTGGGAGGAGGGAGCGGCCCGGTTAGGCCTCGTTCGGTACCCACGTATTGGCATATTATCTAGTGTATTTTACAGGCCCGGTAAAAAAATCCCTGAAATTCCCCACAGGCCGTTTGTTACCCCGGTATTGGACCGGCCCATCCCCAAAATTACACGCGTGAAACCCTCAATACCCGTGTAAGAACAGACGCGAGCTGCCCCTCGCGAATTTCCTCCCTCCGCCGTCGCCCCTTCGCCCCTATCTTCCGTCGCCCTCGTCGCCTGCCCCCTCCGCCGTCGCCCCTTCGCCCCTCTCCACCGTCCGTCCTCCGCTATCCGTCGTCCGCCCTCCGATCTCCGTCGTCGGCCCTCCACCCTCCGTCTGCCGTTCGTCGGCTCCATCCAGGCCTCCTCAACCCCGGCCCGTCGGTCCTGCCTCCTCATCCCCTACCGTCTCCGACGCAAGAACTCATTGCTCCGGTAACCTGGCTTCTTCGCCGGTAAGGGCTGGTTCCATCTCATCCCTCCCCTCTCCTCCCCCTTTTCTAGGGTTTCAATCGTTGGCATGGAAGATGGTTCTGTACCTCTTGCTCTATAGATATCGTCAAGTGCATGTGGCTAGACGTGGAAGGTGGTTCTGTACCCTTGTGATTTTGAACCATGGTTGCGTTGGTTGGTTGACATGGATTAGCTGAAGGTGAAGTGGCCATGTGTGATGTGATTCTGAATTATCTGTCGTCTGCTAGTTGGAATTTTGCAATAGAAGTGATAGATGCCACCTCTATTTCTCAGTTATTGTTAATTAAGTTCTGTGATTAGATGCTATGTTTGGTGAATGCTATCGTCCTGGGAATTATTCTTGTGTTTTACTAGTAGTTTTTTTGGTTGTGACTGTTCATATCTTCATGATGGTTCAGAAACTTGCAGCTAACAATTACAGTATACTAGATTTTATTTGTCTGATCCTTTCAGAAAAGTTTGAAGAAAAGTTTGATGTGATTGAATTAATGTGTCTGTACAAATGGTGGAACTGTGTGCATGGTCATGTGTTGTTTGCATTATTAATTTTATAGCGCATTTGTATTGAAAGTGGAAGGTGGTTCTGTACCTCTTGCTCTGTAGATATCGTCAAGTGCTAATGTTGTTATAATTATATGGATCATGTTGCTAGTTGGAATTTGTTCTGTGAATTTGTTCTTTTAATCGGAGAAGATGCTATATATTTACATGTCGACACATGCTTTCTCAATTATGTTGCTGTTTTGTTTTTCTATACCTTAGACCAACTGTTTTGTTTTTTATAGGTACCCGAGCCTTGGTTTATAGTGGGAGTGGACGAGCCGCCACCTTCGTGGGATCCCGTTAAGACGCCAAAGTTTGGTATGCCTTGTATTTACTAGGGCTTGTTAGCTCTCTAATTCTTGTTAGCTTTCTAATTCTTGTCATTGTTTCTTGATTGCTTCGGTATTAGTTTTGAAATGAAGTCACGGGGTCTAGATCATATTAGGAAGAGAAGAGAGGAAGATGATGATGAGATGGTCCTTTTCATTCATCCATTATTGCACTCGTACTTAATGGACAGTAGAGGACGGGGTGAAAAAAACAAAGGCATAGCTCGATCCTTTACGGCAAGCAGCGTGTTGACGAACTTCTTGAAGGACATGTGAATAATTGCTTGGTAGCTTTTAGGATGGAACCATACATCTTTAAGTCTTTAGCATCGTATCTTAGAAGGAAAGAATTGATAAAAGACACAAGACTCAAGGTGGAGGAGAAGCTAGCATTCTTCCTGTACATGTTGTCACATAATTCATCATATGAAGATATGCAACTGGAATTCACGCATAGTGGATCCACCTTTCATGAGTACATCAACGAGTTCTTTGATATCATCCCTGCCCTATGTACTCGCTGTGTGGAGCCTCCACGCATTGACGAACCACATCCAGTAATTGCTACCGATGAACGATTCTATCAATACTTCAAGGTTCTTATCTTGACACTTAAAAAATTACTTACCTTTCTCCATTAAAATCTCAAAAGTTAATTAGCAAATCTATTTTTTTACAGAATTGTATAGGTGCTATCGATGAATCCCATGTTCCTATTACCATTGCGCCTGAGAGTGCTGCACCATTTCAAAATAGAAAGGGCACCGTGAGCCAAAACGTAATGATTGCATGTGACTTGACTTGAAGATCACGTTTATATCATGTGGATGGGAGGGGTCTGCAACAAATGCTAGGGTTCTTCGATCTGCAATGAACTCTGGATTTAAAGTACCCGATGGAAAGTTTTACCTCGTCGATGGTGGTTACGCAAACACCATATCCTTCCTTGCACCGTATCGGGGTGTGAGATATCACTTGAATGAATTTGGGCATGGCCACCATCGTCCACAAAGCCACAGAGAATTATACAATCTTTGACATGCTTTGTTGCGAAATCATGTAGAAAGGACCCTAGGAGTTCTGAAGAAGCGATTCCTGATACCCAATATCGGGACATTACATTCAATTAGGAACCAAGCGAGGATTCCAGCAGCTACCGCAATCTTTCATAACATCATCAAATTGCATGCTGGTGATGAGGAATGGCTTGAAAACCAACCAGATAACATACCTCTGGCTGATTTTGTCAATTTACCCAATGATAATGATAACTACCAAGGGAATAACACCCAAGGCAATGCTTTGCGAGATGAAATTGCAATGCAAATGTGGAATGATTTCCCACATAACTAACTCTTTGTAAGTTTGTGGATGTAATTGTCTTTTTCTAATTCAATTGATTAAATGTATTTAGTTTGTGTGTTAATTTGTTTTATCTCAATAGATATGTACGCAAAAGGATCTCCCAAATTCAACTTGGCGCAGGCTGCTGCGTTATTAAGAAAGAAAGGACTTCTTGGTGTTAAAATGGATTCACCAAAGGTTAACAAAAAGAGTTCTCCAAAAGGTACTCTTTTTTTGTCAGTACAAGACCAATAGTATTTTAATTGAAGACAGTTAGCCAATAGACCTTGTGCTTTAATTGGCTTGTGTAGTTGTGAAACAAAGAGCACAATGGAGTTTGGGACTTGAAAAAGGTCTGGCGGAGATACTTATGGAGCACGATACTCCTTACCACCGAGGGCAAAATGGATGGAGCAAGCAAACTTGGAACTTGATGGTGACAAAATTCCATGCAAAACACAAACATGTGAAGTTCTCGAAGTCTCAAATTCAAGATAAGGAGAAGGAGCTCAAAAGAGAATATAGGATGTTAAAAGAAGCCCGAAAGCAAAGCGGTGTTGGCTGGGATGACAAAAGATGTATGATCGAAGCTGACACCGACCTTTGGGACAATCTGATGATTGTAAGTTCTTTAATTCCACCCTTCGATATGGTTACAATTTTATACCATGCTAATACTCATCTATTACTCTGGTTCTTTGTAGTCATATCCAAGTATCGGGAAATTCAAGAAGAAATCTTTTCCTCTCTTTGACTCGCTAGGAGAACTCTATGATGGTAAGTTTACGAACTTTTGTTGCTTCCTCTTAACTCTTAACTCTGCGTATTGTTTGGTTACTTACATGCATTTTGCAGGGCATACAGCTGAGGGTACCTACAGTTTCACATCAATTGCACAACCATCACAAATTGACGAAGACTTTGAAGATGAAATAGAGGTTGAGGAAGTAAAAGAAAGTGATGACTTGGAGATGATGAATCAAGTGCAACATGATGAAGATGACTTGCAAATTCTAGATCAAAAGGATGTTGCACATAGGAAGGAGGATGTCAATCCAAGTGAAGAAGTGGGTCGTACAATGGCTGGTTCAGGAAAGATGCCCCAAAAGAAGCCCAAGAAGGAGAAGCGCAAGAACAGTGGTGATGTGATTGCTGGAGCATTAGAGAAGTATATAGAGTTGAAGAAAAGGCAAGTAGATGATGAAGCTACATATTTGGCCAAAGAAAAGGCAGATGCAACAAAATTACATGAATTCTCTATCACCAAGTGCATGGATGTGTTGAAAAAAAATGGAGGATGTGACCCGCATCGAGAAGATCAAAGCATTCAACGTCTTCAAGGATGCTGCAAACCGTGAGATTTTCATCAATGCCGCTGATGATGATAAAGATACTTTTGTTATGTGGCTTCGGAGCCAAATGTCCCCATGAGGTATGTTCAAGACATGTAGCAGACATAACTTCTTTGTTATATAATTATGTGATAGTTGATGGTATATTACATCTCTGTAGAGAAACATTTTCGTGATAAAACTTGCAGACATAACTTCCTTGTTATATAATTATGTGATAGAGTCGAATGTAGGTTAGGCTAAACCATGATTTAGAGAAACATTTTCGATTGTTCAAACGATGATGCTTTTATTGCTGCAACTATAAGTTACAGTGTGCAAAAATCTGTACCTGACTGTAGATTATGTTGATACAATGATGCTTTATTGCTGCAACTATAAGTTAAGTGCTATTAGACATGTTTGACTGTAGATGCCTGGTACAGATTTTTGCGGACGTAATCTACAGTCTGGTATAGATTTTTGCAGACGTAACTAGTTCATAGCTGCCATCACTACCACATCCTCTTGCTAAATCACCAAAAGTAAATCATGCAATACTTACTACTACCAGCTTGTGCATGCGTGCCTGTATCTGGAGTATCTGTTATCTGGATTATATTCGAGTAGTAGTACACACACTAATTAACCAAGGGACTAGTAGAAAAGCTGTTGGCGCAGCTTGAGGTGGGCTTGGAGCTGCTCGTTCTCCTCGGCGAGAAGCTTTGGTGGCCTCCGGAACACAGTTATTTCGACTTACACTCTGTATCTGGAGTATTTGTTGTGTAGATAGCCATACTATTGTACGGTATCTCTTAATAATTATAATTGATGTGAAACGTGCCAAATAAAGTGTCTTTTCTTGTCTCCAAGGAATGCTGGAAACAATTGAGTTTAAATTTTAAACTGAATCTGCTATATGAACTGAAGTTCCTGGAAACTGTCAAAGGATTGGTTGATCAGAGGGATCATTATTGTTGTGCCTTTGTTTTGATTTCTTCTGGTCGTTTTTTTTTCTCCCGGGGGTCTCTATGTACTGCGACGTCTGGTTTTTTGCTTGTTGTTTCCCAGGTCTGCCGTTGTGTGCACAGTAATTTGTTCAGCTTCAGCATACTTACAATTAGTGTTGAGACCGTAACAATCTGACTTTAGTTTCTCTTTTACTTAAGTTATCAGACATCTTTTGGATAAGGGCAAGTTTCAACATCTATGTCTCGGTCCGCAGCATTTACTCTTGACATCTCTTCCTTGCACGAGGATGAGTCTCGATCTGTCGTTGATGTGCTCACTGATGCATTTACTACAGCGGAAGAGAGTGCTAAACGGAAATGATTCAGAAGAAAGGCACTTTGAAGTTTTATTTAGAGGAAACACTGTGGGGTTCTTTCACAAGGATTGCATTATCACTTTTGCAAAATTGTGTCATGACTGTGAGACTATTGTTGCTATGATGAGATAGTGATTCTAAGTTATGCAAAATTAAGTTGTTGATGTGATGATCCGCAAAGATCATATTTTTATTTTTATTATCCAATTATCTTTGTGGTTGTTGTGTTGTTTTGGTTTGTGCTTTGTTGTTGCCGTTGGCACAACAAATATTTGATTTTAAATCTTATCATAATGTAGGACAGCTATTGCAACCTATACTATGTTGTTGTATGAACACATGAAACTAGAAAACTCTAGTACCAAATAAGGTCTAGGGTGGGGGATTATTGGGGAATTGAGGGGATTTGGTAGAGGGGAGGGGATCACCAAATCCCCTCCAATCCCCAAACATATTGGGTGTGAAAATACACTCGTACCGAACAGAGCCTTAGGGTTTCCAGGGGGGTTTTATACCCCCCGGTGGAAGTGGGCTCGGGTGTGGCCGGCTGGGCCACTAGGCCCAGTTGGGCCGGGGCCTTTAGTTTTTTTTATTATTAGTTATTTATTTTCTTAAAAAGTTTCTGTTTTAAATATATAGGGGTTTTAAGAAAAAATCAAAAATGCCCGATTCAATCCTATAAATAATTAAGGAATATTTGTAACTCACCCGACATTTTTATTTTATCATTCGAAAACTTTTCTCGTTCGACTATATTTTAAATTTAAATTCGAACCATTTGAACTAACGCGAGATCAACGATAGCAATCACGGTTATGTGGCATCCTTTGCATAGGGTTAATGTAGTTCAATTACCGAGATTACTATAGCCTAATCCGGGGATGTCACATCACCCTTTTCCTTCTTTCTGGCTTCTTCATTCAGCATGATGTTCTTCACCATCTCCAAAGTCAGCTTCCCATCCGGAGCTGAATTGCCAAGTGACACAACAATCGTGTTCCAACTATCAAGCATGGAGCTCAGCGGCAACAATGCTTGCACCTCATCTCAAAGTTGAGCTTCATGGTTGAAAGTTAATTTATATGGCATTGGAAGTCATTCAAGTGCTCAATCACACTTGTGCTATGTCGGTACTCAAGCTTTGCAAGTCTTTTGATCATCGAGGCCTTGTTTATTGATGTCTTCCTCTCATACATAGACTCCAACATCTGCCACATCTGGTATGCATTGGTGTCATTTGCAACATGGTGAAATATATTGTGCTTGATGTACAACTCAACCATACGTATTGCCTTTCTGTGCAGCACTCTCCATTCTTCTTCCGTGACTCCTGTGGGTATCTTGTATTTCACAATTGGCTCATACAAATCCTTGCAAAGGATGTCTTCCATCATGGGCTTCCATAATGAGTAATTGGAAGAATCAAGTTTTATCATGCCACTTGTAGTAGCGCTTTCTTCCAAAGACATTGTGAGCAGCACTTCCGGCAACAATCAAGCAAGTGGGATTAGCAACCTCCTAAGCAACCAAGGCTCTACTGCCACTTTGTTGAGAATTAGCACACAAATGCACTTGTGGTTAACTGAAAAATGCAGCGAAAACAAAGTAACCTCAGCACCACATCATGTACTAACTCAAGGATCGTTGCTTAGCACGGAAGGAAACATACACAGTAGCATATATGGAGGAAACATGTTACTCAACATACAAGACGCTCCTCAGACAAGTGTCTTGTGGCAGGAGTGACTTTCTGGACAGCAACAAGCATCAACAAAGAGATACTATATTTTTTACATGGAAAACCCCTCAACTTGAGGGGGGAAAACACTCGTTGAAGCCACCCAAATCCACTTCCACTATTATCAAATGTGGGATACAACACGTTTCTTCTCTAGATAGTGTTGGGTAACGTAGAAAAAATTCAAAAAAATTCCTACGCATATTCAGATCTTCCTATGGAGAGACCAGCAACGAGAGAGGGGTGAGTGCATCTTCATACCTTTGAAGATTGCTAAGCGGAAGCGTTACGAGAACGCAGTTGATGGAGTCGTACTCGCGGCGATTCAGATCGCGGTGTGATTCCGATCTAGTGCCGAACCACGGCACCTCCGCGTTCAACACACGTGCAGCCCGGTGACGTCTCCTGCACGTTGATCCAGCAAGGAGGAGGGAGAGGTTGGGGAAGATTTCCGGTAGCACGACGGCGTGGTGTCGATGGAGAGACGAGGTCTCCCGGCAGGGCTTCGCCAAGCACCGGCAGAGAGGAGGAGGAAGAAGAGCAGGGCTGCGCCGAGGGAGAGGGAAAACTGTATCTCCAAAAGCCCAAAAGTGCCCACTATATATAGGGGGAGGGAGGGGCTGCGCCCCCTTGAGGGTTTCCCTCTCCTGGGAGGGGCGGCAGCCCTAGATGGGGGGAGGTGCGGCGGCCAAGGGGGGGAGGAGGGGTGGCGCACCCTTCTCGTGGGCCTTAGGCCCACCTGCGCTAGGGTTCCCCCCCTCTCCCTTCTTCTTGCACCATGGGCTGAGTGGGGGGGCGCACCAGCCCACCTAGGGGCTGGTTCCCTCCCTCACTTGGCCCATCTAGCCTCCCGGGGTCATTGCCCCCTTTCGGTGGACCCCCAGGGCCACCTCCGGTGGTCCCGATACGTTACCGGTGATGCTCGAAACACTTCAGGTGTCCGAAACTATCCGTCCTATATATCAATCTTTACCTCCGAAGCTCCTCGTGACGTCCGGAATCTCATCCGGGACTCCGAACAACTTTCGATAACCTCGTATAGAAATTCCCTATAACCCTAGCGTCATCGAACCTTAAGTGTGTAGACCCTACGGGTTCGGGAGACAGGTAAACATGACCGAGACACCTCTTTGGCCAATAACCATCAGCGGGGTCTGGATACCCGTGGTGGCTCCCACTTGCTCCACGATGATCTCATCGTATGAACCACGATGTCAAGGATTCAATCAATCCAGTATACAATTCCCTTTGTTTGTCAGTATAGAACTTGCTCGAGATTCGATCGTCGGTATACCTATACCTTGTTCAATCTCGTTACCGGTAAGTCTCTTTACTCGTTCCGTAGCACGTCATCGTGTGACTAACTCCTTTAGTCACATTGAGCTCATGATGATGTTCTACCGAGTGGGCCCAGAGATACCTCTCCGTCACACAGAGTGACAAATCCCGATCTACATTCGTACCAACCCAATAGACACTTTCAGAGGTACCCGTAGTGCACCTTTATAGTCACTCAGTTACGTTGTGACGTTTGATACACCCAAAGCACTCCTACGGTATCCGGGAGTTACACAATCTCACGGTCGAAGGAAAAGACACTTGACATTAGAAAAGCTTTAGCATACGAATAATACGATCTAGTGCTACGCTTAGGATTGGGTCTTGTCCATCACATCATTCTCCCAATGATGTGATCCCGTTATCAATGACATCTAATGCCCATGACCAGGAAACCATGATCATCTATTGATTAACGAGCTAGCCAACTAGAGGCTTGCTAGGGACACGTTGTGATCTATTTATTCACACATGTATTACTATTTCATGTTAATACAATTATAGCATGAACAATAGACGATTATCATGAACAAAGAAATATGATAATAACCATTTTATTATTGCCTCTAGGGCATATTTCCAACAGATAGCACTAGAGGATCTCATACATCATGATTTCTGAATCTTGGATGAACACAACAAGATTTGGGCTCAAGAGCTAGGGATTGGAACAATCTCACCAAAGATGGTGGAACCACATCTTGAAGGAGAAAAGGTAATGGATCTGGATCATCACAACCTTGGGGAGGAGCTCCCTTTGCTTCTTCCTTCAATCTTTCTCTTCTTCCCTTTCTCACTTAGTTTTCTCTCTTCTTCTTCAATGGAGGTTGGACTGATTTTCGTCACTCTTGGTGATGGCTGCTGGATGGAAGGTAAAGCATCCCCATCCACTCATGTGCAAAGACCAAAATGACCCTAGGTCATAACCCTAATGGGTAGTGGGCTTCTGCACCTCTTTTGGGCTGCCTAAAAGGCCTCAAATGATCATATCCTCACAACCCACATGAGGAGGATATCCCAACAAATCTCCCCCTCCGACTCATGAGGGGGGCACCGCCATGCCCGCTACCTTGCAACATGCTTGTAGCTTCTCATTTGACAATATCTCTAGTCTTCTCTAATGGAGGTTGAACTGATTTTCGTCACTTTTGGTGGTGGCTGCTGGATGGAGGGTAAAGCATCCCCATCCACTCATGTGCAAAGACCAAAATGACCCTAGGTCATAACCCTAATGGGCAGTGGGCTTATGCACCTCTTTTAGGCTGCCTAAAAGGCCTCAAATGGTCATCTACTCACGACCCACAGGAGGAGGATATCCCAACAGATGAGAGGAGGTGCTAGGGCTTTCGTGATGGGGACACCTATCTGCAGGGCTTTCATAGACGGGGATGAGGCCATGTGGCCATCCGAACGACTATCTTGGACATTTGTGTGTGTTGGGGGGGGGGAGGGCCGACCCATAGGCCGGGGCAACGGAGCACCCACCCTAGCCCCCTGGGAGGTAGGGGCCTCGGCCCAGGTAGTAGCACAGTATACATTTTGCGATATTTCTTCCTTAGATCCAGAAAATAAGAGGAAAACAGTAAGGCCCAAGACACTACCTAGTTAGCACCAACGGACCAAAAGAATCGATTGCTAGTTAACTATGTTGTTGGGTTACCTCAAAAAATAAACTACACTGATGGAGCACGCCATCGGTATCCTCCAATCACGTCTCCAGCCTCCCCGCCTCCATGCCTCCTCCCCAAAATTCTCCTATCCCAAAGAACAACGCCCCTGCTCCAGTGCACTTCCAAATTCAAGGAGCCGCTCCGTGCATCCATTAATGGAGACCAAAGGTGTTATACCCTTCCCCAGTCACCTGTCTTTGCATCCTCAACGTTCCCCATCAACTATATTTTTGAGGCATGACCGCATCAGAGATTCAGAGATGGTTCGTCTACCTCCTTTATACCCTAATCAAGTACTATTCCTTTGGTTCGCTATCAAATAGTACTACGCTCCGCGTCTGATTGCTCCATCTGGCATCTCTAATTCTTGTCTTCTTTGTTCCTACTCTTCTGTTGACCTGTTCTTAAAAGATTAATTGGATCGAGGGATGAGAAGAGGGCACAGGGAATAAGTGTTGAAGACATGCACATCTGGTGAAAGGATCGATATGGTTGACTAGAGGGGGGTGAATAGGCAACGACCACTTTTTAATTAATCTTAACAAGTTAGGGTAAACAACATACGGGTTCACAAATATGACAACAATGGGGTGAACTGTAATGAAGCTAGCAACGATAGCTACTAAGACAAGTAAGGGAAAGACAACAACATAAGCATACACAAAGTAAAGGTTAGAGATAACCACAAGTGGAACCAATGAAGACGAGGATGTGTTACTGAAGTTCCTTCCCTTTGACAGGAAGTACGTCTCCGTTGGAGCGATGTGGAGGCACAATGCTCCCCAATAAGCCACTAAGGCCACCGTATTCTCCTCACGCCCTCGCACGATGCAAGGTACCGTGATTCCACTATAGGTGCCCTTGAAGGTGGCGACCGAACCTTTACAAACAAGGTTGGGGCAAACTCCACACAAAGCTTGGAGGCTCCCAACAAGACCATGAAGCTTCACCACAATGGAATGTGGCTTCGAGGTGACCTCAGTCGCCTAGGATGCTCAAACACCCAAGAGTAACAAGATCCGCAAGGGATTGGTGGGGGATCAACTTTTCTCTTGGTGGAAGTGTGGATCTAGGCCTTCTCAACCAATCCCTAAAGAATCAACAAGTTTGATTGGCTAGGGAGAGAGATCGGGCACTTTTGAGCTTAGGGAGCAACAATGGAGCTTGTGAGGGTAAGAGATAGGGTTCCACAGCTAGAAGAACCATTTATATATTGGGGGGGGGGAATCCAACTGTTTTCCCACTCACAGCCCGTGCCTAGCGGTACTACCGCTGGATGCAGCGGTACTACCGCTAGCACTCCAGCGGTACTACCGCTGGCTGCAGCGGTACTACCGCTGGGCCCCTGGTAGTGCATAAGCACTACCACCGCCAAGAAAGTCTTCACAAAAAGGTCCGTCCACGTACAACCGCTAGGCAGGCGGTACTAAGCTCCTGGAGCGGTACTACCGTTGACCAGGGGCGGTACTACCGCCAGCTAGCGGTACTACCACCAGGGCCAGCGGTACTACCGCTGGGGGACCATTTGCAAAGAAGAAGGAAACACTAAGGCGGGAGCCACTCCAAAGTTGCCGGCAAGGGGGAAAATATGTGAAGTGTGCGCGTGCAATATTGATTCCACCCAAACCTTTCCACTACGGTTCCCCTCTTAATAGTACGGCTTTCCTATGACTCAAATAAAGAGAATCGTAGAGAACACCGTGCTTCTGTTCCACGAAAGAGGGGGCGAGTCGTCTTGTGCCGTTGACGTGTGTTATCTGAAATCTTAATACACACGGTTAGTCCTTTGCGGTACTGTCATCAATCACCAAAATTACTTAGGCATAAACTATGGCCCAACAATCTCCCCCTCTTTGGTGGAATGATGACAATACCGGATTTGCACAGTGAATAATATGAGAACAAAAAGATAGAGATATATGAGAATAAGGAGCATATGACTCACAACATATGATGGAAATAAATCTCACATAAGTTCATGTCTCACGTCACGCAAAGCAAAGATAGCAAAACAGAAGCAAACCAAGTTCGAAGCAAAACACGAAATATAAGCAAAGCTAAGGCAAGTTTAACTCTCAAAGCAAATCCAGCTCCTAGACTCTCTCCCCCTTTGGCACAAGACACCAAAAAGGGGCACACCTAACGCCACAGGTGGTCACTCCTCATCCTCATCATTGCCAGAATCGTCCGTAGCATCCGGATCGTCGTGCTCCTCTTCATTGTCCTCTTCCTCCTCAGCGCCAGACCACTGGTAACCTTGAGGCCGCATCCAAGCAGCCTCTGGAGTGATGTCAGCCTCTGATCCGCTGGAGATGTCAACATCAAGTGTCCTCAGGACACGCTTGTGCCTCTGACGGTTCTCCTTCTGGGCCACGTGCGTCTGATACTGGCCCTTAGCATGCATACAGAAGAGAGTCTTCATCTTATCCTGCAGTTTCATGGCCCAAGATGGCATGGCAGAAGAGCGGGACTGAGAGGCGGTTCCTCTGTCAGCAGCAGTCTATGTGTCAGTGTCCATGTGCTGAGATGAAGTTGATGGGTTGGCCCATTTGTCCTTGATGCGAAGCTTGACAGGATCGTGCACAATGTAGTCAGCCTAAATGTATAACTCCTCCTACGGATAGGTGTCTTGCCACTTCTGACGGATATAAGCAAACAAGTAGGGCCCGTAGATGGGAACCTTGCGCATCATGATGCAGTTCCAGAGCTCAGTGAACATCACATCAGAAATATCAAGAGGGGCAGACTCCTTAGTCATAGCCTCCTCACAGAGCAGTAGCATCTCAGCCAGAGAGCCATGTACCTCGTCGAAGTTGCCAATGCGAGGAAAGAGGGTGTTGCGGAAGATCCGATGCATGATGTCCAGATGCCTGGGGAGCACAACTTTCTTCACATAGAGTTGTTGCAATCTGTCCTTGGCGGATGCCCTATCAGTGGGAGCTGCAGCATGAGGACGCGACCCAAGTGGAGTGTCAGCTCCCTGGAAATCAACCTTGAGGAATGCCATGAATTCACGCCAGGAACCGGTCATCTTCTGAGTCCCAATCATCCACACCATGGAGCGCTCGTCATCGGGAGAGAAGTGAACCGTGACATAGAACTGGGCAACAACATTGGGGTCAAAGTCTGTCTTGAAAGAGATGATCTCCTTGATGCCCAGTTTGTCAATCAGAGAAAGAGCATCACCAAAGTAGTCCATGTTCCGCTGAAGGTGAGCCAGGTCAATCCACTGAACGGGGACAAAGTTCTTCTTGAAATGGTTGATGATATCACGGTAGATCCTTAAGTGATCCCTTGTCCAAACATGCTTGACATTCTTGATCACAACACGCTCTTGGAGATAGTGGTTTTGGTTGCGGAACCGCAGAAAATCCTTAGGGAGCATGGTGCGAGGGCTATGGGTTGTGTATAATCACTAAGAACTCCACCACAGCCCTAACCATATGAGGATCACAAGTACCATCTAAATAAGGACATGCCTATTCAAGAGAATGCAAGTTTGAGATCTAATCCAAACATAGTCCAAGTGCTTGATCTAAAACATGTAAATCCTAGGGCATGGCAATACAAAAGCAAAGATT
This sequence comes from Hordeum vulgare subsp. vulgare, assembly GCF_904849725.1. NCBI lineage: Eukaryota > Viridiplantae > Streptophyta > Magnoliopsida > Poales > Poaceae > Hordeum > Hordeum vulgare. Next base: position 564,036,719 of record NC_058519.1, read on the forward strand.
CATAGGACCTACACTCCCCTCGATACCATACCTCCTTCATGCCATCCAAGAACAAAGCACAAAATCAAAGACATGGATCCAAACCACCAATGCTCCTAACCCTAGAACAAGAACATCAACCAAGAGAAGAAGGGGAGGAGCTTTACCGGGGTCCATGGCACTTGGAGGAGGAAGGAGAAGTGGGGCAAATCCTCCAACTCAACGGAGAGAAGGAGCTCCACGGATAGAGATCCAAATAGGGGGAGTTCGGGGTTGGGGAGGGAGGAGCCGCGAGGAAGAAGAAAGAGGCAGGAAAAACGGGCTCCCCCTCCTTTATATAGCCCAAGGGGTACGGGCCAGCGGTAGTACCGCCGTGGTCCTGGCGGTAGTACCGCTACCTGGCGGTAGTACCGCTGGCTGTAGCGGTAGTACCGCTGGGGTCCTGGCGGTAGTACCGCTCCCCCTGAGACAGCCCTAAAAATGTCCTAGTTAGGTCGTGGTAGATTGGGATCCTCGCGGTAGTACCGCTATCCCTAGCGGTAGTACTGCTGGGGTCCTGGCGGTAGTACCGCTACCCCTGGCGGTAGTACCGCTGCAAATGTCACAACGGGACCTAGGAGAAGAGAAGAACGTGGGCAAATGACAAGTTAGTGAAAAAGAAGATAGCACCAGCAAGATATACTGACTTGTCATTTTATATCCTTTCTTCTATATGAGAGAAAGGTGGGGGGGCGGTGGCTGAGGCCACCTATGTTTGAGACAAAGGTATGACACTGCGAAGAATTATCCTTGGGTTCATGACCAATGCTCGTCTTTGAAGCACAAGTGCCATTTGACAATGGCTAAAGTGAAAGACTAGATCGATTTATGCATAATGGGGGGAGGAAAAGTTCATTGAGAGAACAACACTCCCCCTATGTCCATGCCTACATCTAGAACAAGATAGAATGCATAGTAAAGTGCAACGTGCCTAGCTTCAATCCACATTACTTGAATCAATGATATTTAACTCATGCCTTAACTCCCAGAACCTTGCTTCATCTAGGGGCTTAGTGAAAATATCTGCACTATGTTGCACTGGGTTGAGGGAAATGTTGATAGCACTTTGATTGTCACATAGAAGAGGCACTTTGTCACAAGTGACACCATAATCCTTTAAAGTTTGCCTCATCCATAGCAATTGTGCACAACAACTTGCAGCTGCCACATACTCAGCTTCGGTGGATGATAGAGAGATGCAATTCTGCTTCTTTGAAGACCAACTTACCAGTGAGCGACCAAGGAATTGGCATCCTCCAGAAGTTGACTTCCTCTCCACACAATCTCCTCCCCAATCTGAGTCAGAGTAGCCAACTAGATTGAAGTTTGCTCCTTTGGGATACCAAAGGGCAAAGTTTGGGGTATGAGCCAAATATCGAAAGATTCGCTTAACAGCCATATAATGACTTTCTTTTGGTGTGGATTGAAACCGTGCACATATTCCTACACTCAACATAATATCCGGTCTAGATGCACAAAGGTAAAGGAGGGATCCAATCATGGAGCGATATACCTTTTGATCCACCGCTTTACCATTGGGATCACTGTCAAGCTTGCATCTTGTTGGCATGGGGAACTTGACCGGTTTGACATCTTCAAGCTCGAACCGTTTGAGCATGTCTTGAGTGTACTTGGATTGTTTTATGAAGGTCCCTTCTAGTCCTTGTTTAATCTCGAACCCGAGGAAGAACTTCAACTCTCCCATCATGGACATCTCAAATTTCTCAGTCATTAGTGCAGCAAATTCTTCATTGAAGGAAATGTTAGGAGAGCCAAAGATAATATCATCAACATATAGTTGGCATATGAACAAATCCCCTTTAACCCTCTTAGTAAAAAGAGTGGGATCTATCTTCCCAATTTCAAACCCACGATCTTGTAGCAACTCAATAAGATACTCATACCACGCATGTGGGGCTTGTTTAAGGCCATAGAGTGCCTTATTAAGTTTGTACACATGATTGGGGAGTTTGGGATGTTCGAATCCCGGGGGTTGTTTGACATAGACCAAATCATTTAAAGGACCATTAAGAAAGGCACTTTTCACATCCATTTGTTGTAATTTGAAGTTACGATGAGAAGCAAATGCAAGCAACATGCGAATAGATTCTAGACGAGCAACAGGGGCAAAGGTTTCACTGTAGTCAATACCCTCGACTTGGGAGTAGCCTTGAGCCACCAATCTTGCCTTGTTTCGAATCACAATCCCATTGGCATCTTGCTTGTTCTTGAATATCCATTTGGTCCCGATGACATTATGTTCCTCCGTTGGCCTTGGCACTAAATCCCAGACTTGGTTGCGCTCGAAGTTGTCAAGTTCTTCATGCATGGCCATAAGCCAATCCTCATCATCGAGCGCTTCCTGTACCTGTTGAGGTTCACAATACGAAACAAACGCGTGATGCTCACAATAATTCCAAATCTGTTGACGGGTGGATACTCCCCTTTTTAAACTGCCAAGTACATTCTTCATAAGATGTGACTTGACTCTCAGCTTGTTCGCAATCTTGGCTGCTCGACGCTCCAAGAGTTCTTCATTGGATAACGGGGGAGCATCGACTTGTTTACTTTGCTTGCCCTTGCGTCTTGAGCCTCCCTTGGCACCGGCTGTTGGTGCTGCAGAAGGGAATTGTGAGACAGTATCCTGATCATCTTGACTTTCGACTTGAGCAGGTTCACTTGTTTGTTCTTGTATTTGTGGTTGCTCTTGATCTTGATCTTGTGCTTCTACTTGGTCTTGATCTCGCGGTTGCACTTGATCTTGATCATGAGCAGGTTCGGAGCCTTGGGTGAGAACTTGAATATCATGGGACACAACATCATTGTTGGGCAATTTATCTTGACCATGAGCTTGTTCATTTTGTGGAGAGTCTTCTCTTTGTTCATCGGAAGCATGGGGCTTGTGGAGGTGATGGCTCCATTTGAGTAGAGCATTGTCCTTCTCCTTCGGCCACAAGGGGTTCCTCAATGGGGAGTATTTGACCAATCCCCATTCTTCTTATGGCTTGGGGAGGAATTTCATCACCTACATCACAAAGACCACTTTGCTCCACTTGGGAGTCATTATTTTCATCAAAATCCACGTTACACGTCTCCTCAATGAGTCCAGTGAACTTTTTGAGGACACGGTAAGCATGAGAGTTTGTAGCATAACCAACAAAGATGCCTTCATGAGCTCTAGAATCAAATTTAGCTAAACATGCACCTTTCTTGAGAATGAAACACTTACAACCGAATACCCGGAAGTACTTGAGATTGGGTTTGTTTCCAGTTAGAATCTCATAAGGAGTCTTGTTCAAGCCTTTGCGGATATAGAGCCGATTGGACGCATGACATGCTGTGTTGATGGCCTCTGCCCAAAAGTTATATGGAGATTTGAATTCCGCCATCATTGTTCTTGCAGCGTCTATCAAGGTCCGGTTCTTCCTTTCTGCCACGCCATTTTGTTGAGGGGTATATGTTGCTGAATATTGATGTTTTATTCCCTCATCACCTAGAAACTCATCCAAGGTGTAGTTCTTGAACTCGGTGCCGTTGTCACTTCTAATCATCAACATCTTTGCTTCATGTTGACGTTGAGCTTCATTAGCAAAGTTGATAACAGTTTGTTGAGTTTCACTCTTCCTTTTGAAGAAATATACCCAGGTGTATCTTGAGTAGTCGTCAACAATCACCAAGCAGTACTTTCTTCCTCCAAGACTATCAAATGATGCAGGGCCAAACAGATCCATATGGAGGAGCTCCAATGGCCTCTTAGTGTAGATGAGAGTCGTTGGACGATGAGCAGTTTCATGAATCTTTCCTTCAATGCAGGCACTGCAAACACGATCTTTAGCAAAACTCACATTTGTTAGTCCATGAATATGGTCCCCTGTTAGAATACTTTGCAAAGATCTCATATTGACATGAGCTAAACGGCGATGCCAAAGCCAGCCCACATCAACTTTAGCCATTAAACACGTCGCGGTCTTAGTGGGTCGCTTTGAGAAGTTCACCACATAAAGACCATTTTCGACATATCCAACATAGGCTACTTTAAGAGTCTTGCTCCACAGGAGGACCACAGTATCAAGATTAAAGAATGTGGAAAAACCCATAATTGCAAGTTGACGAACCGAAAGTAAATTGTAGGCAAGTGACTCAACAAGCATGACCTTCTCAATAGATAAATCTTGAGAGACGACCACCTTACCAAATCCCAATACCTTTGATGAGGATGCATTGGCGAATTGGACATGGGTGGGCATAGATGGAGAAGGATGCACATCCACCACTAAGTCCTTGCTTCCGGTCATATGATTTGTTGCTCCATTATCGAGCAACCATGACACCCCACCGGAAGCAAACTCCTGCAATAGATCAAGGCTTGGCTTTAGGTACCCATTTTTTAATGGGTCCTTTCATGTTAGAGACAAGGGTCTTAGGAACCCAGAGAGCCCATTCAATGTACTCATCGTAGGAACCAACAAATCTGGCATAAACATGCGCATCACTAGCACGACATAAGACATAAGAAGAATTGAGTTTGTCGGCTGTGTTAGTAGGAATGGTGTTGCCCTTCTTGTGGTTTCCATAGTCCACCTTGTTCCTGTTCACCTTCTGAGTCCCCTCACCCTCTTTGACAAAGATGTCCATGAGGGTAGGAGATCGTTTGTTCCTGTTTCTCCTTTTAGCTTTTGACTTGGAGGTAAGTCCAAGTCCCTCCTTCCCTACAACACCTTTTTGAGTGCTCAAGAGATCGTTCAGGCTCTTCTCACCTTGTATGCATGCCACAAGGCCCTTCTCAAGTTTCTCCTTTAACTTGGCATTTTCCTCCACAAGATGTACATGCTCACAACAGGGATTAGTTGCACAAGCATTATCAATTAACACAAAGGGAGGACAAGTGGAGATCTCCTTGGTAAGCTTTGCTTGGAGTTGATCATGAGACTCTTTCAGAGAGAAATGAACACCTTTCAAGACCTTGTGGGCCTCGTCAAGTGTGTCAAACTCCACTTTGAGTCTGTCATGGCCAACCCCAAGAGCATACTTTTCAGACTTAAGCATACGAGTAAGAATGACATCATGATCAAGTTTCTTTTGCATTTTAGCGCAGTCATCGTTATATGACTCCTCAAGAGACAAACTAAGAGTGCGCTCCTTTTCTAGAGTGGTAGATAATTCAGCAATTTCATCGGCATAGTCAAGACTGTGTCCCTGAAGCTCAGAGATGGTCTCCTCATGAGACTCAATGAGGTCAGTGGCCTCACCTACTTGTTCCAAGAGAGCAACAAAGTGCTTCTTAGATTCTCCCTTAATAGTGCACAGAAACTTGTCAAGATCATGCTCATTAAGTTCCCCAACATCACTATCATCAACACAATTTAACAATGAAGGAGAAGTAGCGATGTTGGTCTTAATGATGGGAGTTACCTGATTGATACCTTTTGCCATGAGGCACTTGGTGATGTGGTTCTCGTTGGGGGCATTGAAGAGAGACACCTTCTGGGGAGAGGTAGTGGCAATAGCAACAGTTGCCGTTGCCACTGCATCATCATCATCATCATCATCGGAAGGGTACTCTTCAAGGGCCACCATCCCTTTTGGGTGGGGTTTCTTCACAAAGTTGTTCTTGATTGGAAATGATTTGGTTTTGTCTTCGCGAATGAGCTTGCCCCCGTTGTCTTCCCTTTTCTCATATGGACATTCGGCCACGAAGTGGCTCACGTTACCATAGTTATAACATGTCCTCACTCGTTGCTTGGGTTTGAAACCACTCGAGTTGTTCTTGGTGAAGGTGGGTCTTGAGTTCCTCTTGTTGCCCCAGAATTGCCTTGACGCAAGAGCCATGTGCTCATGATAGGCATACTTTGTGTCTTTAGGGCAGCTCTCCTCTTCCTCATCCTCTTCTTCTTCTTCAAACATTGCTTTTGCTTTTAGTGCAAGGTTGGGTGAAGTTGTCTTTGAGCGAGCACGAGCAAGTGCATTGTCGGCTGTTTCGTTCATGATTGACATTGCAATGAATTCATCCAACACCTCACTCGAAGACAAGGAGTGGAAGTCTGGCCACTGACGAATGACAGATGACATGGCTTTGTTGAAAGGCATGATGGCTTTGAGAAACTTGCGCTTGACCCATGTATCATCCACATCCTTGCTCCCATGATCCTTGAGTGCCACAGCAATAGCAGTCACCCTCCGATAGAGATCACGAGGGTCCTCGTCTTCCTTCATCACGAACTCATCGGATTTATCAAGGATCACTTCATAGTTGGATCGTTGAATGCTTGAGCTTCCCTTGTACAACACCATAATATGCTCCCAACAATCCTTGGCCAAAGTGAAGGGACGCAAGTGAGGAAGATCTTCAGGTGGCACTGCAGACTGGAGAATAAACAAGGCGGAGTGATTGTATTGATTGTCTGCATCTTCTCTTGGAGTGAGGTTGCTTGGATCATGGGGATAATATCCTTGCTCGATGATTCTCCACAAGTTTGTTGAGCTGTGATTCAAATGAGACTTAATAGAAAATACCCAGTTAGCAAAGTCACCTTTCACAAGCTTAGGAGGAGGACCAACAGGATTAAGACGCGGTGTGGGAACGGATCCTCCATAGACCATGGGGGTGGAACTGAGGCATATGTTCCAGTCCCATCCTTTTCGTGAGATGAGGAAGGCCGCATACCTTTAGCCGCTTCCTTAGAGGAATTGGCCTCCGAATCGGTGATGGTGGGTTTAACCACTAACGCCGGTCCGGGTGGACTTTTAAATCACTCAATTAACTCTTTAAGCATGGTCTTGACTTCGTTTGTCAAGGACGTCCTGAGGGCGGCCATAGCCGTATTCAAGTCGTCCCTTGTGACCGAAGTCAAGTCCATGGCCTCGGGTTGCCCATGGTTAATTCCCTCTTCGCCTTCCATACTCTTCGGGTGGTGAAACCCTTAGTAAAGAGACGTGGCTCTGATACCAATTGAAAGGATCGATATGGTTGACTAGAGGGGGGGTGAATAGGCAACGACCACTTTTTCATTAATCTTAACAAGTTAGGGTAAACAACATACGGGTTCACAAATATGACAACAATGGGGTGAACCGTAATGAAGCTAGCAACGATAGCTACTAAGACAAGTAAGGGAAAGACAACAACATAAGCATACACAAAGTAAAGGTTAGAAATAACCACAAGTAGAACCAATGAAGACGAGGATGTGTTACCGAAGTTCCTTCCCTTTGACAGGAAATACGTCTCCGTTGGAGCGGTGTGGAGGCACAATGCTCCCCAATAAGCCACTAAGGCCACCGTATTCTCCTCACGCCCTCGCACGATGCAAGGTACCGTGATTCCACTATAGGTGCCCTTGAAGGTGGCGACCGAACCTTTACAAACAAGGTTGGGGCAAACTCCACACGAAGCTTGGAGGCTCCCAACAAGACCACGAAGCTTCACCACAATGGAATGTGGCTTTGAGGTGACCTCAACCGTCTAGGATGCTCAAACACCCAAGAGTAACAAGATCCGCAAGGGATTGGTGGGGGAATCAACTTTTCTCTTGATGGAAGTGTGGATCTAGGCCTTCTCAACCAATCCCTAAAGAATCAACAAGTTTGATTGGCTAGGGAGAGAGATCGGACACTTTTGAGCTTAGGGAGCAACAATGGAGCTTGGAAGGGTAAGATATAGGGTTCCACACCTAGAAGAACCCTTTATATAGTGGGGGGGGGAATCCAACCGTTTTCCCACTCACAGCTCGTGCCTAGCGGTACTACCGCTGGATGCAGCGGTACTACCGCTGGCACTCCAGCGGTACTACCGTTGGGCCCCTGGTAGTGCATAAGCACTACCACCGCCAAGAAAGTCTTCGCAAAAAGGTTCATCCACGTACAACCGCTAGGCAGGCGGTACTAAGCTCCTGGAGCGGTACTACCGCTGACTAGGGGCGTTACTGCCGCTGGCTGCAGCGGTACTACCGCTAGCACTCTAGCGGTACTACCGCTAGGGCCAACGGTACTACCGCTGGGGGACCATTTGCAAAGAAGAAGGAAACACTAAGGCGGGAGCCACTCCAAAGTTGCCAGCAAGGGGGAAAATATGTGAAGTGTGCGCGTGCAAGATTGATTCCACCCAAACCTTTCCACTACGGTTCCCCTCTTTATAGTACGGCTTTCCTATGACTCAAATAAAGAGAATCGTAGAGAACACCGTGTTTCTATTCCACGAAGGAGGGGGCGAGTCGTCTTGTGCCATTGACGTGTGTTATCTGAAATCTTAATACTCACGGTTAGTCCTTTGCGGTACTATCATCAATCACCAAAATTACGTAGGCATAAACTATGCCCCAACATCTGGGAAGCTACACCAACAATTCGACATCAAGCCATATGCCCATATTCAGGTGCTTTTGTTCCCTGTATCGAATGTTTTTATGCAATTTTATGGTGACGTGTCTTTTAAAAAAATGTTTATCAATGAGAAAGGAAGTGAAAAAATATGCATTGAGAAAGAAAAGTTTGATGAAGTAAATACTGATGTGGTTATTGATGACTTTTATTTGAGAAGTGTTAGGAAAACAAACAAGACCTCATGTGGTTTTAGTTCATACACCATCAATCTATACTATGTACTAAATTGCTCTCGAAATACAATATATTCTGAATTTTTCTTTGTCCACAAGGGCCCCATTTGGTTTTCCCGCCCCAGGGCCCAAAATATGTATGGGCCGGTCTTGGGAGGGGGTAGTGGAGACCATTAGTGGATTCGAGGTTACGCCGCTTGCCGATGATTAATCGGAACATGAAGATGCATGTACAGGCGGTGTGGCACTTCAAACCCGGTCATGACCCAAGGGGGGAGAAGCCGAAACTTTCATCCCACATCGACGGTTGTTTTACGGATTCCCAATTTTCAAATATGAAATTTATGAGGTTGTATGCGGAGCGAGCTCTGTAAATTATACCGATTGATGCCCATGCCAACTATTCTAGAATGACATTTCAGCACAAAATCACCATAATGACAATTATTATGTCGATCGGGGCCATACAACTCGGCCGAAATTTCCGTCACCCGACGATAGCGGAGCTCGGCCAAAGTTTGATCTTATATATAGAAGAAAAGAGAAAAGCATATTACCGTAACAACCAGTGCACGCTGTAATCGGCCGAATCCAATTTACGGATGTCGGTGAGCCATCGAAATCAACTGGCAGCTAGGCAGACGTACACGCATATACGATCATCATGAAACAGAGATGCGTACACGCGTGCCGTTACCTCTTCGCTTTGCCGCATGTTGGATAGCCGGTGAACTTATCTATTCGTTGTCGGAGATGTCGACGATCTGGAACTTAGCTTTAAGGTTTGTGCTTGCTAAGTTGCGGGCAACGGCCAAAGCTCTGACTAGTTGGAGCAGTAGGTGGACTGGGAACATACGCTTGCAAATCTTGGTGGCCGTTGAAATCATCTGTATGCTGGATTTGGCGATGGAATTTAGGACACTTTTGCGTGATGAAATTGACATGTTCCTTGGAAAGAACAATCGCGAGACAAAAATGGAGGCTCACATCGAAATATTTTCCACACCACGCGACTCATAGGTGACACGGGCTCCCGCTAGCCGTTGGATCTGAGATCCAAGGGTCACAATCTAGTTTCTAGACTTGCACTTAAATTTGAGATTCATGGCGGGGTTTTGTGCAAAGTTGCAGGAGCTTTGCAGATGGCCATTAGGTCTCAGATCCAACATCTCGCAGAAGCTCGTATCAGGGGAGCAACTAAGCTCATGTATCACTTGATACTTTCTCGAGAAGGCACAACATGACCTCTACATGCAAATTAATGGTAATATGATCACTGGTCAAGAACACATGATAGCGGCGGTGGATGAATTCTTTGACCAGCAGTTGCGCGCCTCGTCAAACAGGGACTATATATACTCTTGATCTTGATGCACATGAAGAGCAAATATGGAAGGTTGTTAAGGCGTTGCCCCCTTACAAGTCTGTCGTGCGTTAAATCTATCGCCGGCGGCGTTTTGAGGAGAGTATGCCCGTGGTTGCACGACTAGACATTTCGTTCTGTCACCGCATTTACACATTAGGCCGCGTCCCAACGCGACCACAATGTCATTACCGAAATAGGGTTTCCCCCGCTTTATATTATAAAGCATACCACCAATCCACAAGCTCAATGTTCACGGGCAACAACAACAAAAAAAGTAAAATAGGTCTGGCTGGAGGCACATCACAACAAACCCCCAAAGAAAGCAACTAACTAATCAGGCTCCGGGGGTGGAGGAGGTAACGGTGGCGCGAGGGAGATGTCGGTGGAGTGAAGTCCGACGATGATGGTGTTGATGCCGTCCCGATGACGCCGCTTGCTAAGCGGTCGCCAGAGCTGCAAGAATCCGCACATTTTGTAAATGGCGTCAGTCGTCCGAAGCGGAATCACATGTTCAATCACAAAGTTTATTGCACACATTCCATAGCATCCAGACTAGCGCACTAATCACCACCCAAAGGATGGGGCGAGTTCTACACAGGGAATCAATAATTTTCCGAAAGAGATCCGAGAGGTTGTCATGGATCCAATTGCCTCCCACTGTCTCTCGATGTCCAATTGCCTCCCACTGTCTCCCTAGCACCACAATGTCATTGAGAGAGGAGAAGATGAAAGGTGAGGAGGCAACGAGGAGGAGATGAGAGGGGGTGCTAGGGCTTTCATGATGAGGGCACCTATCCGCGTGGCTTTCATAGACGGGATGAGGCTATGTGGCCATCCGAACGACTATCTTGGACCAGAAGGGGGGGAGGGGGAGGGAGGACCAGGGGCAAAGGTCATTGATGGATTCACGGTCATGCCACTTGCCAATGATTAATCGGGACATGAAGATGTATGTACAGACGACGTGGCACTTCGAACCCGATTATGGCGCAAGAGGGAAGAAGCCGAAACTTTTATCCCACACCGACGGTTGTTTTACGGATCCCAACTTTCGAATATGAAGGTTGCGAGGTTGTATGCGGAGCGAGCTCCATAAACTATACCGGTCAATACCCATGTCAACTATGCTAGAATCACATTTCAACACAAAATGACCATAATGACAATTATTATGTCGATGGGGGCCATACAAGTCGGCCAAAGTTTCCGTTGCCCGACCATAGCAGAGCTCGGCCAAAGTTTGATCTTATATGAAAGAAAAGAGGAAAGCATATTACCGTAACAGCCAGTGCACGCTGTAATGGGTCGGATCCGATTTACGGATGCCGGTGAGCCATCGAAATCAACCGGCAGCTAGGCAGACGTACACGCATATACGACCATCATGAAAACAGATGCGTACACGCGTGCCGTGCGCGATGCGCGTGCCGTTACCTCTTCGCTTTTGCCGCATGTTTTTTCTTTTGAAATTCGCTTTTGCCGCATGTTGGATAGCCGTATATATGCGCGCGGCTGTCTGTACGTCCTTTCTGATGGATTCTGCTGGTACATGCGCATGTTCTCTTCTCTTCTCTTCTCTCGCCGTTTATGAGCCAGGGTACATACGTACATATGAACATCCAATCATATTCATATGCACCCTCGTACATACGCCTGGCTGGCAATGCCCAAGTTCATCCTTGTTTGATTCCCTGATGGCCAAATTGCACACCCAAATAGAAATAGTCCGCTGGCAAACATCGAATGCGTGCATGTGATTATCATGTGGATTTACGGAGTACTCCTACGCTACCCACGCACCCATATTTGGAAGCATATTAATCATTTCCTCATTGATTGATTAGGAATCTCGCCTTGATTAACTCCTTATTTATCTGTAGCAATATAGGTGCGTCACTCCCTTGCTATGCGCTCGTTAAATATACAGTACGTCGCTCAGGGATTTTCATATCGATCGGCGATCTTGCTTCTACTCAGCAGCCCATTGATACGATGGTGAAGACGAGGATCGGTGCCGTCGGGCCTTGGGCGCTTCTCGCTCTGGTCCTCCTCCTCGCCGGCAGCTGCGCCTGCGTGCAGGCGGCGGGCGAGCAGAAGAACGGCGGTGGCAGAAGGAGGAGGACGCATCGACGGTCGGCGGCGGCCGTCGCGGGCATGATGGTGCCTATCACCTTCCTCAACGCCTCCGTCGAGAAGGGCGCCGGTATGTCCATGTCCAAGTCCAAGCATGAATGATTATTCGTTTCTTCTTGTTCATCTGCACCTCTTTTTAGTTTTCGCGGCCTTGGTTGTGTAGTGTGCTATGGGAAATGGTATCTTATCTGCTTGATCGATTCAGCTGATAGCTAGCGAGTGCAAGAATTTTGGGGGCCTCCATATGTAGAGTGCAGTGGAGAATTTGGTCTTGTAGATCATCAACAGTTGTCTGCAAAATTCTGGCGCTGGCCCGTTGTTTCGTGCTTCTTCTGTAAAAAATTATAAAAGTGTACCACTTCAACGGTTCAACCCACCGTTAAACAGGCCCATACATCCAAAATTTCATGAACCGTTCTCAAACCGGGGTAGTTTTAGGGGAGTCTGGACATCCACCCGACCCGTTGTCAATTGGACCACTTTAACCCACAACTCATGTTTTCACAACTCACAGTTTAGGTTTGACGGACACGATTGGATTGTTAGACTGTCCACGAAGACGTTGTGACATGCCTGCGACTGTCAGTCATAGCTCACAGTTCGGATGTGACGGACACGATTGGATGGTCAGATTATACACAAACACTTTGTGAGATGTCTGCGGATATTTGCCCATGTTTTCCACTTATCTCTTTCTCCTCTTGGTCCACCTAGCTCACTGTCAGTCATAACTCACAGTTCGAGTTTGACCGACATGGTTGGATGGTCAGACTGTCCACAAAGACGTTGTGACGTGTCCACGGACATTTGATGAGGCTCGTTTTGTGATCTGCGTTGGAGATGCCCTAGGTGGTGTGTTCAGTGTTTTTTTTTTTTATGAAGATTATTGAATCAGCAGCCTAAGAAATTTGAGTGGTAAAATTTTTTGCGGGTAAATTCGAGTGATATTGTCTAAATCCGATGTAAAGTGTAAACACATGGGAGATTTGCTATATACAATTGCAGTGTGCATGGATGGGACGCCGGCGGCTTACCACCTGGACCCGGGCTCCGGGGCAGGGAACAAGAGCTGGATCGTCAACCTCGAGGTGCGTTCTCTTAGGCGGCGGTGCATACATGATCTTGCCTGATCCTTGATGCATCAACGCACTGTGATTGCAGGGAGGCGGGTGGTGCAACAACGCGAGGACGTGCAAGTTCCGGACAAGGAGCCGCCATGGCTCCTCCAACTTCATGGAGCGGCAGATAGCCTTCACCGGCATCATGAGCGCCAGCCCCGCCGACAATCCTGGTCCGCCTCTCTCGCCTCCTCCAACTCACAGTGTTCGCAGTACGCAACGTGATTAACCTGCGACGGAGGAAACGCACGCCATCGACGATCGACGTGTCCGTTCTTCTTGCAGATTTCCACAACTGGAACCGGGTGAAGATCCGCTACTGCGACAGCGCGTCCTTCGCCGGCGACGCCTTCGACGAGGTGTATTAGCAGCGGAGTGCACATTAACTATTCCTTACACGCAACGATTTGTCACCATCATACTGTACATTCTTATCTTATGCATGAGCTTTCTTCTCTGTGAATATGATGCAGGCTACTGGGCTCTACTTCCGGGGGCAGCGGATCTGGGAGGAAGCCATCCAGCACCTCCTCTCCATCGGGATGGCGTCGGCCGACCGGGCGCTTCTCACCGGCTGCTCCGCCGGGGGGCTGGCGGCGATACTGCACTGCGACCAGTTCGGCGCCTTCTTCGCCGGCCGAAGCACCACCGTCAAGTGCCTCGCCGACGCAGGCCTCTTCCTCGACGCGTACGTCTACTTGTATACTTATTTACCTGAAGTATATCACCGTCACCCACACGGCCTCACCCAGTTGATGGATGGTTTGCTTGTGCAGCGTGGATGTCTCCGGGGGCCGCAGCCTGAGATCATACTACAGCGACATTGTAGCCATGCAGGGGGTGGCTCAGCACCTCCCGCCGACCTGCACCGATCACCTCGACGCCACCTCGGTGCGTGCGTGCTCGATCTAGTTAGTTTGTGTGCAAGAAAGATCATTCTCTTGTCCCTCTCAACTGATGCTAGCAAGCCTTGCTGCCTCTTTTGCATGCATGCGCGTCTGCAGTGCTTCTTCCCTCAGAATATAATCGACAGCATCAAGACCCCTATCTTCTTGCTTAACGCAGCCTACGACGTCTGGCAGGTAATCAAGTTTTTACGCTCAATAATGATTTATCTTAGGTAAATCAGTATAATTTTCGCAAGAAGATAGCAAATGTGACGGAAACTTGATCAGATTGAGGAAAGCCTGGCCCCGAACAAGGCTGACCCCAGCCGCGCCTGGCGAGCCTGCAAGTTCAACCGCTCGGCCTGCAATGCGTCTCAGATAGACTTCCTGCAAGGTAAACGATCGAACAATTCATACCTGCGATGTCTAATCCAACTCGTTACTCCAAAGTCCAAACCTAACCGATTGAGCAACTAGCACGAAAGCCGTTGCGCGGCTTGCGTTAGAGGAAAAACACATACTCATTTCAGTGAAGTGAGGATCTGGACAACTCCTGAGTCTGAGTCACTAGTTTTGTTCGTATGTTCCAGATTTCAGGGAGCAGATGGTGGCGTCTGTGAGGGTCTTCTCCGGTTCCAAGAGCAACGGGCTCTTCATAAACTCGTGCTTCTCCCACTGCCAGTCCGAACTGCCAGCCACCTGGAATGGCACACCTGCCATTCAGAACAAGGTACGACAATACATAACATAAGTCTCATCAGCATTTACACATTTTACACTTTCATTGACGGTCCATGTAAATTCTGTGGTCGTTGCAAATACAGAGGATCGCGAAATCTGTCGGCGATTGGTACTTTGGCCGGGCCGAAGTGAAGGCGATCGATTGCCCATACCCCTGCGACAACACATGCCGCCACATCATATAAGAAGATCTTGCAAGCAAGGGCCAGTTCGGACCTCATGATTAGGATTAAGAACTCAGACAAGGTTTTGTTAGTTTTCCATACAGACTTCAGGCCGGATGATGTAATTATGAAGGTCTCTAGGGGCTAAACTTGTTAAATGTAACAGAAATAAAAGAAGAGGCAGAGGGCCCCCTGATTTTTCTCCCGGCAATGTCTTCTTCCTTGGAGCATCTCTAGCTCTTCCCCTGTAACTTAGCTCTTTATACCACATCCCTAAACTTAGAGCATCTACATCCGGACCTTACAAATCTAACCTCTCATACTGATTGGTCACGTCTCAAGTAATGCATTCTACATCCGGACATCTCATATGAGGATCCTCAAATCCATACAAAAACATGCAAGATATGAAACATATGTACTACGTAGAACCCATCTACTCCTCGTCGGAGATGTCGACAATCTCCGTACCCTCCGGCGGATAAATGGCCGCCTGCCGCAGCTCCGGCCCCTCCGGCTGCTCCACTGCGGCATCCTCCGCCTCAATCTCCGTGTCCAGCTCGTCCAAGAGGGCGACGACCTCCGCCTGCCTCTGTCGGATGAGTCGACGGTTGGCCTCCACCTCAGCCTCCTCCCGGATGGAATCCAGGATGACCTGCTGCTCCGCCATCTTCTCTGATTGGGTGAAGGCGAACTTCGCCTCCACCTCCGCCATGCTCAAGCCCGGGGCATCCTCCTCCATAGCCTCCGGCTGCTCCTTCTCCTCCTCCGTCTTCGTCTCCGACGATTCCGGAGGGAGACCCGCAGCGATGCAGGCGGCGCGACGAGCCTTCATCTCCGCCTCGATTTCAAGGCGCCGGTCCGGAGTGAGCTACGCGTAGGTGGTGATGAGCCGTCGGACCATCCTGACGGAGAGGGAACTGCGAGAGGAGGCGGACGGGCTCGGATGGTAGCAGAGAGGAGGAGGAGGAGGCGGATGAGCTAGGGCTGGGGCGTCGACCGACTTAAATAGCCGGCCCCGACCTCGGGCAGGGAGCCGGAGCGGCACCACGCGACATTCACACCGCGCCGACGGTCGAGGCGCCCGTCGGACCATCGGGTTTCCGGACGAGTCCGCGTGGGGCCAAGGCACCAGGCCGACGTGGCGGGCGTGCCCGGGCTCCCCATATCCGCCCCATATTTGGGCTCGAAATGGAGGGTGTCGGTCAGCGAGGGCGTTTGAGGCCGGCTTGAGAGGCCCGTCTGGATCACAATTCTGTGACCGGGTAGTGACCAGACGGTCTGTCCGGACGTTTGAGAAGGGTTTGAGGGGTCCAATTATAGATGCTCTTAACTCTGAAAAAAAACAAGGGTATTAGGAGGCTTCACCTAGTCCTTCCCCTAGACTTCCAATTTTTTTGAGTTAAGAGAGATGATGAACCGTGACAGGTACTTCGTTTTAGTCATAATCATACTTTGTCCTCTATGATCATGTTATGCAAGATCGTACATGTTTTCTTGGTCTTTCAAGAAGGCTTTTGGTCCAAACACACAAATAGGCTCATGGACAATTGCAAAGCAAGCTTGCAACACACCAAATGCTCTCTCAACACCCTCTTGCAACTTACTGTAGCACATATCTTACTGGTGGCCATTGAATTCATAGTTGCATCGAGGAGCTTCCCTGGCAGTAAGACTTGCAAATTGAGAAGATCTCTCCACGACATGGATGTCACTTTGCGAGTCATGCATCCCAAAATAAGAATGCCAAATCAATAGATCCTTTGATTCGCTCCAGTTTCGAGTATGATGGTTACATATAGTAATGCTAGTAGATTGCCCATGCCATGCTGCAGGGCAATTCTTCTATGTCAGCATACAATCAATTGATCCAAACATTCTAGGGAAGCCTCTTGCTTCATCTATCTCCAGAAGACTTGGATTGCCTTCATCGGTGCTCTCAAGTACCCGAGTCCAAAGAGCTCAGTCACAGCCAGTGTAAATCTGTTCACACTCAAGATGATCGTATCATACGCCGGGTACAATGTGTTAGAGCATATATCTCCATATGTGGTTTTGGTAATTGATGACAATTTCTATGGACTAATGGTTGCCTTAAGTTATATTTATAGGATTTGTCCATAGGCACTTCTTGAAGTCCATCTGTTGGGTTCAAGGAGTTTATATGATGACCAAGATGTTATTCAAGGTATTATCCAAAGAATGGTCATAGAAACACTAGGTTGATCAAGATCTCAGACAAAGAGTAAATCAAGATGATCAACACACAAAGCGTATAAGATGTACCGAGAGGGATCAAGTGATCCCATGGTATGGTAAGCACTGTCCATTACGTGTTTGTGTACTAACCCATGGTCTTTGTGAGACTCCTATGTGGGGGTTAGGTGTGCTTCCATTGGGCTTGCGTCAAAAGGAAGATCTCATACAACCCATGAAGGATGACGTCAAGTGGTGATCGTCATCAAGATTGTGGTGTGCAAGTTCAAGCGGATCAGCACGAATATATCATTGAAACTATTGTCAATGATCATGTGCTGACAAGGACAACCTCATGTGCTAACAAGGACAAGATCAAGATAAGCATTTCTCAGCACTACATGCTTGATTCTTGTGGATGTTCACATGGTGGACAGGACAAGATCAAGATAAGCATTCTTGAGAACTTCATGCTTGATTCTTGTGGATGTTCACATGGTGGACAAATGAAGAATACATAAGCTAGGCTTTCTGCATTGTGTATGGGAAAGCTACTTGAAGACTTCATCATGTCTTGCTTTCAACTTGAACCAAGAAGGAACAACAACATCAAGCTCAGGTGAAAGGGCTAACTCAAAGGTATCAGTTCCTTTGGCGTTAGTTGTGCGGAGTGATGATCAGCGAATAAAAAGTATACACTCAAGTATGGATCATCAGTACTCTTTTATGATTCTTGAGTCCTTAGGGATCCCGCACTATTAAGAGGGGATCACGGATTTTGCGATGAACTTGCTCAAACTACATCTTCACTTTCTGTTCAGACCACATCTCCACTGCTCTGCTGTTATCTGAAAACAGAACCAGTGCCTCGGACATCCGGCCACCTCCGGACGTCCGAGGGCCGGATGACCGACAGCTTCGGAAATCCGGAATCCTATACCAGAGAAATCAGAGCCATATAACTCGGACTTCCGGCCCTCTCCGGACGTCCGAGGCCCGGATAGCCGACCAGCTTCGGAATTCCGGAACTATACACCAGAGAAACTTGAGCCATATAACTCGGACTTCCGGCTCCCTCCGGACGTCCGAGGGCCGGTCAAGGCTCGGACGACCGACTGGCTTCGGAAATCCGGAGCCCTGCACCAGAAGAACATGAGTCCTATATCTCGGAAATCTGGCTCCCTCTGGACGTCCGAGCGCCGGACGTCCGACACCCGTCGGAAATCCGGAACCTACCACGAGTAGAAGTTGAGACGTATAACTCGGATTTCCGGTCCTCTCCGGACGTCCGGTGACTGATAAATTCAACATAGGTTCATTCATATCTTCAGGCCTCGGACGACCGACCCCTGTCAGACGTCCGGTTGCTATTTAATTCAAAATAGTTTTAGTCGTATCTACAGGCCTCGGACGACCGACCCCTGTCGGACGTCCGACCCCTCGCGGACGCCCGGACTTCCGACAACTGTCGGACGTCCGGACCCTGTGTGACTTAAAGTGTCCCCAACGGCTCTTTTTTCTCTCCCCACTACCCCCCTCCCACTTCGTGAGAGGGTTGCCCAACACAGCCTTATCCTCATAAGACACATTTCCACCTCACACACATTTGCTCACTCCAAATCTTAGATCCCAAGAGCATTTGTGAGCC
The DNA here is from genome assembly GCF_904849725.1 of Hordeum vulgare subsp. vulgare. NCBI lineage: Eukaryota > Viridiplantae > Streptophyta > Magnoliopsida > Poales > Poaceae > Hordeum > Hordeum vulgare. The sequence continues at coordinate 564,055,542 of NC_058519.1, forward strand.
CCTTTGAGAGTTGTTCCAATCAAAAGATAGATCGTCTCCCTCTCCTTCTCTCAACCCAAGCTATTTGTGATTTGAGCAAGTTTTGAGCATTCCCCGTGATCTTGTTACTCTTGGAGGTTGGAGACTCCTAGGCGGTAGGAGTTCTTCGGAGAGGAATCAATCCGTGTGATTTCCCCCGGAAAAGTTTGTGAGGGTTTGGAAGCCACCTCAAAGGCTTACCACTAGTGGTTGAGAAACGCCTTCGTGGTGTTATCTCAAAGGGAGAATAGGATGAGCCTTCGTGGCGTTGGTGTGCCTTCGTGGTAACATCCACCTCTCTAACGGTGACTAGCTTCCCTCCAAGGAAGTGAACATCGGGATACATCTTCGTCTCAGTGACCTTGGTTATCCTTAACCCTAACTCCTTACTTGTGGTTTACTTGTGTTATTTAAGCATACATACATTGCATATTGGTTGTGCTCATTATATTGTGTTGGCTATTTCTTGTACAAGATTAATCATTCAAGCATACCCTTTATATTCACACGTACATACTTGCAGCCCTTGATATATCGTGTGATATAGTGTGATCTAGCATCTTGTGTTGTTCACCTACTTGTCGTGTGATATAGGTCAAGTAAGTTTATGTAACTTACTTGTTCTTGTTAGTAACTGCATTGTGTCCATCTTAGTAGATCGTGTTGTTGATACACGTTGCAGTGTCTAGTGCATTTAGGATTTGTGCTTGACAAGTACCCTCTTAGTTTATTTACGCATCAGGTTCAAGCCAAATCTGAAGAAGTTTTTAAATAGCCTATTCACCCCCCCCCCTCTAGGCGTCATCGAGGTCTTTTCACCATGGGCATCACCATTCCAAGCGAGGAAGTGTCAATTGGACCAATGACAAGGCGATACAACAGGAGGTTAATCCTTTCCTCAATGATTTGATATGTGCTTATGGTCAAAGGCGAGGATTGTGGAGAAGCAAGGAAAAGAAGAAGGCAAATGGAGCAGTTGTCGTTTGGCCAAGCCGTCCAAGCCAAAGTGCCAAGCTGTCCGACCCAAAGTGCCAGATCATCGACGATCCAGACAAAGCGGACATACCTTGCCCCACGCCACCTCGCCGACAAACGCCGCGGACAGCCATGTCATCGCAGGTGCATCGACGCCGTTTCCGGCTTGCTCCTGCCTAAGGGCTAGTTCTTTTGGTAGCTTTTTTGGGCTTCTAGAATAAGCTGCCCCCTACCCAGCTTAATCTAGAAGCCCAACTAAAAATATTTTTCTAAAAGCCTAGTAATCAAGACTTAATTAGTAGGCTTCTAAAAGAATATATTTGATTGGGCTTCTAGAATAAGCTGGATAGGGGCAGCTTATTTCAGCTTATTCTAGAAGCTACAAAAAGAACTGACCCTAAGCCTCACCACGGCATGCCCATCTCGGCCTCGGACAAGATCAATCGATTGTCGGAAAATAAAATTTCAGTTGCCCGAGGAATAGCAAATCCAATAATGTAACTCTAAAATCATTATTTTTTGTTATTGTGTCCTAATTATTCTAAAATTATTACTGCACTCAAACAGCGTTTGTCTTTCTCTCTAACAAAACCCTGGAGGGCGTACTAAGCTCTAGCACGTGGTTGTAGTTATAATTGTGCAGTTATAGCTAGACAAGAGGCTGTAGATTTCGAAAATAGAGGTGCACTTATATTACAAATTTACAAGAGTCAGCTGTTAACCCATGAGGTATGTGCGAACCAAATACTGGACATCTCAAATACTGGACATCTCAAGAACCAAACAAGGACGAAGCTAGTTGTGTAAAAAAAAAGACTAGGATGCTCACTATTGTCCGGGGATCCAAGCCTTCTCAATCTGTAACGAGCTGCTCATTCTTCACAGTTGACTCAGGAGGGTTCTGCTCAGCCCACACAGCTGCATCCTGGTACCCATGCTCATACAATTTGTCGAGAACTTCATCTTCAGCAGGTTCCAGAGCCCAGTTAAACAGCTTGAATTTGTTCAAGAGCACCGAAGGTAAGTTTTAGAACAAAACCATGGATAGTTGCAAGAACTGATACATGTGAATTTCTGCTACCTGACGTGGAGTAGCTCTGTTCTCCGGATTGCAGTCTGGACTAATACCAATCCCTTGCAGTCCTAGTCTACCGGCTGGGAAAGCGCAGATTCGAACCTACAGTAACATACCGGTCACCACAGTGTGGACTGAGTACTACAGAAGACCGGTTCTGCCAGTGGACAGTGAATGGTGCTGAAAACAGAGTAACAGAATGTACAAACAAAAGCCTCAGCTCGCAAGTGAGTATGAATATCAGGCCACCTGATGCCTGTGCTCTCGTATGAAGGATAAGTGCTTGGTTTGAAAAGCACAAAATATAGATAGTATTTCAGTTAAGTATGGTTATGTTGAGTATAAACAAGTGCATTTGAGAAAGAATATGCAAAGAACCACATTGCCATGGGAAACACATGTAGCAACACCCTTTCAATGACAAACCATCAAACAGGAGGAGAGATGTCTTCATCGATGGGACCAAGAAGAAAATTCCTCCCAGAAGAACTAAATGAAAGACAAGGCTCCAGAAAATTGCATATCTAAAAGTACCCTAAATTCCAAAATTTATAGCATGCAACACAGTAATAATGCCTATGATCACAATAATGTTGCACGAACAGCAAAAGGAAATTGTAGACATACTGTTTGAGAAGCAGAAGTGGGTGGCATAAACAATGTAAGGCCCCCATCAATGCATAGCCTGTTACGGAATAAAGTCGCAGGCCTGGGAGCTAAGTATCTGAAACAAGAACAAAAAATCGTCTTTTTATTAAGCAAAATGTAACTAAACAGTAATACACAAATGCAGTGTTAGGAAAGGTTAGCATGAGTCTCACCCAGGAATAAAAGAAGATGTAATAACTGCATTAATCACATCTTCCTTGGAGTCAAACTGGTCGACCAGTAAGCCCCTAGGCCTCCAGGACAACTGAGTAATAGCAACTGTATGAGAAGAATGTCAGTTTTGTTAAAATGACTAAGCTAAGTTGTCGGAGAGCAAAATAGGAGAAAATGCACATGAGCAATATGGAGATGTGACAATTATATTATAAAGCCTACCACGGATCCTTCCATTGCACCTGATGTGGAGATCGTCTGGGAGAAACTTTTCTAGAACATCCTTGAGTACAGCCTGCACAAGGGCACAGGATTTACATGGTGAAAACCTGTAAAAATAAAAGTAAGAACTAGTGCTTCGATGTAATATCTTTGATCTTCAGCTTATTTTTCTAAGGGCATATACCAAGATGGTAGGTTATTCATCACCCTTTTATGTCATTACTTTGCTTGTAGATGAAAACACGAACTTAATCTTGAGTTCTTACAGCAAACACCAAATAATCAAAATTTTAAAAAATGAAATATCATATAATACTACAGCGCATACCCAACTGAAATGGAAAATTAGTCATAAATAAATCATCACTCGCATATTACATGTTCAGGTACTCGGGAGTCAAGAGTTGGCATTTGGCACCCAATGATATATAACAAATATAACTTGAAGAGCTAAATTTTAGTAGATGAGTAGGTTTTGAATTCTCTACTAGATTATATTTATAGAACCAGGAGCCCAAGAAAATACTCAAAGCAGCATGTGCATATATATAGTAAACAAAAAGACACACCACGTTTCTGTCAGTCCATTTTAGTCACCAAAATTCATGGTAACTCATGTCTTATGGTCATACAATGCTTATGCTACTGATCCAGTTTTGCAGTACCTTAATCGTTTTAATAATCAATTCCTAATGTTGCACTTCAACAGATAAGCACCACAACACAGAACAATGCATGGGTTTTAATTCATAAAGAAAACACAACTCATTTATTCAGAGGAAGTACTTCACAGTGAGCATTGTTCCATGTCATTTTGCTCCCTTACCTTACCATGCCTAATCCATACAACATTCAGTATTTTTGACAACTGTTTGTACAAAAATTAAACAAAATACATACCCCAAGGCGAAAGGCAGTCCCTTTACTCCGGCAGTCTTCAGCTAGAATCTTGGTCACCTGAAGAGCCTCTTGCATTGTGTTCCCGGATGCAATCACTGCACAGATTATGGCACCAGCTGATGAGCCAGCTAACGGAGTTCTTTCCTAATGCACATGCCAAAAAGGGAAAAGAAATAATCTATAAGAAGGTTTCTACAGTAGATGAATATTAGCGTGCAATTAGTCACGTTCACATATAAGTGATGAGCACGCAGTCATATTAGTTCCCATGCATAACCACGGCATGCCCTGCCACCACCTAGTACAAACTACAATGTAGTATGACCACAGACACAACCAAGCTACATGTATTTTAACCAGAAAGGCACTCAATTGTTTGTAGGCACTAGGCACAATGACTGAAATCACAATTTGTCCAGCTATATCTATCAGTAGAGAAAGTATGTATGCGCATGACGGCATGAGCATATGGCGATGAGATGGGGATAATAAGGATGCATACTGTGATGTAGCCTTTGTCGAGGAGGTATTGCGCGACGCCGAGGTGGTAGGGGAAGAGAAGCCCGGCGGCTGAGAAGCTGAACCCGGGGCTGGCCGTCACCACCTCCCTCCGCTGCCGCTGCCGCTCCGCCTCGACGTCCTCCGGGCGCTGCTCCCACAGCACCCCCTCCCTCCGCTCCACCTCCTCCACCGGCGCCGTCTCCCTCCCCGCGCGGACGAACAGCGCACTAAGACCCAAGAACAGCTCCCCCGTTCTCACCGCAATTGACTTCTTCTCGCTCGCGACCTGCGGAGGCGGCGCCGGCTCGGGGTCGCGGCGCGCGGCGGCGCGGGCGAGTAGGAGGCGGAAGCGCGACGCTCGTGCGGAGGCGGAAGCCGGGGGCGGAGGGGGGGAGGTGGAGGGTGGCGAGGGTTTGGGCGGGTGGGCGGAGGAGGAGGAGGAGGAGAAGGCGAGGAGGGAAGCCATGAGGTCTCGTCGGCGGCCGACGCAGAGGCCGCGTGCGCTCGCCCGAAGCATACGGTGCTGCGTAAGCTCGGATTCTTCTTTGCCGTCGTTTTGTGCGTGAAAATCGCAATTTTTCTTTAGATGAGATTTATCTTCTTTTCACGCACGTTAAAAGCTCAGTCAAATTCAGATAAACACGGATTTATGATGTTCTTGTGACATAAACCCTAGATTTTATTTTATGGCACCTGACAAATTAATTCGATTTTTATGCTACACGTGGGTGCGGGCTGGCTAAGGTCCTCTTACCAAGCCATCTGTACGGATTTATCATGTTCATGCGGCATAAACCTTTTTTTTTTGGTACATGACAAAAAAAATTTTTGCGGAAGGTGGCGCATGATAAATTAATCCGATTTTTATGCTACACATGGATACGGGCTGGTTAAGGCCCTCTTAGGGCATGTACAATTGTTTAGACAACGGCTGTGTGTAATACTGTGTCACATCACATAAGGACTTACTATCGCCACATGGTACAACGGACTGTCTATAAATTTGTCTGTAACTAACTGATATGAGCGGCAGCAGGCCCATGCCAGCAGACTGATGCGAGGGATTAGGAAACAGAAAATTATTTGTTTCAAAGAGAGAAACGGTTAGTTATAGACGCCTCCTCGTACAACAGGAGAAAGCACGTCGTTTGGTGACGAATTTTACGGGAGAAGACGGTCTTTAATTCTACAGACGGGCGGCCTCACTTTGGTTAATCTCTTTCATCCACCTAGACAAATATCTTATGTGGCATGCATTATAGACAACTGACTAGATACTATGTGCATGCCCTTACCAAGCCATCTACATGTGGCCGCGGATTTATGATGTTCTTGTGGCATAAACCCTAGATTTTATTTTTTGGTTCAAATTATTCAAATAAAATTTAAAATTTAAAACCATATAGTCTTAAAATATAGTTTGTTTAACATATTATTTCACGTAAAATGGCTGTTGACGCAGTGGTCATCGCCGCGCACGCCTCTCCGTCTAGCCATGGGCATTGAATCACTTGCCACCTTTTCTTTTTATGATTTTATCCAGTCGGTCTGCGGTTGAAGCTTTTCAAACATATGGTTGAAGCTTTGTGTGTCAACAATTGCAGCTTTTTGTGTTTCGTTGTCGTCGGTTGAATCTTTTTATATCGCCGGTTGAAGCTTTTTTTCTAGCCGGTTGAAGCTTTTTTCATCACCGGTTGCAGCTTTCGCGGTTACGTGGTGGGTGGCCCTCGATTCCCATCATCTCTGGTTGAAGCTTTCGACAATGTCGGATGTAGCATTTTCGATCGTCGGTTGAAGATTTTTTCGTTGCCGGTTGCAACATCGTCGTCTCTGTCATAGCTTTTCATCTCCAACACCGGTGGCATCCGATGCGACGGAGTGGGGGATTTGTTGAGAAGGTGCGTGGGAGGCGGCGTCTTGTTCGTTGGAGGAGAAACAGAAAAGTGGATCGCCCCCATGCTAACGGGAAGGAAAGGCCAGTGACTCCATGACGGCCGGCGGACGAGATCCGACAAGGGAGGCAAGCCGGCTTGAAGGAACAACGCGGATCTGCCCGGAGGCGCTCAGCGAGGCGGTGGAGAAAAAGCTAGAGTCGCTATAAATGAGTTGTGATGCTTTTTTCTGAAATAAAGGAGAGGGATGAATACCCACGCATGCAAGAAGACGACCGACAGAAGAATTCCGCCGGTGCGCCGAACATAAGCGTTTTCCTTCAAAAAAGGGAGGTGCATACTTGTACACTAAAGTACTACAGAACGATTTAGGTAGTACACCTAGGGCGTGTTTGGTTACATTGGCAATCGAGCCTGGCCCGACTAGCCTGGCTCTAGGGAGCCGGTTTGAGGGGATGCAGGCAAAAAGATCCCAGATGCATATAGTTTGGTTGCCTAGATGTACCTTAGTTGCATGAGACAACCATTTTTGACCCGGCATTTGGTTGCCCGCATTGCATTAGGCGCACATATGACATGGTGTTTGGTTGCAACCTGCATAAGTTGTTGTCACCACTTCTAACCAGTGGTGAGCTTACCGCACACAATCTAAACATGTAGTGCAAACAAATGACAGTTCATCCTAACTACTATCAAATGACAGACCAAATTATTAAGAGCCATTGGCTAAATAGGGGATAGTTCATCGGTGTTGCTGCTACCAGATCTTCCTCTTCTTCTGCTTCTGCTTCTGCTTCTTCTTCTTCATTATCATCTTCTTCAAATCATGCACTGGCCTCTGTTAAGCCACATTGCCTCTACCTACTCCAACCTTCCAAGCTTCATTGTCAAATGCCTCCACACCATGGTCGGAGATAACAACATGGTTAGGCTCGACCTCTTCCTCCTCAGGCATGTGTTCATCAAAGCCCCACTGGAGGATCCAGTTATGCAGAATGCAACAAGCAAGAACAAGCTTAACCTAAGTGGGTTATGGGTGGAATGACTTCTGATCCAGGATCTTAAACCTATTCTTCGGAGCTCCAAATGCCTTCTCAACAGTTACTCTAAGGCTGGAGTGTCTGAGATAAAACAGCTCATGTGCAGTCCTAGGATAATTCCTACCACTGAACTCGTTGAGATGGTACCTGGTTTTCCTGAAGAGTGGAAGAACACTTGGCCGACATGCATAGCCAGCATCTCCAAGGTAGAACTTGTCGTCGGGGATGTTGACCCCATCAGGTCGAGTCATGCTATTACTGAGAATGTTAGCATCATGCGCTGACCCCTCCCAGCCAGCCAGCACATATGTGAACTTCAGATCAAAGTCAACATCATCAAGCACATTCTGGCTTGTGTAGTGCTTCCTCCCCTTGTATGCTGCAGACTGTGACCTAGGAACTCTGGCAGTGACATGAGTACCATCTATTGCCCCAATGCAATCCTGAAAATGGCATCACAAGCCTGTGTTAGTGCTCAACTTGAACAATACAAGCATATCAAGCCATGAAAACTGTACATTGTCAATGCTCACCTTGAAGTACGGATACCATCTTGGGCTTCGTCGAATCTTGGGTGGAGTAACATCTTGGGCTCTCCTGACCATCCCTCCTCTATGCTCCCCAATAGCAAAAAGCACCTACTTAAAGTACCTAGAGATGGTCTCCATTGATCTCCTGAACGTGTTGTGAATGACCCTGAACCTCTGGTTATGGCCAACAACATGGAGGAGCATTGCCACTTGCTCTTCCACACAGGTGTTGATGTTATCTTATAGCAGCCCCCTGATCCTGAAGGTCTCGACAAGCCTGGCAAATGGTGCTCTTTTCATTCGAAGCATCCACATAGCCTTGGCGTCATTGCAGTTGTAGATATAGTTCAGATTTTGGATCCTCTCCTGATCCCGGGTAAACATTGGACCATAGCGGATCAAAGAGTCTCCCAACACGGCGAACAACTCTCTCGTGCATGAACATGACCCATGCCTGAATCACACTTATCAGTGCTACTGCCTGAAATATCAGACTCATCCGTGCGTCCATAACCTAGTCGACATCGACGATTCATTTAGTGGGAAATCGATCCTACACCTTGCCTAACGGCCTAACCACCGACCTAACAAAGGGGCGGTGCTGCTTACTGGCATCGGAGACGAGGACGACGTAGGGAGAGCCATGGCCAACAGCAAGGGGAGCACCAGATCCGCCGCAAACGCCGCCGCCATTTCCGCCGCCGCCGCATCTAGCGCAGATCTGAAATCGCAACCGCGGCCGATGGTGAGGCAGTAGGGAAGAAAGCGGCTATGGATGAGCGAGTAGAAAGGAGGGTGAGGCTAATTTGGCGTCGGGAAGGCGCGCCAGATTTCCCATATCCTGCCATTCCCCCTCGCCCTCGCGTCGCACCCACCCGTGGGACCTCACGCCGCACTCAGCTTGGCTAGCGAGAAACCGTCGGTCCGAGCGTTTCGAGCGAGCCAGGTTCTGGGCTGCTTTGAGAAGCATGTAATGCAGGCCCAACAGTGAAACCAGGCAATCAAACAAGCCTCTTCCTTCCTGCACGGGTATGGTTGGGCTCGATGCGTGCAACCAAACGCACACTAGTATTGCCTCCTCACGAGACGATCAAATGAGGAAAAGATAAAACAACACGGATCAAATCCCAGGCTTGACCGATTGCTGAGTTTCTGCTCCATCCATCCCACGCTGCACGGACAACCGCTGGTGTTTGACCTGGCGTTTGCAATCCAAGGGGCACCTGGAACCTCCCGTCTCGCCCGACGCCGTGGCCATGTCGGCCTCCACAAGCCTCGTCGGCCTTTGTTGCGCGTGTGACCCGACCTCCCATCGGCTCCGCTTCACCTCCAGCAATCCTTCCCCCATGCGCACCACCTTGTCGCTCCAGTCCGTGGCCTCGCCTCCACGCCCGCTACGCCGCGCCTTGAGCCGGCCCCGCCCCGTCGCAGCTCCACCTCGCCGGCTCCGTCTCGCCCCCGCGCACTGATACGTCCATTTTGCATCATGCTTTTATATTGATATTTATCGCATCATGGTCTGTTATTACACATTATGGTACAATACTTATGGCTTTTCTCTCTTATTTTATAAGGTTTACATGAAGAGGGAGAATGCCGGCAGCTGGAATTCTGGGTTGAAAAGGGAGCAAGTTTGAGATACCTATTCTACACAACTCCAAAAGCCATGAAAATCAGCAAGGAATTATTTTGGAATATATAAAAAATATTGGGCGGAAGAAATACTGAAGGGGAGCCACCAGGAGGTCACGAGCCTGACAGGCGCGCCCTACCCCCCTGGGCGCGCCTGGGTGGCTCGTGGGCCCCCTATTGTTCGGGAACGTCGCATGGGAAACAAAAATTTTCCTACGCGCACGAAGACCTATCATGGTGATGTCCATCTACGAGAGGGGATGAGTGATCTACGTACCCTTGTAGATCGTACAATAGAAGCGTTAGAGAACGCGGTTGATGTAGTGGAACGTCCTCACGTCCCTCGATCCGCCCCGCGAACAATCCCGCGATCAGTCCCACGATCTAGTACCGAACGGACGGCACCTCCGCGTTCAGCACACGTACAGCTCGACGATGATCTCGGCCTTCTTGATCCAGCAAGAGAGACGGAGAGGTAGAAGAGTTCTCCGGCAGCGTGACGGCGCTCCGGAGGTTGGTGATGATCTTGTCTCAGCAGGGCTCCGCCCGAGCTCCGCAGAAACGCGATCTAGAGGAAAAACTATGGAGATATGTGGTCGGGCAACCGTGAGAAAGTCGTCTCAAATCTGGCCTAAAAGCTCCATATATATAGGAGGAGAGAGGGGGACCTTGCCTTGGGGTCCAAGGGACCCTCAAGGGGTCGGCCGAGCCAAGGGGGGGAGGACTCCCCCCCCCAAACCGAGTTGGACTTGGTTTGGTGGGAGGAGTCCCCCTCCCTTCCCACTTCCTCCCTCTTTTTTTTTCTTTTCCTTTGATTTCTTTTTCTTGGCGCATAGGCTCCCTTGGGGCTGTCCCACCAGCCCACTAAGGGATGGTGTGTCTCCCCAAAGCCTATGGGCTTCCCCGGGGTGGGTTGCCCCCCCCGGTGAACTCCCGGAACCCATTCGTCATTCCCGGTACATTCCCGGTAACTCCGAAAACCTTCCGGTAATCAAATGAGGTCATCCTATATATCAATCTTCGTTTCCGGACCATTTCGGAAACCCTCGTGACGTCCGTGATCTCATCCGGGACTCCGAACAACATTCGGTAACCAACCATATAACTCAAATACGCATAAAACAACGTCGAACCTTAAGTGTGCAGACCCTGCGGGTTCGAGAACTATGTAGACATGACCCGAGAGACCTCGGTCAATATCCAATAGCGGGACCTGGATGCCCATATTGGATCCTACATATTCTACGAAGATCTTATCGTTTGAACCTCAGTGCCAAGGATTCGTATAATCCCGTATGTCATTCCCTTTGTCCTTCGGTATGTTACTTGCCCGAGATTCAATCGTCAGTATCCGCATACCTATTTCAATCTCGTTTACCGGCAAGTCTCTTTACTCGTTCCGTAATACAAGATCCCGCAACTTACACTAAGTTACATTGCTTGCAAGGCTTGTGTGTGATGTTGTATTACCGAGTGGGCCCCGAGATACCTCTCCGTCACACGGAGTGACAAATCCCAGTCTTGATCCATACTAACTCAACTAACACCTTCGGAGATACCTGTAGAGCATCTTTATAGTCACCCAGTTACGTTGCGACGTTTGATACACACAAAGCATTCCTCCGGTGTCAGTGAGTTATATGATCTCATGGTCATAGGAATAAATACTTGACACGCAGAAAACAGTAGCAACAAAATGACACGATCAACATGCTACATCTATTAGTTTGGGTCTAGTCCATCACGTGATTCTCCCAATGACGTGATCCAGTTATCAAGCAACAACACCTTGTTCATAATCAGAAGACACTGACTATCATCGATCAACTGGCTAGCCAACTAGAGGCATGCTAGGGACGGTGTTTTGTCTATGTATCCACACATGTAAATGAGTCTTCATTCAATACAATTATAGCATGGATAATAAACTATTATCTTGATACAGGAATTATAATAATAACTATACATTTATTATTGCCTCTAGGGCATAATTCCAACAGTCTCCCACTTGCACTAGAGTCAATAATCTAGCCTTCACATCACCATGTGAATTTACATTGTAATAAATCTAACACCCATACAGTTCTGGTGTCGATCATGTTTTGGCCGTGGAAGAGGTTTAGTCAGCTGGTCTGCTACATTCAGATGCGTGTGCACCTTGCATATATTTACGTCCTCCTCCTCGACGTAGTCGCGGATGAGGTTGAAGCATCGTTTGATGTGTCTGATCTTCTTGTGAAACCTTGGTTCCTTTGCCAGGGCAATGGCACCAGTGTTGTCACAGAACAAGGTTATTGGATCCAGTGCACTTGGCACCACTCCAAGATCCGTCATGAACTGCTTCATCCAGACACCCTCCTTAGCCGCCTCCGAGGCAGCCATGTACTCTGCTTCACATGTAGAATCTGCTATGACGCTTTGCTTGGAACTGCACCAGCTTACTGCACCCCCATTAAGAATAAATACGTATCCGGTTTGCGACTTAGAGTCGTCCGGATCTGTGTCAAAGCTTGCATCGACGTAACCTTTTACGGCGAGCTCTTCGTCACCTCCATACACGAGAAACATCTCCTTAGTCCTTTTCAGGTACTTCAGGATATTCTTGACCGCTGTCCAGTGATCCACTCCTGGATTACTCTGGAACCTACCTGCCATACTTATGGCCAGGCTAACATCCGGTCTAGTGCACAGCATCGCATACATGATAGAACCTATGGCTGAAGCATAGGGGACGGAGTGCATATGCTCTCTATCTTCATCAGTTGCTGGGCACTGAGTCTTACTCAATCTCGTACCTTGTAAAACTGGCAAGAACCCTTTCTTGGACTGTTCCATTTTGAACCTCCTCAAAACTTTATCAAGGTATGTGCTTTGTGAAAGTCCTATTAGGCGTTTTGATCTATCCCTATAGATCTTAATGCCTAGAATGTAAGCAGCTTCTCCTAGGTCCTTCATAGAGAAACTTTTATTCAAGTAACCTTTTATGCTCTCCAAAAACTCTACGTTGTTTCCAATCAGTAATATGTCATCCACATATAATATTAGAAACGCCACAGAGCTCCCACTCACTTTCTTGTAAATACAAGATTCTCCAACCACTTGTATAAACCCAAATGCTTTGATCACCTCATCAAAGCGTTTGTTCCAACTCCGAGATGCTGGCACCAGTCCATAAATGGATCGCTGGAGCTTGCACACCTTGTCAGCAGTTTCAGGATCGACAAAACCTTCGGGTTGCATCATATACAACTCTTCCTTAAGGAAACCGTTAAGGAACGCCGTTTTGACATCCATCTGCCAGATTTCATAATCGAAAAATGCAGCTATTGCTAACATGATTCTGACGGACTTAAGGATCGCTACGGGTGAGAAGGTCTCATCGTAGTCAACTCCTGGAACTTGTGAAAAACCCTTTGCCACAAGTCGAGCTTTATAAACGGTCACATTACCGTCAGCGTCCGTCTTCTTCTTAAAGATCCATTTGTTCTGAATAGCCTTGCGGCCCTCAGGTAGTATCTCCAAAGTCCACACTTTGTTCTCATACATGGATCCTATCTCGGATTTCATGGCTTCTAGCCATTTGTTGGAATCTGGGCCCACCATTGCTTCTTCATAATTTGCAGGTTCATTGTTGTCTAACAACATGATTGATAAGACGGGATTACCGTACCACTCTGGAGCAGCGCGTGATCTCGTCGACCTGCGGGGTTCAACAGAAACTTGAACTGGAGTTTCATGATCATCATCATTAACTTCCTCCTCAACCGGCATCGCAACGACAGAGGTTTCCCCTTGCCCTGCGCCACCATCCAGAGGGATGAGAGGTTCGACAACCTCGTCAAGTTCTATCTTCCTCCCACTCAATTCTCTCGAGAGAAACTCCTTCTCGAGAAAAGTTCCGTTCTTAGCAATAAACACTTTGCCCTCGGATTTGAGATAGAAGGTGTACCCAACTGTCTCTTTTGGGTAACCTATGAAGACGCATTTTTCCGCTTTGGGTTCCAGCTTTTCAGGCTGAAGCTTTTTGACATAAGCATCACATCCCTAAATTTTAAGAAACGACAACTTTGGCCTTTTGCCATACCACAGTTCGTATGGTGTCGTCTCAACGGATTTTGATGGTGCCCTATTTAAAGTGAATGCAGCTGTTTCTAATGCATAACCCCAAAATGATAACGGCAAACCAGTAAGAGACATCATAGATCGCACCATCTCTAACAAAGTACGATTACGACGTTCGGACACACCATTACGCTGTGGTGTTCCAGGCGGTGTTAACTGCGAAACAATTCCACATTGTCTTAAGTGAGTACCAAACTCGAAACTCAGATATTCACCCCCACGATCAGACCGCAGGAACTTGATCTTCTTGTTACGATGATTTTCCACTTCACTCTGAAATTGCTTGAACTTTTCAAATGTTTCAGACTTGTGCTTCATCAAGTAGATATAACCATATCTACTTAAGTCGTCAATGAAGGTGAGGAAATAACGATATCCGTCGCGTGCCTCTATGCTCATTGGACCACACACATCGGTATGTATGATTTCCAACAAGTCACTTGCACGCTCCATTGTTCCGGAGAACGGAATCTTAGTCATCTTGCCCATGAGGCATGGTTCGCACGTGTCAAGTGAATCAAAGTCAAGTGACTCCAAAAGTCCATCAGCATGGAGTTTCTTCATGCGCTTTACACCAATATGACCCAAGCGGCAGTGCCACAAAAATATGGCGCTATCATTGTTTACTCTAACTCTTTTGGTCTCAATGTTATGTATATGCGTATCGCTATCAAGATTCAATATGAACAATCCTCTCACATTCGGTGCATGACCATAAAATATGTTACTCATAGAAATAGAACAACCATTATTCTCAGACTTAAAAGAGTAACCGTCTCGCGATAAACAAGATCCAGATATAATGTTCATGCTCAACGCAGGCACTAAATAACAATGATTTAAGTTCATCACTAATCCCGATGGTAGCTGAAGTGACACTGTGCCGACGGCGATTGCATCAACCTTGGAACCATTTCCTACGCGCATCGTCACTTCGTCTTTCGCCAGCCTTCGTCTATTCCGCAGTTCCTGTTTCGAGTTGCAAATGTGAGCAACAGAACCGGTATCGAATACCCAGGCACTACTACGAGAGCCGGTTAAGTATACATCAATAACATGTATATCAAATATACCTGATTTTTCTTTGCCCGCCTTCTTATCTGCCAGATACTTGGGGCAATTGCGCTTCCAGTGACCCATACCCTTGCAATAGAAGCACTCTGTTTCAGGCTTAGGTCCAGCCTTGGGTTTCTTCGGCGGATTGGCAACAGGCTTGCCACTCTTCTTCGAATTGACCTTCTTGCCTTTGCCGTTTCTCTTGAAACTAGTGGTCTTGCTCACCATCAACACTTGATGCTCTTTACGGAGTTCAGACTCTGCGACTTTCAGCATCGCAAACAACTCGCCGGGAGACTTGTTCATCCCTTGCATGTTGTAGTTCAACACAAAGCCTTTATAGCTTGGTGGCAGTGATTGAAGGATTCTGTCAGTGATAGCTTCTTGCGGGAGTTCAATCCCCAGTTCAGCTAGACGGTTTGAGTACCCAGACATTTTGAGCACATGTTCACTGACAGACGAGTTTTCCTCCATCTTGCAAGCATAGAATTTATCGGAGGTCTCATACCTCTCGATCCGGGCGTTCTTCTGAAAGATAAACTTCAACTCCTGGAACATCTCAAATGCTCCATGACGCTCAAAGCGACGTTGAAGTCCCGGTTCTAAGCCATACAAGACTGCACATTGAACTATTGAGTAGTCCTCCTTACGTGCTAACCAAGCGTTCTTAACATCCTGATCAGCCGTAGCGGGTGGTTCATCTCCTAGCACAACATTAAGGACATATCCTTCTTCCCAGCTTGTAAGATTAGCTTAAGATTACGAGCCCAGTCTACAAAGTTGCTTCCATCATCTTTCAACTTAGCTTTCTCTAGGAACGTATTAAAATTCAGGATGACACTTGCGTGAGCCATGATCTACAACACAAATATATTCAAAGTGGACTTAGACTATGTTCAAGATAATTAGAGTTCAACTTAATCAAATTATATGCTAAACTCCCACTCAAAAAGTACATCTCTCTAGTCATTTGAGTGGTTCATGATCCACTTACACTATCCCAAGTCCGATCATCACGTGATTGAGTATAGTTTCAGTGGTAAGCATCCCTATGCTAATCATATCAACTATATGATTCATGATCGACCTTTCGGTCTCATGTGTTCCGAGGCCATGTCTGCACATGCTAGGCTTGTCAAGCTTAACCCGAGTGTTCCGCGTGCGCAACTGTTTTGCACCCGTTGTATGTGAACGTTGAGTCTATCACACCCGATCATCACGTGGTGTCTCGAAACGACGAACTGTAGCAACGGTGCACAGTCGGGGAGAACACAATTTCGTCTTGAAATTTTAGTGAGAGATCACCTCATAATGCTACCGTCGTTCTAAGCAAAATAAGGTGCATAAAAGGATTAACATCACATGCAATTCATAAGTGACATGATATGGCCATCATTACGTGCTTCTTGATCTCCATCACCAAAGCACCGGCACGATCTTCTTGTCACCGGCGCCACACCATGATCATCCATCAACGTGTTGCCATCGGGGTTGTCGTGCTACTTATGCTATTACTACTAAAGCTACATCCTAGCAAAATAGTAAACGCATCTGCAAGCACAAACGTTAGTATAAAGACAACCCTATGGCTCCTGCCGGTTGCTGTACCATCGACGTGCAAGTCGATATTTCTATTACAACATGATCATCTCATACATCCAATATATCACATCACATCATTGGCCATATCACATCACAAGCATACCCTGCAAAAACAAGTTAGACGTCCTCTAATTTTGTTGTTGCAAGTTTTACGTGGTGACCAAGGGTATCTAGTAGGATCGCATCTTACTTACGCAAACACCACAACGGAGATATATGAGTTGCTATTTAACCTCATCCAAGGACCTCCTCGGTCAAATCCGATTCAACTAAAGTTGGAGAAACCGTCACTTGCCAGTCATCTTTGAGCAAAGGGGGTTACTCGTAACGATGAAACCAGTCTCTCGTAAGCGTACGAGTAATGTCGGTCCAAGCCGCTTCAATCCAACAATACCGCGGAATCAAGAAAAGACTAAGGAGGGCAGCAAAACGCACATCACCGCCCACAAAAACTTTTGTGTTCTACTCGAGAAGACATCTACGCATGAACCTAGCTCATGATGCCACTGTAGGGGAACGTCGCATGGGAAACAAAAATTTTCCTACGCGCACGAAGACCTATCATGGTGATGTCCATCTACGAGAGGGGATGAGTGATCTACGTACCCTTGTAGATCGTACAGCAGAAGCGTTAGAGAACGCGGTTGATGTAGTGGAACGTCCTCACGTCCCTCGATCCGCCCCGCGAACAATCCCGCGATCAGTCCCACGATCTAGTACCGAACGGACGGCACCTCCGCGTTCAGCACACGTACAGCTCGACGATGATCTCGGCCTTCTTGATCCAGCAAGAGAGACAGAGAGGTAGAAGAGTTCTCCGGCAGCGTGACGGTGCTCCGGAGGTTGGTGATGATCTTGTCTCAGCAGGGCTCCGCCCGAGCTCCGCAGAAACGCGATCTAGAGGAAAAACTATGGAGATATGTGGTCGGGCAACCGTGAGAAAGTCGTCTCAAATCTACCCTAAAAGCTCCATATATATAGGAGGAGAGAAGGGGACCTTGCCTTGGGGTCCAAGGGACCCTCAAGGGGTCGGCCGAGCCAAGGGGGGGAGGACTCCCCCCCCCAAACCGAGTTGGACTTGGTTTGGTGGGAGGAGTCCCCCTCCCTTCCCACTTCCTCCCTCTTTTTTTTTCTTTTCCTTTGATTTCTTTTTCTTGGCGCATAGGCTCCCTTGGGGCTGTCCCACCAGCCCACTAAGGGCTGGTGTGTCTCCCCAAAGCCTATGGGCTTCCCCGGGGTGGGTTGCCCCCCCGGTGAACTCCCGGAACCCATTCGTCATTCCCGGTACATTCCCGGTAACTCCGAAAACCTTCCGGTAATCAAATGAAGTCATCCTATATATCAATCTTCGTTTCCGGACCATTCCGGAAACCCTCGTGACGTCCGTGATCTCATCCGGGACTCCGAACAACATTCGGTAACCAACCATATAACTCAAATACGCATAAAACAACGTCGAACCTTAAGTGTGCAGACCCTGCGGGTTCGAGAACTATGTAGACATGACCCGAGAGACTCCTCGGTCAATATCCAATAGCGGGACCTGGATGCCCATATTGGATCCTACATATTCTACGAAGATCTTATCGTTTGAACCTCAGTGCCAAGGATTCGTATAATCCCGTATGTCATTCCCTTTGTCCTTCGGTATGTTACTTGCCCGAGATTCGATCGTCAGTATCCGCATACCTATTTCAATCTCGTTTACCGGCAAGTCTCTTTACTCGTTCCGTAATACAAGATCCCGCAACTTACACTAAGTCACATTGCTTGCAAGGCTTGTGTGTGATGCTGTATTACCGAGTGGGCCCCGAGATACCTCTTCGTCACATGGAGTGACAAATCCCAGTCTTGATCCATACTAACTCAACGAACACCTTCGGAGATACCTGTAGAGCATCTTTATAGTCACCTAGTTACGTTGCGACGGTTGATACACACAAAGTATTCCTCCGGTGTTAGTGAGTTATATGATCTCATGGTCATAGGAACAAATACTTGACACGCAGAAAACAGTAGCAACAAAATGACACGATCAACATGGTACGTCTATTAGTTTGGGTCTAGTCCATCACGTGATTCTCCCAATGACGTGATCCAGTTATCAAGCAACAACACCTTGTTCATAATCAGAAGACACTGACTATCATCGATCAACTGGCTAGCCAACTAGAGGCATGCTAGGGACGGTGTTTTGTCTATGTATCCATACATGTAAACGAGTCTTCATTCAATACAATTATAGCATGGATAATAAACTATTATCTTGATACAGGAATTATAATAATAACTATACATTTATTATTGCCTCTAGGGCATAATTCCAACACCTATTACCCCTCCGGCTCCCATCTTCTGCTATAAGGAGGGTTTCGTCCCAGAAAAAATCAAGGGAGAGCTTTCAGGAAGAAACGCCGCAGCCACGAGTCGGAACTTGAGCAGAACCAATCTAGAGCTCCGGCAGGGCCGTCCTACCGAGGAAACTTCCCTCCAGGAGGGGGAAATCGTCGCCATCGTCATCACCAACACTCCTCTCATCGGAGGGTACTTATCTCCATCAACATCTTCATCAGCACCATCTCATCTCCAAACCCTAGTTCATCTCTTGTACCCAATCTCCGTCTCGCGACTCCAATTGTTACTTGTAAGGTTGCTAGTAGTGTTAATTACTCCTTGTAGTTGATGCTAGTTGGTTTACTCGGTGGAAGATCTTATGTTCAGATCCTTAATGTTATTCAATACCTCTCTTTGTCATGAACATAATTATGCTTTGTGAATAGTTACGTTTGTTCCTGAGGACATGGGATAAGTCTTGCTATAAGTAGTCATGTGAATTTGGTATTCGTTCGATATTTTGATGCGTTGTATGTTGTCTTTCCTCTAGTCGTGTTATGTGAACATTGACTACATAACACTTCACCATTATTTGGGCCTAGAGGAAGGCATTGGTAAGTAATAAGTAGATGATGGGTTGCTAGAGTGACAGAAGCTTAAACCCTAGTTTATGCGTTCCTTCGCAAGGGGCTAATTTGGATCCACTAGTTTAATGCTATGGTTAGACTTTGTCTTAATTCTTCTTTCGTAGTTGCGGATGCTTGCGAGAGGGGTTAATCATAAGTGGGATGTTTGTCCAAGTAAGGACAGCACCCAAGCACCAGTCCATCCACATATCAAACTATCAAAGTAGCAAACGCGAATCATATGAACATGATGAAAACTAGCTTGACAGAAATTCCCATGTGTCCTCGGGAGCGCTTTACCTTATATAAGAGTTCGTCCAGGCTTGTCCCTTGCTACAAAAGGGATTGGGCCATCTTGCTGCACCTTTGTTACTATTGTTACTTGCTACCCGTTACGAATTATCTTATCACACAACTATCTGTTACCGATAATTTCAGTGCCTGCAGAGAATACCTTGCTGAAAACCACTTTTCATTTCCTTCTGCTCCTCGTTGGGTTCGACACTCTTACTTATCGAAAGGACTACGATAGATCCCCTACACTTGTGGGTCATCAAGACTCTTTTCTGGCGCCGTTGTCGGGGAGTGCAGCGCCTTTGGTGAGTGGAATTTGGTAAGGAAACATTTATATAGTGTGCTGAAATTTATTGTCACTTGTCACTATAAAAACTAATCCTTTGAGGAGCTTGTTCGGGGTATCTTCACCTCGAACGGAAGAACAAAGAGTTGCTCCTCAACCTACTTCACCTACTGAAAATATTTATTATGAAATTCCTTCGGGTATGCTAGAGAAACTGTTGGCTAATCCTTTTACAGGAGATGGAACATCACATCCCGACTTGTATCTAATCTATGTAGATGAAGTTTGTGGTTTATTTAAGCTTGCAGGTTTGCCCGAGGATGAGGTCAAGAAGAAGGTCTTTCCCTTATATTTGAGGGATAAAGCATTGACATGGTATAGGCTATGTGATGATACTGGATCATGGAACTACAACCGATTGAAATTGGAATTTCATCAAAAGTTTTATCCTATGCATTTGGTACATCGTGATCGGAATTATATCTATAATTTTTGGCCTCGTGATATAGAAAGTATCACTCAAGCTTGGGGGAGGCTTAAGTCAATGTTATATTCATGCCCCAACCATGAGCTCTCGAGAGAAATTATTATTCAGAACTTCTATGCTCGGCGTTCTCATGATAATCGCACCATGCTTGACACTTCTTGTACCAGTTCTTTTACGAAGAGAGATATTGACTTCAAATGGGATTTATTGGAAAGAATTAAACGCAACTCTGAAGATTGGGAGTTTGATGAAGGTAAGGAGTCAGGTATGAATCTTAAGTTCGATTGCGTTAAATCCTTCGCTGAAACAAATACTTTTCGTGATTTTAGCGCTAAACATGGACTTGACTCTGAGATAGTAGCTTCATTATGTGAATCATTTGCTGCTCATATTAATAGCCCTAAGGAGAAGTGGTTTAAATATCATCCTCCCATATGAGTCAATGTAGTAGAACCCAAACCAGTTGAAGAGAAAGTTATTGCTTATAATGATTCTATTGTTCCTAGTGCTTACATTGAGAAACCACCTTTCCCTGTTAGAATAAAGGATCATGCTAAAGCTTCAACTGTGATATGTAAGGGCTACATTAGAACACCTACACCCCCTGAGCAAATTAAAGTTGAACCTAGCATTGCTATTATTAAAGATCTCTTGGCCGATAATGTTGATGGGCATGTTATTCAATTCTATGAAGATCCTGCTAGAATTGCTAAACCTCATGCTAGAGACAAACATAAACCTGTTGTTGGCATGCCTGTTGTTTCTGTTAAGATAGGAGATCATTGTTACCATGGTTTATGTGACATGGGTGCTAGTGTTAGTGCAATACCTCGATCTTTATATAATGAAATTAAAGATGAGATTGCACCTCTCGAGATGGAATTTATTGATGTTACTATTAAACTTGCTAATAGAGGTACTATCTGTCATGTGGGAATTGTTAGAGATGTCGAAGTCTTGTGTGGTAAAACTAAGTATCCTACTGATTTTCTCGTTCTTGCTACCACACAAGATAGCTTTTGTCCCATCATATTTGGTAGACCTTTCCTCAATACTGTTAATGCTCAGATTAATTGTGAGAAACAAACAGTTACTGTTGGCTTTGAAGGTGTGTCACATGAATTTAATTTTTCTAAGTTTGGTAGACAACCTCATGAAAAAGAATTGTCTAGTAAGGATGAAATTATTGCTCTTGCTTCTATTGTTGTGCCTCCTACTGATCCCTTAGAGCAATACTTGCTTGAACATGAAAATGATGTGCATATGGATGAAAGGAATGAGATAGTTAGAGTTATCTTTGAACAACATCCTATCCTTAAGAATAATTTGCGTGTTAAATTACTTGGAGATCCACCTCCACCAAAGGGTGATCCTGTGTTTGAGCTTAAACAATTACCTGATACTCTTAAGTATGCTTATCTTGATGAAAAAGATATATATCCTGTTATTATTAGTGCTAACCTTTCAGAGCATGAAGAAAAGAAATTATTGAAAACTCTGAGGAAGCACCGTGCTGCTATTGGATATACTCTTGATGATCTTAAGGGCATTATTCCCACTCTATGCCAGCATAAAATTAAAACTGATCCTAATTCCAAACCAGTTGCTAATCATCAACGAAGATTAAATTCTAAGATGAAAGAGGTGGTAAGAAAAGAAATACTAAAGCTCCTAGAAGCAAGTATTATCTATCCTGTTGCTCATAGTGATTGGGTAAGTCCGGTACATTGTGTCCCTAAGAAGGGAGGTATTACCGTTGTCCCTAATGATAAATATGAATTGAACCCACAAAGAATTGTTACCGGCTACAGGATGGTAATTGATTTTAGGAAATTAAATAAAGCTACTAAGAAAGATCATTACCCTTTGCCTTTTATTGATCAAATGCTAGAAAGATTGTCTAAACATACACACTTTTGCTTTCTAGATGGTTATTCCGGTTTCTCCCAAATACCTGTTGCACAATTTGATCAGGAGAAAACCACTTTTACTTGCCCTTTCGGTACCTTTGCTTATAGACGCATGCCTTTTGGTTTATGTAATGCACGTGCTACCTTTCAAAGATGTATGGTGGTTATATTCTTTGACATTTGTGAAAAGATTGTTGAGGTTTTCATGGATGATTTCTCCGTTTACGGATCTTCTTTTGATGATTGCTTGAGCAACCTTGATCGAGTTTTGCAGAGATGTAAAGATACTAACCTTGTCTTGAATTAGGAGAAGTGCCACTTTATGGTTAATGAAGGCATCGTCTTAGGACATAAAATTTCTGAAAGAGGTATTGAAGTCGATAAGGCTAAAGTTGATGCGATCGAGAAAATGCCATGCCCTACAGACATTAAAGGTATAAGAAGTTTCCTTGGTCATGCTGGTTTTTATGGAAGGTTCATTAAAGACTTCTCTAAGATTTCTAGGCCTCTCACCAATCTCTTGCAAAAATATATTTCTTTTGTTTTTGATGATGATTGTGAAGAAGCATTTGAAATACTTAAAAACGCCTTGATAACTGCACCTATTGTTCAACCACCTGATTGGAACCTACCATTTGAAATTATGTGTGATGCTAGTGATTATGCTGTTGGTGCTGTTCTAGGACAAAGAGTTGATAATAAATTAAATGTTATTCACTATGCTAGTAAAACTCTAGACAGTACCCAAAGAAACTATGCTACTATTGAAAAAGAATTTTTAGCAGTTGTGTTTGCATGTGATAAGTTCAGATCTTATATTGTTGATTCCAAAGTTACTATTCACATTGATCATGCTGCTATTAAATATCTCATGGAAAAGAAAGATGCTAAACCTAGAATTATTAGATGGGTTCTCTTGCTACAAGAATTTGGTTTGCATATTGTTGATAGGAAGGGTGCAGAGAACCCCGTAGCAGAAAACTTGTCTAGGTTAGAGAATGTTCTTGATGACCCACAACCTATTAATGATAGCTTTCCTGATGAACAATTGAATGTCATAAATGCTTCACGTAGTACACCATGGTATGCTGATTATGCTAATTATATTGTTGCTAAATATATACCACCTAGTTTCACATACCAGCAAAAGAAAAACTTCTTTTATGATTTGAGACATTACTTTTGGGATGATCCTCACCTTTATAAAGACGGAGTAGATGGTGTTATTAGACGTTGTGTACCTGAACATGAACAGGGACAGATCCTACAGAAGTGTCACTCCGAGGCTTACGGAGGACACCATGCGGGAGATAGAACTGGACACAAGGTATTGCAATCCAGTTTTTATTGGCCTACTCTCTTCAAGGATGCTCGTAAGTTTGTCTTGTCTTGTGATGAATGTCAAAGAATAGTTAATATCAGTAAACGTCAGGAAATGCCTATGAATTATTCACTTGTTATTGAACCATTTGATGTTTGGGGTTTTGATTATATGGGAGCTTTTCCAAAATCCAACGGGTATACTTATATTTTAGTTGCTGTTGATTACGTTACTAAGTGGGTAGAAGCTATTCCAACTAGTAGTGCTGATCATAACACCTCTATTAAGATGCTTAAAGAAGTCATTTTCCCCAGATTTGGAGTCCCTATATATTTAATGACTGATGGTGGTTCACATTTAGTCATGGTGCTTTCCGTAAAATGCTTGCTAAGTATGATGTCAACCATAGAATTGCATCTCCTTATCATCCTCAGTCTACTGGTCAAGTAGAGTTAAGTAATAGAGAAATTAAATTAATTCTGCAAAATACTATTAATAGGTCTAGAAAGAATTGGTCTAAGAAACTTGATGTTGCACTATGGGCTTATAGAACTGCTTATAAGAATCCCATGGGCATGTCTCCGTGTGAAATGGTTTACGGTAAAGCATGTCATTTACCTCTTGAGCTAGAGCATAAGGCTTATTGGGCAATCAAAGAGCTCAACTTTGATTTCAAACTTGCCGGTGAGAAGAGGTTATTTGATATTAGCTCACTTGATGAATGGAGAACTCAGACATATGAAAATGCCAAGTGGTTTAAAGAAAAATTTAAGAGGTGGCATGATAAAAGGATACAAAAACGTGAGTTCAATGTAGGTTATTATGTCTTGCTATACAATTCTCGTTTAAGATTTTTTTGCAGGCAAGCTTCTCTCTAAATGGGAAGGTCCTTACATTGTTGAGGAACTATATCGTTTTGGTGCCATAAAAATCAACAATGCGGAAGGTAATTTTCCGAGAGTTGTAAATGGGCAAAGAATCAAGCATTATATCTCACGTACTCCCATAAATGTTGAAAGCAATATTATTAATACTATAACTCCGGAGGAGTACATAAGGGATATTTATCATCTTGTTTCAGACTCCAAAAACGAAGAGGTATGTGATTCGGTAAGTAAACCGACTCTAAAACTTTTCCAATAGCAATTTTTCTCCATTTTGGAATTTTTATAAAAATAGAAAAATTTAAAGTAGTCCGGAAAGCGCACTAGGAGGTGACAAGCCTGCGAGGCTCGCCCTACCCCCCCTGGGCGCGCCTAAGGGGCTCGTGAGCACCTTGTGTGTCTCCCGGACTCCGTTTTCTTGTGGACTACTCCTTTTGGTTGGTAAAAAATCATTATATAATCTCCCGAAAGGTCTGACCCTCGTATCACGCAAATATCCTCTGTTTTCATTTCAAGCCTGTTTCTGCTGTAGATTTGGGGCAAGGATGTCGTCTCAGCAATCTGTCGGGGAGAATGATTTCCCTCAAGTCTATGAAGAAGTAAATGCTGATTTGAAAAGGGTGGAAGTCACGGAGGCTAAGGAAGAAGCTGGGGAAGAGGATTTCCTCCAACCCTACCTCCACCTGCTATCCCCATCATTGATCGAACTCTTAAGGTTATGTGAAATAACTCGTGTTCGCAATACTTATCTCACCCGTGAAGTTATTTTGCTGGAGAAACGAATCGCAGATCTCCAAAGTATAAATCGAAGATTGATGGCCCTCTTCGAACTAAAAGACAGGATTGCTTCATCACCATCACCCCCGAAGGAAGACAATTAAACACGGGTATGGGCACTCCCCTTGGCTTGTGCCAAGCTTGGGGGAGTTGCCCCGGTATCGTATCACCATCACATATTTTGCCTTTAACTTTATCTTAGTTCTATCCTTTTTGGTAATATATTTATCTAGTAGAATAAAGTTCTTAGTAGGATCTAGGCTTGAGTTTTGCTTTATGTTACCCCCAATGTAATCGAGTTCATGAGTTATATAATAAGGAGTGTTTTAGTTAAGGGCCTTGCTTCATGCCATGATCTAAAGAAAAGAATAATAAAAGAACAAAAGCATGAAAGATCATGTAATGATCTTATGGGAAGTGATGGCTTCACATATAAAAAGAATGTTGAATGAAACTTGTTGTGGGTGGACAAACGTAGACCTTGGTCATTGTTGCAATTAATAGGAAGTAATAAAGAAAGAGAGGTTCACATATAAATATATCATCTTTGACACCGTCTATGATTGTGAAACACTCATTAAACTATTACATGCTAAGAAGTAGATGTTGGACAAGGAAGACAACATAATGAATTATGTTTGCTTGGTTCCGAACAATGTTATATGACTAGAGATCCCTTAGCATGTGACGCTTGCTTCCACCTCATATCAGCCAAAACTTTCGCACTAAGTAGAGATACTACTTGTGCATCCATTAACCCTCAACCCAGTTTTGCCATGAGAGTCCACCATACCTACCTATGGATTGAATAAGATCCCTCAAGTAAGTTGTCATCGGTGCAAGCAATAAAAAAGTTGCTCCCTAAATATGTATGATCTATTAGTGTGTGGAAAATAAGCTTTGTACGAACCTGTGATGAGGAAGACATAAAAGCGACAGACTGCATAAGAAAGTTCTTATCACACGAGGCAATATAAAGTGACGTTCCTTCATACTAAGAGATCACGCATCCAAACCCAAAAGCGCATGACAACCTCTGCTTCCCTCTGCGAAGGGCATGTCTTGTACCTTTACTTTTTATCTTTAAAAGAGTCATGGTGATCGACACCAATTCCTTATTTCGCCATTATCTTGGCTAGCGTCATGTTCTAAGGAAAGATCTATATTCATATATCAACTTGGCAGTAAGTAGTCATGAATTATTATTGTTGGCATTACCCTTTGAAGTAAATAGTTGGGAGGCGAAACTATAAGCCCCTATCTTTCTCTGTGTCCAACTGAAACTTTGATCTCATGTGTACCGCATGAGTTTTAGCAATTGTAGAAGATTAAAAGATGATTGAGTATATGGATTTGCTTTACAAGCTCTTATTTGACTCTTTCCGATGTTATGATAAATTGCAATTGCTTAAATGACTAAAGACTATTGGTTGTTAATTCTCAATAAGGTTCTTGATCCATACTTTACATTGTGAAGGAATTGTCACTTTAGCATAAGAGATTATATGACAATATTGCTGTTCTAAATATGATCATGATACCTGCATGTCCGTATTTTATTTTATCGACATCTCTATCTCTAAACATGCAGGCATATTTATTGATCTCGGCTTCCGCTTGAGGACAAGCGAGTTCTAAGATTGGGGGAGTTGATACGTCCATTTTGCATCATGCTTTTATATTGATATTTATCGCATTATGGGCTGTTATTACACATTATGGTACAATACTTATTCCTTTTCTCTCTTATTTTATAAGGTTTACATGAAGAGGGAGAATGCCGGCAGCTGGAATTCTGGGCTGAAATGGGGGCAAGTTTGAGATACCTATTCTACACAACTCCAAAAGCCATGAAAATCAGCGAGGAATTATTTTGGAATATATAAAAAATATTGGGTGGAAGAAATACTGGAGGGGAGCCACGAGGAGGTCACGAGCCTGACAGGCGCGCCCTACCCCCTATTACCCCTCCGGCTCTCATCTTCTGCTATAAGGAGGGTTTCGTCCCAGAAAAAATCAAGGGAGAGCTTTCGGGAAGAAACACCGCCACCACGAGGTGGAACTTGAGCAGAACCAATCTAGAGCTCCGATAGGGCCGTCGTGCCAGGGAAACTTCCCTCCCAGAGGGGGAAATCGTCGCCATCGTCATCACCAACACTCCTCTCATCGGAGGGGACTCATCTCCATCAACATCTTCATCAACACCATCTCATCTCCAAACCCTAGTTCATCTTTTGTACGCAATCTCCGTCCGATTGGTACTTGTAAGGTTGCTAGTAGTGTTAATTACTCCTTGTAGTTGATGCTAGTTGGTTTACTCGGTGGAAGATCTTATGTTCAGATCCTTAATGCTATTCAATACCTCTCTGATCATGAACATAATTATGCTTTGTGAGTAATTATGTTTGTTCCTGAGGACATGGGATAAGTCTTGCTATAAGTAGTCATGTGAATTTGGTATTCGTTCGATATTTTGATGTGTGTGTATGTTGTCTTTCCTCTAGTGGTGTTATGTGAACGTCGACTACATAACACTTCACCATTATTTGGGCCTAGAGGAAGGCATTGGGAAGTAATAAGTAGATGATGGGTTGCTATAGTGACAGAAGCTCAAACCCTAGTTTATGCGTTCCTTCGCAAGGGGCTGATTTGGATCCACTAGTTTAGTGCTATGGTTAGACTTTGTCTTAATTCTTCTTTCGTAGTTGTGGATGCTTGCGAGAGGGGTTAATCATAAGCGGGATGTTTGTCCAAGTAAGGACAACATCCAAGCACCGGTCCACCCACATATCAAACTATCAAAGTAGCGAACGCGAATCATATGAACATGATGAAAACTAGCTTGATAGAAATTCCCATGTGTCCTCGGGAGCGCTTTACCTTATATAAGAGTTCGTACAGGCTTGTCCCTTGCTACAAAAGGGATTGGGCCATCTTGCTGCACCTTTGTTACTATTCTTACTTGCTACCCGTTACGAATTATCTTATCACACAACTATCTGTTACCGATAATTTCAGTGCCTGCAGAGAATACCTTGCTGAAAACCACTTGTCATTTCCTTCTGCTCCTCGTTGGGTTCGACATTCTTACTTATCGAAAGGACTACGATAGATCCCCTACACTTGTGGGTCATCACGCACCTGCCCGCATCAAATGCCGGCCCACCGTCGCACCCATGCTCCGGCCGCTCCACCGTCCGAGCCACCTCAACCCGTCGGCCCGCCTCCGCTCTGCCTAGCCCCATCCCGGTCGTGCCTAGCCTCGACCGATGCCTCTCTGCGTCGTGCTCGGGGTCAACCTAGTGGCGTAGCCACAGGGTGGACAGGGTGGTCCTTGGACCATCCTGTAATTTAGCCCATTACCTCACTATATATGTATATTAGCAAGAAAAAATAACAAGTCTATATCGGTCAAGGCCCAAACCCAACATACAAGGACTGCTTCGTATTCTGTACACAATACACTCCCAATCTCCAAAAAAACAATGACTCGAACCGACGCGAAGTCGCTAGCGATCAACTTGTTGAGTGAACCCTAGCGACTGCCGGCTTGCTGACGTGCCGCCGGTGACACACAGCCGGCTGCCTTCAGGTACATGCGGATTGATCCGTAGCAATTTGATCTGCATCACATACACACTGCAGGAGTGCAACAGTTTGATCTGCATCCTTTGGTGTGCTTTTTCTCTCCGACGAGATGTGCTTCAGTTTTGTGCTTCTCACCAGCAAGTCGCGCTTCAGTTTTAGAGTTCAGCAAGCCCATCTCATGATTTAATCCAGTCCCAGTGTCGTGCAACAGTTTGATTTGCACACCAAGGCTGCAAGGCATCACGGAGTAGGGGTCAGCAGGACCGCAAGAGCTCATTGATTTGCATCTTTTTTCTATTCCCAGTATGATCTGCATATTTTTTTCTCATCTGCTCCAATTTTGAAGTATGATCTTCATCTTTTTTCTATTCAAAGTATAATTTGATTTTACAAATTAAACAACTTTAGTCCTCACTTCAGATTGGAACAGTCCTGATTGCAGATGATGAATGATTATTAGGTATCCAATCAAACCTAACAGATCAATCTTATTTTTATTGTAGAATTGTTACATAATGAAGAGGACCGGAGACATTGCATCTCTTTTTATGAAACGCGCAGCAAAGAAGAGGGTTAATCCTCCGTTTGCATCTCCTTCTTCGACGTCGGTGGCGGCTGTTGGGGATATTATCTGCCATGTGACCCGCCCTATTTGGGTCGGGTCACCAAGTGGGCGACTCATACTTTGGCGGTTCAAGCTTTGGCCCAGAAGGCCCGGGAGCTGGATGGCGGTTCAAGATCTACATGGAGGATAAGTCATCAGGGAGTCCTCCAGTCTTGGAAAGCACGACGATTTAGAGATTAAAGGAATCACGACTTATGTTATGGCAAGGACTCTTGTAAACCCTAGGGCCTCGACCTGTATATAAAGGCGAGTCCCTGGAGAGGGGAGGGGAGGTTAGAAATCATCGAGAGCTAGGTCAGGCGAGTTACGCCCTCCTTGTAATCGAAACATCGTCAATACAACACAAAGCAGGACGTAGGCTTTTACCTCCTCACGAGGGGCCGAACCTGGGTAAATCTGAATCCCGCTTCCACTCAAACCCCTTTGAGTCGCCACCAAGGTGCGATGGCTCCATCATTAAGTCCTTTCACTAGGACATCTGCCGTGAGAAAACCACGATAGTTGGCGCCCACCGTGGGGCCTACGCACGGTGGAGTTGAGTTCTCGAAGGGAGCCCTACCAGGGTCAGGGAGCTACGCGGCTGGGCTCATGACCCGGAGCTGCCGCGGAAAGTACTACAGCGACAACTCGCTGTGGGGACCCGATGCCAATTCGATTGAATCCGGCTACAGAGTCCCCTTCGGCAAGGTCAACATCTTCATTGGCATGCTCGGAGCACCCATGCCTGAGCCGGACATCTTCACCAACACCGTCGAGCCGGACAGGTATGTCCGTCCCGTCGCGCCACGAAGCCTGACGCGCCCAGTTTTCGTCAGCTTCACACAGGGATCTGATGAGCTAGAGCAGTCGGCGACTCGGGAGGCCACGCCGGTCAACTCTGACGACGAGTCATCCATGGGCGACACAGATTCAATCCAGTCCCTGCATGATGGCCGCCTCAGAGATCTGTCGCTGGCGATGGATCCCGAAGTCCTCGACCAGACCCGTCGTCAGATCGCCATATACATGGCAGGGGAAACACAGCCCCAGCCAGACCCTGCAGGCAACAACGAGGCTGGCGGCCCATCCAAAAGCCCACTTGTGGTCCTAGTGGACCTGTCGGCGGAGATAACGAGGCTCATGGCAACCCCTGTGATGGCAGAAAACCAGGGAACGATCAACGCCGAGTTGGCAAAGCTACGAGATGAGATGGCGAAGGCCCAGCGAGATGCAGAGGTAGAAGCCGCCAGGATTGCGACCCAGCAAGCTCGGATCGCCGCGGAGACGGCCTGCTTAAATACCGAGAGCTGGCGACTTGAAAGACAGCAGCGCGCATCCAACGCTGTCCATCAGAGGAGGCACCAAGGGCGTTTGCCCCCTGATCTGAACCCTACCTGCCTTTTTGACACTCCGCGTACCCCCGGGACGGGAACCGTTCCAGGGGGAGGGCTGGCTCAGCCACCAAACCCACCGCCTCAGCCAGCGGATGATCGCGTTCCCCGTTTCCAGACGCCTCAGGGCCACTTTTCCAACCCCATGGACAACGTGCTCGCAGCAAGTCGCCACTTGGGGTCCCTTCCAATTTACGAAAACTCCCCGGCTGAAATAGAAGCAAGAAACGCCATTGAGATGTTGAAAACGGTGGTGGTCCAGAACGCGAAATTCTCACACAGCCTCGACCGGCTGCACTCCACCCCCGAGGCGAGCCGCACCAGAAGCCGGCCGGAGGATCCACCCGCCGTAACCAGCGGGCCGCGGCACCTACCTCAGGGTAACCCGCCCGATCATCGAGACCCTCCCGCCTGCAACACCGTTGGTGCGATGGGCGAGGATCATCAAGGCCACATCCAAACCCACCCAGCGTCACTCAGCAGAGGCGGAAGGCACGTCGGGGTGCCGTGTTTGGCCCTTGCCCTGCGCAACGAGCGGATGCCGAAGGACTTCAAAGGACCAAGGAAGGTGCCCAACTACACCCCGGATCTTGAGCCGGCATCGTGGGTTGAGAGTTATGAACTCGCGATGGACCTGCTCGACGTGAGTGAAGCGGTATGTGTCAGGTACTTCACAATGATGCTCGAAGGAATGACACGCACTTGGTTGAAAAACCTGCCACCCAACTCCATCCAGACTTGGGCTAAACTGAAGGAGCGTTTCATCAAAAACTTTCGGGGAACTTGCAAACGCCCAATGACAATCGTCGACTTACAGCATTGCATTCAGCGGCCTGATGAGTCGACTCATCATTGGACGCGACGGGTTGCGGAAATCATCCACTCGTCGGACGGCATCACGGCGGCTCAGACCGTGCTAATTCTGGAGCAAAACTGCCACCACAGGCCCTTGGTACAGAAGCTGGGGCGGCTCAAGTGCAAGGTCCAGGATATGGGCGAATTGATGGATACCCTCACTCGGTACACCGAAGCGGACGATACCAAAGATCCAAGAGAGGACGGTAGCAAGGCCAACCCGCCAAGGAAAGGCGAGTCATCCAAGAATCACTCCCAGTTTCAAGGACACGCCCACCATAATCATGGTGGAAATGGCAAGAGAAGGCAGCAGGAAGGACCCACGAACTTCGTCGCCAATACCAACGCTAACAATGGCAACCAGCACCAGAAGAAGAGGGGTTACAGTGGCAAGAAGCCGTGCAATTATAACGAGATACTTAAGGGCCCCTACACGCATCATGCCACGACGGAAGGACCGGCGACCCACTCTTGGGAAGACTGCTACGTGATGTAGGAATTTCGGGCGGAGGCACTCAAGAAAGGCCAAGCCGGCGACCAAAGGCAACGGCAGGAACAATTCGGTGCGCCTAATCAACGTCAGAACCAATTCGGCGGCTTTCCCAAACCAGGACCCCAGGGCGGCTCGCAACCAAGTAGTGGCCAGTACCATGTGCATAACCAGCAGCGGTATAACCCGCCCGGAGTATTTCAGCAACCACCCCCGCAGGAGGCTCCCCAGGGGCAAGATGATAATGGCGGATTCCGCAGCAATCCCAAGCAATTGAACAGCAGACAATACCATGTATTGTAATGACCTAGATGCGGTCCTTTCCGATCTGGGGGTCGAGACCCCGAGAAGGAAAGAAGCGCATCTAAGTGTTTTGCAAGCAAGTAAACATAGCACATAATAATAAATTAAGTAGACAATCTGGGTTTCAACTGTCTTCTTATTAATAATACAGAGTACAACGCAGATACAATCAATGTAGTTCCGGTACGGACTACAAAACAAGGGAAATGCTATGCTACCCGCTGCAGGCCCACGATCACGACCACGGTTCAGTCCTCTGGATAGTTCACGTAAAGGCGATCTGTCTCCTCGTCGTACTGCCACGCCAGCTGGGTGCCGTCAGGATCCTCTGCCTCTGGGGTACCTGCACCTGCTGGAAGTTTCGGAGGAATCCGTGAGCCACGGGGACTCAGCAATCTAAGACCTTGGTGCCAGAACTAGTCATGTTATTGGGTAAGGGAGGAGTGAAGTGTTTCAGGCTGCTGCATCCTAAGGTTGAATAAGTGGCTAGCTTACGCAAAGGAGAAGTGACAGTGTCCTATACTAACGACCGTGAATACTTGATCAGAAAGTGATCCTGAACACCTACCTACGGCATTCATAACCCCACCGTGTTCCTGATCGAAGAGAGATCTTCGAAGGGACAGTCACGGTTACGCACACAGTTGGCATGTTTTATTAGTTTATGTTTAAGTTTTCTAATACCGGATGTTAACAAAATATTCCAAGTTGCCACATAACCACGGGCACGGCTTTCCGAAAGATTAAACCCTGCAGGGGTGCTCCAACTAGTCCATCACAAACGAACACAGGCCGCAAAGGCATCCTCTATCACGAATCTCGTGATCTCGTCAGATTCCTTAGAGGAAAACCTCAACTCTGGGGAAAACCAAAGCTTCAGCGGGATTCCTATACGCAAGATATACCGCTAAGGCAAGACAAGACTAGCAGGACCTCCCGACGTGTCGACGGCCCCGATAAGAGCCGTGTATCTTAGTCTCAGGACACGCTGGATGGAACTAGCTACAGGTGCCAAACCTCAAGTTTCCTTGTGGTGGCCCCGCAGGCAGACCAGTTTGGACCAACACTCATGAGGAGCACTGGCCCGGGTTGTTGGTTAGAATCCTCGGGGTAGCTATTCCCTATGCAGATTATTATTAGGTGATTAGCAAATAGTACCAAAGTTGGGTCCTGCCGGACA
Organism: Hordeum vulgare subsp. vulgare; assembly: GCF_904849725.1. Taxonomy (NCBI): domain Eukaryota; kingdom Viridiplantae; phylum Streptophyta; class Magnoliopsida; order Poales; family Poaceae; genus Hordeum; species Hordeum vulgare. The sequence continues at coordinate 564,089,259 of NC_058519.1, forward strand.
AGCCTTAACACTACGCGATTTATCAAGGGGGTCCCCATAACAACCCCGAACGTGTTAGGAGCGATCATTATGGAATCAAACACCGGTAACCGGTAACTAAGGCGGCAATAACGGAACAAGACACCCGGCAAAAGGCTAGGCCTCCCGTCATTTACCAAATATATAGATACATTAATTTAATAACAGAAATTAAGATAATGAAATCAAGCTCATGGCAACTCATGAGTTATAAACACCTGCAACTAACAATGCTAACATAAGTAGCTCAGCAAGCCTACCTAGCCATGCAAGTTTGCTAGGAAAGAATAAGGTGTTTAGGCTCATGGCATATGAAGAGGCAATATATTTTCAGTGGTAGGCAGCGAGCAATATGACGTGGAATCGAAACTAACATAACAAGTCTAGATATGGGATCAAGGTCATGTCATCTTGCCTGTGATATCCTCAGCTTGGAATGGTTCTGGATCGTCCTGCACGTACTCTCCTGACTCCACGTAATCGGTCTCCGCTCCCGGTGCTACCCAACACAATAATAACAGCCAATGAACAGCAGCACCACAAAATGCAACAATCACATGATGCATGAGATGAAAGTTGAGCATGCACCACTATTTCTAACACTAGCACAAGCAGGATAAACTACAACAAGTTCCTGGACAGAACTTTGCACTAAACTATTTGTACATGCATGGGAATGATATGAACAGATGCAGCTCGTAAAAACGGTGCAAAACCATGTAAAGAACTTTGCAAACGGAGCTACGGATCAACGGGAATCAACGAAACACGATATGAAGCCCTACGTGAAAGATTCATCACCACACACACAATTGGCACAAACCCGGTGGTCCCAGGTTGCCAAGACATATATTAACCCAACATGAATGCAATGGAGCAAGGTAGAATACCCCAACAACGATTAAACACAAACTTAGAACAAAATGGCAAAACTACGTAATCTGCCAGTTTCTACATCTTAGCTGTTTGTGAGCAACATGCAACATAGCTACAGGTCTTCAAACATGACAAATAATATATGTGGCTGTTTCCAACCAAGAACACTACAAGCTCCAGCAAGAATCACAGCAAAAGGAATTAAACTCTAGAAGATACAAGGCCACAAACTTTCCCAAAACCATCAGTTCTCAGGGACTTAGTGAAAATTCCTGCACCTGAGTTTCTGTTTCTGTTCTGAATCTTTTTGACAGCAATCAAAACACAAGCTACTGGGCTCCAAATGACTTGAAAATTGACAGGAAGCTTTACAAACATACCAGGTTCAAAACACTAGCACTGAACTAAGTCCAGTTCTCAACACAATGACCAGCACAACCTTATCCACAGGGGAAGAAAATGTTTTCAGCATTCCAGACTTAGTGAAATTTTCAGAGTTCAAAAATCTGGAATTTTCCAGCCACATGCCCACTTTGTCTAGGCATAGTTTGCACACACATGTCACCAAGAGGTGATTGACACCACTATGGTGTTGAGCACAAACCCCTACAACTAACACACCAAGATCCATGCCTTTGGGCTCCATCTATATCATGGAAACAAAGCCCAAACTTTCAACAAAATGAAAATGCAAATCCATAAGGTATGCTTTTAAGATGACAACTACATAGGAGGGTTTCATGTGCACAATGACAAAGTGACATGGGGGTTTGAACCCCATGTTTGTGACATGCACATCAACAACTCCAACACACACAATTCCTCACAAGCACTAGCATCAAGCTCACACAAAAGAAAACTTTAAATTAACAAGAGAGTATGCACACCCCCCACATATGGGCATGTGATGGTGCACACTCTCACAAGCACCACTAGGATCTTCCTAGTATTCATGTCACCATCAAAATGCAAATTACCACAACAATCCACACCCTCACATGCTAACATTGATAGCTATCTAGAACCTCACTTCACCCCAAAACATGTGATGAGGGGGAGGCACCCACACCCCACTATATCAAAGCAAGCTAATAAAACTACAAGATCCCTTAGCCCACCCCAAAGTTCACAAGCTAGGGCTTTGCAAGATTAGCTAGGGCAACTAATCACCTCCAAACACCACACCCATATTTGTCAAGGCATCTAGAATCATGCCCTTAGCAAGGTTGGCTCCTCTTCACTAAGGTACAACCACTATAAACATCACAAGCTAGCAATAATATTTATCACCCCTAGTGTGCAAAACATACTAACAACTATATCTATTCCACCATTCTAGCAGGAACAGGAGCAATCACCACTGCGTAGGAGTTTTTAAAAATAAAACAAACAACAGGGAACAAAACTGATAAGACACAAGTGTAGGAGTTAGGAAAACAGGAAATAAGTAGGCAGGAAAAAGAAAAGAATGCAAAAAAAATAACAAAAAGAAACAGGGCTGCTGGGATTCGAACCCAGACCCCTGGTGTCCAGCACCACACACCCACGCCACGGCGCTACGGCGCTACTTGTTGACAGGAGAAGGGAGATATGCAAGGTAAGCTGCCTGCACTGCCACTGACCCGAAGTAATCGAGGAAAACAAACAAAAAGGCGCCGAGGGGGGGACTCGAACCCTGGACCTCTCATCAGGCGCATGCATATGACAGAGAGATACTACCATCAGGCTACGAACCGGAGACTGGCTAAGACTAGAAGGTAAAACAGAAAAACACGCCTCTCACGAGAAGCACTCCGCCGGCGGCCGGACCCGAGGACGCTGGCGGCGCCACTCCCGGCCACCACCGGCAGGGGAAACCATCGGCGGGGCCCGCGGGACTCTCGGGGGCTCCATTCCCGCCCTGAGCATGGGAAAAGGTCTCCGCTTGGCTGCCGGAACTGCAACTGACGGAACTCCATGCCCGCCTGGGAGCACGGCGACAGAGAACCTGACGGGCTCCCTGCCGGCGCTGCCGAGCTGCGCTACGGACGACGAGGGGGTCCTCTGGGCACGGCGCTGCTGCCGAGAGGGGGGAGGAAGCCCTCCTCCTACTACCGCTAGACTACCCGCGAGCTGAACTAATAGGAACCCACTAACGCTGCAGACCTGGGGTTCCAACGGGCAGAGGCCTCCGTCAGAGAAGGGGGCGCACGCCCTCCCGACGCGGCGGATCCTCGCGCTGGGAGGAGGAGCTGATGCTGCTACTACTAACTCTACCAACCCGCAGCAAGGCGACACCACATCACCCCTTACCCTTTGCCCGCTATCTGGGCGACATACCACCGCAGAGAAGGAACGAAGCTTCTACTGCAGAAGATGACCGAACCGCGGAGGAGGAGGAAAGGGCGGAGAACCTCACCTTGGGGAGAAGAGGGGCGTCGAACGGGGAGGAGGAGCGCCGGAGAGGAAGAAGACGGGCCGACGAAGTCGTTCCGCCGTAGACCGAAGAAGAGGACGGACGCAGTTCGCCCGGTTCGTCCCGTTGACGAGGACGAACTCGACGGGGGGGGGGGGGCTCCTCAGGGTCCTAGCGCCGGAAATGGGACGCGGGGAGCCGCCCCGAGCCCCCGGACATGGCGGCCGAGCCGCCCGACGACGCCCGCGACAGAAGCCGGCGTCTCTCTCTCTCTGCACCCTCTGCTAACTTACCTGACAGAGAAGAAGGAAGAGAGATGGGAACGAGATGGGTTTGGGAGAGGTGGCGGCGGCGGCTGAGGGGAGAAGAGGAACCCTAGGCTTCGGGCACGGACGCCAACGCAACTTATAGGGGGCCCTCGACGAGCTGCTCACGGCGCCGTCAGCTCTCTCCCTCTCACACGTGCTGACGGAAAGCAGACAGCGAGGGGAGGAGGAGGACGCCGTCAGGAAAGGAGGAAAGGAGAGGCCTCGCGTGGGCTCTCTCTGGAGGGAGCAGCTGGGCCAGGAGGGAGGAAAGAGGCCCATGCTGCCCAGGAAGAAGAAAAAAAAATATTGGGGAGGGGATTCCTATATAGTTTTAAACACACTCAAGAAAATAACCCACATATAAGCTATTGTGGCAAAATTCAAAAGGAAAATCCTGCTGGACTTAAGGAATTTTGGCCCAATAGGGAAAAATTGGAATGCAATATTTGGAGATGTTTGAAATAAATGCAAAACAGTAATTAAGCTACTGTTTTGAGTTTATTTGCACCACTTAAATCAAAGAATCAAATCAGAAAAATTGCACCCCCCTCACAAGCACATTTTATCTACCCACTAGACATTTTAGAATCATCTTTGGGAAAAAGGAATTTTGACAAGAATAAAAATAGGAGGGAAAAGGAGTTTAAAAGGCAAGAGCTTAAAAAGACTAGCACTCACTCCTATATCACACACACCATTATCACATGCATTACAAGGTAGTGCAAAACCACCACTTAATCCTAGCAAGAACACATGCACTCACAACACCACAACACCACTCCTACTAAACTCTAATGCAACATGATCATGGCATGCAATCATAAGTATGGCAAGGAATGATATGTAATTCATGCATGCAAGGGAAGTAAGCACTAGGGAACACACATGAATTCATGGCACAAAATGATATCATCAAGATCTCTGACAAGTTGGCCCCACATGGAAGGTTACAAAAGGGAAAGACCTACACTTGGGGCATTACATGTATTCACCACCAGTGTCTGTAAGCGAGACAAGAATGTGAAGCACAGAACGTATAGCGTGTCCGAGCCGGCGCTCCCCAGGTACCTCCATTGGTCTGAGCAAACTATCTCTTGGAGTAGGGAGGACCACCCGCCCAGAATTGACAACCCCGACGACTTGGCACTGGTCGTGGCCCCCCAAGTCGGGGGATATACCCTTTCAAAGGTTCTTATGGATGGTGGCAGTAGCATCAACATATTATATTTCGACACCTTTTGAAGGATGAACCTCTTGGAGAAAGACCTAATGCTGTCAACCACGGTTTTCCATGGTATCATTCCGGCTAAGTTGGCATACCCAATTGGGCGAGTCAAACTTAACGTGGCTTTTGGTACATCAACCAATTACAGGAGCGAGTCGCTTATATTTGAGGTGGTCAAGCTGAAGAGCCCTTATCATGCATTGTTCGGGCGGCCGGCTTACGCCCGGTTCATGGCTCGCCCCTGCTATGTGATACGTCTCAAATGTATCTATAATTTTTGATGGTTTCACGCTGTTATCTTGCCTTCTTTGTATGTTTTATGTACCTTTATATATCTTTTTTGGGACTAACTTATTGATTCAGTACCAAGTGCCAGTTCCGGTTTTTCCATTTTTCGACTCTTTTTAGATCTGATTTTGGAACGGAGTCCAAACGGAAGAAAAACCCCAAAATGATTTTTTCCCGAACGGAAGAAGTCCACGGAGCCTTTGGGCCAGGCCAGGTGGGCTCCAGGGAGCCCACAAGCCCTCACTCCGCCACCAGGGGGAGGCGGCGGTGGGCAGGCTTGCGGCCTCCCTGGCCGCCTCCTGACCTTGGTCCTGTGCCTATATGTTCCCAAATATTCCACAAAAAATCAGGGGAGCCTTGAAAATACTTTTCTGCCGCCGCAAGCATCCGTTTCCGCGAGATCTCATCTCGAGACCCTTCCCGGCGCCCTGCCAGAGGGGACTTTGGAGGTGGAAGGCTTCTTCATCATCATCATCGCCCCTCTAATGACTCGTGAGTAGTTCACTTCAGACCTACGGGTCCGTAGTTAGTAGCTAGATGGCTTCTTCTCTCTCTTGGATCTTCAATACAAAGTTCTCCATGATCTTCATGGAGATCTATCCGATGTAATCTTCTTTGGTGGTGTGTTTGTCGAGATCCGATGAATTGTGGACTTGTGATCAGATTATCTATGATATATATTTGAGTCTTTGCTGATTTCTTATATGCATGATTTGATATCCTTGTAAGTCTCTCCGAGTCTTCGATTTTGTTTGGCCAACTAGATCTATGATTATTGCAATGGGAGAAGTGCTTGGTTTTGGGTTCTGCCATGTGGTGACCTTTCCAAGTGACAATAGGGGCAACAAGGCACACATCAAGCAGTTGCCATCAAGGGTAAAAAGATGGCATTTTTATCATTGGTTTGAGATTATCTCTCTACATCATGTCATCTTGCTTAAGACGTTACTCTGTTCTTATGGACTTAATACACTAGATGCATGCGGGATATCGGTCGACGTGTGGAGTAATAGTAGTAGATGCAGACAGTATCGGTCTACTTGTTTCGGACGTGATGCCTATAGAAATAATCATTGAATAGATATCGTCACGACGCTGCACAGTTCTATCAATTGCTTGACAGTAATTTGTTCACCCACCGTCTACTTGCTTTCACGAGAGAAGCCACTAGTAAACACTACGCCCCCAGGTCTATTCACATCCATCGTTTACAACTTTGCTTTACTTTGCTTTGTTACTTTGTTGCTTTCAGTTCTCACTTGGCAAACAATCTATAAGGGATTGACAACCCCTTCATAGTGTTGGGTGTAAGCTTTTGTGTTTGTGCAGGATCTTGAAATATTCTTCCGCCGGATTGATACCTTGGTTCTCAAACTGAGGGAAATACTTACCACCGCTACGCTACATCACACTTTCCGCTTCAAGGGAACACCAACGCAAGGCTCCAAGGCCACGGGGGAAATCCTTTGCATACTTGCCTATGAAGTCCCTTAAGGCGTAGCCGCAGCAGAAAGATCAAGCCAAGTATTCTCCCGTCGACGTGCCTATTTCTAGCGCCATTGCCAGGGATACCCAGCAAACGTCAGAAGTATTTCTGGCGCCGTTGGAAGGTCTTTTGTTGCAGTAGCAGAAGTATTTCTGGCGCCGTTGCCGGGGAGGAGAAATCAAGATCTATCCAAGTAGGTCTCACAAACTCTTCTCTTGCATTTACTTTTGTTGCCAGTTGCCTCTCGTTTTCCTCTCCCCCACTTCACATTCGCCGTTTTCTTTTGCCTTTCTCCTTTGCCTTTTTCGTTTGCCTTTTTCCGTTCGCCTTCTTCCGCTCGCTTTCTGTTTGCTTGTGTTACCATGTGCCTTCTTTTAGCTTGCATCTTTGCTTGCTAAAAATCCATTGATATGGATCATCATCCACTAGCTAGTCTCTTTATGAGACCCACTCGTGTGGAACAAATTGCTATTGAGTTGAGGGCAATTGACTATTTCTTTGGAGTTTTGCATAAGATGCGTGAATCTGAAAATTGTGAGGAATAAATTCATGAAGTGATTCACGAGGGCTCCTTGGATGAAAAGCATGATTGCAATGATTTCACTATAAATCCTATTAGTGACAATCATGCTAAAAATATGCAAAACCCTAAGCTTGGGGATGCTAGTTTTGCTATGTCCTCTACTTGTTGCAATAATCATGATTGGGGTGGTGATCTTTCTTATGATATTGAAAATTTGTTCAAACCTCATGGTGAATATGATATTTGCAACAACACTGAAAGTGGGATTGGAGAAGTCATGACTTTATTTGATGATAATCCCACTATTTTTGAAGAGCGTCAACTTTGCATGCATGTGGATCATGAAAAGAATATCCTTTGTGATAGTTACATTGTTGAATTCGAATATGATCCCACATGTAATTGCTATGAGAGAGGAAAATATTGTGGTAGAAACTTTCATGTTACCCAATTACCTCTCGTCATGTTGAGATTGATATTGTCTCTTTCTTCTTCCTTGCATAGGGAAGCTATTGGTTGTCTTGACAATTTTTTTTCCTATAAAATGCCTATGCATAGGAAGTATGTTAGACTTAGATGTGATTTTCACATGCTTTAGGATGCTCTCGTTGTGCTTCAATTCTTGTCTTTTGTGAGAGCATCATTGATGCCTAGCTAGGGGAGTTAAACAAAAGCGCTTGTTGGGAGGCAACCCAACGAATCTATCCTTTTTCTTTCTGTTTTGTGTTTTCCACACTTTCATAATTCTGTTATGATTGTGTTTTTTGTGTTTCTTTTTTGCATTTGTGCCAAGCAAAACCGTTATGATTAGTCTTGAGGATGATCGTTTGGTCATGCTGGAAAAGACAGAAACTTTCTGCTCACGAAAAGAATTTTCATTTTTCGTCTTTAAGAGCTTTTGAGTTTATTATTTTTTCTTCTGATTGCTACGCCAATTCTTCAGACGGTCGTAATATTTTAGAAGTTTTGAAGTACCAGACGTATACGAAACATACAGATTGCTACAGACTGGTCTGCTGTTAACAGATTATGTTTTTGTTGTGTTGGTTTCTTATTTTGATGAAACTATGGATAGTATCGGGGGTATTAGCCATTGAAGATTGAAAGTACAGTAACCCAACATCAGCACAAGTAGAATTTAAGTTTTCTACACTACCTAAGGAAGTGGTGGTTTGCTTTCTTGTACTAATGTTATCACGAGTTTCTGTTTAAGTTTCGTGTTGTGAAGTTTTCAAGTTTTGGGTGAAGTTCTTATGGACAAAGAGATAAAGAGTGGCAAGAGCTCAAGCTTGGGGATGCCCAAGGCACCCCAAGAGATTCAAGGATGCCGTAAAAGCCTAAGCTTGGGGATGCCCCGGGAAGGCATCCCCTCTCTCGTCTTCAATCCATCGGTAATGGTACTTGGGGCTATATTTTTATTCACCACATGTTATGTGTTTTTTCTTGGAGCGCATTGTATCGTAGGAGTCTTTTATTTTTTGTGTGTCACAATCATCCTTGCTACACACCTAGATAGAGAGATATGCACACACTGTGATTTTGTCGAGCTTCACTTATATCTTTTGGTAGACAATTCAGCTCACATGTGCTTCACTTATATCTTTTGAGCTAGATACTTTTGCTCTATGTGCTTCACTTATATCTTTTAGAGTGCAACGGTGCGTGGCTTGGTAGTTGATCTATGCTTTTAAAGTAGTCTCAAAAGGGGTAGTTATCCAAAGGGATACGAAAACTTCCTCCTTCATGTGCATTGAATAGTTAGAGAAGTTTGATTCATCTCAATTAGTTTTGAGTTGTGGTTATGGTAATAATGAAGTCATGCTAGTAAGGTGTTGTGGATCTAGAAATACTTGTGTTGAAGTTAGTGATTCCCGTAGCATCCACGTATGGTGAACCGCTATGTGATGAAATCTGAGCATGTTTAGTATATTGATTGTCATCCTTTGCGTGGCGGTCGGGATCGCGCGATGGTTTATACCTACCAACCCTTCCCCTAGGAGTATGCGTTTAATGCTTTGTTTCGATTACTAATAAAACTTTTGCAACAAGTATATGAGTTCTTCATGACTAATGTTGAGTCCATGGTTTAGATGCACTTTCACCTTCCACCATCACTATCTTCTTAGTGCCGCGCAACTTTCGCCGGTGCACAAAACCCACCATTAGCCTCCCTCAAAACAACCACCATACCTACCTACTATGGCTTTTTCAAAGTCATTCCGAGATATATTGCCATGCAACTACCACCATGATATGTGCCACCACGTCTACATTGCCTTTGCACGATCGTAAGATAGCTAGCATGATGTTTCCATTGATGTCTATGCCATGCTAATCATTGCCACGGTACACTACCGAAGGCATTCCATATAGAGTCATAATTGCTCTAAGTTTTGAGTTGAACGTGTGATGATCATCATTATTGGAGCATTGTACCATGTGAGGAAATAAAAGAGGCCAAAGAAGCCCATAAAAAAGAGGCCAAAGAGCCCACCAAAAAAATGAGAGAAAAAGAGAGAAGGGACAATGCTACCACTTTTTCCACACTTGTGCATTTTGAGCACCATGATCTTCATGATTGAGAGTCTCTCGTTTTGTCACCACCATATAGCTAGTGGTAAATTCTCATTATATAACTTGGCTTGTATATTCCAATGATAGGCTTCCTCAAAATTGCCTTAGGTCTTCGTCAGCAAGCAAGTTGGATGCACACCCACTAGTTTTCTTTAAGAGCTTTCACATACTTGTAGCTCTAGTGCATCATTTGTATGGCAATCCCTACTCATTCACATTGATATCTATTGATGAGCATCTCCACAGCTCATTAATATGCCTAGTTAATGTGACTATCTTCTCCTTTTTGTCTTGCAACCTCCACCACATTCCACACCATCTATAGTGCTATAACCATGGCTCACGCTCATGTATTGCGTGAGAGTTGAAAATGTTTGAGAAAGTAAAGGTGTGAAACAATTACTTGGCCAATACTGGGGTTGTGCATGATTTAAATTCGTTGTGCAATGATCATAGAACATAGCCAGACTATATGCTTTCGTAGGGATAACTTTCTTTTGGCCTTGTTATTTTGAAAGTTCATGATTACTTTACTAGTTTGCTTGAATTATTATTGTCTCCACGTCAATAGCAAACTATTGTTTTGAATCTAATGGATCTGAACATTCACGTCACATAAGAGGAATTACAAAGGACACCTATGCTAGGTAGCATGGAAGCATCAAAAATTCATTCTTACCACTTCCCTACTCGAGGACGAGCAAGAGTTAAGCTTGGGGATGCTTGATACATCTCAAACGTATCTATAATTTTTGATGGTTTCACGTTGTTATCTTGCCTTCTTTGTATGTTTTATGTACCTTTTTATATCTTTTTTTGGGACTAACTTATTGATTCAGTGCCAAGTGCCAGTTCCTGTTTTTTCGTGTTTTTGACTCTTTTCAGATCTGATTTTGGAACGGAGTCCAAACGGAAGAAAAACCCCAAAATGATTTTTTCCCGAATGGAAGAAGTCCAGGGAGCCTTTGGGCCAGGCCAGGTGGGCTCCAGGGAGCCCATAAGCCCCCACTCGGCCACCAGGGGGGAGGCGGCGGTGGGCAGGCTTGTGGCCTCCCTGGCCGCCTCCTGACCTAGGTCTTGTGCCTATATATCCCCAAATATTCCGCAAAAAATCAGGGGAGCCTCGAAAATACTTTTCCGCCGCCGCAAGCTTCCGTTTCCGCGAGATCTCATCTGGAGACCCTTCCCGGCGCCCTGCCGGAGGGGACTTTGGAGGTGGAGGGCTTCTTCTTCATCATCATCGCCCCTCCAATGACTCGTGAGTAGTTCACTTCAGACCTACGGGTCCATAGTTAGTAGCTAGATGGCTTCTTCTCTCTCTTGGATCTTCAATACAAAGTTCTCCATGATCTTCATGGAGATCTATCCGATGTAATCTTCTTTGGCGGTGTGTTTGTCGAGATCCGATGAATTATGGACTTGTGATCAGATTATCTATGATATATATTTGAGTCTTTGCTGATTTCTTATATGCATGATTTGATATCCTTGTAAGTCTCTCTGAGTCTTGGGTTTTGTTTGGCCAACTAGATCTATGATTCTTGCAATGCGAGAAGTGCTTGGTTTGGGGTTCTGCCATGTGGTGACCTTTCACAGTGACAGTAGGGGCAACAAGGCACACATCAAGCAGTTGCCATCAAGGGTAAAAAGATGAGGTTTTTATCATTGGTTTGAGATTATCCCTCTACATCATGTCATCTTGCTTAAGGCGTTACTCTGTTCTTATGGACTTAATACACTAGATGCATGCTGGATAGCGGTCGACGTGTGGAGTAATAGTAGTAGATGCAGACAGTATCGGTCTACTTGTTTCGGACGTGATGCCTATAGAAATAATCATTGCATAGATATCGTCACGACTCTGCACAGTTCTATCAATTGCTCGACAGTAATTTGTTCACCCACCGTCTACTTGCTTTCACGAGAGAAGCCACTAGTAAACACTACGGCCCCCGGGTCTATTCACATCGATCGTTTACAACTCCGCTTTTACTTTGCTTTGTTACTTTGTTGCTTTCAGTTCTCACTTGGCAAACAATCTATAAGGGATTGACAACCCCTTCATAGCGTTGGGTGCAAGCTTTTGTGTTTGTGCAGGATCTTGAGATACTCTTCCGCCGGATTGATACCTTGGTTCTCAAACTGAGGGAAATACTTACCACCGCTACGCTACATCACCCTTTCCGCTTCGAGGGAACAACAATGCAAGGCTCCAAGACCACGGGGGAAATCCTTTGTATACTTGCCTAGGAAGTCCCTTAAGGCGTAGCCGCAGCAGAAAGATCAAGCCAAGTATTCTCCCGTCGACGTGCCTATTTCTGGCGCCATTGCCAGGGATACCCAGCAAACGTCAGAAGTATTTATAGCACCGTTGGAAGGTCTTTTGTTGTAGTAGCACTATGTCTACCTTAATCTCAAGATGCCTGGCCCTAAGGGACCCATCACGGTCGATGGTGACGGGAGGATAGCAAAGGAGTGTGAGGAAGGAGATGCGGCTTACGCAGAAATCGCTTGCGCCGCGGAAGAACTCAAGTATCACCAAGCCAGTGTTGACTGGCGGATATGTCGCCTCTCAAGAAGGCAACAACTGATGCTGAGCCGCCCCTCAAGTTTAAGCCGACGGACGACACTAAGATGCTGGACTTCACTCCTGGTGACTTGTCCAAGCAGTTCACTAACGGGGCGGGTCTGGATCCCAATTAGGAAAGCGCGCTCATCGAATTCATCCGTGAGAATCGGGACATCTTCGCATGGAAACCTTCTGACTTGCCTGGTGTACCGAGAGAATTCGCTGAGCACCATCTTAATGTTGACCCTAAAGCAAAGCCGATTCAGCAATATCTTCGCAGATTTAATGAGGAGCGATGCAAGGCGATCAGAGAAGAAGTCGCCCGTCTTTTGGCCGCCGGATTCATCGTTGAGTTCTTCCACCCTAAATGGTCGGCTAACTCGGTCCTGGTGCTCAAGAAGAACGACACTTTTTGCATGTGCATCGACTACACCGACCTCAACAGAGCTTGCCCAAAAGACCCTTTCGCCCTTCCCCGCATTGATCAAATCATTGACTCGGTTGCGAGATGCGAACGTTTGTGTTTCTTGGACGCCTACTCCGGATACCACCAGATCAAGATGGCTGTGGAAGATCAGGAGAAGACGGCCTTCATAACCCCGTTTGGGGCTTTTTGCTATGTATCCATGTCGTTTGGGCTCAAGAGCGCTGGGGCGACTTACCAGCGTTGTATCCAAAACTGTCTCCGCGGCCAAATCGGACGCAACGTCCATGCTTACGTTGATGACATTGTGGTTAAATCTCGCAAGAAGGAGACGCTCTTCGAGGATCTCAAGGAAACCTTTGACAATTTGCGTGTGTATCAGATAAAACTTAATCCCACCAAATGTGTCTTTGGTGTTCCTGCAGGAAAGCTTTTGGATTTTTTGGTGTCAGAACGCGGCATTGAGGCCAACCCGGACAAAATCGAAGCAATCACCTCGCTTGGGAAACCAACGAATATTAATCAAGTCCAACGCATGGCGTGTCGTATTGCGGCCTTGAGTCGCTTTATAAGCCGTCTGGGGCAGAAAGCCATTCCCCTCTATCAGTTGCTTAAGAAAGCTGATCAGTTTGTTTGGACGGACGAGGCCAACGAAGCTTTTAAAGTCCTGAAGCAGCAACTGGTCAACCCGCCGGTTCTGGCTGCCCCGAATGAAAAGGAGCCTATGCTCTTTTACATCGCGGCGAATACCAAGGCGGTGAGCCTGGCAGTGGTTGTTGAACGGAAGGAAGAAGGAAAGGAATACCCGGTACAGCGCCCGGTGTATTTTATCAGCGAGGTTTTAACCCTCTCCAAGCAACGTTATCCACATTGACAGAAGTTGGTTTATGGGGTGTTTATGGCGAGTCGGAAGCTAAAACATTATTTCCAAGAACATCCTATCACGGTGGTTAGCTCTGCTCCTCTTGGGGATATCATCCAGAACCGAGAAGCAACGGGAGGAATCTCCAAGTGGGCAATTGAGCTCGGGCCACACCACGTGCGGTATACGCCTCGCACGGCTATCAAGTCCCACACATTGGTCGACTTCATCAAAGATTGGACCGAGTTACAGATTCCCGAAGACAGGCCTGATCTCACGTACTGGACCATCTACTTTGACGGGTCTAGGCAATTGGAGGGCTCGGGGGCTGGCGTGGTGTTGATTTCACCCCAGGGAGACAAGTTCTGTTATGTTCTCTGACTCATGTTCCCGTGTACCAATAACGCTGCGGAGTATGAAGCCCTGCATCATGGTTTGCGACTCGCCAAGGAGATGAACCTCACACGCGTTAGGTGCTTGGGCGATTCCGACCTAGTGGCACAACAAGTTTTAGGTACATGGGATTCCCGGGGCCCCCTAATGGCGGCTTACAGAAGGGCTGTGTCTGATGTGGCGGGTCATTTCCATGGTTATCAAGTCGATCATATCGACTGACGACTCAACGAAACAGCTGATGCCCTCTTGCGTCTCGGCTCGCAACGTAAGCCGGTTCCTCCTAATGTCTTTTTGGATATTCTGCATAATCCTTCTGTGAAGTTGCCTTCAGAAGAGGAATTGGCGATACCAGATCCTGAGTCTCAGCTTGTGGCGGCTCTACGTGTTACGCCGGATTGGGTTCTTCCTTACTTGGCATACCTCACACGAGGCGAGTTACCTTCGGATGAGGTGTTATCCCGTCAAATCGTTCGTCGGAGCAAATCCATGGTCGTCATCAACGGCGAGTTATACAAGCGAAGTACTTCTGGGGTATTTCAAAGATGTATTTCTTCTGATGAAGGGTGCGTAATTCTCAACGAAATCCATGCAGGAGATTGCGGGCATCACGTCGGGTCACGTTCCCTGGTTTCCAAGGCGTTCCGACATGGGTTCTTTTGGTTGACGACTCATGCAGATGCAGAAGAGATAGTTCGTCGATGTGATGGCTGACAACATTTTGGACGACAGGTTCATGTGCCGGCTCAAGAATTAAGGATGATCCCCATCACTTGGCCTTTTGCGGTTTGGGTGTTAGATATGGTTGGTCCCTTTAAGATGTCATCCAATAAAAAGACTCATCTACTGGTGGCGGTCGATAAATTCACCAAGTGGGTCGAAGCAGAGACTGTTGGCAGCTGTGACGCGGAAACAGCCGTCAAATTCTTGAAAAAGTTGATATTCCGGTTTGGATACCCACACAACATTATCAATGATAACGGTACCAACTTATCACAAGGGGCGATGCAGGAGTTTTGCAACCGGGAGCATATCCGGCTTGATGTGTCTGCGGTTGCTCATCCACAATCTAATGGGCAGGCAGAACGGGCGAATTAGGAAGTGCTGCAGGGAATCAGCCTGACTTATGTTTCCCCTGGAATGCACCCCAGGGTGTTGGGTTGAGGAGTTGCCTTCGATATTATGGAGCATTCGAACCACCCCGAATCGTTCTACGGGTGTTACTCCTTTCTTCTTGGTGTACGGAGCAGATGTCGTTCTTCCCAGTGACATTAGGCCTGACTCTCCACGAGTCGCCGCTTATGTGGAGCAGGATAATGAGTTGGCACGACAAGATTCTTTGGATGCTTTGGAGGAAGCACACGATTTGGCTGCCTCCCGATCGGCTATCTATCAGCAAGACTTGCGGCGTTATCATTGCCGCCGGGTCAAGAGCCGAGCTTTTTAGGAGGGCGACTTAGTGCTCCGGTTGATCCAAGATCGCACTTGCATGCATAAGTTGTCACCGCCATGGGAAGGACCGTTTGTCGTCAGCAAAAATCTTTGCAACGGGTCATACTATTTGGTGGATCTTCGGCATGATCGACCAACCACGGAGACTGAGTCAACTCGCCCCTGGAACAGAGCCCATCTGTGGCCTTACTATGCTTGAGCTATTGGATCCCCTTTTTCCTTTCTCTCCCATCTTTGGAAATTGTAAGTCCTTTGTTTATATAAAGCAATAAAGTCGATACCCACGAATTTTGGGTTTTCCTGCCACTTCATCTTCCTGAAAGCATGGATCTTTATTGTTCTTCAACAAGTCACCCAAGCATGGACGCTATCAATACCAGAGAGAATAAGTCGCCATGCTGCACTTATTACAACACTGGGTATCGATAAGCCAAAGAGGATCAAGTCGCTACAAGCGCACGATTCAAACATGGGCGCCTTATATGATTGTGAGGATTAGGCCGGTTTACTTGGGGGCTATCAGCTCCCAAGTAGTTTTGTGGTAAGAGCGTATACGCTTCCACAATCCTATGACCGGTCTTTCCCCTAATCATAGGTCACTTGGGGGCTTCCTCTCACTGAGATCAGCCTAACTACCCATTTGGCTAGCGAAAAATTACCGCACTACAAATGGTTATACTGGACTGTGTGTTGGCCAAATCGCCATACGGACCCATGAACTCTTGGCGAGTCGATCCGCTATTTGGACCCTGAACTCACCTTGGTTGAAACATGCATGGACCGGCTAGCGCCCCACATGGAAAATAGAGAAACTATTGGTTCATTGAACCTGCTTCACCGAAGCTTGACTCGCGCCTGATCAACCGGTCTAAATACTTGAGATTTTTTATACGAAAAGTCTCCTTTGGGTAGCACTTGAGTTTTTCTAATTCGTCCTATCCTGTCGCGACTTGAACGAGCCGATGAAATTCTTACTATCACCTTCCTGGTACTGCCACAAGGTTCCACAGATTTATGAGACTCGCCGTGTCTCGTTGAGCCAGTTTTCTTCATACAATTCGCCAAGACACCTTGAGTCGGTTATTATTTATCATCATCCATTACTCATTGAGATGGTTTGATATATGTTTTTGCTAGCCAAACAGGTTGGTGATCGATTCTTTACTGACATGGCGGGTCAAGCATCATGGCACCCCAAGGGCGGCACAAGGTTTTTTCAAAGGTCCACAACAGACATAAGCAAAGGATTGTTTTCTACAATGACCTATTACATGGCTCAGATGGCCAAATCAGTAGGGTCTAATCTGCTGGTGCCTCCGGGTCAACTTGCCTCGAGCTGTGTCCGACTTCAATTTGTAAATCACCCAGTACCCAATTACACTTGGATAGAGCGGCAAATTCGTCTTCATCGCTCAAGAATGCTGAGAGATCCGACTGCAAATCAAAAGGGTTCTTGGGCTGACGAGGAGTTAAGCTGGTTGTCACAAATGCAGGTGGGTTTACTTTCTTGTTCTTGTCATCATAAGCGGCTTGGTACTTTGATAAATCCAAGCTTGCTGCTAGCTGGGTCTCCGCCGAGCGTGATTCCTTGACGACGCGATGATAATCATCTTGAGTAAACTCCGACGCATCATCCTTGAGCTGTGGGAAGCCTGTTGCTACCTCTTCGGGCTTCAGTTCTGGAGCATACGCCAAACACCGACTCAAGGTAGTCAGCGCCCCCTTCTGGGTGGCTGATCGGGTTAGCTCACCTATCTGAGGCGGAAGGGTGGATAAGCAGCCAAGCATCTTTTTGATTGATGTCATTGGTTCCTTGGTGCCCATCACTGCCTTCATGGTCAGCATGCTCCTAGTATACAACTGCTCAGTCAGTGTGTAAATCGCCTTTAACTTCAAGATGCAGTCGTCCTGAAGGTTGGCGGCTCTCGGGCTTGCGTGAGAAAGGCAATGATGGTTAGTACTTTGTTTTTTTCACACTAATTTTTTCTTTCAGAGATACGAAACCAGGAATTCCTTCTTACCAAAGATGGCCTATGTCATGCTGGAAATATGTTCCTTTAAACCGACCAACTCTTGTTGCACAGCTCCCAGTTTTGTTTCAGCCGTTTCAGCTCGCTTTAGCGTGGTGGCTTGATCAGCTTGAGATTTCTTGTTGGTGGCTTTCAGCTTTTCCATATCAGCTAAGATCGCCTGGTATTTTTCTTCTGCTTGAGCCCGCACGTCTTGCTGGTCGGCTAAATTTTTCTTTAAGTCGCCCACCGTCGACTTGGCTTGGGCCATAGATTCCTGTCAACATATGTTGGAGGGACAAGTCTCAGAATTGTTGCAAGCAACATCCCTGACACTTGGGGGCTAATGTATAATTTTTTTAGAAATAATAATATAATTATACCACGAGCAAGACCAGACTCATCTTTCAATAGATGACCCAGCCCTTGGGGGTTACACGTCGAAGATTTTTTCTAAATCGAGACCCGGCTCATCTTTCAAAAGATAACCCGACCCTTGGGGGTTACAGGTCGAAGATTTTTTCTACATCAAGACCCGACTCATCTTTCAAAAGATGACCCGGCCCTTGGGGGTTACAGGTCGAAGAATTTTTTTTCTAAGTCAAGACCTGGCTCATCTTTCAAAACATGACCCGGCCCTTGGGGGTTACAGGTCGGAAGATTTTCTAACGCAATACCCGGCTCATCTTTCAATAAGATGACCCGACCCTTGGGGGCTAATGAGGAGGGTATGCATTAAGGCGTACCTCATGTTTATTCTTCATCATATAGAGCAGGTTCTTCTGCATTTCATAACTTGTTTCCAGGCGACTTGCGAAGCCGGAGCAGAGTTCATCAAACTCAAGTTTTTCATATTGAGGAAGTTTGGCCTTGGAGATCTCATGTCTTTTGGAAGGATGGGACGATGTTGGTACATGCTTCGATAATATTGCCGAAGCCGGCTTAGAGAAGCCAGTACCAGTAATGACCACAACGTCATGATCTTCAGCCGCCTTCAACGGACTTGGCGGGTTGGTTGTTTCCGTGCCTTCCTTGGGAGAACTTGGAAAGTCAATTCGGTCATCACGTATATCTTTTGCCGGATCAACATGAGCCGGTGCTGGGTCTTCTTTAAGTTCTGGAGTAGAAGGAGTGGAAGTTGAGCCGCCGGTTTTCCTCTTCTTTGGTTGCGCTCTAAGAAAAAGAGGGTCTTGTTTAAAAGCAAGCATCATTATCATCAGGTAAGACATAAGTATTATAAGGACTTACCCTTGTACATGAATCATTGGCGGAAGGGATGACATCACTGAGTCGCTCGATGAAGGGGGAGAAGTCTGCAAAAGTAATATATCAAAATATGAGCGAGTTACAAGTGTGACCAAAAGAAAACGAAGGTAGAAATTGATAGAGGGTACTGTTGGGGAACGTCGCATGGAAAACAAAAATTTTCCTACGCGCATGAAGACCTGTCATGGTGATGTCCATCTACGAGAGGGGATTTCTGATCTATGTACCCTTGTAGATCGCACAGCAGAAGCGTTAGTGAACGCGGTTGATGTAGTAGAACGTCCTCACGTCCCTCGATCCGCCCCGCGAACCGTCCCACGAACCGTCCCGCGATCCATCCCACGATCCGCTCCGATCTAGTGCCGAACGGACGGCACCTCCGCGTTCAGCACACGTACAGCTCGACGATGATCTTGGCCTTCTTGATCCAGCAAGAGAGACGGAGAGGTATATGAGTTCTCCGGCAGCGTGACGACGCTCCGGAGGTTGGTGGTGATCTAATCTCAGCAGGGCTCCGCCCGAGCTCCGCAGAAACGCGATCTAGAGGAAAAACCGTGGAGGTATGTGGTCGGGCTGCCGTGGCAAAAGTTGTCTCAAATCAGCCCTAATAGCTCCATATATATAGGAGGAGGGGAGGGGAGGCTTGCCTTGAGGCTCAAGGAGCCCCAAGGGCTGCACCACCAAGGAGGAGTTGGAGTCCTCCTCCAATCCTAGTCCAACTAGGATTGGAAGGAGGAGTCCTTCTCTTCCTTCCCACCATTCCCTTTTTTTTTCTCTTTCTCTTCTTTTGGTTTCTTCTTTATCTCTTGCGCAAGACAGCCTTGGGCTGACCCCAACTACTTGGTGCGCCACTCCCAAGGTCCTTGTGCCCTCCCGGGTGGGTGCCCCCCCCCTCCCGGTGATGATCCGAAACCCATTCGTCATTCCCGGTACATTACCGGTAATGCCCGAAAACCTTCCAGTAACCAAATGAAGTCATCCTATATATCAATCTTCGTTTACGGACCATTCCGGAAACCCTCGTGACGTCCGTGATCTCATCCGGGACTCCAAACAACATTCAATAACCAACCATATAACTCAAATACGCATAAAACAACGTCGAACCTTAAGTGTGCAGACCCAGCGGGTTCGAGAACTATGTAGACATGACCCGAGAGACTCCTCGGTCAATATCCAATAGCGGGACCTGGATGCCTATATTGGATCCTACATATTCTATGAAGATCTTATCATTTGTACCTCAGTGCCAAGGATTCATATAATCCCGTATGTCATTCCCTTTGTCCTTCGGTATGTTACTTGCCCGAGATTCGATCGTCAGTATCCGCATACCTATTTCAATCTCGTTTACCGACAAGTCTCTTTACTCCTTCCGTAATACAAGATCCCTCAACTTACACTAAGTCACATTGCTTGCAAGGCTTGTGTGTGATGTTGTATTACCGAGTGGGCCCCAAGATACCTCTCCGTCACACGGAGTGACAAATCCCAGTCTCGATCCATACTAACTCAACGAACACCTTTGGAGATACCTGTAGAGCATCTTTATAGTCACCCAGTTACGTTGCGACGTTTGATACACACAAAGCATTCCTCCGGTGTCAGTGAGTTATATGATCTCATGGTCATAGGAACAAATACTTGACACGCAGAAAACAGTAGCAACAAAATGACACGATCAACATGCTACGTCTATTAGTTTGTGTCTAGCCCATCACATGATTCTCCTAATGATGTGATCCCGTTATCAAGTGACAACACTTGCCTATGGTCAGGAAACCTTGACCATCTTTGATCAACGAGCTAGTCAACTAGAGGCTTACTAGGGATGGTGTTTTGTCTATGTATCCACACATGCACTGTGTTTCCAATCAATACAATTATAGCATGGATAATAAACGATTATCATGAACAAAGAAATATAATAATAACTAATTTATTATTGCCTCTAGGGCATATTTCCAACAGGTACCTCATTTCAACGTTTCTTAGTAGGGGTTTGTTCTGGTAACCCGGACATCAAATCCCCTGAGTGGCTTCGACTTTTCCGAAATGAAGTGTGTTGCGCCTTCTTCAAGAGGAAATTAGGGTCCAGACAAGCATTCGGGTGAGACATTGGAACTTTCACACAAACTCGCCTGGCCGGCTTAGGCGAAGGAGAAGTTGAGTCGGAAGAAATGGAAATTACCTCTACGGCGTCATCCTGGCTTTCGTTATCATCATTCTATACATGGAAATGCAGAGATATATGCACAAATTAGAGTAAAAGGGTGTCAAGACAAAAAGGATAAAATTTTACCTCTGAAGACGCTTTGCCGACTTGGGATTCGTCCACATCAGATGATTCGGTGACAGTGGCTTTGTTTTTACCCTTGGATTTATTTTTTCGAGGCGGTTTGGATTGCTTCAGGGCAAGCTTCTTCGGCCTTCGTGACCAGAATCGGTTGCCCTTCTAAGGTGGAATTGTCATTATGCAAGTCAGAGTCCGGGTAAGTCGGAAAGAGTGAACCAAGGGCGGGTCAAATTATTTACCTTAGGAGCCGGGTTAATCTTGCAAAATGGCCTAAGCCCTATTTTGCTACACTTGGCCAAAGGCTCGCCGGCTTGCTTCTTGATGATGCTCACAATGTCTTCCTCTGTGAGTGCTGTGTGGAAGTAGCATTGAGGATGGTTCAAAGTACCATCAAACTCGCACATCAAGCCGTCTCGGCGACTCAAGGGAAGGATGCGCCATTCCACCCAGCAGCGGATCATATCAACTCCAGTAAGACCATTGTTTCTTAAATATCGTAACTCGGATAGCACTAGAATGAAATCCGATTCATCTTCTTTGGTGAGCTTGTCAGGAAGTTTGAAGTTTGTGGGCAGACGCTCCTTCCTGTAGCCTAGGAGTTTGTTCTCACCCGGAGGAGAAGTGTCCCGGCAATAAAACCAAGACTCAGCCCAGCCTTTGGGGTGGTTGAGCATGGCGAGTGATGGGAATGGACTCTCCTTGCATCGTTGAACGTTAACCCCTCCAAGTTCTAAGCTAGGGCCATTGGAGAACTCGGTCTGGCGATTTAGGTGCAAGCAGTACGAAAACAAAGTGACCGACGGTTCCATTTGTAGGTAAGCTTCACAGAATACCTGGAATTGGCACATGTTGCTGATCGAGTTGGGGCCCAGGTCTTGGAGGTGGACGTTCATGAAGAACAAAGCATCTCCAAGGAACTTTGACCCTGGCGGCTTAAACCCTCATCCGAGGTGGTCAGCAAAACAACTATTTCCCCTTCAGCCGGGTTGGAAATTTCGTCGCCTAGTCCAGATCGCCATCCAATGACTTCCTTCGGGTCAAGGTTCCCTGTCTTTACGCACTGCTCGAGGAAGGTGTCGTCAATTTTGGTCGGGAGCCAGTCGGCCTTAACGACGGTACCCATAGCTACAGAGGAAAAGGTCATGGGTAAGTTAACCCGCCAAAACGCTTGTCGAGTGGCTGGGGGAATCTATTAACTCGCCAACAAGGGACCAGGTTTGGGCACGAGGGCGATTGAGGAATTTCCCATTACTCAGAGGAGGTATCTCACGGCATAAAAAACATGCAGAAAAATGACAAAGTATGAATCTACAAATAGTCTTCTACATAGCAAGCAATGCAATGTGGATCTACGAGCAAGGTAAAATAACGGAGAAAGCCTTGATAAAGTGAAACAGGTCACGGTTGAAAGCAACTACAGCAGGGGTGATTTAACCAAAGCCCTCTTGGTTCTCTAAACCGAAATTAAATGGATTGGAGATGCGGTCGGTGCTAATATGCTAAGCTACCACTTTGAATCAAATGGCAAACGCCGAGGAGTTCTAGGGCGCAGGGAATGACAAACGTTGAAAAGCTCGGATCTGTTCGTAATGATGGAGGACTAACCTGTTAAATGATGTCCGGAGGCGGTTGTACAGACCCGCAGTGGAGATGGTGTCCCCGTTTAGCTCGACGATGCGACAGACGCAGTGGCTGGAGACGGAGTTCCTCAAGCAACGACGAAGTTCTTCGGGCGGCGGCGGAGTCCCTCGGCCTGCAGCGCAGTCCTTCGAACGACGGCGGAACCCCTCGAACGGCGGTGGAATTCCCCGAACGGTGACGGAGCCCCTCGGACGATGCGGAAGACCCTCGGGCGGCGGCGGAGTTCCTTGCGTGGCTACGAGGAAGAAGAAGAAACAGAAGACGAGTGGCCAAAGATTCCCTCTGCCCCTGTTCTCGAGCCTATTTAATAGGTCAGGTGCGGGGATCGAGGCGCCTCACGCGGGAACCAAAGGCGTCAAATTAAAGATTCGCACTTATGGCGCCAAGATTTTCGGGATATTTGCGTCGAGAGATCTCTTGGGGATTGCGTCATCATTTTCCGGAATTAAAGGGATAAGGTGATGTCATCGGAAACGGTTCGCCGACTTGGGTATTTCCATGGTGGATGGCGGCTTAAGCGTATGGTGCACGAAAAAGGTGGAATGAGTCGTTCCTAAACTAGGTAAAAGTTTATTGGCGTGAACAGGTTCACGTCAATCTGGGTCCTAATGTTGGGGATATTATCTGCCATGTGACCCGCCCTATTTGGGCCGGGTCACCAAGTGGGCGACTCATACTTTGGCAGTTCAAGCTTTGGCCCAGAAGGCCGAGGAGCTGGATGGCGGTTCAAGATCTACATGGAGGATAAGTCATCAGGGAGTTCTCTAGTCTTGGAAAGCACGACGATTTAGAGATTAAAGGAATCACGACTTATGTTATGGCAAGGACTCTTATAAACCCTAGGGCCTCGACCTGTATATAAAGGCGAGTCCCTGGAGAGGGGAGGGGAGGTTAGAAATCATCGAGAGCTAGGTCAGGCGAGTTACGCCCTCCTTGTAATCGAAACATCGTCAATACAACACAAAGCATGACGTAGACTTTTACCTCCTCACGAGGGGCCGAACCTAGGTAAATCTGAGTCCCGCTTCCACTCAAACCCCTTTGAGTCGCCACCAAGGTGCGATGGCTCCATCATTAAGTCCTTTCACTAGGACATCTGCCGTTAGAAAACCACGACAGCGGCCATGACAGAAGAGCTAACTCTAGAGCTAGTGCAAGAGAGGGTAGTTGAAGAAACTATGAATTCAACGCCGGAACCGCTACCGCCCCCGTCACCGCCACCGCCACCACTCGCTTATGATATTAATCGTCCACATGATCTGGTGGATAGGCTGCCCATTGCATCTTATCATGTAAATGATCAAGACGCCATTCGAAGAGCATACATTCTTAAAGGTGCTTTCAAACCGTATGCTCATAATTTTGAAATCAGAAAAATTGGAGGCAGAAATCGACAATTCAATCCTCTTTGGTTGCATAAACATCATTGGCTTGAATATAGTACTAGCAAGGAATCTGCACATTGCTTTGTATGCTACATGTTCAAAGATAAGAAAACTAGGGGCAACAGAACCAATGCATTTACTAAGGGTGGTTGGAGAACTTGGAATAGAGAGGATGCACTTCTTAAGCATGAAGGTACTATAGCAAGTGTGCATCAGGAAGCTCAAGAGAGATATAACTTATTTGTCAGTCCTCGTGATTCTCAAATTGATAATCTTATTGTGAAGATGAATGATGAAGATCTACGTCTTTACAAGATCAGGTTGGCTTATTCACTCAGATGTGTGAGGTTTCTTTTGCATCAAGGATTGCCATTCCGTGGTCATAGAGAAAATGAAGAGTCTAGCAATAGAGGTAACTTTATTGAGCTTTTGAAATAGCTTGCAGCAAATAGCAAGGATGTGAATAAGTATGTTTTGAACGATACGCCACCTAATTGCAAATTGACTTCCCCTCAAATACAACAACAGATTATTCAATCTTGTGCAATACAAACTAGAAATAAAATTATTGAAGAACTTGGTGA
This sequence comes from Hordeum vulgare subsp. vulgare, assembly GCF_904849725.1. Taxonomy (NCBI): domain Eukaryota; kingdom Viridiplantae; phylum Streptophyta; class Magnoliopsida; order Poales; family Poaceae; genus Hordeum; species Hordeum vulgare. The sequence continues at coordinate 564,113,833 of NC_058519.1, forward strand.
TGATCACTATGCTATTCTAGGAGATGAATCTAGTGATGTATCACATAAAGAACAATTGTCTCTATGTTTGCGTTTTGTCGATAAGTTAGGAAGGTCGTGTGAGCACTTTCTTGGAGTTGTTCATGTAGGTGATACTACTTCATTGTCTCTTAAGGAAGAAATTGAAGATTTACTTCTCGATAACCATTTAACCATGACTCAAATTCGTGGGCAAGGTTATGAAGGGGCTAGCAAAATGAAAGGGGAGATTAAAGGTCTAAAAACATTGATCATGAGAGAGTCACCTTCAACTTATTATGTCCATTGTTTTGCTCATCAACTCCAACTAGTTCTGGTTGCCAATGCCAAGGGAAATGATGATTGTGTGTGGTTTTTTCACCAGGTATCATTATTGCTGAATATTGTTAGTGTTTCTTGTAAGCGGCATGACATGCTTCGAAATGCTAGACTTCATAATATCATGAAAGCAACTGAATGTGGTGAACTAGAAACCGGGACTGGATTAAATCAAGAGATGGGCTTGCACAACGGTTTGTACAACGTCAAACAAATGCAGATAACTTTAGAAGGGAAATTTATATTGCGATTGTTGATAAAATCATTCAAGAGCTCGACAATCGGTTTGATGATGTCAATATGGAATTGCTTTCTTGTATGTCGACCTTGAATCCCGCCAATTCATTTGCTCCTTTTGATGCACAAAAGGTACGTAGACTTGCTGAGTTGTATCGCAATGATTTTTCAAGCTCTGACTTGATGCACCTTGAAATGCAACTTGGTAACTATATTGATGACATGAGAAAAGATGACAACTTCAAAGGGCTAGAAAATCTTGTTGATCTCTGAGTTAAGCTTGTTCAAACAAGAAGGCATATAGTTCATAATCTGGTGTACTTGCTTCTAAATTGGTATTGCTTCTACCCGTGGCAATAACAAGTGTTGAAAGAGCATTTTCTGCAATGAATTTTGTTAAAAACAAGTTAAGAAACAAAATGGGTGATAGTCTTTTGGACGATTGTGTTGGAAATATGCCCTAGAGGCAATAATAAAATAGTTATTATTATATTTTCTGTTTCAAGATAATTGTTTATTATCCGTGCTATAATTGTATTGAATGGAAACATAAATGCATGTGTGGATATATAGACAAAACTATATCCCTAGTGAGCCTCTAGTTGACTAGTCTGTTGATCAAGGGTGATTAAGGTTTCCTAGCCATGGACAAGTGTTGTCACTTGACAACAGGATCACATCATTGGGAGAATGATGTGATGGAAAAGACCCAAACTATAAACGTAGCATGTGATCGTGTCATTTTGTTGCTATTGTTTTCTGCATGTCAAGTATTCATTCCTATGACCATGAGATCATGTGACTCACTGACACCGGAGGAATGCCTTGTGTGTATAAAACGTCGCAATATTACTGGGTGACTATAAAGGTGCTCTACAGGTATCTCCGAAGGTGTCCGTTGAGTTAGCATTGATCAAGACTGGGATTTGTCACTCCGTGTGACGGAGAGGTATCTCGGGGCCCACTCGGTAATACAACATCACATACAAGCCTTGCAAGCAATGTGACTAAAGAGTTATTCACGGGATCTTGTATTACAGAATGAGTAAAGAGACTTGCCGATAATGATATTAAAATAGGTATGGAGATACCGACGATCAAATCTCGGGCAAGTAACATACCGAAGGACAAAGGGAATGATATACATGATTGTTTCAATCCTTGACATAGAGGTTCAACCGATAAGATCTTCGTAGAATATGTAGGATCCAATATGGACATCCAGACCCCGATATTGGATATTGATTGGGGAGTGTCTCAGATCATGTCTACATAGTTCTCGAACCTGTAGGGTCTGCACACTTAAGGTTCGGTGACGTTTCGGTGTAGTTGAGTTATAGGTGCTGGTGACCGAAGTTTTGTTCGGAGTCCCGGATGAGATCACGGACGTCACGAGGGTGTCCGAAATGGTCTGTAAACGAAGATTGATGTATAGGATTGTTTCATTGGGCTTCCGGAAAGATTTTGGGCATTACCGGCAGTGTACCGGGAGTGACGAACTGGTTCCGGGTTTTTACCGGGAGGGGCCACCCACCCGAGAGAGAACCTAAAAGGCCCATGGGTGGCGCACCAGCCCTTAGTGGGATGGTGAGGCCAGCTGAATAAGAGTATTTCAGCCAAGAGGAAAAAATCAAAGGAAAAAAAGAGGAGGTGGGACGTAAGGAAGGTACTCCTCCCTCCAAACCGAATTGGAGGAGGATTCCTCCTCCCTCTCGGCCGGCGCCCTCCTACTTGGAGTAGGAGGCAAGCCCCACCCCTTGGTCCTCCTATATACACTAGAGGTTTTAGGGTTTTTGTGACACAACTTTGCCACGTGCAATCCTAGACCTCTACTTCGTAGTCCTTCCTCTAGATCGGATTTCTGCGGAGCTCGGGCGGAGCCCTGCAGGAATAAGATCATCACCATCACCGGCGCACTGTCATGCTGCCGGAGAACTCATCTACTTCCCCATCTCTCTTGCTGGATCAAGAAGGCAGAGATCGTCATCGAGTTGTACGTGTGCTGAACGCGGAGGTGCCGTCCGTTCGGTGCTAGATCGGGACAGATCGTGGGACTAGGGTGATTTGAATCACGAAGCATTTCCTCTACATCAACCGCGTTTCTTAACACTCCCCGCTTAGCAATCTACAAGGGTATGTGGATCCGATCTCCCTCTCGTAGATGAACATCACCATGATAGGTCTTCGTGTGCGTATGAATTTTTTTGTTTCCCATGCAACATTTCCCAACAGATTGCCTAGTCACATACATCGAGCGAGATGCTTTCTCTCAAGTTAATGAAGATGATATAATTGAGACGTTCATGGTCTTGAGAAGGCGATATCTTGACAAATAAGGTGTGTTATATTTTACGTGAACGTAAGACTTTATTGATATGTGCTTTGGATATATTCTGTGTGCACATGTTGGTTTGCTACATTTGTGGTGTAATTTTTTTTAATGTCAACCAGACCACCCTAATATAAAATCCTGGCTACGCCATTGGGTCGACCTCATCTCCAACCCGCTGCCCCAACCGTCGTCCGTCTTGGACTCGACCCCGCCTTGAGTCGCCATCGCACCTTGAGCGTATGTGGTGCCAGCCGCTGTCCACGCCTTGAGCCGCCGTCGCACCTCGAGCCGCTGCGACTTCGGGGCAGTAATTCACGGATGAGTGGACTTGGTAGGAGTCGAAGCAGGGGACAGAGGCAGTGGCGGACCTTGATACGTCTCCAACGTATCTATAATTTTTGATGGTTTCATGCTATTAACTTGTCAAACTTTGGATATTTTGGATACCTTTTATATATTTTTTGGGACTAACTTATTAACTCAGTGCCAAGTGCCAGTTCCTGTTTTTTCCATGTTTTTGACCCCTTTCAGAGGAGATTATGAAACGGAGTCCAAGCGGAATAAAATCCCCGAAAATATTTTTTCTGGAACGGAAGAAGATCGGGGAGCTTGGGAGTCAAGGCAGGGGAGCCCCAGGGGCCCCACAAGCCCCACCCCGTGACCAGGGGGGAGGCCGCGCCATCCAGGCTTGTGGGCACCCTGAGCGTCCCCTGACCTAGTGGTTGCACCTATATATTCCCTAAAAATCCCAAAAAAATCAGGAGATCATCGAAAGTACTTTTCCGCCGCCGGAAGCTTCTGTCTCCGCAAGATCCTTTCTGGGGTACGTTCTGGTGCCCTGCCGGAGGGGGATTCGGACACGGAGGGCTTCTTCATCAACACCATGACCTCTCCGATTATGCGTTAGTTCACCATAGACCTATGCTGCAGCAACAAAAGTCCTTCCCTGGCGCGTAGGAATTCTTCTTGTTACTTCTTTGGTTTGCGTTGGTTTTTCCCTTGAAGAGGAAAGGGTGATGCAGCACAGGAGCAGTAAGTATTTCCCTCAGTTTGAGAACAAAGGTATAGATCCAGAAGGAGGGCTTCATAAAGTCCAAAGTACCTGCGCAAACACAAACAAGCTTGCACCCAACGCTTCAAAGGGGTTGTCAATCCCTTCAAGATTGTTAGCAAAGTGAGATCTGAAGGCGGAAAGTGCAATGAAGTAAAAAGTGTAAGGCTGAAAATATGGTGTGGAGTAGATCCTGGGGGCCATAGTGTTCACCAGAGGCTTCTCTCAAAATAGCAAGTATTACGGTGGGTGAACAAATTACTATCAAGCAATTGATAGAACCGCGCAAAGTCATGACGATATCTAAGGCAATGATCTAGCATATATGCATCACGTCCGAGACAAGTAGACCGATACTTTCTGCATCTACTACTATTACTCCACACATCGACCGCTATCCAGCATGCATCTAGTGTATTGAGTTCATGACGAACAGAGTAACGCTTTAAGCAATATGACATGATGTAGAGGGATAATCTCAAACCAATGATGAAAACCCCATCTTTTTACCCTTGATGGCAACAACACGATACGTGCCTCACTACCCCTTCTGTCACTGGGTGCGGTCACCGCACAGTATGAATTCAAATCAAGCACTTCTCCCATTGCAAGAATCATAGATCTAGTTGGCCAAACAAAACCCACAACTCAAAGAGAATTACAAGGATATGAAATCATGCATAAGAGAGATCATAAGAAACTCAAATAAGATTCATAGATATTCTGATCATAAATCCACAATTCATCGGATCTCGACAAACACACCACAAAAGAAGATTACATCGGATAAATCTCCATGAAGATCATGGAGAACTTTGTATTGAATATCCAAGAGAGAGAAGAAGCCATCTAGTTACTAGCTATGGACCCGTAGGTCTACGGTGAACTACTCACGCATCATCGGAGAGGTCATGGTGTTGATGAAGAAGCCCTCCGTATCTGAATCCCCCCTCCGACAGGGCACCAGGACGTGCCCCAGATGGGATCTTGCGGAGACAGAAGCTTGCGGCGGCGGAAAAGTAATTGCTATCGTCTCTTGATTTTTTTGGGAATATTCGGGAATATATAGGCACAAGATCTAGGTCAGGAGACCTCCAGGGGCCCACAAGCCTGGATGGCGCGCCCCCCTGGCCGCAGGGTGGGGGCTTGTGGGGCCCCTGGGGCTCTTCTGGCTTGGCTCCCAAGTCCTCCGATCTTCTTCCGTTCCAGAAAAAATCTTTTCGGGGATCCAAACGGAAGAAAATCCCCGAAAAGATTTTTTCTGGAACGGAAGAAGATCGGGGAGCTTGGGAGCCAAGGCAGGGGAGCCCCAGGGGCCCCACAAGCCCCCACCCCGTGGCCAGGGGGGAGGCCACGCCATCCAGGCTTGTGGCCCCCCTGAGCGTCCCCTGACCTAGGGGTTGCGCCTATATAGTCCCTAAAAATCCTAAAAAAGTAAGGAGATCATCGAAAGTACTTTTCCGCCGCCGCAAGCTTCTGGGTCCGCAAGATCCCATTTGGGCACGTTCTGGTGCCCTGCCGGAGGGGGGATTCGGACACGGAGGGCTTCTTCATCATCACCATGACATCTCCGATGATGCGTGAGTAGTTCACCATAGACCTACGGGTCCATAGCTAGTAACTAGATGGCTTCTTCTCTCTCTTGAATCTTCAATACAAAGTTCTCCATGATCTTCATGGAGATCTATCCAATGTAATCTTCTTTTGCGGTGTGTTTGTCGAGATCCGATGAATTGTGGATTTATGATCAGATTATCTATGAATCTTATTTCAGTTTCTTCTGATCTCTCTTATGCATGATTTCATATCCTTGTAATTCTCTTCGAGTTGTGGGTTTGTCTGGCCAACTAGATCTATGATTCTTGCAATGGGAGAAGTTCTTGGTTTTGGGTTCATATCGTGCGGTGACCTCACCCAGTGACAGAAGGGGTAGCGAGGCACGCATCATATTGTTGCCATCCAGGGTAAAAAGATGGGGTTTTCATCATTCGTTTGAGATTATCCCTCTACATCATGTCATCTTGCTTAAAGCGTTACTCTGTTCGTCAGGAACTCAATACACTAGATGCATGCTGGATAGCGGTCGATGTGTGGAGTAATAGTAGTAGATACAGAAAGTATCGGTATACTTATCTCGGACATGATGCCTATATGTATGATCATTGCCTTAGATATCGTCATGACTTTGCGGGGTTCTATCAATTGCTCGACAGAAATTCGTTCACCCACCATAATAGTTGCTATTTTGAGAGAAGCCTCTAGTGAAAACTATGGCCCCCAGGGTCTACTCCACACCATATTTTCAGCCTTACACTTTTTACTTCGTTGCACTTTCTGCCTTCAGATCTCACTTTGCAAACAATCTTGAAGGGATTGACAACCCCTTTGAAGCGTTGGGTGCAAACTTGTTTGTGTTTGCGCAGGTACTTTGGACTTGAGGAGACCCTCCTTCTGGATCGATACCTTGGTTCTCAAACTGAGGGAAATACTTACTGCTCCTGTGCTGCATCACCCTTTCCTCTTCAAGGGAAAAACCGACGCAAACCAGAGAAGTAACAAGAAGAATTCCTAGCTCCAAGGAAGGACTTTTGTTGTCGTAGCATACCTACGTTAGGAGCCATGGGGGCATCTGCCCCCACTTGATTTTTTTGCATCGGCTTATAGTGGTAGCACGCGATTCATTAGTGTCCCCACTAAGCCTGATGACCTGTGATACATCCCATTTGCATCATGCTTTTATGTTGATATTTATCGCTTTATGGGCCATTATTACACTTCACGATACCATACTTATGCCTTTTCTCTCTCTTATTTTATAAGGTTTACATGAAGAGGGAGAATGCCGACAACTGGAATTCTGGTCTGAAAAAGGAGCAAGTTTGAGATACCTATTCTGCACAACTCCAAAAGCCCTGAAAATCAACGAGGAATTATTTTGGAATTTATAAAAAATACTGGACGGAAGAAGTACGAGAGGGGAACTACCAGGAGGCCACAAGCCTGCCAGGCGCGACCTACCCCCCCGGCCGTGCCTAGGTGGCTTGTGGGCCCCCTGTTGCCCCTCTGGCTCTCATCTTTTGCTATAAGGATGGTTTCGTTCCAGAAAAAAAAGCAAGGGGAGGCTTTTGGGAGGAGTCGCCGCCGCCACGAGGCGAAACTTGAGCAGAACCAATCTAGAGCTCTGACAGGGTCATCCTGCCGGGGAAACTTCCCTCCCGGAGGGCGAAATTGTCGCCATCGTCATCACCAACACTCCTCTCATCGGAAGGACTCATCACCATCAACAACTTCATCAGCACCATCTCATCTCCAAACCCTAGTTCATCTCTTGTAACCAATCTCCGTCTCGCGACTCCGATTGGTACTTGTAAGGTTGCTAGTAGTGTTAATTACTCTTTGTAGTTGATGCTAGTTGGATTACTCGGTGGAAGATCATATGTTCAGATCCTTGATGCTATTCAATACTTCTCTGATCATGAAAATAATTGTGCTTTGTGAGTAGTCACTTTTGTTCCTGAGGACATGGGATAAGTCTTGCTATAAGTAGTCATGTGAATTTGGTATTTGTTCGATATTTTGATGTGCTGTATGTTGTCTCTCCTCTAGTGGTGTTATGTGAACGTCGACTACATAACAATTCACCATTATTTGGGCCTAGAGGAAGGCATTGGGAAGTAATAAGTAGATGATGGGTTGCTAGAGTGACAGAAGCTTAAACCCTAGTTTATGCGTTGCTTCGTAAGGGGCTGATTTGGATCCACTAGTTTAATGCTATGGTTAGACTTAGTCTTAATTCTTCTTTCGTAGTTGCGGATGCTTGCGAGAGGGGTTAATCATAAGTGGGATGTTTGTCCAAGTAAGGGCAGCACCCAAGCACCGGTCCGCCCACATATCAAACTATCAAAGGAGCGAACGCGAATCATATGAACATGATGAAAACTAGCTTGACAGAAATTCCCATGTGTCCTCGGGAGCGCTTCACCTCCTATAAGAGTTTGTCCAGGCTTGTCCCTTGCTACAAAAGGGATTGGGCCACTTTGCTGCACCTTTGTTACTATTGTTACTTGCTACTTGCTATGAATCATCTTATCACACAACCATCTGTTACCGATAATTTTAGTGCTTGCAGAGTATACCTTGCTGAAAACCACTTGTCACATCCTTCTGCTCCTCATTGGGTTCGACACTCTTATTTATCGAAAGGACTATGATAGATCCCCTACACTTGTGGGTCATCAACCTGCCCCCACTAAGCCTGATTAGTTGTTTATTTTTAGAAGCACAGTCCTAAAAAACAACCCAGGAAAAGGTAACAGCCCATAGCCCCGTAGCATAACTCTGAATGACTGAATCTGCCTACACGTATAGTCTTACAGGCCTGAAACAAAGCAGCCCCGTAACTCTGAAACGAAGCCTGTCGCCTTGATCTCAAACCGCGGCGTACTCACCGGCAGGCTTACATAAGCAAAATGAAATTGAGAAAACTGAGCATCTTATTCGGGTCAACGCGTCAACTGATGTATGTCGCTAGTTGTTGCATCAGGGACAACCATTTCATGATCAGGATGAATCGGAAGAGTCAGTAAATAAAGGAAATTATCTACAGTTTATGGAGTATACTATTAGTCAGAATGAAGTTGTAGCCAAGTCATTCAAAAACGCCCCACAAAATAATCAAATGTTCTCTCCAAAAATTCAGAAAAGTATTACTGAATGCTTTGCAGAAGAAATCTTGTCATGTATTTTGCAAGAAATTGGTAGTGATGTCTTCAGCTTATTGGTTGATGAGTGTCGTGAAATTTTCAAAAAAGAACAGATGGCATTGGTTCTACAATACGTGAGTGGTGGACTGTCATATGAGAGGTTTGCATGTGTTGTTCATGTTGAGGAGACAACAACTAATTTTCTCAAGTCCAAAATTGATTTCATGATTGCAAAGTTTGGTTTGAGTTTAAAACAAGTGAGAGGACAAGGGTATGACAGAGCAAGCAATATGGTAGGTGAGTTTAATGGGTTGCAAGCAAAAAATATTAGAGAGAACAGTTCAGCTTATTTTGTACATTGTTTTGCTCACAAACTTAACTTGGTTTTTGTCGCCATTGCAAAGAAAATTACTGATGTTGGAGATGTCTTTGATATGATATCATTTATGGTGACTGTTGTTGGATCATCTTGCAAGAGAAAGGATAAACTGAGAGATGATCATCAAGAAGAAGTTAGGAAAGCAATCGGTAAGGGCGAACTTGCTACAGGAACTGGACTAAATCAGGAGCTTTCCCTTCAAAGACCAGAAGATACTGGATGGAAGTCTCACTATAGAACTTTGGTAGGTTTGTCAAAGATGTTTTCATCAGTGGTTAAAGTTCTAGCATATGTTGAGGAAGATGGTACCGTCCTATTAAGAAACGCCAAGCCAATGGGATTCTAAAATACTTTCAATCATTTGATTCTATATTCTATCTACACATGATGATGATTATATTTTCTTTCACAAATGGGCTATCTAAAACCTTTCAGAGAAAGGATATGGATATTGTAAATGCCATTTCAGATGTGGAATCTACTAAGAGAGAGCTGCAAAAGCTTAGATCTGAGCATGGTTGGAATGATCTTCTAGACAAGGTATGTTCTTTTTGTGAGAAGAGTGACATTTTAGTGATGGACATGGAAAATGATTATGTGAATCTAAATAAGACAAGGCAAAGGACTGGCATTAACAATGAGCATCATTATCGGGTCGATTGTTTCTTTGCTGTCCTAGATATGTTGGTAGAAGAGTTAGATGTCAGATTTAATGTTATCAATTCCAAGGTACTTTGTTGTATGTCAGCTTTGAGTCCAAGTGATCAATTTGGCCACTATAATGTTGAGAAGTTGATGAAACTGGCTCAGTTTTACCCTGATGACTTCAGTGATTTGGTGGGTCTTGAGCAAGAACTTGATCTCTATTTGGATAATGTAACCCATGATACAAGGTTTGCTAGCTTGGATAGTATTGTTGATCTGGCTAAACTGTTGGTGACTACAAAGAAGCATCTTTCTTATCCTTCAGTATACCAACTTATAAAGCTAGCACTTACTTTGCCTGTTGCCGTTGCAACTGTTGAGAGGTGCTTCTCAGCTATGAAGATTGTGAAGAATGCTCTACGTAACAAAATTAGTGATGATTTCATGGACCATAGCCTTATCTACTTTGTAGGAAAAGAATCGCTGAACAAAATTCCAAATGAAGTGATAGTTAAACGTTTTCATGTGGTGAAAGAACGTCGTGGGATGAAATGAAAGGTAATGCTCTTTCTAAAGTTCTTGCCTTTTTTTAATACTAGCCTTCGTCAACATTTGCACTTCCCTAAATTTTTATCATGTTTTTCTTCGTTGTTGCAGGTTGTAGATTAAAGTCTAAAAACAATTTGCCAATGTGCTCTTTTTGCAACATCATAATAAGACACCCTTGTATTGATGTATTTAGTTTTATCCTAAATGGTTAGTTTCATTTCATCTTTCAGTGAACTTGATTACCATGTAGATAATAGAGATTATCTCTGCATTTTACTCGTTTGGACTTGTTGGTTTATGAATATGGCAATATCTCTTTGCCCCCTCTCAATTATTTTCCTGGGTCCGCCCCTGGACGGAGGACAAACACAGACGTGATTCTGAGGCCACTGCACTGATGAGATGACCCTGCCATCCAGCGCGGCTGCTGCTGGGCGGTAGAGTGCTTGGGGGTCGCACGCATCTATGGATCAACATAAGCAATTTATGTTCAATTGACAGCAAAAATATCTGAAGTGAAGTTTCTGAACAATCACTAACAAAATATGTGAAGTTAGTTGAGTGATGCACTGACGAAACATCACACTGATGCTAAGGGGATCAACTTAATCTTTTTCTTTTCCAATTGGCAGCAAAAGGGGGTCAACATAAGCTAGTTGATGTTAAGCAGAAAGAATTGTTAACCTCAAGTAGAAAGAACTGGTAACCATGACTATAAGAGGATAATACAAACTATAAGAAATATTTACGCACACAAACAATGTTGTGGAATATACTTAAGAGCATAAGGGGCACATGTTTCTGGAAATTTGGAGGCACAAACAACTTTGGAGAGCACCATTATTACTTGGTCAAGTAATATGAAAAGAAAAGTTGTTAGCTTAAGAAAACAAACCAAAAGTGTGTGCATTTGCATTTATGCTTGAACAGAAATCATACTGAATTGCACTAGCACAATATCTGAAGTCAATTAAGCGATGCACTAACGAAACCCCACATTGAACTCTGAAGTCAAGTCTCTGAACCCATATGCATATCGATTACTCAAGATTGAAGGACCAATGATTGTACGTGGCAGTAATTCGCAGAGGAGTGGGCTTGGAAGGAGTCGAAGAAGAGGATGGCGGACACGGACGAGCGTGATGCTGGTGCCTATGATGAGAAGGGCATGCCGTCCAGCGGCGCGGCTACTTGGCGGTAGAGTGCTTGGTGGTGGCACGCACCCGGGGCTCGTGCTTGAGGGCGAGTCCTTGGGCAGGATGCTAGGCCCGTCTACCATGTCGTTTCTTGCACACAACAAGCTGCCAACCGTCCTTGTCAGTCTCGACGGTGGGGAGTGTCAGGATCGAACCTCCCTTGTTTGTGCGTGCCGGATATGTCAAGAGGTGTTGATCTCACAACCAATGGTGGAGAAGGGAAGATACCGGTTCGGGTGAAGGCGCTCGTTGTTCGTCGATCTTACATCCAACAACACAGCTCGGCTCCCGCATCGTTGTTGCTTTCCGACAAGTGCACTACTAGCTAGTTCTTTTACTTTAGCTGCTTTTGGTCAGCTGGCCTATGTAGGCCTCTCGATCCAACCCTATGACGCATGTAATTCGTGTATGGGTGAAACCCTAAGCTGTCTATGGCGTGCTCTACCTACTTTCCCCATTTTGAGGGGAATACAATTCCCCTTTGAGCTAATCTCAGCCTCTGAATTCGGTTACAAATCGTATTAGTTCATCCGTCAGTAAGTCTGTTCCTGACAATTGGTATTAGAGACCAGTCAATTCTCGGGTGGTGTTGGCGCGTGAAGACGGAGGAGGTGAGAGCCTCTGCGAGATCCAGATCGGAAGGAGCTGTCAGCAGAGGAAGATCCAAGATCCAAGATCCAAGATCCAAGGTACTTGAGTCGCATCCCACCACCCAACCCTGTTTCAGCAACACCATGACAGGGCAAACAACCTCGGTAGTGACGGCTGATCTGAAGCTGGCATCATTGGAATTGGATATTAAGGCCATGCAACTCAACAGAGAGGAGGATAGAAAGAATTTCAGGAATTCCACACCATGGTGAACAAAACTTTTGTCACAATGCAGAGCAATTTTGATAAGATACATGAAAACTTCACGAAGTTATTGTTAGACCCTGGACCTAAAGAGGGGCAGCTAGAGTGCTCTGAGCATGGTAGTGCCCAGATGAAGGTTAATGAAGTGCAGTCTCCTGTTGTATCTGCGGGTAGGCCGAAGCAATTGGTCAACTACACCCCACCTTTAGTGCATGGACATGAGAAAGAGGCACCAGTGGTCATAGGCTCAACAGTATTGAGAGATCACACTGGAAAGGAGCTGAATTTAGATGGTACTAGTAAGATTCCATACAGGCATCCTAACTTCACCAACAACAATAATGAGGTTAATCAGGCAACAGGTCACCAACAACAAGTGCAATTACCACCAGTTGATATGGGAACCATGGAAGAATGGCCAGATGGCCAAAGGCAAATACTTTATTCTCCTTCAGATAGTAGAAGACCTGTTCAGACAGTGAAGCCTGCTAAATTGAACATCTCTGAGTTTTATGGATAGGACCCTGAGGCTTGGATTCAAAATTTGGACCGGTACTTTGCTGCTGCTAGAACTCCAATTGAACATAGAACCGAGTTGGCAATATCATATTTGCAAGGACCTGCTGTTCAATGGTGGAGAGGTACTCGGTATGCTCCTGGTAATGTGCCCTGGCATAAATTCTGTTCTTATTTGTCTGAAAGATTTGTTGTGGACACATCTTGTGATATAGTTAGCTCCTTTCATGCTGTTCATCAAACTACTACTTTGTCAGCTTATGTGGAGCAATTTGAGCACTTAATGAATGTCATGAGAAGAGAAAATCCTGGTATTCGAGATAGTTATTATGTGACTAGTTTTGTGTCTGGGCTAAACACTTACATCAAGAGTCATGTGGAATGCTTTAGGCCTAAAGATATGCAAACTGCAATCTGGTATGCTAGAAGGATGGAGAAGGCTCAACCACCAGTGCATGTGGTGCAGACCAAGGCTTATATTCCACAACCAAAGAGACAAGTTACTTTTGATCAACCAAAGGTAAAAGGGAGCCATGCAGTGCAAAACAAAAATGTGGTGATTCAACAAGCAAAGCAAAACCAAGTCTGCTACAAATGTGGGGAACCTTGGGTTCCAGGACATAGGCAAGTGTGTAATATGAGTCAAAGAGCTCAGGTTCAGGCTCTGCAAGCACTTGAGCAGGAAATTCCTGAAACTATATATGTTAATGATTTTGCTGATCCTGATTTAGAGAACATGGACCAACTACCTGTTGATGACATTCTTCAAGTGTCTATGCATGCAGCTATGGGAATTAGAGCTATAAAAAACACTTTTATTCTGACAGTCAAGGTGCGCAACACTTCTGCAACAACATTAGTAGATAGTGGCAGTACTTCTACATTTGTGTTGTCACATCCCTGACACCTTAATCAAGTTAGCTTTGTGCTCATGTTTTATTTGCATTGCATCTAGGAAATTTATCAACAAGAACAAAGAAAGTGGTGAAGGAAAATTCTAAAACCCTAGCCACTTCTCAAAATAAAGAAAAATTCAAACTAGTTAAAATCAATGAACCCAAAATGGTCTCAAGAAAAGTTCAATCTTTCTAATAATTCCTGGAAACAAATAAGCAATAAAGGAAACCATTTATTTTAGACTCTTGGCATTTTAAATAAATGCAAAAGCTACTCGTTTCAAGTTTTAAATTTGAAATCAGAAACTTTAAGCTTTAAAAAATGTTGAAAACTTTTGGAATGGTTGGAAATATCCCAACAAATATTCTGGGGTGTTCAACATAGTTTTTTACAAACTATTTGGGAGCTGAAATAAATAGTAAGTCAATGAAATAGCAAAACCGAAACAAATCAGAAAAAAAACAAAAGAGAAAGAAAAGAGGAAACCCTACCTGTCGCTCACCTGGCCCGGCCCAGCTTCTTCCTGTCGTCTTCCTCCCCCGCCAGTGGGCAGCAGGAGGTGGCCGCCGCGTACTCCGGCGCAGCCACGCACCTGTGCGCCTGCCTGGCCGCCGCTCTGCGCTGGCACGCGAGGGGATAACCCTCCCGAGGCGTGCCCGAGCTCATCCTCTCCTCATTCTCCCCCTCTGCCTCGTTTCTTTCTGCCGCCATTGGAGCCCGAGCAGAGCTCGAGCTTGCCGTCATTCTAGCCTACCTTTCTCCCTCCTGTGCCGCGCAATAGGTCCGCCGCAACTCCCTGAAGCTTTCTAGCCACGAGCCCGACACCTAGACGCAGTGAAACGACGAGACGCAGTCGTCTTCTTCCTCGGGTCACCGAAGTTCGTCGCCGGCGTTCTTCCTCTCCAGGCCGTCCCCGAGCAAGCTAGCGCCACCACTGCACTCCCCGTGAGCTTGCGCAGCTTTCCCCCAAGTTTTCCCCTTCAATCCCTACCTCTAGCCATGATTTCACTGGAGCCCGACGAGATCCGCCGCGGGAGCTCGTCGCCGGTAGCCCTCCGGTGATCAGCTCGTCCTTCTGAGGCTATCAAAAGCTTCAGGCCATCACGTAGATGCCGTAGGAGCTGAGTCTCGTGCGTAGCTCCCTATGTTTCGATGACGCCGATGACGCCCGAACTTTGGCCGTCGCCAAGATCGTCGCCGACGTCATCTCCGGCCAGATCAGCCCCGGCTAAGTGCAAAAATGAACCCGCGGGAGAAGTGTCGTTCCTCTGGTGCTCTCCGCACAGAGTTTGGCCCCCTGTGCGCCGTTTCCGAGCCCCTCCGCCGTTCTGGGGGTCGCCGGAGGCTCACCGCCGACGAGGACGACCTCGCTGCCGGTGGATCTCAGTTGGCCTGAGCCACTGACGCGTGGGGCCAGCCTCTGGGAGTTTAGGATTAACAGAAATAAATTTAATTAATTTGATAAGTCACTAACATGTGGGTCCAGAGAGATTAATTAGCTAATTAAGATTAATTCTAATCTAAAACTGACGAGAGACACTGACCAGTGGGTCCCACTGGTCAGGTTTGACATTCAACGACCAGTTGGACCTGCTGATGTCATGCTGATGCAATAAAGGGGTTTTCCAGTATAAAAATAATTCCAGAAATGTTTAAAACTTCTAAAATTCATAGAAATTAACCTGTAACTCCAATGAAAATAATTTATATATGAAAAAGTATCAGAAAAATTCAAGGAATCTGAGTATGTCATTTTCAGACATGTTTGAAAATGTTACAGAACTCAAACATGTAGATTAATGAATAAGTTAATTCTTATAAATACTTTGTAGCTGGAATTTGAAAAATATTTAAATTTCACTATAAATGACATGATCAAACACTGTCCTAATTACAAACCAGCAACCTAACATGTCATCCCATGCATGTAAAAGCAAGTTGATCTGAGCATCAGGTCGAATCAATTAAAATGGTACCCGAGAATACCTCGTTTGAAGTGATATTTGAATTTGATTCAAATCAACTTCAAACCTAATACATGTTAGCTATAATAGTATATCACCTTGCATCCTCATGCCGTGCTCATGCATCATCTTGATTGCATATGTTTGATATTGATTGTTGTCATTCCTTTCGGTAGGCTCCGCTCCCCCGGATTCCATCGAATATCCGTCTGACGGATATTGTCACTCCTCTGAGCAACAAGGCAAGCAACCAATTTTGATCATCCCAATAAATCCCATGTTCTTGCTCCTGCACTTACTTATTGCATTAGGATCAAATGCTTCAAATGCTTTTGCTACGTTAGTTGAACCCACTTCCTTTGCATGACCTATCCTTGTCACAGTAAATAGCTGAACCTTGCAACCTAGCATACTTGGTAGTTGCTTGAGCCATCATGTGCCTTATCCTGCTATGCATGCTATGCTTAGAGTTGTGTATGGTCTGTCATCTGTGAGATGAACAGAATTGTGAGAATGTGTTCCGTAAGCAAAGGTTGTGTGTTGAACCTGATTTGGTAAAGGTACCGGTGAAAGGCTGTGTAGGAGTACATGGCGGGTTGTTTCATTGGAACCGTCCTTAGGAACTGAGTTCCGTGTATGTAATCCAAGACGAGATACTACCACATGCTGGGCCCTAAAATATGACCCCGCTCGACTTATTAATCGCTTAGTACTCGGTCCAGGAGTTGCAAGTAGTTTCTGGTGTTTATAGTCATGCTGGAGGCCATGCATGGTGCTGACCTGAGAGGTGGGCTGTGATGCGGTAGGGAGTGGCACAGTGTACCAAGTGGCACCCGGATGGTGGGCTCTGGAACCCTGCGCACATCATTTGAGGCCGTGGCGGAAACCTCGGCCGGACTTCCGTACGGGTTACTCTCAGATAGGCGATAAACCTGGACTAGGTACTAGTGTGGTTAACGGTCGTGGCCGACTCCCTCGCTGGGCTTCCGCTTGAAGGTTGCCGTGGTGCATGACGTGCACATGGCGATAAGTGGCGAGAGCGTGTGTGACGAAGTACACCCCTGCAGGGTTATGATCTATTCGAATAGCCGCGTCCGCGGATATGGACTACTTGGAGACATATGTTGTTCATAGATAACTTAAATGGCTACTCATAAAATTGTAAAGATAAGCGTGAGTGTCGTGGACGGAATTTCCGTATGGAGACGGAATGATTCCACGATGGAGTATTGTTGTGGTGTTAGTGGACTCGTGTGCGAGAAATCAAGTTGTCAAAATTATCTTAAAATGCAAGTTGTCTAGCCACGAGTCAAATGCTGGCTTTCCGCATTAAACCCCAGAATACCTTATTGATACATTGCACGAGTAGATAGTTATCCTAAAGTCTTGCTGAGTCCCTCCGTACTCATGTTTGCTTAATAAATGTTGCAGAGGTTGCTAATGACCCTAATGGTGGGTTCTTCATAGACATCGACGACGACGTGTAGCTGGTGTCCCAGCTACGATCTGGCCCTAGGTTGGGTCTGTAGTATAGTCAGGCCATGTGCCTTCTAGTTGCACCTGTCTGTACTCAGATAGTTTTCAACACTTCCGCTGGCTTGTAACTGAATGACTGCTATTGTGGGTCGTGAGACCCTTACTGTGTAATATTATGTGTGTGGCTCTTCTGAGCCTCTTAAATAAAGCTTGTATGTTTATGGTTATGTTGTGATGCCATCGATGTATCTATACATATCGGTATGCCATGCGTACGTGTGTCGTACTTGATATGTATGGGGTTCGATTACCTAGCCGTGAACTTTAGTAGCACTCCTTACAGGGAAATGCCCCTTTGTGATCCAACGAGCCATGGTAGCTCGCTACTGCTCCGGACACATTGGTTGACCGGCATGTGTCCTTCTTAGCTGCTGTGTCTGTCCCCTTTTAGGAAATGTCACGCGATGTAATGGAGTCCTTGTAGCTTGCTACGACTCGTCTATATTCGCTAGTGACCGACACCTGCTTTGTTGGGTCATGTATGCCTGTCCCTGTGCGGTACTGCCACTTTGGTTTATGACTAGACTTGTCGATCCGGGTTCTTTGACATTGGAATGCTAGCGACACAATTGCATACGTGAGTCAAAAGACGCAAACGGTCCCGGCTAAGGTAAGGCTGCAGCCGTGGGGTTAACCGTGCGTGAGACCGCAAAGGGATGCGATGTGTTACAGGCTGGATTCCTATGGCTTAGGATCAGGGTCCCGACAGCGTTGGTATCAGAGCCTGACTGACTGTAGGATTACTAAGCCAAACTGGTCGAAGTTGAGTCTAGAATTGCTTTAGTTATATATATGGGAATTGTTTGTGGAAGGGAACGTAAGACTCTTGTTCTCTTCTCAAGTTATTCTATTCTGGTCATCCTCGTCTTTTCTGCGGGAATTAAGGACTAGGTTACTCATCTTCTTCTAGGCTCGTGTTTCTGATCGGTAAATTATGGGACTACGGGTCAAGAGATATTTGGGTTTCTTTCGTTCCTAAGAAAAAGGAAGTAAGTTTGATGATCAGAGAATTGAACTTGATAGTTGAGTGGTTACGCTATTCCATTTTGGGTTGTCTCAAAATTGTTTTTGAGCGTTTACAGCCGTTATGCTGCCCAATTTTGCAATTCAGAGCTCTAATGCTTTTGCATTACTCTCTATTTACAGATGCCTGGCCGTCTTTCTCGTCAGGTGGTACGTCTGACCAGGTGCATTGATGTGCCGGGTCATACGGCCATGCTGGTCAGGGTGAAGTCGGTGTGCGGTTACCGCTGGTACCCCGAGTACACAGTGGAGGAACAGTACCGAGACTTCAACCAGAGCCGGTATATCTGCACTGTCAGGGTATTTCCAGACTACCCTGGAGCTGAGGAGCCAATCCATTGGTCCTATGGGTTGGGAGTCACTGTTGACATGGCAGTACAAGATGCTGCCTATTCAATGCTGACCATTATGAGGGCGAGTCATGCACTGCTGCAGAATTCAGAGTTCTGCTATGTTCCGGCCTCTCAGCCTGGTGAAGAGGGATACCTCAGCGGAGTCTATTTTGATTCTTCTATGGAAGATCCACTACTGCAGTCCACCGTTGAGATGCTAGAGAACAGAGATAGGGATGCTCGTGCTCTCTGCATGGAGCTTTATGCTACCCGTGCCCGTCTATGGACGGCTTTGACGCAGCTGGCACCGGTAGTCCAGACAGGGTACGGAGATATGGATATGCTGAACCCTGTTAGGACCCATCTTCCAGCCCACGTTGACTGGCCAGCTATAGGAGGAGTCACCCCTCTTCGGGGACCCCTCTTACCACAAGTCAGGGGACCAAGGCCACATCCGTGTCCTTATGAATCCCAGGGATCTCAGGCTAGAGTGTTTCCTGATCCGCAGGTTGAGCTTCCAGGTCATGGAGGTAATCTCTATGAGATGTTCTATGCGGATGCCTGAGCTGTGAGCGGAAGGATAGTATGGTAGTAGCCGTACGTTCACAGTCCTGCGTGACTTGTGAAGTATGCCTGTGATGTGAAATGAATTCCGGAGGCCTAGATAAATAATGTATAGGAAGCTTGTAAGCCTCTGATGAGTAGTTTCATAATTTCAGTAGTTTGCTCTTTGAGTAAGGTTGTACCAAACTATGTAAGGGTGTGTATGAACCATGGTGTATATATAGCAGTTGCTTGTTACCATGTTGTTCGGATATTCATTTCCGCATTCCGTGTGTTCAGTACATTCTTAATCCATAGCTAGTATTGATATGATATTGGTCTAAGCTGTGAGTTTGTTTGTCAGGATGGTGTTCACCAGGTTGAACCGTGCCTTTGCTCATGAGCAAGGCGAGGGTAGTCAAGCATCACAGGAAGACCTGCCTCACCCGCCCTCTCTGGCGGAAGTTATGCTTGAGGCAGAGAGAAACAAAAGGGAGACCAACCGACTGTTAGAGCGTATTGAGCAGAATACGGCTCGTCAGCCTAGGAATGCTGCAGTGTCCCTCAACGACTTTGTGAAGCTGAATCCTCCAAAGTTTCATCATTCTGTCGATCCCCTCGACGCTGATGACTGGCTGTGCAACATCTCACACAAGATTCGCTCTGCGAATGTTTCTGAGGCCGACAAGGTGACCTTTGCGGCGTATTTTCTGGAAGGACCCGTCAATCTGTGGTGGGAGAACTTTGAAGCTATGCGTCCCGCTGAACCAGCAGCCACATGGGCAGACTTCAGTGCAACTTTTCGTCTGCACCATATTCCAGAGGGCCTGATGGACAGAAAGAGAGAGGAGTTCTGTGCCTTCACTCAGGGCAAGTTGACCGTGGATGCCTTTAGCCGCGAGTTTGGTAACCTCGCCCACTATGCAACAGAGGAGGTGTCTACTGACGCCAAGAAGCAAGCAAGATTCCGTAAGGGTCTGAGCCCTGAGCTTCGTCGTGATCTGCGCCTCCATGAGTGTGCAAGCTTTCAAGCCCTGGTCAACAAGGCGATCAGTGCCGAGACTACTCATACTGACTTTGAAGCCAAAAGGAAGCACCCCCGTGACTTTGGCTCGTCTTCTGGTTCCGCGTTTCCCAAACGCAGGCTGTGGGTTTCGAACAGTTCTCTGCCGCCAAGATACACTCCGAGGCCATCCTACGTGGCGCCTCAGACGAATCAGCCCAACCCTCCAGCAAAAACTTACGGTGGTCCAGCTAACAATGCTGCACCACGTGCCAACCAAGTGATATGCTACAAGTGTGGAGAACCACGGCACTATTCCCCGTGAGTGTCCTCAAAATGTGGGTGCCAAGCAACCCGGAAAGTCCGTTGGGCAAGGCAAGTCGGGCAAAGCTTACTATGTGAAGCCAACTCCTGCACGTGGCCGTGTGAACTATGTGTCAGCAGAAGAAGCTGCAGAGGATCCCGACGTCATACTGGGTACGCTTCTTGTTAATCATCACCCAGCGTCTGTTCTCTTTGACACTGGGTCTTCTCATTCCTTCATTTCAGAAAGTTATGCACAGTTGCATAACATGTCTTTTTGTGATATGCCAATTCCATTGGTTGTCCAAACTCCTGGTAGTAAATGGCAAACCTCTAGGATAACCTATGACAATGAAATTCTAGTAGACAGGCTAGTTTTTCTAGCCCCATTGATAGCCTTGAAATCTTCGGATATTAATATCATCTTGGGTATGGACTGGATGTCAGCTCACTATGCCAAGATTGATACTTATTCTAGAAAGGTCCAGCTTACCCATCCCTCATGTGAGATAGTCAATGTCTCTACTCGAGTTGCCAAATGCCAACTCTATTCCCTAAATGCCAACCCTCTTCCGGAACTTGAAGACATTCCGGTAGTCCGTGACTTCCCGGATGTTTTTCTAGAGGAACTGCCAGGAATTCCACCTGACAGAGATGTAGAGTTTGTGATAGATCTTGTTCCGGGAACCGTCCCAATAGCCAGAAGACCATATAAGATGGCACCCCTGGAGATAGCCGAACTTAAGAAGCAACTAGATGAGGCCTTGAATAAAGGTTTCATTCGTCCTAGCTCTTCTCCTTGGGCTTGCCCCGTCCTCTTCGTCAAGAAGAAAGACGGAACGGATCGGATGGTTGTAGATTATCGACCAGTTAATCTGGTCACCATAAAGAAGAAGTATCTGCTCCCCAGGATCAACGATCTGTACGATCACCTCGCTGGGTCCTCAGTCTTCTCCAAAATGGATTTGAGGTTGGGATACCATCAAATCAAGATCAAGAACGGGGACATTCCAAAAACGGCTTTTGTTACTCGTTATGGCCAATACGAGTACACCATCATGTCCTTCGGTTTAACCAATGCCCGAGCCACCTTCTCTCGTCTGATGAATTCAATCTTCATGGAGTATTTGGATAAATTCGTCGTGGTATACCTTGATGACATTCTCATCTACTCGAAGAACGAACAAGAACATGTCGAGCATCTAAGGCTGGTATTGATGAAACTTCGAGAGCATCGCCTTTATGCCAAGTTTTCAAAATGTGAATTTTGGTTACCAGAAGTGACCTATCTAGGTCACGTAATCTCCGGTAAGGGTATTGCTGTCAATCCCGAGAGAGTTCAAGCTGCCCTTGATTGGACTCAACCTGAATCGGTTAAGCAAGTTAGGAGTTTTCTTGGTCTAGCGAGCTATTGTCGCCGCTTTGTCGAGAATTTCTCCAAGGTTACAAAGCCTCAAACTGAACTCCTCAAGAAGGATAAAAAGTTCGAGTGGACACCACAGTGTGAGCATAGTTTTCAAGAACTGAAAAGACGCCTGACTTCCGCACCTGTGTTGCTACCACCAGATTTTTCTAAGGACTTTGTTATCTATTGCGACGCCTCGCGACAAGGATTAGGTTGCATTCTCATGCAAGATCATCATGTGATCGCATACGCATCTCGACAGTTGCGTCCACATGAGGATAATTATCCCACACATGACCTTGAGCTTGCAGCCGTGGTCCATGCACTAAAAACCTAGCGACATTACCTTTTGGGTAATCGTTGCGAAATATTCACTGATCACCAAAGTCTGAAATATATCTTCACCCGGCCGGATTTGAATCTCAGGAAAAGACGGTGGGTTGAGTTGATCTCGGATTACGACTTAGGGATAACTTACACCCCGGGGAAGGCCAACGTTATGGCTGATGCACTAAGTCGTAAATCTTATTGTAACAATTTGATGCTACAACAAGGTCAACAACATCTCTATGAGGACTTTCGGAAGTTGAATCTTCATATTGTTCCCCAAGGATTCCTTTCTACCCTGGTGGCGAAGCCTACCCTTAAGTATCAAATTATAGCTGGCCAAAAGCATGACAAGGGTATATCACGGATCAAGGAGAATATTTTTAGCGGAAATGCTAAAGAATTTTCCATGAACGATCAAGGTGTTGTGTTCTTCCAGAATCGTCTAGTGGTTCCTAAGAACCCACATCTAAGGCAGTTAATCCGTAAGGAGGCCCATGATTCTCCTCTCACCATTCATCCCGATAGTACTAAGATGTATCAGGACCTACGCCAAAGGTTCTGGTGGACTAGGATGAAGAGAGAAATTGCTATGTTCGTTGCTAACTGCGACGTTTGTCGTCGAGTTAAGGCAGAACATCAAAGGCCTGCTGGCACCCTTCAACCTCTAGCTATTCCTGAATGGAAATGGGATAAAGTTAGTATGGATTTCATTACCTGATTTTCCAAGACCAAGAAAGGAAATAATGCTATCTTTGTGGTCATTGACCGTCTTTCCAAAGTGGCTCATTTTCTTCCCGTTCGTGAGAGTATAACAGCTAGCCAGCTAGCAGAGTTATATCTCTCTCGAATAGTGTCTCTTCATGGTGTTCCCTTGGAGATTAACTCGGACCGTGGGAGTATCTTTACTTCTCGCTTCTGGGAAATTTTTCAGAATGCCATGGGGACTCACTTATCTTTTAGCACTGCTTTCCATCCTCAATCAAGTGGTCAAGTAGAAAGAGTGAATCAAATCCTAGAAGATATGCTCTGAGCTTGTGTTATATCGTTCGGTATGAATTGGGAGAAGTGCCTTCCATTCGCCGAATTCGCTTATAACAATAGTTATCAATCAAGCTTGGGCAAAGCTCCTTTTGAAGTTCTCTATGGACGAAGATGTCGAACACCTCTTAATTGGTCAGAAACCGGAGGGAGGCAACTCTTTGGCCCGGATATGATCTAGGATGCAGAAGAGCAGGTTTGCATTATTCGTGAAAAGTTGAAAACAGCCCAGTCTCGTCAAAAGAGCCAATATGATCGTCATCATAAGGCTGTGACCTTTGAAGTTGACGAGAAGGCTTACCTTCGGGTTACACCTTTGAAGGGTACCCATCGATTCGGTATCAAGGGCAAGTTGGCTCCTCGTTACATTGGTCCTTTTCGCATTCTTGCCAAACGAGGAGAAGTTGCCTACTAGTTGGAACTTCCTCCACATCTTTCCAAGGTTCATGATGTCTTCCACGTCTCGCAACTCTGGCGTTTCTTTTCGGATCCTATCTGTGAAGTGGACCACGAAACGCTTGATCTCCAAGATAACCTTTCATACCGAGAATACCTCGTGCGTATTCTTGATCAAGCTGAGCGTACCACTCGACGTTGAAACCTCAAGTTTCTTAAAAGTTTGATGGTCAAATCATTCTGAAAAGGAAGCAACTTGGGAAAGAGAGGATCGTCTCCGACTTGAGTATCCTGCGTTATTCCCGACGGCTTCTAAATCTCGGGACGAGATTCTTTTGAGTGGGGGTGAGTTGTCACATCCCTCACACCTTAATCAAGTTAGCTTTGTGCTCATGTTTTCTTTGCATTGCATCTAGGAAATTTTTCAACAAGAACAAAGCAAGTGGTGAAGGAAAATTCTAAAACCCTAGCCACTTCTCAAAATAAAGAAAAATTCAAACTAGTTAAAATCAATGAACCCAAAATGGTCTCAAGAAAAGTTCAATCTTTCTGATAATTCTTGGAAACAAATAAGCAATAAAGGAAACCATTTACTTTATACTCTTGGCATTTTAAATAAATGCAAAAGCTACTGGTTTCAAGTTTTAAATTTGAAATCAGAAAGTTTAAGCTTTCAAAAATGTTGAAAACTTTAGGAATGGTTGGAAATATTCCAACACATATTCTGGGGTGTTCAACATAGTTTTTACAAACTATTTGGGAGCTGAAATAAATAGTAAGTCAATGAAATAGCAAAACAGAAACAAATCAGAAAAAAGAACAAAAGAGAAAGAAAAGAGGAAACCCTACCTGTCGCTCACCTGGCCCGGCCCAGCTTCTTCCTGTCGTCTTCCTCCCCCGCTAGTGGGAAGCAGGAGGTGGCCGCCGCGTACTCCGGCGCGGCCACGCACCTGTGCGCCTGCCTGGCCGCCGCTCTGCGCTGGCACGCGAGGGAATAACCCTCCCAAGGCGTGCCCGAGCTCATCCTCTCCTCATTCTCCCCCTCTGCCTCGTTTCTTTCTGCCGCCATTGGAGCCCGAGCAGAGCTCGAGCTCGCCGTCATTCTAGCCTACCTTTCTCCCTCCTGAGCCGCGCAATAGGTCCGCCGCAACTCCCTGAAGCTTTCTAGCCACGAGCCCGACGCCGAGCCGCAGTGAAACGACGAGACGCAGTCGTCTTCTTCCTCGGGTCACCGAAGTTCGTCGCCGGCGTTCTTCCTCTCCAGGTCGTCCCCGCGCAAGCTAGCGCCACCACTGCACTCCCCATGAGCTTGCACAGCTTTCCCCCAAGTTTCCCCCTTCAATCCCTTCCTCTAGCCATGATTTCACTGGAGCCCGACGAGATCCGCCGCGGGAGCTCGTCGCCGGTAGCCCTCCGGTGATCAGCTCGTCCTTCTGAGGCCACCAGCAGCTTCAGGCCGTCGCGTAGATGCCGTAGGAGCTGAGTCCCATGCGTAGCTCCCTCTGTTTCGATGACCCCGATGACGCCGAACTTTGGCCGCCGCCAAGCTCATCGCCGGCGTCATCTCCGGCCAGATCAGCCCCGGCAAAGTGCAAAAATGAACCCGCGGGAGAAGTGTCGTTCCTCTGGTGCTCTCCGCGCAGAGTTTGGCCCCCTGTGCGCCGTTTCCGAGCCCCTCCGCCGTTCTGGGGGTCGCCGGAGGCTCCCCGCCGGCGAGGACGACCTCGCCGCCGGTGGATCTCAGCTGACCTGAGCCACTGACGCATGGGGCCAACCTCTGGGAGTTTAGGATTAACAGAAATAAATTTAATTAATTTGATAAGTCACTGACATGTGGGTCCAGAGAGATTAATTAGCTAATTAAGATTAATTCTAATCTAAAACTGACGAGAGACACTAACCAGTGGGTCCCACTGGTCAGGTTTGACTTTCAACGGCCAGTTGGACCTGCTGATGTCATGGTGATGCAATAAAGGGGTTTTTCCAGTATAAAAATAATTACAGAAATGTTTAAAAATTCTAAAATTCATAGAAATTAATCTGTAACTCCAATGAAAATAATTTATATATGAAAAAGTATCAGAAAAATTCAAGGAATCTGAGTATGTCATTTTCAAACATGTTTGAAAATGTTACAGAACTCAAACATGTAGATTAATGAATAAGTTAATTCTTATAAATACTTTGTAGATGGAATTTGGAAAATATTTAAATTTCACTATAAATGACATGATCAAACACTGTCCTAATTACAAACCAGCAACCTAACATGTCATCCCATGCATGTAAAAGCAAGTTGATCTAAGCATCAGGTCGAATCAATTAAAATGGTATCCGAGAATACCTCGTTTGAAGTGATATTTGAATTTGATTCAAATCAACTTCAAACCTAATACATGTTAGCTATAATAGTATATCACCTTGCATCCTCATGCCGTGCTCATGCATCATCTTGATTGCATATGTTTGATATTGATTGTTGTCATTCCTTTCGGTAGGCTCCGCTCCCCCGGATTCCACCGAATATCCGTGTGACGGATATTGTCACTCCTCTGAGCAACAAGGCAAGCAACAAATTTTGATCATCCCGATAAATCCCATGTTCTTGCTCCTGCACTTACTTATTGCTTTAGGATCAAATGCTTCGAATGCTTTTGCCACGTTAGTTGAACCGACTTCCTTTGCATGACCTATCCTTGTCACAGTAAATAGCTGAACCTTGGAACCTAGAATACCTGGTAGTTGCTTGAACCATGATGTGCCTTATCCTGCTATCCATGCTATGCTTAGAGTTGTGTATGGTCTGTCATCTGGGAGATGAACAGAATTGTGAGAATGTGTTCGGTAAGCAAAGGTTGTGTGTTGAACCTGATTTGGTAA
This sequence comes from Hordeum vulgare subsp. vulgare, assembly GCF_904849725.1. Lineage (NCBI taxonomy): Eukaryota > Viridiplantae > Streptophyta > Magnoliopsida > Poales > Poaceae > Hordeum > Hordeum vulgare. Next base: position 564,140,282 of record NC_058519.1, read on the forward strand.
AGGTACCGGTGAAAGGCTGTGTAGGAGTACATGGTGGGTTGTTTCATTGGAACCGTCCTTAGGAACTGAGTTCCGTGTATGTAATCCAAGACGAGATACTACCACATGCTGGGCCCTGAAATATGACCCCGCTCGACTTATTAATCGCTTAGTACTTGGTCCAGGAGTTGCAAGTAGTTTCTGGTGTTTATAGTCATGCTGGAGGCCGTGCATGGTGCTGACCTGAGAGGTGGGCTGTGATGCGGTAGGCAGTGTCACGGTGTACCAAGTGGCACCCGGATGGTGGGCTTGGGAACCCTGCACACATCGTTTGAGGCCGTGGCCGAAACCTCGGCCGGACTTCCGTACGGGTTACTCTCAGATAGGAGATAAACCTGGACTAGGTACTAGTGTGGTTAACGGTCGTGGCCGACTCCCTCGCTGGGCTTCCGCTTGAAGGTTGCCGAGGTGCATGACGTGCACATGGCGATAAGTGGCGAGAGCGTGTGTGACGAAGTACACCCCTGCAGGGTTATGATCTATTCGAATAGCCGCGTCCGCGGATATGGACTACTTGGAGACATATGTTGTTCATAGATAACTTAAATGGCTACTCATAAAATCGTCAAGATAAACGTGAGTGTCGTGGAAGGCATTTCCGTATGAAGACGGAATGATTCCATGATGGAGTATTGTTGTGGTGTTAGTGGACTCGTGTGCGAGAAATCAAGTTGTCAAAATTATCTTAAAATGCAAGTTGTCTAGCCACGAGTCAAATGCTGGCTTTCTGCATTAAACCCCACAATACCTTATTGATACATTGCATGAGTAGATAGTTATCCTAAAGTCTTGCTGAGTCCCTCCGTACTCATGTTTGCTTAATAAATGTTGCAGAGGTTGCTAATGGCCCTAATGGTGGGTTCTTCATAGACATCGACGACGACGAGTAGCTGGTGTCCCAGCTACGATCTGGCCCTAGGTTGGGTCTGTAGTATAGTCAGGCCATGTGCCTTCTAGTTGCACCTGTCTGTACTCACACAGTTTTAAACACTTCCGCTGGCTTGTAAATGAATGACTGCTATTTTGGGTCGTGAGACCCTTACTGTGTAATATTATGTGTGTGGCTCTTCTGAGCCTCTTAAATAAAGCTTGTATGTTTATGGTTATGTTGTGATGCCATCGATGTATCTATACATATCGGTATGCCATGCGTACGTGTGTCGTACTTGATATGTATGGGGTTCGATTACCTAGCCGTGAACTTTAGTAGCACTCCTTACAGGGAAATGCCCCTTTGTGATCCAACGAGCCATGGTAGCTCGCTACTGCTCCGGACACATTGGTTGACCAGCATGTGTCCTTCTTAGCTGCTGTGTCTGTCCCCTTTGGGGAAATGTCACGCGTTGTAATGGAGTCCTTGTAGCTTGCTACGACTCGTCTACATTCGCTGGTGACCGACACCTGCTTTGTTGGGTCATGTATGCCTGTCCCTGTGCGGTACTGCCACTTTGGTTTATGACTAGACTTGTCGATCCGGGTTCTTTGACATTGGAATGCTAGCGACACAATTGCATACGTGAGTCAAAAGACGCAAACGGTCCCGGCTAAGGTAAGGCTGCAGCCGTGGGGTTAACCGTGCGTGAGACCGCAAAGGGATGCGATGTGTTACAGGCTGGATTCCTATGGCTTAGGATCGGGGTCCCGACATGTGTCTCCAGAAATGGCAGCCCAAATGCAAGTAAAACTCAAAGCTACTCCTAAAGTTAAAGTGGTTGTGGCAAGTGGAGAGGTGCTGTGGAGTGAGTTCATGGTGCAAGATTGCACTTATGAAATACAGGGTCACCAGTTCACTGACAGTTTTAGAAATCTCTAACTAAAAGGGTATGAAATGATACTGGGAGTTGACTGGTTAAAGAAATACAACCCAATACACATGGATTTCATCATAATAGAGATGAAGGTATCTGTGGTGAAGGGCCAGTTAATCACTTTTCATGATGAAACAGTACCAGGGGCACAACCTGAAGAGGCTAATGATGGTGCTAATACACTGATGGAGCAAGCAGTGTGTGGGTTTGTCCTGTTTACTGCATGTGCTGTGGACACAGGAAGCACAACCAAGGAATTACCTGTGGAATTACAGAACCTACTGCAAAAGTATGAGAAGTTGTTTCAAGAACCAACTGAATTGCCTCCAAGCAGACCTTGTGATCACAAAATTCCATTAGTGGAGGGAGAAAAAGTAGTGAATCAGAGGCCTTACAGAATGCCCCATCACCAGAAGGAAATATTGGAAAAATCATCAAAGAGCTGTTAAAATCTGGAGTGATTAGGCCTAGTACTAGCCCCTTTTCCCCTCATGTGTTGGTAGTTAAGAAAAAGGATGGGTCTTGGAGATTATGCACTGATTACAAAAAATTGAATTCAATCACAGTCAAGAACAAATACCCAATTCCAATCATTGAAGATTTGTTGGATCAGTTGAAGGGAGCTAAATTCTTCTCCAAAGTAGATCTCAGAAATGGTTATCACCAGATTAGAATGGCAGAGGAGGATATCCACAAAACAACCTTTGTTACTCATATGGGCTTGTTTGAATATTTGGTCATGTATTTTGGCTTAACAAATGGCCCTCCCAGTTTTCAAGCATTGACGAATTTTCTCTTTGGAGTGCTGAAGTTTGTGGTAACATTCTTTGATGACATTCTAGTGTTCAGCACTTCATTGGAGGAACATAGGGAACATCTCACTCAGGTGTTTGATATTCTGCAAGAAAACAAGTTATATGCTAGGCTGGAGAATTGTTCTTTTGGTCAAACTGAGGTGGAATATTTGGGCCACATAATTAACCAAGAAGGGGTGGCTACTAACCCAGCTAAGGTCAAGGCAATTAAGGATTGGCCAGCTCCTACCAACATCACTGAATTGAGAAGTTTCTTAGGTCTAACTGGTTACTACAGAAGATTTATTAAGAGCTATGGCACCATATGTAGGCCACTGTTTGACTTCTTAAAGAAAGATGCTTTCCAATGGGGCAATGATCAGGAAAGAGCTTTTGCTGAAGTTAAAGACAAGCTCACTCACTCTCCAGTTTTAATCTTGCCTGATTTTTCCAAGCCATTCCTTTTAGAGGCTAATGCTTGTGGATATGGGTTGAGAGCTGTACTGATGTAGGAAGGAAGGCCCATTTCTTATGTTAGTAAAATAATTGGGCCTAGAGCTGCTGCACTGTCCACCTATGATAAATAAGCTATGGCAATTATTGAAGCTGTAAAGAAATGGAAGCATTATTTCTTGGCAACTGCTCTAGTTATCAGAACAGATCAAGAGAGCTTGAAGTACATACAGGAGCAGAAACTCAATGAGGGGGTTCAACACAAGTTGTTACTCAAATTATTGGGATACAATTTTACTATTGAGTACAAAAAAGGCAAGGAAAACAAAGCAACTGATGCACTATCCAGGGTGAAGCATCTAGCTTCTATGCTTGTGGCCAGCAGTACTGCTCCCACCTGGGTTGTAGAAGTGGTGAAGAGCTACAGTCAGGATGACAGGATTAAGGAGCTGATTGCTCAGTGCATTGTGGCAAAATATGAAACTACTTCTTATTCATTTAGGAATGGTATCCTGAGGTTCAAAAACAAGGTAGTAGTGGGAAAGGCAACTGCTCTCAGACAAGAATTACTGAAAAACTTTCACAGCTCTGAATTAGGTGTCCACTCTGGAGAAAGAGCTACTTATCAGAGGATCAAATTAGTGTTTCATTGGCCAGGATTAAAACAGGATGTCACTGCATTTGTCAAGGCTTGCCCAGTCTGCCAAATTAATAAGGCTGAACACTGTCCTTATCCAGGCCTGCTGGAACCACTTCCTGTGCCAGACTTTGCTTGGGCTCATGTCAGCATGGATTTTGTGGAAGGTTTACCTATGTCTAAGAACAAGGATCTGATCTTGGTGGTGGTGGACAGATTTACCAAGTATGCTCATTTTATTGATATGAAACACCCCATCACTGTGGAATCTGTGGCCAGGGCTTTTTTGAAATAGTTTTCAAACTGCATGGGATGCCAGTGGTGATTGTCACTGACAGGGACATGATATTTACTAGCGATTTATGGCAGCATCTGTTTAAGTCCCGATGATTAAGCTACACATGAGCACTAGCTATCATCCTCAGTCTCATGGGCAAACTCAGAGGGTAAATCAGTGCTTAGAGAATTATTTGAGGTGTATGTGCTTTCAGCAGTCCAAGAAATGGCATGGATGGTTGGCATTAGCTGAGTGGTTGTATAACACAAACTTTCATACTACTTTATAGAGGGCTCCTTTTCAAGCTCTGTATGGCTTTCCTCATCCTATGGTAGCTGAGTCGGCATTGCCCGATTCCATCTGTGTAGAGTCTAACAATTTACTTCAGAACAGGGAATTGGCTTTGGAAGTAATCAAACAGAACCCGGTCAAGGCGCAAGCAAGAATGAAGTGGTTTGTTGACAAAAAGAGAAAGGAAGGGGAATTTGTAGAGGGGGACATGGTTTACTTAAAACTACAACCCTATAGACACACTTTTCTGAGTCTCCACACGCACCTGAAACTGCACTCAAAATTTTATGGGCCTTTCAGAGTTCTTCATAGGATTGGTGTTCATGCTTACAAATTACTTCTGCCACAGGGTTGCAAATTGCACCCTAGATTCCATGTGAGTCAGTTGAAGAAGCATATTGGGCCGCCAGTTGTGCCCTCCAAGGATCTTCCTTTAGTAGGTCGCGATGGGGTGATCAAAATGGAACCTGAGGTTGTGTTGGAGATGAAGTTAATCCCCAAAGTTTAGGGAGATATCAGTATTCCTGTGGTGACATGGTTGGTCAAGTGGGTAAACATGCTAGTGGAGGAAGCAACATGGGAGGATTCATCCTTTATTCAAAAATATTTCCTTGTTTTGCAGCTTGAGGGCAAGTTGCAGCTTAACAGGGGGAATTGTTAGGATCGAGCCTCCCCTGTTCCTACGTGCTAGATATGTCAAGAGGTGTTGATCTCACATCCAACGATGAGAAGGGAAGATACCGGTTCGGGTGAAGGCGCTCGTCGTTCGTCGATCTTACATCCAACTGTTGGAAATATGCCCTACATGCAATAATAAAGTAGTTATTATTATATTTTATGTTTCAAGATAATCGTTTATTATCCGTGCTATAATTGTATTGAATGGAAATATAAATGCATGTGTGGATATATAGACAAATATATGTCCCTATTGAGCCTCTAGTTGACTAGTCTGTTGATCAAGGATGGTTAAGGTTTCCTAGTCATGGACAAGTGTTGTCACTTGATAACAGGATCACATCATTGGGAGAATGATGTGATGGACAAGACCCAAACTATAAATGTAGCATGTGATCGTGTCATTTTATTGCTATTGTTTTCTTCGTGTCAAGTATTTATTCCTATGACCATGAGATCATGTAACTCATTCACACCGGAGGAATCCCTTGTGTGTATCAAACGTCGCAACATTACTGGGTGACTATAAAGGTGCTCTACACGTATCTCCGAAGGTGTCCGTTGAGTTAGCATGGATCAAGACTCGGATTTTTCACTCCGTGTGACGTAGAGGTATCTCGGGGCCCACTCGGTAATACAACATCACATACAAGCCTTGCAAGCAATGTGCCTAAAGTGTTAGTCCCGGGATCTTGTATTACGGAACGAGTAAAGAGACTTGCCGGTAACTAGATTGAAATAGGTATAGGGATACCGACGATCAAATCTTGGGCAAGTAACATACCGAAGGACAAAGGGAATGGTATACGGGATTATATGAATCGTTGGCACAGAGGTTCAACCGATAAGATATTTGTAGAATATGTAGGATCCGATATGGACATTCAGGTCCCGCTGTTGGATATTGACCGGGGAGTGTCTCAGGTCATGTCTACATAGTTCTCGAACCCGCAGGGTCTGCACACTTCAGGTTCCGTGATGTTTCGGTATAGTTGAGTTATAGGTGTTGGTGATTGAAGTTTTGTTCGGAGTCCCGGATGAGATCACGGACATCATGAGGGTTTCCGGAATGGTCCAGAAACCAAGATTGATATATAGGATTGTTTCATTTGGCCTCCGGAAAGATTTCGGGCATTACCGACAGTGTACCAGGAGTGACGAATGGGTTCCAGGTTTTTACCGGGAGGGGCCACCCACCCCGGAGAGAACCTAAAAGGCCCATGGGTGGTGCACCAGCCCTTAGTGGGATGGTGAGGCCAGCCCAATGGGGCTGTTTCGGCCAAAGGAAAAAATTCAAAGGAGAAAAAAAAGAGGAAAGGTGGGAAGGAAGGAAGGGACTCCTCCTTCCAAACCGAATTGGAGTAGAGTCCCTCCTCCCACTTCGGCCGAAGCCCTAGAGGCTCCCTTTAGCCTCAAGGCTAGCCCCTCCCCTCCTCCTATATATACTAGAGGTTTTAGGGGTTTTGAGACACAACTTTGCCACGTGCAACCCTAAACCTCTACTTCATAGTTCTTCCTCTAGATCGGTTTTTTGCGGAGCTCAGGCGGAGCCCTGCAGGAATTAGGTCATCACCACCACCGGCACGCCGTCACGCTGCCGGAGAACTGATTTACTTCCCTGTCTCTCTTGCTTTATCAAGAAGGCAGAGATCGTCATCGAGCTGTATGTGTGCTGGACATGGAGGTGCCGTCCGTTCCGTGCTAGATCGGGACGGATCGTGGGACGACGGTGATTTGAATCACGAAGTTGTTCCACTACATCAACCACGTTTCTTAATGATTCCCTCTTAGCAATCTACAAGGGTATGTGGATCCGATCTCCCTCTCGTAGATGAACATCACCATGATAGGTCTTCGTGTGCGTAGGAAATTTTTTGTTTCCCATGCAACGTTCTCCAACACCAACGGCACAGCTCAGCTCTCGTGTCGCTATTGCTTTCCGACAAGTGCACTACTAGCTAGTTCTTTTACTTTAGCTGTTGCTGGTGAGCTGGCCTATTTATTCCTCTCGATCCAGCCCTATGAGGCATGTAATTCGTGTATGGGTGAAACCCTAAGCCGCCTGTGCTGTGCTCTGATAAGTCCATTTTGCATCATGTTTTCATGTTGATATTTATCGCTTCTTTGGCTGTTATTTCACTTCACGGTACAATTCTTATGCCTTTTCTCTCTTATTTTTCAAGGTTTACATGAAGAGGGAGAATGCCGGCAACTGGAATTCTGGCCTGAAAGTGGAGCAAACTTGAGATACCTATTCTGCGCAAGTCTGAACGCCGTAAAAATAAGCGAGGATTGTTTTCCAGATTTATCAAAAATACTGCACCGAAGAAGTGCCAGAGGGGCACCAGGGGGTGCCCACGAGCCTGCACGGTCTGGCCACCCCGCCAGGCCGCGCCATGAGGGCTTGTGGGCAGCCGACTGGCCCACCGGCTCCACTCTTTTGCTATATGAAAGGTTTTATCCAGCAAAAAATCAGAGAGGAACTTTTTCGTGGTTTCGCCGCCGCCACGAGGCGAAACTTGAGCAGAACCAATCTAGAGCTCCGGCAGGACGATCCCGCCGGGGAAACTTCCCTCCCGGAGGGGGAAATCGTCGCCATCGTCATCATCAACACTCCTTTCATCGGAGGGGACTCGTCACCATCAACATCTTCATCAGCACCATCTCATTTCCAAACCCTAGTTCATCTCTTGTAACCAATCTCTGTCTCGTGACTCCGACTGGTACTTGTAAGGTTGCTAGTAGTGTTGATTACTCTTTGTAGTTGATGCTAGTTGGATTATTTGGTGGAAGAGTTTATGTTCAGATCCTTGATGCTACTCATTACCTCTCTGATCATGAATATGATTATGCTTTCTGAGTAGTAACTTTTGTTCCTGAGGACATGGGATAAGTCATGCTAATAGTAGTCATGTGAATTTGGTATTCGTTCGGTAATTTGATATGTTGTATGTTGTTTTTCCTCTACTGGTGTTATGTGAACGTCGACAACATAACACTTCACCATTATTTGGGCCTAGAGGAAGGCATTGGGAAGTAGTAAGTAGATGATGGGTTGCTAGAGTGACAGAAGCTTAAACCCTAGTTTATGCGTTGCTTCGTATGTGGCTGATTTGGATCCACTAGTTTAATGCTATGATTAAACTTTGTCTTAATTCTTCTTTCGTAGTTGCGGATGCTTGCGAGAGGGGTTAATCATAAGTGGGATGCTTGTCCAAGTAAGGGCAGTACCCAAGCGCCGCTCCACCCACATATCAAACTATCAAAGTAGCAAACGCGAATCATATGAACATGATGAAACTAGCATGACAGAAATTCCCGTGTGTCCTGGGGAGCGTTTTTCCTCCTATAAGACTTTGACCAGGCTTGTCCCTTGCTACAAAAGGGATTGGGCCATTTTGTTGCACCGTTGCTACTTTTGTTACTTGTTGCTTGCTATGAATCACCTCACCACACAATCACTTGTTACCGACAATTTCAGTGTTTGTAGATATTTCCTTGCTGAAAACCACTTGTGAGATCCTTCTGCTCCTCGTTGGGTTCGACACTCTTACTTATCGAAAGGACTATGATTGATCCCCTATACTTGTGGGTCATCAGGACTTTTTTCTGGCACCGTTGCCGGGGAGTGAAGTGCCTTTGGTAAGTGGAACTTGGTAAGGAAACATTCATATAGTGTGCTGAAATTTATTGTCACTTGTCACTATGGATACTAATCCTTTGAGGGGCTTGTTCGGGGTATCTTCACCTCGAATAGAAGCACGAATAGTTGCTCCTCAACCTGCTGCACCTATTGAAAATATTTGCTTTGAATTTCCTTCGGGTATGCTTGAGAAACTGCTGGCTAATCCTTTTACAGGAGATGGAACATTACATCCAGACTTGCAGGTGTGCCCGAGGATGAGGACAAGAAGAAGGTCTTTCCTTTATCTTTGAAGGATAAGGCGTTGACATGGTATAGGCTATGTGATGATACTGGATCATGGGACTACAATCGGTTGAAATTGGAATTTCATCAAAAGTTTTATCCTATGCATTTAGTACATCGTGATCGGAATTATATTTACAATTTTTGGCCTCGTGACAGAGAAAGCATCTCTCAAGCTTGGGGGAGGCTTAAATCAATGCTATATTCATGCCCCAATCATGAGCTCTCGAGAGAAATTATCATTCAGAACTTCTATGCTCAGCTTTCTCATGATGATCGCACCATGCTTGACACTTCTTGTACCAGTTCTTTTATGAAGAGAGATATTGACTTCAAATGGAATTTATTGGAGAGAATTAAACGCAACTCTAAAGATTGGGAGCTTGAAGAAGGTAAGGAGTCAGGTATGAATTTCATGTTTGATTGTGTTAAATCCTTTGTTGAGACAAATAACTTTAGTGATTTTAGCGGTAAGTATGGACTTGACTCTGAGATAGTAGCTTCATTGTGTGAATCATTTGCTGCTCATATTGATCTCCCGAAAGAGAAGTGGTTTAAATATCATCCTCCTTTAGAAGTCAATGTAGTTAAACCCACTCCAGTTGAAGAGCAAGTCATTGCCTATAATGATCCTGTTGTTCCCAGTGCTTACATTGAGAAACCACCTTTCCCTGTTAGGATAAAGGATCATTCTAAAGCATCAACTGTGATACGTAGAGGCTATATTAGAACACCTACACCCCCTGAGCAAATTATAGTTGAACCTAGCATTGCTATTATCAAAGATCTTCTGTCCGACGATGTTGAGGGACATAATATTCACTTGTGTGAAGATGGTGCTAGAATTGCTAAACCTCACGTTAGAGACAAACATAGGCATGTTGTTGGCATGCCTGTTGTTTCTGTTAAGATAGGAGATCATTGTTATCATGGCTTATGTGACGTGGGTGATAGTGTTAGTGCAATACCTCAATCCTTATACGATGAAATCAAAGATGAGATTGCACCCGTTGAGATAGAACCTATTGATGTCACTATTCAGCTTGCCAATAGAGATACTATCCGCCCTATGGAAATTGTTAGGGATGTTGAAGTCTTGTGTGGTAAAACGAAGTATCCTGCTGATTTCCTTGTTCTTGCTACCGCACAAGATAGCTTCTGTCCCATCATATTTGGTAGACCTTTTCTCAATACCGTCAATGCTCATATTGATTGTGAGAAGCAAACTGTCACTGTTGGCTTTGAAGGTGTGTCACATGAGTTCAATTTCTCTAAGTTTGGTAGACAACCTCATGAAAAGGAGTTGCGTAGTAGGGATGAAACTATTGCCTTAGCCTCTATTGCCGTGCCTCCTACTAATCCTTTAGAGCAATACTTGCTTGAGCACGAAAATGATATGCATATGAATGAAAGGGATGAGATAGATAGAGTTTTCTTAGAACAATATCCTATCCTTAAGAATAACTTGCCTGTTGAACTGTTTAGGGATCCACCCCCACCAAAGGGTGATCCTATGTTCGAGCTTAAACAGTTGCCTGATACTCTTAAGTATGCCTATCTTGATGAAAAGGAGATATATCCTGTCATTATTAGTGCTAGCCTCTCAGAGCATGAAGAAATGAAGTCACTAAAAACTCTGAGGAAGCACCGTGCTGCTATTGGATATACTCTTGATGATCTTAAGGGCATCACTCCTACTCTATGTCAGCACAAGATTAAAACTGATCCTGATTTCAAACCAGTTGTTGATCATCAAAGGAGATTGAATCCTAAGAAGAAAGAGGTAGTAAGAAAAGAAATACTAAAGCTCTTGGAAGAAGGTATCATTTATCCTGTTGCTCATAGCGATTGGGTGAGTCCGGTGCATTGCATCTCCAAGAAGAGATGCATTACCGTTGTCCCTAATGATAAGGATGAATTGATCCCACAGAGGATTATTACTGGCTATAGGACGGTGATCGATTTTAGGAAATTGAATAAAGCCACTAGGAAAGATCATTACCCTTTGCCTTTTATCGACCAAATGCTAGAAAGGTTGTCTAAACACACACACTTCTGCTTTCTCGACGGTTATTCTGGTTTCTCCCAAATACCAGTTGCACAATCTGATCAGGAGAAAACCACTTTCACCTGCCCTTTCGGTACCTTTGCTTATAGACGTATGCCTTTTGGCTTATGTAATGCACCTGCCACCTTTCAAAGATGTATGATGGCTATATTCTCTGACTTTTGTGAAAAGATTGTTGAGGTTTTCATGGAGGACTTCTCCGTTTATGGGTATTACTTTGATGATTGCCTCAGCAATCTTGATCGAGTCTTGCAGAGATGTAAAGACACCAATCTTGTCTTCAATTGGGAGAATTGCCACTTTATGGTTAATGAAGGCATCGTCTTAGGACATAAAATTTCTGAAAGAGGTATTGAAGTTGATAAGGCTAAGGTTGATGCAATCGAGAAAATGCCATACCCCACAGATATCAAAGGGATAAGAAGTTTCCTTGGTCATGCTGGCTTCTATAGAAGGTTCATTAAAGACTTCTCTAAGATTTCTAGGCCTCTTACCAATCTCTTGCAAAAGGATATTCATTTTGTCTTTGACGACGATTGTGAGGAAGCCTTCAAAATACTTAAGAGGGCTTTGATAACTGCACCTATTGTTCAACCACCTGATTGGAACTTACCTTTTGAAATCATGTGTGATGCTAGCGATTATGCTGTTGGTGCTGTTCTAGGGAAAAGAGTTGACAAGAAGTTGAATGTTATTCACTATGCTAGTAAACTCTAGACGGTGCCCAAAGAAACTATGCCACTACGGAGAAGGAATTTTTCGCAGTCGTGTTTGCATGTGAAAAGTTCAGGTCTTACTTAGTTGATTCCAAAGTCATTATTCACACTGATCACGCTGCTATGAAGTACCTAATGGAGAAGAAAGACGCTAAACCTAGACTTATCAGACGGGTTCTCTTGCTACAAGAATTTGATTTGTACGTTGTCGACAGAAAGGGTGCAGATAACTCAGTAACAGATAACTTGTCTAGGTTGGAGAACGTTCTTGATGACCCACAACCTATTGATGATAGCTTTCCCGATGAGCAATTGAATGTCATCAATGCTTCACGTAGTGCACCGTGGTATGCTGATTATGCAAACTATATCGTTGCCAAATACATACCACCTAGTTTCACGTACCAGCAAAAGAAGAAGTTCTTCTTTGACTTGAGGCATTACTTTTGGGATGATCGTCACCTTTATAAGGAAGTAGTAGATGGTGTTATTACACGTTGTGTACCTGAACATGAACATGGAAAAATCCTACAGAAGTGTCACTCCGAGGCCTACGGAGGACACCATGCAGGAGATAGAACTGCACACAAGGTATTGCAATCAGGTTTCTATTGGCCCACTCTCTTCAAGGATGCCCATAAGTTTGTCTTGTCATGTGACGAATGTCAAAGAATAGGTAATATTAGCAAACATCAGGAAATGCCTATGAACTATTCACTTGTCATTGAACCATTTGATGTTTGGCGCTTTTATTATATGGGACCTTTTCCTAAATCCAACGGGTATACGCATAACTTAGTTGCTGTTGATTACGTCACTAAGTGGGTAGAAGCTATCCCCACTAGTAGTGCTGATCACAACACCTTTATCAAGATGCTGAAAGAACTTATCTTCCCTAGATTTGGAGTCCCTAGATATCTAATGACCAACGGAGGTTCACACTTCATTCATGGTGCTTTCCGTAAAACGCTTGCTAAGTACGATGTCAACCATAGAATTGCGTCTCCCTATCACCCTCAGTCCAGTGGTCAAGTAGAGCCAAGCAATAGAGAGATTAAACTGATTTTGCAAAAGACTGTCAACAGGGCTAGAAAGAATTGGTCTAAGAAGCTCGATGACGCACTGTGGGCTTATAGGACTGCCTATAAGAATCCCATGGGCATGTCTCCGTACAAAATGGTGTATGGGAAAGCATGTCACTTACCTCTTGAGCTAGAGCATAAAGCTTATTGGGCAATCAAAGAGCTCAACTTTGATTTCAAACTTGCCAGTGAGAAGAGGTTATTTGATATTAGCTCGCTTGATGAGTGGAGAAGTCAGGCATATGAGAATGCCAAGCTGTTCAAAGAGAAGGTTAAGAGGTGGCATGATAAGAGGATACAAAAGCGTGAGTTCAATGTAGGTGATTACGTCTTGCTATATAACTCTCGTTTAAGATTCTTTGCAGGCAAGCTTCTCTCTAAATGGGAAGGTCCCTATGTTGTTGAGGAAGTATAACGTTCCGGTGCTATCAAGATCAACAACACGAAAGGTAATTATCCGAGAGTGGTAAATGGGCAGAGAATCAAGCATTATATCTCAGGTACTCCCATAAATGTTGAAAGCAATATTATCAATACCATAACTCCGGAAGAATACCTAAGGGACATTTATCACCCTGTTTCAGACTCCGAAAACGAAGAGGTATGTGAGTCGGTAAGAAAATAGAGTCCAAAACTTTTCCAGTAGGAAATTTTCTCCGTTTTGGAATATTTGAAAAAAATACAAAAATTGGAAGTAGTTCGGAAAGTGCGCGAGGAGGCGACAAGCCTGCACGGCGCGGGCCCACCCCCTGGCCACGCCGTGAGGGCTTGTGGCCACCTCGTGTGCCTCCCGGACTCCGTTTTCGTGCGGGGTACTCCTTGTGGTCTGAAAAAAAGCATTATATATACTTCCGTTTTGTCTGACCCCTGCATCACACAGATCTCTTCTGTTTTTTGTTTCGAGCCTGTTTTCTGCCGCAGATTTAGAGCAAGATGTCGTCCCAGGAATCTGTGGGGGAGAACAATCTCCATCAAATCTATGGAGAAGTTCATGCTGATCTGAAAAGGATGGAGGTCATGGAGGCTAAGGAAAGGCTACCTACAGAAACCAAGGGCAAAGCTAAGGAGAAGGATCAGGCATGGGACGAAGTGCAATCTGTGCTCAACAAGGAAGAAGTTGAAGAAGTGGATTTCCTCCAACCCTACCTCCACCTACTGTCTACATCTTTGATTGAACTCTTGAGGTTTTCTGAAACAACTCATGCTCGCAATACTTGTCTCACTCGTGAAGTTGTTTTGCTGGAAAAACATATCGCAGATCTCCAAGGTATAAATAAAAAATTAATGGCCCTCTTGGAGTTAAAGATTGCAACAACTACTCCACCATCACCACCAAAGGGAGACAACTGAGCATTGGTATGGGCAATCCCCTTGGCTTGTGCCAAGCTTGGGGGAGTTGCCCCGGTATCGTATCACCATCACATCTTTTGCCTTTACCTTTGTTTTAGTTTTCCTTTTCAGTTTTCTGTTTCTCTAGTAGTTTAAAAGTCTTAGTGTTTTAGTCCTGAGTTTTGCTTTGTGTCACCCCCAATGTATTCGAGCTCGTGAGCCATATAATGAAGAGTGTCTTAGTTGAAGGGATTTGCCTCTTGCCATGATCAAAAGAGTGAGAATAGAACAAAAGCATGAAAGATCATGTAATGATCTTATGGGAAGTGATGGCTTCACATATAAAAAGAATGAGGATTGAAACTTGTTGAGGGTAGGCAAACGTAGACCTTGGTCATGGTTGCAATTAATAGGAAGTGATAAAGAAGGAGAGGTTCACAGATAAATATATCATCTCTGACAACATCTATGATTGTGAACACTCACTAAACTATTGCATGCCTAGAAGTAGACGTTGGACAAGGAAGACAACGTAATGAATTGTGTTTGCTTGGCTCTGAACAATGTTATATGATTAGAGATCCCTTAGCATGTGACAATTGCTTCCACCTCATATTAGCCAAAACTCCCGCACCTAGTAGAGATACTACTTGTGCATCCATAAACCTTCAAACCAGTTTTGCCATGAGTGTCCACCATACCTACCTATGGATTGAATAAGATCCCTCAAGTAAGTTGTCATTGGTGCAAGCAATAAAAATTGCTCTCTAATATGTATGATCTATTAGTGTGTGGAAAATAATATTTATACGAACCTGTGATGAGGAAAACATAAAAGCCACAGACTGCATAATAAAGTTCTTTATCACAGGAGTCAATATTAAGTAACGTTCCTCCACACTAAGAGGACACGCATCCAAACCTCAAAAGCGCATGACAACCTCTGCTTCGCTCTGCGAAGGGCCTATCTTGTACCTTTACTTTTTGCCCTTGAAAGAGTCATGGTGATCTTCACCAATTCCTTATTTCGCCCTTATCTTGGCTAACGTCATATGCTTGGGAAAGATCTATATTCATATGTCAACTTGGTGGTAGGCATTCATGAATTATTGTTGTTGACATTACCCTTGAGGTAAGCAGTTGGGAGGCAAAACTATAAGCCCCTATTTTTCTCTGTGTCCAGATGAAACTTTGATCTCATGAGTACCACGTGAGTTGTAGCAATTGTAGAGAACGAAAGAATGATTGAGTATGTGGATTTTATTTACAAGCTCTTATTTGACTCTTTCTGATGTTGTGATAAATTGCAATTGCTTCAATGACTAAAGGCTATCGGTTGTTACTTCTCGGTAAGGTTCTTGATCCATGCTTTACTTTGTGAAGGAATTATCACTTTAGCATGAGAGATTATATGTTGGTATTGCTGTTCCGATATTGATCATGTTGCTTGCATGTTCATATCTTGTTTTGTCGACACCTCTCTCCCTAAACATGTGGACATATTTATTGAGCTAGGCTTTCGCTTGAGGACAAGCGAGGTCTAAGCTTTGGGGGAGTTGAGACGTCCATTTTGCATCATGTTTTCATGTTGATATTTATCGCTTCTTTGGCTGTTATTTCACTTCACGGTACAATTCTTATGCCTTTTCTCTCTTATTTTGCAAGGTTTACATGAAGAGGGAGAAAGCCGGCAACTGGAATTCTGGCCCGAAAGTGGAGCAAAGTTGAGATGCCTATTTTGCGCAACTCCAAACACCGTAAAAACCAGCGATTTTTTTTCCCGATTTATCAAAAATATTGGGCCTAAGAAGTGCCAGAGGGGCACCAGGGGGTGCCCACAAGCCTACACGGTGTGGCCACCCCCCAGGCCGCGCCATGAGGGCTTGTGGGCAGCCCACTGGCCCCCCTCTTTTGCGATATGAAAGGTTTCGTCCAGGAAAAAATCTGTAACATCCCAAATTTTTAGATTTGGTATGTTAACATGATCATTCTTTGTCATCCTGATTTCTATGCGTGTTTGAATTTTTCTGAATATTCTTTTCATTATGCAACTCAGGGCAATTTATATTGGAGTGGAGATAACATGACTTCTCCCCATTCAAATAAAGAGTTCATCAGGTTTAGAATATTATTTTGGAGCCGCCTCATATGGTTTTGCAAATTTCATAATCTCCGAAATCATTTTCAGTTTATTTTTCAATGCTCGTTGTGTAGCATTTTGCATAAAAGTTATTTCGAAAAATTCGCATTAGGTGGAACTAGGGTTCTTGTAGAATATATTAGTTGCATATATTTTACGGTGTGCTATTAGTATTTATAATATATTTTTTCTGGTATTTATTTTAGCCAGAAAATATATTCTTTTTTAGCGGTTTATTTAAAAAAACGTAACTGCACTATGCTGTTGGGATGCACCGTGGCCCAGTTCCAACCGGGGCTTTGCCCAGCGCACAACAGCAGGGGCCTATCGAGCCGACCGAACCACTGGCAGGGGCCACGACCGAGCCCAGCGCACCCGCGAGACCCCCATCGCCTCAGCCTCCCGTCTCCCAGCCTCCAGGCGTTGGCCAGCGCGAGGAATCCCCATCGCCGCAGCCCCATGACTCCCTCGCCTCCATGCACTGACAAACCGGGCCCGCCTCGTTTTTCTCCACACCGAGCCAGACTCGACCTGGACTCCTTCGCAGCAGCCTCAAGGGGCTGTGATTCCCTCGCTTGCAGGCACTGCCAGGTGGCCACGAACCCCACCCCTTGTCAACTCCTTCCCCGAGCCGTTTTCGTGTGCGCCCAGGATCCCTCTCGCGAGCGACAAAGTGCCAGGACCGAAGCCCTGTCATCCGATTTCTTTCCCTGCTCCGATTTTTGGACGTGAGCCCGAGACCCCATCTCGCGGAGACCTCACAGAACCGGTCGCCGTCCCGGAGCACCCTCCAGTAGCGCCCACACCGGAGTTCACCCCACCATCATCGGAGTTTGCCCATCTTCGCCGGAGCGGCCGTTCGTCGGAGACTCACCGGAGAAGCACCACCGGAGGCACCACGTGGGAACCAACCCGTTTTTCACTGTTGTTCGTGGTAAGCACGTGCACGTAATTCGATTCATCCAATCCGCGAAATTGCTACAGTACCCGTATTACACCTATTTTAAGCTGTTTTTAGATCGGACAGATTCTCGGTAGGATTTTGAAACCTATTTAACTTTTTTACTCGTAGCTCCAAATCAGGAAATTCTTTTTCCTGTGATCTTGTATTGACGAGTAGAGTTTGATAGAACCAATAGTTTTCCGGTTTGCAATGTTTAAAACTTTAGTTGGACCAGATTTAGTTCAAACCTCCCGGAGGCCATATTTTGCAAACCGTTCATTCAATTTAATTATTTCTTTTTTTCTTTGTGCTCCCACTATAATGTAGATAATAAATATCTACTCATATGTTTCTTTTGTTGAGTTTTCATTGAATTCTTTGTTGTTGACTTTATTTTGATGTTATGTGAGTACGGTTTATTTATCGATGCCTTCGTCGAATATATATAGATTGTCCGGAGTGTCGAGCGGATTAGAATTAAGCGTTAGAGTACTTCAACACCGTTCAAGGCAAGTTTGCACTTTTGATTATGTTCATCCTATATGTATGTTCTGCATTGTTATGATATGCTATGTGTTTGGTGTGATTCTTATATTGCTTGTCGCCATGTGTGTGTCCGGGTTGCATTGTTTAATTGTGTGCTTGGATATGCTAAGGTAGACGGGACCTCGTACCGAGTGTTTTATGAAGTAGTGAGTGTTTATAGCTGTAGGCTCGGGATGTTTGCTCGAGTGAATTCGTCTATGGCTGAGTGCTCTATTGTCCCTAGAGAATGCGCCATGACTGAGCGCACTTGAGTTGTCGGGACTTAAATCAGGTGAATGCGTTGATGGCTGAGCGCTTTGGAGTCCCCATTGAATGCGTCATCAACTGAGCGCACTTGATACATCTTGAAGATCTTTGTCATCTCACCGTAGGTTTGTGAGTTCTCTCTTGCGGGTTTAAATTGGTTGTGGCGTGTGAGACCTTGATCAGTAATGGAGGTAGGTGAAGTTAGCTTTATGCCGAACCAACTTGACTGGTTTGTTTGTCATACATTGCTTATATATGTAGGTTTGCATTATCATTATGTGTGAATTGCCAATACATTCAATGTATTCACCCTTGTGGCTGCAACTTATCATGTTGCAGGATATTCAGATGATCAGTGAGATACAGTAGGGTCGCGAGTCTTCCCTCAACCTTTTCGCCAGTGGGCTATGATGGGACTCATCGTTATTATTTCTGCTACCTTTCCGCTGCCATTATTTATTAGAGATAGCTAAGTGCTATGTAGATTGTTATACTTTGTACATTCTGGATCATACGTTGTAATAAATGATGCACTTGCTATTCTGGTATTCATATATACTGTGTGTGCTAGCGAGTCGATCCAGGGACTAGCACAGTAAAGCACAGAGACTCAAATCCTTCGAGGTTTGGTCGTTATAGATGGTATCAGAGCAATGCGTTGACTGTAGGTCGTGGCCCTAGAAAATGGATTAGAAAAGCCATGGGATAGAAAATTTATTCTATAAACCTTGCCTACATCTTACTCTTTCATTAGACAACCACTCTAGTATCTTGACCAGCTTAAGTAAGAACTAGTGTTGAGACCACCACTTATCTTGTTTTTATTGCGATATTAACGTGTTAGCGTATCTGTTTATGGCCGCTTTGTGGCATGACGATACTAGGTTGCTTGCTTGATTGTTATTTTGCTTGTTTGTTAAATTAGGATCTTGTCGGAATTATTCAACTATATATATAGATACGTTTGATTGTTGTTATGTTTGTTGGAGTTATTTGATAGTGTGATTTGTTTGATTTGGAGTTTGATGCTAGCATATGGGTAGTGTTTTCCCCTTAGGCCTAATTCTATCTAGATATCATCTATGCTTACCCACCAGATGTCGTCGAGATGTAATACTAGAGCCAGTGGTTCAGGAGACAACCACAATGAGGTGCCACCATACATGCAACAATACCTTCAAGGACAGGCCCAGTTGGTCCAGCTACTCACTCAGAACATAGGGAACAACAACAACAATCCACCTCCACCACCACAAGTGGATGCACTTACTCGTTTCTTGAGGTTGAACCCTCAGAGGTTTTCCAGCAACCCCGAACCTATTGTAGCAGATGATTGGCTTCGTTCGGTTAATAGGAACTTTGAGACTGTTGGCTGCACTGATGCAGAGAGAGTGAGGTTTGCCTCACATCTATTGGAGGGTCCTGCTGCAGCTTGGTGGGACAACTACCTGGTCACCTATCCCATTGATACTATCACCTGGGCGCAGTTTCAGGCAGCTTTTCGCGCCGCACATGTGTCTGCTGGCGCCATGAGTCTGAAAAAGAAGGAGTTTCGTAGCTTGCGTCAGCGAGGTCGCTCAGTTAATGAGTATGTAGAGGAGTTCAATAAGCTTGCACGCTATGCGCCTAACGAGTTTAACACTGATGCAACCAGACAGGAGAAGTTCTTGGAGGGTTTGAATGATGAGTTGGGTGTTAAGTTGGCAGTGGCAACATTCAACAATTGTCAGGAGCTTATTGATAAAGCTATTGTACTTGAGGGAAAATTTCAAGAGGTGGAGAATCGGAAAAGGAAGGCAAGCGACACTGAGTTCAACTCTAGAGGTCATCAGAAGCAACGTAATTCATCAACATCTTTTGAGTACTATGATTCCGAAGTGGACGTGTATAATGGCCATAACCACGAGGTACATAATCCTCATAATGGCAATGGGCACAACCATGATGGACAAAGGAATGAGAACAACAACCACACCACTTTGACGCCCACCAAGAAGGATATAAGTCACTTGCTTTGTTATAGGTGTAGAAACCCGGGGCATTATTCCAACAACTGCCCTGTGTTGAAGGACATGGATGATGACAATGCAAGCTCCAAAGAAGTGGGGTCTGATCACGTCGAAAGGGGACATGTGAACCACACAATGGTGGGAAGAGCTAATAATGCACCAGCCCTCTGTAAGATTTTGATCAAGTTTCAGTATTATGGCAGTTCTCTCAATATTGGTGCATCTTATTTGTTCATGTCAAGGGAGTTTTGGGATATATGCAACAAGTAAGCCTAAAAACCTTAGGATATGGATTATATCAATTACCCATCTTTAACCTCGCTAGCCAACTCGAATCTCGAGGACGAGATTCATTTTAAGGGGGGGTAGATTTGTAACATCCCAAATTTTTAGATTTGGTATGTTAACAGGATCATTCTTTGTCATCCTGATTTCTATGCGTGTTTGAATTTTTCTGAATATTCTTTTCATTATGCAACCCAGGGCAATTTATATTGGAGTGGAGATAAGATGACGTCTCCCCATTCAAATAAAGAGTTCATAAGGTTTAGAATATTATTTTGGAGTCGCCTCATATGGTTTTGCAAATTTCATAATCTCCGAAATCATTTTCAGTTTATTTTTCAATGCTCGTTGTGTAGCATTTTGCATAAAAGTTATTTCGAAAAATTCGCATTAGATGGAACTAGGGTTCTTGTAGAATATATTAGTTGCATATATTTTACGGTCTGCCATTAGTATTTATAATATTTTTTTTTCTGGTATTTCTTTTAGCCAGAAAATATATTCTTTTTTTAGCGGTTTATTTAAAAAAACGCAACTGCATTGTGCTGTTGGGATGCACAGTGGCCCAGTTCCAACCGGGGCTTTGCCCAGCGCACAGCAGCAGGGGTCGGCCGAGCCGACCGAACCACTGGCAGGGGGCAGGACCAAGCCCAGCGCACCCGCGAGGCCCTCATCACCTCAGCCTCCCATCTCCCAGCCTCCACGCGTTGGCCAGCGCCAAGAATCCCCATCGCCCCAGCCCCACGACTCCCTTGTCTCCACGCGCTGACGAACCGGCCCCGCCTCGTTTTTCTCCACGCCGAGCCAGACTCGACCTGGACTCCTTCGCAGCAGACTCAAGGGGCTGTGATTCCCTCGCCTCCAGGCACTGCCAGGTGGCCACGAACCCCACCCCTCATCAACTCCTTCCCCGAGCCGTTTTCGTGTGCGCCCAGGATCCCTCTCGCGATCGACAAAGTGCGAGGACCGAAGCCCTGTCATCCGATTTATTTCCCTGCTCCGATTTTTGGACGTGAGCCCGAGACCCCATCTCGCGGAGACCTCACAGAAACTGTCGCCGTCCCAGAGCTCCCTCCAGTAGCGCCCACGACGGAGTTCACCCCACCATCATCGGAGTTTGCCCGTCTTCGCCGGAGCCGCCGTTCATCGGAGAGTCACCGGAGAAGCACCACCGGAGGAACCACGTGGGAACCAACTTGTTTTTCACTGTTGTTCGTGGTAAGCACGTGCACGTAATTCGATTCATCCAATCCGCGAAATTGCTACACTACCCGTATTACACCTATTTTAAGCTGTTTTTAGATCGGACAGATTCTCGGTAGGATTTTGAAACCTGTTTTAACTTTTTACTCGTAGCTCCGAATCAGGAAATTCTTTTTTCCTGTGATCTTGTATTGACGAGTAGAATTTGATAGAACCAATAGTTTTCAGGTTTGCAATGTTTAAAATTTTATTTGGATCAGATTTAGTTCAAACCTCCCGTAGGCCATATTTTGCAAACCGTTCATTCAATTTAATTATTTCTTTTTGCTTTGTGCTCCCATTATAATGTAGATAATAAATATCTACTCATATGTTTCTGTTAGTTGAGTTTTCATTGAATTCTTTGTTGTTGACTTTATTTTGATGTTATGTGAGTACGGTTTATTTATCGATGCCTTCGTCGAATATATATAGATTGTCCGGAGTGTGGAGCGGATCAGAATTAAGCGTTAGAGTACTTCAACACCGTTCAAGGCAAGTTTGCACTTTTGATTATGTTCATCCTATATGTATGTTCTGCATTGTTATGATATGCTATGTGTTTGGTGTGATTCTTATATTGCTTGTCGCCATGTGTGTGTCCGGGTTGCATTGTTTAATTGTGTGCTTGGATATGCTAAGGTAGACGGGACCTCGTACCGAGTGTTTTATGAAGTAGTGAGTGTTTATAGCTGTAGGCTCGGGATGTTTGCTCGAGTGGATGTGTCTATGGATGAGCGCTCTATTGTCCCTAGAGAATGCGCCATGACTGAGAGCACTTGAGTTGTCGAGACTAAAATCAGGTGAATGCGTTGATGGCTGAGCGCTTTGGAGTCCCCATTAAATGCGTCATCGACTAAGCGCACTTGATACATCTTGAAGATCTTTGTCATCTCACCGTAGGTTTGTGAGTTCTCTCTTGCGGGTTTAAATTGGTTGTGGCGTGTGAGACCTTGATCAGTAATGGAGGTAGGTGAAGTTAGCTTTATGCCGAACCAACTTGACTGGTTTGTTTGTCATACATTGCTTATATATGTAGGTTTGCATTATCATTATGTGTGAATTGCCAATACATTCACTCCAAGGTATAAATAAAAAATTAATGGCCCTCTTGGAGTCAAAGATTGCAACAACAACTCCACCATCACCACCAAAGGAAGACAACTGAGCATTGGTATGGGCAATCCCCTTGGCTTTTTCCAAGCTTGGGGGAGTCGCCCCGGTATCGTATCACCATCACATCTTTTGCCTTTCACTTTGTTTTCGTTTTCCTTTTCAATTTTCCTTATTTTTCTCTAGTAGTTTAAAAGTCTTGTGTTTTAGTCTTGATTTTTGCTTTGTGTCACCCCCGATGTATTCTTGCTCGTGAGCCATATAATAAAGAGTGTCTTAGTTGAAGGGCTTTCCCTCTTGCCATGATCAAAAGAGTGAGAATAGAACAAAAGCATGAAAGATCATGTAATGATCTTATGGGAAGTGATGGCTTCACATATAAAAAGAATGAGGATTGAAACTTGTTGAGGGTAGGCAAACGTAGACCTTGGTCATGGTTGCAATTAATAGGAAGTGATAAAGAAGGAGAGGTTCACAGATAAATATATCATCTCTGACAACATCTATGATTGTGAACACTCACTAAACTATTACATGCCTAGAAGTAGATGTTGGACAAGGAAGATAACATAATGAATTGTGTTTGCTTGGCTCTGAACAATGTTATATGATTAGAGATCCCTTAGCATGTGACGATTGCTTCCACCTCATATTAGCCAAAACTCGCGCACCAAGTAGAGATACTACTTGTGCATCCATAAACCTTCAAACCAGTTTGCCATGAGTGTCCACCATACCTACCTATGGATTGAATAAGATCCATCAAGTAAGTTGTCCTCGGTGCAAGCAATAAAAATTGCTCTCTAATATGTATGATCTATTAGTGTGTGGAAAATAAGCTTTATACGAACCTGTGATGAGGAAGACATAAAAGCCACAGACTGCATAATAAAGTTCTTTATCACAGGAGGCAATATAAAGTCACGTTCCTCCACACTAAGAGTTTCACGCCCAAGATGCGACCCTATACTCAATTTGGCACGAAGGCCTCGTCAGGGATATAAGCGCATCTCATCGTGTCGCAAGAATGGATATTGTTACAAGTACATGTAGTGAAAAGAAGAGTTATATATACAGAGTTGGCTTACACTCGCCACAAGCTACATCAGAGTCACATCAGTACATTACATAATCATCAAGAGTAAGAGCAGGGTCCGACTACGGACGAAAACAAACGAGAAAAGAAGAACGACGTCCATCCTTGCTATCCCAGGCTGCCGGCCTGGAACCCATCCTAGATCGATGAAGAACAAGAAGAAGAAGCAACTCCAAATGAACAATCAACGCGCTCGCGTCAAGTAACCTTTACCTGTACCTACAACTGGTGTTGTAGTAATCTGTGAGCCACAGGGGACTCAGCAATCTCATTTCCAAAGGTATCAAGACTAGCAAAGCTTAATGGGTGAGGCATGGTTAAGTGGTGAGGTTGCAGCAGCGGCTAAGCATATATTTGGTGGCTAACTTACGAGTACAAGAAATAAGAGGGGGAAGATCTACGCAAAACGGACGTGACTACTGATGATCAAATGAATGATCCTGAACACCTACGTACGTCAGACATAACCCCACCGTGTCCTCGATCGGAGAAGGAACTCACGAAAGAGATATTCACGGTTACGCACATAGTTGGCATATTTTAATTAAGTTAACTTCGAGTTATCTCCAACCAGTGTTAAACAAAGTTTCCACGTTGCCACATAACCGCGGGCACGGCTTTCCGGAAAGATTTAACCCTGCAGGGGTGCTCCAACTAGTCCATCACAAATTACCACAAGCCGCATAGAAATCCTCAATCACGAAGCTCGCGATCTCGTCGGATTCCCTAGTGGAAAACCTCAACTCTGAGATTACCCAAAGCATCATCGGAATCCCGATGCACAAGATATCTCGTCAAAGGTAAAACTAATCCAGCAAGGCCGCCCGACATGTCGACGATCCCGATAGGAGTCGCGTACCTCGTTCTCAGGACACGACGGATGAGCTAGACGTCGGGATCGCTAAACCTCCGGGTGACCAGAGGGGCGCCGGACATCGCTCAGGTGGGACCAACACTCATGAGGAGCACTGGCCCGGGGGTTGATTAAATTATCCTCGGGGTCCGGAAAGTCCCTATGCAATTTTATTAGGTGTTTAGACAAATGTAGTACCAAAGTTGGGCCTTGCCAGACCAGCTTTAATCTAAAACGAATTATCAAGGGGGTCCCCATAACAACCCCGATCATGTTAGGAGCGCTCAATTATGGAACATAACACCGGTAGACGGAAACTAAGGGGGCAAAGCTGGAACAAAACACCAGGCTAGAAAGGCCGAGCCTTCCACCTTTTACCAAGTATATAGGTGCATTAAATTAAATAGCATTAATAGGGTGATATAACAAGGAACCCATGTTATCACATGGAAGCAACCGCACCTGCAACTAGCAACGCTATCAACAGGGTTAACCAAGCAGTAACATAGCCAATCAATGGTTTGCTAGGTCGAACAGGTTGAAGGTTTCATGGCATTGTCGAGAGGCTGATATTTAACATGTGGTAGGCAACGAGACATAAGCGAGAGAAGCGATAAAAACTAGCATGGCAATGATTGTAATGGTATCTGGGGAAATGGTCATCTTGCCTGAGATCCCGCTTGGAAGAAGTATGACTCCGTGAAGCAGACGAACCGACATAGTCGAACGGGCCCTCACAATCCGACACGCTTGCGGAACTCTGTCGAGACGAAACAAACCGGAAACACAAATCAACACACGGAATTCACCACACGGTGCACAACACAAATGATGCATGAGCAGCTGAATACATGCAAGTCACGGCATGACAATTCACACAAACAAACACTACATATTAAGTGAAGTTCAATATGCAACGAGTTGCATATTCACGAAACTCCACGTTTAATTGTTTAGTTCTATTCCGATTAGGTACACGGCAATATTAAATGTGTTTAAACATGGCAAGAGGTGAAGCGTTATTAAACTACCTATCTAGACATTTTAAATGAGGTCGGAAATGACATATAGCATCTCCGAGACGACCTCACATGTTAATTTGCAATTCTGTCCAGATCTGAACTAACACATTTAATTAGTTGTTAAACAGCAAAACAAATAGGTTCACGTGATTCTACGCGTCTTTTAAAGCAATCTACACATAATGAACATCTCCAATGGAGCTACGGATCAAAAGATACGGACACCGCAAGATATGATGGCATGAATGCATTATGTGTGCAACGTCGGTCACGAGCACTTCAAAACATACAACCAGCAAGAGAAAATGAAACTACACGAGATTCTAAGAGAGTTTCATGTAGAACACGTTCAAATCGGAGCTACGGATCAAAAGATACGAACAAAGCAAGAAATGACTACAAACTGCCAAAATCAGCCACATAGCATTTTATAGACCCCACAACTACGGGCTAAACAACTCCGATAAACTCAAGAAACACATGGCACGAAAGAGGGCAAGAAGCACTACTACAAACAACTATCAACAACTAGCATGGAATCATGGATCACTAGGGAAAGAAGTCACAAAATGGCATCCCACACACTATTTCAGACTTGGTGAAAATTACACCTCATGAAAGTGCAGTTTTCGATCTGAAGCAATATTGACAGCAGAAAAACCTATAGCTACAGGACTCCAAATGGCATGAAAATTTACAGCATGCTAGAGAAACACAAGGGGTACAACTAACTCTATTGGACCAACCTCAAAAGAGCTACAGATCAAAAGACACAAGCAAGACAAGACAACAACAAAATATAACAGATTCGAGACTTAGAAATATTTCAGCTCCTCCAAATCAGCACTATTTCTAGCAACTTGAGAGCAAGCAAACCACACCTAAACATGCATTTCTATTGTAACCAAAAATACCAGGGGCTAGTCTAAACACCCAAGAACAACTCCCTAGTTGGCAACTCCGTTAAACGAAGCACGGAATAAATCCTACGAAATAAACAAGAGGGCAACATGGCAAAATATCGCACGAACTAACTTACTCAAAAGCTAAAACTAATTGCACAGAAAAATCCAATGGATTTTTCTACCCGGAAAACATATAAGACATGTGGGGTTGCACAACAAAATAAAGCCACACATAAATGCGGCATAATAACCTATATACGGGAAAATAAACTAGTGGCAATTCCCTACACGCAGAAATACAAATGACCGCTCTAAAATGCATGGAAAAATGGTTCCTAAATCATGGGCATTTCTAATACGTCATTCGAGCAAATGGAACACGCGCGGAAAATTACCTACGGGACGAAACAATATAGACAACACGTTATTCTAGGCATTCGGAGGTTCAAACTACGTCAAACATTTAAGCAAGTAGCAAAATCATGATCTACGCAAAAATCTACACACGATCCATATCTAAATCATCGCGATCTGACATACGGATTAAAAGTTACGGGCGTTTGAATATTCGTTAAATTTCTGGAATTAAATTAATTCCGAAAACCCTAAATTAACTAAACGGGCCGAACTCGGGGTGCAATTTAGCTAAGACGTGCGCGGGCGTAAAATAGAGGGATCTGGTGGTGTTCTCACCTTGGGCTCAAGGCCTGCTGGAGGGGGAGGCAGGCGGGGCGCCTAGGAGGAACTGGGCCGGGGGCGCGCCTGGCCTGGGCGAGGCCCAGCTGGCTTCCTGGGTAGCGGTCAACGCACCGAGGGGAGGGAGGTGCTGGGCGCTGCTAGGTGGATCGGGCAGGCGGCTGTCCCAGATGGCGGGGCGAGCGGGGATGACGGCTAGAGCGCTGGCGGCTGTGTGGTCAACGGGGGAGCGCCAGCGCTCCTGCTCATCCCGATGCAACACAGAGAGGCGGCGGCGGCACTCTGCACACGGCACGGGAGGTCGGCTCCCCAGAGGGCGTCTGGCTCGAGCCAGATCCAGCGGGAATGCCCCGCAGGCTGCGGGACCGAGGGCCTCGGGGCATGGTGAACCGGCTGTCGGCGGCCTCCCGAGCCCGTGACGATGGGATCTGACGCGGGAGGGGGATTGGAGCGCAGGCTCGCGCTGGTTGGTCGGGAGGAGATCCCGAGGAAGCTGGAGGCTGTGGTGCTGCGGGATTTGGGGAAGGAAATGGATGGGACAAGGCTCTGTTTTAGGCTTAGCCTAGTTTTTAAGTCTAGGGTTGGTCTATATATGCCTAGGTGTTAGGCAATAGGGGCATCTGGACCTTTCGATTTAGATCGGGTGGTCCAGATAATTAGGGTAGGGAGTCCAATGGACAAACCGAAGACGATTTACAGTAAAACTGGGTTGATCTGGACCCAACGGTCATGAGCACCCAGTTCAGGTTTCGGGAGGTCTCCGGGCTAGGCTACGCGTTTGGTCGGTGCGCTGTGTAGAGGGGCTCAGCAGGGATGAGAGGGAAAACGGGCGGTGCGGCAACGTGATTTAAAACACCGCTATAACCGTCCGACGGTAGACCGAATACGGTGCCGCTACGGTCGACTGTTCGGGTACGAGACAGACTCCGAACGCGACGAAATTCGACAGGCGGCCTAACTAAAACAAATTACGACCGCAAGCCAAGTTTCACCCCGATCAGAGAAATTTTTACGCACACTTTTAAAACAGGGTTTTGACGATGCCGCGGGCGCGTGCGTGTGCGGTCGGGCTCAGAACGGACAACGACGTGAACCGGCAACTAACAACGGATGCAAGTTTTGAAAACTGGCGGCAACGGAGATGCCGATGCAATGCAGATGATGCACATGATGCGATGATGATGCGACAAAAGAAAATAGACACACGACGAAAACGGAAAGAAGGGGGAATCTTCTGGAACGTCGGCATCGGGCTGTCACAACTCTCCTACACTACAAGAGGATCTCGCCCCGAGATCCAAGAATGAAAGGGGGAGAGGATGAGAAAGAACAAGAGGTAAAAACTTAGTCGCTTGTTTGACAAACGAGTGAAACCAACAATCCTTGAAGGTTGCAAAGAGATGAGGAATGAGATGAGAAAGAAACAAGAATTCACGGAAAATTTCGGTAGCACTTCGGTAGGAAAATGGGACCAAAAATTCAAAAAGATAGGAGAAATAGACAATATACACAACAAACAAGTAAATAGAACAAGGGAGCACCATGAACTTGGTAGAACAACATAATAGACCCAAAGAGCAGCATCACAAAGCCTCAGGAACAAAAGAATAGGAACTAGCTCAAGCGGAAGAAGAGAATGAAAAAAAATGACAACTATCATCACCATAGAATTGA
Source organism: Hordeum vulgare subsp. vulgare (assembly GCF_904849725.1). Classification (NCBI taxonomy): domain Eukaryota; kingdom Viridiplantae; phylum Streptophyta; class Magnoliopsida; order Poales; family Poaceae; genus Hordeum; species Hordeum vulgare. Next base: position 564,169,152 of record NC_058519.1, read on the forward strand.
AGAGCCTCCGGGCAGAGAATTGGCGTAGTAGTTGGGAAACGAACAACGAAAAGAACAAGATAGTAGTGGGCTTATGAAAATCATCTCAACAAATATGAGGTGACAACCAACCACTAAAAGAAACAAGGATAGTTGAAAGCAAAGATAGCACAATCCACAGGAAAAGCTTCTTACACCAAGAGGGTGCACTGAGAACTGGGATTAATAACAAGCACCATGATAGCACAATCCACAGGAAAAGCTTTAGGTGAAGTCTAAACCAAGATAGCTCAATGAAGAAACCATGAGTTAAGAATAATCTCATGATCAAAGGATTGATGGATTTAATTATCTCATTCTTGAGAGGAAAACTCTTCGAGGCTCCTACACTAACAAGAATGCTATAATACCACCTCAAAGGATAAAGGAAGAACAATTGCACTGAAATGCAAGGGAAAGAATGCTTGAGGTACTCCCACAAGAATCTTGAAGAACACCTGAGAATGAATTGAAACCTTGATGAACTACCATGACGAGCCTCCGTATACACAAGGATGATGCAAAGACATGAAGGTAGAACAGAATAAGATTATGGCCTTGCCAAGATTTAGATGAAGCTTCACAAAGAGATACTTGACAAAACTTGGAACTCCGGAAAAGAAAAGATAAGAAACACTTGAGAAAAAGAATTGATATCATGAGCCACTCCGGAAGAAGAATTCAGATTACTATGAACAAGAATAAGAATTATGTTATGTTTATCCTTCATCAAGTTAAATTGATGACAAGCAACGAATATAGCATACCACTTATTCTTCTTGAAAGAATCTTGAAGGGAGAGACAGATATGCACCACATGAAACATAAACGAAGGAAGCACCGGTAAGAATTCACAATTGAATGGGAACACCACGAATTAATAGAGAAACATGAGAATGAAGAGCTCATGAGCCACCTGAGAGAAAACTTGAACAAGGCACCGGATAATCGAGAGACGAACGAAGAGACAACAATCGAGAAGAATTGAGGATGGAAGCTGAAAGCTGAGAACAAAGAATCTTCTAAAATGATGGCCTTCGGAGGATCGAGAATAAAAACAACTCAGAAATGCACCGGATAGCCAGAAAGGGATTACTCATGATTGGAACAAACAAGATGACGTCACAAAGCTGAAATGATGAATCTCCAAGAGAATGGGCAAGATTTACGAGGACCACTCCTTCGGTCTTGAAAGAAGAGAATGATGAGAAGAACACCACCAAGAATTAATGAGACACTCCGGAATAAAGAATAGCGAAATGAGAGTTAATTCAACTAGATCTAGACGAAGGGATATGACTAATGAATTTCATACTTACGTCATAGTTGAAAAGAATTAAAGATCTCCGAAAGATTACAAGAGCTATAACAGATCCTGGGAAAAACCTCTGGGTTATGGGCCCACTCAAAGAAACCACCGTTAGAAAAGATTGCTGGAACGATTGATATTGCACCGGTATGAAGAGAACTAGATGAGGTTGAGAACCTCGAAATAATTGAAAAGACTGGAAAGAAGAACTACAGAGATAACTTCAACGCTCCGGACAGAATAGAGATAACTGAATTAAATTCACCGGTAAGGATGACAAGAATGAATAAAGATGAACACGAAGCTCCTGATAAACTTCTCAATGAATCGCCGGGTAAGAGAGAAAGAATAGACAGCGGAAGCACAAAGAAAATAATAATAACTCCTGGATGAAAATTGAATCATTGAAGAAAAGGGTGGGAGGGCGGGGAAAACAAAAATAACTTGAGACAGATGACATGAACTCCGGCATAAAAGAGAGAATGATCTTGCAAAATTAGATAAGATTGAATTCAGTTGCAGAGAAGCACACCGGTTGAATGGAATTGATACGATGACTCCGGTTGACAAGAATTGACATGACAATCTGATTTGAGCAAAAGGATTAGTACTCTCATAAAAATATGAGAACACCTCTTGGAAAGATCTGAAATCACCACTTGACATCGAAGCAACTTGAATTACCATATTAAAACAAAACAAAGGGTGAGGCTTATGAAACAAGCCAGAACAAACTCATGAGAAAGATTTCGTCCGATATTTTCGTGGACAGGAATCCACCAGATGTCGAACCCCAACCTAACATCATGCATTTGTTGGAATATTATCCTATAAGTAACTACTTGAATTCCCACCTATGAATTCCCGAAATATCTGGTCATGCAATCTGGTACACGGATACAAAGAGTATTTCAACAACTCCTATACTAACCCGTCACCTGTATCACATCCGTCAACACACAACCAGAATCTCGGACCTTCATCTACAATAGACCCTCGTGATCACAACGATACAAAGTATGGCAGTACTCCTGAACAATCTGCACCAGTACTGGGGACATCGGGGTTATCTCGCCACTACTAGTATTGAAGGAATTACGAAGATCCTTCGTTCTGAGATACTAAGAAATCTGAATGATAACGATGTGCTCAAGAATCCCCTAAAGCTCAACTCCCCTGAAACTTAAAGCAAATAGGAGGCACCAAGACAGAACTCCGTCACATCGGCATCATATAGATCTAAAAAATATCCGCGTGATCCTAAAAAAAATTGAGTGAGAAGAGGAGTAGAAATAAATTATTACGTCAAGATTCCTCACCACCGCATAGAAGAGGAGAAAAAAGAATCCTACTCTCTGATATATAACTAGACTCAAGGCAGTTTTTCACAAGACTCGACTCGGGCAAGTTCGATCAATCAAGGGGGCTCCTAGGTCGGTACTGCTCTGATACCAACTTTTCACGCCCAAGATGCGACCCTATCCTCAATTTGGCACGAAGGCCTCGTCAGGGATAGAAGCGCATCTCGTCGTGTCGCAAGAATGGATATCGTTACAAGTACATGTACTAAAAAGAAGAGTTATATATACAGAGTTGGCTTACACTCGCCACAAGCTACATCAGAGTCACATCAGTACATTACATAATCATCAAGAGTAAGAGCAGGGTTCGACTACGGACGAAAACAAACGAGAAAAGAAGAACGACGTCCATCCTTGCTATCCCAAGGTGCCGGCCTGGAACCCATCCTAGATCGATGAAGAAGAAGAAGAAGAAGCAACTCCAAATGAACAATCAACGCGCTCGCGTCAAGTAACCTTTACCTGTACCTGCAACTGGTGTTGTAGTAATCTGTGAGCCACAGGGGACTCAGCAATATCATTTCCAAAGGTATCAAGACTAGCAAAGCTTAATGGGTGAGGCATGGTTAAGTGGTGAGGTTGCAGCAGCGGCTAAGCATATATTTGGTGGCTAACTTACGAGTACGAGAAATAAGAGGGGGAAGATCTACGCAAAACGGACGTGACTACTGATGATCAAATGAATGATCCTGAACACCTACCTACGTCAGACATAACCCCACCGTGTCCTCGATCGGAGAAGGAACTCACGAAAGAGACAGTCACGGTTACGCACACAGTTGGCATATTTTAATTAAGTTAACTTCGAGTTATCTAGAACCAGTGTTAAACAAAGTTTCCACGTGGCCACATAACCGCGGGCACGGCTTTCCGAAAAGATTTAACCCTGCATGGGTGCTCCAACTAGTCCATCACAAATTACCACAAGCCGCATAGAAATCCTCAATCACGAAGCTCGCGATCTTGTCGGATTCCCTAGTGGAAAACCTCAACTCTAAGATTACCCAAAGCATCACCGGAATCCCGATGCACAAGATATCTCGTCAAAGGTAAAACTAATCTAGCAAGGCCGCCCGACGTGTCGAAGATCCCGATAGGAGTGGCGTACCTCGTTCTCAGGACACGACGGATGAGCTAGACCACTACAAGAAATATGCTCATACATGATGTTTTTTAAGACGTCGTTGATGAATTCGTCATAAATCTATGACGATTTCATCCGAGATCGTCGTAAACCGTTTGAGGGGATCAAATCGACATATAAATTACGACGATGTGTGTCAAAAATGTCGTAACCGCATAAGATGAGATCATCATAACTTTTACAATGATTATAAAAATGTCGTAACATGTTCTAACAATGTTGACATGTCACTCGTGGGTCCATTCTATGTCACGTGCCAAACCCACCTAGTTTGTTAAGCAACCTACTATTCTGTCATTCCAAAAAATTTCGAAGTTTTTTCATAAATACTTTGGATCATATATTCCTCAAATATGGGAAAACCCTTCCGTCCATAGTTCAAAAATAATTCAGCAATATTCATTTTCCTATTCTGTTCAAAATAACACTTTGTGAAGGAAGTGCTATTTTGATTTTTTTGATTGCCCTCAAAATTGTTGGGCACACTTTCCTATCCAAATCTTTGCCTCATGAAAACTTTCGTAATCATTTGCCTAGTAGATTAACATTGGAAAACTTTTGATGTTTATTTGATTAAATAGATAATTTTGTACCTATAAATTATTTTTGAGAAAAATAAAAAGCAAACTATAATGCATCTGCAGTTCAAATTTGACCCGCTTCCAGTTGATTCGCCGAAAATTTGTCTTTTTCACGAGAGGTGGATAAAAGATTTTAACACCCAACCATTTGGTCAATTGTGCATTTAATATGGCTTAGTATTTCAGAAAAATGATTTGGTACAATTTTGAAACAAATATATGGTATTTCCTTCATAAAAAAACTCATTTTGGACACTTGAAAAATGGAAAATGCCTTTTACATACAAGGAAAATGAAAACTTCCTTAATGAATGTTGTTTGCCATTCCAATACACAACCTTATACAGAATATTAGATCATTTGAACAAACTATGCCATGAATGTGACCATAAGATTGATCATAGATGAAAAGAAAAGAAGAAAAAAACACATTTACGTAAGCTTAATTTTCATTGGTGGAGATGTTTGTGCCATGGATTGATGAAATGGCACATATCCAACCATCTATCCATCCATCGACCCACCCGCAGCCCAAAACCTAACTCCACTCCTCCCGTCGGTCCCCTCTCCCCTCTCCCCCTCCCCCGATTCAGATCCAGAGTTCCAAACCTCGCCGCCGCCACCTACCGCAAGCCGATCTCACCACCCGCGCCCGTGCACCACCACCCGCTCACCGCGTAGACCCCATCGCTGGCGTGCAGCAGATCCACCCCTAGTCCATCTCTGGTGACTCCCGAGCCCTTAAGGGTCGCTCTGTCTTCTAGATGGCCTCGAGGGCAACCAGTTCTTCCTCAACCTCACCAAATCTAGTATGAATCCTCCGTATCTCTCAATCTGCGTGTGTAGGTGCTTCCTCACCTCATCTCGTCTCTTTCCCAGATCGACAAGATCTCACTCTCCACCTCGCTCCCCACCCAGCGGCTCGGTCGCATCCGCTTCTCTCACCTGGGCGTGGCGAGTTTGACCAGAAGCATGGCGAGTTTGACTAGAAGCATGGTGAGTTTGACCAGAAGCATGGCGAGTTTGACCAGTGGACGGAGGTACGGTTGTCTCTCCCCCCTGTTTTGATTCAGTTTTGGTACATAGCTGTTTCTGGTGCTTGTCTCCGAAGCTCTGTGGGATTGATGCTAATCGTGCTGGCGTAGGTCTATGTTCCGGTGGAATCCCTGAGATCCAAGGAGGAGAGGAAGAGGAAACAGGGGGTCGCATCTTCAGATCCTCCCGTAAATGCTCTGCTCATCATTTCTTGTTTCTTGTTTATTTGTCTGATTGGCAAAAATTTACCTGACTCCGACATATGGTGAAATTCATTGAGAAACAAGCTGCATATGAACTGAATCTCACATGCTTAAATTCGTTGAGAAATCAAGATCATGTACTTCTTTATTGGCCTGGACGAAATGTGTTTATTTATGCTTCCATTCACATGTTTCAGGGCTCGGTCACAGTTGTCATAGCAGCAACGACCGAAAGCAGCAGCTCTTGAACCCTTTCTTTGCCACATTGGCCTGTACCAGACTGTTTCTGCACAAGAGCGGCTTGGAATGAAATCAAATGGATTGTTTGGTAACTTTGGTTAGGATGAATGTTCATCATATACATAACTTGTATGAATCGCTCGTCCACGCATGATTTACTTTTCTGTTCGGAAGAATAATTGTGTGTGACAAGCAGGAAGGCCGAGCCAGTACCCTGGGCAAGCTGCCTGGGCTCTCACTCCAGGCGAGTTGGTGCTCCGGCTGCCGAGGGGATGGGTTGGAAGAACGAGCAAGGTTTGCTCTGCTCTGCTTTGCTAATCATCTGCGTAGCTAGCGACTGACAAGACGGTGATACATCCAAGTGCATTTCCCTGTTTTGTTTCAGGAACTGAATCACATATGCTTGTGATCTCTTGAGAAAGCTTGCCGTGCTACTTGTTACAGTAAGCCACATTTCGTTCTCAGATGCTATGTGCTGTTGTAATCTTGTTCTAAATAATAAGAACCCTTTCAGACTTCGTTGTTGGATTCTGTTCTTATAGCTGCTGCTGCATATGTTTTCTTAATCTTGGCATCCAAGCTTAAGCAGTTTCTTGTGATGCATCTTTATTATCTCTGTTAAGAATTGAGTTAAGCTTCAGTAATGTATTCTGTACTGAACTTCTGAATTCTTCTGATAGCCAATCTGCTACTGTTTTCCGATAAGTATGATCTGAACTGAGTTAAGTTTCTTGCTATGATCTGAACTGAGCTATTATGTTACTTGCTGCTAGCAGATTCGTGATGGAACCGTCCGGTTCAGGAGCAGCAGAACCGGGCGAGGACGGCCGCGACCAAGAACCGGCCCATGAGCGCTCCTACGCCCCCTCCAATGGAGCCGGACCCGTGGTGGCGGAGACGAGGGAGGCACCCAACTCGTCTGGACTGGAGTGCGTTCCTGAGCGTTTCTTGGTTTCCTCTTGCGCAGTTCAACTTGTTGCGCGCGGGAGAGGCAATGCATAGGAAGGAACGGGTATGATCTTACTGCTCGCTCGCTCTCTTCTGATTTGTTGCCAAATCTTTCTGGTGTGATAGCATGCTTTGCACTTGATAGGAGGCGTTTCTTGATTTGTCTATTTGGTGTGATAGCATGCTTTGCACTTGATAGGAGGCGTTTCTTGATTTGTCTATTTGGTGTGATAGCATGCTTTGCACTTTTGCTGCGAGTGAAAAATGTGGGGATCATGTCTTGGCAGTGCTAGCTGTCATATTTTGGCAAGAAGAAATCTTGATGCCAAAATGTATCAGTTTCCATTGTAGATGAATGTCGTTATAGTAGTTTCCAATCTGGATGGCACTTGGCACTCACTACTAGCTCACATTTGGCTTAACTTAAAGCAATAGGTTGGCCTCTCATTTCAGGTTAGTACAGTAGCAGAGATACTTCTAATCTACTTGTTAGACATTGCAATGGGATCTGCAGTAGTTCTGTTTGTCTATGATTATTCTGCTTTGTTCAACACATGATTTACACATTGAAAAAACTGGTTACTCCTGTAGCATTTGAACTCAGATTTCCATACACTACTGTTTGTGCATTTGAGGAACTTGGCTCCAGAGTGTGTCATCACCGAGGTACTGTTAGATAGAGCATCTGTTAGTGGTCTTTCACTTGCGTGTCAGATAGTGTACAAATTAATTGCTGTTTTGAGTTGGCGGTCAAACCAGCACTTTGTTATCATACTAAATCGCATGGGTTTTATTGTATCATCTGGGTAGTCGCAAGCCAGGACTAGTTGTTCAGACTTAGGGGGGTATGTTCTTCTGATTTGTGATGCTGATGGGACTTCTGCCCGTAGCATTTGTCGGTTTAGTTGGACTGAATTAGTGATACATAGCATTGGCAACATATATTACTAAAAAATAATTATTATAAATACATGTGGAAAAATGTGCGTACAAGACTAGCTAATTGTGACTCCTTACTGTCTGGACGCATACTTTGGTACGACGTACGTGTACTGCAGAGTACCTTAACCAGTGAGAGTACCTTATTATATCATGTCCAATAATAATTACTATAGTATTTGATGCTGCCTTCTTTTTTGAGTTATTCAAGTATGGGTCATTCAACTACATTTTTTGCCTACATACCGGTATATCTTACTTTAGATTAATCATTTCAGCTTCACACAATTAATTAAGGCCAAAAGGGGTCAGTTTTAGGACTCTTCATAATTCAGCTGTCATTTTTTTGTATTGTTATTGTTCAGTCCATCTTTATAGGTTACATCAGGGGTAGTTGGTTTAATTGTCTAGACTCAAGCTTCTCTCATCCGAGTTCAGAAACATCTGTCGCTTCAAGGTTTCCGCCATGGATTGCTTGTTTTTGTGCCTTGTTTCTATTCTTGATCTGTATCTTGTAGCTCTTACAAATATGGTTGTTTCTTCTACAGGACCTCCAGGCCTAAGAAAGTTGAAGTGCGAAGCCTTGAAGCCAATTGTGTGAAGCTCTACTTATCCAAGAATGCATATTATATATTGTAATAATAGACATATCTGCTTTGTAATAGATTGGAAAAATTGTAATATACTACCTTCATGTTAATTTGATGAATTTAACATGTCCTTTCTGCTCTATTTGAAATATTCATATCGTATGCGATTTGAGAATGTGTGAAATGAAAACCTGACCAGAACTTCTTGACATATGGGACAAATTATGAGAAGAACATGACAAGTGGGACCTACACACAAAACTAAAATTCAAAAGCCCAAAACTGAAACTGGACCAAATGTATTTGGGCACTAAAAGGCCAGGGCCCAAATTATAATGATACAAAAAAATTTGAAAAAACTACTAAAGTGGTTGTAAATAGGGTAAGGCTCAAAAAGAAGTCCAATAAGAAAAAGCCCAAAAAAATAAAACCAGCCCATGTGATCAATTGAAATGGGTTGGGCTGATTTCAACTATGATGTAAAGGTTACGACGATTCAGGAATTGTCGTAGAAGTTACAACGATTTCGTTCAAAACGTCGGTGCTGTTCATTTGTGACGCTCCGTTTTCGACGCTTGGTTTTTCGTCGTGAGATCGTCGTAAACTAAAAACCGTGACGATGTAGCGACGAAAATATAGCGTCGTGTATTAGCATATTCCTTGTAGTGGACGTCGGGATCGCTAAACCTCCGGGTGACCAGAGGGGCGCCGGACATCGCTCAGGTGGGACCAACACTCATGAGGAGCACTGGCCCGGGGGTTGATTAAATTATCCTCGGGGTCCGGAAAGTCCCTATGCAATTTTATTAGGTGTTTAGGCAAATGTAGTACCAAAGTTGGGCCTTGCCAGACCAGCTTTAATCTAAAACGAATTATCAAGGGGGTCCCCATAACAACCCCGATCGTTTTAGGAGTGCTCAATTATGGAACATAACACCGGTAGCCGGAAACTAAGGGGGCAAAGGTGGAACAAAACACCAGGCTAGAAAGGCCGAGCCTTCCACCTTTTACCAAGTATATAGGTGCATTAAATTAAATAGCATTAATAGGGTGATATAACAAGGAACCCATGTTATCACATGGAAGCAACCGCACCTGCAACTAGCAACGCTATCAATAGGGTTAAGCAAGCAGTAACATAGCCAATCAGTGGTTTGCTAGGTCGAACAGGTTGAAGGTTTCATGGCATTGTTGAGAGGCTGATATTTAACATGTGGTAGGCAACGAGACATAAGCGAGAGAAGCGATAAAAACTAGCATGTCAATGATAGTAATGGTATCTGGGGAAATGGTCATCTTGCCTGAAATCCCGCTTGGAAGAAGTATGACTCCGTGAAGCAGACGAACCAACGTAGTCGAACGGGCCCTCACAATCCGACACGCTTGCGAAACTCTATCGAGACGAAACAAACTGGAAACACAAATCAACACACGGAATTCACCACACGGTGCACAACACAAATGATGCATGAGCTGTTGAATACATGCAAGTCACGGCATGACAATTCACACAAACAAACACTACACATTAAGTGAAGTTCAATATGCAACGAGTTGCATATTGACGAAACTCCATGTTTAATTGTTTAGTTCTATCCCGATTAGGTACACGACAATATTAAATGTGGTTAAACATGGCAAGAGGTGAAGCGTAATTAAACTACCTATCTAGACATTTTAAATGAGGTCGGAAATGACATATAGCATCTCCGAGATGACCTCACATGTTAATTTGCAATTCTGTCCAGTTCTGAACTAACACATTTAATTAGGTGTTAAACACCAAAACAAATAGGTTCACGTGATTCTACGCATCTTCTAAAGCAATTTACACATAAAGAACATCTCGAATGGAACTACGGATCAAAAGATACGGACACCGCAAGATATGATGGCATGAATGCATTATGTAGGACACGAGATTCTAAGCGATTTTCCAAGCGATATGATGGCATGAATGCACTTCAAAACATACAACCAGCAAGAGAAAATGAAACTACACGAGATTCTAAGCGATTTTCATGTAGGACACGTTCAAATCGGAGCTACGGATCAAAAGATACGAGCAAAGCAAGAAATGACTACAAACTGCCAAAATCAGCCACATAGCATTTTATACACCCCACAACTACGGGCTACAAAACTCCTATAAACTCAAGAAAGGCATGGCACGAAAGAGGGCAAGAAGCACTACTACAAACAACTATCAACAACTAGCATGGCATCATGGATCACTAGGTAAAGAAGTCACAAAATGGCATCCCACACACTATTTCAGACTTAGTGAAAATTACACCTCATGAAAGTGCAGTTTTCGATCTGAAGCAGTATTGACAGCAGTAAAACCTATAGCTACAGGACTCCAAATGGCATGAAAATTTACAACGTGCTAGAGAAACACAAGTGGTACAACTAACTCCATTGGACCAACCTCAAAAGAGCTACAGATCAAAATACACAAGCAAGACAAGACAGCAACAAAATATAACAGATTCGAGACTTAGAAATATTTCAGCTCCTCCAAATCAACACTATTTCTAGCAACTTGAGAGCTAGCAAACCACACCTAAACATGCATTTCTATTGCAACCAAAAATACCAGGGGCTAGTCTAAACACCCAAGAACAACTCCCTAGTTGGCAACTCCGTCAAACGAAGCACGAAATAAATCCTACGAAATAAACAAGAGGCAACATGGCAAAATATCGCGCGAACTAACTTACTCAAAAGCTAAAACTAATTGCACATAAAAATCCAATGGACTTTTCTACCCCGAAAACATATAAGACATGTGGGGTTGCACAACAAAATAAAGCCACACATAAATGCGGGAAAATAACCTATATACGGGAAAATAAAATAGTGGCAATTCCCTACACGCAAAAATACAAATGACCGCTCTAAAATGCATGGAAAAATGGTTCCTAAATCATGGGCATTTCTAATACGGCATTCGAGCAAATCGAACACGCGCGGAAAATTACCTACGGGACGAAACAATATAGACATCACGTTATTCTAGGCATTCAGAGGTTAAAACTACGTCAAACATTTAAGAAAGTAGCAAAATTGTGATCTACGCGAAAATCTACACAAGATCCATATCTAAATCATCGCGACATACGGATTAAAAGTTACGGGCGTTTGAATATTCGTTAAATTTTTGGAATTAAATTAATTCCGAAAACCCTAAATTAACTAAACAGGCCGAACTCGGGGCGCAATTTAGCTAAGACGTGCGCGGGCGTAAAATAGAGGGATCTGGTGGTGTTCTCACCTTGGGCTCAAGGCCTGCTGGAGGGGGAGGCAGGCCGGGGCGCCTGGGAGGAACTGGGCCGGGAGCGCGCCTGACCTGGGCGAGGCCCAGCTGGCTTCCTGCGTTGCGGTCAACGCGCCGAGGGGAGGGAGGCGCTGGGCGCTGCTAGCTAGATCGGGCAGGCGGCCGTCCCAGATGGCGGGGCAAGCGGGCATGACGACCAGAGCGCTGGCGGCTGCGTGGTCAATGGGGGAGCGAGGCCAACGCTCCTGCTCATCCCGATGCAGCACACAGAGGCGGCGGCGGCACTCTGCACAGGGCACGGGAGGTCGGCTCCCCAGAGGGCGTGTGGCTCGAGCCAGATCGAGCGGGAATGCCCCGCAGGCTGCACGACCAAGGGCCTCAGGGCGCGGTGAACCGGCTGTCGGCGTCCTCCCGAGCCCGTGGCGATGGCATCTGACGTGGGAGGGGGATTGGAGCGCAGGCTGACGCTGGTTGGTCGGGAGGAGATCTCGAGGAAGCTGGAGGCTGCGGTGCTGCGGGATTTGGGGAAGGAAATGGATGGGACAAGGCTCTGTTTGTAGGCTTAGCTTAGTTTTTAGGTCTAGGGTTGGTCTATATATGCCTAGGGGTTAGGCAATAGGGGCATCTGGACCTTTTGATTTAGATCGGGTGGTCCAGATAATTAGGGTAGGGAGTCCAATGGACAAACCGAAGAAGATTTACAGTAAAACCGGGTTGATCTGGACCCAACGGTCACGAGCATCCGATTCAGGTTTCTGGAGGTCTCCGGGCTAGGCTACACGTATGGTCGGTGCACTGTGTAGAGGGGCTCAGCAGGGATGAGAGGGAAAATGGGCGGCGTGGAAACGTGATTTAAAACATCGATATAACCGTCCGACGGTAGACCGAATACGGTGCCGCTATGGTCGACCGTTCGGGTACCAGACGGACTCCGAACGCGACGAAATTCGACAGGCGGCCTAACTAAAACAAATTACGACCGCAAGCCATGTTTCACCCCGATCAGAAAAAGTTTTACGCACACTTTTAAAACAGGGTTTTGACGATGCCGCGGTCGGGCTCAGAACAGACAACAACGTGAACCGGCAACTAACAACGGATGCAAGTTTTGAAAACTGGTGGCAACAGAGATACCGATGCAATGCAGATGATACGCATGATGCGATGATGATGCGACAAAATAAAATAGACACACGACGAAAACGGAAAGAAGGGGGAATCTTTTGGAACATCGGCATCGGGCTGTCACAAAGAGGACACGCATCCAAACCTCAAAAGCGCATGACAACCTCTGCTTCCCTCTTCGAAGGGCCTATCTTGTACCTTTACTTTTTGCCCTTGAAAGAGTCATGGTGATCCTCACCAATTCCTTATTTCGCCTTTATCTTGGCTAACGTCATATGCTAGGGAAAGATCTATATTCATATGTCAACTTGGAGGTAGGCATTCATGAATTATTATTGTTGACATTATCCTTGAGGTAAGCAGTTGGGAGGCAAAACTGTAAGCCCCTATCTTTCTCTGTGTCCAGCTGAAACTTTGATCTCATGAGTACCACGTGAGTTGTAGCAATTGTAGAGAACGAAAGAATGATTGAGTATGTGGATTTGCTTTACAAGCTCTTATTTGACTCTTTCTGATGTTGTGATAAATTTCAATTGCTTCAATGACTAAAGGCTATCGGTTGTTACTTCTCGGTAAGGTTCTTGATCTATGCTTTACTTTGTGAAGGAATTATCACTTTAGCATGAGAGATTATATGTTGGTATTGCTGCTCTGATCTTGATCATGATGCATGCATTTTCGTATCTTGTTTTGTCGATACCTCTCTCCCTAAACATGTGGACATATTTATTGAGCTCGGTTTTCACTTGAGGACAAGCGAGGTCTAAGCTTGGGGGAGTTGATACGTCCATTTTGCATCATGTTTTCATGTTGTTATTTATCGCTTCTTTGGCTATTATTTCACTTCACGGTACAATTCTTATGCCTTTTCTCTCTTATTTTGCAAGGTTTACATGAAGAGGGAGAATGCCGGCAACTGGAATTCTGGCCTGAAAGTGGAGCAAAGTTGAGATACCTATTCTACGCAACTCCAAACGCCGTAAAAATCAACGAGGATTTTTTTCCCGATTTATCAAAAATACTGGGCCAAAGAAGTGCCAAAGGGGCACCAGGGGTGCCCACAAGCCTGCACGGTGCGGCCACCCCCCAGGCTGCGCCATGGGGGCTTATGGGCAGCCCACTGGCCCACTTGCTCCCCTCTTTTGCTATATGGAGGGTTTCATCCAGGAAAAAAAAATAAAAGAGGAGCTTTTTCGTGGATTCGCCGCCGCCACGAGGCGGAACTTGAGCAGAACCAATCTAGAGCTCCGGCAGGACGATCCTGTCGGGGAAACTTCCCTCCCGGAGGGGGAAATCATCGCCATCGTCATCACCAACACTCCTCTCATCGGAGGGGACTCGTCACCATCAACATCTTCATCAACACCATCTCATCTCCAAACCCTAGTTCATCACTTGTAACCAATCTCCATCTCGCGACTCCGATTGGTACTTGTAAGGTTGCTAGTAGTGTTGATTACTCTTTGTAGTTGATGCTAGTTGGATTATTTGGTGGAAGATTTTATGTTCAGATTCTTGATGCTACTCATTACCTCTCTGATCATGAATATGATTATGCTTTGTGATTAGTTACTTTGGTTCCTGAGGACATGGGATAAGTCATGCTAATAGCAGTCATGTGAATTTGGTATTCGTTCGGTATTTTGATATGTTGTATGTTGTTTTTCCTCTAGTGGTGTTATGTGAACGTCCATTACATAACACTTCACCATTATTTGGGCCTAGAGGAAGGCATTGGGAAGTAGTAAGTAGATGATGGGTTGCTAGAGTGACAGAAGCTTAAACCCTAGTTTATGCGTTGCTTCGTAAGGGGCTGATTTGGATCCACTAGTTTAATTCTATGGTTAGACTTTGTCTTAATTCTTCTTTCGTAATTGCGGATGCTTGCGAGAGGGGTTAATAATAAGTGGGACGCTTGTACAAGTAAGGGCAGTACCCAAGCGCCGGTCCACCCACATATCAAACTATCAAAGTAACGAGCGCGAATCATATGAACTTGATGTAACTAGCTTGACAGAAATTGCCGTGTGTCCTCGGGAGTGTTTTTCCTCCTATAAGACTTTGTCCAGGCTTGTCCCTTGCTACAAAAGGGATTGGGCCACTTTGCTGCACCGTTGCTACTTTTGTTACTTGTTGCTTGTTACGAATCATCTCACCACACAATCACTTGTTACCGACAATTTCAGTGCCTGCAGATTTTACCTTGCTGAAAACCACTTGTCAGATCCTTCTGCTCCTTGTTGGGTTCGACACTCTTACTTATCGAAAGGACTACGATTGATCCCCTATACTTGTGGGTCATCCGCACCCGTGGTGGATCGGAGTCGCTCGCCCCTCAGCCGCACCCCACGTCGGTCTTCCCGCAGCAACCGACCTTCTCGGAGGCGCCGACCCCCTTCCCACCGAAGCAACCAGACCCACATACCAATAGCCATCGTCGTGGGGTCGGCATGGTGGGCACCAACAACAGCACACGAACGACGCTCGGGAAGGAGGAGCCCGTCCTCAGCAGCAGCTTCAGTCGGCTCCGTGGTAGGCCAGACAGAACCCTCGCCCGGTGTCGTGCATGCTTATTCCATGCCGGTTCCACGTCCGCGTGCTCCCGGTATCCTCATCCCACAGCCTGTTGATACGTCTCCATCGTATCTACTTTTCCAAACTCTTTTGCCCTTGTTTTGGACTCTAGTTTGCATGATTCGAATGGAACTAACCTGGACTGACGCTGTTTTCAGCAGAATTGCCTTCGTGTTATTTTTATGCAGAAATCAAAGTTCTCCAAATGCCCTGAAAATTTACGGGGAGCGGTTTTGGAAAATAAGAAAAATATCTACGCCAAGTTCCACCTCAGGGGGTGGGCCAGTGGGCAACAACCCTGGCTCCGCCACCACCCCCCTGTTGGCGGTGGGCAGGCTTGTGGGGCCCACACGGCTCTGCGGCCCCCAATCTCAGGTCTATAAGATCCCTTTCGTCCCAGAAAAAATAAAAAGAGAAGTTTTCGCCGCGTTTGCGATACGGAGGCGCCGCCACCACCTGTTCTTCATCTGGAGGGTAGATCTGTAGTCCGTCTTGGGCTCCGGAGAGGGGAAATTGTCGCCATCGTCATCATCAACCTTCTTCCCTCTCCAATTCCATGAAGCTCTTCTTTGTTTGTGAGTAATCTATTCGTAGGCTCGCTGGGCGGTGATGAGTAGGATGAGATCTATCATGTAATCGAGTTAGTTTTGATGGGGATTGATCCCTAGTATCGACTATGTTCTGAGATTGATGTTGCTACTACTTTGCCATGCTTAATGCTTGTCACCAGGGCCCGAGTGCCATGATTTCAGATCTGAAATTATTATGTTGTCACCAATATATGTGTGTTTTAGATTTGATCTTGCAAGTTGTAGTTACCTACTATGTGTTATGATCCGGCAACCCCGGAGTGACAATAACCGGAACCACTCCCGGTGATGACCCTAGTTTGAGGAGCTCATGTGTTCACCAAGTGCTAATGCGTTGGTCCGGTTCTTTATTAAAAGGAGAACCTTAATATCCCGTAGTTTCCTTTTTGACCCCGTTTCCACGGGAGGGATGGACAATAGATGTCATGCAAGTTCTTTTCCCTAAGCACGTATGACAACACACGGAATGCATGCCTACATCACATTGACGAATGGGAGCTAGCCACATATCTCTCCATGTTATAACTGTTGCATGATGAATATCATCCACACAAATCAGTGACCCATTGCCTACGAGTTTGTCCTACTGCTGTTACTTGTCTTGCTCTGCTACTGCTGCTACTACTGTTGCTACTGATGTTACTTGTTTTGCTGTGATGCTGCTTCTACTACTCTTGCTATTACTGTCGCTTGCTACTGTTGCTACTTGCTACTGCTGTCACTACTGCTGTTCCTTCCCGCTACTATTGCTTGTTACACTACCGTTACTCGCTACTTTGTTGTTACTACTGTGCTTGCAGATACTAATCTTTCTGGTGTGGTTGAATCTGACAAATTCAGCTGCTAATACTCGAGAGTATTCTCTCACCTCCTGTGTGGTAAACCAACAAATTTGGGTCGAGTACTCTACCCTCGAAAACTGCTGCGAACCCACGCGCTGGTGGGCCATCAACAACATTCTTCTAGTTTCGTTGCCGTGGAGTGCTAGCAGCATTCTTCTGGTGCCGTTGCAGGGGAAGGTTTGTTGTCATCAGCATTCGTCTAGCCATCGCCAAAGATTGCAATCAGCATTTTTCTGGCGCCGTTGCCGGGGAGGTATTGCTATATTCTCTGAGTCACTTGGGATTTATATCTGCTGATCACTATGAAGAATCTGAAGGATCCGAAAACCAAAGTCTTGCCCTCAACTACGAGGGGGGGGGTAAGGAATTGCCATCTAGCTCTGCACTTGATTCACCTTCAGTTATGAGTAAGTTTGCGACATCACCTCCTGCTAGAAATCTTGATATGTCGCATGTGCTCGATGATGCTTATGATGCTACTGCTAGAGATGCTATGCTTGATACTATGCGTGATGATACTATGCTTGATACTGCTAGATGCTATGCCTGATACTGCTTTGCCTGATGATGCTAGAGATGCTATGCTTGATACTGCTTTGCCTGATGATGCTAGAGATGCTATTTTGCCTGATGATGCTATGATTGATACTGCTAGAGATACTATTTTGCCTGATGTTCCAGTAGGAGTGTTTCTTGATGCTCATATTGCTAGAGTTACTATCAATGCTCGTGATTCTTCTAAAACCGCCGATACTATTGAGATAGAACCTGATTTTGCTCCTGCTAGATCTAGCTCTCCTAGATATGAATTGCCTGATATACCAGAGGGTTACGTTATGGAGGGAGAGATAGCTGAGGATTTTCTTGCGTGTAAGGATGCCTATGACACTTAGAAATTACTTCTCAAGTGGAAGGAAAAATCTCGGGAAGCTAGGATGAAAAATGACCCGAAGTTTGCCACTTCGCCTATCTTTGTCACCGATAAGGATTATGAATTCTCTGTCGACCCTGAGATAATCTCTCTAGTCAAATCTGATCCTTTTCATGGTTATGAGTCTGAGACGGTCATAGCCCATCTTGCCAAACTATCCGAAATAGCCAACCTTTTCACTAATGAGGAGAAGATCCGCCACTACTATATCCTTAAGTTGTCTCCTTTCTCTCTAAAGGATGACGCTAAAGCCTGGTTCACCTCTCTTGCTCCTGGATGTGTGCGTAGTCCCCAGGAGATGGTCTATTACTTCTGTGAGAAATATTTCCCTGCCCATAAGAAGCAAGCTGCCTTGCAGGAAATATACAACTTTGCTCAACTCCAAGAAGAGAGTCTTCCACAAGCTTGGGGAGGCTCGTCCAGCTACAAAATGCTTTGCTTGATCGCCCACTTAAGAAGAACGTGATACTTGATATCCTCTATAACGTACTTACCGATGCCTCTAGAGACCACCTAGATAGTTGTGCCGGTTGAGTTTTTAGGGAACGAACTGTAGAACAAGTTGAGACCCTACTGAACAACCTCTTGATCAATGATAATGCCTGGACTATTCCCAAACCACCTCCTAAGCCAACTCCTAATAAAAGAGGTATTCTATTCCTCAGTCCCGAAGATATGCAAGAAGCCAAGAAATCTATGCAAGAGAAATGCATTAGATCTGAAGATGTCAAAAATCTACCACCTATCGAAGAGATCCATGGACTCGATAACCCGATACAGGTAGTGGAAGTGAATTCTCTACGTAGGTTTGACGAGAGTGATATTTCTTTTGATAAACCTGCTAGCCTATGCTTTGATGAATTTGACAACTTTGTTGCCAAACAATAGGGTTTCAATGATTATGTTAGCAGACATTTGGAACAAAGTACTCGTATGCTTAGCCATTTAAGTGCTTGTGTAGACAGAAATGTCAATGATCTGAAGCTTCTGAGTAAACATGCCTGTATGATTACTACTCAGGTAGAACAAGTACTTAAAGCTCAGAATGACCTGCTCAATGAACTAAATGACAACTCTGTCAGAGTCATTACTAGAGGAGGCAAAATGACTCAGGAACCTTTGTATCCTGAAGGTCATCCTAAGAGAATTGATCAAGATTCTCAAGGAAACAATGCTGATACACCTAGTCATCCTAAGGAGAAGAAGAAGGATAATAGAAACCTGCACGGCAGTTCACCAAATACTGTCACACCTGAAGAACCTAATGATATGTCTGCGTCTGATGCAGAAACACAATCTGGTGATGAACATGAACCTGGTGACAATATGGACAGTGATGTTCATAATAATGCTCAACCTAGCAATGACGAGGATGTGGAGATTGAACCTACGGTTAATCCTGATAATCCACGACCTAAGAAGTACGATAAGAATGACTTCACTGCTAGGAAGCATGGTAAAGAGAGGGAGCCATGGGTTCAGAGACCTATGCCTTTTCCTCCTAAGCCATCCAAGAAAAAGGATGATGAGAATTTTGAGCGCTTCGTTGAGATGATAAGACCCGTCTTTCTGCAGATGCGGTTAACTTATATGCTCAAGATGTCTCCGTATGCCAAGTACATGAAAGATATCGTGACTAATAAACGGAAGATACTAGATCTTGAGATCTCCACCATGCTTGCCAACTACACTTTCAAAGGTAGAACTCCTAAGAAACTTGGTGATCCCGGAGTGCCCACTATACCTTGCTCCATTAAAGGAAACTACGTAAGAACTGCCCTATGTGACCTTGGAGCCGGTGTTAGTGTTATGCCGCTCTCTCTTTATCGTAGACTTGAATTGGATAAGTTGACACCCACTGAAATTTCTCTGCAAATGGCCAACAAATCAACTGCTTTCCCTATCGGCATTTGCGAGGATGTGCCTGTTGTGGTTGCTAACACCACTATCTTAACAAACTTTGTTATCCTGGATATTCCTGAGGACGATGCCATGGCTGTCATCCTCGGAAGACCCTTTTTAAACACTGCAGGGGCTGTTATAGTTTGCAACAAAGGCAATGTCACTTTCCATGTCAACGGTAATGAGCACACAGTGCATTTTCCGAAGAAACGATATCAAGTACATTGCATCAATGCTATCGAAAAGACTTCATCAATTCTCATTGGGAGCTTTGAATGCCCTATTCCTCGTGTAAAGATGAAGTATGATTTGCTTGTTGGGGAGATACGTATCCCCATTGAGGTGACTTAGTGGCTATTCGAAAATTCTCCATTCTCTCTTGCGATTCGAGAAGGTTTTGTCATAAGTACTTGATCAATCCCATTGACGGATTTCTTTCGATGACCATGAAACGAATGAATCAAAGAGTCACATACCTCTGTTTTGAGTTTTCCTTTTTATGTTGCTTAGAACAAAAATGATAGAATTAGTTTAGTTTTTCCTGTTTTTTGTTTTAGCGTCCCGGAGAAAAATACATCGAAAATAAAAGTTCTCCGATGGTCCTGAAAATTTAGTATGATTTTTTCTGGAATTTTTGAAAATTTCTGGGCCTGAGAGCTGGCCTAGGGCCCTGACCAGTGGGCCACAAGCCCTGCCACTGCCACCTACCCCCCTGGTGGCGGGGTGCAAACTTGTGGGGCGCACAGGCACCCCCTCCACTCATTCCAGCTCCCAGCCTCTTCTTCCACCTCCAGAAGAAATTGTTTCGCAGCTCAAACCCGTGTTCTTGCTCATTTGGTTGTGATTTTTGATTTCCTTGCTCAAAGCACCATTCTCCGAACTGTTTTGGGGAAATTACTCCTTGGTAAGTGGCTCCTCCATTGGTCCAATTAGTTTTTGCTCTAGTGTGTTATCCTTCGCGTATACTTGCTACCTTGGTGACCCTGTTCTTGAGCTATAAATGTTGATTTTAGTTGGTCCCAAGTAGTTTTAGCGCGTGATACGGTCTCTAGGCACTAGTACGAGTAGTTGCTACAAGTTGGGTTAATCCTTATTCACTTTTCTTTCGAGGTCTCTAAAAAATTTCAGAATTTTTCAGACCTAGAAAAGGGAAAAGATGAGGAGGTTCTTGAGAGGCTCTTCAAGCCATAACCCCAAGGAGGACGAGAAGAACCACCCCAAGTACATAGTCCCTCGATTCACAGATGTTCGAGCGTGCGAGTGGCCAAGTGATGAATTTTTGCGCGCTGCCGGACTTTATGAAGACTTTTATTACTTGGTGGAGAACGCAGGTCTTACTGCGTTTGTTGAAGATAAGTGCCCACAATATCTCCTCCTCACCAATATTTTTGTTCAAAGCTTCAACTTTTATCCGAGGAAGAATCCTCCCATGGTTGAGTTCATGATATACGATGTCCCCTAGTGCATGATGCTGCAGGACTTTTGCAATGTATGCAAATTACCTTATGTTGGGGATATCCGTGACCCTCGTCCACGGGACTTGGAGGATTTCATTGGTTCTATTGTTGTTGGAGAGGAGAGAGGAGTGTCTCGCGCTAGAATTGCTAGCATACATTTTCCTGTGCTTCGGTACTTTTCACTATTTGTGGGAAAATGTTTGATTGGCCGTGGGGAGGCTGGATCACTTAGTTCTCCAGACCTTGCGGTTTTGCGTGAAGGCCTTTATAACGATAAGACTTATAGCTTGGGTGCTATAGTAGCTCAACAGTTGAACCTGAACCGTTCTAAAGGTGTTGTCTATGGAGGTATCTATGCTACCCGTCTTGCTAGACACTTCGAGATACCTATTAGACTGGGACAAGAAGGAGAGATGCTTCTCCCTGAGAGATATCTGGATAATGACATCGTGGTTCGCCATGATTTTCTGGATAGAGATGCTAGTAGACGGATGATGTATAACCTGGTGTTTAGTCAGGGTACTCGCGAGACTATTACTTTGCCTGCTCCTTATTTGTTCGATCTTCATGCAGGCAGGTACACTATTATGCCCGCGGACATCTACGCATATTGGAGCTTGGCCCAACCACAGGCGCCCGTGCCCAAGCCGCCAGTCGAGTACCAGACGCCAGTTTATCAGTGGGAGCCAGAGGAGCTCACACAGTAGTGGCATCCACCGTCTGCTCCGGAGTATCCTGGAGCTGGTTATTTCCCACCTTGGGAGTAGACCAAGCTAGGCCAAAAGCCTAAGCTTGGGGGAGTACGTGTTCTCACCGACTTTACATTCATGCTTATGCTTTCACTTTGTTAGACGGTGTTTACACTTTGCCACTGTATTATCCATGCTAGTTTATTTTTGTTTTCTTGTTTTGTGTCCTTTTAAGAAAATCCAAAAAGATTTTTCTTTCTTCTTTTGCTTGTTGGGAGCTTTCCCGTGTAAATAGTTTTCTTTTTCTTTGTGTCAAGGTAGAAGATATTGGTTACAATGTTTAGTGGTTCTTATTTGCTTACCTGTTTAGCTTTCAAAGATCCATATTACTTTGTCTTCTCCTTTGTGTTTGCCTACAGATTCAGCTTAGTCCAATGCGCTTATTATTGTTCACATCGTTCGGTCGTGCAAATGAAAGGCAACAATGACGATATATGATGAAGTGACTGAGACTAAAAAGCTGGTATGAACTCTATCTATTTTGTTTTTGTAAATATGACTAGCTTGTCGACCCATATTTAGCTTTGTTGTGAGAGAACCATGTTTGCAATGACAACTTAGAGATCTTAGTTTCTGATGCCATGCTTATTAGCTGAGAGCTTATAATGGTTTGTCTTGAATGCCAACATAGATTTTGAGATGACTATGATGTAGTATGATAGGATGGTATTCTCCTTTGAATGTTTCAAGTGGCTTTACTTGGCGCATGTTCATGCATGTAGTTGAAACAAAATCAACATAGCCTCTATGATGTTCGTGTTCATGGTGATTGATATCCTGTTCATGCTTGCATTCAATGTTAGTCAAACTCATTGCATCTTGATGACTGTTGTCGCTGATGGGGTTATAGTCCCAGGGTAGGGTCATAGGCCTGCCCTATAGGTCCTACCCAAGGACTACCCTTCATAGAAGACAAGGCCCTTATACAGTTCCGACTGAACTAAGGACGCCCCCATCATCCAGTCGGCGACGATCCACTCGGAGCATATTTAACGTACCGACTGGAATCCACTCTGTACATCGTAACCTCCCAGGAGGGCAACGGTCATACGTTTTCATAGACCGTTATTAGCATTTAAGGCTTACCTTACCTGTAACGTAGGCATTTATTCGCCACTATTCCACCCTTGTCCATCGGGCCATTATGAAAGGCAGCGCACTCTATATAAGCCGCCCTTCCCCACTAGTGCAAGGGTTGGCACTTGCTGTAATCCTATAATCCACTCGACACTAAGCTCCCAAGAGCACTGAGATGTAGGGCTTTTACCTCCACCGTAGAGGGGCTTGAACTCATACATCCTTGTCGTAGCTAAGGCTCTGCCCATCCTTTCGTACCCTATACTTCTACTGTCAGACTTATACCCACGACAGTCGCTCTCTAGTTGGTTGCTTCCCAGTCTTTTGCTAGCCTTCACTTGTACTAAGCGGAATACTGCTTGTGCATCGACTTCCATAAGCCCAAAAGTTTTTCCATGAGAGTCCACCATACCTACCTATTTGTGGTATCTACCTACCGTTCCAAGTAAATTTGCATGTGCCATTCTCTAAACCTTCAAGAAATAATCTGTTTTGCATGCCCGAACCGCTCATGTGGTGACAGAGAGCTATTGGTATCTTCCATGCTAGGAGTGTTATCCTCGACATGTTTTTATTCACTGTCATTCACTAGAAAGGGGCCGGTAATTGGAATGCCCAGTTCCATGCTTAAATCGAAAACATAACTGTAAAACAAGACTCCCCCCGGATTGATGTTAGTATGGACGGTACCCGAAGGTTCGGCTAGCCGTGGAGTGTGATTGATTGGTGGTGGGGGAGTTAAAACTTTACTTTTCTGTTTGGGAACCGCCTATAGCATGAGTAGCATGGAAGATATTGAGAACTCTTTGTCATTGCGTTGACAATGAAAGCATGCCACCCAAAAGTATTATCTTTGTTTTCAAACCTTGAGCTCTGGCACCTCTGCAAATCAATGCTTCCCTCTGCGAAGGGTCTGTCTATTTATTTTCCTGTCGAGTCATCCTCCTCTTATATAAGCACCAATTAGAGAGCACCTCTGTCATTTTTATGCTTTGCTTTTGATTGATATTGAGTATGAGTATGACTAGATCTTCATTCCTATGAATTACAATGTTTAGTCAGCCCTTGATCTTTGAAAGTGCTCTGCATTTATGTTTTGCGGTCTCAGAAAGAGCTAGCGAGATACCACCTAGTCATATTGCTTCATGCTTGTTTTGATTGAAGTGTTCGTATTTGAAACTCATTATTATTTGCTCGTTAGGTGATTATGCCATTGATATTAGTTTACCGTAAGACCTTTGTGTCATTTGCTGATGTGGTCAACTTGTGATCTTGCTGAAATTCTGGTTATGAGTTAGACATAGTTGCAACAACAAGATCAAACAGAGTTCGTCAAAGTTTTTGTTTCTCTCTCAGTTTGTGAACTGAGTTGCTTGAGGACAAGCAAGGTTTTAAGCTTGGGGGAGTTGATACGTCTCCATCGTATCTACTTTTCCAAACTCTTGTGCCCTTGTTTTGGACACTAATTTGCATGATTTGAATGGAACTAACCTGGACTGACGCTGTTTTCAGCAGAATTGCCTTGGTGTTATTTTTGTGCAGAAATCAAAGTTCTCCAAACGTCCTGAAAATTTACGGGGAGCAGTTTTGGAAAATAAGAAAAATATATGCACCAAGTTCCACCTCAGGGGGTGGGCCAGTGGGCCACAAGCCCTGGCTCCGCCACCACCCCCTGTTGGCGGTGGGCAGGCTTGTGGGGCCCACACGGCTCTGCCGCCCCCAATCTCAGGTCTATAAGATCCCTTTCGTCCTAGAAAAAATAAAAAGAGAAGTTTTCGCCGTGTTTGCGATACGGAGGCGCCGCCACCACCTGTTCTTCACCTGGAGGGCAGATCTGGAGTCCGTCTTGGGCTTCGGAGAGGGGAAATCGTCGCCATCGTCATCATCAACCTTCTTCCCTGTCCAATTCCATGAAGCTCTTCGTCGTTCGTGAGTAATCTATTCGTAGGCTTGCTGGGCGGTGATGAGTAGGATGAGATCTATCATGTAATCGAGTTAGTTTTGATGGGGATTGATCCCTAGTATCCACTATGTTCTGAGATTGATGTTGCTACTACTTTGCCATGCTTAATGTTTGTCACTAGGGACCGAGTGCCATGATTTCAGATCAGAAATTATTATGTTGTCACCAATATATGTGTGTTTGAGATTTGATCTTGCAAGTTGTAGTTACCTACTATGTGTTATGATCCGGCAACCCCGGAGTGACAATAACCGGAACCACTCCCGGTGATGACCATAGTTTGAGGAGTTCATGTGTTCACCAAGTGCTAATGCGTTGGTCGGTTCTTTATTAAAAGGAGAACCTTAATATCCCGTAGTTTCCTTTTGGACCCCGCTGCCACGGGAGGGATGGACAATAGATGTCATGCATGTTCTTTTCCCTAAGCACGTATGACGACACACGAAATGCATGCCTACATCACATTGACAAACGGGAGCTAGCCACATATCTCTCCGTGTTATAACTGTCGCATGATGAATATCATCCAAACAAATCACCGACCCATTGCCTACGAGTTTGTCCTAATGTTGTTACTTGTCTTGCTCTGCTGCTGCTGCTACTACTATTGCTACTGCTGTTACTTGTTTTGCTCTGCTGCTGCTGCTACTACTATTGCTATTACTATCACTTGCTACTGTTGCTACTTGCTACTGCTGTCACTACTGCTGTTCCTTGCCACTGCTATTGCTCGTTACACTGCCGTTACTCGCTACTTTGCTGTTACTCCTGTGCTTGCAGATACTAATCTTTCAGGTGTGGTTGAATCTGACAAATTCAGCTGCTAATACTCGAGAGTATTCTCTCACCTCCTGTCTGGTAAACCAACAAATTTGGGTCAAATACTCTACCCTCGAAAACTGCTGCGAACCCACGCGCTGGTGGGCCATCAACAACATTCTTCTAGTTTCGTTGCCGGGGAGTGCTAACAGCATTATTCTGGTGCCGTTGCAGGGGAAGGTTTGTTGTCATGAGCATTCATCTAGCCATCGCTAGAGATTGGAATCACCTCCCTCGCATCAAGAGTTCTATGCTGCGTCGCAGACCTATGTGGCGCCCTATGGGCCTCTCTCCTACAAACAGCCGTCGCAGCTAGGAGGGCTACCGTCGCTGCCCTTGACGGCCCCACCACGGCCGACGCCCCCCGTGCTTCCCCCAATGCCTTGGGATCTGGCTTTGCTGGCGTCTCTGCACTCCGCTCCCTCACTGTCCAACTACACCGGCGGTGGTGAATCATACATGGACACCAGAGCTACAGCTCACATGGCTCCTCATCCCGATACCCTCGACGCCTCCTATCCCGTCAACACTTCTACTCGCATCACCGTCAACGACGGTTCCTCACTTCCCATTACCCACATAGGGCATGCATCTTTTCCATCTACATCTATACCCCTTTCTTTATCTAACATCTTAATTTCACCCGATCTTATCAAAAACCTTGTTTTCGTTCTTTACTTTACTTGTGAAAATCCTGTTACCGTTGAATTTAACATGTTTGGTTTCTTTGTCAAGGACGCTCGTACCCAGATGGTTCTCCACCGATGTGATAGCCCTGACGACCTCTGTCGGTCCGCTCCACTGCCTCCACCACCTTTGCCGCTCCTGTCGCCCTCGCCGCCGGTGTGGACCTTTGGCATGCTTGCTTGGGTCATCCCAACCCCGCCACCCTTCATCATATTCTGTGGAGTTTTTTCCTTCACGTGTAATAAGATCGACGACCACTCTTGTCATGCTTGTCGCCTCGGCAAACATGCTCGGCTTCCTTTTAAGGCTTCTTCTCACGTTGCATCATATCCATTTGAGTTAATTCATAGTGATGTATGGGCCTCTCCAGTTGCAAGTAATACATGCTATTCCTACTATCTTGTCATTCTTGACAATTTTTCGCATTTTGTGTGGACCTTCCTATTGCAACGCAAGTCCGGTGTTACATCGACTCTCGCTGCCTTTTACTCCTATGTTTTCACGTAGTTTGGGCGTCCCATTCTTGCATTACAAACAGATAACATGAAGGAGTTCGACAACTTGGCTGTTCGCACTCTACTCACCACACATGGAATGCCATTTCGCCTCACTTGCCCAAATACTTTGCAACAGAACGGTCGCTCTGAACGCATCCTTCGCACTCTTAACGACTGTGTTCTTATGCTTCTCTTTCATGCCAGTGTGCCTCCGTGCTTCTAGCCTGACGCCCTTGCCACCGCATCACTCCTCCTTAACCTTCGGCCCTGTCGTACTCGCGGAAACTTTGCACCTCACCATCTTCTCTTCGGCTCACCACCCTTTTATGATGAGCCTCGCATTTTGGGTTGTCTCTTCTACCCTAGCATCGCCGCTACCGCGCCTCATAAGCTTGGACCTTGATCTGTTGCCTGCATCTTTCTTGGCTACCCACCTAACACCAAAGGATACCATTGCTATGATGTTGTCTCCCACCGCGTATTCACCTCACGACATGTTTACTTTGATGAGAAGGTGTTTCCATTTAAGCAGGTACATGTCGCCGTCACCTTGCCGCCGGCCACCGCTAGCCCTTCGGCGACCCTGTCTGGTGGACAGCCTCGTTCGGTCCTCGGAGCACCATCAGGCTTTGGCGCTCCTCGCACCGTGGGCCGAGCTGTGGCCTCTAATTCCAGCCACGCCCTCTCGACATCCAGTGGTTTGGGCTCCGGGGCGGTCGACTCGATGCTCTCGGAGTCTCCCACGCCCTCCCCGCCAGCTACGCCTAGCCCCACAACGTCGCCCGCTCCTTCCCCGGCCTTGGGCGCGGCCTCGAGCGTGGACGCCCCCTCGGCCTTTGGCATGGCCGGGGCCTCTGCTGCCTCGCCGTCCTCCATCTAGGCAGGCTCGTCCTCACCACGTACACCTATCGTGGAACCGGAGTTGTTGTTTCGCCCTCTGGCGTGGTCTAGGGCCGGCGTCCATTGTCCAAGCTTGTTGTACTCCAGCGATGAGTATCTCCTTGTTGCATCCACCTTCGAGCCATTATCGATTCCCGCATCTGCCCGGGCAGCCCTCCATGATCCTCACTAACATGCCGCGATGTAGGACGAGTTTGATGCTCTTCAGTGGAACCGCACTTGAACATTGGTTCCCCAACCTACTCGCGCGAATGTCATCAGCGGCAAGTGGGTTTTTCGTCATAAGACCCGCTCAGATGGCACTCTTGAGCGCTATACGGCTCGCAGGGTCGTCTGTGGCTTTTGTTAGCGCGTTGGGGTTGACTTCACCGAGACGTTTGCACTGGTTGTCAAACCGGGCATGATCCATACCGTTCTCCAACTAGCGGCCTCTCGTGGCTGGCCTATTGATACGTCCCAAACGTATCTATAATTTCTGCTTGTTCCATGACCTTTTGGGTGACATTGTTATATGTTTTGTTACCCTTTTATATCATTTTACGCATATTTGTACTAAGCTACTAACTCAGTGCACCCAGTGCCCGTTTCTGTTTGCTGATGTCTATTTTGCAGGGGCTTTTACCCAATTTTTCGAAGCCCGAAAATTCCCGAGAAAAATATATATAAATCAGCGCACCAGAAGCTTCACGAAGCACGAAAGAGGGCCAGAGGGGTGTTAGGGGCCGCCCAGGCGACCTGTGGGCGCGACCCACCCCTAGGTCGCCCCAAGAGGCCACCTGGGTGTATCCCACGCCCTTTGGTGCCCTCCTTTCACCTATATTTACCCCTTGACGAGAAAAACCCTATACAGGATCCAGAATCGCAAATTTCTCCATCGTTCCACCGCCGAAGCGCTTCCCAGATCGGGAGCGTCAGGAGACCTCTTCCCAACACCCTGCCGGAGGGAGGATTGACCCCCGGGAGCTTCTCCGCGGCCATGGACGCTTCCCGGACCTGCCGTAAGTAGTCCTCCTTGGACCAAGGGTCCATGACCAGTAGCTATGTGATGTCTTCTCTCCAATCTTGTGCTTCAATGGTTAGTCCTTGTGAGCTACACTACATGATCAAGGCATCTATGTAATTCTATTTCTGTTGTTATGCTCGGTTTGTTGGGATCCGATGTATTATGAGATTATTTTCAGATTGTTATGAGTTATATATTTGATTATCCTTTTATATTATGTTCCTTAGTGATTCATGCATGTTCTCCGTTGCTATTTATTGCTTTGGCCGAGTAGTAGATTGTAACTCCAAGAGGGACCATTATGCATGATTGTGGGTTCATGCCCCTCGATGTCTAGCTTGAGTGACAGAAACATGGGACTAGGGGATGTGTTGTTGCCACCAGGGAGAAAACAATGATGCTTGTGACCATGGTTGGAAGGATTGTTTACCTTACACATAGTTTGTTAATGCAGTTGTCCGTTGCTTTGAGTTTACACTTTGGGTGGGGCTCGCAACTTAATACCGGCGAGATGTTCTGGATAGATAACTCAAGGTGGATGATTAGTTAGTAGATGTTGATGAATAAACACTCTACTTATCTTTGCGTACTGCCCATTACTATTGAGCCTCTAACTATCAATTGTGGTGCGTTCATAATTCTGTCAATTGCCCAACTGTAATTTGTTTACCCAAGCATAGTTGTTTATCATCTTTTGGGAGCGATACATCACTAGTGAACATCATGTGACTCCGGTCCATATCACCACCGTCGTTTACACCTCCACTATTCACCATTTTCATTTACATTTTTGTTGCAATTACAATTATATTTACCGCTTGTGTTTTGATACTTTGCAAACTACAAGGCCGAAGAGATTTACAACCTCTCTGTGGTCGTTGGGAGCAAAGTTATTTGTGTGTGTGCAGGTCCACGTCTTCTGCTAGCGCCAGGGTGGGAGACACCTATTTGTTGAGCCTAGGAGTACCCCTTGTTCGATAAACCTTACAGTCTCCGTGTAAGGGAAAACTTGTTGTTCACTACATCTCAACATTCCACTTGGGGTAACCAACGAGGTGCGAGAAGTATATACATCATCTCGTCATTACCTATTGACATCTCTTGCGAGTGCGTTGGTTTCCCTCCAAGCTTATAGGGTGATGTAGCCCAGTGATGACAAGTATTTACCTCGGTTAAGAAACCAAGGTATCAATCCAGTAGGAAGATCCACAAGACTAAGGAAGCAGCCCCTCCTCACAAATAGCGAATCCTCGCAACCCAACACGTAGAGGGGTTGTCAATCCATCGTCGGTAAAACAAGGATAGATTGATAGATGCAAATAAGAGTGATAGCAAGTAGAACACAACAAGGTATTTTTGGGGGTTTTGATAATATAGATATGAAAACAAATGAGAAAATAAAGTAGAAAAGAAAATGGCAAAGCAGAGATTGCAAATAGGTGATGTTAAGTAGACCCGGGGGCCATAGGTTTCACTAGTGGATTTTCTCGAGAAAAATAGCAAGCGGTGGGTGGAGAAATTACTGTTGGGCAATTGATAGAAAATAAAACAATTATGACGATATTCACGACAATGATGATGTATATAGGCATCATGTCCAAAATAAGTAGACCGACTTCTGCCTGCATCTACTTCTATTGCTCCACACATCGACCACTATCCAGCATGCAACTAGTGTATTGAGTTCAGGGAGAAACAGAGTAATGCCTAAAGAACGATGACATGATGTAGAAAAGATCTATTCATGTAGGAATAGGCCCCATATTTTTATCCTTAATGGCAACGATACATGCATGGCATGTCTCTTTATGTGAATAAGATTGAGCACCACAAGATCGAGTCCATCACAAAGCACCTCTTCCCATTGCAAGATAAAAGATCAAGATGGCTAGACAAAAACCAAATATCAGAGAAGAAATAGGAGGCTATAATAATCAAGCATGAATATGATTTCATAGATTTGATCATGATCTCACAATTCCTCGGATCCCAATAAACACACCACAAAAGAAAGAGTTACATCATAAGAATCTCCAAGAGACCATTGTATTGAGAAACAAAACGAGGAGAGAAAGCCATCTAGCTACTGCCTACGGACCCGTAGGTTAGATATAAACTACTCATGCATCATGGGAGGAACACCAATAGAGATGGTGAACCCCTCCATGATCGTGTTCTTCTCTGGAAAAGGCTCTATATTGGTTTTTGTGGCACTTGCGGTGGCTGAAACGATTTTCATCGACTCCTCTAGGGTTTCTAAAATATTGGGGTATTTATAGAGCTGAGGGGCGGTGAAGAAGCTTCAGGAGGGCCCCATTAGGCACCAGGCCAAGCGAGGGCCCAATAGGGCGCCGTGGTATCTAGTGCCCCCCCTGGGCCTTGGCTAGTGCTCAATCTTGGCCCCCAACTTTCCTTTTGGTCCAAAAAAATCTCCGTAAAGTTTCATGGCAATTGGACCTCATTTGATATGGATTTTCTGCGAAGGAAAAAACTACAAAAACATCAACTGGTACTAGGCACTATGTCAATAGGTTAGTCCCAAAATATGATATAAATTTTCTATAAAATGATTATAAAGCATCCAAGAATGATAACATAACAGCATAGAACAATAAAAAATATAGATATGTTGGAGACATATCAACATCCCCAAGCTTAATTCATGCTTGTCCTCGAGTAGGTAAATGACAAAAAACAATATTTTTTACTGTGAAATGCTGCCTCACATGTTCATCATATTATTTTTCTTCGAGCATGGACATATTGTTTGAAATATGCCCTAGAGGCAATAATAAAATAGTTATTATTATATTTTCTGTTTCAAGATAATTGTTTATTATCCGTGCTATAATTGTATTGAATAGAAACATAAATGCATGTGTGAATATATAGACAAAGCTATGTCCCTAGTAAGCCTCTAGTTGACTAGTCGGTTGATCAAGGATGGTTAAGGTTTCCTAGCCATGGACAAGTGTTGTCACTTGATAATGGGATCACATCATTGGGAGAATGATGTGATGGACAAGACCCAAACTATAAACGTAGCATGTGATCGTGTCATTTTGTTGCTATTGTTTTCTGCATGTCAAGTATTCATTCCTATGACCATGAGATCATGTAACTCACTGACAACGGAAGAATGCCTTGTGTGTATCAAACGTCGCAATGTTACAGGGTGACTATAAAGGTGCTCTACAGGTATCTCCGAAGGTGTCCGTTGAGTTAGCATGGATCTAGACTCGGATTTGTCACTCCGTGTGATGGAGAGGTATCTCGGGGCCAACTCGGTAATACAACATCACATACAAGCCTCGCAAGTAATGTGACTAAAGAGTTATTCATGGGATCTTGTATTACGCAACGAGTAAAGAGACTTGCCGGTAACGAGATAGAAATAGGTATGGAGATACCGACGATCAAACCTCGGGCAACTAACATACAAAAGGACAAAGGGAATGGTATAGGGGATTGTTTGAATTCTTGACATAGAGGTTAAACCGATAAGATCTTCGTAGAATATGTAGGATCCCATATGGACATCCGGGTACCGCTATTGGATATTGATTGGGGAGTGTCTCAGATCATGTCTACATAGTTCTAGAACCCGCAGGGTGTGCACACTTAAGGTTCGGTGACGTTTCAATATAGTTGAGTTATAAGTGTTGTTGACCAAAGTTTTGTTCAGTGTCCCGGATGAGATCACGGACATCACGAGGGTTTACGGAATGGTCCAGAAACGAAGATTGATATATAGGATTATTTCATTTGGCTTCCGAAAAGATTTCGGGCATTACCGACAGTGTACTGGGAGTGATGAATGGGTTCCAGGTTTTTATCGGGAGGGGCCACCCACCCACCTAATAGGCCCATGGGTGGCGCACCAGCCCTTAGTGGGCTGGTGAGGCCAGCCCGATAGGACTATTTCGGCCAAGAGGAAAAATCAAAGGAAAATAAAAAAAAGAGGAGGTGGGAAGGAAGGAAGGGACTCCTCCCTCCAAACCGAATTGGAGGAGGATCCCTCCTCCCTCTCGGCCAGCGCCCTTCTACTTGGAGTAGGAGGCAAGCCCCACACCTTGGCTCCTCCTATATATACTAGAGGTTTTAGGGTTTTTGAGACACAACTTTGCCACGTGCAACCCTAGACCTCTACTTTGTAGTTCTTCTTGTAGATCGGATTTCTACGGAGCTCGGGCAGAGCCCTGCAGGAATAATATCATCACCATCACCGACGCGTTGTTATGCTGCCAGAGAACTCATCTACTTCCCCGTCTCTCTTGTTGGATCAAGAAGGCGGAGATCGTCATCGAGCTGTACGTGTGCTGAACGCGGAGGTGTCGTCCGTTCGATGCTAGATCGGGACTGATTGTGGGACGACGGTAATTTGAATCATTAAGCAGTTCCACTACATCAACCACATTTCTTAACACTTCTCTCTTAGTGATCTACAAGGGTATGTGGATCCGATCTCCCTCTCGTAGATGAACATCACCATGATAGGTCTTCGTGTGCGTAGGAAATTTTTTGTTTCCCATGCGACGTTCCCCAACACATATGGACATGTCAATGATGCAAAGCAATAGTATATAATTTGACATGAAGATTTAAATACTCAAGCATATCAACAAGCAACCAAGTCTTTCAAAATATCAATGCTAAAGAACGTTATCCCTAGTCCATCATGCTCTATCATTGATCCATTCATGCAACATAATCAAATATTAACTACATCCAATGCTCAAGTTTGATAATAGTGTTCCTTAGTTGGGTCTTTATAAGAGAAGATGGAGACTCAAATTAAAAAATAGAAGTTGCATAAAGTAAATAGATAGGTCCTTCACAGAGGGAAGCAGGGATTTGTAAAGGTGCCATTGCTGAAAGTTAAAAATTAGAGATCAAAATTTTAGGGTAGCGTGCTTTTCCTATCAACGAGAACGTCTAAGAGTTTCCAATATCCTCCATGGTAAACAAATTATAGGAGGTTACCGAACTGAAAATAAAGTTTATTCCTTTTCCACCATTCTTTCACATTCCACGGCTAGCCGTATCCACGTGTGTCGTCCATACCAACACTTCCCAAGGAATTTATCATTTGACAACATAAAATTACTTTTTTCTTTTTGGGACTGGGCATCGCTATTACCGCCATATTCTTGTGCAATGAGAAATGGATAAACACTCATCTTGAGAGTAACATATTTAACATGGAAGATACCGGCCACCCCTCGTCGCTTCATGAGCGGTATGGGCACACAAAACAGAATTTTATTTTGCAAATTAGAGTTGGCACTTGCAAATTTACTTGGAACAACGTTGAAATACCGCATATATGTAGGTATTGTGGACTCATTGGCACAACTTTGGGTTTAGGTTTTGCATGCACAAGCTGCATTCCCGCTCAGTACAAGTGAAAGCTATCAAATAGATTGAGAAGCGCCCAACCAAGCAACAAAATTCATCATAAATGAACATTAAACATAACTAACATCGAGTAATGCAACACAAGTAGGATGGGATTTCATAGTAAAATCATTGACTTCATGTGCATGCATAGGGAATCACAAACCTTAACACCAATATTCTTATTAGAGCAAAGTTACTCATCAACATAAATCACATATTACTATCTTCATATAGCAAAACTGTTGCAAATAATCAAGTTAATATCCAATGATCTTCATGCAAGTTTTTTGTTATATATTTCCAGGATATTCATCACATTAGGACTAATTTTCATTTAAATCAAATTGCCAATGCAAATAACAAGCTCTCGAACAAGTATAAGTGAAGCACAAGCACACAAGTTTCTTTAAAATTTTCAACTCTCAAAATTATATAAGTGAAGCAAGAGAGGATTTCTTTAAAATTTCAGAAACTCCCAAAATAATCTAAGTGAAGCATGAGAGCAAATTTCAACAAAATAACAGCTCCAGCGTGCTAAAAAATATATAAGTGAAGTGCTTGAATAATTCCATGGCTCAAAAAAGTTAAGTGAAGC
Organism: Hordeum vulgare subsp. vulgare; assembly: GCF_904849725.1. Classification (NCBI taxonomy): domain Eukaryota; kingdom Viridiplantae; phylum Streptophyta; class Magnoliopsida; order Poales; family Poaceae; genus Hordeum; species Hordeum vulgare. The sequence continues at coordinate 564,203,911 of NC_058519.1, forward strand.
ATAAAGAGTGATTCTAACAAATCATAACATAATTTATCTCTCTCAAATGGGTGTGTCGAGCAAGGTTTATTATGACAAACTAACCAACAACTAAAGCAAAGACACAAATGATACAAGATGCTCCAAGGAAAACTCATTGTATGTGACGAATAAAAATATAACTCCAAGTAAAATTACCAATGGGTTCTAGAAGAAAGAGGGAATCCCTTCAGGGGCATCCCCAAGCTTAGCTGCTTGTTACTCCTTAGATATTGGCTTGGGGTGCTACGCGAATCCCCAAGCTTAGGCTTTTATCACTCATTGTTCCATCATCCAACGTGATCTCACTCAAAACTTGAAAAATTCAATCACACAAAATTTTGTGAGATCCGTTAGTACAAGAAAACAAAAATTTACTATAGGCACTATTGAAAACCCATTCCAATTTTGTTTTTGCATTATGACTAATGTATTCTAACTTTACCATGGCTTATGCCCCCCGATATAAACCATAGAATCATTAAAATAAGCATATAACACAAAGAAAATAGAATCTGTTAAAAACAGAACACTTTGTAAAGATCCAAAATTTACTTATACTTCTATAACTTCAAAAATTATGAACAATTAGTATAACATAGGGAATTTTTATATTAATCTTGTGTAAAAATTCAGACACTTTTGACGTTTCTGTGATGTTTAGGAATTTTTCTACTGGACGTAAAAGTTTCTGTTCTGAAGAAGGATTACACCAACTAATACCCGGCATTATCCTAAAGGCTTTGCTTGGTACAAACACTAAATAAGACACAAGAATACAACTATAATATTATCATAATTGTGCAAACACTCAAGAACATAAAAAATGAAAAAAAAATTTCTTTATTGGGTTGACTCCAAACAAGCACTATCGTTGTATGCCCCTAGCTAGGAATATAAGATAAATTCAAGTATTATCGTCTTTAGTTTTCATAGATGCGTCTTTATCGGGACATTTATCAAAAATAACTTGAAACACATTATCCATAACAATTTTAGCATTTTCAAGTTGCCCATCTACGAATCCCCTTTGATTATCGGCATCAATCGAAGAATATTCTTGATTAATATTGTTGAAAAAATGTTGAATCATATCTAAAACAAGAATTTTGTTTTTAAGATTATCATCAAAGATCTGATTATCACCGAGAAAATGTCTCAAAACATAATCACTATTATAGAGAATTTCATCTACTATCGGCTTTTCACAGTTCATACCATAAAAATCAAAGATTTCCCAAGCTTCACGTACTATATGATCAAATTCATTCATAAGAACAAGGATGACTATCTTCTTAGCTTTAGGAACCTTTATAACACGTAGTTCATAAAAAATCTTTGCAAAGTAGGATGAGTACGGATAAATCTGCTCTCAAGGTTCAAAACTAGTGCTGACATAGCTTCCGCATAAGTTTTGGTTCTTTTACCAACACAATTAAAGAATTCTGGGATAGCTGCTTTTCCCATAACTTTCCCTTTCCCCAAAACAAACATTTTAGCATCCGGATTACCAGGACATCCAATTTTAGGAGTCATGCCATCATCCATTTCTACCATACCAAAATCATTCATGATTACAACTAGCAAAAATACAAGCAAACAAAAGATTCGGCAATAAAACGGTAAGGAAAGATGGCAAATAAAAAGGCAATTTTTTGTGAAGTGGGGGATAGGAAAACGAGAGGCAAATCGCAAATAATGTAATTGCAAGGACATGAGATTTGTATGTGGGAACCTGATAGATATTGACTTGATCTTCCCCGTCAACGGCGCCAGAAATCTTGACGTCTCTCGCGAGTGCGTTGGTTTCCCTCCAAGCTTAAAGGGTGATGTAGCACATCGATGACAAGTATTTCCCTCAATTAAGAAACCAAGGCATCAATCCAGTAGGAAGATCCACAAGACTATGTAAGCAACCCTTGCAACCCAACGAATAGAGGGGTTGTCAATCCCTCGTGGGTAAAGTAAGGATAGATTGATAGATGCAAATAAGAGTAATAGCAAGTAGAATGGAGCAAGGTATTTTTGGGGTTTTTGATAATATAGATCCGAAAACAAAATTGCAAATAAAGTATAAAAGCAAATAGCAAAGTAGACATTGCAAATAGATGATGTGAAGTAGACCCCAGGGCCATAGGTTTCACTAGTGGCTTCTCTCGAGAAAAATAGAAAGCGGTGGGTAGAAAAATTAATGTTGGGAAATTGATAGAAAAGCAAATAATTATGATGACATTCATGAAAATGGTCATGTATATTTATCCATGGTGATGACCATCTATGAGAGGAGAGATCGGATCCACATACCCTTGTAGATTGCTAAGCGGGAAGCGCTAAGAAACGGGGTTGATGTAGTAGAACGTCTTCATGATCCAAATTGTAAGCCGTCCCGCGATCCAATCACGATCTAGCGCCCAACGAACGGCACCTCCGCGTTCAGCACACGTGCATCTCGATGAAGATCTCCGCCTTCTTGATCTAGCAAGAGGGGCTAAGAGGTAGATGAATTCTCCGACAAAACGACGGTGTGACGCCAATGTTGGAGGAGCTGATCCAGCAGGGCTTCGTCGTGCACTCCCAAACTAGCCTACGGGGTGTCATGAAGTAGTGGAGGGAGAGGGGTTGCGTCGTGGCTTGAGGTGCGGCTAGCCTCTCTCCTCTCCACTATATAGGTTGGAGGGAGGGGTGGCGCCTTAGGGTTGCCCGGGGGTGCACAAGGAGGGAGGAGTCATCCTCCAATTTGATTTGGTGGAGGAGGAGTCCTCCTCCTAGTGGGATTCCTCCTCTCTCTTCCTATTCGGCAGAATAGGCCCATGGGGCTGGCCGCCCATCCCACTAGGGGTTGGTGCGCCTCCTCTAGGCCTATTTGGTCCCCTTTCGGGTGGGTGGACCCTCTCGGTGAACCTCCGGAACCCATTCGTCACTCCCCGTACTTTACCGGAAATGCCCGAAATATTTCCGACATCCGAATATACCTTTCCTATATATCAATCTTCGTCTCTGGACCATTTCGGAACTCCTCGTGACATCCGCAATCTCATCCGGGACTCCGTACAACATCCAGTCACCAACATACGTAATTCAACTATACTAAAACGTCACTGAACCTTAAGTGTGCAGGCCATGCGGGTTCGAGAACTATATAAACATGACCGACACACTCTCCGGTCAATAACCAATAGCAGGACCTGGATGTTCATATTGGCTCCAACATATTCTATGAAGATCTTTATCGGTTGAACCTCTACGTCAAGGATTCAGTTAATCCCGTATATTATTCCCTTTGTCGTTTGGTATGTTACTTGCCCGAGATTCGATCGTCTGTATCTCTATACCTAGTTCAATCTCATTACCGGCAAGTCTCTTTACTCGTTGTGTAATACAAGATCACGTGACTAACTCTTTAGTCACATTGCTTGCAAGGCTTGCTGTGATATTGTATTACCGAGTGGGCCCCGAGATACCACTCCATCACACGAAGTGACAAATCCCAGTCTTGATCCATGTTAAATCAACAAACTACTTCAGAGATACGTGTAGAGTAACATTATAGTCACCTAGTTACGTTGCGACGTTTGATACACACAAGGTATTCTTCCGGTGTCACCGAGTTACATGATCTCATGGTCATAGGAACATATACCTGACATGTAGAGAAACAGTAGCAATAAAATGACACGATCACATGCTACGTTCATAGTTTGGGTCTTGTCCATCACATCATTCTCCTAATGATGTGATCCCATTATCAAGTGACATCCCTTTGTCTACAGTCACGAAACCTTGACCATCTTTGATAAACGAGCTAGTCCAATAGAGGCTTACTAGGGATAGTGTGTTGTGTATGTATCCACACATGTATGTGAGTTTCCATTCAATACAATTCTAGCATGGATAATAAACTATTATCTTGAACAAGAAAATATAATAATAACTATTTTATTATTGCCTCTAGGGCATATTTCCAACAGTATATAGGCATCACTTCCAAAGTAAGTAGACCGACTTCTGCGTGCATCTACTTCTATTACTCCACACATCAACCACTATCGAGCATACATCTAGTGTATTGAGTTCAAGGAGAAACAAAGTAATTCCTTAAGAACTATGACATGATGTAGACAAGATCTATTCATGTAGGAATAGATCCCATCTTTTTATCATTAATGGCAATGATACATGCGTGTCAGGTTTGTTTCTGTTAGTGACATTGAGCATCGCAAGATCAAGCCCATCACAAAGCACCTCTTCCCGTTGCAAGATAAAAGATCAAGTTGGCGAGACAAAAACCAAATATCAGAGAAGAGATAGGAGGCTATAATTATCAAGCATGAATATATTTTCATAGATCTGGTCATAAACTCACAATTCATCGGATCCCAACAAACACATCACAAAAGAAAGAGTTACATCATTTGGATCTCCAAGATACCATTGTATTGAGAAAGAAAACGAGAGAGAAAGTCATCTAGCTACTGCCTACGGACCCGTAGGTCTGATATGATGAACTACTCACACATCATGGGAGGAACACCAATGGAGATGGTGAACGCCTCCATGGTCGTGTTATTCTCTGCAAAAGGCTCTAGATTGTTTTTCGTGGCTCTGGAACTTGTGGTGGCAGAAATGATTTTTCGTCGACTCCTCTAGGGTTTCTAGAATATTGGTGTTTTAATAGAGCTCATAGGCGATGCAGAAGATTCAGGAGGGCCCCACTAGACACCAGGTCACGCGGGGGGCCTCCCACGCGTTGTGCTGTCTAGTGGGCCCCCTGGGCCTTGATTGCTACTCAATCTTGGCCCCCAAGTTTCCATCTGATATGGATTTTCTGTGAAGGAAAAAATAGCAAAAAAAGTCAACTGGCACTAGACACTATGTCAATAGGTTAGTCCCAATAAATGATATAAAATTGCTATAAAATGATTGTAAAACATCAAAGAATGATAACATAACAACATAGAACAATCAAAAATTATAGATACTGTTGGAATTATGCCCTAGAGGCAATAATAAATATAGTTATTATTATAATTCCTGTATCAAGATAATCGTTTATTATCCATGCTATAATTGTATTGAATGAAGACTCATTTACATGTGTGGATACATAGACAAAACACTGTCCCTAGCAAGCCTCTAGTTGGCTAGCCAGTTGATCAAAGATAGTCAGTGTCTTCTGATTATGAACAAGGTGTTGTTGCTTGATAACTGGATCACATCATTAGGAGAATCACGTGATGGACTAGACCCAAACTAATAGACGTAGCATGTTGATCCTGTCATTTTGTGGCTACTGTTTTCTGCGTGTCAAGTATTTGTTCCTATGACCATGAGATCATATAACTCACTAACACCGGAGGAATACTTTGTGTGTATCAAACGTCGCAACGTAACTGGGTGACTATAAAGATGCTCTACAGGTATCTCCGAAGGTGTTCGTTGAGTTAGTATGGATCAAGACTGGGATTTGTCACTCCGTGTGGCGGAGGGGTGTCTCGGGGCCCACTCGGTAATACAACATCACACATAAGCCTTGCAAGCAATGTGACTTAGTGTAAGTTGCGGGATCTTGTATTACGGAACGAGTAAAGAGACTTTCCGGTAAACGAGATTGAAATAGGTATGGGGATACTGACGATCGAATCTCGGGCAAGTAACATACCGAAGGACAAAGGGAATGACATACGGGATTATATGAATCCTTGGCACTGAGGTTCAAACGATAAGATCTTCGTAGAATATGTAGGATCCAATATGGGCATCCAGGTTCCGCTATTGGATATTGACCGAGGAGTCTCTCGGGTCATGTCTACATAGTTCTCGAACCCACAGGGTCTGCACACTTAAGGTTCGACGTTGTTTTATGCGTATTTGAGTTATATGGTTGGTTACCGAATGTTGTTCGGAGTCCCGGATGAGATCACGGACATCATGAGGGTTTCCGGAATGGTCCAGAAACGAAGATTGATATATAGGATGACCTCATTTGATTACCGGAAGGTTTTCGGAGTTACCGGGAATGTACCGGGAATGACGAATGGGTTCCGGGATTTCACCGGGGGGGCAACCCACACCGGGGAAGCCCATAGGCCTTGAGGGTGGCGCACCAGCCCTTAGTGGGCTGGTGGGACAGCCCAAAAGGGCCCTATGCGCATTGGAAGAAAAATCAAAGAGAAAAGAAAAAAAAGAGGAGGTGGGAAAGGAAAGAGGGACTCCACCCACCAAACCAAGTAGGACTCGGTTTGGGGGGGAGTCCTTCCCCCCTTTGGCTCGGCCAACCCCCTTGGGGCTCCTTGAGCCCCAAGGCAAGGTCCCCTCTCTCGCACCTATATATACGGAGGTTTTAGGGCTGATTTGAGGCGACTTTTCCACGGCAGCCCGACCACATACCTCCATGGTTTTTCCTCTAGATCGCGTTTCTACGGAGATCGGGCGGAGCCCTGCTGAGACGAGATCATCACCAACCTCCGGAGCGCCGTCACGCTGCCGGAGAACTCTTCTACCTCTTCGTCTCTCTTGCTGGATCAAGAAGGCCGAGATCATCGTCGAGCTGTACGTGTGCTGAACGCGGAGGTGCCGTCCGTTCGGTACTAGATCGTGGGACTGATCGCGGGATTGTTCGCGGGGCGGATCGAGGGACGTGAGGACGTTCCACTACATCAACCGCCTTCACTAACGCTTTTGCTGTATGGTCTACAAGGGTACGTAGATCACTCATCCCCTCTCATAGATGGACATCACCATGATAGGTCTTCGTGCGCGTAGGAAATTTTTTGTTTCCCATGCGACGTTCCCCAACAGTGGTATCAGAGCTAGGTTCATGCGTAGATGTCTTCTCGAATAGAACACAAAAGTTTTTGTGGGCGGTGATGTGCGTTTTGCTGCCCTCCTTATTCTTTTCTTGATTCCGCGGTATTGTTGGATTGAAGCGGCTTGGACCGACATTACTCGTACGCTTACGAGAGACTGGTTTCATCGCTACGAGTAACCCCGTTGCTCAAAGATGACTGGCAAGTGTCGGTTTCTCCAACTTTAGTTGAGTCGGATTTGACCGAGGAGGTCCTTGGATGAGGTTAAATAGCAACTCATATATCTCCGTTGTGGTGTTTGCGTAAGTAAGATGCGATCCTACTAGATACCCGTGGTCACCACGTAAAACATGCAACAACAAAATTAGAGGACGTCTAACTTGTTTTTGCAGGGTATGCTTGTGATGTGATATGGCCAACGATGTGATTTGATATATTGGATGTATGAGATGATCATGTTGTAATAGATAATATCGAATTGCACGTCGATGGTACGGCAACCGGTAGGAGCCATAGGGTTGTCTTTATACTAATGTTTGTGCTTGCAGATGCGTTTACTATTTTGCTAGGATGTAGCTTTAGTAGTAATAGCATGAGTAGCATGACAACCTCGATGGCAACACGTTGATGGAGATCATGGTGTGGCGCCGGTGACAAGAAGATCGTGTCGGTGCTTTTGGTGATGGAGATCAAGAAGCACATGATGATGGCCATATCATGTCACTTATGAATTGCATGTGATGTTAATCCTTTTATGCACCTTATTTTGCTTAGAACGACGGTAGCATTATGAGGTGATCTCTCACTAAAATTTCAAGACGAAATTGTGTTCTCCCCGACTGTGCACCATTGCTACAGTTCGTCGTTTCGAGACACCGCGTGATGATCGGGTGTGATAGACTCAACGTTCACATACAACGGGTGCAAAACAGTTGCGCACGCGGAACACTCGGGTTAAGCTTGACGAGCCTAGCATGTGCAGACATGGCCTCGGAACACATGAGACCGAAAGGTCGATCATGAATCATATAGATGATATGATTAGCATAGGGATGCTTACCACTGAAACTATACTCAACTCACGTGATGATCGGACTTGAGCTAGTGTAACTGGATCATGAACCACTCAAATGACTAGAGAGATGTACTTTTTGAGTGGGAGTTTAGCGTGTAATTTTGATTAAGTTAAACTCTAATTATCTTGAACATAGTCTAAGTCCACTTTGAATATATTTGTGTTGTAGATCATGGCTCACGCGACAGTCATCCTGAATTTTAATACATTCCTAGAGAAAGCTAAGTTGAAAGATGATGGAAGCAACTTTGTAGACTGGGCTCGTAATCTTAAGCTAATCTTACAAGCTGGGAAGAAGGATTATGTCCTTAATGCTGCGCTAGGAGATGAACCACCCGCTACGGCTGATCAGGATGTTAAGAACGCGTGGTTAGCACGTAAGGAGGACTACTCAGTAGTTCAATGTGCAGTCTTGTATGGCTTAGAACCGGGACTTCAACGTCGCTTTGAGCGTCATGGAGCATTTGAGATGTTCCAGGAGTTGAAGTTTATCTTTTAGAAGAACGCCCGGATCGAGAGGTATGAGACCTCCGATAAATTCTATGCTTGCAAGATGGAGGAAAACTCGTCTGTCAGTGAACATGTGCTCAAAATGTCTGGGTACTCAAACCGTCTAGCTAAGCTGGGGATTGAACTCCCGCAAGAGGCTATCACTGACAGAATCCTTCAATCACTGCCGCCAAGCTATAAAGGCTTTGTGTTGAACTACAACATGCAAGGGATGAACAAGTCTCCCGGTGAGTTGTTTGCGATGCTGAAAGTCGCAGAGTCTGAACTCCGTAAAGAGCATCAAGTGTTGATGGTGAATAAGACCACTAGTTTCAAGAGAAACGGCAAAGGCAAGAAGGGTAATTCAAAGAAGAGCGGCAAGCCTGTTGCCAATCCGACGAAGAAACCCAAAGCTGGACCTAAGCCTGAAACGGAGTGTTACTATTGCAAGGGTATGGGTCACTGGAAGCGCAGTTGCCCCAGGTATTTGGCAGATAAGAAGGCGGCCAAAGAAAAATCAGGTATATTTGATATACAAGTTATTGATGTGTACTTAACCGGTTCTCGTAGTAGTGCCTGGGTATTCGATACCGGTTCTGTTGCTCATATTTGCAACTCGAAACATGAACTGCGGAATAGACGAAGGCTGGCAAAAGATGAAGTGACGATGCGCGTAGGAAATGGTTCCAAGGTTGATGCAATCGCCGTCGGCACAGTTTCACTTCAGTTACCATCAGGATTAGTTATGAACTTAAATCATTGTTATTTAGTGCCTGCGTTGAGCATGAACATTATATCTGGATCTTGTTTATTGCGAGACGGTTACTCTTTTAAGTCAGAAAATAATGGTTGTTCTATTTCTATGAGTAACATCTGTTATGGTCATGCACCCAATGTGAGAGGATTGTTCATATTGAATCTTGATAGCGATACACACATACATAACATTGAGTCCAAAAGAGTTAGAGTTAACAATGATAGCGCCATATTTTTGTGGCACTGCCGCTTAGGTCATATTGGTGTAAAGCGCATGAAGAAACTCCATGCTGATGGACTTTTGGAGTCACTTGACTTTGATTCACTTGACACGTGCAAACCATGCCTCATGGGCAAGATGACTAAGACTCCATTCTCCGGAACAATGGAGCGTGCAAGTGACTTGTTGGAAATCATACATACCGATGTGTGTGGTCCGATGAGCGTGGAGGCACGCGGCGGATATCGTTATTTTCTCACCGTCACTGACGATTTGAGTAGATATGGTTATGTCTACTTGATGAAGCACAAGTCTGAGACGTTTGAAAAGTTCAAACAATTTCAGAGTGAAGTCGAAAATCATCGTAACAAGAAGATCAAGTTCCTACGGTCTAATCGTGGGGGTGACTATTTGAGTTTCGAGTTTGGTACTCACTTAAGACAATGTGGAATTGTTTCACAGTTGACACCGCGTGGAACACCACAGCGTAATGGTGTTTCCGAATGTCGTAATCGTACTTTATTAGAGATGGTGCGATCTATGATGTCTCTTACCGATTTGCCGTTATCGTTTTGGGGTTATGCATTAGAAACAGCTGCATTCACTTTAAATAGGGCACCATCAAAATCCGTTGAGACGACACCATACGAACTGTGGTATGGCAAAAGCCCAAGTTGTCGTTTCTTAAAGTTTGGGGATGTGATGCTTATGTCAAAAAGCTTCAGCCTAAAAAGCTGGAACCCAAAGCGGAAAAGTGTGTCTTCATAGGTTACCCAAAAGAGACAGTTGGGTACACCTTCTATCTCAAATCTGAGGGCAAAGTGTTTGTTGCTAAAAACGGAGCTTTTCTCGAGAAGGAGTTTCTCTCGAGAGAATTGAGTGGGAGGAAGATAGAACTTGATGAGGTTGTCGAACCTCTCATCCCTCTGGATGGTGGCGCATGGCAAGGGGAAACCTCTGTCGTTGCGACGCCGGTTGAGGAGGAAGTTAATGATGATGATCATGAAACTCCGGTTCAAGTTTCTGTGGAACCACGCAGGTCGACGAGACCACGTGCTACTCCAGAGTGGTACGGTAATCCCGTCTTGTCAATCATGTTGTTGGACAACAATGAACCTGCAAATTATGCAGAAGCAATGGTGGGCCCAGATTCCAACAAATGGCTAGAAGCCATGAAGTCCGAGATAGGATCCATGTATGAGAACAAAGTGTGGACTTTGGAGGTACTGCCTGAGGGCCGCAAGGCTATTCAGAACAAATGGATATTTAAGAGGAAGACGGACGCTCACGGCAATGTGACCGTTTATAAAGATCGACTTGTGGCAAAGGGTTTTTCACAAGTTCAAGGAGTTGACTACGATGAGACATTCTCACCCGTAGCGATGCTTAAGTCTGTCAGAATCATGTTAGCAATAGCTGCATTTTTCGATTATGAAATCTGGCAGATGGATGTCAAAACGGCGTTCCTTAACGGTTTCCTTAAAGGAAGAATTGTATATGATGCAAGCGAAGGTTTTGTCGATCCTAAGAATGCTAACAAGGTGTGCAAGCTCCAGCGATCCATTTATGGACTGGTGCAAGCATCTCGGAGTTGGAACAAACGCTTTGATGAGGTGATCAAAGCATTTGGGTTTATACAAGTGGTTGGAGAATCTTGTATTTACAAGAAAGTGAGTGGGAGCTCTGTGGCGTTTCTAATATTATATGTGGATGACATATTGCTGATTGGAAACAACGTAGAGTTTCTGGAGAGCATAAAGGATTACTTGAATAAAAGTTTCTCTATGAAGGACCTAGGAGAAGCTGCTTACATTCTAGGCATTAAGATCTATAGGGATAGATCAAAACGCCTGATAGGACTTTCACACAGCACATACCTTGATAAAGTTTTGAAGAGGTTCAAAATGGAACAGTCCAAGAAGGGGTTCTTGCCAGTTTTAGAAGGTATGAGATTGAGTAAGACTCAGTGCCCAGCAATTGATGAAGAAAGAGAGCATATGCGTTCCGTCCCCTATGCTTCAGCCATAGGTTCTATCATGTATGCAATGTTGTGCACTAGACCGGACGTTAGCCTGGCCATAAGTATGGCAGGTAGGTTCCAGAGTAATCCAGGAGTGGATCACTGGACAGCGGTCAAGAATATCCTGAAGTACCTGAAAAGGACTAAGGAGATGTTTCTCGTGTATGGAGGTGACGAAGAGCTCGCCGTAAAAGGTTACGTTGATGCAAGCTTTGACACAGATCCGGACGACTCTAAGTCGCAAACCGGATACTATTTATTCTTAATGGGGGTGCGGTAAGCTGGTGCAGTTCCAAGCAAAGCGTCGTAGCAGATTCTACATGTGAAGCGGAGTACATGGCTGTCTCGGAGGCGGCTAAGGAGGGTGTCTGGATGAAACAGTTCATGACGGATCTTGGAGTGGTGCCAAGCGCACTGAATCCAATAACCTTGTTCTGTGACAACACGGGTGCCATTGCCTTAGCAAAGGAACCACTGTTTCACAAGAAGACCAGACACATCAAACGACGCTTCAACCTCATCCGCGACTACGTCGAAGGAAAGGATGTAAATATATGCAAAGTGCACACGGATCTGAATGTAGCAGACCCGCTGACTAAACCTCTTCCACGGGCAAAGCATGATCAACACCAGAACTGTATGGGTGTTAGATTTATTACAATGTAATTCGCATGATGATGTGAGGGCTAGATTATTGACTCTAGTGCAAGTGGGAGACTGTTGGAATTATGCCCTAGAGGCAATAATAAATATAGTTATTATTATAATTCCTGTATCAAGGTAATCGTTTATTATCCATGCTATAATTGTATTGAATGAAGACTCATTTACATGTGTGGATACATAGGCAAAACACTGTCCCTAGCAAGCCTCTAGTTGGCTAGCCAGTTGATCAAAGATAGTGAGTGTCTTCTGATTATGAACAAGGTGTTGTTGCTTGATCACTGGATCACGTCATTAGGAGAATCACGTGATGGACTAGACCCAAACTAATAGATGTAGCATGTTGATCGTGTCATTTTGTTGCTACTGTTTTCTGCATGTCAAGTATTTGTTCCTATGACCATGAGATCATATAACTCACTAACACCGGAGGAATACTTTGTGTGTATCAAACGTCGCAACGTAACTGGGTGACTATAAAGATGGTCTACAGGTATCTCCGAAGGTGTTCGTTGAGTTAGTATGGATCAAGACTGGGATTTGTCACTCCGTGTGACGGAGAGGTATCTCGGGGCCCACTCGGTAATACAACATCACACACAAGCCTTGCAAGCAATGTGAGTTAGTGAAAGTTGCAGGATCTTGTATTACGGAACGAGTAAAGAGACTTGCCGGTGAACGAGATTGAAATAGGTATGCGGATACTGACGATCGAATCTCGGGCAAGTAACATACCGAAGGACAAAGGGAATGACATACGGGATTATATGAATCCTTGGCACTGAGGTTCAAACGATAAGATCTTTTTAGAATATGTAGGATCCAATATGGGCATCCAGGTCCCGCTATTGGATATTGACCGAGGAGTCTCTCGGGTCATGTTTACATAGTTCTCGAACCCGCAGGGTCTGCACACTTAAGGTTCGACGTTGTTTTATGCGTATTTGAGTTATATGGTTGGTTACCGAATGTTGTTCGGAATCCTGGATGAGATCACGGACGTCACGAGGGTTTCCGGAATGGTCCGAAAACGAAGATTGATATATAGGATGACCTCATTTCACTATTGGAATCTGCTAGTTTGCCGACAGCTTTAAGGTTTGCCGTCAGCAATTTCACGGGGCTGACGGCAAAGAGACTTTGCCCTCAGCCAAAATAAATGCTGACGGCATAGGAGGGGCTGACGGCAAATAAAATCTATGTCGTCCGCTTTATCTAAGCCGGTAGCCAGCTGACGGCAAAGGACAAAAAAGCTGTCGGCATAGGAAGGCTGACGGCATAGGGGCTAACCCAGTCGCTGCCTCGACCAGAAAAAAAAACGGGGGCCGTCTTTGCCGACAGGCAGCTGACGGCAAAGACTAACGGCTATCTTTGCCGACAGCTGGCTGAGGGCAAAGACAGCTGCCTTATCCCCAGCCACGACCTCCTCTCTCTCAACCGTCCCACGCACTGTTATCAAAAAAAAACCCTCCCACGCCATGCTCTCCCACGCCCCGCCCTGCGCCGACCCGCCCTGCGCCGCCCCGCCCTGCGTCGCCCCACGCCCGCCCCGCCCTGCGCCGCCCCGCGCCGCCCTGCGCCGCCCCCTCCGGCTCAGGCCCTCTGTTGGGGAACGTCGCATGGGAAACAAAAAATTTCCTACGCGCACGAAGACCTATCATGGTGATGTCCATCTACGAGAGGGGATGAGTGATCTACGTACCCTTGTAGATCGTACAGCAGAAGCGTTAGTGAACGCGGTTGATGTAGTGGAACGTCCTCACATCCCTCGATCCGCCCCGCGAACAATCCCGCGATCAGTCCCACGATCTAGTACCGGACGGACGGCACCTCCGCGTTCAGCACACGTACAGCTCGACGATGATCTCGGCCTTCTTGATCCAGCAAGAGAGACGAAGAGGTAGAAGAGTTCTCCGGCAGCGTGACGGCGCTCCGGAGGTTGGTGATGACCTTGTCTCAGCAGGGCTCCGCCCGAGCTCCGCAGAAACACGATCTAGAGGAAAAACCGTGGAGGTATGTGGTCGGGCTGCCGTGGAAAAGTCGTCTCAAATCAGCCCTAAAACCTCCGTATATATAGGTGGGAGGGAGGGGACATTTCCTTGGGGCTCAAGGAGCCCCAAGGGGGTCAGCCGAGTCCAAGGGGGAAGGCTCCCCCCCCAAACCGAGTTGCACTTGGTTTGGTGGGTGGGAGTCCTTCCTTCCCTTCCCACCTCCTCTTTTTTTTTCTCTTTGATTTTCTTTCCTATGCGCATAGGGCCCTTTTGGGCTGTCCCACCAGCCCACTAAGGGCCGGTGTGCCACCCTCAAGTCCTATGGGCTTCCCCGGGGTGGGTTGCCCCCCCCCCCCCCCCGGTGAACTCCCGGAACCCATTCGTCATTCCTGGTACATTCCCGGTAACTCCGAAAACCTTCCGGTAATCAAATGAGGTCATCCTATATATCAATCTTCGTTTCCGGACCATTCCGAAAACCCTCGTGACGTCCGTGATCTCATCCGGGACTCCGAACAACATTCGGTAACCAACCACATAACTCAAATACGCATAAAACAACGTCGAACCTTATGTGTGCAGACCCTGCGGGTTCGAGAACTATGTAGACATGACCCGAGAGACTCCTCGGTCAATATCCAATAGCGGGACCTGGATGCCCGTATTGGATCCTACATATTCTACGAAGATCTTATCGTTTGAACCTCAGTGCCAAGGATTCATATAATCCCGTATGTCATTCCCTTTGTCCTTCGGTATGTTACTTGCCCGAGATTCGATCGTCAGTATCCGCATACCTATTTCAATCTCGTTCACCGGCAAGTCTCTTTACTCGTTCCGTAATACAAGATCCTGCAACTTTCACTAAGTCACATTGCTTGCAAGGCTTGTGTGTGATGTTGTATTACCGAGTGGGCCCCGAGATACCTCTCCGTCACACGGAGTGACAAATCCCAGTCTTGATCCATACTAACTCAACTAACACCTTCGGAGATACCTGTAGAGCATATTTATAGTCACCCAGTTACATTGGGACGTTTGATACACACAAAGCATTCCTCCGATGTCAGTGAGTTATATGATCTCATGGTCATAGGAATAAATACTTGACACGCAGAAAACAGTAGCAACAAAATGACACGATCAACATGCTACGTCTATTAGTTTGGGTCTAGTCCATCACGTGATTCTCCTAATGACGTGATCCAGTTATCAAGCAACAACACTTTGTTCATAATCAGAAGACACTGACTATCTTTGATCAACTGGCTAGCCAACTAGAGGCTTGCAAGGGACGGTGTTTTGTTTATGTATCCACACATGTAAATGAGTCTTCATTCAATACAATTATAGCATGGATAATAAACGATTATCTTGATGCAGGAATTATAATAATAACTATATTTATTATTGCCTCTAGGGCATAATTCCAACAGTCTCCCACTTGCGCTAGAGTCAATAATCCAGCCCTCACATCATCATGTGAATTACATTGTAATAAATCTAACACCCATACAGTTCTGGTGTTGATTATGCTTTGGCCATGGAAGAGGTTTAGTCAGCGGGTCTGCTACATTCAGATCCGTGTGCACTTTGCATATATTTACATCCTCTCCCTCAACGTAGTCGCGGATGAGGTTGAAGCGTCATTTGATGTGTCTGGTCTTCTTGTGAAACCGTGGTTCCTTTGCTAAGGCAATGGCACCCGTGTTGTCACAGAACAAGGTTATTGGATTTAGTGCGCTTGGCACCACTCCAAGATCCGTCATGAACTGCTTCATCCAGACACCCTCCTTAGCCGCCTCCGAGGCAGCCATGTACTCCGCTTCACATGTAGAATCTGCTACGACGCTTTGCTTGGAACTGCACCACCTTACCGCACCCCCATTAAGAATAAATACGTATCCGCTTTGCGACTTAGAGTCGTCCGGATCTGTGTCAAAGCTTGTATCGACGTAACCTTTTACGGCGAGCTCTTCGTCACCTCCATACACGAGAAACATCTCCTTAGTCCTTTTCAGGTACTTTAGGATATTGTTGACCGCTGTCCAGTGATCCACTCCTGGATTACTCTGGAACCTACCTGCCATACTTATGGCCAAGCTAACATCCGGTCTAGTGCACAGCATTGCATACATGATAGAACCTATGGCTGAAGCATAGGGGACGGAGCGCATATGCTCTCTATCTTCATCAGTTGCTGGGCATTGAGTCTTACTCAATCTCGTACCTTGTAAAACTGGCAAGAAACCTTTCTTGGACTGTTCCATTTTGAACCTCTTCAAAACTTTATCAAGGTATGTGCTTTGTGAAAGTCCTATTAGGCGTTTTGATCTATCCCTATAGATCTTAATGCCTAGAATGTAAGCAGCTTCTCCTAGGTCCTTCACAGAGAAACTCTTATTCAAGTAATCCTTTATGCTCTCTAAAAACTCCACGTTGTTTCCAATCAGCAATATGTCATCACATATAATATTAGAAACGCCAGAGAGCTCCCACTCACTTTCTTGTAAATACAAGATTCTCCAACCACTTGTATAAACCCAAATGCTTTGATCACCTCATCAAAATGTTTGTTCCAACTCCGAGATGCTTGCACCAGTCCATAAATGGATCGCTGGAGCTTGCACACCTTGTTAGCATTCTTAGGATCGACAAAACCTTCGGGTTGTATCATATACAACTCTTCCTTAAGGAAACCGTTAAGGAACGCCGTTTTGACATCCATCTGCCAGATTTCATAATCGGAAAATGCAGCTATTGCTAACATGATTCTGACAGACTTAAGCATCGCTACGGGTGAGAATGTCTCATCGTAGTCAAATCCTTGAACTTGTGAAAAACCCTTTGCCACAAGTCGAGCTTTATAAACGGTCACATTGCCGCCAGCGTCCGTCTTCCTCTTAAAGATCCATTTGTTCTGAATAGCCTTGCGGCCCTCAGGTAGTACCTCCAAAGTCCACACTTTGTTCTCATACATGGATCCTATCTCGGACTTCATGGCTTCTAGCCATTTGTTGGAATCTGGGCCCACCATTGCTTCTTCATAATTTGCAGGTTCATTGTTGTCTAACATCATGATTGATAAGACGGGATTACCGTACCACTCTGGAGCAGCACGTGGTCTCGTCGACGTGCGTGGTTCGACAGAAACTTGAACTGGAGTTTCATGATCATCATCATTAACTTCCTCCTCAACCGGCGTCGCAACGACAAAGGTTTCCCCTTGCCCTGCGCCACCATCCAGAGGGATGAGAGGTTCGACAACCTCGTCAAGTTCTATCTTCCTCCCACTCAATTCTCTCGAGAGAAACTCCTTCTCGAGAAAAGCTCCGTTTTTAGCAACAAACACTTTTCCCTCGGATTTGAGATAGAAGGTGTACCCAACTGTCTCTTTTGGGTAACCTATGAAGACGCACTTTTCCGCTTTGGGTTCCAGCTTTTCAGGCTGAAGCTTTTTGACATAAGCATCACATCCCCAAACTTTAAGAAACGACAACTTTGGCCTTTTCCCATACCACAGTTCGTATGGTGTCGTCTCAACGGATTTTGATGGTGCCCTATTTAAAGTGAATGCAGCTGTTTCTAATGCATAACCCCAAAACGATAACGGCAATTCAGTAAGAGACATCATAGATCGCACCATCTCTAACAGAGTACGATTACGACGTTCGGACACACCATTACGCTGTGGTGTTCCAGGCGGTGTTAACTGTGAAACAATTCCACATTGTCTTAAGTGAGTACCAAACTCCAAACTCAGATATTCAACACCACGATCAGACCGTAGGAATTTGATCTTCTTGTTACGATGATTTTCCACTTCACTCTGAAATTGCTTGAACTTTTCAAATGTTTCAGACTTGTGCTTCATCAAGTAGACATAACCATATCTACTCAAATCGTCAGTGAAGGTGAGAAAATAACGATATCCGCTGCGTGCCTCCACGCTCATCAGACCACACACATCGGTATGTATGATTTCCAACAAGTCACTTGCACGCTCCATTGTTCCGGAGAACGGAGTCTTAGTCATCTTGCCCATGAGGCATGGTTCGCACGTGTCAAGTGAATCAAAGTCAAGTGACTCCAAAAGTCCATCAGCATGGAGTTTCTTCATGCGCTTTACACCAATATGACCTAAGCGGCAGTGCCACAAAAATATGGCGCTATCATTGTTAACTCTAACTCTTTTGGTCTCAATGTTATGTATATGCGTCTCGCTATCAAGATTCAGTATGAACAATCCTCTCACATTAGGTGAATGACCATAAAAGATGTTACTCATAGAAATAGAACAACCATTATTCTCTGACTTAAAAGAGTAACCGTCTCGCAATAAACAAGATCCAGATATAATGTTCATGCTCAACGCAGGCACTAAATAACAACGATTTAAGTTCATCACTAATCCTGATGGTAACTGAAGTGAAACTGTGCCGACGGCGATTGCATCAACCTTGGAACCATTTCCTACGCGCATCGTCACTTCATCTTTCGCCAGCCTTCGTCTATTCCGCAGTTCCTGTTTCGATTTGCAAATATGAGCAACAGAACCGGTATCGAATACCCAGGCACTAATACGAGAGCCGGTTAAGTACACATCAATAACATGTATATCAAATATACCTTATTTTTCTTTGGCCGCCTTCTTATCTGCCAGATACTTGGGGCAATTGCGCTTCCAGTGACCCATACCCTTGCAATAGTAACACTCCGTTTCAGGCTTAGGTCCAGCTTTGGGTTTCTTCATCGGATTGGCAACAGGCTTGCCGCTCTTCTTCGAATTACCCTGCTTGCCTTTGCCGTTTCTCTTGAAACTAGTGGTCTTATTCACCATCAACACTTGATGCTCTTTACGGAGTTCAGACTCTGCGACTTTCAGCATCGCAAACAACTCGCCGGGAGACTTGTTCATCCCTTGCATGTTGTAGTTCAACACAAAGCCTTTATAGCTTGGCGGCAGTGATTGAAGGATTCTGTCAGTGGTAGCCTCTTGCGGGAGTTCAATCCCCAGCTCAGCTAGACGGTTTGAGTACCCAGACATTTTGAGCACATGTTCACTGACAGACGAGTTTTCCTCCATCTTGCAAGCATAGAATTTATCGGAGGTCTCATACCTCTCGATCCGGGCGTTCTTCTGAAAGATAAACTTCAACTCCTGGAACATCTCAAATGCTCCATGACGCTCAAAGCGACGTTGAAGTCCCGGTTCTAAGCCATACAAGACTGCACATTGAACTATTGAGTAGTCCTCCTTACGTGCTAACCAAGCGTTCTTAACATCCTGATCAGCCGTAGGGGTGGTTCATCTCCTAGCGCAGCATTAAGGACATAATCCTTCTTCCCAGCTTGTAAGATTAGCTTAAGATTACGAGCCCAGTCTACAACGTTGCTTCCATCATCTTTCAACTTAGCTTTCTCTAGGAACGTATTAAAATTCAGGATGACTGTAGCGTGAGCCATGATGTACAACAAAAATATATTCAAAGTGGACTTTAGACTATGTTCAAGATAATTAGAGTTTAACTTAATCAAATTATTCGCTAAACTCCCACTCAAAAAGTACATCTCTCTAGTCATTTGAGTGGTTCATGATCCACTTATACTAGCTCAAGTCCGATCATCACGTGAGTTGAGTATAGTTTCAGTGGTAAGCATCCCTATGCTAATCATATCATCTATATGATTCATGATCGACCTTTCGGTCTCATGTGTTCCGAGGCCATGTCTGCACATGCTAGGCTCGTCAAGCTTAACCCGAGTGTTCCGCGTGCGCAACTGTTTTGCACCCGTTGTATGTGAACGTTGAGTCTATCACACCCGATCATCACGCGGTGTCTCGAAACGACGAACTGTAGCAATGGTGCACAGTCGGGGAGAACACAATTTCGTCTTGAAATTTTAGTGAGAGATCACCTCATAATGCTACCGTCGTTCTAAGCAAAATAAGGTGCATAAAAGGATTAACATCACATGCAATTCATAAGTGACATGATATGGCCATCATCACGTGCTTCTTGATCTCCATCACCAAAGCACCGGCACGATCTTCTTGTCACCGGCGCCACACCATGATCTCCATCAACATGTTGCCATCGGGTTGTCGTGCTACTCATGCTATTACTACTAAAGCTACATCCTAGCAAAATAGTAAACGCATCTGCAAGCACAAACGTTAGTATAAAGACAACCCTATGGCTCCTGCCGGTTGCCGTACCATCGACATGCAAGTCGATATTTACTATTACAACATGATCATCTCATACATCCAATATATCACATCACATCGTTGGCCATATCACATCACAAGCATACCCTGCAAAAACAAGTTAGACGTCCTCTAATTTTGTTGTTGCATGTTTTACGTGGTGACAATGGGTATCTAGTAGGATCGCATCTTACTTACGCAAACACCACAACGGAGATATATGAGTTGCTATTTAACCTCATCCAAGGACCTCCTCGGTCAAATCATATTCAACTATAGTTGGAGAAACCGACACTTGCCAGTCATCTTTGAGCAACGGGGTTACTCGTAGCGATGAAACCAGTCTCTCGTAAGCGTACGAGTAATGTCGGTCCAAGCCACTGTTGGGGAACGTCGCATGGGAAACAAAAATTTTCCTACGCGCACGAAGACCTATCAAGGTGATGTCCATCTACGAGAGGGGATGAGTGATATACGTACCCTCGTAGACCGTACAGCAGAAGCGTTAGAGAACGCGGTTGATGTAGTGGAACGTCCTCACGTCCCTCAATCCGCCCCGCGAACAATCCCGCGATCAGTCCCACGATCTAGTACCGAATTGACGGCACCTCCGCGTTCAGCACACGTACAGCTCGACGATGATCTCGGCCTTCTTGATCCAGCAAAAGAGACGGAGAGGTAGAAGAGTTCTCCGGCAGCGTGACGGCGCTCCGGAGGTTGGTGATGACGTTGTCTCAGCAGGGCTCCGCCCGAGCTCCGCAGAAACGCGATCTAGAGGAAAAACCGTGGAGGTATGTGGTCGGGCTGCCGTGGAAAAGTCGTCTCAAATCAGCCCTAAAACCTTCGTATATATAGGTGGGAGGGAGGGGACCTTGCCTTGGGGCTCAAGGAGCCCCAAGGGGGTCGGCGGAGTCCAAGGGGGAGGACTCTCCCCCCCCAAACCGAGTTGGACTTGGTTTGGTGGGAGGGAGTCCCCCTTCCTTCCCACCTCCGCGTTTTTTTTTTCTTTCTCTCTTGATTTTCTTCTCCTTGGCGCATAGAGCCTTTTGGGCTGTCCCACCAGCCCACTAAGGGCTGGTGTGTCACCCCCAAGGCCTATGGGCTTCCCCGGGGTGGGTTGCCCCCCCCCCCGGTGAACTCCCGGAACCCATTCGTCATTCCCGGTACATTCCCGGTAACTCCGAAAACCTTCTGGTAATCAAATGAGGTCATCCTATATATCAATCTTCGTTTCCGGACCATTCCGGAAACCCTCGTGATGTCCGTGATCTCATCCGAGACAACGAACAACATTCGGTAACCAACCATATAACTCAAATACGCATAAAACAACGTCGAACCTTAAGTGTGCAGACCCTGTGGGTTCGAGAATTATGTAGACATGACCCGAGAGACTCCTCGGTCAATATCCAATAGCGGGACCTGGATGCCCATATTGGATCCTACATATTCTACGAATATCTTATCGTTTGAACCTCAGTGCCAAGGATTCACATAATCCCGTATGTCATTCCCTTTGTCCTTCGGTATGTTACTTGCCCGAGATTCGATCGTCAGTATCCGTATACCTATTTCAATCTCGTTTACCGGCAAGTCTCTTTACTCGTTCCGTAATACAAGATCCCATAACTTACACTAAGTCACATTGCTTGCAAGGCTTGTGTGTGATGTTGTATTACCGAGTGGGCCCCGAGATACCTCTCCGTCACACGGAGTGACAAATCCCAGTCTCGATCCATACTAACTCAACGAACACCTTCGGAGATACCTGTAGAGCATCTTTATAGTCACCCAGTTACGTTGCGACGTTTGATACACACAAAGCATTCCTCCGGTGTCCGTGAGTTATATGATCTCATGGTCATAGGAACAAATACTTGACACGCAGAAAACAGTAGCAACAAAATGACACGATCAACATGCTACGTCTATTAGTTTGGGTCTAGTCCATCACATGATTCTCCTAATGATGTGATCCCATTATCAAGTGACAACACTTGCCTATGGCCAGCAAACCTTGACCATCTTTGATCAACGAGCTAGTCAACTAGAGGCTTACTAGGGACAGTGTTTTGTCTATGTATCCACACAAGTATTGTGTTTCCAATCAATACAATTATAGCATGGATAATAAACGATTATCATGAACTAAGAAATATAATAATAACTAATTTATTATTGCCTCTAGGGCATATTTCCAACAGGCTCCCACTTGCACTAGAGTCAATAATCTTGTTCACATCACCATGTGATTCCAACGAATCCAACACCCATATAGTTATGGGGTCTGATCACGTCTTGCTCGTGAGAGAGGTTTTAGTCATCGGTTCTGAATCTTTCAGACCCATGTGTTCTTTACAAATATTTATGTCATCTTATAGATGCTGCTACTACGTGCTAATCGGAAATGCTGCAAATATCTACTCTACTATACGAATCCTTTTCACTACTCATAGTTATTCGGATTAGTGTCAAAGCTTGCATCGACGTAACCTTTTACGACGAACTCTTTAACCACCTCCATAATCGAGAAAAATTTCTTAGTCCATTTGTTACTAAGGATAAATTTTGACCGCTGCTAGTGATTCAATCATGGATCACTCTCTGTACCTCTCAACAGACTTTGAGTCAAGGCACACATCAGGTGCGGTGCACAGCATGGCATACTTTAGATTCTACGGCTAAGGCATAGAAGACGACCTTCGTCTATTCTCTTTATTCTGCCGTGGTCGGGTTTTGAGTCTTACTCAAATTCACACCTTACAACGCAACCAAGAACTCCTTCTTTACTGATCTATTTTGAACTCCTTCAAAAACTTGTCAAGGCATGCATCTTGTTGAAACTTCTATTAAGCGCTTTCGATCTATCTCCATAGATCTTTGATGCTCAACGTTCAGGTAGCGCAATCTAGGTATTCCTTTGAAAAACTCCTTTCAAACAACCTTGTATGCTTTACAGAAATTCTACATTACTTCTGATCCACAATATGTCAACCACATATACTTATCAGAAATTCTATAGTGCTCCCACTCACTTCTTTGGAAATACAAGTTTCTCATAAACCTTGTACAAACCCAAAATCTTTGATCATCTCATCAAAGTATATATATTCCAACTCCGATATGCTTGCACCAGTCCATTGAAGGATCGCTGGAGCTTGCATACTTGCTAGTATCTTTAGGATCGACAAAACCTCATGGTTGTATCTCATACAATGTTTGCTCAAGGAAACCGTTGAGGAAACAATGTTTTGACATCCTATATGCAATATTTCATAAATAATGCAGCAACTACCAACATAATTCTAACAGACTTTTAGCATCGCTACGAGTGAGAAAGTCTCATCATAGTCAACTGTTTGATCTTGTCGGAAACATCTTTGCGACAAGTCGAGCTTTTCTTAATAGTGATTTATCACCATCATCGTCTGTTTTCCTTTAAAGATCCATCTTTACTCAATAGTCCTCTGACCATCAAGTAGTTCTTCCAAAGTCTACACTTTGTTTTCATACATGGATCCTCTCTCGGATTTCATGGCTTCCAGCCATTTGTCGGAATCCGGGCCCACCATCGCTTTCTCCATAACTCGTAGGTTCACTGTTACATAACAACATGACCTCCAAGACAGGGTTACCGTACCACTCTGTAGTAGTACGCGACCTTGTCAACCTACGAGACTTGTAGTAACTTGATCCGATGCTCGATGATCACCATCATCAGCTTCCACTTCAATTGGTGTAGGCGCCACAGGAACAACTTCCTGCACCCTGCTACACACTGGTTGAAGTGATGGTTCAATAACCTCATCAAGTTCTACTACCCTCCCACTCAATTCTTTCGAGAGAAACCTTTCCTCGAGAAAGGATCCGTTTCTAGAAACAAACACTTTGCTTTCGGATCTGAGATAGGAGATGTACCCAACTGTTTTGGATATCCTATGAAGATGCATTTATCCGCTTTGGGTTCGAGCTTATCAGACTGAAACTTTTTCACATAAGTGTTGAAGCCCCAAACTTTCAAGAAACGACAGTTTAGATTTCTCTAAACCTCAGTCTATACTGTGTCATCTCAACGGAAATACGTGGTGCCCTATTTAAAGTGAATGCGGTTGTCTCTAATGCATAACCCATAAACGATAGTGGTAATTCGATAAGAGACATCTTAGCGTGCACCGTACCAAATAGTGCGTGGCTATGATGTTCAGACACATCATCACACTATGATGTTCCAGGTGGCATGAACTGCGAAACAATTTCCACATTGTCTTAACTGCGTACCAAAACTCGTAACTCAGATATTCATTTCTATGATCATATCGTAGACAGTTTATCCTCTTGTTACGACGAACTTCACTCCGAAACAGAATTGAACTTTTCAATATTTCAGACTTGTGATTCATTAAGTAAATACTCTAGTATCTACTCAAATCATCATTGAAGTAAGAACATAATGATATCCACTGCGTGCCTCAGCACCCATTGGACTGCATACATCAAAATATATCACTTCCAACAAGTTACTATCTTGTTTCATCTCAATGAAAACAAGGCCTTGCTCATGTGGTATGATTTGCATGTCACTAGTGATTCAAATTCAGGTGAGTACAAAGATCCATCAGCATGGAGCCTCTTCATGCAATTTATACTAACATGACTCAAGCGGCAGTGCCACAAGTAAGTGGTACTATCATCATTAACTCGTATCTTTTGGCACCAATATCATGAACATGTGTAACACTACGATCGAGATTCAATAAACCATTGAAGGTGATTATTCAAGCAAATAGAGTAACCATTATTCTCTTTAAATGAATAATCGTATTGCAATAAACACGATCCAATCATGTTCATGCTTAACGCAAGCACCAAATAACGATTATTTAGGTTTAACACCAATCCCGATGGTAGAGGGAGCGTGCGATGTTTGATCATATCAACCTTGGAAACACTTCCAACACGTATCGTCACCTCGCCTTTAGCTAGTCTCCGTTTATGCTGTAGCTTACATTTCATGTTACTAATCACTTAGCAACCGAACCGGTATCCAGTACCCTCATGCTACTAGGAGTACTAGTAAAGTACACATCAACATCATGTATATCAAATACACTTCTTTCGACTTTTGCCAGCCTTCTTATCTACCAAGTATCTAGAGTTGCTCCGCCTCAGTGACTGTTCCCCTCTTACAAAAGCACTTAGTCTCGGGTTTGGGTTTAATCTTGGGTCTCTTCATTAGTGCAGCAACTGTTTTGCCGTTTCACGAAGTATCCCTTCTAGCCCTTGCCTTTCTTGAAACTTAGTGGTTTTACAAACCATCAACTATTGATGCTCCTTCTTGATTTCTACTTTCATAGTGTCAAACATCGCGAATCGCTCAAGGATCATTGTATCTATCCTTGATATGTTATAGTTCATCACGAAGCTCTCATAGCTTGGTGGCAGTGACTTTGGAGAACCATCACTATCTCATCTGGAAGATTAACTCCCACTTGATTCAAGTGATTGTCGTACTCAGAGAATCTGAGCACACGCTCAACGATTGAGCCTTTCTCCTTTACTTTGTGGACAAAGAATCTTGTCGGAGGTCTTGTACCTCTTAACAAGGGCACAAGAATGAAATCACAATTTCATCTCTTTAGAACATCACTTATGTTCCGCGACGTTTCAAAACGTTTTCGGTGCCTTGCTTCTAAGCCATTAAGTATTTTGCACTGAACTATCGTGTAGTCATCAGAAACGTATATGTCGGATGTTCACAGCATCCACAGATGACGCTCGAGGTGCAGCACACCGAGTGGTGCATTAAGGACATAAGCCTTCTGCGCAGCAACGAGGACAATCCTCGGTTTTACAGACTTAGTCTGCAAAGTTTGCTACTATCAACTTTCAACTAAATTTTCTCTAGGAACATATAAAAACAATAGAGCTATAGCGCAAGCTACATCATAATTCGCAAAGACCATTAGACTATGTTCATGATAATTAGTTCAATTAATCACATTACTTAAGAACTCCCACTCAAAAAGTACATCTCTCTAGTCATTTGAGTGGTACATGATCCAAATCCACTATCTCAAGTCCGATCATCACGTGAGTCGAGAATAGTTTCAGTGGTAAGCATCTCTATGCTAATCATATCAACTATACGATTCATGCCCGACCTTTCGGTCTCATGTGTTCAGTGGTAAGCTTAACCCGAGTGTTCTGCGTGTGCAACTGTTTTGCACCCGTTGTATGTGAACGTTGAGTCTATCACACCCGATCATCACGTGGTGTCTCGAAACGACGAACTGTCGCAACGGTGCACAGTCGGGGAGAACACAATTTCGTTCCGTAATACAAGATCCCGTAACTTACACTAAGTCACATTGCTTACAAGGCTTGTGTGTGATGTTGTATTACCGAGTGGGCCCCGAGATACCTCTCCGTCACACGGAGTGACAAATCCCAGTCTCGATCCATACTAACTCAACGAATACCTTCGGAGATACCTGTAGAGCATCTTTATAGTCACCCAGTTACGTTGCGACGTTTGATACACACAAAGCATTCCTCCGATGTCAGTGAGTTATATGATCTCATGGTCATAGGAATAAATACTTGACTCGCAGAAAACAGTAACAACAAAATGACACGATCAACATGCTACGTCTATTAGTTTGGGTCAAGTCCATCACGTGATTCTCCTAATGACGTGATCCAGTTATCAAGCAACAACACTTTGTTCATAATCAGAAGACACTGACTATCTTTGATCAACTGGCTAGCCAACAAGAGGCTTGCTAGGGACGGTGTTTTGTTTATGTATCCACACATGTAAATGAGTCTTCATTCAATACAATTATAGGATGGATAATAAACGATTATCTTGATACAGGAATTATAATAATAACTATATTTATTATTGCCTCTAGGGCATAATTCCAACACCCTCGCCGCTTCGCCCGGACGCGTGCCCGCCGCCAGTCGCCGGACGACGAGGCGCCGCCCGCCCCGGCCCCCGCCGCCCCCCGCTCGATGCCGCCGGAGTCCCCTCCTCCTCCCCTCCTCCGCGGAGGAAGCGCGGGGCCTCTCCCTCCCGCCGGTCCGTCCGCGCCAGGTCCGTCCGCTCCAGGTACGAAGCTCTAACCCTTCTAACTGTTAATTGTTGATAAACCCAGCTGCTGTTTCAGTTTTCTGAATTTCAGTGTTAGGTGTCCTTTTTCTTCAGTTTCGTCAGGTTTAGACTTAGTCGTTTTCTGTTAGAAGTTGCTCCGGTTCTTTAGCCACGAACTGGAGCGAGTCGTGCGTGATCCGTTCTGTTCGTGGGATGGCACGAGCGCCAGGAACGTGGTCACGTTTTCCCTTTGTAATTTTGCTTATAAGAAGGAGAATAGAACAAACAGAAAAGTTGCGGAAGTTTGAGCAGCACAAAACACTGTCTTCGTGTTCTTGTTCGTCTAGTTTCAGATTTCGAGCGACATTAATTGCCTTTCCTGTAAAAAAATGTTAGTTTCCTTAAGCATTAGATGCCATTTGTTTACACATTAAACTGTAGGGAACATAGAAATGAGAACTTAACAAAATTAAAGGAACACAAAAGTGGTAAGATTATTAAATTCGTAGACTGGAAAGAAAAGAGTATGAAAATTTGACCAGCTCTTTGTTTTCATGTAGTATATAAGAAATATGAACCACATAATATAAGAATGTCAGTGAAAAGGCCGTAAAGAAAATCGCTAGAAAATATATCCATGAATCTTAAAGCAAGAACATGCTGACCGTAACACAACGTGACTATGCTTCGTACGACACCACACGGCAACACTCATATTGCATGAACGTGCTCTACTCATATTGTATGAACGTGCTCTACTCATATTGTATGAACGTGCTCTAGTGATTACAACCGGTGACATCACACGTGCGTGGCAGTCGGTTCCGGTGTTGCGCGCTGTAGGCGGTAGCACTGTAGTGCAGTCCAACAAAATTGTGTGAGAAGAAGCTTTGCTAACCTGCATTGACCACAAACGATGAGAACCGACAGGAGGCTCTTTGATGGACTGGAATAGCTTAGAAATTAAAGTTGTTTTTATAGATACCATGTCTAATTTAAACTCACCTGATGGAATTGGTTGTGCTCCAACCCGATCTAAGTAAGGTTTCCAAATATTGTAGTGTGAAAATTCAGTACCCAATCCAAATCGAACCAAGGGAACCTAATTAGAATGCTTTCGAGCACACCTTTATGAAATTAAATTTGAAGTACAAACCAAATTTTTGGTAAACTTGAAAACATTAGCATGAAACACCGTTGATCTGCCATCTGTTTGAAATTAGATTCTGCTAGTGATGAGGGGAAAGAACAATGATATACGGCCACTGTTCATAATTATGCATGTAGTGGTGTGCAAAACATTAGCATTTACACGTTGTGTTAACTAACTAAAGGATGAGCTGGTCGTTCCATATTATACTCGTCTGCACTACTATACATTGATGTAGAACGTGGTGCAGTTGTAAAAAACTTGGACTATATGTTAAGAGAGAGAGAGAGAGATACGTTAGAGATATTATTTTTTGAGATAGAGATACGTGAGGGATGCGTAACTGACAAAAACGGATATGTGAGAGATTGAATTGGAAATATCTGGTATTTCCATAGTATAAAAATAACATAATATATATTGCAAACTTCATATTATATAGAGTAATCTACACCGTAATAACTTGGTCCCACCAGATTAACGGCTCCTAATTTCTAATTAATGTAGGAATTTCTTGGGAGCCCCTAATTAGTATAAATATAGATTACTCAAAGAACTTTATTAATACACAAAATAGGGGAAGTAATATTAGCTCTACACAACAAACCTGAATGCATCACACTCAAAGTAGTTTTGGAGAACAATTGCACAAATTAGAGTACATAGCAATGGTATGTGTCTATATATCATGACGCAAAAACATGTGTGGTGACGGAAACGCGCGAGGCCAGTTGATCTTGCCATCGAGGTTAGTTTTCTTCATTATTTCTTTCGTTCTTTTGTCCCTGGATGGATGATGAAAATTCCTTTTGAGGAGTGGTTGCAGGCCACACTTATGAAGGAGAGGGAGGCCACCAGGCTCTTGTTGGAGGAGAGGGACCGGAATACGCAGAGGTTGCTTGACGAGGAGAGGGCACGCAATAATGCCCATGCGAAGGCCATGCACGACTTCGTTGCGGTAAGTCAGTTGTGTGAGAAGCAAGGCTATGTGTGAGACGCAACAAGGCTATTTCTTTGACTCCTCGAAAACTAATTTGCAGGCTATGTGTGAGAAGCAAGGTTTGCCGCCCCCTCCGCCGATGCCTTCTCCGGTGGGAACGGTGAGTCCCCTTTCAATGACCAACCTTGCATGGTCTTATACCATTGTCTGTTGCCGTGCTAACCACATATTTTAACTCTTGCCTTGTTGCAGCATCATTCAAGAGTTGAATCCCATGATCCCTTTACTTCTCCTGGTGAGAGCCCTAGCAACCCAGCGACCAACGGAGATGCAGCTTCTCCTTCGTTTCCTGGCATTTGGTAAGTTATTCCTCTCCTTCTTATTCTTCTTATTGTTTAGATCAACTTAGATTATGCCAGGCTTTAGTTAGCTTAGTAAATTCTAGTTGATATTAGCCATGGTTTAGTTAGCTTAGTAAATTCTAGTTGATATTAGAGCTCAAAAATGACATAATTAGTTTAGAAAGTTTCAAAAGAAACCAGAAGAGAAGAACAAACAAGAGATGAAGAAATAAGAGAAGAAGAAAGACGAGAAAAAGATAACTTCTCTTCTTTATTTTTCTCTATCTTCTTCTTCTTCTTCCACTTCTTCCACTTCTTCTTCTTGTTCTTCTTCTTCTTCTTCTTCCACTTCTTCTTCTAATTGCTTAGCTTAAATTACATAACTTCTTTCTTATTGTATTCTTCTTCTAAATTCTTTCTCATTATGCAGATTTTGATAAAGCAGCATGGCATATGGATGGATGCTCGAGACTTTGTAATGCACTTGTGTAGTCCTAGATTAACTTTGTAATTTAATTGTATTTGTGGATGCACTTGTGATGCTTTGTAATACTTTGTGATCTTTTTTGCACTTTAATGACATATATTCGTGTTGTTTGCACTTTTGTTGTGCTGTTTGCACTTTGTGATGCACTTGTGGTGCTGTTTAGGGGCAGATTCAATATATATATGTTGCTGTTTGTATCTATGTTTTGCAAATGCAGGGAATTAACAGAAAACAAATATGAAAAAAAGCAGAGAGGGTCTTTGCCTACAGCTCACTGACGGCAAAGGCTTTGCCATTGGTGGACTGACGGCAAAGAAGACACGTGGCGGCAGCCTGTGTATCCTGGCAATACCAAATTCTCGGCTTTGCCATCAGCTGGGCTCCAACTGTCGGCAAAGAGGCGGCCAAGGCCTAGGGGTTTCGGCTTTGCCGTCAGCTCTGCTACGGCTGTGGGCAAAGAGGGGACCTAGGGGGCCTAGGGGTTTCGGCTTTGCCTTCAGCTTTGCTACGGCTGTGGGCAAAGAGGAGAGGCTTTGCCGTCAGCTTTGCTACGACTGTGGGCAAAGCCTGCCGTTAACCTTCTAACGGAGCTCGGCCTGCGCCGTTGCCGCCACTGCTCTTTGTCGTCAGCCCGTGCCACAAAGCTGAAGGCAAAGTCTTTCCCGTCGGTGGAGCTCCGGCTGTCGGCAAAGAAGGTGATTGCCGATAAAATCTTGACCGGTACCTTTGCCAACAGCACACTAACGGCAAAGCCTTTGCCATCAGTTAAACTGTCCTTTGCCGTCAGCTCTGGCTGTCGGCAAACCAGCAGATTCCAGTAGTGTTTGATTACCGGAAGGTTTTCGGAGTTACTGGGAATGTACCGGGAATGACGAATGGGTTCCGGGAGTTCACCGGGGGGGCAACCTACCCCGGGGAAGCCCATAGGCCTTGAGGGTGGCGCACCAGCCCTTAGTGGGCTGGTGGGACAGCCCAAAAGGGCCCTATGCGCATTGGAAGAAAAATCAAAGAGAAAAAAAAAAGAGGAGGTGGGAAAGGAAAGAGGGACTCCACCCACCAAACCAAGTAGGACTCGGTTTGGGGGGAGTCCTTCCCCCCTTTGGCTCGGCCGACCCCCTTGGGGCTCCTTGAGCCCCAAGGCAAGGTCCCCTCTCTCCCACCTACATATACGGAGGTTTTAGGGCTGATTTGAGACGACTTTTCCACGGCAGCCCAACCACATACCTCCACGGTTTTTCCTCTAGATCGCGTTTCTCCGGAGCTCGGCCGGAGCCCTGCTGAGACGAGATCATCACCAACCTCCGGAGCGCCGTCACGCTACCGGAGAACTCTTCTAGCTCTCCGTCTGTCTTGCTGGATCAAGAAGGCCGAGATCATCGTCGAGCTGTACGTGTGCTGAACGCGGAGGTGCCGTCCGTTCGGTACTAGATCGTGGGATTGTTCGCGGGGCGGATCGAGGGACGTGAGGACGTTCCACTACATCAACCGCGTTCACTAACGCTTCTGCTTTACGGTCTACAAGGGTACGTAGATCACTCATCCCCTCTCGTAGATGGACATCACCATGATAGGTCTTCGTGCGCGTAGGAAAATTTTTGTTTCCCATGCGACGTTCCCCAACAGATACGTTGGAGACGTATAACCTGTTCATGAGATGGATGTCTCCAACGATTTTCTTCATGGTCACCTTGCGGAGCAGGTATATTGTGAGCAACCCACCGATTTTGTCAAAGCAACTCATCCTGGCCACATGTTCTTGTTGTCTTGGTCTCTGTACGGCCTTAAGCAAGCACCCCGCGCCTGATACGAGCATATCGCCGGCTTTCTACAAACACTGGTATTCTGTGTCACCCGCTCGGATGCCTCATTGTTCGTCTATCACCATGGCGACACGACGACTTACTTGCTGCTCTATGTCGACGACATCATCCTAACGTCCTCCTCCGCAACCCTTCTTCAGCAGATTACTATCCGGCTGCTTGACGAGTTTGTCATCAAGGATTCGGGTGCTCTACATTACTTCCTCGGCATTGAGGTCGTTCAGCGAGAAGAAGGCTTCTTTCTTCATCAACAGAAGTATGCGCATGAGCTGCTTGAGCGCGCGTGTCATGGGTATAAGTCTGACAGTAGAAGTATGGGGTACAAAAGTATATGGGCAGAGCCTTAGCTACGACGAGGATGTATGAGTTCAGGCCCCTCTACGGTGGAGGTAAAAGCCCTACGTCTCAGTGCTCTTGGGAGCTTTGTGTCGAGTGTATTGTGGGACTACATCCAGTGCCAACCCCTGCACCAGTGGGGAAGGGCGGCTTATATAGAGTGCGCTGCCCTTCATAATGGCCAGGTGGACAGGGGTGGAATAGTGGCGAGTAAACGCTTACGTTACAAGTAACGTAAGCTTTAAATGCTAATAATGGTGTATGAAAACGTATGACCGTTGCCCTCCTAGGAGGTTACGATGAACAGAGTGGATTCCAGTCGGTACGTTAGATATTCTCCGAGTGGATCGTCGCTGACTGGATGATGGGGGCGTCCTAAGTTCAGTCGGAACTATCTAAGGGCCTTGTCTTCTATGAAGGGCAGTACTTGAGTAGGACCTATAGGGCAGACCTATGACCTACCCTGGGACTATAACCCCATCAGCGCGAGTATGCTCAACTGTCATCCTGTTGCTACTCCTGTTAACACGAAGGCCAACGTTTCTGCTCTGGATGGTTCTCCTGCGTTGGACGCCCCATTCTATCGGTCCATTGTTGGTGCTCTCCAGTATTTTACGCTCACCAGACCAAACTTGTAGTATGTTGTCCAACATGCCCGTCTCCATATGCATGCCCCTCGTGACTCCCATTGGACGCTTGCGAAACAGATTTTGCACTACATCTGTGGCACGATGTCCCTCGGACTCACCCTCGTGGCATCCGTCTCTATGGATATGGTGGCCTATTCTGATGCTGATTGGGCTGCATGTCCCGACACACGTTGCTCCACTTCCGTCTAGCTACTACGTCTACCACAGTCCCTCCCTCGTCTTGTGGTCGTCGAAACGACAACCCACCATGTTGTGCTCTAGCGCGGAGGCCGCGTAGCGAGCGGTGGCTAATGCAGTACATGAGTGCACCTCGCTTCGACACCTACTCCAAGAGTTGCATCACGACGTCTCCCACCTCATAGTTCTTTGTATAGTTGAGGTCACGTCTTGTCTTGTACACTATATATACGTGCCTAGTGCATTCAATCAATGCATTGAGAGTTGCACAACCTAAACTTAATTCTCTACAAGTTGATCGAGTTCTTGTGCTTGCGCCATGGGCGGCGGTTGATGACGGCAGCCACGACCTCGGGGATGTGCGGCGGGGGTGACAGAGGGCTAATCTTGCGCTCACCAGGGCCGGCATGGCCTACCTTCGCGCCTCCCCGATTCTTGGTCAAACCATAGAACAGACAAACTTGCTCCAGCCAGGCATGGACGGAGCTACATGAGTACATCCCAATGTTTTTAAAATAAAAATAGTATATATATGAAAATCGTTAAAACAAAGGCAGTACTACAAATCAGCCGGTTGATAACAAATAAATGTAAGCCGCCTCGCGAGCCGTTAGATTGCCCGATGTGTAGCCGTTAGATTGGGTCAACGCACGAATCGCACGCAACAGCTTGCCATCAATCCCACCACGCCTCCTCTGCAGTGCACAATGATAGTTCTCATCATCAATCCCACCCCACCGTGGCATCTGCGTCGGCGACCTAGCAGCACCCAAGCCACCGGCAGAGCTCCCGCGCTGCAACAATAGGAGCCGATGAAAAGCAAACCTCATCACACACCGACGACCCCCGGGGAAGCTCCACTGCAGCACCGCAGAGTGAAAAAAAGCTCCAACGCAGCACCATCAGTGTCCGTCAAAGCTCCATTGCAGTCGGACGTGCTTCATTGAAGCCACTTGCGTGCGACGTTCCGGTGAAGCTCCATTGAAGCCTCGACCGTGCTCCATTGCAGCCGGCCGCATTCCTTTGCAGCCGGCCGCATTCCATTGCAGCCACTGGCACCGGCGTTCCGGTGAAGCTCCATTGGAGCCGACCGCGCTCCATTACAGCCGCAGCGGAGCACCATTGTAGCCGAATGCGCTCCATTGTAACTCCCGACATGCTCCATTGCAACGCAACCAACAACGGCAGATCTGCGACGCACGACCACTACATCTGTTGCGCTGCAGCTGAGCCGCCCGACTATCTCTCTCTGTGCTTGCAACAATGGTAGAGATCCTCCATGAATTACAGTTGTGTGTGTGTGTTTGTTGGGGGTGGATGCAGCATGCGCGTGCCAAATCGGAGGGGGACATGGCTAGCAGCGGTGGCCCAGTAGCCCTGCACGCGGTGGGGAGGAGGTGAAATTGAGGAGGGGTGAGGAGAGAAAGAAAGAACAGAGGGGATTAGATCGGGAAGAAGACGATTCAGGAGAGATAAGGAAAGGGAGCGTATGTAGCGTGGGGTTAGGCACGTGTCCTGCGCATGAGGAGGCTTACGCACCATAGAAATCAGCCGATTTAGAAATAACATTTTCCTAAAACAAATGGTTTAATAAACACATTGTTAAACTTGTACATTGCATACACTCTCACATATCATTTAATAAATATGTTGTTAAATTTAAACATCAGTACTCTACAAACGAGTAT
Source organism: Hordeum vulgare subsp. vulgare (assembly GCF_904849725.1). NCBI lineage: Eukaryota > Viridiplantae > Streptophyta > Magnoliopsida > Poales > Poaceae > Hordeum > Hordeum vulgare. Next base: position 564,238,845 of record NC_058519.1, read on the forward strand.
ATCTGAAAAGTCTCTCGCGTATAACTAAATTTGAACTCTAGAATTTTCTACAATATGTTTTCATAATTATATAGTACAACCACTATTACAACATTATATGTATTAGAGATATATAACATATATATAGATATGTATAAACTTCGTAATTCACAAAAAGTATCAATTTTTTGTTATAATGTGGACATTGAATTCAGCGCAACACATGAGTATTTTTCAATAATATACATTACAAATAAATAAATAATAAAACTAATATTTAAGTAGAGTTTTTTTTTGTTAAGTATGCCAAATAAGTAATGAAAAATTATACACTTAACCTGTAATATAGTAAGTATAATTTTTTTAGTATAAAATATGTATATATCAAGTGCGAAACTGAAATTAATGTCTTCAATTTTTTTGAAGATATGTACATACCCACATTTTAAATGCTAGCTTCACCACTGTAGTCAGGTCTTCGGGCTGCCCGGAGTATTGTGATTGGCCATAACGCGAGCAGAATGAGGGGAAAGGGGTGGGGCGGGGGGAGGGGGCGACCGAGAGAGAGGAGGAGGGCAAAGCTGGCTGTTGCACAGGGAGAGAGAGGGAAAGGAAAGAAGCTGGAGCTCGAGCGGGAATAGGAGAGGATGAAGACGAGCAAGAAGGCTTTCTCGCCCTTTTTATTAGGGAGCCTATGGGCGCGACCCAGTATGGTAGTGCGGCCGAATCCATAGGTTTTTTTCGTTCATCCTTTTTCTTTTTGGTTGCTATGCCAATCTTGTTTTCTTTTTTGAGAGGTGGGGCGCTCATCTCTGCGGGCTACGGCTACGGCAGCACCGGCTGGGCAGGCCGAGCAGCCCGAGTGTTGGCCCCCCATCTTGTTGTTCTGAGTGGCCGAATCGTGGGCTCGTGACCGAGGGCGACCTAATCGGATTTGGCTCCAACCGAACCGCTGCCACTCGCTCGCTCCAAGCCCTAGCTACCTACCTTGCGCCGCCATATCACGTGCCCTTCCGCTGCAACAACCGCCTGAGTGTTGGCCCCACATCTCATGTTAATGCACCTGAAACATCTGATTGTATGAATTATGTGGATGGTCCTACTGTACACATCTTACTTGGATTGATTTGACGTTTGTGACATCTTGTATGCAACATTTTTCCTTAATTCAAAGAAAATTTTTATGTGGATTAGGCACATCGGAGCTTATAGAAGAAGATAGCAGACGACAAGGCTGGGTGCAATGCTATCATGCAAGCTAAAGTTATGTTATGGATTATGGCAGTGACATGAATGCCCCACAACTATCTTTGTTTCTCCATGACTCTGGTTGGTTAAATTGTACCGATAGTTTTTACTTTTTAGTCTTCGATGCTTCAAAATGCAATCACTATCATGAGGTAGATTCTTTTTATATTGTTTTTTTAAGTTAGTAGGTTCGTTGCATTTGATCTTTGATCTCTGTTATGAATACAGTTTTTTAGGTTGTGGAGTTGTGAGCTTGTATATCAGAAATATTATATGTGCCACACCACCATTATTTATGAATTTGACATCTTTCCTATTTATAAAATATGTGCTCTTTCTGCAAAACAAATTCTGTTCAACTATCTATTCATCAAAGGCACTAAGGTTTACATTCTCCGTATGGTATGTGGGTTTCCCTTATAGAGTTGTTATCTCCAAAGAACATTTGGTGAATAGAGAAAGGAGTTTATGAGACTGACATTTGCATGTTTAGACTATCCAACCTAGCAGGGACAGAAGTTTGAATACTCTGGACTTGTATTTTCCTTTTTGTTAGGAACAACACTAGCATGCATATACTCCCCCCGTTTCATAATATAAAAGCGTTTTTGACACTAGTGTAGTGTAAAAAACCGTTCTTATATTATAGGACGGAGGGAGTAGTAATTAATATCGATAGTCCAAAAATAATGTTAACATAGTGAAGGAGCGCCATATGAAAATTTTATTTGGTAACTACATCGTCGTGCCACATGGATTGGATGTGAACACGGTAGTGATCTCACCTAGTACACATTTTGCAATAATAACCACAGCAAATCAAAATTTTGTTGTGTTGTCTATGTATCTAAGGTCGTGTTTGGAACCAATCAGATTATGATAATCCAGTTTTTATAATCTATATTGTCTTTAAACATGACAGATTATGTTGTAGATTATAAAAACTAGATGGACATATTACTAAAAACTCACAATCTACTCTACCCCTAGATAAAATCAGATTATGGGTAGCTAATGAGCCATTATACTTGTAAAGTTGGAGGTAATTATTAATTTATGTCATCATCACCCTCCTCCTTTTTTCTTCTCAGCGCACGCACAGGACCAGACAAGTCATTATGCAATGTAAAAACCTGAATTATCATTTATATAATCTAACCTCGAAACATGACCACCTAGATTATTTTTATAAACTTGATTATATAATCTATCTTCATAATTCACATTATCACAATCTATTATGGTTCTAAACATGACCTAACTAGCGGTGAACGGGGTTAGATCATTTTCTGGTAGAAGGAAAGACATGATCATATCGACAACTTTAGGCAGTAGGAATCGTTGGATCATTTTGCATTATGGTGTTAGTTTTTTGGGGAGGCAATTGTTTTGCAGTGCATCCCTTTCCTAAGAAGAGCCAAATTCATATGACACGTAATGCACTCAGATTGTGGTGTTGCTTACCTTTTCAGTTTGGAGCCAAGGACTGAAATAGGCTGAGAATCCTGAGCCGTGGTGGAAAGTTGGTTAATTAAACAGGCCAAGACAGCAACTGTTACCTATGGATGAAATAATAACCAAACTAACTCGCAAGAAAATAGTCTCCATGGTCTGAATGACCAAATAGCGACCACATATATGATTGGCTCTCATGGGCAGGGTTTCAGGAGACACGAGACTCGGCGAGAAAGAAAGTCCCTCCCGTAACCCTAGCCACCGCTTCCCGTCGCCCCCCCCCCCCCCGGTAACCCCCTCCCGTCGCCCCCGTGGGTGACCATGGGGTAACCCTAGCCGCCGCCGTCGTTCCTCCCTCGCTCCTCCTTCATCCTCGTCGCCGCCAGCAGCGTCGTCGGGCGAAGCCTAGCTGGTAGGGGCGGCGGCGGAGATCCTCTCCCCTTCACGTGACATGGCTGGCGCGGGACGACCGTTCGTGAGGAGGCGCCCAACTAGCGCGCGGTGCGGTGGCGCTGCATGTGGATCCTATCGGTGGCGTGCGGAGCGCGTCGACGGCTCGGGTTCGTTCTTACGGCGCGGTGTGACGGCTGCGGGAGGGGCATGACATGGTGGTCGCATGCGTCGTCGAGTTCGGGTGAGATCCTTTTGAAACCGGCGCCCGGACGCCGTCGGCCAGCGCAGGGTGGTGGTACTCATCACTGTTCAGATTGGATCTTCATTGATCCTGGTACCCGCGGTGTGCTTCTCTCCTGCGGTTTACTGGCGTTGTCGGCGTGGCCGTGGATGAAGATGGTGGAGGAGATTCAAGTAAGGGGAAACCCATAGGTCGGCCCTGGCCGGCCGCGCCGACGACGACGCTCAAGGGCGCCGTTGTTCTTCCTGGAGACGTCGGTCTACGTCTGCTCCTCCACTTCCTACCTCACTGCTTCTCGGGTGAAACCCTAACTCCAAAGGGCGGCGGCGGCGTCCTTGACGTCGTGACCTTCCTGAAGGTGTCGCCTTGAGGGCTGAGTGGTGGTGGGCACTATGTAGGTCCTGGACGGTTGCTGGTGGTGGGCACTGCTTCGGGGGAAATCCTAAGATCTGACTTTCTAGATCAGACGATGGCGGTACTGCGGTGCCGTTTCTCTCTTGGGAGCATCGTTTGTGGAGCAGCGCTGGATAGTAGAGGCAGGAGATGGAGTGCCTTCGTCTGGCCCAAAGATTTGGTGGAACTATCAAGTCATGCCTGGCCGACAGGTGCTACGCTGAGTCATGCCTGGTTCGTAGGTGCTACGTGATACGTCTCAAACGTATCTATAATTTTTTATGGTTTCATGCTCTTATCTTGTCATCTTTGGATGTTTTATGTACCTTTTATATCTTTTTTGGGACTAACTTATTAATTCTGTGCCAAGTGCCAGTTCCTGTTTTTTCTGTGTTTTTGGCTCTTCTCAAATCTGATTTTGGAACGGAGTCCAAACGGAATAAAATCCCCAAAATAATTTTTTTCCCGAACGGAAGAAGATCAGGGGGCCTGTGGGCCAAGCCAGGAGGGCTCCAGATGCAGACAGTATCGGTCTACTTGTTTTGGACGTGATGCCTATATATATAATCATTGCCATAGATGACGTCACGACTTTGCGCGGTTCTATCAATTGCTCGAGAGTAATTTGTTCACCCACCGTCTACTTGCTTTCATGAGAGAAGCCACTAGTAAACACTATGGCCCCGGGGTCTATTCACATCTATCATTTCACTTTCGCTTTTACTTTGATTTGTTACTTTCTTGCTTTCAGTTCTCACTTGGCGAACAATCTATAAGGGATTGAAAACCCCTTCATAGCGTTGGGAGCAAGCTTTTTGTGTTTGTGCAAGATCTTGTGATACTCCTCCACTGGATCGATACCTTGGTTCTCAAACTGAGGGAAATACATACCACCGCTGTGCTACATCACCCTTTCCGCTTCGAGGGAACACCAACGCAAGGCTCCAAGGCCACGGGGGAAATCCTTTCCATATTTGCCTAGGAAGTCCCTTAAGGCGTAGCCGTAGCAGAAGGATTCCTGGTGCCGTCGACACGACTATTCCTGGCGCCGTTGCCAGGGAAGCACAGCTCACATCACTACGCATGATAGTTCTTCCAGAATCTTCGTGTCTGGACGAATGAGCGCAGGACGGTGGCGCTGTTTGGCACCATGGTGGCGTCGATCATCTTGCACAGAGCTTTTGGTGGAGATGCAAGTCATGCCTAGCCGACAGGTGCTACGCTGTGGCAGGCCTGGTCGGCAGGTGCTACACACGACAGATCTTTCAGCATCTTCGCGTTTGGACTGACGAGCTGTGGTGGCGTCGACGGATGGACGGACACGCAAGGATAATACATATCTCTCTCCTGAAGATGGGTCAGCGGCCTGATGATGATGACAGCGTCTAAACCGTGTGTAAATATGGTGTACGCTTTAGGTCTGGTGCACCGGCTATGGGTTCCGATGTGTTATGTGGATGGATCGGTGACGGCATCGGTTTTAGATATGGGAAGTGAGAGCTCTCCATATTATCGAGTTTGTAGGTGTGAGTGATGGCTTCGGATGATTTGATGTATGCTTTTGTTAGACCTATGTTGAATAATTAATAAAAATGACCGTATGCATCGATTGATGCAGAGGCCGGGGGTTTAAACCTTCTTTTCCAAAAAAAGGAGACAGGAGACTCGATGCGCTGAAGAAAGGGGCTGAGCTGCTGAGGACCTATTCTGTGGATCTGATGAGAATCCTGTAGTGCCCCAAGTGTAAAGCCTTCCCTTTTTGTAACCTTCCATGTGGGACCACCTTGACATTGTCATGAGAGGTATCTATGCATGTATGATTTCATGTGTCACCTTGTATTCTTCTTTTGCATACATGCATCCATGCCATACCATCCTTGCCATACCTTGTGTTCACTTGTGAAGTTGAGATTGGATACTTTGTGGTTTTATGTGGTGATGCTCATGAGGTGATGGAGTGTGTAGTAGTTGTGGTGGTTCTCACCTTCAAACCACTTTGGGTTGCAAAACCCTTTTCCTTTCCTTTTATCTCATGTTCAAAATTCCATCTTCCCAAAAGCTATTTTAAAATGTCTTGGGTTTAGAGTAAATTGTGGAGATGATGATGTGATGATTAGGAGTTTTATTCTTGGACTTGAGGGTGCATATAAATCACAAAACAAAATATATAAATGTTGTTTTGGATTTATGATTATGAAAGTAGCCCCTTAAATGTTGGAAGTATTTTATTTAATTAGTTGGTTCATTTTCAGGTCCAAGGCAATTTTCCATTTGATTTTATCCCTTTTATTTTGCCATGTGCCTATTTTTCTTTCCCTGTTTTACTTTTAAAATAGAAATAGACAGGGGGCTCTATTTCTCTATCTGGCGCACTAAGTGGGCTCCCTCCCACTTAGCGGCCCATCTCTCCTTCCCCCCTCGCAGCCCGTCGCGCGCACGTCCGTTGTCAACCTCCTTTCTAGCGAGGCAGTCGGACCCTCCTGTCATTCTCTCTCTCGTTCCCCTCTGTTCCCCGGAGAGAGAGCCACGCACATGGTGTCGTCGCTCGTCCCTCGCTTTCCCCTCGCTATATAAAGGCCCCTTGGCGTCCGTGCCTTGTTAGGGTTCCTCCCCGCCGCCGCTCCATCCAGATCCCTTTCCCCTCCTCTCTCTGTTGACGCTGCAAGGTAAGAAGCGATCGGCTCCACCATGGCCGACGGGTGAAGCTCGTCGTCGCCGTTGTCCTGCTTCGTCTTCTTCCGCTTCAAAGGGTCCAGCAGCTCGAGGGCATCTCCAGGAGCCCGTTCCCGCCGCTGGATCGTCTTCCCCGGTCCTGCTTCGTCTTCTTCCCGAAGGCGCTCCTTCTCCGACGAGCTCCGCCGCTCTGCGCTCTTCTTCCTACTACTTCCTCTACGGGCGCTTCTTCCTCGACCCGTACGTGAGGCAGTACTCCTCCTCCCTCCTCCCTGTGCTAGATCGAGCGCCATAGCCGCGTAATTGAAGCGCGCGTTGTCTCTGTCACCGGAGTCGCCGCTCGCCGTGGATTCGTCGTTGTAGAGCCCCTCGGGCGTAGTTAGGTGCAGGAATGGAACCGCGGGTGCTTCTGCATCCTTACATCCAGGAGCCGTAGATCAATTGCTAGCAGATCGTCGACGAGGTCCCTCCCCTGTTCCGGCAAGTCGTCGGCAGCAGAGTTAGCAGTAGGGGTACTACTTCAGAGTTGCTGCTCCTATATAGTCAAGTACCGATTCGTAGCCTAGTGGTAGTAGTGTGTGGCTGCCTCTTGAGAGAGCGCGGGTTCGATCCCCCCTCGGCACTCTTTTTTTTCTGAATTAAACTGCACAGTAGCAACAGGAACAGGTTATCCTGTTTACTTCCCCTACCCTGTCGACAAAGTGGCAGTGGCGTAGTGGCTTGGTGCTGTTGCTGTGCACGGGAGGTTGTGGGTTCGATTCCGAGGAGCCCATGTTGCATATTTTTTTGTCTTTTCTTTTTATTTTCTATTTATTTTGATTGATCCAACACGTTGTGCCTAATTCATAGACATCAAAGTGACCTTTCAATTCTTCTTCCTGCTAGTGTAGCTAGGTGCAGGTTGTATTTGTGTGTGTGTTTTGCACACACTAGAAGAAGTGATGTGTGTGTGAATGTGGCTTAAGTGATGTATGTGTGTATGTGATCTTGATAGTATATGTTGGTGGTGTAATTGCAAGTAGGCATGTGTGCATAGGAGTTGTGAGTGATGATGATAGTGTAGGTATGGAGATATGTGTGTAAGTAGTGCACACCACATGTGGAACCTAGGAGGAGTGTTAGAGATGTGATGCTTCCATGAATTCTTGCATAGTAGTTTTCCCCCTCATGTTGTTCTTGGGGTAATTGCTTATGATGAGGTTGTGTTGTTGATATGTGTGTGTGGTGAAACAGCCCCATTGGCAACACTTGTGCACCTCCTCGTGTTCATATGAGAGCGGGCATGATGTGTGAGTGTGTGTGGGTGATCTAGTGATTATCTTGATAGAAGTGCTTGTGATGTTGTTGTGCATGACACAAACATGGGGTTCAAACCCTCATGTCCATATTGTCTTTGTGCACATGAGCATAGCTATGTGGTAGCTGATCTAGTGTGTGCACATGAAATGTTGCACTATTCAATTTGTAGGAATCTATGTAGTTTTCCTTCCTAGTTTGTGGCCACTTGCTCTAAACAAGTGTATGCATATTCTATATGTTTTTGGGGTATAATCTCCCGAGGAATCCATTGGTAAACTCAGTTTTTCCATTGGAACATTTTCTAGAGATGACATATTTTCATTTTCTTCTATGTTTGAAGCTTGATTCCATGAGTTGTCGTGTGCCTTTGTGATTGTTTCTTGGTTGTGCTAGTAAAGGATGACCCTCTCTACCTCTTGTTGGTTTCATCTCATGATTAGGATTCCATATGTGCAAGTTATGCCCACTCAAAGTAGGCGTGTGGCTGAAATTCCAGATTAGTGAATATCTGAGATTTTCACTAAGTCTGAGGATCTGTTTATATTTTCTTCTCCTGTTGATGAGGTTGTGCTGGTCATTGTGTTGTGGTCTAGCCTTAGCTTTCTACTAGAAAGTTGGACCTGATATGTTTGTCTAGCTCCCTGTAACATTTCATGTCATTTGGAGTCATGTAGATATAGTTTTGGCTGCTGTCAAAATGCTTCAGAGCACAGACAGAAAGTGAGAATCTGGAATTTTCACTAAGTCCCTGAAAACTGATGTTTTTGGGCAAGTTTACAGCGTTGTAACTTTCTGTGTTTAATTCCTTTTTGCGTGATTCCTGCTTGTGCTTGTAGTATTCTTGACTAGCTACAGCCACATATATTATTTGTCATGTTTGGGTGGATGTAGGTGTTTTGCATGTAGCTCACAAAGTGCTATGATGCAGTTTATGGCAGATTGTCTAGTTTTTGTCATTTTGAAGTTTGTGAGTGCTTAGTTAATGTTGTGGTGTTCTTCTTTGCTCCACCCCATCCATGATGGTTTGTTTTACGTATTGGAAACCTGGGAATACCAGATTTGTGCCATTTGAGTGTGTGGTGATGATTTTGTTCCGTAGGGCTTCATATCTTGTTTCGTTGATTCCCGTTGATCCGTAGCTCCGATTGTAATGTCCTTTATATGGTTTTGCATCGTTTTCATGAGACGCATCTGATAATGTCATTCTCATGCATGTAAAAATAGGTTAGCATGGAGTTCTGTCCAGGAACATGTATTTACTCCTTATGCTTGTGCTAGTGATAGAAATAGTGATGCATGCTCATATTCATCTCATGCGTCATGTGATTGTTGCATCTTGAGGTGTTGTTGTTCATTGGATGTTATTCTTATGTTGGGTAGCACCGGGATCGGAGAACGAATACGTGGAGTCAGGAGAGTACGTGCAGGACGATCAAGAACCATTCCAAGCTGAGGATATCACAGGCAAGATGATATGACCTTGATTCCATCTCTAGACTTGTTATGCTAGTTTACGTTTTCCTTGTCATACGCTCGCTGCCTACCACTGAAATATTTGCCTCTTGATATGCCATGAAACCAAACACTTAACCCTTCCTAGCAATACTTGAATAGTAGGCTTTGCTCAGCTACTAATGTTAGCGTTGCTAGATGCAGGTGCTTTGTCTCATGTGATAACATGAGCTTGATCTCATTATCTTAATTCTGTTATTTAATTAATGCACCTATATACTTGGTAAATAACGGAAGGCCTAGCCTTTTGCCGGGTGCTTTGTTCCGTTATTGCCGCCATAGTTACCGGCTACCGGTGTTTGATTCCATATTGATCGCTCCTAACACATTCGGGTTGTTATGGGGACCCCCTCGATAAATCGCGTAGTGCTAAGACTTGTCCGGCAGGACCCAACATTGGTGTTAATTTGCTAATCACTTAATAATAATCTGCATAAGGAATTATCACCCCGAGGTTCTTTAATCAACAACCCGGGCCAGTGCTCCTCATGAGTGTTGGTCCAAAATGGACAGACTGCGGGGGCCACCACAGGGAAACTTGAGGTTTGGCTCCTGTAGGCTTTTCCATCCGTCGTGTCCTGAGACTGAGATACGCGGCTCTTATAGGGGCCGTCGACACGACGGGAGGTCCTGCTAGTCTTACCTTAACTTAGCGATATATCTTGCGTATAGGAATCCCAGTGAAGCTTTGGTTCTCCCCAGAGTTGAGGTTTTCCTCTAAGGAATCCGACGAGATCACGAGATTCATGATAGAGGATTACTTTGCGGCCCGTGTACGTTTGTGATGGACTAGTTGGAGCACCCCTGCAGGGTTTAATCTTTCGGAAAGCCGTGCCCGCGGTTATGTGGCAACTTGGAATATTTTGTTAACATCCGGTAATAGATAACTTAAACATAAGCTAATAAAATTGCTAACTGTGTGCGTAACCGTGACTGTCCCCTCGAAGATCTCTCTTCGATCGGGAACACGGTGGGGTTATGATTGACATAGGTAGGTGTTCGGGATCACTTAGGGATCAAGTAGTCTCGACCGCTAGTATAGTCCACCTTCATAAATGTTCTACGTAAGTTAGCCACCATATCAAGCTTAGGATGGTGCAACTTAAACACTCTACCCTATCCAACCTAATAACTTGACTAGTTCTGGCACCAAGGTCTTAGATTGCTGAGTCCCCGTGGCTCACAGATTCCTTCACAACACCAATAGGTTCAGGTACCCCAGAGACAGGTGATCCGGACGGCACGTAGCTGGCGTGGCAGTACAATGAGGAGACCGACCGCCTGTACGTGAACTATCCAGAAGATTGAGGCGTGGTCGTGATCGTGGGCCAGCAGGCACGGTAGCATAGCCATTTCTCTTGTTTTGTAGTCCGTAGCAAAACTACTTTGATTGTATGCGTGATGTACTCTGATATATTTATGAGAAGGCAATTGAACCCCTGATTGTCTATCTGTTAATATTATGTATGTGTTGTGATACCTTGTTTGCGAGACGCTTAGATGCGCTCCTTCCCAATTCGGGGCCTCGATCCCCAGATCGGAAAGGACCGCATCTTGGTCGTTACAAATCCCTGGAGATCCTCCTACCGACAACCCTACGGTAACAAAGTGAAAGTTTTGCTGTTGCTGCATTTGGCCCGATCTCTGGTTCTGGGGGATGTCCTTTGTGATCATCCTCGTTACCTTTCCATTTGTAATGCAGTGGTTATGATACTGTGATTCCAATTATCCTTGTTATACTGTGATTAAATCTTTGACACAAATATGGAGCTGGTAGGATCTCCTCACTCTTGCCGAAGGGCCTGTATGAGGTGGAGTTTCGAAGTTTCCTGTAGTGACTTGTTCTGTCATGTTTATTTATTTTGCGAATAGGCCACAGTAGTACAGCACACCCCAGAAACAAAGAGAACTACAGATTGTTTTGGTATGTTAAAGTTATTGTTAGCATGTGTGCATGGGTCAGAAACCCCGTCCATAGATGCTGCTGGAGGTGAATCTATGTCGTGACTATTTGTTAATTTCACAAATTAAATTTGAGGGTGATGCTCCTTTCCATGTAAAAACGGTTATGATTTTGCTGTTAGTTTTTATTAATTGTAGTGTTGTCAGGTATTTGCCCCGTAGTTTCCTGTCTTCTACTCCCTCTGTACCGAAATATAAGACGTTTAAGTAAACTTCCGACCATGTGAAAATGTGGACAATTGACCAGGTTACCCCCCACCTCCGGCAGCTTGCTAATTTCAAATCAACCCAGATCCAGTCGCCCCCCACCTCCGGCCAGCTCGCTAATTTCAAATTGACCCGGATCTCACTGCTCCGCTTGTCCGCTCCCTCCTCTGCCCCAGCTTGTCCGCTCCCTCCTCTGCCCCAGCTTGTGCAGCCCCTCCTCTGCCCCAGCTCATCCGCCCCTACCTCGTCTGCCCAGCTCATCCGCTAGCTACCAGCAGCTTCTCGAGTAGCCAGCGGCAGCAGCTCCTCCGGCAGCTAGCAGTAGATTCAACAGCTCCTCCACCAGCCAGCAGGAACTCCAGCAGCTCCTCCACCAGCCAGCACCAGCACCAGCTCCAGCAGCTCCTCCACCAGACACCAGCACCAGCTCAACCACCAGCCAGCGGCAGCCCCTCCGTCTGCCGGCAGCATAAGCTCTTCCACCTCTGCACTCCCAGCTGCCTCAACGAGGTCCTCTCCCAGTGATGCACCCATCACCCAACAGATCATCGGAGGTTTTTCTTTTGATCCAGGGTGCAGATCGCCACAGGAGGTCCTAGTGGTGTTGGATCCTGCTTATCCCTTCTCCTGCAAACCAAAAAAGCAGGACAATTAGAGGGTGTTTATCACAATTTAGCAACAGTTGAACAGAAAATAGTTTAACAACAGCAGCAAAAATTTTAGCGAGATCAACAACATCAGTAGCAACAACAAGACATAGCAACAATAGCAACAATAGGGAGACATAGAAGTAGCGACATGGAGTGGCAGCAGGAGTTCATCAAAATCAATAGGGAGTAGCAGCAGCAGGAGTTCATCACAATCAAAATCAACAGGGAGTCGCAACAACATGGAATTTGACATCAACTGTACTCCGCCCAAAGAAGATGATATCAGTCAAAATGAGATCAACATGGAGGACTCACAGGGAGGCAATGATCATGTTGAAGATGAGATCAACATGGAGGACTCACACAGAGGTAATGATCCTGGTGAACATGATATGAACATGGAGCAAATAAGGGGAGGCAATGATCCCCGCGAAGATGATAACAGTAAGCACAATATACTCATTTAGCAGTAACAGTGTCTCATTTCCCAAGTTTTTGGAAATGAACAGCAACTCTAGTTTCTGAAAATGAACAGTAACTCCACTTTCTAGAAATAAATAGTAATAGTAACTCATTTGATCATTTGAACATGTGACCATTTAAATATTTTATCAATTTATCATTTGATAATTTGAGTAGGACTAATATTTTTTCATTGTTGTGTTTCTTGTTGCAGTTCTTGAGCAAGGAGTTAGAAAGAGGAAAACCCTGAGTGACCAAGAAAAATATGCTGCTTATGTGGCATTGCACACATTGTGTATGAGTAGAGGTGGAAAGTTCAAGAGAACGGATAAGAAAGACCTTGCACAATTTTTTAATGTAGAAGTGAGGAGTATACAAAGAGTTTGGCAGAAGGCGATGAAGCAAATTTCAGAAGGTTTCAAGGTGGATGTTTCCAACCAAAAAAGGGAAATGTGGAAGAAAACCAAAGGACATCAAGCTAGAGAAAATCCCTACAATACCACTCAATAGTAGGTCTACTATCAGATCATTAGCCTGGCAACTGGATGTAGCCCTACTACTCTCCACAGGAAGTTCAAAATGAAGTTGATAAAGAGGCATAAAAACTGTGTGAAGCCAGCTCTAAAGGAAAAGAATAAGAAGGATAGAATGAAATTTTGCTTGTCAATGCTTGATGAGGCAACAAAAAAAAACTGCAAGGCCTAAGTTCAAGACTATGCATAATGTTGTACATATTGATGAGAAGTGGTTTACGATGACCAAGAAGAATAAAATTTATTATCTGCTGGATGGGGAGGAAGAGCCTACAAGGCCTATACATGGCAACTGTATTGGCAAGGTTATGTTCTTGATGGGCATAGCTAGGCCACGGTGGGATAGTGAAGGAAATGTGACCTTCTCTAGAAAAATCAGTATTTGGCCATTTGTAAAAGAAGTTCCTGCTCAAAGGAAAAGTGACAATAGGCCCAAAGGTACAATAGAGACAAAGTCAATAAAAGTCGATAGAAAAGTGATGAGAGAGTTCTTGATAGGGAAGGTCTTGCCAGCGATACAAGTTGTTTGGCCTGAAAGTGATGCTGGGCAGACCATCTATATACAGCAGGATAATGCTAAGCCTCATATTTTGCCCGATGACCCGGAATTTTTAGAAGCTGTTGCAAAAAATGGACTTGACATCAGAATTATACAACAACCTGCCGACAGTCCTGATTTGAATGTGCTTGATCTTGGTTTTTGCAACTCATTGCAATCCCTGACAGATTGTTTGAGCCCTAAAACACTACAAGACCTTATTAATGGAGTGTTGGAGGAATTTGAAGGCTACGAGGTTTACAAGCTGAACAGAATTTTCCTAACTCTACAGACTTGTATGATCGAGATCTTGGACCATGTGGGGGGGGGTAATGGGTATAAAATACCCCATGTGAACAAAGAAAGACTTGAGAGTCTTGGGCAGCTACCTCCAAGACTATCATGTCCTCGAGAGGTTTATGTAAATGCCCTACACAACCTAAGGCTAATGTAGAGGGTTCAGTAATTGAAGGTGCTTGTTGTCATGAGACTCGAGATGCTTGTTGTTATGAGGCGTGAGATGCTTGTTGTCATGAGACCGAGATGCTTGTTGTCATGACACCCGAGATGCTTGTTGTCATGAGGCATGAGATGCTTGTTGTCATGAGACTCGAGATGCTTGTTGTCATGAGGCGTGAGATGATTGTTGTCATGAGGCGTGAGATGCTTGTTGTCATGAGACTCGAGATGCTTCTTGTCATGAGGTGTGAGATGCTTGTTGTCATGAGGCCCGAGATGCTTGTTATCTTGAAGCCCGAGATGCTAGTTGTCATGAGACCCGAGATGCTTGTTGTCATGAGGCCCGAGATGCTTGTTGTCATGAAGCCCGAGATGCTTGTTGTCATGAGACCCGAGATGCTTGTTGTCATGAGGCCCGAGATGCTTGTTGTCATGAAGCCCGAGAAGCTTGTTGTCATGAGACCCGAGATGCTTGTTGTCATGAGACCCGAGATGCTTGTTGTCATGAGACCCGAATTGTGTGGAGTATGATTATAATCCATATTTTACCCCATTCGTATGATCATTTTTACTCCGTATGTTTGCAAAGGCTTGTGTGAAGTATTTAGGACATTTGTATGATCATTTTTACGCCATTTGTATGATCATTTTTTACTCCAAGACTAGGAGAGGAATATGAGAGGAAATGAGTGAAATAGAAGAGGAGAGGAGTGGAGTGGAATAAGAGAGGAGAGGAAAAGTTGGAGTAGAAATGTTTAATTTAAGTTTAATTAATAGAAAAGGTTTAATTTAAGTTTAATCAACTGAAATTGTTTAATTTAGATTTAATTAATAGAAAAGGTTCAATTTCCACTTAGAGACAATAGAGAAAGAACAGAGAAGAGCACAATAAAACTACTGTTGTCCTACACTGCAGATAGAGACAAGAGAGTAAGAAGAGGAGAGTACTTTAACTCCCAGTTAAAGATTCAGTTAAATTTAAAGTTTAAATTAAAGTTTCAGTTAAAAATAACAGAGACAAGTCTGCAAGATCTGCCCAGCCAAGCAAGAGGAAAATGGGCGAAGAAGGTGCCGCTGCTGGAGACACCTGAATGTGGTGGTCTTGGTTGAGGTTTGCGGGTTCGTCTTTGCACTCTTTTCAGAGGTTTCCCTGCTGGAGGTTTGGTGGAAGCAAGACTCGTAGTTGTTGTCAAAGGGTTTTCTGAGAGTTTTCAATTTTATTCAGCATTATCCATTATCCATGGTTCATCCTCATGTAGGCGAGGGGAGGCAAGGCATGGCAGTGAGCACTGGTACATCAAGCTGCTGCCAGAAGCTGTTACATTTACATGACACATGGGATGAGAGCACTGGATTGTGAGAGTCGATTTTTTTCTCGTACTACAAGAGTCTGTCAAAGGCAAAGCTGGTGGGTGATTCAAGACAGAGTCTACTTTTAGAGGACAGTCTCACAATATATTTTTATCTGTTGATTCCAGTTCCTGTTCTAACTGCGTGCGCTCTTTGTCCCAGTTTCAGTTCCCTTGTTCTTGCTTTTCTATATCCCGATGAACTCATGAATCCATGATCCATGGTCAATCCCCAATGTAAATACTCAAGCAATATATATAATCAATCATACAGGAAAGAGTATCACTCTCTTAGTAGCATATATACTCACGAATCCATGGTCAATCCCCAAGTCCAAATCAAGCAATATATCTACACTAGAATCTGTAGCAGAGTACACATCTGACAAAACCGAGAGATGTGGAGAGGAAGGGGGTAAGAGACGGAAGGAATAAGAGATTGTGTGGGGTACCTGGGTGAGGTCGCTGAGGTGGAAGCAGACGGTGGAGCGGTCGAGGTCGCCGTTGAGGGTGTCGCCGGTGCGCTGGAGCTCCGCCAACTCATCCCCAACTGACGCTCAGTCCGACGCCCAGCTCGATGCTCAGGTCGACGCCGTCACTGCTCGGGCTCGGCTTCAGCGCCTCCTTCACCCTGTCCTTGCTTGCCCAGCTCGTCGGCTTCTTGGTCTCGATGAGGCTCCCGCTGAAGTACTCCACCCCCGCTGCCGCATAGATGAGCAACCCAACTGAGGGCGCCCGCAGCTCCCGCTGAAGTGCTCTGCTCTGTCCAGCACCACTCCGTCGTCCAGATCCAATGTCGGCGCCCACACCAGCCCCGTCGATGCAAAAAGAACACATTTTTGACCTTTGAGTGGGAAAGGAAGGAGAGGAAGCACGCAGTGGGAAAGGAAGGAGACAACACACGCGGTGGACTATGGGAGGAAGAACGCGGTGGTTTGTAGGAGGAAAAATGGTGGGCTACGGTGGCCGGCGACGATGCAGAGAGGCGACGAGGGAGGGCAATGAGAGGGTGTGAGATCTGGGCAGCGAGTGGATGAGAATGGGCAGGTGGGCGCATTTTCAGAAACTCGGGAAGTTTCGTAGTGTCACCAGATTTACATTAGAATCGCTAAAACGTCTTATATTTCGGTACAGAGGGAGACGCTAGGCTTCCCTCCACTAATAGCGTTGTTCGATTGCAGTTGCGTTTATGCGTCAGGATTACGTGGATCAGGTCGTCCTTGTGCCCTAGCGCTAACACCTCTTCGGTAGTCGTGTCCCTGACAACTAAGAAAACGCCTTTGATTTTAGATAACAACTTGGTGCTATGCTATGGTGCGTCTCTTCGCTCAACGTTCTTCATGTAGCGATAGGCCTATTTTTATAGTTTGGTATATGGCCTTGGATTTTACCGGCCCGGGCCTGGTTTTCGCTCACAATATCACGGTTACTGATTTAGTGTTGTTAATGTTTTTGGTAACTGGTTGCATGGGATTGATCATGGGTTTAGAACTCTTTTAAGGGTGGAAGCGCTTCTCGTCATTTGGTCACTTTGGCTATGTAGAAATGATTAGGTTTCTAACGTTAAAAGTACTTCTGTGTTGCAGGTTATCTACAGATATACCGAAATTCTTTGTTTATGATCCGTTCTACAATGGGTGGAGAATCCAGATCTGTTTACGGAGGTGTGTACACGATTGAAGGCTACGGCGAGAAATACTTTTACCCAACATGGGTGGCAGTATGATCTTATGATTGGTGCCCACCGCTTTACACGTTACACGGACTCTACATATTTCTTTGTACTTCGCCTTTTTTATTTTTTGTTTGTGTCAAAGGACTTTGTTTTGTCGTGTGCATTTTGGTTGTGCGGAGCCTAGATATAATGCTTAAATCTTTTAAGTAATAACTAGCAAAAGGGCCCATGCGTTGCAACGGGAGAAAGAAATACCACACGGCACACGCTCTTAATTTATAAAAAAATGTCTATAATTTGAGAATTTATAGTTACGATACAAATAAAGATGGTCTTATCCTACAAAGATGCAGTTCAAAATTTCACAGGTCTTCTATTTTAACACGGCTTGCATGTAGATTTAATACGTACAAAGAATCAGTCAAGTGACCTTCAGATTCATCTCTAATCCTGATTTTGTTGACGTGTTCATCCCCAACCCGGATGAGTACCGGTATGAAAGAAAGACGAATAATGACTTATTTATTAAGATTGCACCCTAGATAGTATTTTTATTAAACGTTTAACAGATAAAATAATATCATATTAAATTCTACATATTTTTCTAATCAAATTCCATGTATAATATGTTAAATTTGGAGTTACGGTTTAAAAGATATGAGTATTTAAAAAATATTTAATATATACTATGAGTTTAATGTCATAAACAGTAAGGGCTTTTTTGTAAAATCATCTCGGTGGGTTTTCCGACGGAAGCGATAGCCTCTCTATTATTAGGTAAAGATAAAGAAATGCCTTTTTTCGAAAAAAACATCACGGTACACGCTTGCAGTAGGGGTTGTAACCTCCAGTAGAGAAGCTAGTCGTCGGCTCTGCCCTTCCCACCATACATAGTTATCGTCGCATTTGCTTCTTCTCGCACCCAGCATAAGATGGACATCATCTCTAGCATTGACAGATACCGCTTTAGAACCCAACATCAGATGGTCGTTGCAACAACACTTGTTGTCATCATCTCCAGGCGTCCTTCAGCGGATGCGCTGTCATCATAGCACCGACCAACTATGGTCTAGCACCACCATCACTGTCCTAAAATGAAAAAATATCTAGCACCGATAGATACCGCTTTAGCACCTAGCATCAGATGGTCGTCGACTAATAGCGTTGTTCGATTCAGTTGTGTGGATGCCGGGCCGTCCTTCTCGCCTAACACTAACACGTCTTTGTTAGTTTGATCTTTTTCACGTGGGTCCAACGGCCCACCGGAACCTTGATCCACGCGCCCTGATCGGGGGCGCCCAACCCATTATGGTTGGTGGACTCGTGTGACCTACGCTATAAATAAAGAGGTGAGAGCCGGGACACGTGGTACGAGGTTTACAGTGTCGTCAGACACCCCACTGACATCTCCTTTCGATCTAGGGTTAGCGTAGTGTTCATGGGAAGCACCGCCACCACCTCACCGCTCTCTCTCGCCGCCGCCGTCACCACCTCATCATGGACGCCGGCGGGAGCACCTCAAGTGCAGGACAAGGTAATCCCCATCATCACTACCGGACTTATCTAGCCTAGCAGATCCGGTGACTCCATCAATGGTATCAGATGCCTCTAGGATCTAGATGGCTTCAGTAGAAACAGTCCAGAAAAGAAAAGATTTCCCTCCCCACGACGAACCCTAGAACAAGGCAAAGAACAAAAACACACAAAAAACAGTAACCACAACACATCACCGGAGAGGGCCTCGGGCCGCTGGTAAAGTAGCGTTGCCGCAAGGCCGCACCGTCCCTCTCGGTCTGGACGGGCATCGGCATGCCGAGCCATCCAGAAGAAGAACCGCCGGAAAAGTAGAAGGGGCGCACCACAGCCAAACTGCTCGAAGGCGATGCACCCATCGCAAGGTGGTCGTGCAGCCGGTGAGGGGGAAGGCCATGGCGCAGCTGTTGGTATCTCCGGCCGCCTCCGGGGCCTGCCTCTGCTCGCAAAACAGTGGTGGTGGTGGTGATGGTTGGAGACAGAAGCGGGAAAGAGGAAAAGGGAGGGAAAAGAAGGAGGAAGCAGGGGCACGCACGGCGCGGAGGCCTTCGACCCCGCCGCCAGCGGCTGGAGCCCCGCTGCCCAGCTGCGTGGATGTTGGGGAACGTCGCATGGGAAACAAAAATTTTCCTACGTGCACGAAGACCTATCATGGTGATGTCCATCTACGAGAGGGGATGTGTGATCTACGTACCCTTGTAGACCGTACAGCAGAAGCACTAGTGAACGCGGTTGATGTAGTGGAACGTCCTCACGTCCCTCGATCCGCCTTGCGAACCGTCCCGCGATCAGTCCCACGATCTAGTGCCGAACGGACGGCACCTCCGCGTTCAGCACACGTACAGCTCGACGATGATCTCGGCCTTCTTGATCCAGCAAGAGAGACGGATAGGTAGAAGAGTTCTCCGGCAGCGTGACGGTGCTCCGGAGGTTGGTGATGATCTTGTCTCAGCAGGGCTCCGCCTAAGCTCCACAGAAATGCGATCTAGAGGAAAAACCGTGGAGGTATGTGGTCGGCCTGCCGTGGAAAAGTCGTCTCAAATCAGCCCTAAAACCTCCGTATATATAGGGGGAAGAGGGGGATCCTTGCCTTGGGGTCCAAGGACCCCTAAGGGCTTCGGCCGAGCCAAGGGGGGAAGGTCTCCCCTTCCAAACCAAATCCAACTTGGTTTGGAAGGTGGAGTCCTTCTCCCTATTCCCACCTCCTCTTTTTTTTCTTTTCTCTTTGATTTTTCTTCCTATGGCGCATAGGGCTCTTTTGGGCTGTCCCACCAGCCCACTAAGGGATGGTGTGCCACCCCCAAGGCCTATGGGCTTCCCCGGGGTGGGTTGCCCCCCCCCCCCCCGGTGAACTCCCGGAACCCATTCGTCATTCCCGGTACATTCCCGGTAACTCCGAAAACCTTCCGGTAATCAAATGAGGTCCTCCTATATATCAATCTTCGTTTCCGGACCATTCCGGAAACCCTCGTGACGTCGTGATCTCATCCAGGACTCCGAACAACATTCGGTAACGAATCATATAACTCAAATACGCATAAAACCAACTCGAACCTTAAGTGTGCAGACCCTGCGGGTTCGAGAACTATGTAGACATGACCCGAGAGACTCCTCGGTCAATATCCAATAGCGGGACCTGGATGCCCATATTGGATCCTACATATTCTACGAAGTTCTTATCGTTTGAATCTCAGTGCCAAGGATTCATATAATCCCATATGTCATTCCCTTTGTTCTTCGGTATGTTACTTGCCCGAGATTCGATCGTCAGTATCCGCATACCTATTTCAATCTCGTTTACCGGCAAGTCTCTTTACTCGTTCCGTAATACAAGATCCCGCAACTAACACTAAGTCACATTTCTTGCAAGGCTTGTGTGTGATGTTGTATTACCGAGTGGGCCCCGAGATACCTCTCCATCACACGGATTGACAAATCCCAGTCTTGATCCATACTAACTCAACGAACACCTTCGGAGATACCTGTAGAGCATCTTTATAGTCACCCAGTTACGTTGCATCGTTTGATACACACAAAGTATTCCTCCGGTGTTAGTGAGTTATATGATCTCATGGTCATAGGAACAAATACTTGACACGCAGAAAAACAGTAGCAACAAAATGACACGATCAACATGCTACGTCTATTAGTTTGGGTCTAGTCCATCACATGATTCTCCTAATGACGTGATCCAGTTATCAAGCAACAACACCTTGTTCATAATCAGAAGACACTGACTATCTTTGATCAACTGGCTAGCCAACTAGAGGCTCGCTAGGGACAGTGTTTTGTCTATGTATCCACACATGTAAATGAGTCTTCATTCAATACAATTATAGCATGGATAATAAACGATTATCTTGATACATGAATTATAATAATAACTATATTTATTATTGCCTCTAGGGCATAATTCCAACAGTGGAGCCGTGAGAGAGAGCGGTGGCGGGCTAAGCAACTCCTCTCCCCGTCGCTGTGCGAGCGCCGACTCCGCTGCTGAGGAAAATAAGGTGGTGTGCGTGGCGCGGTGGGTTCTCGTCGCCGTCGCCGGTGGCTAGACCTAGCTCATCGGTGGCTTTGGGCATCGGCCAAGGAGACACAGCAGAGGCGCCGGTCGCGCGGGAAAGGGGTGATGGGTTTCGGCCGGGGGCAGCCTGCCCAAGTTTTCTTCAAGCGAGAAAGAAGGACGTTCGTCCGATCAAAACAGACGTCTCGGATTGAAACCCTAGCTCGTCTGCGGGCCAGTAGGCCGAGAGAGAGAGGCGACGCAGAGCTACGAGGCCGTGGGCCGCTAGGCCGAGTGAGAAAGGCTTGTTTTCTCTGTCATTTTTTTCAGAAGCCCGTTTTATTTGTTTTTTGTCCAGTTTTGGGCAGATTTCAAATAGTTTTCTATACAAACTTTTCCAACAAAAATTTTGTTAGGAAAATAGAAAAGTAATAGAAATGTTTCTGCAAATAAAAATAGAAGATTCTAAAAATAAAAATAGAGACATTTTCAAAAAAAGGAAAGTTCATGAATTTTATAAAGAGAACAATAAAGTTCATGAATTTTTATTTCGTCACAGAAAAATTTCTGTAAAGTAGAAAAAGTACATGAATTTTCTATATCCACGTTTTTTCGCTGCAAAGTAAATTTATAGTGTTCTTTTACAAAGAAAATAAAAGTTTAAAGAGCATCTATTTAAATAGCAAATTAAAGAGGTAATTTACGGAAATATAATTCTGTTATTTTTATGACCAATGTCGTTAATAAGATGATCATATTTTAGTTTTGCTATAAAAGGTGCATTTATTTCTATTTTTTACCCAACGGTAATATATATTTAATTGCATAAACAATTGTATGTTTAATTTGACCAATGTTAGATTAATGCATGGTACTGTTTCAATGATCTCACTTAAATTGTGATTTTGAGGAGGCTACCACTTGATGAGTTGCCTAAACGATGTTCTGACACTCAGAAGTAACAACTACACTGAGTGGAGGAAGAAAGTAGACCTAGCATTTGTCTGTGCTGAGGTGGACTCGGTTGTGGACACCCCACAACCGGTCCAACCTCCAGAGCTAGTGAATGTTTCAAAAGACACTAATGCTGCATGGAAGAAAAAGAAAAGGGGTCATGCTCCAGTGGAGAAGTCGTTTACCCTCGAAAATCAAAAGTGGCTCTCCGCCAACAAGAAATGCATGACATTTATAAACAATACAATTAAGAACGCCATCGTGGGCTCAATTGCAGAGTGCACTTCCGCATGAGTGTTGCTTACAAAGCTAAAGAGCCAGTTCACTAGTTCTTCAAAGACATATGGCACCCAGTTGATAAAGCAACTGGTGACAGAGAACTACACTGGCGGTGGTCATGGAATAAGAGAACACATCCGCCGGATGAGCAACATGACAACCAAGCTAAAGCCCATGGATGCGGATTTGGAGCTCAAACATGCGCTCCTAGTCCACCTGGTCATGACTTTACTGCCGAAAGAGTTTGACACCTTTATTGTCAACTACAATATATCACCTGACAAATGGGACATAGAAAAGACCATAGCCATGTGCGTTCAATAAGAGGAGAGACTTAAAGTCTCTCATGGTGGCTCCCTGAACTATGTGAAGGAAAAGAAAAATAACTTCCATCACAACAACAATGGTTCCTCTTCAAAGCCACATGGAAAATCTTCCCTGTCGAATCACCATCAGCAGAAACCCTTTCCAGTGGACAAAGACACTTGTCTCCACTGCAAGCAAACTGGGCACTACCAGAAAGACCGCCCCGGCTGGTTAAAGTCCATTATGGCAAAGAAAGGTAGCGACATTGTTTCCTTTGTAAATGAGTCCCTGTATACACAATTTTCAAAATCTACTTGGTGGATTGACTCAGGTGCAACTGTTCATGTTGCCAATTCATTACAGGGATTCTATTTGATGAGAACTATGCAAAGAAGAGAAATAAGTATTGAAGTCTCAAATGGTATCCAAGCAGAAGTTGAAGCTGTCGGCGACATCTCCTTGGAGTTGGCCGAAGGATTCAAGCTTTCACTTAGAGATGTCTTATTTGTTCCTTCATGTCACAGAAATTTAATTAGCGTTTCATGTTTGGATAAAGACAATTATGAGTGTTATTTTGGACATGGCAAGTGTGCCATACAGTTTAATAATGCTTATGTGGGTGATGCTTTATTTCACAATGAGCTTTATCTATTATCACTTTGTGAAAAAGTGCATTATGTGTGCAATGTGAATGAGCAAGTTTCCTCGTCGAGCAAAGAACAAAAGAAAAGAAAGAGAACTCATGGCTCATCGAAATTATGGCACTATCGCTTGGGCTATATTTCGAATTGGAGAATAGAACGACTAATTAAAAGTGAGATTCTTCCTCCACTAGAGTTCTCAGATTTAGAACAATGCATTGATTGCGTAAAAGGAAAGTATGTAAAACAAATAAAAAAGGATGCAAAGCGAAGCACAACAACACTGGAAATAATTCACACTAACATTTGTGGACCATTTCCTATGAAAAGTGTGGATGGCTATGACTCATTCATAACATTCACAAATGATTACTCCCCATTTGGTTATATTTATCCAATCAAATAAAGAAATGAAGCGTTGGATAAATTTAAAATATACAAAGCCGAAATTGAAAATTAGCTTGAAAAAAGAGTAAAGATAGTGAGATCTGACCGTGGGGGGAGTACTACGGTCGGCACACTCCATATGGCCAAGTCGTTGGACCTTTTGCAAAGTTCTCGCAGGAGACTGGCATAGTAGCCCAGTACTCAATGTCGGGTGAACCTCAGCAAAATGGAGTAACTGAAAGGCGTAACCGTACACTTATGGATATGGTACGCAGCATGATGAGTTACTCCAACCTGCCATTGGGATTATGGATGGAGGCGCTTAAAACCACCATTCACATTCTCAATAGAGTGACAAGCAAGTCGGTGCCCAAAACACCGTATGAGCTGTGGACAAAAAGAGTGCCATCCCTGCAACACTTCGGGTGTGGGGATGCCCAACTGAGGCTAAAATGTTTAATCCAAACATTGCAAAGTTAGATCCCAAAATAGTAAGTTGCCACTTCATTGGCTATCCTGATAAATCAAAGGATTTTCGTTTCTACTATCCAGAAAGATACACAAAGTTTGTAGAAACAAGACATGCAGTCTTCTTAGAGAATGAAATGATGAGGGGGATCATGGTAGCTCGGAAAAATTGATCTTGAGGAGAAGAGGGTGCATGCACCTAATCCAATGATTCAAGAGCCATTTTTTGTACTACCCGTTGTAACTCCAACCATGACGACTATGGGAGAAGATCTGGAACCTGTCCTTCAGGATCCGACTGAACCTGTTGTTGAACATGAAAGGGAGGTGCAGCAGTCAATTTTAGAAGATGTGCTAGAGAATTAGGCACTTAGAAGGTCTAACAAAACAAGAAGATCAATTATTTCCGCTGATTATAAAGTTTATAACACAGAATTGGTTCATATGGAAGGTGATCCCGCTTCATATGAAGAAGCCATGAGAAGCCACCACTCATCGAAGTGGCCAGAGGCAATGAAAGACGAAATGAACTCGATGAGTTCTAACGATGCTTGAAACTTAGAAATTATTCCTAAAGGAGCCAAAACAGTAGGCTATAAATGGGTCTACAAAATTAAGTATGACTCTAATGGGAACATAGAAAAGTATAAAGCATGACTCGTGGCAAAAGGATTTACACAAAGAGAAGGGATATACTACAATGAGACTTTTCCCCAGTCTCATGTAAGGATTCCTTCATAATCATAATGGCATTAGTTGCACATTTTGATTTAGAGTTGCATCAAATGGATGTAAAGACGACATTTCTAAACGGAGATTTAGAAGAAAATGTCTACATGAAACAACCCAAGGGTTTTATCATGAAAGGCAAGGAAGATATGGGATGCCGCCTGAAGAAATTAATTTATGGACTAAGGCAAGCCTCTAGACAGTGGTATCCAAAGTTTAACGATACAATTTGCAAGTGCGTTATATCGACTAGAGGGGGGTGAATAGGAGATTTTTAGAATTTCATCACGGAGGAAATTCCTCACTCATGACTAACTTACAGCGGAAACAGTAAAGGATCAGGAGTGCAAAGTTTCACAACAGCAGTTTTTCAGTGTGAGGAATGTGAAAACAGATTGCACAGTGAGCAGGCACGCAGAAAACAGATGAGGATTAACTAGCGTGAAGAATTTGGGGTAGAGGAATTTCAGAGAAAATCTTTAGCAAATTCTTCAAACAGTGACAATGAAAGTCATCAACACATAATCTGAGGAATGTAAGGAGATGAGGAATTAGAACCCGTTTCAGAGCGAAGACACTAGTTGATGACCCAGTTCCAACTGTTGTGACAGTTGTACATCTGGTTTGGAGCGGCTTGGTATTGAAACCAAAAGACACACAGTCCCGGGACACAAAATCCCTACCGTATTCTCCTTGGGCTAAGAGCACACAGTCCTCGCCCAACACTCGTGGTAAGTCTTCAGGGCAGACTTCCAAACCCTCCCAAACTTGGTCACCTGGCGATCCACAATTGACTGCTGGATTGCTCTAGACCATGACGCCTAACTGTATGGAGGATGCACAGTCCTCAAAGGTAAAAGGCTTCAGTCCCACACAGGAACATTCTTTAGTGATGCTCAATCACTTGGTTCTAGGTTCGTGGTTTGGTGTTTGGGGTATTTCCTCACTGATGAATTACTCTCGAAGACTCTAGGGAATTTGGGTTGCTCTTATGACAAGTATAAGTTTCTAACGGAGCAGCCAACCAGCTAATGGTTGTGGGTGGTGGCTATTTATAGCCTGGGAGCATCCCGTCATGATTTGACACTAATGCCCTTAAATAATATGACCGTTGGTGTGGATAAGACCAATGATGTGGCGTGGCTATCGAAACGGTCAGAACCCTCAACTGTGAGAGTCCTCATGTCACTCGTATTCCTCACTTGAGGCTTTTGGTAGGATTAGGCTTGGGTTGAGCATCATGAGGAAATTCATTCCAAAGTGTAACTTCGACCCCCTTTAACAGTACGGTGTCCCTATTACTCAAGTGTGAAGAAAACAAAACAGAAAGAGTAAATCTTCATGCTTCAAAGTCTTCAGAATGATTTTCTTCAGGACACACCAAATTCCTCAATTTCAATATCTTCATGAGGAATATCAATTTCATCGCAGATTCTTTGCGATTCAATTCTTCAGCTTCACACCAATTTCTTCAACCGAAGATATACATTTTTAGGGGTCGATATTCATCAAATATTTCAAACTCCTCAGTGACTTATAGATCCTGTGTACACTCATGAACACATTAGATACTTAACCTATAAGTCTTCAAACCACCAAAGTCACTAAGGGGTACTAGATGCACTTACAATCTCCCCCTTTTTGGTGGTTGATGACAATTAGGTTAAGTCTTCAGCAGGGATAAAAATATGAAGTGTCAATACTCATTTGAGGAATTTGAAATCAAGATTCAGAGAGACTCCCCCTGAAGATGTGCATATCTTGAGGATTTTGCTTTTCACAGCAAATGCACATTGATGATTTATATCATGGATATCTCCCCCTGAGTCTTGTAAATCATGCATACATATGACATATAGTATGAAGAAATTGAAGATGCATGATGACAAATGGTATCTGACGAATTCCAGCATGCGTGCATTAAAAACTTCAGGAATAAGCATACGAAGAAAAACGTTCAAAAGCGTCAGAGTACCATCGGGTTAAGTTACAACTCATTACATAAAAACTTCAGAAGAGCCAAGCATTTGTAACTTAAATATAGTTCATAAGCCCCAAAATATCCCGCTTGAAGACTAAATCTCAAGTTTCTCCCCCTTTGTAATCAAGTGACAAAAAGGGACAAACTGAGGACTAACACCTGTGAAGACTTCACTCCTTGGCGGTTGATGAAGATGCGCGGTGCTTCTTGGGAGTGGTCTTCTTCCTTAGACCGGTGGCAGTGTCGTGTTGTTCTTCATCAGATTCAGCAGTGCGGAATAAAGAAAAGGAACTGTCTTCAAGGTCTGGAACTGGAATTGGCATGAACTTCTTCTTGGGAGGCCACGACGAGTCAAAGTCTCGCTCCAACTCCAATTCTTCAAGTTCTGTCTGAGTCTTCAGATGAGCAAGTGTGGCCCAGGTGCGATCAAAAACCTCATCCAGATACTGATGGTTAAGCTTCACAGAGTTCTGTGTTTCAGTGAGGGTTTTCATAATGGCGCCGAACTGGCGTTTGACCCACTTGTGATTGCGATCCACCTTCTGGTGAATACTGAGAAGAAGCTCTCTTGTATTCATCACGCGAGGAGCAACAGGGCTTGGAGGGTGAGTCTCAGTATGATCCCATGAAGAATATGCTTCCGGCTCTCTGAACTGGCCATCAAGGGGCCTACGGCCTTCATCAATAACTGACTTGCCTTTTCCTTCAACTGGCTTGAAAGTCTTCTTGTTGACCCTGATAGGAGGCATATAACCAACATGGTTGTTGAAATCGGCATGGAAGTTGATGCCTGTCCTTGTCCTGATGAATCTCATGATCCATGGGGCATATATCTTGTGATCAAATGGACACATGGCATTATCGGCCAAAGTCCTCAAGAAGAAATCATGTATGTTGATAGGAATACCATGGATGATGTTGAAGAGGATATTCTTCATGATGCCTACGACATCTTCTTCATCATCATGGCCTTTGATCGGCGCAGGAACACTACAGAGGATTCTGTAAACAGACCTTGGTGTATATTTGAGCTCGTGGACGAGGAAGGTTTTTCTCGGTGGTTGCCCTTTAGCCAAAGGCTTCATGAGGACTTCCATCATCCCGTTGTGCAGCTCACGCTCACCATAAAGTTTCACGGCCTCCTCTAAGGGAATTGATACTGGCAATTCACGTAGTAGTTCAGTAGCAGGAGCATTGTAGTGAGTGTTTTGCGTCATCCAGTCAAACACCCAGGTGTTAATATCTTTAGGATCGCCAGAGATGTGAAGAGTGGCATAAAATTGAAGAATGAGCTCGCTGTTCCAATCAGAGATATCTGAGCACATTGGTAGCAGTCCAGCTTCATGAAGGACGTTGAGGACTCGAGCGAGGCATGGTATTGCTTCAAAGTTCAACATGAGTAATACACCTGTGCTGGAATATCTTATTTCTTCCACACAACACAGAGGCATAGTAATTCAGCTGTGTCCTCGTCCAAAACTTCAGATTCCTGATTTGAGGCTTGTCATAGGGATTTTCTCCAATGAAGTACATACGTTCTTCAAAGAAGTTCTCCTTTTGAAACTGTGGTCGCTTGGAGAATGGCTGACCCTGCATTGGCTGAAGATTTTGCTGAGGAACTGGAGAGGAGACAACAATTGCAGTCTCTGGATTGAGCACGACGAAAGCATTGTATTGGTCTGGTGCATTTTCCTCAGCATTGTCCTTAGGGTGAGGAATTTCATCATCTTGGGCGTCAGGCTGAGGAGCATGCTCGTGTTGTGCTTCAGGCTGAGGAACGGGATCTGGCTGTGCCTCAGGCTGAGGAATGTCATCAACTGGAGCATCCTGTTGAGGGTTCTGCTCAGGAGGAGGAGTAGGTTCATTCTGAGCCTCAGTGTGAAGATCTTGCTCACGAGGAGGAGTTGGGCCAACCTGATCCTCAACTTGACGATTTTTCTCAGGACTCTGAATTTCATCAGCTTGAGGATTTTCACTTTGCTCTTCCTCAGCTTGCTTGGTGACCGAGCCAGATTCATCAGCTAGTGCAGCTGATCCTTGTGCAGTTGTTACCTGAGGAATGGAGGGCTGAGGACTGTCGTCAATGCGAATTTCTTCGTTAGTGTGTTCCTCAGATGCAG
Source organism: Hordeum vulgare subsp. vulgare (assembly GCF_904849725.1). NCBI lineage: Eukaryota > Viridiplantae > Streptophyta > Magnoliopsida > Poales > Poaceae > Hordeum > Hordeum vulgare. The sequence goes on from NC_058519.1 coordinate 564,267,777, forward strand.
CATCCTTCATTTCCTCATCTGGCCCTTTCTCCTGGTCTTCAAAGGTGACCATTTCATAAGATGGAGCGACGTTGAGGGCACAGGGTCCAGTGGAGCATTTTCTTCAAGCGCTTTGAGGCGCTTGGCCTCAGTGCTTTCTTCTGCTGAGGAGACCTTTCTCTTTTTGGATTCCTTCTCAGCATCCCTTGTCTTCTTCATGTCTGGTGCAAACGGAGTCATCTTCTTCACCTTTGAAGCTTTTGGTGAAGGTGTTTTCTCAGTAGATTCATCAGCTCGCTTTGAGGAACCAGTTGGAACAGAGTCATCAGCTAGCTTTGAAGCAGCAGCTGGATCAGGGGCAGTCTCACCAGCTGTAGCAGATTCATCAGCTGGGTTTTCCATGGTGATTTCTTGAATTGCCGGTACATCCACACAGCTTTCTTGTGGTATTTCCTCAGCTTGAGGAGTTTCATCAGCTTGAGGAGATTTGTCGGCTGGCTCTTCAATCAGAGGCTGAGGAGTTGGAACTGGAGGGGCAGCCTTCTTGTTGTAGTCATCAACAGCTTTAGTGGCAAATTTGATGTAATTGCTTTTGAGACTCTGACGATCAGATAGCTTGGAGTACTTATCTGTCAAAGTCTTCAAGTCAGTCTGTGTTGACACCAGTGCATCAGGCGTCAGGTTGAGGAGATTGTGCTTGAGGAATTTCTCCTTCTTGAGCTTAGCAACTTTGGCCTGTTTGGCTTGCTGCTCCTTCCACTTGGCCTCGTTGATGAATGTGGTCACCATGTGGCTGATGCCAGGAGGAAGTTTCAAATCATCAAGCAGAGTGTTGGGGTCCTCATACCAGATGTTTATGTAGTCTAGGAGGACTTTGGGGTCCATGGCCAGAGGAATGGCGCTACCAGAATCTTGAGCTACCCTCTCCTGCTTGTTTCTGATTATAGCTTGCAGGGTTTCATCATCATATTCATCACTACCCTCTGATGCAGAAGGGACTGTGATGATTTTGCTAGGGCTTGGTTTTTTTCCTCTTCCAGCAGAGACCTGGGTCTTCACAGGAGGTGGTGAAGACTTTGTCACCGAGCTGGTTGCAGCTAGGAGTGAGGAGCTGGAGGTAGCGGGCAGTGGCTTCATGACTGGCTTCTGTTCTGGTTTTGAAACCAGTGGTGGTGCTGAGGATTTTGGCGCTGATGGTTTTGTAACTGATGCCAGAGCTGGTTTCTCTTGAGGCTTTGGAGCCTTTGGCTTTGACGGCACAAACTTTGGTTGAAGAATTGCTGAACTAGAGGTCTCAGCGGCAGAGGAAGTAGCTGTAGTTGAAGCTGCAGCAGATGATTCATTGAATTTCCTCACCGCAGCATCTGCCTCCTTCTTAAGCTTAGCCAAGTGCTTGTCCTTTTCATGAGGATAGTCATCAAGGGTCTTGAGGCTTGAGGGATGTGCTACTTGATGAGCCTCAAGTGGAGCCCGTTTGCCAGGAGGCTTCAGAGCGAATTTCTTCGCATACTTGGGAGTGACAAATCTGTATTCCTTCCACTCCTTAGCCCATCGGCGTTCTATCTTCTGAAGCCGAATCTTTCTCTTGGACATTGTTTCATTTTCATCAGGTGTGCAATAGTCCAAGTAAATATCCTCAGGGATATCCAAAGCTGTATTCTGCTCAAGTTTCTTGCCTCCCTTCTGTTTCCTGTCATCCTCCATTTTCTTTAGCTGAGGATTTTGCTGATGAGATTGAACTCTTGAAGATTCTGATGAGACTTGAAGATTTTCTTCAAGAAACGCTGCAAATGACTTAATGTGATGAGAACCGAGAGATTCATCAGCTGACATGTGTGTACCTGTGAACAGAGTATAGTTGCGAGGAATTTGGAGAGGTCATATGTGTTCTCAGATTTGAAGAAAATGAAAAAGTTTGACAGTTGAGGAATTTGACCAGTGGTTGAGGAATTTGCCTAAGCATACTGTTCTTGGGTTCCAGATTTGTACAGATTGGAAAATTCACACAATTGAGGAATCTCGTGAAAATCTTAGATGCTTAGTAAAGTTCATCAATAGTGTGGTGATAGGCAGTGTGTGAGGAATCAGATGCGTATTGATTCTTGAGGAAAAACAGATTTCACATCTTAGATGTAAAATAATAGATCTAACTTGCTGTAAAAATAGGGTTTTTATTTACCCTTGATGGCTCGCACGAAGAACAGAGGAGAGTTGTAGGGAGAAGCTCTTCGGTGTGTGTCCAATGCGCCCTAACTCAGCAGCAGAGGACGTCTACGGCGGCGGCAGACGAAGATGGTCCGACTCCGGCGTGGTTTCGGCGACGGAAAAGTCGAGGCAGTGAAGCTCTTCTTCGCCGGTGACGAGACTTCCAGCGGTGGCGCTAGGGTTCGGGGCTTTTGCTGTAGCAGGAGAGCGATGGAGCGAAGAAGTGTTTGCCGAGGGGGATAAGGACATATTTATAGCTAGGCAGTTACTGTTGACGCGAAGAAATCGGACCAAATAGCCCGTGCCTCTACGTCTCCGCAGGACACGTGTAGCTCCCGAGCAAGGCGGTGGAGATCGTGGAGATCCGAACGAGGGAAGTGGGGTTCAGTTACTGTGCATTAAAGAGACATTTTTGAAGATTTGAGGATTTTGTTACAAAATCATCAACTGACAAGGAAGCAGTGAGGATTTTGAACAAAGTTTCAAGTAGAACGCATATTAAGAATTGAATAGACTGGATGAGAATAGCATAGAGGGAAAGTAGGGTCCGATCACATTCACTTAGATGAAATATCAACTTGAAGAAATAGCTATAAGTGAATGTTGTTGAGGACTTGAAATCACAGTCTATCTAGTTAAATGAAAGTCATCAAGTGTTTTTGAAGATTTGACTAACTTGAGGATTTTGTGATAAATCGTCACAATGAAGAAAAAATGTTTTGAAGAAAAACAAGTTTTGAGGAAATGGAACTTTGAAGAAAATCAACTTGAGGAATTTCACGTTGGGCGGTGGCGTGACCCACCATATAAGAATGTTGATTACAGACCCCGCGTACAATTGTCGTAGGGCCCTGAGAATCAATTTCTTCGTTGATTTCTTCACATTCAGAGTGATATTCTTCATTAGTTGAAGAAAATCGATTCATCATGTGTTGCACATCTAAGTCATCAATTTTGCATAAGTGTTAGGATGTGTGCATGTTTTTACAAAACATTTGAAGATTCTAAGATATTTATCTCACACCGCAACATGCAAAACCTTTTCTCATCCAAGGGCTTAGTGAAGATATCTGCCAGTTGATCATCAGTCTTCACATGGTCGATGAGGATATTGCCCTTGAGGACATGGTCCCGAAAAAAATGATGACGAATCTGGATGTGCTTAGTCTTTGAGTGATGTACTGGGTTGTATGCAATCTTGATTGCACTCTCATTGTCGCAGTAGAGAGGCACATTCTTCATGTTAATGTCGTAGTCCTTGAGGGTTTGCTTCATCCATAGTAATTGAGCACAGCATGAACCAGCAGCAATGTACTCAGCTTCGGCAGTGGAGAGTGATACGCAGTTCTACTTCTTTGAGGACCAGAAAACTAGTGATCTTCCGAGGAAATGGCATGTGCCAGAAGTTGACTTGCGACCCACAAGGTCACCAGCATAGTCAGAATCAAAATACCCTACTAGATGAAGATTTGAGCCCTTGGGATACCATAATCCTAGTGTTGGTGTGTGAGCTAAGTATCGAAGAATATGCTTCATAGCCTTATGGTGTGATTCCTTCGGTTTTGCTTGGAAACGTGCACACATGCAAACACTAAGCATTATATCTGGCCTAGATGCACATAGATAAAATAAAGATCCAATCATAGAGCGATATACCTGATGATCGAATTCTTTACCATTTTCATCAGTACCGAGGTGGCCGTTGGTAGGCATTGGAGTCTTGGCACCTTTGCATTCATGCATATCGAATTTCCTCATAACATCCTTGAGGTATTTCTCCTGTGATATGAAGATTCCATTGCGTTGTTGACGAATTTGAAAACCTAAGAAGAATTTCAGCTCCCCCATCATAGACATCTGATATTCTTCACTCATCATGTAAGCAAATTCATCACTGTATCGTTTGTGAGTACAGCCAAATATAATGTCATCGACATATATCTGGCACACAAATAGCTCATTATCATAGGATTTAGTGAAAAGAGTTGGATCGAGTGAACCAGGTTTGAAGCCTTTCTTCATGAGGAATTCCTTCAATGTGTCATACCATGCCCGAGGGGCTTGCTTGAGACTATAGAGCGCCTTTTTGAGTCTGAAGATTTTGTCTGGATTCTTTGGATCCTCAAAACCTGGGGGCTGAGCAACATATACTTCTTCCTCAAGCTTACCATTGAGGAATGCACTTTTCACATCCATTTGATATAAGATGATGTTATGATGATTAGCATAAGCAAGTAGTATTCGAATAGCTTCAAGTCTAGCAACAGGTGCAAAAGTTTCATCGAAATCTATTCCTTCAACCTGGGTGTAGCCTTGGGCTACGAGTCATGCCTTATTCCTCACCACTTGACCATCCTCATCTTGCTTGTTTCGGAAAATCCACTTGGTTCCGATGATGTTGTGCTTGCGAGGATCTGGTCGTTTGACTAGCTCCCATACGTCATTCAGATTGAATTGAAGAAGTTCGTCTTGCATAGCTTGGATCCACTCCGGTTCCAAGAAAGCCTCAGCAACTTTTGAGGGTTCTGTGATAGATACAAAGGAGAAATGCCCACAAAAGTTAACTAAGTGTGAAGCTTTTGAGCGAGTGAGAGGATCTGGCGCGTTGATGTCGTTGAGGATTTTGTCAAGTTGTACTTCATTTGCAATCCTCGGATGAGCTGGTTGAGGATTTTGTCTGGGTTGAGGAAGTGGTTCTGGACCAATTTCCTCAGGAGCATCTTCTTGATTTTCATCAGTGATGGGGATGGTTTCTTCATCAATTTCCTCAGTGGGAACAATGTCTTCAGTAGGTTTGAGCTTTATTGCTTCCTGAGGAGACAACTTATCTGGATCAGAAGGCAATTGCTCTCTTTGCGAGCCATTAGTTTCATCGAACCGCACATCTACAGTCTCAACAACTTTGTTGTGATTTTTGTTGAAGACTCTATAGGTGTGTGAGTCCTTTCCATAACTGAGCATAAAACCCTCATGTGCCTTAGGTGCAAATTTTGAGCTATGGTGAGGATCTCTAATCCAACATTTTGCACTGAAGACTTTGAAATAACTTACATTGGGTTTCTTATCAGTGAGGAGTTCATATGAGGTTTTCTTGAGGAATTTGTGAAGATATACCCTGTTGATGATATGGCATGCAGTGTTGATTGCTTCAGGCCAAAAGTGACGAGGAGTCTGATATTCTTCAAGCATAGTTCTTGCCATCTCAACCAGAGTCCTGTTCTTCCTTTCGACGACACCGTTCTGCTGAGGAGTATAAGGAGCAGATAATTCGTGAGTAATACCAAGTTCACCAAGATAATCATCAAGACCAGTGTTTTTGAACTCTGCTGCTGAGGAGTATAAGGAGCAGATAATTCGTGAGTAATACCAAGTTCACCAAGATAATCATCAAGACCAGTGTTTTTGAACTCTGTTCCATCACTCCTGATATGTTTGATCTTGATGCCAAAGTTCGTCGAGGCCCTTGAAGAATTTTTTTTGAAGATTTCCTGCACTTCATTTTTATATACAATGATATGCTTCTTCTTCGCGAGCGTGTGCAAATTCCTCATGCCTGCATGACCTAGTCTTCGGTGCCACAGCCATCCTTCTGAGGTTTTTACTAGTAAGCAAGTGGCTGTTGGAATTATGCCCTAGAGGCAATAATAAATATAGTTATTATTATAATTCCTGTATCAAGATAATCGTTTATTATCCATGCTATAATTGTATTGAATGAAGACTCATTTACATGTGTGGATACATAGACAAAACACCGTCCCTAGCACGCCTCTAGTTGGCTAGCCAGTTGATCAAAGATAGTCAGTGTCTTCTGATTATGAACAAGGTGTTGTTGCTTGATAACTGGATCACGTCATTAGGAGAATCACGTGATGGACTAGACCCAAACTAATAGACGTAGCATGTTGATCGTGTCATTTTGTTGCTACTGTTTTCTGCATGTCAAGTATTTGTTCCTATGACCATGAGATCATATAACTCACTAACACCGGAGGAATACTTTGTGTGTATCAAACATCGCAACGTAACTGGGTGACTATAAAGATGCTCTACAGGTATCTCCGAAGGTGTTCGTTGAGTTAGTATGGATCAAGACTGGGATTTGTCACTCTGTGTGACGGAGAGGTATCTCGGGGCCCACTCGGTAATACGGCATCACACACAAGCCTTGCAAGCAATGTGACTTAGTGTAAGTTGCGGGATCTTGTATTACGGAACGAGTAAAGAGACTTGCCGGTAAACGAGATTGAAATAGGTATGCGGATACTGACGATCGAATCTCGGGCAAGTAACATACCGAAGGACAAAGGGAATGACATACGGAATTATATGAATCCTTGGCACTGAGGTTCAAATGATAAGATCTTCGTAGAATATGTAGGATCCAATATGGGCATCCAGGTCCCGCTATTGGATATTGACCAAGAAGTCTCTCGGGTCATGTCTACATAGTTCTTGAACCCGCAGGGTCTGCACACTTAAGGTTCGACGTTGTTTTATGCGTATTTGAGTTATATGGTTGGTTACCGAATGTTGTTCGGAGTCCCGGATGAGATCACGGACGTCACGAGGGTTTCCGGAATGGTCCGGAAACGAAGATTGATATATAGGATGACCTCATTTGATTACTGGAAGGTTTTCGGAGTTACCGGGAATGTACCAGGAATGACGAATGGGTTCCGGGAGTTCACCGGGGGGGCAACCCACCCCGGGGAAGCCCATAGGCCTTGGGGGTGGCACACCAGACCTTAGTGGGCTGGTGGGAGCCCAAGAAGGCCCTATGCGCCATTGGAAGAAAATCAAAGAGAAAAGAAAAGAAAAAGGAGGAGGTGGGAAAGGAAAGAAGGACTCCACCCACCAAATCAAGTTGGACTCGGTTTGGGGGGGGGAGACCTTCCCCCCTTGGCTCAGCCGACCCCCTTGGGGCTCCTTGAGCCCCAAGGCAAGCCCCCCCTCTCCCACCTATATATACGGAGGTTTTAGGGCTGATTTGAGACGACTTTTCCACGGCAGCCCGACCACATACCTCCACGGTTTTCCCTCTAGATCGCGTTTCTGCGGAGCTCGGGCGAAGCCCTGCTGAGACAATGTCATCACCAACCTCCGGAGCGCCGTCACGCTGCCAGAGAACTTTTCTACCTCTCAGTCTCTCTTGCTGGATCAAGAAGGCCGAGATCATCGTCGAGCTGTACGTGTGCTGAACGCGGAGGTGCCGTCCGTTCGGCACTAGATCGTGGGACTGATCGCGGGACGGTTCGCGGGGCGGATCGAGGGACGTGAGGACGTTCCACTACATCAACCGAGTTCACTAACGCTTCTGCTGTACGGTCTACAAGGGTACGTAGATCACACATCCCCTCTCGTAGACGGACATCACCATGATAGGTCTTCGTGCGCGTAGGAAAATTTTTGTTTCCCATGCGACGTTCCCCAACAGTGGCATCATGAGCTAGGTTCATGCGTAGATGTCTTCTCGAGTAGAACACAAAAGTTTTTGTGGGCGGTGATGTGCGTTTTGCTGCCTTCCTTAGTCTTTTCTTGATTCCGCGGTATTGTTGGATTGAAGCGGCTTGGACCGACATTACTCGTACGCTTACGAGAGACTGGTTTCACCGCTACGTGTAACCCCGTTGCTCAAAGATGACTGGCAAGTGTCAGTTTCTCCAACTTTAGTTGAATCGGATTTGACCGAGGAGGTCCTTGGATGAGGTTAAATAGCAACTCATATATCTCCGTTGTGGTGTTTGTGTAAGTAAGATGCGATCCTACTAGATACCCATGGTCACCACGTAAAACATGCAACAACAAAATTAGAGGACGTCTAACTTGTTTTTGCAGGGTATGCTTGTGATGTGATATGACCAACGATGTGATGCGATATATTGGATCTATGAGATGATCATGTTGTAATAGATAATATCGACTTGCACGTCGATGGTACGGCAACCGGCACGAGCCATAGGGTTGTCTTTATACTAATGTTTGTGCTTGCAGATGCGTTTACTATTTTGCTAGGATGTAGCTTTAGTAGTAATAGCATGAGTAGCACGACAACCCCGATGGAGACACGTTGATGGAGATCATGGTGCGGCGCCGGTGACAAGAAGATCGTGCTGGTGCTTTGGTGATGGAGATCAAGGAGCACGTGATGATGGCCATATCATGTCACTTATGAATTGCATGTGATGTTAATCCTTTTATGCACCTTATTTTGCTTAGAACGATGGTAGCATTATGAGGTGATCTCTCACTAAAATTTCAAGACGAAATTGTGTTCTCCCCGACTATGCACCGTTGCTACAGTTCGTCGTTTCGAGACACCACGTGATGATCGGGTGTGATAGACTCAACGTTCACATACAACGGGTGCAAAACAGTTGCGCATGCGGAACACTCGAGTTAAGCTTGACGAGCCTAGCATGTGCAGACATGGCCTCGGAACACATGAGACCGAAAGGTCGATCATGAATCATATAGATGATATGATTAGCATAGGGATGCTTACCACTGAAACTATACTCAACTCACGTGATGATCGGACTTGAGCTAGTGTAAGTGGATAATGAACCACTCAAATGACTAGAGAGATGTACTTTTTGAGTGGGAGTTTAGTGAATAATTTGATTAAGTTAAACTCTAATTATCTTGAACATAGTCTAAGTCCACTTTGAATATATTTGTGTTGTAGATCATGGCTCACGCGACAGTCACCCTAAATTTTAATACGTTCCTAGAGAAAGCTAAGTTGAAAGATGATGGAAGCAACTTTGTAGACTGGGCTCGTAATCTTAAGCTAATCTTACAGGCTAGGAAGAAGGATTATGTCCTTAATGCCACGCTAGGAGATGAACCACCCGCTACGGCTGATCAGGATGTTAAGAACGCTTGGTTAGCACGTAAGGAGGACTACTCAGTAGTTCAATGTGCAGTCTTGTATGGCTTAGAACCAGGACTTCAACGTCGCTTTGAGCGTCATGGAGCATTTGAGATGTTCCAGGAGTTGAAGTTTATCTTTCATAAGAACGCCCGGATCGAGAGGTATGAGACCTCCGATAAATTCTATGCTTGCAAGATGGAGGAGAACTCGTCTGTCAGTGAACATGTGCTCAAAATGTCTGGGTACTCAAACCATCTAGCTGAGCTGGGGATTGAACTCCCGCAAGAAGCTATCACTGACAGAATCCTTCAATCACTGCTGCCAAGCTATAAAGGCTTTGTGTTGAACTACAACATGCAAGGGATGATCAAGTCTCCCGGCGAGTTGTTTGCGATGCTGAAAGTCGCAGAGTCTAAACTCCGTAAAGAGCATCAAGTGTTGATGGTGAATAAGACCACTAGTTTCAAGAGAAACGGCAAAGGCAAGAAGGGTAATTCAAAGAAGAGCGGCATGCCTGTTGCCAATCCGACGAAGAAACCCAAAGCTGGACCTAAGCCTGAAACATAGTGTTACTATTGCAAGGGTATGGGTCACTGGAAGCGCAATTGCCCCAAGTATCTGGCAGATAAGAAGGCGACCAAAGAAAAATCAGGTATATTTGATATACATGTTATTGATGTGTACTTAACCGGCTCTCGTAGTAGTGCCTGGGTATTCGATACCGGTTCTGTTGCTCATATTTGCAACTCGAAACAGGAACTGCGGAATAGACAAAGACTGGCGAAAGATGAAGTGACGATGCGCGTAGGAAATGGTGCCAAGGTTGATGCAATCGCCGTCGGCACAGTTTCACTTCAGTTACCATCAGGATTAGTTATGAACTTGAATCATTGTTATTTAGTGCCTGCGTTGAGCATGAACATTATATATGGATCTTGTTTATTGCGAGACGGTTACTCTTTTAAGTCAGAGAATAATGGTTGTTCTATTTCTATGAGTAACATCTTTTATGGTCATGCACCCAATGTGAGAGGATTGTTCATATTGAATCTTGATAGCGATACACACATACATAACATTGAGACCAAAAGAGTTATAGTTAACAATGTTAGCGCCATATTTTTGTGGCACTGTCGCTTAGGTCATATTGGAGTAAAGCGCATGAAGAAACTCCATGTCGATGGACTTTTGGAGTGACTTGACTTTGATTCACTGGACACGTGCGAACCATGCCTCATGGGCAAGATGACTAAAACTCCGTTCTCCGGAACAATGGAGTGTGCAACTGACTTGTTGGAAATCATACATACCGATGTGTGTGGTCCGATGAGCATAGAGGCACGCGGCGGATATCGTTATTTTCTCACCTTCAGTGATGATTTGAGTAGATACGGTTATGTCTACTTAATGAAGCACAAGTCTGAAACATATGAAAAGTTCAAGCAATTTCAGAGTGAAGTTGAAAATCATCGTAACAAGAAGATCAAGTTCCTAAGGTCTGATCGTGGGGGTGAATATCTGAGTTTCGAGTTTGGTGCTCACTTAAGACAATGTGGAATTGTTTCACAGTTGACACCGCCTGGAACACCACAGCGTAATGGTGTGTCCGAACGTCGTAATCGTACTTTATTAGAGATGGTGCGATCTATGATGTCTCTTACCGATTGTCCGTTATCGTTTTGGAGTTATGCATTAGAAACAACTGCATTGACTTTAAATAGCGCACCATCAAAATCCGTTGAGACGACACCATACGAACTGTGGTATGGCAAAAGGCCAAAGTTGTCGTTTCTTAAAGTTTGGGGATGTGATGCTTATGTCAAAAAGCTTCATCCTGAAAAGCTGGAACCCAAAGCGGAAAAGTGCGTCTTCATAGGTTACGCAAAAGAGACAGTTGGGTACACCTTCTATCTCAAATCCGAGGGCAAAGTATTTGTTGCTAAAAACGGAGCTTTTCTCGAGAAGGAGTTTCTCTCGAGAGAATTGAGTGGGAGGAAGATAGAACTTGACGAGGTTGTCGAACCTCTCATCCCTCTGGATGGTGGCGCAGGGCAAGGGGAAACCTCTGTCGTTGCGACGCCGGTTGAGGAGGAAGTTAATGATAATGATCATGAAACTCCGGTTCAAGTTTCTGTCGAACCACACAGGTCGACGAGACCACGTGCTGCTCCAGAGTGGTACGGTAATCCCGTCTTATCAATCATGTTGTTGGACAACAATGAACCTGCAAATTATGAAGAAGCAATGGTGGGCCCAGATTCCAACAAATGGCTAGAAGCCATGAAGTCCGAGATAGGATCCATGTATGAGAACAATGTGTGGACTTTGGAAGTACTGCCTGAGGGCCGCAAGGCTATTCAGAACAAATGGATCTTTAAGAGGAAGACGGACGCTGACGGCAATGTGACCGTTTATAAAGCTTGACTTGTGGCAAAGGGTTTTTCACAAGTTCAAGGAATTGACTACGATGAGACATTCTCGCCCGTAGCGATGCTTAAGTCCGTCAGAATCATGTTAGCAATAGCTGCATTTTTCGATTATGAAATCTGGCAGATGGATGTCAAAACGGCGTTCCTTAACGGTTTCCTTAAGGAAGAATTGTATATGATGCAACCCGAAGGTTTTGTCGATCCTAAGAATGCTAACAAGGTGTGCAAGCTCCAGCGATCCATTTATGGACTGGTGCAAGCATCTCGGAGTTGGAACAAATGCTTTGATGAGGTGATCAAAGCATTTGGGTTTATACAAGTGGTTGGAGAATCTTGTATTTACAAGAAAGTGAGTGGGAGCTCTGTGGCGTTTCTAATATTATATGTGGATGACATATTGCTGATTGGAAACAACGTAGACTTTTTGGAGAGCATAAAAGATTACCTGAATAAAAGTTTCTCTATGAAGGACCTAGGAGAAGCTGCTTACATTCTAGGCATTAAGATCTATAGGGATAGATCAAAACGCCTCATAGGACTTTCACAAAGCACATACCTTGATAAAGTTTTGAAGAGGTTCAAAATGGAACAGTCCAAGAAAGGGTTCTTGCCAGTTTTACAAGGTACGAGATTGAGTAAAACTCAGTGCCCAGCAACTGATGAGGATAGAGAGCATATGCGCACCGTCCCCTATGCTTCAGCCATAGGTTCTATCATGTATGCAATGCTGTGCACTAGACCGGACGTTAGCCTAGCCATAAGTATTGCAGGTAGGTTCCAGAGTAATCCAGGAGTGGATCACTGGACAACGGTCAAGAATATCCTAAAGTACCTGAAAAGGACTAAGGAGATGTTTCTCGTGTATGGAGGTGACGAAGAGCTCGCCGTAAAAGGTTACGTCGATGCAAGCTTTGACACAGATCCGGACGACTCTAAGTCGCAAACCGGATACGTATTTATTCTTAATGGGGGTGCGGTAAGCTGGTGTAGTTCCAAGCAAAGCGTCGTAGCAGATTCTACATGTGAAGCGGAGTACATGGCTGCCTCAGAGGCGGCTAAGGAGGGTGTCTGGATGAAGCAATTCATGACGGATCTTGGAGTGGTGCCAAGCGCACTGAATCCAATAACCTTGTTCTGTGACAACACGGGTGCCATTGCCTTAGCAAAGGAACCACAGTTTCACAAGAAGTCCAGACACATCAAACGACGCTTCAACCTAATCCGCGACTGCGTCGAAGGGGAGGACGTAAATATATGCAAAGTGCACATGGATCTGAATGTAGCAGACCCGCTGGCTAAACCTCTTCCACGGGCAAAGCATGATCAACACCAGAACTGTATGGGTGTTACATTTATTACAATGTAATTCGCATAATGATGTGAGGGCTAGATTATTGACTCTAGTGCAAGTGTGAGACTGTTGGAATTATGCCCTAGAGGCAATAATAAATATAGTTATTATTATAATTCCTGTATCAAGATAATCGTTTATTATCCATGTTATAATTGTATTGAATGAAGACTCATTTACATGTGTGGATACATAGACAAAACACCGTCCCTAGCAAGCCTCTAGTTGGCTAGCCAGTTGATCAAAGATAGTCAGTGTCTTCTGATTATGAACAAGGTGTTGTTGCTTGATAACTGGATCACGTCATTAGGGGAATCACGTAATGGACTAGACCCAAACTAATAGACGTACCATGTTGATCGTGTCATTTTGTTGCTACTGTTTTCTGCGTGTCAAGTATTTGTTCCTATGACCATGAGATCATATAACTCACTAACACCGGAGGAATACTTTGTGTGTATCAACCGTCGCAACGTAACTAGGTGACTATAAAGATGCTCTACAGGTATCTCCGAAGGTGTTCGTTGAGTTAGTATGGATCAAGACTGGGATTTGTCACTCCGTGTGACGAAGAGGTATCTCGGGGCCCACTCGGTAATACAGCATCACACACAAGCCTTGCAAGCAATGTGACTTAGTGTAAGTTGCGGGATCTTGTATTACGGAACGAGTAAAGAGACTTGCCGGTAGATGAGATTGAAATAGGTATGCGGATACTGACGAACGAATCTCGGGCAAGTAACATACCGAAGGACAAAGGGAATGACATACGGGATTATATGAATCCTTGGCACTGAGGTTCAAACGATAAGATCTTCGTCGAATATGTAGGATCCAATATGGGCATCTAGGTCCCGCTATTGGATATTGACCAAGGAGTCTCTCGGGTCATGTCTACATAGTTCTCGAACCCGCAGGGTCTGCACACTTAAGGTTCGACGTTGTTTTATGCGTATTTGAGTTATATGGTTGGTTACCGAATGTTGTTAGGAGTGCCGGATGAGATCACGGACATCACGAGGGTTTCCGGAATGGTCCGGAAACGAAGATTGATATATAGGATGACCTCATTTGATTACCGGAAGGTTTTCGGAGTTACCGGGAATGTACCAGGAATGACGAATGGGTTCTGGGAGTTCACCGGGGGGGACAACCCACCCCGGGGAAGCCCATAGGCCTTGGGGGTGGCACACCAGCCCTTAGTGGGCTGGTGGGACAGCCCAAGAAGGCCCTATGCGCCATAGGAAGAAAATCAAAGAGAAAAGAAAAAAAAGGAGGAGGTGGGAAAGGAAAGAAGGACTCCACCCACCAAATCAAGTTGGACTCGGTTTGGGGGGGGAGACCTTCCCCCCTTGGCTCAGCCGACCCCGTTGGGGCTCCTTGAGCCCCAAGGCAAGCCCCCCCTCTCCCACCTATATATACGGAGGTTTTAGGGCTGATTTGAGACGACTTTTCCACGGCAGCCCGACCACATACCTCCACGGTTTTTCCTCTAGATCGCGTTTCTGCGGAGCTCGGGCGAAGCCCTGCTGAGACAATGTCATCACCAACCTCCGGAGCGCCGTCACGCTGCCAGAGAACTTTTCTACCTCTCAGTCTCTCTTGCTGGATCAAGAAGGCCGAGATCATCGTCGAGCTGTACGTGTGCTGAACGCTGAGGTGCCGTCCGTTCGGCACTAGATCGTGGGACTGATCGCGGGACAGTTCGCGGGGCGGATCGAGGGACGTGAGGACGTTCCACTACATCAACCGCGTTCACTAACGCTTCTGCTGTACGGTCTACAAGGGTACGTAGATCACACATCCCCTCTCGTAGATGGACATCACCATGATAGGTCTTCGTGCGCGTAGGAAATTTTTGTTTCCCATGCGACGTTCCCCAACAGTGGCTGGTTGAGGACCTTTGTCAGCATATGTGATTTGCTTCAGAGGTGATGGAGTTAGTGGCATATTCATCAGCGAGCTTTTATCACCAGTCATGTGATGTGTTCAGCCACTATCAAGAAGCCACTCAGTATTCTTGGGTTTGTCATCCTGCAGATGAATTAGTATAGCTTACCATCTCATATGCTTCATATTTGAAGAATATGATATCAATTTCATCAGATAAGAATTTCATCACAACAGAATTATAAGGATGTGTGAAATATTTGTATTTCATCAATATTAGCTTGCGTCCTATCAAGCATTTCCTCAGGTCTCCAGCAAATTCTTCAGATGATGATTTTCATCTGGAGACCCGACCTGCAGAAGTGATTAGTTCGATTTCTTCACCACCCACATCTAAAGGGGTGGTAAACCATTCATCATCCTGCGAGCACCATATGAGAAAGGTGGTATTGAAGCTAATGCACTTCTCTTAACAGTAGGGGGTTAAAGTACTCATATGAATATGCAGAGAACTGGTTTGAGGACTTATGAACATAATGATTTGAAGAGTAACGCTCATATTCATATTCCTTGTAGTTTCCCTGCATGTTAGAAGTATTAGCACGCGAACGACCATAATTTTGACCAGTGGAGGATTTTGATCCTCTTGAAGACTTTGGTCCTCCTGAGGATTTTGATCTGGGGTTCAGATTCTTCATTGGTGGTGTCATGAGGACATTCACCTGAAGATTTTCAAGACAACTTTTGGGAACCCAGATTTTCCTCAAAGGAGGGCCATTCGTGCAGTTAGTTCCAACATATCAAGAAAATAATTCACGAGATTGATTTTTGAACAGTTTATAGTTGGAGTCAAATGACTCATCTGAGGAATAGGATAATTCACATGAAAAGCCAGTTAGATTGGATGGATCAAAAGGAGGCCCAGTAGCAGCAACACATGAGGTTTTGGGATACTTCTCAGGTTTCCAATAAGATCCATCAGCATTCAATTTCCTCTCAAAGGCAATTCCTTCTTTCCTCGGGTTCCTGTTCAAAATCTACTTTTTGAGCACATCACAAAGGCTTTGATGTCCTTTGAGGCTTTTGTATATGCCTGTCACATACAATTCCTTCAAACCTGCATTTTCATCACTAACATTTGTGTTTTCCTCACGTGAGGAAATGGACACTACAGGTGCAGTTGAAGAATTTGTAGCAATAGAAGCACTTGATGATTCTGGTGAAGAATTAGCAGTTTTGCGTTCAATGCATTTAAGACATGGAGGAATGAATTCAGCTTGAGCAGCGCTGATCTGTTGAGCTAGTAATGAATCATTTTCCATACGTAGATCATCATGAGAAATCCTCGGCTTCTCTAGATCATGCTTCCTTTGAAGAAATTCATAGGAAAGTTTCTCATGATCAGCGAGGAGTGTATCATAACGATCTTGAAGATTATCAAATCTAGACTGAAGACTTTTCACATCTTCAGTGAGGATTTGGGTAAGATTCATTTCATCATTCAACAGATCAACACTTCTATCTAGCAGTTTCTGAAGCTTTTCCACGGCAGTTTGTTGTTTAGTGGAAATGATAACAAGTTTACTGTAACTGGGTTTTTTATAATCATCAGGTTCACAGTCACTTGAATCAGAGGAGGAAGCATCATTCGGTACCTTTGAACCTTTTGCCATGAAGCAATAGGTTGGAGCGAAGTCATCAGCATAGTCATCACCGTGGATGGTGTTATCATCTTCTTCAAGGTTGAAGATTGACTTGCTGACGAAAGTGGTTGCAAGTGCAAGACTGGCCTGTCCGGATTCCGAGTCTTCATCAGAACCCTCTTCTTCATCAGATTCCTCTGATTCTACCTTGGAATCCATTTCCTTGCATATAGGTGCCCGAGCCTTTCTGAAACTAGTCTTCTTGTGCGATGAGGGTTTTGAAGATGAGGATTTTGAAGATTTGTTCTTCTCCTTCGAGTCATCAGAACTGTCATCCTTGTATTTCTTCTTCTTTGATTCCTTTCCCCAACGGGGACAGTCAGCAATGTAATGACCTGATTTCTTGCATTTGTGGCAGGTTCTTTTCTTGTAGTCCTCAGATGAAGATTCTGATTTCCTCATGTCTCTTCTTGAAGATTTACCGAACTGGCCACGTCGTGTAAACCTCTGGAATTTCCTCCCGAGCATTGCAAGCTCCTGCCCAAATTCTTCAGGGTCACCAATGTTGTCATCTCAGTCTTCTTCTTCACATGAGGAAATTGCTCTAGCCTTCAGTGCCAGTGGTCTAGAATAGCTTGGTCCATATAGATCTTTCTTTTCTTCTTGCTGGAATGAATGAGTATTGAGCCTTTCGAGTATATCAGCTGGATCAAGCATCTTGTAGTCTGGTCTTTCCTGAATCATCACGACTAAAGTATCAAATGAAGAATCCAAAGATCTTAGCAGTTTCTTCACAACTTCGTGATCAGTGATGTCTCGAGCTCCCAGTGCTTGTAGTTCATTTGATATGTCAGTGAGGCGATCAAAGGTATCTTGGCAGCTTTCATTGTCATGCCTCTTGAAGCGATTGAAGAGATTGCGAAGAACATCAACACGAGAGTCACGCTGAGTTGATAATCCTTCATTTACTTTGCATAGTCTCTCCCAGAGAAGCGTTGCAGAGCCCAAAGCACCCACTCTTCCAAACTGGCCTGGGCTCAGATGGCCACAGATGATATTCTTCGCTTGAGAATCAAGTTGCTTGAATTGCTTCACATCAGCAGCAGAGACACTAGCAGAGATGATGGGGACGCCATGTTCCACAATATACCAGAGATCATTGTCAATAGCTTGTAGATGCATCTGCATCTTGGTCTTTCAGAAGGGAAAGTTCTTTCCTTCGAAAGTAGGACATGCTGCAGTAACCTTAATCATGCCTGCAGTCGACATAACTATAACTCCAGGTGGTTAAACCAAAATCACACAGAACAAGGGAGTACCTTGCTCTGATACCAATTGAAAGTGCGTTATATCGACTAGAGGGGGGTGAATAGGAGATTTTTAGAATTTCATCACTGAGGAAATTCCTTTTGAGGAAATTCCTCACTGATGACTAACTTACAGCGGAAACAATAAAGGATCAGGAGTGCAAAGTTTCACAACAGTAGTTTTTCAGTGTGAGGAATGTGAAAACAGATTGCACAGTGAGCAGGCACGCGGAAAACAGATGAGGCTTAACTAGCGTGAAGAATTTGGGGTTGAGGAATTTCAGAGAAAGTCTTCAACAAATTCTTCAAACAGTGACAGTGAAAGTCATCAACACATAATCTGAGGAATGTAAGGAGATGAGGAATTAGAACCCGTTTCACAACGAAGACAGTAGTTGATGACCCAGTTCCAACTGCTGTGATAGTTGTACATCTGGTTTGGAGCGGCTTGGTATTGAAACTAAAAGACACACAGTCCCGGGACACACAGTCCCTACCGTGTTCTCCTTGGGCTAAGAACACACAGTCCTCGCCCAACACTCGTGGTAAGTCTTCAGGGCAGACTTCCAAACCCTCCCAAACTTGGTCACCCGACGATCCACAATTGACTGCTGGATTGCTCTAGACCATGACGCCTAACCGTCTTGAGGATGCACAGTCCTCAAAGGTAAAAGGCTTCAGTCCCACACAGGAACAACTTCTTCAGTGCTGCTCAATCACTTGGTTCTAGGTTTGTGGTATGGTGTTTGGGGTATTTCCTCACTAGTGAATTACTCTCGAAGACTCTGAGGAATTTGGGTTGCTCTTATGACAAGTGTCAGTTTCTAACGGAGCAGCCAACCAGCTAATGGTTGTGGGGGCGGCTATTTATAGCCTGGGAGCATCCCGGCATGATTTGACACTAATGCCCTTAAATAATATGACCGTTGTTGTGGATAAGACCAATGATGTGGCGTGGCTATCGAAACGGTCGGAACCCTCAACTGTGAGAGTCCTCATGTCACTCGTATTCCTCACTTGAGGCTTTTGGTAGGATTAGGCTTGGGTTGAGCATCATGAGGAAATTCATTCCTAAGTGTAACTTCGACCCCCTTTAACAGTATGGTGTTCCTATTACTCAAGTGTGAAGAAAACAAAACAGAAAGAGTAAATCTTCATGCTTCAAAGTCTTCAGAATGATTTTCTTTAGGACATACCGAATTCCTCAATTTCAATATCTTCATGAGGAATATCAATTTCATCGTAGATTCTTCATGATACGATTCTTCAGCTTCAGACCAATTTCATCAACCGAAGATATACATTTTTAGGGGTCGATATTGATCAAATATTTCAAAATCCTCAGTGACTTATAGATCATGTGTACACTCATGAACATGTTAGATACTTAACCTGTAAGTCTTCAAACCACCAAAATCACTAAGGGGCACTAGATGCACTTACACAATTAAAAGATTTGGATTTAAAGAAAATGTTGAGGATAACTGTGTTTATGCAAAGTTCAAAAATGGGAAATACATTTTCCTAATCTTGTATGTGGATAATACCTTGCTTGCAAGGAATGGTGTTAGTCTACTACAAGAAACAAAGAAGTTTTTATCCTCATACTTTGATATGAAAAATCTTGGTGATGCTTCATATGTTTTGGGCATTGAAATTCACCGAGATAGGAAAAATGGAGTCTTAGTACTATCACAGAAAGCATATTTAGAGAAGGTTCTCAAAAAGTATAATATGCATGCGAGTAAGGCCACACCTGCTCCTAATAGTCAAGGGCGACAGTTTTGGGAAATTCCAATGTCCCAAGAACCAGTATGAGCTCGACCAGATGAAAGAAGTGCCATATACTTCGGTTGTTGAAAGTTTACAGTATGCACAAGTGTGCACTCGCCCTGACTTAGCTTTTATCACCGGGGTACTCGGTAGATATCAAGAGAATCCATGCCTAGAGCATTGGAAGATGGTAAAGAAAGCATTGCGTTATGTGCAAGGCACAAATGGCATCATGCTAATATACAGAAGATCTGATTCCCTAGAGATAAAAGGGTATCCAGACGCAAATTTTGCGGGGGACAGAGATGATAGAAAATCCACATCAGGATACGTGTTCACTCTCGCTGGAGGGGCTATTTATGGAAAAGCTCCAAACAGTTCGTAGTTGCATCGTCCACGATGCAAGCAGAGTTGTAGCATGTTTTGAAGCCACGGGGCAGGTGATATGGTTAAAGAAATTTATATCCGACTTGGAAGTGGTAGATTGTATTCAGAAACCTCTAAAGATGTACTGTGACAATCAGCCCGCAATATTCTATGCTCACAACAACAAGTCGAGTAATGCTACCAAGACAATAGATATAAAATATTATGTTATGAAAGATAAAATCCAGGATCACACTATAAGTCCCGAGCATATAAGGACAAATGATATGCTTGCGGATTCGCTAACGAAAGGCTCACCACCCAGTGTGTTCAAGGAACACTTAACCGACATGGAGTTAAGGGAAAGCCCATGATTTGTGGATCATGAGAGACCCAAATGGAACATAATTTTTTCTGAAGAGAACGTATGTTGCAGTTGTATGATTCTATCGGCAATTAAGCTGTGACGATGGGACATGCTCTATGTACCAATATGTGATGGAACAAATAAACTAGAAAGTATAAAGTCAAAAGTAAAAGTTGAGATCAAGGGGGAGAATGTTAGGTTGATCTATTCTGTGTGGGCCCAACGGCCCATCGGACCCTTGATCCATGCGTCCT
The DNA here is from genome assembly GCF_904849725.1 of Hordeum vulgare subsp. vulgare. Lineage (NCBI taxonomy): Eukaryota > Viridiplantae > Streptophyta > Magnoliopsida > Poales > Poaceae > Hordeum > Hordeum vulgare. The sequence continues at coordinate 564,288,218 of NC_058519.1, forward strand.
GGTCGGGGGCGCCCAACACATTATGGTTGGGGGGGCCCTATGACCTCCGCTATAAATAAAGAGGTGGGGTTTGGGGCACGTGGTACGAGGTTCACCTCGCTTCCAAACAACCCACTGACATCCCCTTCCGATCTAGGGTTAGCACAGTGCTCACGGGAAGCACCGCCGCCACCTCACCTCTCCCTGTCGCCGCCGCCGTCACCACCTCACCATGGACACCGGGGGGAGCACCTCAAGTGCAGGGCAAGGTAATCCCCATCATCATTACCAGACTTATCTAGCCTAGCAGATCCGAGGACTCCATCACTTTTTTCTAGTCGTGTCTCTAACAACTAAGAAAACACCTTTGATTGTAGATAACAACTTGGTGCTATGCTGCGATGCATCTCTTCGCCTAACGTTCTTTATGTAGTGGTATGTCTATTTTTACATTTAGCATAGGGCCCCAGATTTTACCGGCTCGGGCCTGGTTTTTGCTTGCAATATTACGGTTACTCGTGTAGTGTTGCTAATGTTTTTGGTAACTGGTTGCATGGGATTGATCACAGGTTTAGAACTCTTCTAAGGGTGGAAGCGCTTGCCATCATTTGGTCACTTTGGCTAGGTAGAAATGATAAAGTTTCTAACGATAAAAGTACTTCTTTGTTGGAGGTTATCCATAGATGTGCCGGGATTCTTTATTTATGGTCCTTTCTACAATGGGTGGAGAATCGAGGCCTGTTTACGGAGGTATGTACACGATTGGAAGCTACGCCGAGGGATACTATTACCCAACATGGGTGGCAGTATGATCTTAGGATTTGTGCCCCTCCGCTTTAGGCATTATACGGACTCTACATATTTCTTTCTAATTCGCCTTTTTTATTTTTTGTTTGTGTCAGAGGACCTTGTTTGGCTGTGTGCATTGTGGTTATGCAGAGTCCAGATGTAATGCTTAAATCTTTTAAGTAATAAAGCATCTTTTCCCGAAAAAATATCACGGTACACGCTTGTCACCCTGGGCGTTTGGGTACCCGAACCGAACCGAACCGAATTACCCGAATTGTCGGGTAATTCGGGTATCAAGTAAGGGTTCAGTTCTTATTTCTTGACTATTCAGTTTTCGGGTTAGGGTTCGGGTTTGTGACAGCCCGATGCCGACGCCCCAGAAGATTCCCCCTTCTTTTCCGTTTCCGTTGTGTGATTAGATTTGTTCGTTGCATCATCATGTAGTTTGCATCATCGCATCATGCATGGCATCATGTCATCTGTGCTTGTCTGGTGTGACTAGTTGCACCTCGTTGTTTGAGTGTGAGCGCATGTGTGTATGTGCCTTAGGGCCTTGCAACGTGATTGGGTGCAACAAGTTCAAGCTCGTAACCCTATTGCACCGAGGACCTAAAAACCTTCTCTCCCCTCCTCTCCTCTTTTATTTGTTTTTGCGGTTTGCTAAGGTTTCCGTTTTAACCCCTATTAAAAAAAGGGTTCGTCTTCTTTTAAAGAAAATCATTTTATTAAATGTGGGGGCAACCCCTTGGGTTTTCTTTATTTCTTCCTTTTGTTTATTTGCTAAAAAACAGTCTCATTTCTTTTCCCCTTTAAAGAGCCTTTATATTATTCTTTAAATAAAAAGGGGTTTATTTTAATCTTTCGTAAAAGGGTTTGTTTTAATTCATCAAATGGTTATTTTTATTCGTTTTAAAAAAAAAGCCCAATCTATTTTTAGAGCTTGGGTTTATTTTTAAAGGATCAAAGGCATTTTTTATTTATTTATTTATTCTTTGTTAAAAGCCTTTCTTTAGTTAAAAAAATTCTGTTTTAAAAGTTAAAAAAAACCCAAAGGGGGGGACCCAGGCCAAGGCCGAGCCGGCCAAGGCCCAGGACCCCCTCCAACCCTAGTGTCGGCCTCCCGACTGCGCCGTCATCCCCTCGCTCGCCTTCCTCGCAGCCCCTCGATCCCGATTCCCTGTCGAGCCGCTCTGTCCAGCGCCGAGCTCCCTCCCCCGCCGGCGCGACCAGTCGTTCTACCGCTGTGCTCGCCCCGTCGCGCTCCTCCCTCGGCTCGCCGTCCCGTGCCGCAGCAGCGCCCCGCGCGCCAAGCTTCGCCCCGCCTCCTCTGCCTCGCCGTGCCGCCCAGCCCCGCGGGTTCCTGGCCTCGGCCTCGCCCCCTGCTTGCGCCGGCTTGCCGAGCCGCCGGCGTCACCCGTGTTGCTCCACCTTGGTTCGCCAGCCCCTGCCCGAGGCGCCGTCGTTCCCCTCGTGCGTGCCGGTGCTCGACATCGCCTCTGGCCATGCTCACCGGTGTGCCGTTCCTGCCCGCCATGGAGATGCCTTGCCGCATGCTGCTCCTGCTTTTGTGTTGCTACGCTTGCTGTTGCCCTAGCTGTCGCCGTATGTTGCTGCTACCCGATGTTGCCAAGAGTTGCTGCTGCTTGCCTGCAGATGGAATTGTTGCTGTCGACATGCTGCCGGCTCCTGCTGCTGCCTGCTTGTGTCGTGCTTTGTTTGCCTGCTGCCTGATTGCTATAGCTGCCGCTGCATGTTGTTGCTGTTAGTGCTTGCTGTAGCAGGTTGCTACCTAGATGCTCCTGCTAGCCGCTGCCTTGCTGTTGCCTGCCGATGCAGTTGCTGCTGCTGCAGATGCTTGGTTGCTACTTGCTAGCTTTGCTAGTTGTTGTGCTAGCTGCTGCTTGGTTGCCGATGTATGCTAGTGCTAGTTGCTGCTAGGAAGCCAGCTGTTGTTGTTAGGTGCCTTGCTGTAGATGTTGTAGTTGTGTTGCCGCTGTCGTTGTATGTCGTCGCCGCGAGCACCATCCCCGCCTGTCGTGGGTCGACGACAAATTCGCCGAGCACAACGACATCCTCGACGACCCTGGAAACGAGTTCGACTTCCTCGACGTCGCCGAAGACCCGTGTTCGACTACCGTCGCCGAAGACCATGAACCGACGCCGAAGACCCGAGAACCACGACACCAAGCGAACGACTACCGTCAAAAAGACCGTGTACGACTACTTCCACGACGACCGTTGTTCCCCTTCACCGAACCGATCCGCTCCGATATGCACGCGTCGAAGGTATTCCGATGAGACGTGTCGTGTACCGTGTACAAGTGATGTATGTATGTATGTATGCACCGTATGTTGCCTGTTGCACGTTGTCCCTCTTATGTTGTGCCCCGACACATGGGATCCCGAGATACGGGATCACCCCATCCTTATTTAACGTTCCCGCACACGCTTCCTATATGTTGGCGCGTTATCTCGGCGAGTTATCAGGATAGGAACGTTGCCGTGGCGTCGTTTCCGTTTTGCCGCCATGGTTCCCTTTCGCTCGCCATGGCGACACCTGCTTCTTTCCCTTCTTGTCGTGGTTAAACTTGCATTCATAACGCATTCATGGCATATAATCTTGTGTTGCATGTTCTTGTGCCGTAGCTCCGTTCTATGTTCCGCGAGTTAAACCGACTAGGATGACACGTAGGATCATCGCTTCACCCATTGCCATGTTAACAACAATTTAATATTGCCATGTAAATAATCGAGAGTGAATTAAATAATTAATCGTGGAGTTTGGTCGATATGCAACCCGTTGCATATCGAGCTTCACTTAATGTGTAGTGATTGCGTGAGGTGAATCGCCATGCCATCCCTTGCATCTTTGATCTGATCATGCATCATATTAGGGTTTGCATCATGTCTTGCTTTTGCCGTGGTGAATATTTGTGTTGATGTTTGTTTCCGGTTTTCTCCGTCTCGATAGAGTTCCGCAAGCGTGTCAGAATGTGAGGACCCGTTCGACTACGTGGTTTGCCAACTTCTTAGAGTTGTTCTCTTCCAAGCGGGATATCAGGCAAGATGACCATTTCCCTAGATACCATTACTATCATTGCCATGCTAGTTTTATCGCTTCTATCGTTTATGTCTCGTTGCCTACCACTTGTTAAATATCAGCCTCTCAACAATGCCATGATAACCTTCACCTGTTCGACCTAGCAAACCACTGATTGATTATGTTACCGCTTGCTTATCCATGTTGCTAGCGTTGCTAGTTGCAGGTGCACGCTTCCATGTGATAACATGGGTTCCTTGTCTTATCACCCTATTTAAATGCTATTTAATTTAATGGACCTATATACTTGCTAAAAGGTGGAAGGCTCGGCCTGTTCTAGCCTGGTGTTTTGTTCCACCTTTGCCCCCTTAGTTTCGGCTACCGGTGTTATGTTCCATAAACGAGCGCTCCTAACACGATCGGGGTTGTTATGGGGACCCCCTTGATAAAATGTTTTAGATTAGAGCTGGTCTGGCAAGGCCCAACTTTGGTACTACATTTGCCTAACAACTAATGAATTGCATAAGGAGTAATTAACCCGAGGATAATTTAATCAACCCCCGGGCCAGTGCTCCTCATGAGTGTTGGTCCACCCACCTAGCAGTCGGCGGTGCCACCACGGGGCAACTCGAGGTTTGGTTCCCGTCCACTTTGCATAGACGGTGTGTCCTGAGAACGAGATACGTGTCTCCTATTGGGTTGGTCGACACACAGGGTGGCCTTGCTGGATTAGTTTTACCTTCGACGAACTATCTTGTGCATCGGGATTCCAGGGATGCTTTGGGTAATCTCAAAGTTGAGGTTTTCCACTAGGGAATCCGACGAGATCTCGAGTTTCGTGGTTGAGGATTTCTATGCGGCTTGTGGTAATTTGTGATGGACTAGTTGGAGCACCCCTGCAGGGTTAAATCTTTCGGAAAGCCGTGCCCCCGGTTATGTGGCAACGTGGAAGCTTTATTTAACACTGGTTCTAGATAACTTGAAGTTAACTTAATTAAAATATGCCAACTGTGTGCGTAACCGTGACTGTCTCTTTCGTGAGTTCCTTCTCCGATCGAGGACACGTTGGGGTTATGTCTGACGTAGGTAGGTGTTCAGGATCATTCATTTGATCATCTGTAGTTCACGTCCGTTATGCGTAGATCTTCCCCCCTCTTATTTTCTTGTACTCGTAAGTTTAGCCACCAAATAAATGCTTAGCCACTGCTGCAACCTCACCACTTATCCATGCCTCACCCATTAAGCTTTGCTAGTCTTGATACCTTTGGAAATGAGATTGCTGAGTCCCCTGTGGCTCACAGATTACTACAACACCAGTTGCATGTACAGGTAAAGGTTACTCAACGCGAGCGCGTTGATTGTTCATTTGGAGTTGCTTCTTCTTCTTCTTCTTCATCGATCTAGGATGGGTTCCAGGCCGGCAGCCTGGGATAGCAAGGATGGACGTCGTTCTTCTTTTGTTGTTTGTTTTTCGTCGTAGTCGGACCCCACTCTTACTATTGATGATTATCTAATGTACTGATGTGACTCTGATGTAGCTTGTGGCGAGTGTAAGCCAATTCTATTATATATCTCTTCTTTTCAGTACATGTACTTGTAACAATCTCCATTCTTGCGACACGACGAGATGCGCTTCTATCCCTGACGAGGCCCCCGTGCCAAATTGAGGATAGGGTCGCATCTTGGGCGTGACAAGTTGGTATCAGAGCAGTACCGACCTAGGAGCTCCCTTGATTGATCGAACTTGGCCGAGTCGAGTCTAGTGAAAAACTACTTTGAGTCTATTTATATATCGGAGAGTAGGATTCTTTTTTCTCCTCTTCTATGCTCTGGTGAGGAATCTTGACGTAATATTTTAATTCTACTCCTCTTCTCACTCAAAAAAAATTTAGGATCACGCGGATATTTTTGGAATCTATATGATGCCGATGTGACGGAGTTCTGTCTTGGTGCCTCCTATCTGCTTTGAGTTTCAGGGGAGTTGAGCTCCAGGGGATTCTTGAGCACATTGTTATCATTCAGATTTCTTAGTATCTCAGAACGAAGGATGTTCGTAATTGCTTCAATACTAGTAGTGGCGAGATAACCCCGATGTCCCGAGTACTGGTGCAGATTGTTCGGGAGTACTGCCATACTTTGTGTCGTTGTGATACGAGTGTCTGTTGTAGATGAAGGTCCGAGATTCTGGTCGTGTGTTGACGGGTGTGATATAGGTGACGGGTTAGTCTAGGAGTTGTGTGATATTACTCCTTGTATCCGTGTACCAGATTGCATGACCAGTTATTTCAGGAATTCTTAGGTGGGAATTCAAGTACTTACTTATAGGACGATCTTCCAACAAATTTGTGCTGCTTCGATGTCAAGTGGTGATTTCAGACCTTTCCAAGAGGTGTTCTCATATTTTTATGTGAATGCTAATCCTTTTGCTTAATCAGTTGTCTTGTCAATTCTTGTTAACCGGAGTCGTCATGTTAATTCCTTTTTAACCGGTGTGCTTCTCTTCAGTGAATTCAATCCTAGCTAATTTTTGCAGATCATTCTCTCAATCTTTTCCGGAGTTCATCTCATCTGTCTCAAGTTGTCTTTGTTTTTCCCCGCCCTCCCACCCTTTTTCTCAGTGATTCAATTTTTATCCAGGAGTTTTCTTGTCATTGTGCTTCCGCTGCCTGTTCTTTTCTCTTTTACCCGGTGTTTCATTGTGAAGATTCTCAGGAGCTTTGTGTTCATCCTTATGTTGGAATTATGCCCTAGAGGCAATAATAAATGTATAGTTATTATTATAATTCCTGTATCAAGATAATAGTTTATTATCCATGCTATAATTGTATTGAATGAAGACTCATTTACATGTGTGGATACATAGACAAAACACCGTCCCTAGCATGCCTCTAGTTGGCTAGCCAGTTGATCGATGATAGTCAGTGTCTTCTGATTATGAACAAGGTGTTGTTGCTTGATAACTGGATCACGTCATTGGAAGAATCACGTGATGGACTAGACCCAAACTAATAGACGTAGCATGTTGATCGTGTCATTTTGTTGCTACTGTTTTCTGCGTGTCAAGTATTTATTCCTATGACCATGAGATCATATAACTCACTGACACCGGAGGAATACTTTGTGTGTATCAAACTTCGCAACGTAACTGGGTGACTATAAAGATGCTCTATAGGTATCTCCGAAGGTGTTAGTTGAGTTAGTATGGATCAAGACTGGGATTTGTCACTCCGTGTGACGGAGAGGTTCTCGGGGCCCACTCGGTAATACAACATCACACACAAGCCTTGCAAGCAATGTAACTTAGTGTAAGTTGCGGGATCTTGTATTACGGAACGAGTAAAGAGACTTGCCAGTAAATGAGATTGAAATAGGTATGCGGATACTGACGATCGAATCTCGGGCAAGTAACATATCGAAGGACAAAGGGAATGACATACGGGATTATACGAATCCTTGGCACTGAGGTTCGAACGATAAGATCTTCGTAGAATATGTAGGATCCAATATGGGCATCCAGGTCCCGCTATTGGATATTGACCGAGGAGTCTCTCGTGTCATGTCTACATAGTTCTCGAACCCGCAGGGTCTGCACACTTAAGGTTCGACATTGTTTTATGCGTATTTGAGTTATATGGTTGGTTGCCGAATGTTGTTCGGAGTCCCGGATGAGATCACGGACGTCACGAGGGTTTCCGGAATGGTCCAGAAACGAAGATTGATATATAGGATGACCTCATTTGATTACCGGAAGGTTTTCGGAGTTACCGGGAATGACGAATGGGTTCCGGGGGTTCACCGGGGGGGGGGGGGCAACCCACCCCGGGGAAGCCCATAGGCTTTGGGGAGACACACCAGCCCTTAGTGGGCTGGTGGAATAGCCCCAAGGGGGCCTATGCGCCAAGACAAAGAAATCAAAGGAAAAGAAAAAAAAAAGAGGGAGGAAGTGGGAAGCGAGGGGGACTCCTCCCACCAAACCAAGTCCAACTCGGTTTGGGGGGGGGAGTCCTCCCCCCCCTTGGCTCGGCCGACCCCTTGAGGGTCCCTTGGACCCCAAGGCAAGGTCCCCCTCCCTCCTCCTATATATATGGAGCTTTTAGGGCAGATTTGAGACGACTTTCTCACGGCTGCCCGACCACATACCTCCATAGTTTTTCCTCTAGATCGCGTTTCTGCGGAGCTCGGGCGGAGCCCTGCTGAGACGAGATCATCACCAACCTCCGGAGCGCCGTCACGCTGCCGGAGAACTCTTCTACCTCTCTGTCTCTCTTGTTGGATCAAGAAGGCCGAGATCATCGTCGAGCTGTACGTGTGCTGAATGCGGAGGTGTCGTCCGTTCGGCACTAGATCGTGGGACTGATCGCGAGATGGTTCGCAGGGCGGATCGAGGGACGTGAGGACGTTCCACTACATCAACCGCGTTCACTAACGCTTCTGCTGTACAGTCTACAAGGGTACATAGATCACACATCCCCTCTCATAGATGGACATCACCATGATAGGTCTTCGTGCGCGTAGGAAAATTTTTGTTTCCCATGCGACGTTCCCCAATAGTGGCATCATGAGCTAGGTTCATGCGTAGATGTCTTCTCGAGCAGAACACAAAAGTTTTTGTGGGCGGTGATGTGCGTTTTGCTGCCCTCCTTAGTCTTTTCTTGATTCCGCGGTATTGTTGGATCGAAGCGGCTCGGACCGACATTTCTCGTACGCTTACGAGAGACTGGTTTCATCGCTACGAGTAACTCCATTGCTCAAAGATGACTGGCGGGTGTCAGTTTCTCCAACTTTAGTTGAATCGGATTTGACCGAGGAGGTCTTTGGATGAGGTTAAATAGCAACTCATATATCTCCGTTGTGGTGTTTGCGTAAGTAAGATGCGATCCTACTAGATACCCATGGTCACCACGTAAAACATGCAACAACAAAATTAGAGGACGTCTAACTTGTTTTTGCAGGGTATGCTTGTGATGTGATATGGCCAACGATGTGATGTGATATATTGGATGTATGAGATGATCATGTTGTAATAGATAATATCGACTTGCACGTCGATGGTACGGCAACCGGCAGGAGCCATAGGGTTGTCTTTATACTAACGTTTGTGCTTGCAGATGCGTTTACTATTTTGCTAGGATGTAGCTTTAGTAGTAATAGCATGAGTAGCACGACAACCCCGATGGCGACACGTTGATGGAGATCATGGTGTGGCGCCGGTGACAAGAAGATCGTGCCAGTGCTTGGTGATGGAGATCAAGGAGCACGTGATGATGGCCATATCATGTCACTTATGAATTGCATGTGATGTTAATCCTTTTATGCACCTTATTTTGCCTAGAACAACGGTAGCATTATGAGGTGATCTCTCACTAAAATTTCAAGACGAAATTGTGTTCTCCCCGACTGTGCACCGTTGCTACAGTTCGTCGTTTCGAGACACCACGTGATGATCGGGTGTGATAGACTCAACGTTCACATACAACGGGTGCAAAACAGTTGCGCACGCGGAACACTCGGGTTAAGCTTGACGAGCCTAGCATGTGCAGACATGGCCTCGGAACACATGAGACCGAAAGGTCGATCATGAATCATATAGTTGATATGATTAGCATAGGGATGCTTACCACTGAAACTATACTCAACTCACGTGATGATCGTACTTGGGATAGTGTAAGTGGATCATGAACCACTCAAATGACTAGAGAGATGTACTTTTTGAGTGGGATTTTAGCATATAATTTGATTAAGTTGAACTCTAATTATCTTGAACATAGTCTAAGTCCACTTTGAATATATTTGTGTTGTAGATCATGGCTCACGCAAGTGTCATCCTCAATTTTAATACGTTCCTAGAGAAAGCTAAGTTGAAAGATGATGGAAGCAACTTTGTAGTCTGGGCTCGTAATCTTAAGCTAATCTTACAAGCTGGGAAGAAGGATTATGTCCTTAATGCTGCGCTAGGAGATGAACCACCCGCTACGGCTGATCAGGATGTTAAGAACGCTTGGTTAGCGCGTAAGGAGGACTACTCAATAGTTCAATGTGCAGTCTTGTATGGCTTAGAACCGGGACTTCAACGTCGCTTTGAGCGTCATGGAGCATTTGAGATGTTCCGGGAGTTGAAGTTTATCTTTCAGAAGAACGCCCGGATCGAGAGGTATGAGACCTCCGATAAATTCTATGCTTGCAAGATGGAGGAAAACTCGTCTGTCAGTGAACATGTGCTCAAAATGTCTGGGTACTCAAACCGTCTAGCTGAACTGGGGATTGAACTCCCGCAAGAGGCTATCACTGACAGAATCCTTCAATCACTGCCGCCAAGCTATAAAGGCTTTGTGTTGAACTACAACATGCAAGGGATGAACAAGTCTCCCGGCGAGTTGTTTGCGATGCTGAAAGTCGCAGAGTCTGAACTCCGTAAAGAGCATCAAGTGTTGATGGTGAGCAAGACCACTAGTTTCAAGAGAAACGGCAAAGGCAAGAAGGGCAATTCGAAGAAGAGCGGCAAGCCTGTTGCCAATCCGCCGAAGAAACCCAAGGCTGGACCTAAGCCTGAAACAGAGTGCTTCTATTGCAAGGGTATGGGTCACTGGAAGCGCAATTGCCCCAAGTATCTGGCAGATAAGAAGGCGGGCAAAGAAAAATCAGGTATATTTGATATACATGTTATTGATGTGTACTTAACCGGCTCTCGTAGTAGTGCCTGGGTATTCGATACCGGTTCTGTTGCTCACATTTGCAACTCGAAACAGGAACTGCGGAATAGACGAAGGCTGGCGAAAGACGAAGTGATGATGCGCGTAGGAAATGGTTCCAAGGTTGATGCAATCGCCGTCGGCACAGTGTCACTTCAGCTACCATCGGGATTAGTGATGAACTTAAATCATTGTTTTTAGTGCCTGCGTTGAGCATGAACATTATATCTGGATCTTGTTTATTGCGAGACGGTTACTCTTTTAAGTCTGAGAATAATGGTTGTTCTATTTCTGTGAGTAACATCTTTTATGGTCATGCACCCAATGTGAGAGGATTGTTCATATTGAATCTTGATAGCGATACACACATACATAACATTGAGACCAAAAGAGTTAGAGTTAACAATGTTAGCGCCATATTTTTGTGGCACTGTCGCTTAGGTCATATTGGAGTAAAGCGCATGAAGAAACTCCATGTCGATGGACTTTTGGAGTGACTTGACTTTGATTCACTGGACACGTGCGAACCATGCCTCATGGGCAAGATGACTAAAACTCCGTTCTCCGGAACAATGGAGCGTGCAAGTGACTTGTTGGAAATCATACATACCGATGTGTGTGGTCCGATGAGCATAGAGGCACGCGGCGGATATCGTTATTTTCTCACCTTCAGTGATGATTTGAGTAGATACGGTTATGTCTACTTAATGAAGCACAAGTCTGAAACATTTGAAAAGTTCAAGCAATTTCAGAGTGAAGTTGAAAATCATCGTAACAAGAAGATCAAGTTCCTAAGGTATGATCGTGGGGGTGAATATCTGAGTTTCGACTTTGGTGCTCACTTAAGACAATGTGGAATTGTTTCACAGTTGACACCGCCTGGAACACCACAGCGTAATGGTGTGTCCGAACGTCGTAATCGTACTTTATTAGAGATGGTGCGATCTATGATGTCTCTTACCGATTGTCCGTTATCGTTTTGGAGTTATGCATTAGAAACAACTGCATTGACTTTAAATAGCGCACCATCAAAATCCGTTGAGACGACACCATACGAACTGTGGTATGGCAAAAGGCCAAAGTTGTCGTTTCTTAAAGTTTGGGGATGTGATGCTTATGTCAAAAAGCTTCATCCTGAAAAGCTGGAACCCAAAGCGGAAAAGTGCGTCTTCATAGGTTACGCAAAAGAGACAGTTGGGTACACCTTCTATCTCAAATCCGAGGGCAAAGTATTTGTTGCTAAAAACGGAGCTTTTCTCGAGAAGGAGTTTCTCTCGAGAGAATTGAGTGGGAGGAAGATAGAACTTGACGAGGTTGTCGAACCTCTCATCCCTCTGGATGGTGGCGCAGGGCAAGGGGAAACCTCTGTCCTTGCGACGTCGGTTGAGGAGGAAGTTAATGATAATGATCATGAAACTCCGGTTCAAGTTTCTGTCGAACCACGCAGGTCGACGAGATCACGCGCTGCTCCAGAGTGGTACGGTAATCCCGTCTTATCAATCATGTTGTTAGACAACAATGAACCTGCAAATTATGAAGAAGCAATGGTGGGCCCAGATTCCAACAAATGGCTAGAAGCCATGAAATCCGAGATAGGATCTATGTATGAGAACGAAGTGTGGACTTTGGAGATACTGCCTGAGGGCCGCAAGGCTATTCAGAACAAATGGATCTTTAAGAAGAAGACGGACGCTGACGGAAATGTGACCGTTTATAAAGCTCGACTTGTGGCAAAGGGTTTTTCACAAGTTCCAGGAGTTGACTACGATGAGACCTTCTCACCCGTAGCGATGCTTAAGTCCGTCAGAATCATGTTAGCAATAGCTACATTTTCGATTATGAAATCTGGCAGATGGATGTCAAAACGGCGTTCCTTAACGGTTTCCTTAAGGAAGAGTTGTATATGATGCAACCCGAAGGTTTTGTCGATCCTAAGAATGCTAACAAGGTGTGCAAGCTCCAGCGATCCATTTATGGACTGGTGCAAGCATCTCGGAGTTGGAACAAACGCTTTGATGAGGTGATCAAAGCATTTGGGTTTATACAAGTGGTTGGAGAATCTTGTATTTACAAGAAAGTGAGTGGGAGCTCTGTGGCGTTTCTAATATTATATGTGGATGACATATTACTGATTGGAAACAACGTAGAGCTTTTGGAGAGCATAAAAGGTTACTTGAATAAAAGTTTCTCTATGAAGGACCTAGGAGAAGCTGCTTACATTCTAGGCATTAAGATCTATAGGGATAGATCAAAACGCCTGATAGGACTTTCAGAAAGCACGTACCTTGATAAAGTTTTGAAGAGGTTCAAAATGGAACAGTCCAAGAAAGGGTTCTTGCCAGTGTTACAAGGTGCGAGATTGAGTAAGACTCAGTGCCCAGCAACTGATGAAGATAGAGAGCATATGCGCTCCGTCCCCTATGCTTCCGCCATAGGTTCTATCATGTATGCGATGCTGTGCACTAGACCGGATGTTAGCCTGGCCATAAGTATGGCAGGTAGGTTCCAGAGTAATCCAGGAGTGGATCACTGGACAGCGGTCAAGAATATCCTGAAGTACCTGAAAAGGACTAAGGAGATGTTTCTCGTGTATGGAGGTGACGAAGAGCTCGCCGTAAAAGGTTACGTCGATGCAAGCTTTGACACAGATCCGGACGACTCTAAGTCGCAAACCGGATACGTATTTATTATTAATGGGGGTGCAGTAAGCTGGTGCAGTTCCAAGCAAAGCGTCGTAGCAGATTCTACATGTGAAGCAGAGTACATGGCTGCCTCGGAGGCGGCTAAGGAGGGTGTCTGGATGAAGCAGTTCATGACGGATCTTGGAGTGGTGCCAAGTGCACTGGATCCAATAACCTTGTTCTGTGACAACACTGGTGCCATTGCCCTGGCAAAGGAACCAAGGTTTCACAAGAAGACCAGACACATCAAACGACGCTTCAACCTCATCCGCGACTACGTCGAGGAAGAGGACGTAAATATATGCAAGGTGCACACGGATCTGAATGTAGCAGACCCGCTGACTAAACCTCTTCCACGGCCAAAACATGATCGACACCAGAACTGTATGGGTGTTAGATTTATTACAATGTAATTCCCATGGTGATGTGAGGGCTAGATTATTGACTCTAGTGCAAGTGGGAGACTGTTGGAATTATGCCCTAGAGGCAATAATAAATGTATAGTTATTATTATAATTCCTGTATCAAGATAATAGTTTATTATCCATGCTATAATTTTATTGAATGAAGACTCATTTACATGTGTGGATACATAGACAAAACACCGTCCCTAGCAAGCCTCTAGTTGGCTAGCCAGTTGATCGATGATAGTCAGTGTCTTCTGATTATGAACAAGGTGTTGTTGCTTGATAACTGGATCACGTCATTGGGAGAATCACGTGATGGACTAGACCCAAACTAATAGACGTAGCATGTTGATCGTGTCATTTTGTTGCTACTGTTTTCTGCGTGTCAAGTATTTATTCCTATGACCATGAGATCATATAACTCACTGACACCGGAGGAATACTTTGTGTGTATCAAACGTCGCAACGTAACTGGGTGACTATAAAGATGCTCTACAGGTATCTCCGAAGGTGTTAGTTGAGTTAGTATGGATCAAGACTGGGATTTGTCACTCCGTGTGACGGAGAGATATCTCGGGGCCCACTCGGTAATACAACATCACACACAAGCCTTGCAAGCAATGTAACTTAGTGTAAGTTGCGGGATCTTGTATTACGGAACGAGTAAAGAGACTTGCCAGTAAACGAGATTGAAATAGGTATGCGGATACTGACGATCGAATCTCGGGCAAGTAACATACCGAAGGACAAAGGGAATGACATACGGGGTTATACGAATCCTTGGCACTGAGGTTCGAACGATAAGATCTTCGTAGAATATGTAGGATCCAATATGGGCATCTAGGTCCCGCTATTGGATATTGACCGAGGAGTCTCTCGGGTCATGTCTACATAGTTCTCGAACCCGCAGGGTCTGCACACTTAAGGTTCGACGTTGTTTTATGCGTATTTGAGTTATATGGTTGGTTGCCGAATGTTGTTCGGAGTCCCGGATGAGATCACGGACGTCACGAGGGTTTCCGAAATGGTCCGGAAACGAAGATTGATATATAGGATGACCTCACTTGATTACCGGAAGGTTTTCGGAGTTACCGGGAATGTACCGGGAATGACGAATGGGTTCCGGGGGTTCACCGGGGGGGGCAACCCACCCCGGGAAAGCCCATAGGCTTTGGGGAGACACACCAGCCCTTAGTGGGCTGGTGGAACAGCCCCAAGGGGGCCTATGCGCCAAGACAAAGAAATCAAAGGAAAAGAAAAAAAAAAGAGGGAGGAAGTGGGAAGGGAGGGGGACTCCTCCCACCAAACCAAGTCCAACTCGGTTTGGGGGGGAGTCCTCCCCCCCTTGGCTCGGCCGACCCCTTGAGGGTCCCTTGGACCCCAAGGCAAGGTCCCCCTCCCTCCTCCTATATATATGGAGCTTTTAGGGCAGATTTGAGACGACTTTCTCACGGCTGCCCGACCACATACCTCCATAGTTTTTCCTCTAGATCGCGTTTCTGCGGAGCTCGGGCGGAGCCCTGCTGAGATGAGATCATCACCAACCTCCGGAGCGCCGTCACGCTGCCGGAGAACTCTTCTACCTCTCCGTATCTCTTGCTGGATCAAGAAGGCCGAGATCATCGTCGAGCTGTACGTGTGCTGAACGCGGAGGTGCCGTCCGTTCGGTACTAGATCGCGGGATTGTTCGCGGGGCGGATCGAGGGACGTGAGGACGTTCCACTACATCAACCGCGTTCTCTAACGCTTCTGCTGTACGATCTACAAGGGTACGTAGATCACTCATCCCCTCTCGTAGATGGACATCACCATGATAGGTCTTCGTGCGCGTAGGAAAATTTTTGTTTCCCATGCGACGTTCCCCAACACCTTATTCATTCGTGTTATTTTTTCCGGTGAATTCAATTCAGTTGTCCGTGTCATCATATCCTTTTCATCCTTGTAATTCTTTCCTATGTTGGAATTTTTTATCAGTCTATCTTGCTATCATTTCTCTCAATTCTATCGGGAGTGTTGAAGATGTCTCATAGTTCTTGTTTTCAATTTTCCCAATTATTGCAAGGTCCTCAACCTCATCAAGTTTCCATTGTACCGGTGCAATATCCCTCTTTCTAGCAATATTTTCAATGGTGGTTTCTTTGAGTGGGCCCATAACCCACAGGTTCTTTCCCAGGATCTTACCTGGCTCTTTTAATCATCTCCGGAGATCTCTAAATCGTTTCAACTATGACATAAGTATGAATTTCATCAGTCATATTCCTTCTTCACGATCAATTTGAATTAATTCTCTTATTTGGCTCAACCTTTCATTCTTCACTATTCCGGAGTATCTCAGTTATTCTTGGTGGTCTTCTCCTCATCATTTCAGCTTTGAAGACCGAAGGAGTGTTTCTCTCAATCTTGGTTCATTCTATTGTAGATTCATCATTTCAGCTTTGTGCCATCATCTTAATTGTTGTCAGTCATGGGTAATTCCTTTCTGGCTATCCGTGCATTTCTGAGTTGTTTTTATTTCTCGATCCTCCGAAGGCCATCATTTCAGAAGAATCTTCGTTCTCAGCTTTCAGCTTTCACCCTCAATTGTTGTCTCTTTGTTCGTCTCTCGTTTATTCCGGTGCCTTGTTCTAGTTTTCTCTCAGGTGGCTCATGATCTCTTCATTCTCATGTATCTCCATTAATTTGTGGTGTTCCCATTTATTTGTGAATTCTTACCGGAGCTTCCTTCAATTTTGCCTCAAATGGTGCTTATTTTCTCTCTGCCTCTTCAAGATTCTTTCAAGAATAAGTGCTACGCTAATCCGTTGCTTGTCATCAATTAAACTTGATGAAGGATAAGCATAACATAATTCTTATTCCTGTTTCATAGTGATTTCAATCTTTCTTTCGGAGTGGCTCATGATATCAATTCCTTTTTCTCAACTGTTATTATATTTTCTTTTCCGGAGTTCCAAGTTTTATCAAGTATCTCTTTGTGAAGCTTCATCTAAATCTTGGCAAGGTCATAATCTGATTTTTTTCTACCTCCATATCGTTGCATCATTCATTTGTATACGGAGGTCCGTCATGGTGGTTCATCAAGGTTTCAATCCATTCTCAGGTGTTCTTCAAGATTCTGTTGGAATACCTCAAGTATTCTTTCTCTTGCATTTTCAATGTGTTTGTTCTTCCTTTATCCTTTGAGGTGGTATTATAGCATTCTTGTAAGTGTAGGAGCCTCGCAGAGATTCCTTTCAAGAATGAGATAATTAAATCCACCGATTCTTTGATCATGAGATATTTCAACCCATGATTTCTTCATTGAGCTATCTTGGTTTGGATTTCACCTAAAGCTTTTCCTATGGGTTATGCTATCATGGTGCTTGTCATTTATCCAAGTTCTCAATGTGTCCTCTTGGTGTAAGAATTGTTCATATTTTGTTGCTCCCAATCTATCCTTGTTTCTTTAGTGGTTGGTTGTCACCTAATAGATGTTGAGATGATTTTCATAAGTCCACTACTATCTTGTTATTTTCGTTGTTGGTTTTCCAACTACTACGTCTATTCTTTGTCTGGAGGCTCTTTAACTCTATTGTGATGATAGTTGTCATTCTTTTCTTCATTCTCTTCTTCCGTATGAGCTACTTCATATTCTCTTGTTCCGGAGGCTTTGTGATGTTGCTCTTTGGGTCTATTATGTTGTTCTATCAAGATCATGGTGTTCCCTTGTTCTATTTAGTTGTTTGATATGAACATTGTCTAATTCTCTCTTCTTATCGAATTTTTTGTCCCATTTTCCTACCGAAGTGCTGCCGAAATTTTCCGTGAATTCTTGCTTCTTTCTCATATCCTTCCTCATCTCTTTGCAACCTTCAAGGATCGTTGGTTTCACTCGTTTGTCAAGAAGGGGCTAAGTTTTTACCTCGTGTTCTTTCTCACCCTCTCCCCCTTTCATTCTTGGATCTCGGGGCGAGATCCTCTTGTAGTGTAGGAGAGTTGTGACAGCCCGATGCCGACGCCCCAGAAGACTCCCCCTTCTTTTCCGTTTCCGTCGTGTGATTAGATTTATTCGTTGCATCGTCATGTAGTTTGCATCATCGCATCATGCATGGCATCATGTCATCTGTGCTTGTCTGGTGTGGCTAGTTGCACCTTGTTGTTTGAGTGTGAGCGCATGTGTGTATGTGCCTTAGGGCCTTGCAACGTGATTGGGTGCAACAAGTTCAAGCTGGTAACCCTGTTGCACCGAGGACCTAAAAACCTTCTCTCCCCTCCTCTCCTCTTTTATTTATTTTTGCGGTTTGCTAAGGTTTCCGTTTTAACCCCTATTAAAAAAAGGGTTCGTCTTCTTTTAAAGAAAATCATTTTATTAAATGTGGGGCAACCCCTTGGGTTTTCTTTATTTCTTCCTTTTGTTTATTTGCTAAAAAATAGTCTCATTTCTTTTCCCCTTTAAAGACCCTTTATATTATTCTTTAAATAAAAAGGGGTTTATTTTAATCTTTCGTAAAAGGGTTTATTTTAATTCTTCAAAAGGTTATTTTTATTCGTTTTTAAAAAAAGCCCAATCTATTTTTAGAGCTGGGGTTTCTTTTTAAAGGAGCAAAGGAATTTTTTTATTTACTTATTTTATTTATTTTTTTCTTTGTTAAAAGCCTTTCTTTAGTTAACAAATTTATGTTTTAAAAGTTAAAAAAAAACAAAACCCAAAGGGGGAGGACCCAGGCCAAGGCCCAGCCGGCCAAGACCGAGGCCCCCCCTCCAACCCTAGCGTCGGCCTCCCGACTGCGCCGTCATCCACTCGCTCCCCTTCCTCACAGCCCTTCGATCCCGATTCCCTGCCGAGCCCCTCCGTCCAGCACCGAGCTCCCTCCCTCGCCGGCGCAAGCAGCCGTTCTGCCGCCGTGCTCGCCCCGTCGCGCTCCTCCCTCGGCTCGCCATCTCGAGCCGCAGCAGCGCCCCGCACGCCAAGCTCCGCCCCGCCTCCTCTGCCTCACCGTGCCGCCCAGCCCTGCGGGTTCCTGGCCTCGGCCTCGCCCCCTGCGCGCGCCGGCTTGCCGAGCCGCGGGCGTCACCCGTGGTGCTCCGCCTTGGTTCGCCAGCCCCTGCCCGAGGCGCCGCCGTTCCATGCGTGCCTGCCGGTGCCCGACCTCGCCTCTGGCTGTGCTCACCGGTGTGTCGTTCCTGCCCGCCATGGAGATGCCTTGCCGCATGCTGCTCCTGCTGTTGTGTTGCTGCGCTTGCTGCTGCCCTAGCTGTCGCCATATGCTGATGCTGCCCGATGTTGCCGAGAGTTGCTGCTGCTTGCGTGCAGGTGGAATTGTTGTTCTCGACATGCTGCCGGCTCCTGCTACTGCCTGCTGGTGCCGTGCTTTTCTTGCCTGCTGCCTGATTGCTATAGCTGTCGCTGCATGTTGTTGCTGTTAGTGCTTGCTGTAGCAAGTTGCTACCTAGATGCTCCTGCTAGCCGCTGCCTTACTGTTGCCTGCCGATGCAGTTGTTGCTGCTGCAGATGCTTGGTTGCTGCTTGCTAGCTTTGCTAGTTGTTGTGCTAGCTGCTGCTTGGTTGCCGATGCATGCTAGTGCTAGTTGCTGCTAGGAAGCTAGCTGTTGTTGTTAGGTGCCTTGCTGTAGATGATGTAGTTGTGTTGCCGCTGTCGATGTATGCCGTCGCCGCGAGCACCATCCTTGCCTGTCGTGGGTCGACGACAAATTCACCGAGAACAACGACATCCTCGACGACCCCGGAAACGAGTTCGACTTCCTTGACGTCGCCGAAGACCCGTGTTCGACTACCATCGCCGAAGACCATGAACCGACGCCGAAGACCCGAGAACCACGACGCCGAGCGAACGACTACCGTCGACGAGACCGTGTACGACTACTTCCACGATGACCGTTGTTCCCCTTCATCGAACCGATCCGCTTTGATATGCACGCGTCGAAGGTATACCGATGAGACGTGTCATGTTCCGTGTACAAGTGATGTATGTATGTATGTATGCACCGTATGTTGCCCGTTGCACGTTGTCCCTCTTATGCTGTGCCCCGACACATGGGAACCCGAGATACGGGATCACCCCGTCCTTATTTAACGTTCCCGCACACGCTTCCAATATGTTGGCGCGTTATCTCGGCGAGTTATCAGGATAGGAACATTGCCGTGGCGTCATTTCCGTTTTGCCGCCATGGTTCCCTTCCGCTCGCCGTGGCGGCACCTCCTTCTTTCCCTTCTTGTCGTGGTTGAACTTGCATGCATAACGCATTCATGGCATATAATCTTGTGTTGCATGTTCTTGTGCCGTAGCTCCGTTCTATGTTCCGCGAGTTAAACCGACTAGGATGACACGTAGGATCATCGCTTCACCCTTGCCATGTTAACAACAATTTAATATTGCCGTGTAAATAATCGAGAGTGAATTAAATAATTAATCATGGAGTTTCGTCGATATGCAACCCGTTGCATAGCGAGCTTCACTTAATGTGTAGTGATTGCGTGAGGTGAATCGCCATGCCATCCCTTGCATCTTTGATCTGATCATGCATCATATTAGGGTTTGCATCATGTCTTGCTTTTGCCGTGGTGAATATTTGTGTTGATGTTTGTTTCCGGTTTGCTCTGTCTTGATAGAGTTCCGCAAGCGTGTCGGAATGTGAGGACCCGTTCGACTACGTGGTTCGCCGACTTCTCGGAGTTGTTCTCTTCCAAGCGGGATCTCAGGCAAGATGACCATTTCCCTAGATACCATTACTATCATTGCCATGCTAGTTTTATCGCTTCTATCGTTCATGTCTCGTTGCCTACCACTTGTTAAATATCAGCCTCTCAACAATGCCATGATAACCTTCATCTGTTCGACCTAGCAAACCACTGATTGGCTATGTTACCGCTTGCTTATCCATGTTGGTAGCGTTGCTAGTTGCAGGTGCAGACGCTTCCATGTGATAACATGGGTTCCTTGTCTTATCACCCTATTTAAATGCTATTTAATTTCATGGACCTATATACTTGGTAAAAGGTGGAAGGCTCGGCCTTTTCTAGCCTGGTGTTTTGTTCCACCTATGCCCCCTTAGTTTCGGCTACCGGTGTTATGTTCCATAAACGAGCGCTCCTAACACTATCGGGGTTGTTATGGGACCCCCTTGATAAAACGTTTTAGATTAAAGCTGGTCTGGCAAGGCCCAACTTTGGTACTACATTTTCCTAATAACTAATGAATTGCATAGGGAGTAATTAACCCGAGGATAATTTAATCAACCCCCGGGCCAGTGCTCCTCATGAGTGTTGGTCCACCCACCTAGCAGTCGGCGGTGCCACCACGGGGAAATTCCAGGTTTGGTTCCCGTCCACTTTGCATAGACGGTGTGTCCTGAGAACGAGATACGCGGCTCCTATCGGGTTCGTCGACACACCGGGTGGCCTTGCTGGATTAGTTTTACCTTCGACGAAATATCTTGTGCATCGGGATTCCGGTGATGCTTTGGGTAATCTCAGAGTTGAGGTTTTCCACTAGGGAATCCGACGAGATTGCGAGCTTCGTGATTGAGGATTTCTATGCGGCTTGTGGTAATTTCTGATGGACTAGTTGGAGCACCCCTGGAGGGTTAAATCTTTTGAAAAGCCGTGCCCGCGGTTATGTGGCAACGTGGAAGCTTTGTTTAACACTGGTTCTAGATAACCTGAAGTTAACTTAATTAAAATATCCCAACTTTGTGCGTAACCGTGACTGTCTCTTTCATGAGTTCCTTCTCCGATCGAGGACACGGTGGGGTTATATCTGACGTAGGTAGGTGTTCAGGATCATTCATTTGATCATCAGTAGTTCACGTCCGTTATGCGTAGATCTTCCCCCCTCTTATTTTCTTGTACTCGTAAGTTTAGCCACCAAATATATGCTTAGCCGCTGCTGCAACCTCACCACTTATCCATGCCTCACCCATTAAGCTTTGCTAGTCTTGATACCTTTAGAAATGAGATTGATGAGTCCCCTGTGGCTCACAGATTACTACAACACCAGTTGCAGGTACATGTAAAGGTTACTTGACGCGAGCGCATTGATTGTTCATTTGGAGTTGCTTTTTCTTCTTCTTCTTCATCGATCTAGGATGGGTTCCAGGCCGGCAGCTTGGGATAGCAAGGATGGACGTCATTCTTCTTTTGTCGTTTGTTTTTCGTCCGTAGTCGGACCCCGCTCTTACTCTTGATGATTCTGTAATGTACTGATGTGACTCTGATGTAACTTGTGGCGAGTGTAAGCCAATTCTATTATATATCTCTTCTTTTCATTACATGTACTTGTAACGATCTCCATTCTTGCGACACGACGAGATGCGCTTCTATCCCTGACGAGGCCCACGTGCCAAATTGAGGATAGGGTCGCATCTTGGGCGTGACAGGGTTCTAGTGTGAAAAACCCGAAATACCCATACTACCCAAATTATTCATATTGTCCAAAATTTTCATGCTATTATTACACTAACTTGTTATCCATACTAACTAAAATACTCATATTATCAAAAATACTCATACTATCCGAGTTATTCATATCAAAAGTTGATGTATGCTCAAAATATTTTGGGTACCCAAATTACCAGAACCGAAATTTTGGGTAATTTGGGTTCGGGTATTTTTTTTAGAGAAATAATTTTGGTTTTCATTTTTGAATATCCGAATTACCCATAAACCGAACTACCCGAACCGAAATAACCAAAATACCCGAATGCCTAGGCTGACACGCTTGCAGTAGGGGTTGTAACCTCTAGTAGAGAAGCTAGTCGCCGGCTCCGCCCTTCCCACCATACGTGGTTATCGTCGCAGTTGCTTCTTCTGACACCTAGCATAAGATGGACATCATCTCTATCATCGACAGATACCGCTTTAGAACCCAACATCAAATGGTCGTTGCAACAACACTAGTGGTCATCATCTCCAGGCGTTCAGCGCCTGCGCTGTCAACATAGCACCGATCAACTATGGTCTAGCACCACCATCACTGTCCTAAAATGACAACATCAGATGGACAACATCTCTAGCACCGATATACCGCTTTATTAGAACCTAGCATCAGATGGTCGTCGAAGCAGCACTAGTGGTCATCGTCTCCAGGTGGCCTTCAGCGGCGGTGCCGTCATCGTACAACCGATCAACTGCAGTCTAGCACTGTCATCACTGTCCTACATCATGCATTGATTAGTTGTACTAAAAGCAGAGCATTTTCCTAACCTATGAGGTCTCACTAGAACCTCCTGACTGAAGCTTCTTTTCGGCACACTCATGATGATTGGCTGCAAGTTTTGTTAGACACTTGCAATGGGGATATCTGGGGAAAACTGTTGCTTCTGCACTTGCGCTAGGGTTGCAAACGAGTTGAGTTTGAGTGAGTTAGACTTGGCCCGGCTCAACTTGTCCTAAAATTCGAGCGAGTTCAAGCTAAGAGAAGCTCAAGGTCGAGTTGTACAAAGTGGCCCATGCTCAGCTTGTAATGATCTCGAGTTGATCTCAAGCTGCTTTCGAACTAAATAAGATGATTTTTTAATAACCTAAGGCAAATTTTCAAACAAGGTAGGCCACAACAAAATATAATAAATCATTACATAATTCAACGTATTCTCTCTCGTAACTTAATTGATCAAAATAGTAAACGCGAATCAACTAAAACATGATAGACATGACTAGACATAATTCTGATGTGTCCTCGAAAACGCTTTGCTCACTGTAAGAAAAACTTGGCGTGTCCTTTGCATAATAAGGATTGGGATACCTTGCTGCAACTTGTTACTTTAGTTACTAGTTACTTGCTACAAAATATCTTGCTACCAAATTACCCATTACACACTTGGAGACATTAGCTTGTTGAAACCAGTTATCAATTCCTCCTGCTTCTTGTTGGGCTTGACACTCTTACTTATCGAAAGGACTACGATTGATCTTCTGTACTTGTGAGTCATGCGTATTAATGGGAATGAAACTTTTTCATTTTTACAATATAATAGAATGGGTTAATCTAACATAGACTATTGACATAAAACAACAAATAATTATAGATATTACTCTCAAAGGTCCATTCAACTTTACAAATTCACATTGACATGTGAGGCAAGTGACAACCTGAACGTATTCCTTATCATCAGTAATCTCCACCTCTAGCACACATACCATTCATTGCCAAAATAAATAATAATCGTTCTTCTCTTCTCCGTCCTTCACTACATCTTCTACCCCTGACCTCTTTGCCAAGTCGTCTCGTTGGAGCCAACCAGCACCACGTTAACATTGATGTATTCATCAGCGTCGATTTATCTTCTTCCTTCTTCCTTGCCAACTTTAATTCTCGTTTCTACTTATTTCTAGATTACCTTTTTCTTTATTTTTTGGAATACTCATTTCTTCTCCAATATCATGGTTCACTTGGTTGTTTTAGTTTTTATTCTTATTCTTGGAGCACACTTCTTTCTACTATAGCACGAATCATTTGACCAATGGTGTGTCGTGTTGTTCTCAACCCCGTCAACATGTAGACATCACGAGGACATCCTGTAGAGCATGGTCGTCATCCTTTTTAGTGAACGCTAGGTCGCTCGCCCGTGTTGAGAGAGCATGATGGCCATTGTCGTTGTTGGCAAGCGGTGCTCATGCATGTCGATGAGAGCCTCTTGATTGTCCTTGTCCATGAGCGCTTTTAAAATGATTAAACGCAATTAATTGTTTTCTTAATTAATTAATTAATTAACTACACAAATAATTAATGCCCTGCATAATTCTTTTCATGTCTAATTAACTATCGGTCAAATCAATTAACTATCTACCTAACTGGCAAATCCATTCTTTTAATTATCTATAGGCATAATTAATGCTATACCTAATTAATTAATTATTTCTATTAGTGACTGGTATCCAAATTAATTTGGTGCAAATAAGTACTATTTCAATGGCATAATTAATTACATACATAATTAACTTTCTAGATAATTAATTTCATTGATGGTTCAATTTTTGAATTAACTCAATGCTCGTTCTCTAAGATACTTTTGGATGAATGCCTGCTACGAACGACGACGACTACCGGGTATTGTAAGACAAATTTTCTTAACTGGACTTTTTTAATATTTAAATGGACACACTTGATTTGATAATGTAGCATGTGTGACTCTTTCTATAACTGACAAGAACTATAATATGAAAGCTTCAATGAATGTGTTTATGTGGCGGTCTGACGACCCGCCTTCCGCCACGGTCGTCCTCCTCATCACAATCCACGCCCTGGCATTGTCGAGCATCGCGTCGCGTTAGGCCATGGCGTCCTTCATGGTATCGTGTACAGTGTCCCTCCGCGGGGCAGCACACAGTGTCCCTCCACGGGGCAGCACGGATGGTTACACTCATAACAAAAAAATATGTTATTTTTATTATACTAGGAAACTTGTGATTTCTCATTAATAATAGAGGTAATGATAATAATAAATAGCATAGTGCATGAAATTAGCGATTTGTTATTAAAAATATCTGATTTTGTTTCGGAAGGTTATCGAGAAAATCTTATGTCTCTTTTAAGAAGGTGATCTCATATATATGGTATAATTTTTAAATTCTTTAATTATTAATTAAAGCAATCATGAAACAAGATCTTCCACTTATAAAGATCTGGTTTCTTAATTGGAGAGAGAAAATCCAGTGGAAAAGGGTGGTGAGAGGTAAGACGAAAAAAACATACGAAAAATAGGTTGACGAAAATAAACCGTGGAGGGAAGGCTATCAAAAATCGGGTTTTTTAATGCTAAAAAGACCGGTGGGTTTTGTTCGAGAGTTGGTTCCGGTTTCTGTTCCCTTGCGTTTCCTTCTGCCTCGCTCACGAGATAGAATTTTGAAGGGGGCCGTGGGGAGTCCTATGATCGTATTCGTACCAGCGTCGGAGATCTCTTCCGATAAAAAGGCAGAGCACAGTTGGATCCCAAGCCCAATCCCGTAGGAAGGCCGGTAAACCCCCGCAACAGAACGGGACACGGCTGGCATCGAGATCTCAACCGCGTTTCCATATATACGCGCACACCTCGCCGCCTCGTGGAACAGCAGACAGTCGTACGCACCCCGAGAAGATAGAGAAGCCATGGCGACGGACGCCGCCGCCGCCGCGGCAGCAGCAGCGGCCGCAGCCCACGACGTCGACGCGGTGGAGACGGGCAACCTCCTCCGGCGCCGCAACGTCGGGAGGGAGGGCGACGGGGAGGGCGAGCAGGAGGAGGAGGCGTCCGTGGAGCGGGCGTTCTTGGACAAGCCGGTGCCGACGTGGCGGGAGCAGCTGACGGTTCGCGCCTTCGTGGTGGGGTTCCTCGTCTCCATCATGTTCAGCATCATCGTGATGAAGCTCGGCCTCACCACCGGCATCATCCCGTCGCTCAACGTCTCCGCCAGCCTCCTCGGCTTCTTCCTCGTCCGCCTCTGGACGTCGGCCATCGAGAGGATGGGCTTCCTCAAGCAGCCCTTCACGCGCCAGGAGAACACCGTCATCCAGACATGCGTCGTCTCCGCCTACGGCATCGCCTTCAGCGGTAAAACCCAAACTTAGATTCATGTAGTTTATATTAGGTATCGACTGTCGTAGAAGAATATTTTGGCAAAGACAAAAATAGATTCAGATTTGCGGCTTTTGCCATTGCATCAAGATTTTTTCAAAGAAAATAGGCAATTCCACAATAGATTTAATTTTGCCATTGCACAAAAAATTCTGCCGAGAAAAAAAGAATATTGACCCACAAAATACTCATCTACTAGTTTTCTGCTTTGATATATATTACAATGCGCAATGCACTTGTTTTTCCAGCGTTTATGCTAGATCCCGATTGAAGGTTTTTGTTTAATGTTCCTCTTGACGCCACTGCCGATTTAGTTTGGCCATTGCATGGATTTTTTATGCAAAATAAAAATTGCTACTATCAATATGTTCTGATTCAGTATGAATTCCAATTTGATCAGGTGGGTTTGGCACTTACCTGTTTGCTCTGAGCGAGAAGATCGCCAATCAAGCAACAGAGGCTAACGATGCCATGAACATCAAGAATCCCCAGCTCTTATGGATAATGGGATTTCTGTTCCTCGTGAGCTTTGTCGGGCTTTTTGCTTTAGTGCCCATGAGAAAGGTAGAAACTTGACTTCCCCAGTACTTTCTTCATATATACACTAAGTATATTAAAAAAACTTGCCGCGCGCGGTTGCCAACTGGAATACTTGGTTGCAGACTATGATTGTGGACTACAAGCTGACATATCCGAGTGGCACTGCAACTGCTTACCTTATCAATGGATTCCACACACCCCAGGGCGCTGACCTTGCAAAGTTAGTAACACGCCTTTCTATCCATCTTGCTGTTGCTCTATAATACACTGTATGTACTCAGAAGTCACAAGAAGTATGACTGACAGAATGCCTGACATTTTTCAGGAGGCAAGTTCGGACATTGGGCAAGTACTTCTCGATGAGCTTCGTTTGGGCCTTCTTCCAATGGTTCTACACTGCTGGGAATGACTGTGGATTCAGTTCCTTCCCATCACTTGGCCTTGAAGCTTACAAGAACAGGTTAGCATGGCCACATCTTGGTTTCTGCATCAGCTACAATTGTTATGAATCATATATTTGTTTCATTAATAATAGTCACCATACGTGTGTCCTCAAATTCAACTATTTGCATCATCCAGGTTTTATTTTGATTTCTCGGCTACTTATGTTGGTGTGGGAATGATCTGCCCCTATATTGTCAATGTATCTCTTCTGATTGGAGGCGTCTTCTCTTGGGGCTTAATGTGGCCACTCATAAGCACCAAGAAAGGAAGTTGGTACCCTGACTCCCTTCCAGAGAGCAGTCTACATGGACTGCAGGGTTACAAGGTACTTGACATTTACACACAGGCTGTAGCCTTTTGCTTTTGCAATCACATACAACTGTTGAGAACTAATAAAATCTTAATATTGCAGGTGTTCATAACCATAGCAGTAATCCTTGGGGACGGCCTGTATAACTTCCTGAAGGTGTTCGGCAAGACAGTGAAGGCTTTCCATGATATGTATAAGAAGAATTCGAAATCACTTCCTGTCTCTGACAACGGTACTCCTGTGGACACCGTGGAAGAGTCCTTTGATGAGAAACGCCGCAATGAATTATTCCTGAAGGATCAAATTCCCAAGAGGGTTGCGATTGGAGGTTATGTAATTCTTGCAGGAATAACAACTGGTTGCCTTCCGCTCATCATCCCGCAGCTCAAGTGGTACCACATTTTGGTTGCCTATGCCTTTGCGCCTATCCTGGCCTTCTGCAATGCCTATGGATGTGGCCTGACCGACTGGTCCCTTGCCAGCACCTATGGTAAGCTTGGAATCTTTGTGTTCGGTGCTTGGGCAGGCGCTTCGCACGGTGGCGTGCTCGTTGGACTGGCCGCCTGCGGTGTCATGATGAACATTGTGGGAACTGCTGCTGACCTAATGCAAGACTTCAAGACCGGGTACATGACCTTAGCCTCACCAAGGTCCATGTTCGTCAGCCAGGTGATCGGCACTGGCATGGGCTGTATCATCGCCCCCTGCGTCTTCTGGCTGTTCTACAAGTCCTTCGACATTGGTAACAGTGATAGCGCTTACCCAGCACCTTATGCTATCATGTACCGCAACATGGCGATCCTGGGTGTCGATGGCTTGTCCGTTCTCCCGAAGAACTGCCTCTTGCTATGCTACATTTTCTTTGCTGCTTCATTCGCCGTCAATCTCTTGAAAGACGTGGTGCCCGCGAAGGTGGCGAAGTTCATCCCGATTCCGATGGCCGTCGCAATCCCTTTCTACCTTGGGCCGTACTTCGCCATCGACATGTGCATCGGCAGCGTGATACTATTTTGCTGGGAATGGATGAACAAGGCTGAGGCGCAGGCGTTCGCACCGGCAGTTGCATCCGGCTTAATGTGTGGTGACGGTATATGGTCCCTGCCACAGGCCTTTCTTTCTCTTGCCAACGTGAATCCTCCAATCTGCATGAAGTTCTTGTCAAGGGCCGCCAATGCCAAAGTGGATGCATTCCTCGGGAACTAGTCGTAGCCTGTTCAAATAGTGTAAGATTGTTTTGTTACGAAGTCGAGTAGTGCTAGCCTGTCTACATAGTGTTGGAATACTTTCTTCTGAAATTTATAGATTACAAGCATAATCAGTGTGTAAAGATAGCTTTTCCAGGGTAAAGTAATTTCTCAGTTTGCTTCTACTCATATCTCCTGGTGTAAACAATTTACTGCTTTATAGCACTGCAAATTGTCGTGTTGGCTATGCTTCTTTCATGATGTATATACTCCAATTTCAGATCATGCCTAGTTTTGTTGTTTAAGTTCAGAGTTTCAGTTAGGTAAAATAGGTTTGAACAAAGTATTTGCAAAGACTCAAACAGACGGTGTATTTGCAAAGGATAAAGGCTAGAGCAACATTACTTGCTTGCTCTCGAGCTAGAGCTCTGCCCCGCGCGTCCTATCCTCTGCCCTTTCTCCCCACGCCTTTGCTCCCCTTCCGAACCTCTGCTTCCTCACATCCGCTAGAGCTGGAAGGGATAAGCGGCGGAGGAGAGCTGGAATCGACCTCCAACCGGTGGGGATCTCCTACGGCGCCGATGCATCGTAATCGATCGGGTGCCGGGCCACCTGCAGCTGCTGGCCGGAGTGGATCTATTGAGATGGATCTGTTTTTCTTAAGGAAAACGTTTAAAAACAACCGGATGATTTCTTACACAAATCATCCGCGTCCCATCGACTCCACGCGTGCTGATGGACCATGCACAACGCGTCTGCTCTTTTTGGTGGCAAGTTAATTTTTATCCTTATCTTCTTTTCATCGTCTCCTACCTCGTTCCTTCTCTCAGACCACCGGCACCGGGACACAAGGCTGTGCCCAACTCCTCCTACCTTTCTCCTTCTCTCACCTCTCCGTGCCCGCTCCTCCGACCACCCGCGTCAAGCGTCGCGTGCTGCTACTACACCCACGTTTGCAGTCGTGTATGGCGGAGCTCTTCAATCCCTTCGTAGCAGTAGTAGTTGACGACTCGCATTGCGCAGTTCGCCACCAGCATTGTAGCATCGGTATTTTTGCTCGCCGTCGCGCCCTGCGCCACAGGCACTGTAATGGAGAGTCGTCAGGGGCGTCGTTGGTGCTACCTCGCGGCTACAATGGAGCGCCACCGGGGAGTCGTTGGTGCTCCGTCGCAGTTACAATGGAGCGCGTCCGGGACTGCAATGGAGTGCTGCCAGGGTGGTCGGAGCTCCACCACAGCTGCAATGAAGCTTCACCTGGTTGTAATGGAGCATGCCCGGGGCTATAATGGAGTGTCGACGAAGTCGTTGTAGCTCCGTCACGGCTGCAATGGTGCTTTGCCGGGATGCAATGGAGCTTCACAGGGTTCGTCTACGGTGCCGCATCAGAGTCTTTCTCGTGCTGTGGTGCAGCATCGCCGTTGGAGGCTTCCCATCGGTCTGCAACTGACCACTTGTCGTATCATCGCTATCGGGGGCATTGAGCCCTGTCGGTGCTGCATCTGGCCACTGGAGCTCCGTCGACGCCGCATCGGTACATCAACACTCCGATGATGCTGCAAGGGTGCGGTACCGAAGGCTGGCACCTGGCTGCATCAGCCCAAGAAGCAAAGGGGGCTCGCCGGAGTTGCAGTGCAGCTCGCGTGGTTGCAACGAATCGTCGCCAGAGCTTGCCGCTCCGCCGGAGTTGTATTAAAGCATCGTCGGAGTGGCAGCGCGCCGGAATTTCAATGAGGCGTAGCACGACACTGAAGCTTCGCCGGCCCTGCAATGCAGCGCCATCGGGCGCCGTCGATGCTACCATGGAGCTGCTGCATGGGAATACCAAGGCATCTACTCGACACTAGTGGTGTTGCACCACAGCAACGTCGGCGGCGACCGCTGGAGTTGAGTGGCAGCAACACGAACACCTTGCCGCGACGGGGAGCTTCGGAGAATAGCAAGTTGCCGAACTGAACGAGACCAACAGAGAAAAGACACGAGCTGTTTAATGAGATCGAGCAGTCGTATGCGCCAGATCGGATGGCTAGATAGGCTACAAAATCACCCGCCTGATTCGGAGCAGCCGCCTTTTCTTAATCGGTTTTGTTGCTTGGGCGCTTTTTCTCTTTTCTTCTTTCTTTTTTTAAACTCGTTTAGAGCATCTAAAGCTGGAGTTAGACCATCTCTAGCAGACCCTGTAAAAACGCAAACCGTAAAAGTGGGATACGGTTTGAAAAAAAACATTTTAAGGGTCCACTTTTGCTACGCCCGAACAGAAACTGTAAAACTGTGGTAATGAGCTCCCTCCTACGGTCCGGCGGCGACCGCCCCTTCCTCCAGCCGACCGTGCTGGACACGTCGGCCGCGTCCAACCCCATCGGCTGCGCTACATCGCCCGTCAGCCATGCCCCGTCGCCCGTCGGCCGCGGCCCGTCCCCGTCGGTCGGGCTGAGGGATGTCATGGGAGGCCATGGCGAGGTCGAGCTCGTCCAATTCAAACTGGCGGCGATCGATTGCGGCGTCCAGCGGCCTTTTCTGGCGTGCGGTGATGAATTCCGACAAGTTTAGGACGGATTCCGACAAACTCCGCGGCGGCGCGTTTGCTCCGACGAGGTTTGACCGGTATACGGGGACCCTAGAATCGGCCTTTCAACCTTCAAAAATAAGGGTTTCGGGTGTGGCTTTACCGTGCCCCTTAAAAAGTTTACAGGTTGGACCACTTTTACGGTTTCTGCTCTGCACACTTTTTGCGATCAAAACTGCAAAACGCAAAACTTTTACGGGTTTGGCCACTTAAACGGGGTTTGCTAGAGATGCTCTTAGTAAATATGGATCTCTAAACGTCCGTTGATGTATCCGGTCAGTGACTGGACTTGTCTATTTTAAGTTTCTATTTTTTAATCTATGCAGACACACTTCTTATATTTTTATTATATGTCCGGTCATTTGCATGTGATTGATGAAAATAAGTGAAAAAAGAAAATAATAAAGAAAGAAAAGGTGGTTCGGGGTGGGACTGCATCGTACGTAACAGACTGACCGGATGTGTTCGGACACGAGCCATAATATTGTCCCCAGATTTAAAATGGATATGAGAGAAGTCGTTCAGTCCAAGCGTTTAGGAAGGAAATGAAGAGTCAGGTTGGGTCACTTTTTTTAACCGAACACTGGTTGAAAAGGCGCTTCGAGCGTTTGAAAAGGAGGAATGCGGTTATGGATGCTCTTATTCAACTCACGTAGCCCCAGCCGAATCTGCTAAGAGGCTGGTTATGGCATCTTGAACATCGACCCTAAATGGAAAATAAACTAGAGGTTGGGGATTTTGCGGGAGTCTCGATTTTTGCCACGCAAACGTCCAACAAATTTTGCCTATCCAAGAAGTCCAAAACTCTTCCTCATTCGTGCCTTTTCTCACCTGAAGCGGTATGTGCCACTTCAAAGCAAGAGTGCTGCATTCATGTAGATTCAGAGCAACGCGACCTTTCACGTTGCTCCTGCATTGAAGTGACGCCTAGATGTGTGCTTCATGCAACTGCTACGTGTTCAAATGAGAGCCTAGAAGTGTGCCTCCCTACATTAAATATGGGCGAATGTCGACGAACCTCCTCTAACACCACCCTTCGCGTGTGTGTCGTCCTCCATTAACCACCTCGCGAGTTACCCTGACATCCGCCCACTATGTAAACCCTAGGCTCAGACATAGGTGTATCTAACACCCTCTGCTACCTTTCTCGTCTTTGCACCATCCCCTTCATGGCTCGCTCAAGCTCCAAAGCCGTCTGGTACAGTCTCTAGTCTGACCAGAAGCAAGAGATCACCGCCACTGTTGTCGGCTTGCAGGACAGCACGCGGAAGCATGCCAGCAATGCTGAAGCGCCCATGGAAGAGGCGATCGATGACGAGCCGACGAACCATCCTCGTCGGGCAATTCCCTGATCACCATGGGTGAGGCCTATGCTCACTACACCGAGATCGAGGTGGATAGCTCCGGTTCCCGAGACTCATGGTTGGCCAGCCATGGGTAACGGACGCCGACGGTCATTTAGGCTAGGTTTAGAGTATGGTTTAGTTGAAATATGTCAAAATGTAATGAATTTGCTCTAGTTTTGTTGAAAAGCATCCAATTTTATGTAAAAGTTGTTCAAGTATGAATGAATATCATCCAATTTGTTTAAATATCCATCAAATTTGTTAAATTTTGTTAAATTACTTCCTAAATAGAAGGGGTATATGTGGTGGCTTTGGATGGCCAGCTTCGGCATCCATGTCCGCAAGCTGATCCTCCCTGTACATGAACGGATGCGGTGTTCGATTTAAAGGTCAGTGTTGGATGCTCTTGGAAGAAAATTATCACTAGAGTCTAGCCAACATTATGTTACGTCCAAAGTACTTGCTTGTTTCGCACAGAGGTGACCAGGGTTGGTTGCTGATCTAGACCTATGTTGTACAACTAAAAACATGAATAACAAGGCATGCTCCAAGATTTAAGAAAAGATAGGCAGCACCAATGATCTGGATCGTTGCACGTATTTTGGAGATTAACAATCTCCGAACAGACTCCATCACGACCTTCTCATAGCCACTAAGTTGAGAGCAAAGTAATACCACCCTGGGGTGCATAAGCTTCAGAAATGTGAGGATTTATATTCCCTAGATATGGTTTACACTAAGTCGCCGTGAGCGAAGAGATCTCGTCCAACCCCCACCCCTCCTCCACGGGCATCTAATACGTCTCCAACGTATCTATAATATTTGATTGTTCCATGCTATTATATTATCATTCTAGGATACTTTTTGAGTAATTATTTATCAATTTATATTATTTTTGAGCACTGGCCTATTGACCAAGTGCCTAGTGTCACTTCCTGTTTTTTGTGTGTGTTTTGTTTCGTTGAAAATCCATATCAAACGGACTCCAAACACGATAAAATTTATGGAGTTTTTTTGGAATATATGTGAATTTTGTGAGTTGGAATCAATGCAACACGGTGCCCGAGGGAGGCACAAGCCAACATGGAGCGACCTGGGGGTGGGGCCACACCCTGATGGCTTGTGGCCCGCCCTTAAGTCAGTTGATGCTCTCCTTTGGCCGTAATAAAGATATTTTCCCGATCCAAATCCTCTCAAATTTTCAGCCCAGTCGTAGTGACAGATCTCTGGATATTTAAGAAACGGTGAAGGGCCAGAAAACAGGTCGCAAAAAGACGAGAGAAACACAGAAAGAGAGATCCAATCCCGAAGGGGCTGCTGCCCTCCGGCTGCCATTGCGACCATGAACGAGACGATAAATCCTCCTCCCACCTAGGGAGGAGGCCAAGGAAGACGAAAAAGGAGGGGGGCTCTCTCCCCCTTCTCCCGGTGGCGCCGAAGTGCCACCCAGGCAACCATCGTGACTGTGATCTACACCAACAACTTCGTCGTCATCACTACCAACTCTCTCCTCCTCTATGCAGTGGTGTAAAACCTCTGTTCCCCACTATAATATTTACTTGAACATGGTGCTTAATGTTATATATTATTATCCAATGATGTGTGGATATCCTAAGATGTTTGAGTAGATTTATTTTTTCCTACAAATTAATTATGATATGAGTTGTGTGTTCATATGGTGTTGTCCTAAGGTGCCTTCCGTGAGGCGCACACGTGAAGGATACACATTGGAGGGTTTTCCATATGTTCATGATTCGTTTATAGTGGGTGGAGAGAGTGACAGAAACTTACACCTGAATAAGGGAGTTGTGCGTGTATGGGAGTAAAGAGGACTTGATGTCTAATGCTATGGTTGGATTTACCTTAATGATTTCTAGTAGTTGCGGAAGCTTGAAAGAGGGCCAATCATAAGTGTGTATGATCCAAGTACGGAAAGTGTGTTAGTGTATGCCTCTCCCTCATTGCATATGATAAGTGTCTATCATGTTATATTCAATTGCCTATGGACAATCTTTCTCTTGCATTACACAAAAAACTTTCTACTAAACACCCCCTAACTTTTATTTTCACGCTCTTTATTTTCTTGCAAAACAACATCATAAATTTTATTTACTTTCTCTTTATTACCTTGCAAAACTTCTATCACACCTACTATGTACTTGTAGTTTCTTTCCCGCATAGTAGTTTCATACTTGTTCTAGGTAAAGTAAAAGCAATAGCGTGCGTAGTGTTGTATTGATGGTCGATAGAACTTAAGAGAATATTAATTCTACCTTTATCTCCTCATTGGGTTCGACACTCTTACTTATTGTAAAAGTCTACAAATGATCACCTACACCTATGGGGTATCAATACCTTTTTCTCGTGCCGTTGTCGGGGAGCAATAGCGTAGTGGTTGATATTCTTGTGTGTGCTTGTTTTCTTTATCACTAAGTAAATTTTCATTCTTTCTTATTAGTTGTTTTCTATCTTTAGTTATGGGTAGGAAACACAAATCACCAAAAAAAATATAGATGTACTTACTGCTCCAAAAGTTGATAAAACAACCAAAATGTATCCTTCTATTGAAGCTTATTACTTGGATCATCTTCGACCCCTTTGTGCTCGCGCTGAAAACCCAACTAGCTTAGTGAGGGAAAACCATTAAACGAGCAGGCTTATTATGTGCGACATCGCTTATCTCAAAAAGGGAAACGTTTGTGTTGTTCTGAAGAAACTAAAAACACCTTCCTTACCAATGTGTGTTCAATGATAATGAAATATTATCTTCTTATGCCAAGGAGGCTGATACGTCCCAAACGTATCTACAATTTCTGTTTGTTCCATGCTCTTTTGGGTGACATTGTTATATGTTTTGCTACACTTTTATACCTTTTTACACATATTTGAACTAACCTACTAACTCAGTGCACCCATTGCCAATTTCTGTGTGCTGATGTCTTTTACTTGCAGGGACTTTACCCCAATTTTCAAAGCCCCAAAAATCTCGAGAAAAATATATAAACATCAGCGTGACGGAAGCCTCACGAAGCATCAAGGTGGGCCAGAGGGGAGCCAGGCCATGCCCAGGCGGACACACTGCACGGCCCCCTCCTGGCCACGCCACCAGGCCGCTTGGGTGGAGGGTCCACCCCCTGGCGCCCTCCTTTGGCCTATATTTACCCCTCAGACGGAAAACCCTACAGATAGATCCAGAATCACGAATTTCTCCATGTTCCGCCGCAGCAACGCTTTCGAGATCGGGAACGTCAGAAGACCTCTTCCCCGCACCTTGCCGGAGGGAGGATTGACCTCCGCGAGCTTCAACACCACCATGGACGCTTCCCGGACGTGCCGTGAGTAGTCCTCCTTGGACCATGAGTCCATGACCAGTAGCTATGTGATGTCTTCTCTCCAATCTTTTGCTTCAATGCTTAGCCCTTGTGAGCTGCCCTACATGATCAAGGCATCTATGTAATTTACCTGTTGTATGCTGAGTTTGCTGGGATCCGATGGATTATGAGATTATGTTCAGATTGTGATGAGTTATATATTTGGTTCTCCTTTTATATTATGTTCTTGAGTAATTCATGCATGTTCTCCGTTGCTTTTTATTGCTTTGGACAAGTAGTAGATTGTGACTCCAAGAGGGAGCGTTATGCATGATTGTGGGTTCATGCCCCCTGATGTCTAGCTTGAGTGTCAGAAACATGAGACTAGGGGATGTGATGTTGCCACCAGGGAGAAAACAACGGGGCTTGTAACCACGGTTGCAAGGATTATTTACCTTACGCAAATTTCGTTAATGCAGTTGTCCGTTGCTTTGAGTTTACACTTTGGGTGGGGCTCGCAAATTAATACCAGCGAGATGTTCTGGATAGATATCTCAAGGTGGATGATTAGAGAGTAGATGCTGATGGATAAACGATCTACTTGTCTTGGCGTACTGCCCGTTACTTTTGAGCCTCTAACTTTCTTGTAGCATGATTAGCACTGCGGTGCGTTTATAATTTTGTCAATTGCCCAACTTTAATTTGTTACCCAGCATAGTTGTTTATCGTCTTTTGGGAGAGAGAGACATCACTAGTGAACATCATGTGACTCTGGTCCATATTACCACCATTGGTTACACCTCCATCATTTACTGCTTTTATTTACTTTTCTGTTGCAATCACTATCGCTATTCCCGCTTGTGTTTGATCCTTTGCAAACTACAAGGCCGGAGAGATTGACAACCTATCTGAACTCGTTGGGAGCAAAGTTATTTGTTGTGTCTGCAGGTCCATGTATTCTGCTAGCGCCAGAACAGCGGACACCTACTTGTTGATCCTCAGGGTCCTCCTAGTTCGATAAACCTTACAGTCCCCGTGTAAGGGAAATCTGTTGCTGACTACATCTCCACCTTCCACTTGGGGTAACCAACGAGGGGCGAGAAGTATATCCATCAACTCGTCATCAAAAAAATTTCTGGCGCCATTGCCGGGGACTCCAATCTTCAAGATAGGGGAGTTGCACACAATCTTTTACCTTTGATTTTTAGTCTTGTTAGTTTGCTTTCTAGTTTTTTGCTTTAGAGTCCTATACCAAAAACCACAAAAAAAATTAGTTGCTTTGTTCTTGCTTGTTGTTGCCACTATGGATTCCACTGAGAACACTAAGTTGTGTGACTTCAATAGTCATCACAACAATGAATTTATCTGCACTCTTATTGCTGCTCCCGCCATTGAGGCGACCTCCTATGAGATTAAACCTGCTTTACCGAACCTTTTTATGAAAGGTCAATTCTCCGGTGCTGGAAATGATGCTGCTTTGCACTTGAATAATTTTGTTGAGCTTTGTGATATGCAAAAGTACAAAGAAGTAGATGGTGATATTGTTAAACTTAAGCTTTTTCCTTTCTCCTTGAGAGGAGGAGATAAAGTGTGGCTTCAATCTTTGCCTAGGAATAGCATAGATTCTTGGGATAAGTGCAAAGATGCTTTTATTGGGAAGTATTACCCGCCTGCTAAGATTATCTAGTTAAGAAGTAACATTATGAATTTTAGGCAGTTGGATAATGAACACGTTTCCCAAGCTTGGGAACGAATGAAATCTCTTGTTAAGAATTGCCCTACACATGGTTTGACTACTTGGATGGTTATCCAAACTTTCTATGCAGGATTGAACTTTACCTCGCGGAATCTGTTGGACTCGTTCGTGGGAGGAACCTTTATGTCAACTACACTTGGTCCTGCCATGAAGCTATTGGACAAGATGATGAAAAATTATTCTCAATGGCACACTGAGAGAGCTCCAACACGTAGGAAGGTAAACTCTGTTGAGGAGATCTCCTCCCTTAATGATAAGGTTGACATGATCACGTCTTTACTTACTAAGCAAGCTCCTATTTATCCTCATGATGTTCCTTTAAATTCTTTGGTTTCTCAATAAAGAGAGCAAGTTGATGTTAATTTTATCTCTAGGAACAACTTTAATAATAATGCTTATAGGAGTTATTTTAGTAGCAATCCTAGACTGTTACCATCCAACAACTATGGGAATAGCAACACCTATAGTTACACTCCTAATGATAGAAGAATGCCTAGTTATGAAAAACTTTTAGAGATAGAGAAGGCTACAAATAATTATATGGTCACCCAATATGAACAAAACAA
This sequence comes from Hordeum vulgare subsp. vulgare, assembly GCF_904849725.1. NCBI lineage: Eukaryota > Viridiplantae > Streptophyta > Magnoliopsida > Poales > Poaceae > Hordeum > Hordeum vulgare. The sequence continues at coordinate 564,326,369 of NC_058519.1, forward strand.
GGCCTTCTCTAGACAATTAGATGAGCATTATTCTATTTTTCAAAACATTGGAAGACAACTTGAGAGCCTGAATAGTGAGATTTCCAATCTCCAGACTAGACTCACCACCACGGAGACCCAAGTTTCCAATATCTCACACCCAGGCCACTTTGATAAATCAAATGGCGGCCAAACCCGAATTGGTTGTATCTCAAGAAGAGGAAGATAGGATTAAGAGCCCTCCTACACACACTACCCTTGCTACTATACAAGTTTTTGGGGATCTCAAATCTGTTAGCACCCATCACATCCCTAGTCCCAATGGACCTATTAATGGTGATGTTAATACCTCGACTTTAGGACAAGAAGGTCCTTTGAACTTAGAGACTACCAAAAGAATGAGCTTAGATGACATCACCACCACCATAATTAATGGTAGTAATCCTGATTTTGATAATTGTAGCCTTTCCGAAGTTATCAACTTTTTGCAAAGAATGGCTAAAGACCCCCAGACTAGTACATTCAATATGGCCTTCACCGAGCATATTACCAATGCTCTTATGAAAGCTAGGGAGGAGAAGCTCAAGCTAGAGACTTCTATTCCTAGAAAACTAGAAGATGGTTGGGATCCTATGGTTAAGATTAAATTGAATATTTCTCTTGCTTTGCTTTATGTGATCTTGGAGCTAGTGCCTCCGTTACGCCCAAAAGAATGTATGATATGCTTGATTTCAAATCTTTTGATCAATGTTCTTTTGGTGTTCGTCTTGTTGATTCTTCCGTAAAGAAAGCTTTAGGGAGAATTGATGATGTTCTTATTGTTGTCAATGATAATTATGTTCCCGTTGATTTTCTTATTATGGACACTGAGTGTGATCCCTCATGTCCAATTATTTTGGGACATCCTTTTCTCCGCACCTTTGGTGCTATCATTGACATGAAAGAAGGGAACATTAGATTCCAATTTCCCCTTAAAAAGGGAATGGAACACTTACCTCAAAAGAAGATTAAGTTACCTTATGAGTCCGTTATTCGGGCAAGTTACTCTTTTGGAGTTGATAATACTTGATCTTTTTGCATCATGCCTAGCTCAAAGGCATAAAAGAAAGTGCTTGTTGGGAGGCAACACAATTTGTTTTTATTTTCATCTTTAGTGGTCTTGATGCTTGTTACTACTGTAGCAACATCATTGTATCTTTATTTTCAAGCTTTGTGCCAAGTTTTAGACTCCGATTGCAAGAAAGTTCAAAAGTTGTGACATGTTGTCCAGAAACAGATTCTGTCTGCTTGACGGAAAAAATCGCCAAAAATCACCAGATCATCTTTTTGATCTGATTTGTTTTGACAGTATGCTCTATATAATTGTATTTTTGCCGTCTGTTCTGAGTTTTTTGATTTGAGTTGCAGAAGTGCCCCGAAAAAATTATTTACTACGTGTTGTTCTGTTTTTCCTAGATTCTGCCCTGTTTTGCGTATTCATTGTTTTGCAAATCTTAAGCTTGCTTTTTCTTTGCAAAAGCCTTTTGACAATCTTGAGAAACAGTAGCTCTTCATGAAAATCTTTATTTCCAGTAGAATTTATTTTATTTTATTATGGGCACTAACCACTCTAATCAGGTTATGATGAGTTTCATATGAAGGGAGTTTTCAAGTATGCGATGGAAGATGATGAAAGAAGATCCAGGAGTGTCAAGCGCTCAAGCTTGGGGATGCCCCATGCACCCCCAGAAATATTCAAGGAGACTCAAGCGTCTAAGCTTGGGGATGCCCCCATGCATCCCCTTCTCCATCAACCATCACCAGTTCGCCCTTCTCCATGCTATATTTTTATCACTTTATATGTTATGTGCTATGCTTCGAGCGTCCCGCTCTTTACTTTTTAGTTTGTTTTAGTTTTTATGTCTGTTCATAAAAAGTTGGAACCTAGCTTTCTTTGTTTGGGAGAGAAACACGCTCCACTCCACCCTAGAACACAACATAGGTTTTCATGCTTATCTTTTTTGTGTGTTCTTTATCTTTTCATAGCTGCTGTCATGCTTAGCTCTTAGTTTTCATTCTTTATATTTTTAAGAGCTTTTATTTAGTTTGCTTTTGGAACTCTCTTGAGTTATCATGCTTATCTTGTTTAGAGAGTTGGCTTGTTTCACTGAGTTGTGTATCTTGCATGAGTAGGTAACTGAGGTTGCTATTTAAGTATAGTAGTAACTTGCAATAGTTTTGAGGTATTGATTTGAGTAATGTTTGGCCTATTGGTGTCAAGAGCTTGAGCCTATTAGTAATAGGTGTCGTATTTTGGGAAATGTGTATTTTCAAAAACAAAAAAAATAGTTGAGAACTCTAGCTACTAGATGGATCGCTAACCTCTCGAGGGGTTGGAATATATAGAGTACCCTCACGTTATCATGGGTCGAGGATGCGCAAGGGTAACCAAACCCACAAACACTCCTCCTAGGGGCACTTGTCTCTTTGTGAATCTCCTGACTAGATAGAGAGTTACCGATAATAATTGCATGAGTTCTTCGGACTAATGTGAGTATGCGAATGTTGGCACTTCCACCATCCATATTTTGCTAGCCTCTTCAGTACCGTGCATTGCCCTTTCTCATCTTGAGAGTTGGTGCAAAATTCACCGGTGCATCCAAACCCTTGGCATGATACGCTCTGTCATCATAAGCCTCATTATATCCTTCCTCAAAACAGCCACCATACCTACCTATTAAGGCATTTCCATAGCCTTTCAAGATACATTGCCATGCAACATCCACCATCTCATGACTTGATCTTCACGTCATAAATAATTTTGCTTGATCAAGGAGCCATATGCTAGTTGGTCCTTGCCCTTATTATTGCTACATGACGCGCTAGTTTCATTGCATATTCTGCTACACTGGCAGAGGCATACATTTGCATACTTCATGATAGTTTTCATTTGTCTTTATGTTGTTACTTATTATAAAGTGTGAATATCTTTTTTTATTCTTGTAAACATAGAGTGTGGCCCTTAAGTGAGGAAAGGATCCCAAAGAGGACAAATGAAAAGATCCCAAAAGAGGACACATGAAAAGATCCCAAAGAGGACAAATGAGAGATAAATAAAAACAGCCAACGAGGCCACAAAAAAGTAAAAAAAGAAAGAAAAAGAAAAAAAGAAAAAAAGAGAGAAGGGGGCAACACTACTATTCCTTTTGAAAGGTCCACACTCGTACTCCATTGTTATATTTATACTCCATAGAGATTATCATTCATGCATAACTATGTGGGGACCCTTACACTATAGAACTTTACTTGTATATTCCAATGATGAGCCTCCTCAAATGAGCTCTAGGTCTTCATGAGCAAGCAAGTTGGATGCACCCCCACTAGTTCCATTGGAGAGCTTACCTTAGCTCATATGTGCATCCGTTGCATGGCAATCCCTACTCCTCACATCATATCTATCATTTGGCTTTCTCTCGCCTATGGTTGTCCTCATTGATGTGAGCCTTTCACACCTTTTTTGTCTTCCTTCCCCATCATTATTCTCTTTGCCATCCTAAGTGCCAACATATCTTGCTTACGCTCATCCATTGCATGAGTGCTCAAAGTCGAAAGGGAGAGGATCATTTTGACTTGTGCCTGACTAGTGATTCCGAAGGAGACCAACTATGAAGTTTTAGTAGATTGAGTTCTCAATTAAACTATATAATATTTTTTATTCTCTAAACCCAACTACCACTTCTTGCGTGCAGACACCATTTGGAGACATTCCAGTCACGGACAGCGAGAGCTCTTGCACCTTTATGTTCTTACTTTGCTATTTTCAACACTAGATATACACTCTTGCTTGTTATTGTCTTGACTTGAATTGCATATCTTACTTGCTTTACTTTGAAGTTCTTATATGTGTGTTAGCATGTCACCATAGAAATTATTTGTGTTATCATTTACCTACTCGAGGACGAGCAGGAATTAAGCTTGGGGATGTTGATACGTCCCAAACGTATCTATAATTTATGTTTGTTCCATGCTATTTTGGGTGACATTGTTATATGTTTTGCTACACTTTCATACCTTTTTACACATATTTGGACTAACCTACTAACTCAGTGCACCCAGTGCCAGTTTCTGTCTGTTGATGTCTTTTTTGCAGGGACTTTTACCCCAATTTACAGAGCCCCAAAAATTTTGAGAAAAATATATAAAAATCAGCGTGACAAAAGCTTCACGAGCACCAAAGGTGGGCCAGAGGGGAGCCAGGGCCTGCCCCGGCGGCCACCCTGCGTGGCCCCCTCCTCGCCGCGCCACCAGGCTGCCTGGGTGGGGCCCACCTCCTCTGGTGCCGTCCTTCGGCCTTTATTTACCTCTCCGACCGAAAACCCTATCATAAGATCCAGAATCATGAATTTCTCTATCGTTCCGCCGCCGCAGCGCTTCCGAGAACGGGAGCGCCAGGAGACCTCTTCCCGGCACCCTGTCGGAGGGAGACTTGACATCCGGGAGCTTCTCCACCACTATGGACGCTTCCCGGACGTGCCGTGAGTAGTCCTCCTTGGACCATGAGTCCATGACCAGTAGCTATGTGATGTCTTCTCACCAATCTTGTGCTTCAATGCTTAGCCCTTGTAAGCTGCCCTACATGATCAAGGCATCTATGTAATTTTCCTGATGTTGCTATGCTTGGTTTGCTGGGATCCGACGAATTATGAGATTATGTTCAGATTGTGATGAGTTATATATTTGGTTCTCCTTTTATATTATGTTCTTGAGTAATTAATGCATGTTTCCCGTTGCATTTTATTGGTTTGTCTGAGTAGTAGATTGTAACTCCAAGAGGGAGCGTTATGCATGATTGTAGGTTCATGCCCCCTCATGTCTAGCTTGAGTGACACAAACATGAGACTAGGGGATGTGCTGTTGCCACCAGGGAGAAAATAACGGTGCTTGTGACCATGGTTGCAAGGATTGTTTACCTTACTTAAAGTTCGTTAATGCAGTTGTCCGTTGCTTTGAGTTTACACTTTGGGTGGGGCTCGCAACTTAATACCAGCGAGATGTTCTGGATAGATATCTCAAGGTGGATGATTAGAGAGTAGATGCTGATGAATAAGCGGTCTACTTGTCTTGGCGTACCGCCCATTACTTTTGAGCCTATAACTTTCTAGTAGCATGATTAGCATTGCGGTGCGTTTATAATTTTGTCAATTGCCTAGCTATAATTTGTTTACCCAACATAGTTGTTTATCGTATTTTGGGAGAGAGACATCACTAGTGAACATCATGGGACTCTGGTCCATATTTCCACCATTGTTTACACCTCCACCATTTACTGATTTTATTTACTTTTCCGTTGCAATCACTATCGCTATTCTCGCTTGTGTTTTGATCCTTTGCAAACTACAAGGCCGGAGATATTTACAACCTCTCTAAACTCGTTGGGAGCAAAGTTATTTGTTGTGTGTGCAGGTCCACGTCTTCTGCTAGCACCAGAGCAGTGGACACCTACTTGATGATCCTCGGAGTCCTCCTGGTTCGATAAACCTTACAGTCTCCGTGTAAGGAAAATCTGCTGCTGACTACATCTCCACCTTCCACTTGGGGTAACCAACTAGGGGCTAGAAGTATATCCATCAACTCGTCATCAGAGGCCTATTGTTATTATGATGTTGAACAAATTGAAGAATTTGTTGCTTTTAAGGGTGCTTATGAAATTGCTACTTCGATTGAAAAGTATGATGCTACTCTTTACAAATATGAAATTTTGTCGGACTTAAATATTGCTATGAAAACTATGCTTATAATGTTTATGTTAAATAATTTATTGAAAGAATGACCGCTCCCTTGGAAGAGAATAATATTTCACAAGAATCTAATGAAGAAGAAATTGCTGAAATTGTAAGCTCATTAGATGAAAAAGATGAGGAGGAGAGCGAAGAAAAAATGGAGGAAGAGCGGGATAGCCACCCGTTCCCACCTTCTAATGAGAATAACTCTTCAACTCATACATTATTTAATTTCCCTTCACACATACCGAATGATGAATGCTATGAGAAATGCTATGATACCTTGGATTCATTTGAAATATCCCGTTTTCATGAACTTGCTACTTGTTATGCTTGTGGCCAAGATGCTAATATGAATTATGATTTTGGATATGAACTTGCAATAGTTCCTTATGTTAAGCATGAAATTGTTGCTATTGCACCCACACATGATAGTCCTATTATATCTTTGAATTCTCCCAACCACACCATATTGGAGAAGTTTGCACTTATTAGGATTGTATTGACGGGTTGCATTTTAGTACTACACATGATGATTTTGATGGATATAATATGCATGTGCTTGCTACTCCTACTTGCAATTATTATGAGAGAGGAACCAAATATTCACCTCTCTATGTTTCCAATACAATAAAATTGCAAGAAACTACTTGACAATATAATTTTTTGCCTTTTCCCAATTTTACTTGAGAGGCAGCTACGACAGTTATAACAAGTCAAGTACACCCTACACATGCATTTATAATAGTATAGCAGCGGAAAGTAAACATGCAAGTGTAAATAGAGGAGTAAGGTAGGGAGATCAAACGCATGAGGTTGACAAGGTGATTTTTGGCATGGTTCCGATATGCTGTGCTATAGTACGTCCATGTTAGTGGAGACTTCAACCCACGTAGGGTAACGGCTGCGAGAGTCCATGGACGGCTCCACCCACGGGGGGTCCACAAAGAAGTGGCCTTGTATATCCCACCACGGCTTCCATCCACGGAGGACTAGCCTTACTCACGATAGATCTTGATGGAGTAGGCGATCTCCTTGCCCTTACAAACATCTTGGTTCAGCTCCACAACACGAAGTAGGAGGCTCCCAAGTGACACCTAACCAATCTAGGAGGCACCACCCTCCAAAAGGTAATAGATGGGGTAGATCAATGAACTCCTTGTTCTTGTGCTTCTAAAGATAGTCTCCTCAACACAAATCACTCTCTCACAGAATATGCATGGGTAGGAGAGGTTGATTTGGTGGAAAGTAGTTTGGGGAGGCTAGAGATCAAGTTTCAAATGATTGTATTGGAATATCTTCGTCTCAACACATGAGTAGGTGGTTCTCTCTCAGAAAATTGATCTGGAAATGAAGTGTGTGTTGTGAGTGCTTCTCCCATGAATGAGAGGTGAGTGAAGAGGTATATATAGGCAGCAACCAAAATCCAACTGTTACACACAAAAGAGCAAACTCAGTGACACCCAAGTTGAAATCTCGGTGGTACCGACTCGCACTAAAGGTGTGAACATTTGAATCTCGGTGAGACCGATATATACAACTCGGAGGCACCGAAAAGGTGACTAAAAGTTAGATGGACAAACTCGTAAATTCCGATTTTGTGTATCTTGGCAACAGAATGTTGGTCAGCCAAACTCGGTAGCACCGATGCAGTTTTGGTTGCACTGATTTGGTGGGAATGGCTTGGGTTATGTCTGAGGTTCGAACTCGGTTGGTCCGATATGGAAATGTTGGTGACACCGAATTTGTGAATGTGGATCTTGACAAAGTGGATATGTGGGTGAAATGAGTGAGTGTTTTGGTGGCTAACTTTGAGCATTTGAGAAACCGGTTCATTTTACTACCTCAACCCCTTTTAATAGTATTGGCTTTCATATGGACTCAAAAGTGTTTTCTCACAAATATAAAATGAAGAGTCTTCTAGCTTGAAACTTAAGCCAATATTATTCCTTTCTTGCATCAAGGGGCATCTCCACAAAAATCTTAAGCCATAGCATCTTTTGAACTTTTCTGAAATATACTTGGAAAACACATTAGTCCAATGATGCATATGGTGTGATCAATTATCAAAACCACCCTAGAGAGCAATTGTGCTTTGAGTCTCCCCCTTTTTGGTAATTGATGACAACATACAGATCAAAGCTTCGACAAAAGATATAACCAATGATTACCATCGACGCTTTGAGAAGTATGTGAAAAGCAAGAGCTCCCCCTATATTTGTACATTATTTAAAATTTGCGTTTCAATGCAAATGAACAATCGATTAGGATCATGGGTTACTCTTCCATGTCACATACATCTTGGTGGTGCATAAAAATAATAGCAATGCACATGACACCAACAAGATAAGACAGTGATCATCACAAGGGTAGCTAAGAGATGATATTGTAGCATCACACACGATAAAGCGTATGATCAATCACACAGATAGGATAAAGTCATCCAACAACCAAAGTTTTTAAAACCAAATGTGAGCAAATAAAGGGAAAAGCTCTCTCTCACACGAAGTCTATGATCTATACCTTTCTCCCCCTTTGGAAACAAGTTAACAAAAAGTTTAAAAGTATAGAACTAGTCGTCTCTTTGGGCAGCTCATGATGGAGTCGATAAAACAACGTGTGCGAAGTCGTCTGCTGATGTCCCTGGAGATGTAGGAGTTGATACTAGAGGTGCTTGAGCTAGAGCTGGTGCTGAAGGTGTTGAAGCTTGTGCTGAAGATGTCTAGCCTGTCTCCTGAGCTGGAACAGCATCTGACCAAGGTCTGGTGCTGAACCTATTAGTAGTGGGAGGAGGAGACTCATCCTCGCCATCATCATCATATTCATCTTCATCTTCATCCTCTGAGAGTGGAATATCAACAGAGTCAACTTCATGTTGAAGCTGTCTGACAATGGTGGTTAATTCAGTTACCTTCTCATCCATGTTGTGGAATTTTGTCTCCACAACTCTCTCAAGACTCTTCTGATTTTGTATGATCTCTTGGATGTTCTTCTCCATGCCTTGGACAATACTCACTAGAAATGCCATTTGCTCAGCTGGGGTTCTGAGCTGTGGAACTCGAGGTGGCCTATTTCTAGCAGCTTCAGCCTGTGCTACCTCTGCTGCCATTCTTGCTGCAGCTGAGTTGAGATCATTGCCATCCATCACAACCTCATTATCTTCAAATTCAGGCTGAAGAGGTAGATGGGTACGATCAAGTAGATATGCATGCTTGCCTAGCTTGGCATTAATGAGCATCTAAATGTAAGGTTCGTATCCACATGATCCCTTTTGATCCGCAGCAGTTCTCCAGATAGTCTCAACTATCAAATACCTCACTCTAAATCTGGTATGTGTGTCTAGCAGGTGCAGCAGGTTGATAGAATATCCTGTGGTCATCTTCTCATCACTTGACTTAGGCATGAGAGTGTATCGCAGTATAGTGTTAGTTGTAGCAATGCCAGCTTGAAGAAAATACACTGAAGCAAACTTATGACTCGCCAAGTACTGATGTGGAATGGTCTTGTACATATTGGCCATGGAGTTGTGATTCTGCTTTGCTTCTGCATACATATCTACATATGATTCTTCCTCCTTGGGGGCACCAAATGATAGCAGCCCATTCATCAATTGTGGCTTCATACTTGTGACCATCAGTCATCCACAGTAAAGAGTCATAGAATGAATAGTTGCATAGAATTGCATGATCAGCTCGTCATTCCACATGGTCGTTTCTTTGCCAACAAACTTTTCAATATCGTTTCTTTGATCTTGGAAGTTCTCTTGGACATGGGGAAAGAAATTCTCTTTTTCTTTGATATATGCCCAGTCGACATACCTCATATCACTAACAGCAGGACTCTTGTCAAATAAGACAGTCTCATAAAAATCTTGTTGTTCCTTGGTGTCGTGGTTTTGTCACGGCACATGTCCTCGTGAAAGGACTTAGTGAAGGAGCCATCGCACCTTGGTGGCGACTCAAAGGGGGTGAGAAGAAGCGAGACTCAGATTTACCCAGGTTCGGCCCCTCGTGTGGAGGTAAAAGCCTACGTCGTGCTTTGTGTATATTGATGATCGATTCAATTACAAGGAGGGCGTAACTCGCCTGACCTAGTTCTCGATGATTTCTAACCTAATCTATTTGTCCTAGAGACTCGCCTTTATATACAGGTCGAGGCTCCAGGGTTTACAAAGTCCTGGCCAAGTTACAAATCGTGGCCTTCCTTATCTCTAAGTCACCGTGTATCTCAAGCCAAGGAAGACTCCTTGGCGGCTTATCTTCTTTGTCCTTCTTGAACCGTCATCCGGCTCATGGGCTGTGGCGGCCTTCTTACAAGATCTCCCAACACGCCCCAGGCCCAAACAAAGGCTTATGTGGGTCACATAGGTATGAGTCGCCACTTTCCTCACCCGGCCCATTAGGTCAGGTCATACCATAGGTAATATCCCCAACATTAGGCCCTAGATTGACTTGAATTTATTCATGCCAATGAACTTCCATGCTCACTGAGGGCGACTCGTACTACTTCCATCCTTTGATAAATGACAAGCCGCCAACTCTCATAAATTGTGCGTGTCGCCAAGTCATTTATTGATGACATCACCTTTTCCTCCATTCCCGGGATCCAATGACATCACTCCCAACGGATCTTTTTCGTCTTCATCTTGTTATTTCAAAAATTTAGGCGCCATCATTGCTGATTTTCAACTTGTCGCCTTGATTCCCGCGCCCGCCATTTCATTTTTGCCCCAGGCCTTGAAATAACCGCAGGGGGACTAGGGGCACTGTCACCTACCCCCACTTCATCTCCTCAACTGCTTTGTCCTCCTCGCGCCCGCGCTTCGGCCTCCTTGCCGTTCCCGAAGCTCTGTCGCCGACCACCGTAGTCGGGGCGTCCCTAGAACAGTCAAGGGCGCGGTCTCCGTCGCGGATCCTCCGCAACAATCTCCTGGCATCGTGCTCCTTTTTCAGGTAAACATCCTTCCATCATTAGGGTTAGATCTCGAATCCCCATGTTCTTCTAGGTCAGCCCCGGAATGTGATGAACATTTCTTCCTCTATCTTGAATCCGTCCAATATGTTTATTGTAGGTTCTTTGTAGTAATAAATCATGGTAGTTTCACCGCATCACCTGCCCATTTAGTGTTTACTTCATGGATCCATATGTCATCCCTGTCGCGTTCTTGCGTTCATAGCTTCCGTAATTTCGACACGCATTATTTCTTCAATTTGATCCACCCATAGATCCATAAATTATCGCTCGCCTTTAGAAACATGTTTTATCCTTCTTCCGGGAATATCCCTATGAAAAAACCCTTTTAGAATTGCTACTCACCTCCTTCCATCATGGCGAGTTAGAATATCCCCATAGATATGCCTTTCATTATTGAATTGGCGAGCCATAATATCCTTGTAGCTGTACTGTAGATCTCCCAACTGGCGAGTTGCCACTTACGTGGTTTCTAATAAATCGTCTTGTTCCTTCCTTTTATAGTCACGGGCAATATCTCGAAATGCAATTGGTTACCAACCAAAATCAACGACGCCTATCTTGCTAAATATGTTATGGCGGGTTATCTTGACCCTAAAGAAATCATTGGCTGGCGAACCGCCCTAGGCGAGGCGACTCCCCACCCTGCCGAGGGGGAGGTAGTCGATTTTGTTGATCACCTTGAACGAGGCTTCAAGACTCCCGGGTCAAAGTTTTTCAGAGACGTTTTGCACTTCCTCAATGTTCAACCTCAAGACTTGGGGCCAAACTCTATCAGCAACCTCTGCCAATTCCATGTGTTTTGCGAGGCTTATCTGCAGATAGAACCCACAGTGCTACTGTTTAGGAATTTCTTCTATCTGAACCTCCAGACCGAATTCACCAGCGGGCCTTGCTTGGGAGTTGGGGGGGGGGTTAACATCCAACGACGTCGCGAATGTGGGTTTCCACTTGTCGTTCTACCCAACCATCCCAAAGGCTAGCCAGAGTCTTGGTTCTATTGCCGTGACACATCTCCTCCCGACGAGAACCCACTTCTGGGTTTCAGAGAAGAGCGCTTGCCCATGGATTTCAAGCTGCCAGAAAAACTAACTAAAGAAGAAGAATCAACCTTTATCCCTGTTTTCTCCCAGCTAAGGTCTTTGACCAACAATGGGCTTACTGGGATTGACCTAGTACGTTGTTGGGTGGAGTGGAGGATTCTGCCTTTGAGTAGCCGGGATGGCCTGATGTGTGAGTATGATGGTAGGTTGAACCACCCCCAATGTTTCTTCCATACAAGACTTACCGAAGAAGACATTGTTGAAATGATCAAGATGTTAACTAGCGAACCTTTAGAGAACTGCGCCAAGATTGGGCTCAAGCCTTTATGCCTCTCCAACCCGGTTCCCGCGGTAACGACCTAAGTCGCCTCCTTTTATTCTTCCAATATATACACCAATGTTCCAGATTTGATCTGTCATTATATCATTCAGAAAGGATCAGCATTTTGGTCTCGAAGGCCAAAGGTGACTGTCCAGAAAACCACCAAGCCGCCTCCTAAGAAGAAAAAGAAGAGCAAGGGAAAAGCCGCCGCCAAGGAGTCATCTGTCGTTGGCGAGTCTCGAACCGGTGAAGAACAATGAGAGGTAAAAATTTACCCAGTTGTTTGTTATCACTATGTTCCGACTTATGCTTATGCCCCGTTACCTTTTTTCGTAGGATGATGACTATGAGAGCCAAGATGACGCCGTCGAGGTAATTTCTATTTCTTCCGACTCAACTTCTTCTTCTCCCAAGACGGCCAGGCGGATCTGTGGAAAAGTTCCCATGTCTCACCCAAATGCTCATCTGGACCCTGATTTCCTTTTGAAGAAGGCGAGGTATACCCCCAAACATCATACCCGAAGCCATTCCGGCGACTTAGTTTCTGGGTTACCCGAAAAGACAACTGGTCGAAAACGGCAAAGTGAGGTATACTCCTGTTAACACCTTTCCCTTCTTGTGAAAAATGTTGCTCGCAGTTTGTTCACTCCTTGAACTCTTGTCCATTAGGTTTCTGCTACTTCATCTAGCGACTCAGCAATGTCGGCTCTCCCCCCAATGATTCGTGTACAGGGGTAAGTTCCTTTACTAACCATTTTCCTTCCCAATACTGATACCTATCCTAACTTAGGTGTCTTTTCATCTCAGAGCACAAGCAAAGAAAAGGAAAACTGGTGACTTGTCCTCTGCTCCTAAAGCAGCTGAGGTGTTTGGTATGAGCACATCTGTCCCAGAACTTGATGAAGACCCAACAGCGACTCATGATGACCCTGTGGGTGATTTTCCTAATGTCTAGACTGGCCCTTCAAATCCTCTGAAGGAGGCAACTGAAAATGTTAACCCGCCAAGCTCTTCCAAGACGGCTGAAGACCCAGATACCGTAGTTGTTACTCGTACTGGTTACTCTAAGCCTGCAACTGCGGTGTTAACAAAACATGCACGCAAAGAGAACCACTCTTCTGCACAACAAGACCTTAGTAGGCTGAAGCTTCCCAATTATGAAAAACTTGAATTTGAGCAACTCTATTCTAGTTTTGTAAGTCGCCTGGAAACAAGCTATGAAATTGAAAAGAGCTTGGCAAATATGATGTGGATCAAACATGAGGTACATCCTTTGTTATTTGTATTTCTACCCATTAGCCTTCCAGAGGACTAGTTTTCTTTGATGAATTGTATTTTTTGCGTCATCTGTGAGACCCATATCTGCCTGTAACCCCCAAGGGCCGGGTCATCTTTTGAAAGATGAGCCGGGTCTTGAATTTAGTAAAGAACTTCAACCTGTAGCCCCCAAGGGTCAGGTCATCTTTTGAAAGATGAGCCGGGTCTTGAATGTAGGAAAAACTTCAACCTGTAGGCCCCAAGGGCCGGGTCATCTTTTGAAAGATGAGCCGGGTCTTGAATTTAGTAAAAAACTTCAACCTGTCGCCCCCAAGGGCTGGGTCATCTTTTGAAAGATGAGCCGGGTCTTGAATTTAGTAAAAAACTTCAACCTGTAGCTCCCAAGGGCCGGGTCATCTTTTGAAAGATGAGCCGGGTCTTGACTTTAGTAAAAATCTTCAACCTGTAGCCCGCAAGGGCCAGGTCATCTTTTGAAAGATGAGCCGGGTCTTGAATTTAGTAAAAAACTTCAACCTGTAGCCTCCAAGGGCCGGGTCATCTTTTGAAAGATGAGCCGGGTCTTGAATTTTGTATGAGTTGAAAAGAATCATACATTAACCCCCAAGTATCAGGGATGTTGCTTGCAATAGTTCTGAAACTTGCTTCCCCAAAATTGATTTGTGGGAATCCTTGACTTGGGCCGACTCAACCTTAGCTGATTTGAAGAAAAATTTAGCCGAACAGTAGGATGCTCGGGCTAAATATGAAGAGAAATATCTGTTGGCCCTTGCTGACATGGAGAAAATGAAGGCTGATCATCAAAAATCAGAGAAGAAAGCCCATGCTGATCAAGCTGCCATCATGAAGCGGGCGGAACAAGCCGAGTAGAAGCTAGAAGCCGCTCTGCAAGAACTCTCCGGCTTGAAAAAGCATATCTCCAACATGACCCATGCTATCTTCGGTAAGGATAAGTTCCCTTCATCTGAGAAGAGCCGCAAAACATTTTGCAAATACTAACTGTCACATGTTGTCCTTTGTAGGTCCGCGAGCCGCCAATCTCCAAAATGACTGCGTTCTGAAGCTGAAGGCGATTTACACTTTTACAGAGCTGTTGTATATGGGAGGCGTGATGATGATGAAGGCGATGATGGGCAACAAAGAGCCAATAAAATCCATCAAGCATATGCTGGGTTGCCTGTCGACATTGCCACCTCAAGTAGAAGAACTGGAAAGATCAGCCGCCTGCAAGGGAGCACTGACCACCCTAAGCCGGTGTCTGGCCTATGCGCCCAAACTTAAGCCAGGGGAGATAGCTGGCGCTTACCCAAAATTGAAAGATGATGAGTCGGAGTTCACCGAGGAGGATTACCACCGGTGTGTGAAAGAGCTTGCTCCGCGGCGACTCAGCTAGCGGCCAGCCTAGACTTGAACAAATACCACGCGGCGTATGATGACAACAATAAAAAGGTGACTCCTCCTTTGTACGAAGTTACCAGCCTGACTCCACGACGGCGTAACAATCCCTTCGATTTTGATGCTAATCTATCTGTCACCCTTAGCGATGAAGACGAGTATATGGCCTTAACCAAGTGCAATTGGAAACTGGGCGACTTACAAATCGATGATAGAGAAAGCTCGAAGCAGGGTGACCCAGAGGCGGCTTGAACTTATTTAGCATGAAATTGGTTCTTCGAAAACATTTTGATCTTTTTCTGACCGGGAAAGGACGCCCGGTATGGCCGAGTGAGCCATGTAATAGTGTTTAGGTTTCAGGGAAACAATCTCACAACCATACCTTATGCTTGACAGTTCTGAAGTGTCGTTCTTTTGTGAATCATGAATCACCCTTTCCAAACCTGTGTCATAGTTTGACAAAAAAATTCTTCAACCTATTTACGAGGGAAAACATCATAAGCTAACTCAATGAATTGCAGCATGTAATAAGCCAGCCCAGTGGGTCGCGGCAGGCAATAAGCCAAGAGCCGACTCAGTGAGTCGCGGCAGGATACAAGCCGGCCCAGAGGGTCGCAACGAGTGACAAGGAGCTGGCTCAGTGAGTCGCGGCGAGTCATAAAAATGTTTTATGAAACCTTGTGATAATGCCACGAAGATAGTCATAAAATGTGTTGGCTCGATGACTTGCGATAGGATAGGACGAGTTTGCAAAACTCTAGTGCTACCCCAAGAAGGCTTTTGCAACAGCCCAAGTTATTTAGACCGACTGATCAGGTGCGAGTTAGGCTTCACTGAAGCAGGTTCAGTGAACCAATGGTTTGTCTATTTTCCATGTGTTGGATCTTGCCGGTACCTTTCATGTTTTAACCAAGGCAAGTTCAGGGTCCAAAAGAGCGGATTGACTCGCCAAGAGTACATGGGTCCATAGGGCGATTCGTCCAACACATAGTCCAGTATAACCATTTGTAATGCGGTAATTTTTCGCTAGCCAAGAGGATATTCAAGATGAACTCAGTGAGTGGAAGCCCCCAAGTGACCTATGATTAGGGAAAAAAACCAGTCATAGGATTGCAGAAGCGTGTCCGCTCTTATTGCAAAATGACTTCGGAGCTAGTAGCCCCCAAGTAAGCCGGCTTAGTTCTCAAAATCATATAAGGCGCCCCTGTTTGAACCGTGCAACGTGGCAACTTTGGTCCTCTTTGGCTTACCAGTATCCAGTTTTGGAATAAGTGCAGCATGGCGACTTATGCTCTTTGATACTGATAGCGTCCATGCTTGGACGGCTTATGGAACAATAAAGACTCATGCTTTCAAGAAGCTGAAACGGCAAAGGACACCGAAGTTCGTGGGTGCCGGCTTTATTGCTTTATAAATAAAAGATTACAAATTTGAGATTGTAAAAATAAATAAGGAGCCCATGGCTCTAAGTGTAGTAAGGCCGCAAGTGGGCGACGTTCCATGGGCAAGTTGTCTCAACCTCTGTCGTTGGCCTATTAGGGCGAAGATCTACCAAGTAGTATGAACTGTTCCGGAGATTCTTGCTGATGACAAACGGTCCTTCCCATGGCAGTGACAACCTATGCATACCAGTGTGGTCTTGAATCAACCGGAGCACTAAGTCGCCCTCTTGAAAAGTTCGGCTCTTGACACGGCGGCTGTGATAGCATTGCAAGTCTTGTTGATAGATTGCCGATCGTGACGCAACCAAGTCTCGCTCCTCCTCCAAAGCATCCAACGAGTCTTGACGTGCTAACTCGTTGTCCTGTTCCACATAAGCAGCGACTCATGGTGAATCGTGCCTGATGTCACTTGGCAATACTGCCTCTGCCCCGTAGACCAGAGAAAAGGGAGTAAAACCCGTAGAGCGATTTGGGGTGGTTCTGATGCTCCATAAAACTGAGGGCAGTTCTTCAACCCAACAGCCCGGGGTACGTTCCAGAGGTACCATAAGCCGGGGCTTGATTCCTCGCAATATTTCTTGATTCGCCCTCTCTGCCTATCCATTAGACTGGGGGTGTGCGACTACAGAAACATCAATCCGGATATGCTCCCTTCCACAAAACTCTTACATTGCGCCCTTTGATATATTAGTACCATTATCAGTAATGATACTATGGGGATATCCGAAGCGGATGATCAACTTTTTTCAGAAATTTGACAGTCCTGTCTGCATCACAGCTACCAAGCGGCTCTGATTCAACTCACTTGGTAAACTTGTCAACCTCCACCAATAGGTGAGTCTTTTTGTTGGAACACATTTTGAAAGGATCAACCATGTCCAGCCCCACACCGCAAACGGCCATGTGATTGGAATCATCCGTAATTCCTGAGCCCGCACGTGCATCTGACGCCCAAATTTTTAGCAACCATCACATCGGCGAACTATATCTTCAGCATCTGCATGAGCCGTCAGCGAATAAAACCCATGCCTAAAAGCTTTGGAAACCAGGGAGCGTGACCCAGCATGATGACCACAGTCGCATGCATGAATTTCATTGAGAATCATACATCCTTCCTCGGAAGAGACATACCTTTGAAATACTTTTGAAGTGCTTCGCTTATGCAACTCGCCGTTATGTATGACCATGGACTTGCATCGACAGACGATTTGGCGGGCCAACAACTCATCAATGGGTAACTCGCCTCGCGTGAGATACGCCATGTAGGGAGCTGCCCAATCCGGGGTAGCACGAAGAGCCGCCACAAGTTGAGACTCGGGATCTGGCATCGCCAAATCTTCCTACGAAGGCAACCTTACCGATGGGTTATGTAACACATCCAAAAAGACATTGGGGGAACCAGCTTACGTTGTGAACCGAGACGTGAAAGGGCATCTGCCGCTTCATTAAGTCGCCGATCGATGTGATCCACCTGATAACCATGAAAATGACCCGCCATGTCCGACACAGCTCGCCTGTAAGCCTCCATCAAGGGATCTCTCCCAAGTGTCAGAAACCTGCTGTGCCACTAGATCCGAGTCGCCCAAACATCACACTCGCGTGAGATACTTCTCCTTGGCGAGTCGCAACCCGTGGAGCAGAGCTTCATATTCTGCTGCATTGTTGGTACATGGAAACATGAGTCGGAGGACATTGCAGAATTTATCACCTTGAGGTAAAGTCAACACCATGCGAGCCCCCGAGCCTTCCAATTGCCTAGACCCGTCAAAATGGATGATCCAGTATGTGTGATCACGCATGTCTTCTGGAATGTGCAACTCGATCCAGTCGTTGATGAAATCCACTAGCGCTTGAGACTTAATGGCCGTACAAGGGGTATATCGCACATGGTGAGGTCGTAACTCGACGGCCCACTTAGCAATCCGTCCAGTCGCTTCTCGATTCTGTATAATATCATCGAGGGGGGCAGAACTGACCATCGTGATGGGATGCTCTTGAAAGTAGTGTTTCAGCTTCCGGCTCACCATAAACACCCCAAAGACGAGCTTCTGCCAATGCGGGTAGCGTCGTTTGGAGAGGGTCAGGACTTCGCTAATAAAATATACTGGTCGTTCAACCGGATATTCCTTTCCCTCTTCTTTTTGCTGGACGACCACTTCCACGCTCACTGCTTTAGAATTGGCTGCGATGTACAAGAGCATAGGCTCCTTGTCAGTCGGAGCAGCCAATACAGGCAGGTTAGCTAGTTGTTGCTTCAGGGATTCAACGGCTTCGTTGGCTTCATCGGTCCAAACAAAACGATCAGTCTTCCTGAGTAACTGATAAAGAGGGATGGCTTTCTCCACAAGGGGACTTATAAAGCGACTTAGAGCCACGATGCGACCCGCCATACGCTGAACTTGATTGATGTTGGCCATCTTTCCTAGCGGAATGATCGCTTCAATTTTATCCGGGTTAGCCTGAATGTCTCGCTCTGACACCAGAAAACCCAATAACTTTCCTACGGGAACACCAAAAACACACTTGGTAGGGTTAAGCCTCATCAGGTATATGCGCAAATTGTCAAAAGTCTCCTTGAGATCCTCCAAAAGTGACTCCTTCTTCTTGGACCTGATTACGATGTCGTCAACATATGCATGAACATTACGTCAGATCTGGCTATGCAAGCAATTCTGGATACAACGCTGATAAGTCGCCCCCGCACTCTTGAGCCCGAATTCAACAGCGGGTGTGAGGCAGGGCACCCCAACGTGCCTGCCGCCTGTATCGGTCGACGCGGGAGGGGACTGCGCGTAAGCCGGATAGCCTAGACCTGCTGCAGCTGCCGTCTCCATCAGGCGGGAGGCTCGCGTCGCATCCACAAGGTCTTGGGCTCGTGTGTCATGCATCCCGGGCGGGTTGGTCTGTGGCAGACGCCGTTGCTCGCTGGTCACCGCAGGCAAGTCATCATGGCGATTCCTGGTGTGACTCGCCTAGGGCGTGGAGTGTAGCCGGTCATGGCTATGTGAATATTGCGCATGTTGGACCACCGTCGTTTTCGGCATCTCGATGACGTTTCTCGCCTCCACTTCGGCCGGGGAGTTTTCGTAAATTGGGAGAAACTCCAAGTGGTGGGTTGCCGCGAGTACGTTATCCACGGGATTCGAGAAGTGACCCCTTGGTGTCTAGAAGCAGGGCGTGCGGGCCTCCGTTGACTGAGGTGGTGGCGGGTTAGGCGGCGGGTGAGTCGGACCATCCCCTGGAGCGGCCTGCCAAGGTCGATCGGGTCCCATCCTGGGGGTATGCGGGCTGTCGAAGTGGCAAGTTGGATTTAGATCGGCCGGGAGGCGACCATGATGTCTCCTCTGGTGGATGGCATCGGAAGCGCATTGTTGTCGCTCAGGCCGCCAGCCTTCGGTGTTCAACCGTTCTGTCTCCGCGGTGATCTGGGCCTGCTGCGTCGCCATCCTGGCGGCTTCCGCTTCCACGTCCCGCTGAGTCTTGGCCATCTCCTCCCGTAACTTCGCCAGTTCAGCATTGATTGTTTCCTGATTCTCTGCTATTACCACGATTGCCATGAGTTTGGCAGTCTCCGCCGCCAAGTCCGCCATGCCCTGAGCCGGAGCTTTTGACGACCCGCCATCCTCATTGTTACCCGCCGGGTTTGGCTGAGGCGGTGCCGCCCCCGCCATGTAGATGGAAACTTGCCGATGGGGTCCCGCAAAGTCCTCAGAGTTTGCCGCCCGCGACAACCCTCCGAGCTATCCCTCGTAGAGAGGGTGGATTGAATCTGTGTCGCCCATAGATGACTCGTCGTCCGAGTTGACGGGGGTGATCTCCTGGACCACCGGCTCATCCTGCAGGCTGGCTCCCTACGTAAAGCCGATGAAAACGTGGCATCCCCTGTCCTGATGTGTGAAGGGGTGGGCGTACCGGGCTGGCTCGACGATGTCCGTGAAGGTGTACGGCTCAGGTACGGGCACCCAAAACATGTCGATGAAGACGTGGATCTTGCCGAAGGGGACCCTGTAACCAGATTTGACTGAATCGGCTTCACGCCCCCACTGCGAGTTGTCGATGTAGTATTTTCCACGGCGGCTTTTCGTCATGATGTCGACCACATAGCTTCGTAACCCTGGAAGGGCTCCTTTGAGAACTCAACTCCACCGTGTGCTGGCCCCCCGGTGGGCGCCAACTGTCGTGGTTTTGTCACGGCAGATGTCCTCGTGAAAGGACTTTGTGAAGGAGCCATCGCACCTTGGTGGCGACTCAAAGGGGGTGAGCGGAAGCGAGACTCAGATTTACCCAGGTTCAGCCCCTCGTGTGGAGGTAAAAGCCTACATCCTGCTTTGTGTATATTGATGATGAATTCGATTACAAGGAGGTCGTAACTCGCCTGACCTAGCTCTCGATGATTTCTAACCTGGTCTATTTGTCCTAGAGACTCGCCTTTATATACAGGTCGAGGCCCCAGGGTTTACAAAGTCCTGGCCGCGTTATAAATCGTGGCCTTCCTTATATCTAAGTCGCCGTGTATCTCAAGCCAAGGAAGACTCCTTGGCGGCTTATCTTCTTTGTCCTTCTTGAACCGCCATCTGGCTCATGGACCATGGCGGCCTTCTTACAAGATCTCCCAACACGCCCCAGGCCCAAACCAAGGCTTATGTGGGTCATGTAGGTATGAGTTGCCACTTTCTTGACCCGACCCATTAGGGCGGGTCATACCGCAGGTAATATCCCCAATACTTGGTGTGAAACCTTGGATCAACAACAGTTCTTCTTCTGACAGCATATGGATCGTTAGCTCTCCACTTTCTTAGTTTGACATCCTTCGTCTTCTTCATATCTTCTTCTATTGGATGAGCATCATTGTGGAGTGGAAGGAATGGTCTGAACTTCATAAGAATTGGTACCTTCTCATCTTCTTCCTCTTCTGTAGCATGGGCACTGGATGCGGGGCCTTTGCTCTTGGTAGCTGCAGGTATGTCCTTGGTAGTACTTTTGGTAGCTACAACCTTATTTGCTTTGGCAGGAGGCTTAGGAGCAGATTTCATAGGATCATCCATCAGCTTCCTTTTCTTGTGAGGAACTGGGATCTCTTCAGCAGCTTCTTCCTTAGCATCTTCTGGATCTTCATACATGGAAGTTTTTCTACCAACAAGATGGACAGTTCTCTTCCTGGGCCTCTTCACACCAGCTTCCTTTGCAGGTGCATCCTTGGAAAGCTCAATGCTCTTCCTGGCGTACTAAGTGCTCTCAGATCAACAGGGGTAGCAGTTACTTTCTTGACAGCTTTCCTTGGAGCATTTGAAGGAGCTGAAGTTTCTTCTGGCACAAAATCTGAGTCCTCTTCATCAGAAACTAGCTTCCTTCTCTGCCTGGTGGCTACCTTGGGCAAGTCATAAGAGCTGGGAGAACTTGGGTCTGAAGCAGACTTCTCAGGAGTAGTCCTGAGTCCATCTCAACACTCTGTTCTCTGAAGTCATTCTAACTATCTTCTGAATGTGACATACTGATAAACATGCTCAGCAACAAACAGCAGAACCTGTGAAGTGGATGTAGGAAAGATGGAATGGATGAGCATCACAAAATTCAGATATTTTTGGAAAGTTTGATGTCTGAAACTTAGGGTATGATCTTCTACAGGATGTAAATCGGTGGCACCGAGTTGGCATTTTCTAAGTCACCGAGAAAGCTTACTCGCTTATCAGAAACTTGGTAGTCATTTTCGGTGGCGCCGAAAAGAGCTAGTCGGTCTCACGAGTTGTTTCACAGGAACCCGAAAACAAGAATCGGTGGAACCGATTTTACAAACTCGGGCTCACCGAGCTGCATACTGGAGCAGATAAGATTCGAAATTTCCTACTTCTACTAATCTAAGGATTCATCTGGTGGACAGGAGGTTTGCTAACGGTGGTATGAAGAATTAAGATTCCAATGCATGAGAATTGGACGGGGAAACGCAGAGGAGATCGAACCGTACCCTAGCTCGGTGGTGGTTCAGCTACGACGACGACGGCGGGGTAGATTGCGTCGATGGCGGCGAATCCCAGAGGCTGCGGCTGATGACGAGTTGATGGATATACTTCTCTCCCCTTGTTGGTTACCCCAAGTGGAAGGTGGAGACATAGTCGGCAGCAGATTTCCCTTACACGGGAACTGTAAGGTTTATCGAACCAGGAGGACTCCGAGGATCAACAAGTAGGTGTCCGCTGCTCTGGCGCTAGAAGAAGACGTGGACCTACACACACAACAAATAACTTTGCTCCCAACAAGTTCAGAGAGGTTGTCGATCTCTCCGGCCTTGTAGTTTGCAAAGGATCAAAACACAAGCGGGAATAACGATAGTGATTGCAACAGAAAAGTAAATAAAAGCAGTAAATGGTGGAGGTGTAAACAATGGTGGAAATATGGACCAAAAGATGATAAACAACTATGTTGGGTAAACAAATTACAACTGAGCAATTGATAGAATTATAAACGCACCACAACGCTAATCATGCTACTAGAAAGTTAGAGGCTCAGAAGTAATGGGCAGTACGCCAAGACAAATAGACCGTTTATTCATCTGCATCTACTCTCTAATCATCCACCTTGAGATATCTTTCCAAAACATCTCGCTGGTATTAAGTTGCGAGCCCCACCCAAAGTGTAAACTCAAAGCAACGGACAACTGCATTAACGAACTTTGCGTAAGGTAAACAATCCTTGCAACCGTGGTCACAACCACCGTTGTTTTCTACCTGGTGGCAACAACACATCCCCTAGTTTCATGTTTCTGTCACTCAATCTAGACATCAGGGGGATGAACCCACATTCATGCATAACGCTCCCTCTTGGAGTTACAATCTACTACTCAGACAAACCAATAAAAAGCAACGGAAAACATGCATTAATTACTAAAGAACATAATATAAAAGAAGAACCAAATATATAACTCATCACAATATGAACATAATCTCATAATCAGTCGGATCCTAGCAAACCAAGCAAAGCAACAACAGGAAAATTACGTAGATGCCTTGATCATGTAGGGCAGCTTACAAGGGCTAAGCATTGAAGCACAAGATTGGAGAGAAGACATCACATAGTTACTGGTCATGGACTCATGGTCCAAGGAGG
Source organism: Hordeum vulgare subsp. vulgare (assembly GCF_904849725.1). Lineage (NCBI taxonomy): Eukaryota > Viridiplantae > Streptophyta > Magnoliopsida > Poales > Poaceae > Hordeum > Hordeum vulgare. The sequence goes on from NC_058519.1 coordinate 564,349,656, forward strand.
ACTACTCATGGCACGTCCGGGAAGCGTCCATGGTGGTGGAGAAGCTCCCGGAGGTCAATCCTCCCTCCGGCAGGGTGCCGGGAAGAGGTCTCCTGGCGCTCCCAATCTCGGAAGTGTTGCGGCGGCGAAACAATGGAGAAATTCGTGATTCTGGATCTTATGATAGGGTTTTCGGTCGGAGAGGTAAATATAGGCCGAAGGAGGGCACCAGAGGAGGTGGGCCCCACCCAGGCAGCCTGGTGGCGCGGCTAGCATGGGGGCCGCGCAGGGTGGCCGCCTGGGCAGGCCCTAGCTCCGCTCTGGCCCACCTTTGGTGCTCGTGAAGCTTCTGTGACGCTGATTTTTATATATTTTTCTCGGAATTTTTGGGGCTCTGTAAATTGGGGTAAAAGTCCCTGCAAAAAAGACTTCAGCAGACAGAAACTGGCACCGGGTGCACTGAGTTAGTAGGTTAGTCCAAACATGTGTAAAAAGGTATGAAAGTGTAGCAAAACATATAACAATGTCACCCAAAATAGCATGGAACAAACATAAATTACAAATACGTTTGGGCTGTAACAGCGGCGCTTGGGGAGACAAAGGCGATGACCTGGGGTCCTGGGGGGCAGCGAGGGTTTGGCGAACGAACCGTTTTCACGAAGTGAAATCAAAGGATTCGGTCTATGGATATAGATACCCGTGCGCTGTCGGTATCGCTGAGATGGCAAAATCGGTGTCACCAAGTTCCTCAACTGTCAGTAGACTGGGAAACTCGGTGTAGCCGACTTGGCAATTTTAGTGGTACCGAGATATGAAAACCAGATCAACTTTGAAAAATCGGTGGCGCCGAGTTTGTGGAGTTTGGTCACACCAAGTTTTTAAAGAGGTTTTGTAAGGCAACCTTTGACAATACGAAACTCCGAGTGCAACTTCACCCAGAGGGATCGACAAGTGCTTGTTCAAGTTTTTGATGAAGCATAAATACAACTTGAGATGAGATAGCATAGATAGCTAGAGAAGGGTCCTAGGCATTCTTGTCCATCCAATTGGCAAAACATAAATCAAAATCCAAATAAAAACAATTGGATGTCCTCTAATGATCAAACACGTGCAGACCAACATGCTCACACAATAAGAATGATGAATAAACACATGGTGAACATGCACAAACATCCTAGCAGCTATCAAGCACCTGGGCAATTACAAAGTCATCTATATATGAGTATATTGACATAGGAGCCAATTAAGAATACTTGATCATAGGTCAGACTCATCGTTAAGCACAAGTGGGGTTACCACTTTTACATAAGCATTAATGTGTTCATATCCTTAGGAGATGCTTATACTAAAGTCTTAGAGTAAACCTCCCCCTTGATATGATATCCCCACTAAGAGGGGTCTACTAACCTTGGGTTTTGTCATAGAAGACTTCAAGTAGGTGAAGTAGTGGTGGATGCTCAATGTTGATAAATATCATCTTGAGTTGGGAGCAATCCTTGTTGTTTTCATACTCCTTTCACCTACATGGGGTAGTCCCAAAGAAAAAGGAACATATGCAAGAATATCTATGGACATGGAGTGAAGCACACATGGTATAATGTCCAATGATGCATTAATTACCTTGTTCCTTGCTTACCTTTGAGGGAATGTGTGACTCCTTGAACTAATGCATATGGTTGAGGTTGATTGCATATAGTTCTTACCAAAATGAATAAGAGTGTATTTTATTGGCAGAGTCACTCCTCAAGAACTTCTAGTTCTTCCTCTTGGGAATCCACACCAAATTGATGGGAATCCTTGGAGTTGTGCTAGCAATTGTTGAGGTAGAGCTAGTAGTATCCTTGGGAATCCGCTTGACCTTGGCTTGGGGTTCTTCTTCAAATAGGTCAATGTCATCTTGAAGCTTTCCCTTGCCTTTTTGGTCTTGTGGTAGAAGGCCATCTTGTGAGCTCGTTCATTCGGAAGGAGTGGAATCACACTTCTCTTCTCGGGGAACAAACTTGGGAGTGGGATATGGACCTTCTTCCCAAACATCTCCGTTGACTTTGAAGTAGCCAACACCTTGTTTCTTCTGATGTCCTCCTTGTTTGCGCACAATTTCCTCAAATTGCTTACTTCCGACAAGACTCTTGAAGACACCTCTCTCTATAATCCCTTTCAGTAGATCATTTTCTTGCTCAAGTGTAACTTGGCTAAGAGAATCGTTAGTGGAATCCATAGAGTTACTAGCTACAACATTATTGGATTTAACTTTAGCATTGTTGTTACTAGATGAAGAAACCTTCTTGCCTTTGTTACTAGTGTTCCTAGGTTTAACTTGTGGAACAAAGTTAGACAAGAGTAATCATTGGGCTAGATAAGAAGAACTCTTCTTCCGAATATCATCATTGATTGCTTTTAAGAACTCATGCTCTTGCTCCAAGTTGAGATTCTCAAAGCGTAGCTTCTCATGGGTTCTTGCAGGCTCCCTATGATCTTCTAGAGTAGTCTCATGAGCTAACTTAAGAGTTTTTAATTCTTGAGTTAGTCGTTCAATTTCTTTCTTATCATCATCATTCGATTTCTCGTGACTAGCATGATAAATAGCAAGTTCATTTTCAGTGCATTCACTAGTTTTATCTAAAAGCAAGTCATCTTCTCCTAACAAGTCATCCTCATCACTATTGAAATCAAGATATTTCAGATATGATACCTTGGGGCCTTTAGCCATGAAGCAGTTTCTGACTCCCTCGTTCGGTGAATCAAATAAGTCATAGGAGATGGTGGAAACAAGCGCAATCCCGGCAACACCTTCATCTTGACTATAGCCGGAGTTAGAGTGATAACTTCTCTCGGAGTGGTGATCAGACTCGGAGCCAGAAACCCATTCACCAACATGAGCTTGATGTCTTCTTCTTGAACTGCTCTTGGTGTATTTTTCCTTCTTCTCCGATTCCTTGCCTCTCTGTGAGTGTCTTGGTTCATAGCGATCTTCTCTACTCCTTCTCTGTCTATGAGGTAAATCATCTCTTGAGCTTCATCTTCGAGGTGACTCTTATCTTCTTTTGTAGGGAGCCGAGCACTCATTTGAGTAGTGTCCGGGCTTCCCACAATTGTAGCAGTTTCGGTCACGACCGGACGAACGCTTCTCATCATGTCTTTAACTTGAGCTTCTATCTTTTCTTCTACTCTTGTAGAACTTGTTGAATTTTCTGACCATGAGGCTTATCTCTTCATCAGTGAAAAGATTGTATTTTGAACTAGTGGGAGCGTCACATGAAGCTTTATAAGCACCTATTGACTTGTTGTGCAGGTCATCTTTTTCCTTGAGTGACATCTCATGAGCAATAATCCTACCAATGACTTCACTTGGCTTGACATCTTTGTAATTTGGCATCATTTGGATCAATATGCACAGTGTGTCATACTTGCCATCAAAAGCTCTAAGTATCTTCTTGATGATGAATTTGTCGTCCATCTCTTTGATTCCTGAGCCCGGAATCTCATTGGTGACGAGAGCTAGCCTAGAGTACATTTGAACAACTCCTTCACCATCTTGCATCTTGAACTTGTCAATCTAACTTTGAAGCACATCCAACTTAGATTCTCTAACATAATTAGTACCTTCGGGCATATCAACCAAAGTATCCCAAATTTATTTTGCATTCTCAAGACGACTGATTTTGTTGAATTCTTCAGGGCAAAGGTAGTGTAAGATGATATTGTAGGCTTGAGCATTAAGTTGCAGCATCTTAAGTTCATCACTTGTCACATCACGATCCGGTTCATGCCCATCTACAAAGAAGTGACCTTGCACACCAACATGAATAGCAACCCAAACATGAGGATTAAAGCCAATCATATGCATTTCCATTTTATGCTTCCAACTAGAAAAATTAGTGCCATTGAATTAAGGACCTCTACAATAATAATTTCCCTCACTAGATGTCGTACTCTCCTAGGTTGCTAACCAATGAAATGGAGACCAATGCTCTGATACCACTTGTAGGACCGAAAGTATGTCTAGAGGGGGATGATTAGACTACTTGACAAGATATATTTTCTTGCCTTTTCCCAATTTTACTTGAGAGGAAGCTACGATAGTTATAACAAGTCAAGTACAGCCTACACATGCAGTTCTAATAGTATGGCAGCGGAAAGTAAACATGCAAGTGTAAATAGAGGAGTAAGGTAGGGAGATCAAACACATGAGGTTGACACAACAATTTTTGGCATGGTTCTGATAGCTGGAGCTATCGTACGTCCATGTTAGTGGAGACTTCAACCCACTGAGGGCTCCACTCACGGAGGGTCCACAAAGAAGCGGCCTTGTCTATCCCACCACAGCTTCCATCCACGGAGAACTAGCCTTGCTCACGGTAGATCTTCACGAAGTAGGCGATCTCCTTGCCCTTACAAACATCTTGGTTCAACTCCACAACACGAAGTAGGAGGCTCCCACGCGACACCTAACCAATCTAGGAGGCACCACCTTCCAAAAGGTAATAGATGGGGTACATCAATGAACTCCTTGCTCTTGTGTTTCTAAAGATAGTCTCCTCAACCCAAATCACTCTCTCACAGAATATACATGGGTAGGAGAGGCTGATTTAGTGGAAAGCTGTTTGGGGAGGCTAGAGATCAAGTTTCAAATGATTGGATTAGAATATCTTTGTCTCAACATATGAATAGGTGGTTCTCTCACAGAAAATGGATCTGCAAATGAAGTGTGTGTTCTAAGTGCTTCTCCCATGAATGAGAGGTGGGTGAAGGGGTATATATAGGAAGCAGCCAAAATCCAACCGTTACACACAAAAGAGCAAACTCGGTGACACCGAAGTTGGAAACTCGGTGGTACCGACTAGCACCAAAGGTGTGAACTTTTGAATCTCAGTGAGACTGATATATACAACTCGGTGGCACCGAAAAGCTGACTAACGGTCAGATGGTCAAACTCAACGGCACCGATACTCAAACTTGGAAATTCCGATTTTGTGGATCTGATGGACTGATGCAATAGACCGTTTGGTGGGAATGTTGGTCACCCAAACTCGGTAGCACTGATGCAGTTTCGGTTGCACCGATTTGGTGGGAATGGCTAGGGTTCTGTTCGAGGTTCAAAATCTATGGGTCCGATATGGAAATGTTGGTGACACCGAATTTGTGAATGTGGATCTTGATAGAGTGGACATGTGGGAGAAATGACTGAGTGTTTTGGTGGCTAACTTTGAGCATTTGAGCAATTAGTTCATTTTACTACCTCACCCCCTTTAAAAGTATTGGCTTTCCCATGGACTCAAAAGTGATCTTTGACAAATATAAAATGAAGAGTCTTCTAGCTTGAAGCTTGAGCCAATATTATTCCTTTTCTTGCATCAAGGGGCATCTCCACAAAAACCTTAATCCATATCAACTTTTGAACTTTTCTGAAATATACTTGGAAAACACATTAGTCCTATGATACATATGTTTTGATGAACTATCAAAACCACCCTAGGGAGTAGGATGAAAATGGAGTGAAAACTTTTCACTTTTCTGGAGGAAAAATGAAAACGGAGAGGATATATGGAAGTGGAAATGGAAATTTGCAAAATGGAAATGGAAATGAAAATTTTAATGTGAAAACGGAAACAAAAGGAAAGAGTGTTTTCAGGTGGAACGTACGTGGAAATGGAACTTTCCCTTTCCGTGAATATGGAATTTCCCATTTTTACTCTAGGCCCATGGCTTATTTCTAGCTCAACCACCAAATAACACATAATGACACAATGAGCATAATGAATCATTTGAGGCCCAACTTATACTACCATATACTAGACCCTATACATAATGCATGTACTAATACAATACTACGATATGTTGCTAATATAATCAAATTATTTTGTATCCATGTTAGCAATTCATTACGTTTTGTTGTTGTGTGTATTACTCTATGATTCAAGGGGTTTAAAAGTTTTGGTCAACGCCCGCTTCTGTTTCCGTCTCCGCTTTGTATTTGCTCCGTGTTTGTTTCCAGTAGTATCTGTTTCTGTTTTCATTTCCGGGGTTTCTGTATTCGTTTTCAATTCTGCAAAACAACATGAAAACAAATGTGGTAGCACTCAGTTCCGTCCGTTTCCACTCCGTTTTCATCCCTACTAGGGAGCAGAGCAATTGTGCTTTCAATTGGCCTTTACTTTGTGTGAATGACTTGTTCTTTTATGACATGCCAATGAATAGGAAGAGAGTTAGACTTCTTTTCTACATGATTTATGTCACTTTGTGCTCACTACTAAGTTACAAATCATGGTTAATTAAAATTAGCTTTGATATACCTTGGGATCCGGGTGGATCAATTACTTCAGCACTATATGCCTAGCTTAATGGCTTTAAGAAAGCGCTGCCTAGGAGTCAACCCAGAAGTTATAGAGAGTCATTTATTTTGGTTGTTTTATTTTAAAATAATTGAAAATAAAAAATAAAGTTGGGAACTTAAAAAACAGTTTTCAAATAGAAAGATGAAAGTGAGAAAGATGAGCACCGTTGAAGTGGGGCTAGCCTTGAACTTTGTTCATGCCCATGGAAACTTTTTCAATCTTGATTACAAAAAAACTTCAACAAAAATATTATACTCTTATGAAAATCGATTGTATTATAAAAAATAATGTGCCAATATTTACCTTTAGGATGTTTAAATTTCTTGTGCTATATATGTTGTGCAAAAATAGAAAGTTGGCTGTAGTATTTGATTTTTCATATTTTACTCGAACGTCAAAAAATTCTGAAATTTTTGCACAGTACTTTTATACAAATTTTTTACCACGTTCAAAAGTTTCCGATTTTTTCGAGTTACACAATTATACGTTTCATCTGCATCTTTCTAGATTATCCTGTTTTTCACAGATTGTTGTTATAGTTGCTTTGCGTGCTTATGTTTTGAATTCTTGTTGAGCCCCATTGGCTTGGGAGTCATAGAATTGTGATATCATATAGTGGGTAATGTTAGATTACGATTATGCAATAATTTTATGGAAGGACATGATGAGATTTGATGTTATATGAACTAACCTCTCTAATAAAAGTTCTGTCAAGTTTTGTGTGGATGAAGTGTTCGAAGATCGAGGAAGAATAAGCAGAGGCAAGAGCTAAAGCTTGGAGATTCCCGAGGTCCCCAAGTAATTATTCATGGAGACTCAAGATTCTAATCTTGGGGATGCCCTAGAAGGCATTCCATCTTTCTTCTTCAACAACTATTGGTATGTTTCGGTTTTTGTTTTGTTCACATGTTACGCGTAAATTCTTGGAGCCTTGTGTGACTTTTATTTCCCTTTTATAAATGCACCATGCTGGTATGGTACGTCCATGGTTTATTTATATAATGCTCCTTGCACTTCACTTGTATCTTTTGAGTATGCCTTTATAGAATGCTTCATGTGCTTCACTTATATCATTTGAAGTTGGATGCGTGTTTCTCTACATATAGAAAACCATTATTTGTAGAATGTTCTTTTCATTGACTTATATGTATTAGAGCGTGGTATTTTGTAGAAAGAATGAAACTCTCATTCTTCACTAATATTTGTTTCAGAGTTAATAAATAGTGACGGTAGTTTGCATGGGTTATAAGACTAGTCCAAAAATAACAGGTATTCAAGGAGTCATAATCAAAACCTTCATGTAACACATTTAAGAGAAATTGTGGGTTAATGATATTGAGGTGGAAATGTGAAAGGGTGTCAGTGCATAATTGTTGATTCGTAGAAGTGTCGGTATTAAGAGGTGCTAACTTCTTGTTTGTCTAAAAGTTAAAAGGGCATGGTGATGATGTGTGAGCATTTTGTGTTCCTCGTTGAAATCCTAATGTTGTTTCGAGTGAGAGTCGTGCGATGGTTAATTCCTCCCAATCCTATCCCCCGGGGCATGCGAGTAGTACTTTGATTTGTGATAAAACTAATAAAACTTTGCAATAAGTATATGAGTTCTTTATGACTAATGTGACGCCATGGACATACGCACTCTCACCTCCTGATATTTGCTAGCCTCTTAGGTACCGTGCATTGCCCATTCTCACCTCGAGGATCGGTGCAACTTTCACCGGTGCATCCAAACCCCGTGACATGATGCGCTCTATTCCACATAAGCCACCTTATATATTCCTCAAAACAGCCACCATACCTACCTATCATGGTATTTCAGCAGCCATTCCGAGATATATTGTCATGCAACTTCCACTGTCACTGATGACTTGTACTTCCATTGTCATATTGCTTTGCATGATTGTAAGATAGCTAGCATGATATTTACATGGCTTGTCCGTTTTTTGATATCTTTTGCTACGCTAGATCACTTCACATCATGGTACACTGCCGCATGCATTCATATAGAGTCATATCATCCTATCAGTTTTTATATCGAGTTGTAAGTAAATAAAAGTGTGATGGTCATCATTATTAGAGCATTATACCGATGAGTAAATAAAAATGGGGGAGGCCAAATGAGCCCACCATAAAAAAATAAAAAACTAGGGGAGATGAAAAAAAGGAAAAAAAAAGCTCACCATGAAAAAAAGTATAAATAAATAAATAAATAAATGAGAGAAAAGGAGAGAGGGTACTTTGCTACTATCCTTTACCGGACTTGTGCCTCAAAGTGGCACCATGTTCTTCATATAGAGAGTCTCTTGTTTTGTCACTTATATATGCTAGTGGGAATTTTTCATTATACAAGTTGGCTTGTACATTCCGATGACGGACGTCCTCAAATTCCCGAGGTCTTCATGAGCAAGAAAGTTGGATGCACACCCACTTAGCTTCAGTCGAGCTTTCATACATTTATAGCTCTAGTGCATCCGTTAGATGGCAATTCCTACTCCATGCATTGATATCTATTGATGGGCATCTCCATAGCCCGTTAATACGCCGAGTTGATGCGAGACTTTCATCTCCATTTTTACCCCTTTGAAACCTACCACCACATTCTATTACACCTTTATAATATGTACATGGTTCATGCTCATGTATCACGTGAAGAATAAAAAGTTGATGCATATTGAAAAAGTACGATCCAATTGCCTCACTTGGGCACCGTGGTGCTTGACATTTGTATTAATGTGGTGAAGATGGAGTCATGCCTTGCTAATATAATAAGATGAATGGGGGTAAACATTCTTTGAGGATCGTATACTTTGAATGATTGATGATTTTATTGTGTGTGCTTATAAGTATTACTATGTTAATGTTTGTTAATTCATCGTCTCTCAATGATCATGCATGCAAAAGATTACATATTGGGTAGCATGTCACATCAAACATTCTGTTTTTATCATTTACCTACTCGAGGACGAGCAGGAATTAAGCTTGGGGATGCTTGATACGTCTCCAATGTATCTATAATTCTTCATTGTTCCATGCTATTATATTATAATTCTAGGATACTTTTTGAGTAATTATTTTACCAATTTATATTACTTTTTAGGACTAACCTATTGACCAAGTGCATAGTGCCAGTTTATGTTTTTTGAGTTTTTTGTTTCATAGAAAATCCATATCAAAGAAACTCCGAACGCGATAAAAAATTATGGAGATTTATTTTGAAAATATGTGAATTTTGGGAGTTGGAATCAATGCAACATGGTGCCCGAGGGAGGCACAAGCCAATAGAGCGCGACCTCGGGGTGGGTCCGCTCCCTTATATCTTGTGGCCATCCCTTAAGTCGGTTGATTCTCTCCTTTGGCCGCAATAAAGATATGTTCCCGATAAAAATCCCCCAAAATTTCAGATCGATCGGAGTTACGTATGTCTTGTTATTTAAGAAACGGTGAAGGGCTAGAAAAGAGGTCGCGAAAACACGAGAGAAACACACACACAAAGAGATCCAACCCCGGAGGGGCTGTTGCCCTTCGGGTGCCATGGCAGCCATGGACGAGAGGAGAAATCCTCCTCCCACCTAGGGAGGAGGCCAAGGAAGAAGAAGAAGTAGGGGGCTCTATCGCCATCTCTCAAGCTGGCACCGGAGCACCGTCGGGGCAACCATCATGACGGCGATCTACACCAACAACTTTGCCGTCATCACCACAAACTCTCTCCTCCTCTAAGCAGCAGTATAAAACCTCTCTTCCCCACTGTAATCCCAAATTGAAGATGCTGCTTAATGCTATATATTATTATCCAATGATGTGTTGCTACCCTATGATGTTTGAGTAGATTCCTTTTGTCCTACGAGTTAATTGTGATATGATGTTATTGATATGAGTTGTGTGTTGATATGGTGCTATCCTAAGGTGCCTTCCGTAAGGCTCACATGTGAAGGTACACGCTGGAGGGTTTGTAATATGCTCATGATTCACATATAGTGGGTGGCGAGAGTGACAGAAACTTACACCCGGGTAAGGGAGCTCTCTGCGCATGGGAGTAAAGAGGACTTGATGTTTAATGCTATGATTAGGTTTACCCTAATGATTTCTAAGTAGTTGTGGATGCTTGCTAGAGTTCCAATCATAACTACATATGATCCAAGTACAAAAGTGTGTTAGTGTATGCCTCTCCCTCATTGCATATGATAAGTATCTATCATGTTATTTTCAATTGCCTATGGACAATCTTGCTCTTGCATTACACAAAAAGCTCTCTACTAAACAGCCCCTAACTTTTATTTCCACGCTCTTTATTTTCTTGAAAAAAACATCTAGCTTTTATTTACTTGCTCTTTTTTACCTTGCAAAACTATCTATCACACCTACTAAGTACTTCTAGTTTCTTTCCCGCAAAGTAGTTCCATACTTGTTCTAGGTAATGTAAGTGTTAGCGTGCATAGAGTTGTATGAGTGGTAGATAGAACTTGAGAGAATATTAATTCTACCTTTAGCTACTCATTGGGTATGACACTCTTACTTATAAAAAATTATACATATGACCCCCTACACTTGTGGGTTATCAGCATCGAACACAATACTTCCATCTATGTTGATCTTGATCCAATCATCATCAAGGGACGTGAGCCATGGCGTGGTAAAAGCGTGTCCGATCCCTAAGAAGATCCAACAGCATGAGTGACTCCCGAATAATCCTCATGGACTAAACGATATCAATATCTCCTTCGTTGTGAGCAATATTATTCCGGGAAGTCCACATGGCCCACATAATGGACACCATTTTAGTGCTGTTAGACTCGGAGAACATATGAGCACATATTATAACATTCGACCATGTTAGTGGGTGGATATCAGGGTGTTTAACATCAAGCCATTTAGGTGCCTCTCTCCAAAACCTTCTAGCATGTGAGGAGTTCAGTAACACATGCATCATATACTCATATGCATGGAGACATATTTTTCATTTGCTAACCGAAGATATGTGATGGTAATTGATTGTAGCTTGAACTGGTAGAATACCTAGCAACACCTCCCACCAAAACACACGCACTTTATCACAATTTTAAAGTTCCATAGCCGGGACTATAACTGTTTTAATGTCTCGGATTTTGCCATCATCACATCCTTTAGAGCTTGTTGCTCGTTTTGAGTAATTATAGATCGACACACTAACTTTATGGTATGGCATCCCATCAGCCCGTAAGCCCATTCCAAAACTTCATCGTGCCTCCCCATTGATAGGATGTGAATGATTTCATATGCACCCGAGGTATGAATTTTCTCTCATGACACCAGTCTTCCATCTTTGATTTTCTAAATCAATGAGGTCTCAAACCGTGTTTATGTTACCAACACCGATTCGAGCAACGTGATACATGGACAAAGTCCTAGGGACCCACTTACCATGCCAAACATAAATAGTGGAACTACTCCCGATATGATTGATCAAACCAGTTTTCAAAGCATACCTTCGTGTGATTATGTCATGCTACATTGCAGGCACGGATTTTGGGCATGTCGTTTGCATAAAGTCACAAGATGGATATTATCTTCCTTTGAGGACAAGAGCACACAAGGAGTTAGGGTTGTTCATCAATCTCCATCCCTGCTTTCCAAGGAGGACTAAGTTAAGTAGTTCGAGATCCCTAAACACCATGCCACCCTTGTCTTTTTGGGCTGCAAGTGCCTCCCAAGATAGCTAATCTATTGATGGTCTGCATGCGCACATGTTTTAGCTATAGACTTTTCAAAGTAAGAGTATTGATCCCATGGGAAGCAGAGGACTCATGTGTTGCCTCTTGTAGTGAATTATGGATCTATGCGTGCAAGTAATTGTAGACTCCAGACAAATTGAGGGCGAAGATAAATAGTTGTTGTGGTGCAAAGTTCTACTTGGTACATATGTTGAGTTTTTCCTGAAAGAGGAAGTGATTGATGTTGTATAGTAGCAACAAGTATTTCTCTCAGTGAGAACCATCGTTTATCAAACCAATAGGAGAAGCACGCAATCAACCAGCGACAATTACTGCACAAACAAAAGCAAATACTTGCACCCAACACGGCTAAGAGGGTTGTCAATCCTCTTATACTCATTAATTGCAAGGATAAAATCTAGTAGTGATAGATAGATAAAATACAAAATAAATAAAGTGTAAATAAATTGAAGCAAGTAAATGGAGCTTAGGTAAAAATGTGGAATAGACCCGAGGGCCATAGTTTTCACTAGAGGCATCACTCTCAAGAAGATAGCATATGGTAGGTAGAAAAAGTACTGTTGGACAATTTATAAAAAAGTGCATACTTATGATATTATTCATGGCAATGATCATGCATATAGACATCATGTTTGTGACACGTAGACCGAAATGATTCTGCATCTACTACTATTACTCCATTACGAGAACAGTTCTATGATTGCTTCTATAGGCATTAAGTTCATAAAAAACATACTAACGCATTAATTAAGATGACATGATGTAGACAAAAATGACATGAAATTTGTTCAGACCCCGTTGTTTTATCCTTAGTAGCAACAATACAATGTGTGTCTTGCTACCCCTTCTGTCACTCGATGAGGACATGCTACTTGTAAACTGCGTTGGGTTTTTCCCCAAGAAGGAGGGGAGATGCATCACAATATAGATAAGTATTTCCCGCAGTGGGTACCAAGGATATAGAACCAATAGGAGAATCACGCAAATCCCCTTCGATAACACGTACACACACAAAACCACTTGCACCCAACGCGGACAAGAGGATTGTCAAGCCCCTTAAACTCTTTACTTGCAAGGATTAAATACTAGTAGATAGATAATAGAAATGAATAAAAATAAATGATTGTAAATAAATTATAGGAAAGTATTTTTGGTGTTTCCATAATTATGTTTAAGTAGACCCGTGGGCCATAGTTTTCACTAGAGGCTTCTCTCTCGAACATAACATAGAGTGGGTAAACAAATTACTCTTGAGTAGTTGATAGAATAGCTCATAGTTATGACATGTTATTCAGGGCAATGATCATGTATGTAGGCATCACGTCCATAAACAAGTAGATCATCTACTGTATGCATCTACTACTAATACTCAACTCATCGACCGCTATCCAACATGCATCTAGAGTATTAAGTATGAGACGTAGTAATGCTTAGAGCAAGGTGACATGATGTAGACAAAGTAAGACAAGCAATATGTTGAGACCCTTTGATTTTATCCTTAATGGTAGTAATACAATATTAATATGTGTCATGTGCCTTTCTGTCAGTGGGATTGAGCAACACAATATTGAATCCATCACAACGCACTACTCCCACTAAGGAAAAATCAATCTAGTTGGCCAAACCAAACCGATAGATCGGATAAAAATACGAAGCTATAACAATCATGCATAAAAGAATTCAGAGAATACACAATTAATATTCATGAATAATCCGATCATAAAACCATAATTCATCGGATCCCAACAAACACACCGCAAAAGAAGATTACATCAAATAGATCAGCGTGGGATTCGTGGTGAACTTTGTATTGAAGATCATAGAGAGATAAGAAGACATCTAGGTACTAGCTATGGACCCGTCGGTCTGTGGTGGACTACTCACACATCATCGTGGAGCCATCAAAGTTGATGTAGATGGCCTCTATGATCGATTGCCCCTCCGACACGACACCAAAAAAGGTCTCCACATCGCCTCATGTCGAAACATAAACTTGTGGCGGCAGAAAAATTGTTTCGGGCGTATCTCTATTGGTTTCCGATTTTAGAGAATTTATGAAGGTGGAATTAGGTCAGACGGGGCCACGGGGGCCCACAAGGCATCAGGGTGAGCCTACCCCCTCGGCGTGCCATGTTGCCTTGCCGCCTTTTCATGTGTCTTCTGGCCTCCTTCTAAAGCTTCCAAGTCCTCTTTTGTCTATAAAAACAACAGTCAAAAAGTTTCACAACATTTGAACTTCATTTGGTACTGTTTTTGTGGAAAACCAAAAACAATCAGAAAACAACAAATGGCACTAGGCACTAGGTTAATAGGTTAGTTCCCAAAAATTATATAAAATAGCATATAAGCATCCAAGATTGATAGTATGATAGCATGGAACAATAAAAAATTATCGATACATTGGAGGCGTATTAGGACACCGCAAGATTGAACCTTCTACTATGCACCACTCCCTCTGAAGATCTAATCACCCAATTGGCGAAAGAAGACTCATAGATCGGAAAGCATATGTAGCTATAATAATCATACATAATAAACTTCAGAAAAGACTCAATGACTTTCAACGAATAATTTGGCCATAAACCGATAGTTCGCCGAATCCTAGCAAACACGCCGCAAAATAAGATTACATTGGATAGATCATAGAGAGATAGAGGGGGAGGGAGGGAGGGAGAGAGGTAGGGAGGGAGCGAGGGAGAGAAAGGGGGCGAGGGAGAGACGGGATAGAGGGAGGGAGGGAGGTGGAGAGAGAGATGGATAGAGATAGAGGGAGGGAGGGAGAAGGAGCGAGAGAGGGAGGGAGAGAGGGGGAGGGGAAGGGAGGGGGAGGGAGGGAGATAGAGATAGCGAGAGAAAGAGAGGGAGAGGGAGGGAGGGAGAGAGTGAGAGAGAGGGAGGGAGGGAGATGGAGGGACAGAGGGAGGGATAGGGAGAGAGAGGGGGGAGGGAGGGAGGGAGAGGTAGGGAGGGAGAGGGAGAGAGAGATAGCGAGAGAGAGAGGGATAGAGAGAGAGAGGGATAGAGAGCGAGAGAGAGAGGGAGAGAGGGAGAGGGAGAGGGAGGGAGCGGGGGGAGAGAGAGGAGCGAGGGAGAGAGGGGGAGAGCGAGGGAGAGAGGGAGGGAGGGAGAGAGAGCGAGGGAGAGAGGGAGGGAGGGAGGGAGAGGGAGAGGGAGGGAGGGAGAGAGAGAGAGGGACTACTCACATATCATCATGGAGGCAACAAGTTTGATGTAGCTGGCCTCCATGAACAATGCCCCTAGTACCAGAAAAGCCATCCAGATGGGATCATGGTGGAACACAGATTTGTGGTGGCGGAAAAAGTGTTTCGGGCTCCCTCTGATGTTTTGGGAATATTTGAGAATATAGATAGAGGTGGAATTATGTCAAAACATTTAGTGGGGAGCCGTGAGCTCAAGGAGCGCGTCGTACCCCCCCCCCACGGTATGCCCTTTGAGATCATGGCTCTCATGTAGATATTTTGGTTCCTCGCAAACCTTCTAGGGTCCCTTCTAGTCCAGAAAAAGTCATCATAAAGTTTTGTCACGTTTGTACTTCATTTGTTATTGATTTTTTGGAAAATGAAAAAACAAGAAAAAACAGGAACTCGCAAGGATCACAGAGTTAATAGGTTAGTTCCCGAAAATGATATAAAATGACCACTAAAGTATATAAGATTGATACAAAATTAGCATGAAACAATAAATTTTTCCATTGGTATGTCTCTAATGCAACCTATGTGTTGACATAGTATGATCTCGATACTTGAGCCACTCTTGACGATTATGCTGGGCGAAAAAGGGTACAGTACACGTTCTACTCTAGGTAGATTTCGTGCCACGCACGCCGTCACCATAGTCTCCCCTGCAAGTTATGACTATGATAATTAAGGGTTACCTTATGGAAGGGGGCTCTGTAAGGGTTCTCCATAAATCCCTGTCAATTGCAAAGGCTGGAAGTAAAGACTTTTACTGTCACCTCGAATTACCTTCACATCCTACCCTTTACAATGATAGTGATACCCTTCCTAGCCATACGACGGTAATGATGAGTGGGTCCCCTTCACAACATTCACGAAGTTTATTATCTAAGCATTCTATATAGGATATCATATCCAATGTAACAATTAAAATCCTATACATACCAAGATTCATCCATATCCCCGAGAACTAGGGGTGTACTCGCACATGGAGACAACAAACATCATGATGATAGTGATGGTGAACGTTAATGAATCACAAATGTAACACACACGACAACTGTTCCTGCTGTCACAATGAGGTGGATGTGGATGTGGATGATGATGATGATGATGACATTGGAGATGATCACGAAGCCCCCTTGTGCTTGGTGTTGAAGATGGCGATCTCCTCCTTGTCAATCCCTCGTACACATGATCTCTGAAGGCTAGGGTTCTACCTTCAGGATGAATTTTTGGTGTCTCCACATGTCTGACCCCCGATCTGATTTCACGGGGTGGAGGTAATGGACGAGGCGGCAACGCTGGCGCTTCATACGAGTGGGCACGCTCGTATGGGGCACCATCTTTGGCTCTGGAGGCATCACATCGACTCCTCCTTTGTCCCCTTTGCTCCATTCTTTTATGGTAGATGATTATAAAATTAAATATGTGATTACACTACCATTTCCTCGGATTCCTTCCATAAAATATCATTTTATCAAAAAGGAGATACCCAAGGAATATCAACAAAAATAGTTGCGCAAACGCGATAAATTCCACAAAGCCTACCATATAGGCACAAAATAAATATCAAAATCATCACGTAAAAATTGAAGTCATCACGCATTGGTCGGAAGTCTATAGTGCTACTCCACCAATAATTGGCCATATAAGATGCCAAATTCTTACAAACTTTCCTTTTTAACTCGAAGCAACTCATGTTGAAGGTAGTTATTGCTTGCACGATAGCTTCCAATCTCACCTCCTACCTCCCACGACGAAAAAAAATACAGAGAGATGCACATCTCTTCATCGGTTCAATCTTACCGCACGGATCCAATGGTGGCTTCCGGCGCCGAGCGGCTGTTTGCCATTATTGTCAAAGTAGACACCCACATCAGGAAGACGGACCTCTCGGTGGTGTACACAAACGACCTGGTCGTTGTGGAGAACTCCATCAACACGTTGGAGCACCTGCTTGCTAAGGATGGAAAATACAAAGTGGTCGGCTTCGACCTCGAGTAGATTGGCGGTTGTGTTGGGCATGATCAGAAGGTTGCCACTGCCGAGTTGTGCATGGGCCATCACGTGCTTGTCTACCACTAATTCTTGGCCACTAGGCATTGCGAGTGTTTCACTAGGTTTTTCAACAACCCCAACTACAAGTTCGCAACGGTGGACACCACCAACGATCTAAAGGTGCTCAAGACTTCTAGATTGTCCTGTCGGAAGCTTTTCAACATCCAAGGTTAGTACAGGGTTGGGGGCGGAGAGAAGAAGAAGTAGAAGGACTCCATGGTTGACCTCGTCGTGACCATCATCGACCCCTACTACACATACATGAAGGCCTAGGTGAACAAACTGGATGAATAACACATCAAGTACGTGGCCAAGGACGGGTACACAAGCTACGAGATGTACATGAGGATTTTTGACATGATAAAGTGCCTCCTTCCTGCAGACAGCAAGGGATAGCCACAAGCATAGCAGTTGCGACAACCGCCATCACAAGAACAATATGATTTGGTGATCCTCCACTTCTTGTAAATTTATATTAAGGAATGTACATGTGTTGTGCAGTCACTTTTGTAATTAGATGTTCAGGTTGGTTGTGTAATAATGTTGGTGTTCTATAGACACAACATAAATGTTGTGCAAATAGAGAAAATCACATCTTATACAATTTTGTAACAGCAACCGTCTTCCCACAACATCCACATCTTGTGAGGATGAATCATTTGGGTTATTATTGGTCTTGACACACAATTTTAATGAATGAACTGTTTGTTGGGTATCACACACACCTTCTTGTGCTAACTCGTTTGTGTTCTGCTGGATCATCGCAAACGATTTATCCGAGTGAACTGTTTGTTGTACTTAGCACATATATGTATTTTGTTAACCATTTGTGTTATCTCGGCTAATCACAAATAGTTCCTAAGAACCAATTGTATTCCACGTATCACACACACATCTCTTTTCTAAATCATATTTAATGGATCTACCACATCACACATTTCGTGCCAGTGGTGATGGAGCTTGAACTATACCATTTGTGACTCATGGATCGCACACAGTTTCGTCGAAGGGTCTCTGATTGATGTGTCATCTTTGGACCATCCTGCGGTAGTGGGAGTAATGAATTCACATAGAAAAAGTATGGTACATAAAAAATGTTGAGAGTGAACAAACATAGCATTAGTCACTGATATAATCCATACAAAATTATGATAGAGGAGAGGAGATTCACATATAAATATAGTATCTTGGACATATTTTAAAATTGTGAGCCCCCACCAAGTATTATATAATTATCAAAGTGTTGATGTTGGACAAGGAAGACATCGTAATGGTTATGTTTGTTTACATTCGCATAGAAGTTATATTGGCATGGATCCTCTAACATGTGATGCTTTCTTTAGATCCTTTGCTAGCCCAAAAATTCACACTAAGTAGAGATACTACTTGTGCATCCAGAACCCTTCAACCTAGTTTCTTTCCATGAGAGTCTACCATAGCTACCTATGGATTGAATAAGATCCTTCAAGTAAGTTTTCATCGGTGCACAAAGCAATAAAAACTGCTCCTAAACATGTATGATCTTTTATTGTAAGGGAAAATAAGCTTTGCACGATCTTGTGCTGGCGAAGAAATAAAAGCAACATGCTCCATAACAAAGTTTGCTATCACAAGGGGCAATATAAAGTGATGTTCCTTTGCACATCCAAAAATTAAAAGCGCATGACAACCTCTCCTTCCCTCTGCGAAGGGCCTATCTTTTACTTTCATGTATTTACTTTTATGCAAGAGACAATAAATATTTATCCCCTTTCCTACCTATTAGTTCTCTAGTTGGCAAGCATCATGTGTTGGGAAAAGATCCAGATACATATATCAAGTTGGATGTAGGTGATCATGATTCATTATCGTTGACATTATCCTTGTGGTAAATGATTTAGATGGAAAAAATAATAAAGCCCCTATCTTTGTAGGATAAAGTATGTCAAGTCAAGTACAACCTACACATGCATTTCTAATAGTATAGCAGCGGAAAGTAAACATGCAAGTGTAAAGTAGAGCAGTAAGGTAGGGAGATCAAACACATGAGCTTGACACGACGATTTTTTGCATGGTTCCGATAGGTGGCGCTATCATACGTCCATGTTAGTGGAGACTTCAACCCACGGAGGGTAATGACTGCGAGAGTCCACGGAGGGCTCGACCCACCGAGGGTCCATAAAGAAGGGGCCTTGTCTATCCCATCATGACTTACGTCCACGGAGGACGAGCCATACTCACGGTAGATCTTCATGAAGTAGGCGATCTCCTTGCCCATACAGACGTCTTGGTTCAACTCCACAACACGAAGTAAGAGGCTCCCAAGCGAGACCTAACCAATTTAGGAAGCACCACCCTCCAAAAGGTAATAGATGGGGTAGATCAATGAACTCCTTGCTCTTGTGCTTCTAAAGATAGTCTCCTCAACACAAATCACTCTCTCACATAATATAATTGGGTAGGAGAGGTTGATTTGGTGGAAAGCAGTTTGGGGAGGCTAGAGATCAAGTTTCAAATGATTGGATTGGAATATATCTGTCTCAACACATGAGTAGGTGGTTCTCTCTCAGAAAATGGATCGGGAAATGAAGTGTGTGTTCTGAGTGCTTCTCCCACGAATGAGAGGTGGGTGAAGGGGTATATATAGGCAGCAGCCAAAATCCAACCATTACACACGAAAGAGGAAACTCAGTGACACCGAACTTGGAAATTCGATGGTACCCGATACGTTTCCAACGTATCTATACTTTTTGATGGTTTCATGCTATTACCTTCTCAAACTTTGGATGTTTTGCATGCCTTTTATTTATTTTTTGGGACTAACTTATTAACTCAGTGCCAAGTGCCAGTTCCTGTTTTTTCCATGTTTTTGACCCCTTTCAGAGGAGGATTTTGAACGGAGTCCAAACGGAATGAAATTGTCAAAAAGATTTTTTCCGGAACAGAAACATATCAGAGAGCCGAAGAATCAGGGCAGGGGGCCACCAGGGACCCCACAAGCCCTCTTGGCGCAGCTAGGGGGGCCCACGGCCCCCTGGCTTGTGGGCTCCCTTAGGCCCCTTTGCCCTAGGTTTTGCGCCTATATATCCCCAAAAATTCAACAAAAAATCAGGAGGTCATCGTAAGTACTTTTCCGCCGCCGCAAGCTTATGTCTCCGCAAGATCCCATCTGGGGCACGTTCCGGTGTCCTGCCGGAGGGGGATTCGGATACGGAGGGCTTCTTCATCAACACCATGACCTCTCCGACGATGCGTGAGTAGTTCACCATAGACCTACGGGTCCATATATAGCTAGTAACTAGATGACTTCTTCTCTCTATTGGATCTTCAATACAAAGTTTTCCATGATCTTCATGGAGATCTATCCGATGTAATCTTATTTTGCGGTGTGTTTGTCGAGATCCGATGAATTGTGGATTTATGATCAGATTATCTACGAATCTTATTTGAGTTTCTTCTGATCTCTCTTATGCATGATTTCATATCCTTGTAATTCTCTTCGAGTTGTGGGTTTTGTTTGGCCAACTAGATCTATGATTCTTGCAATGGGAGAAGTGCTTGGTTTTGGGTTCATACCGTGCGGTGACCTCACCCAGTGACAGAAGGGGTAGCGAGGGACGCATTGTGTTGTTGCCATCAAAGGTAAAAGATGGGGTTTTGACCATTGGTTTGAGATTATCCCTCTACATCATGTCATCTTGCTTAAGGCGTTACTCTGTTTTTCATGAACTCAATACAGTAGATGCATACTAGATAGCGGTCGATGTGTGGAGTAATAGTAGTAGATGTAGAAAGTACCGGTCTACTTGTCTCGGACGTGATGCCTATATGTATGATCATTGCCTTAGATATCGTCATGACTTTGCGCGGTTCTATCAATTGCTCGACAGTAATTTGTTCACCCACCGTGATATTTGCTATTTTGAGAGAAGCCTCTAGTGAACACTATGGCCCCCGGGTATACTCCACAACATATTTTCAGCCTTACACTTTTTACTTCATTGCACTTTTCGCCTTCAGATCTCACTTTGCAAACAATCTTGAAGGGATTGACAACCCGTTTGAAGCGTTGGGTGCAAGCTCGTTTGTGTTTGCGCAGGTACTCTGGACTTGACGAGAGCCTCCTATTGGATCGATACCTTGGTTCTCAAACTGAGGGAAATACTTACTGCTCCTTTGCTGCATCACCCTTTCCTCTTCAAGGGAAAAACCAACGCAAGCAAGTCTCCGTCAACGTGTCAATTTTTGGCGTTGTTGTCTGAGAAGTAGCAGTACCGACTAACACTAAAGGTGTGAACTTTTGAATCTCGGTGAAACTGATATACACAACTCGGTGGCATCGAAAGGTGACTAATGGTCAGACGGCCAAACTCGGTGGCACCGATACTCAAATTCGGAAATTTCGATTTTGTGTATCTGGGCAACAGAATGTTGGTCACACTGAACTCGGTAGCTCCGATGTAGTTTTGGTTGCACCGATTTGGTGGGAATTGCCAGGATTCTGTGTGAGGTTCAAACTCGATGGATCCGATGTGGAAATGTTGGTGACACCGAATTTGTGAATGTGGAACTTGACACAATGTATATGTGGGAAAATGACTGGGTGTTTTGGTGGCTAACTTTGAGCATTTGAGCAATCAGTTCATTTTACTACCTCACCCCCTTTTAATAGTATTGGCTTTCCTATGGACTCAAAAGTGATTTCGCACAAGTATAAAATGAAGAGTCTTCTAGCTTGAATCTTGAGCCAATATTATTCCTTTGTTGCATCCAGGGGTATCTCCACATAAACCTTAAGCCATATCATCTTTTGAACTTTTCTGAAATATACTTGGAAAACACATTATTCCAATGATGCATATGTTGTGATCAATTATCAAAACCACCCTAGGAAGAAATTGTGCTTTCAATCTCCCCCTTTTTGGTAATTTATGACCACATATAGATCAAAGCTTCGACAAAAGATATAATCAATGATTAGCATCGACGCTTTGAGAAGTATATGAAAAGCAAGAGCTCCCCCTAAATTTGTGCATTATTTAAAATTTGCGTTTGAATGAAAATACAAAATCGATTAGGATCATGAGTTACTCTTCCATGTCACACACATCTTGGTGGTGCGTAAAAGTAATAACAATGCGCATGACACCAACAAGATTAGTGAGTGATCATCACAAGGATAGCTAAAATATGATATCGTAGCATCACACAGGATAAAGCGTATGATCAATCAAACAGATAGGATAAAGTCATCCAACAACCAAAGTTTTTAAAACCAAATGAGAGAAAAATGAAGTCAAAAGCTCTCTCTCACACGAAGTCTATGATCTATACATTCTCCCCCTTTGGCAACAAGTTACAAAAAAAATCAAAAGTATAGAACTACTCGTCTCTCTCGGCAGCTGATGATGGAGTCGATAAAACAACATCTGTGAAGGCTTTGGCTGAATGTCCTGGAGCTGGAGCAGTTGATACTGAAGGAGCTTGAGCTGGAGCTAGTGCTGAAGCTTGTGCTGAAGATGTTTGTCTTGTCTCCTGAGCAGGAACATCAACTGACCGAGGCTTGGTGCTGAACCTAGTAGTAGTGGGAGGACGAGACTCATCCTTGTCATCATCTTCATCTTCATCTTCATCTTCATCCTCTGAGCGTGGAATCTCCACAGAGTCAACTTCATGTTCAAGTTGTGTCAAAGTGGTGGTCAACTCAGTTACCTTCATATCCATGTTGTGGAATTTTGTCTCCACAAATCTCTCAAGACTCTTCAGATTTTGCATGATCTCTTGGATGTTCTTCTCCATGCCTTGGACAGTGCTCACTAGAAATGCCATTTGCTCAGCTTGAGTTCTGAGCTGTGGAACTTGAGGTGGCCTGTTTTTAGCAGCTTCAACCTTTGTTGCCTCTGCTGCCATTCTTCCTGCAGCTGAGTTGGGATCATTGTCATCCATCACAACCTTATTATCTTCAAATTCTGGCTGAAGAGATAGATTGGGACGATCAAGTAGATATGCATGCTTGCCTAGCTTTGCATTAATGAGCATCTGAATGTAAGGTGCATATCCACAGGATCTCTTTTGATCTGCAGCAGGTCTTCAGATAGTCTCAACTATCAAATACATCACTCTAAATCTGGTATGGGTGTCTAGCAGGTGCAACAGGTTGATAGAATATCCTTTGATCATCTTCCCATCACCTCACCTAGATATGAGGGTGTATTGCAGTATAGTGTTTGTCGTAGGAATGCCAACTTGAAGAAAATACACTGAACCAAACTTGTGACTGGGAAAGTACTGATGTGGAATTGTCATGTACATATTGGCCATGGAGTTGTGATTCTGCTTATGTTCTGCATACACGTCTACATCTGATTCTTCCTGCTTGGGGGCACCAATTATAGAAGACCATTCAGGAATTGTGGCTTCATACTTGTGACCATGAGTCATCCAGACTAAAGAGTCATCATAAAAGTGAACAGTTGCATAGCATTGCATGATCAGCTCGTCATTCCATGGGGTCATCGTTTTCCCAACAAATTCTTCTATGTCAACTAGCCTGAAGTTCTCTTGAACATGTGGAAAGAAATTCTCATTTTCCTTAATATATGCCCAGTCGACATACCTCATATCACTGACAACGGGACTCTTGTCATACAAGACAGTCTCATAAAAATCTTGTTGTTCCTTGGTGTGAAACCTTGGATCAACAATAGTTCTTCTTCAAACATCATATGTGATACGTCTCCAACCTATCTATAATTTTTGATGGTTTCATGCTATTATCTTGTCAAACTTTGAATGTTTTGTATACCTTTTATATCTTTCTTGGGACTAACCTATTAACTCAGTGCCAAGTGCCAGTTCCTGTTTTTTCCATGTTTTTGACCCTTTTGAGAGGAGGATTTTAAACGGAGTCCAAACGGAATAAAACTTCTGAAAATATTTTTTCCGGCACAGAAGATACGCAGAAAGCTTGGGAACCAAGGCACGGAGTCCCGGGGGAGGCCACAAGCCCTCATGGCGCGGCCAGGAGGCCCCGTGCCTCCCAGGCTTGTGGGCTCCCTGGGCCTCCCCTGCCTTAGCTACTTCGCCTATAAATTCCCTAAAATCCCTAAAAAAATCAGGAGATCCATGAAAATACTTTTCCGCCGCCGCAAGCTTCTGTCTCCGCAAGATTCCATCTAGGGCACGATCTGGTGCCCTGCCGGAGGGGGGATTCGGATACGGAGGGCTTCTTCATCAACACCATGACCTCTCCGATGATGCGTGAGTAGTTCACCATAGACCTACGGGTCCATAGCTAGTAGCTAGATGGCTTCGTCTCTCTCTTGGATCTTCAATACCAAGTTCTACATGATCTTCATGGAGATCTAACCGATGTAATATTCTTTTGCGGTGTGTTTGTCGAGATCCGATGAATTGTGGATTTATGATCAGATTATCTATGAATCTTATTTGAGTTTCTTCTGATCTCTTATATGCATGATTTCATATCCTTGTAATTCTCTTCGAGTTGTGGGTTTTGTTTGGCCAACTTGATCTATGATTCTTTCAATGGGAGAAGTGCTTGGTTTTTGGTTCATACCGTGTGGTGACCTCACCCAGTGACAGAAGGGGTAGCGAGGCATGCATTGTGTTGTTGCCATCAAGGGTAAAAAGATGGGGTTTTCATCATTGGTTTGAGTTTATCCCTCTACATCATGTCATCTTGCTTAAGGCGTTACTCTGTCCGTCATGAACTCAATACACTAGATGCATGCTGGATAGCGGTCGATGTGTCGAGTAATAGTAGTAGATGCAGAAAGTATCGGTCTACTTGTCTCGTACATGATGCCTATATGTATGATCATTGCCTTAGATATCGTCATGACTTTGCGCGGTTCTATCAATTGCTCGACAGTAATTTGTTCACCCACGGTAATATTTGCTATTTTGAGAGAAGCCTCTAGTGAACACTATGGCCCCCGGGTCTACTTCACACCATATTTTCAGCCTTACTCTTTTACTTCGTTGCACTTTCCGCCTTCAGATCTCACTTTGCAATCAATCTTGAAGGGATTGACAACCCCTTTATAGCATTGGGTGCAAGCTCTTTTGTGTTTGCGTAGGTACTCTGGACTTGACGCGATTCTCCTACTGGATTGATATCTTGGTTCTCAAACTGAGGTAAATACTTACTGCTCCTGTGTTGCATCACCCTTTCCTCTTCAAGTGAAAAACCAACGCAAGCCAAGTCTCCGTCAACGTGCCAATTTCTGGCGTTGTTGTTTGAGAAGTAGTAGAAGGATTTCTGGCGCCGTTGCCAGGGAGGATGAAGTCAAGAACGCATCCAAGTGTCGCAAACTGATCTCTTTCATTTACTTTTTTGCCTCTCGTTTTCCTCTCCCCCACTTCTGAAAAACAAAAAATTACAAAAATATTTGCCTTTTTCGTTTGCCTTTTTCGTTCGCCCTTTTCTCTCGCTTGCTTTCTGTTCACTTGTGTGCTTGCTTGCTTGCTGAAGTCACCATGACTGAAAACACCAAACTTTGTGACTTCTCGAATACTAATAATAATGACTTTATTAATACTCCGATTGCTCCCGCCACTAGTGCGGAATCATACGAAATCAATGCTGCTTTGCTGAATCTTGTTATGAAAGAGTAGTTCTCCGGCCTTCCAAGTGAAGATGCCGCATCAAATATTAATACCTTCATTGAGCTTTGTGATATGCAAAAGAAGAAAGATGTGGATAATGATGTGATCAAATTGAAGCCTTTTACGTTCTCGTTGCGAGATGGAGCAAAAACTTGGTTTTCATCTTTGCCCAAAAACAGTATTGATTCTTGGAATAAGTGCCAAGATGCTTACATATCCAAGTATTTTCCGCCAGCTAAGATAATCTCTCTCCGTAATGATATCTTGAATTTTAAGCAACTTGATCCTGAACATGTTGCACAATCTTGGGAGAGAATGAAATTGATGATTATAAATTGTCCCGCTCATGGCATGAGTCTTTGGATGATTATACAAATCTTCTACGCTGGCTTGAATTTCACTTCTAGAAATATCTTGGACTCCGCCTCAGGTGAAACGTTCATGGAAATCACGTTAGGAGAAGCCAAAAAACTCCTAGACAATATCATGACGAACTACTCTCAGTGGCACACTGAAAGGACACCTCCTAGTAAAAAGGTACACGCTATAGAAGAAATTAACTCCTTGAGTGCTAAGATGGATGAGTTAATGAATTTGGTTGCTAGTAGAAGTGCTCCTTTAGATCCTAATTACATGCCCTTGTCTTCCTTGATTGAGAGTAGCAACGCTAGCTTGGATGTAAATTTTTTTGGTAGGAATAATTTTGGCAACAACAATGCTTTTAGAGGAAACTATGTTCCTAGGCCTTTTCCTAGTAACCCCTCTAATAACTTTGGCAACTCCTACAACAATACTTATGGAAATTACAATAGATTACCCTCTGAGCTTGAGAGTAATATCAAAGAGTTTATACACTCACAAATTTTTTTCAATGCGTCCATAGAGGAAAAACTACTCAAAATTGACGATTTGGCTAGGAGCGTTGATAGAATGTCTAGTGATATTGATGGTTTGAAAGTTAGATGTGCTCCTCCCAAGATCAATATGGATAAAACTTTGAAAGCTATGTGTGTTTCCATGAGTGAGAGCAAAGAAAGAACCGCCCAAATTCGTGATAGACATGAATGGCTTAAAAGAGCGTGTTCTCGTGATAAGAATCACGAAGATCTTAAAGTGATTGGTGTGACTCCCATTGAATCTTTCTTTTCTTGTGTCAAACCTAATGATGATGGGGCTGGATATGAATCCACTTTGGTTGAAAAAACCCTCCAATGATTCGGAGTCCATCTATCTTGATGCTAAAAGCATTGAAAGTGGAGTAGAAGATATTAAAACCTTGAGTAGTAATGAAACTACTACTTTGGATTTCAAGGAATTCAATTATGATAGTTTCTCCTTGATTGAATGCATTTCCTTGATGCAATCCATGCTAAACTCTCCACACGCTTATAGCCAAAACAAGGCCTTTACCGATCATATCGTCGAAGCTATGATAAAATCTCTTGAAGAGAAACTTGAATTGGAAGTTTCTATCCATAGAAAGCTTCATGATGAGTGGGAACCTACTATCAAAATGAAAATCAAAAACAATTAATGCAATGCTTTATGTGATTTGGGTGCTAGTGTTTCCGCGATTCCAAAGTATTTATGTGATGTTCTAGGTTTTAATGAGATTGAGGAGTGTTCTCTTAATTTGCATCTTGCAGATTCTACTGTCAAGAAACCCATGGGAAGGATCAATAATGTTCTTATTATTGCAAATAGGAACTATGGACCCGTGGATTTCATTGTGCTTGACATTGATTGCAATCCTACATGCCCTATCATTCTTGGTACACCTTTCCTAAGGACTGTCGGTGCTATCATCGATATAAAGGAACAGAATATTAGATTTAAATTTCCTTTAAAGAAGGGCATGGAACATTTTCCTAGAAATAAAATAATATTGCCTTATGAATCCATGATAAGGGCTATTTATGGTTTGAGCACCAAAGACGGCGATACGTGATTCTATCGCCTTATGCCTAGCTAAGGGCGTTAAACAATAGCGCTTGTTGGGAGAAAACCCAATGAATTTATCTTTTCCTTTCTATTTTGTTGTGTCCACACCATCATAATTATTTTACAATTGTGTCTTTTGTGTTTCTTTTTGTGTTTGAGCCAAGCAAAACCTTTATGACTAGTCTTGGTGATGGTTGTTTGATCCTGCTGGAAAAAGACAGAAACTTTTCGCTCACGAGATTATTTTTCATTTTTATTCAGAAAGAGCTTTTGCGTTGATTCTTTTTGCTTCTGGTTTATATTCCTTTTGCCCAGGCATTAGTAATGTTTAAGAATTTTTGAGGTACCAGAAGTACACGAACTATACGGATTGCTACATACTGGTCTGTTTTTGATAGATTCTGTTTTTGTTGAGTTGGTTGCTTGTTTTGATGAAACTATGGATAGTATCGGGGGGTACTAGCCATGGAAAAGTTAGAATACACTAATCTAACACCAATATAAATAGAAATCAAGATTTCTACAGTACCTAAAGAGGTGGTAGTTTTTTTTTCTTGTGCTAATGATATCATGAGTTTCTGTTTAAGTTTTGTGTTGTGAAGTTTTCAAGTTTTGGGTGATGTTCTCATAGACAAAGTGATAAGGAGTGGAAAGAGCTCAAGCTTGGGGATGCCCAAGGCATCCCAATCCAAATTCAAGGACACCAAAAAGACTAAGCTTGGGGATGCCCCGGGAAGGCATCCCCTCTTTCGTCTTCTATCCATCGGTAACATTACTTGGAGCTATATTTTTATTCACCACATGATATGTGTTTTGCTTGGAGCGTCTTGTATCGTAGGAGTCTTTTCTTTTTGTTGTGTCACAATCATACTTGCTGCACACCTTTTGAGAGAGACATGCACTCATCGTGATTTTGCTAGAATGCTCATCCTGCTTCACTTCTATCTTTTGAGCTAGATAATTTTGCTCTATGTGCTTCACTTAGATCTTTTAGAGCACGGCGGTGCGTAACTTGGTAGTTGGCTTGTGCTATGAAAGTAGTCCCAAATGTGATAGGTACCCAAAGAGGATACAAAAACTTCCATATTCATGTGCATTGAGTAGAAAGAGAAGTTTGATTCCTCCCAATTAGTTTTGAGACGTGGATTTGGTAATATTAAGAGTTATGTCAGTAGGGTGTTGTGAATCTAGAAATACTTGTGTTGAAGTTAGTGATTCCCGTAACATGCATGTATGGTGAACCGCTATGTTAGGAAGTCGGAGCATAATTGATCTATTGATTGTCATCCCTTGTGTTGCGGTCGGAATCGCGCGATGGTTAACACCTACCAACCCTTCCCCTAGGAGTATGCGTTTAGCACTTTGTTTCGATTACTAATAAAAACTTTCGCAACAAGTATGTGAGTTCTTCATGACTAATGTGAGTCCATGGTGTAGATGCACTTTCGCCTTCCACCATTGCTAGCCTCTCTAGTATCGGGCAATTTTCGCCGGTGCACAAACCCACCATATGGCTTCCTCAAAACAGCCACCATACCTACCTACTATGGCATTTTCATAGTCATTCCGAGATATATTGACATGCAACTCCCACCGTTCCGTCTCATGACTTGTGCCATCACTCTCATATTGCCATTGCATGATCGTAAGATAGCTAGCGAGATGTTTCAATGTCATACGCCAAGCTAGATCGTTGCACATCCTGGTACACTGCCGGAGGCATTTCCTATAGAGTCATCATCGTTCTGAGCTTTGAGCTATGAGTAAATAAAAGTGTGATGATCAACATTATTAGAGCATTGTCCCATGTGAGGAAATAAAAAAAAGAGGCCAAAGTTTCCCACATAAAAAAAGAGAGGCCAAAGAGCCCAAATAAAAAAAGAAGAGAAGGGACAATGCTACTATCTTTTTCCACACTTGTGCTTCATAATAGCACCATGTTCTTCATGATTGAGAGCCTCTCGTTTCGTCACCACCATATGCTAGTGGGAATCTTTATTATATAACTTGGGTTGTATATTCCAATGATGGGCTTCCTCAAATTGCCCTAGGTCTTCGTGAGCAAGCAAGTTGGATGCACACCCACTAGTTCTCCTTTTGAGCTTTCACATACTTATAGCTCTAGTGCATCCTTTGTATGGCAATCCCTACTCATTCACATTGATATCTATTAATGGGCATCTACATAACCCTTTGATACGCCGAGTCAATGTGACCATCTCCTCCTTTTTGTCTCACAACCACCACCACATTCTATTCCACCTATAGTGCTATATCCATGGCTCACGCTCATGTATTGCGTGATAGTTGTAAAAGGTTTGAGAAAGTAAGAGTGCAAAAACAATTACTTGGCCAATACCGGGGTTGTGCATGATTTAAATTAGTTGTGTGGGGATGATGGAGCATAGCCAGACTATATGATTTTGTAGGGATAAGTTTCTTTGGCCTTGTTATTTCGATAGTTCATGATTACCTTGCTAGTTTGCTTGAAGTATTATTGTTTTCATGTCAATACAAACTATTGTTTTGAATCTTACGGATCTGAACATTCATGTCACATGGAAGAAGTTACAAAGGACAACTATACTAGGTAGCATTCCACATCAAAAATTCAGTCTTTATCACTTCCCTACTCGAGGACGAGCAAGAGTTAAGCTTGGGGATGCTTGATACGTCTCCAACGTATCTATAATTTTTGATGGTTTCATGCTATTATCTTGTCAAACTTTGGATGTTTTGTATACCTTTTATATTTTTTTGGGACTAACCTATTAACGCAGTGCCAAGTGCTAGTTCCTGTTTTTTCTGTGTTTTTGACCCTTTTCAGAGGAGGATTATAAACGGAGTCCAAACGGAATAAAAGTTCCGAAAATATTTTTTCCGGGACAGAAGATACGCAGAAAGCTTGGGAACCAAGGCAGGTAGTGTGACAACCCGGTGCCGATGACCCAAAAGATTCCCCTTTATTTCCGTTTCCGGCGTGTGATTATATTTCGTTTGTTGCATCATCATTTAGTTTGCATCGTTGCATCATGCATGGCATCTTGCATCGTCTCTCGCGTGTGGTGTTTTGAGTGTGTGTGCTTCGAGTGCTCACCGAGTCTTAGTGCGATAGTATCTCCCCCTCTGTCCTCTTTTATTTGTTTTTGTGGTTTTGCTAAAGTTTCCGTTTTAACCCTTTTAAAAAAGTGTGTCTTCTTTTAAAAACCCTTTTATTAATGTGGAGGCAACCCCCTTGGGTTTCCTTTATTTTATTTTATTTTTCCCTTTTTTATTTTCCAAATAGAGCCCCATTTTATTTATAAGGAAATAATTTTATTTTTATTCTTCAAAAAGGGTTTCATTTTATTTCTTATAGTTGGGGTTTATTTTTCAAGGGCCCAAAAGCATTTATTTTATTTCCTTTTCTTTAAACCTTTTTCTTTTTGCGGTGTGTTCTGTTTTTTTTAAAGGGGAATACCAAGAGAGGGAGCCCATCCGAGCCGACCAAGGCCCAGGAGGCCCAGCCGGTCCCTGCTGCCCTAGCGAGGCCTCGTTCCCTCGTTCTCCCCCTGTGCCGTCTTCTTCCCCGTTCCTCCCGACCCCTCTTCCTTCCGTGCTTTCCCGATCCCCTTTCTTCCTCCTCACCTCCCCGCGCCAGCAGCCCCGCGACGCCGGCCTCCCGCTCCCCCCGCGCGCTAGCTCCGGCCGCACCAGCAGCCCCGCCGTGCCGCCCGCCAGCAGGAGCCCCCTACGCCCGCGCTGCGCCGCCGTTCCCCCCGCGCCTCTGTGCCCTAGGGTCGCTGCCGGTCGCCCTCCTCATCTCCCGCGCCTCGCTGGTGCGTCGCGCCCGCCTCGCCGCCTCCCCGCGTGCCCCGTGTGCTGCCACGCCTCCGTGTCGAGCAAGCCGCCGCGCGCCGCCCTCGGCCCAGGTGCCCGAGCCTTGCCACGCCGTGCCTTGCCCTCACCGCGCCGCCGTGGCCCCGTCGTCCCCGTCGCCCTCGTCCCGGGGCGCCGGCTTCCTGCCCGAGCTGCCTGATGGTCCCGTGCCGAGCTATGACGTTGCTCGCTGCCTTTGGCTGTTGCTTAACCGCGGTAGTTGCTAGCTAGCTAATGCGTATTGCTGCTGCTGGTAGATGCAGGTGCATGCCGTTGCTGCTGCCTGAAGCTAGACGTTGCCTGCTTGCATGGTTGTTGCTTGCCGATGCATGTCCTTGTTGCTGCTGAGCAGTGCCTGCTAGATGTTGTTGCCGCATGCTCCTGCTAGCTTGCTTTGCTGCTTTGCTTTGCTGCTTGCTTGCTGCTAGCTGTAGTTGATAGGCTAGGTTGTTAGTTGCTATTAGTAGCTTAGTGTTGTTGCTAGCTTGCTAGTTGTAGCTGCTGCTTGCCTTACTAGTTTGCTGGTTGCTGATACTAGTAGATGTAGGTTTCTTGCTTGCTAGTAGTTGTCGCCGCCGCTATAGTTAGATGCTTGCTGATGCTAGTTGTTGCTAGGTAGATTTTGCTGCTGCTTGCTAGCTGATTCCTGCCGTTGCTATTCCACCGTCGCTCGCTTGTGCTGTCGTTTGCCTTCGCCGCATGCACCATCCCCTCCTTCATCGAACCGACAAGATCGCCGTGTACAACTACGTCCTCGACGACCCCCGGAACGTGTTCGACTACCGACGCCGAAGACCCGTGAACCACAGCGCCGAGCAAACGACTACCGTCGACGAGACTGTGTACCACGAGTTCCACGACGAACACCACGACATATGTTCACACCGCGACGAACCGAACCGCTCTGAATCGCACGCTTCGAAGGTATACCGATGGAACGTGTCGTGACCGTGTGCATGTGATGTATGAGATGAATCGTATGTTTGCGCCGTACGTTGCCCATTACACGTTGTTTCTCTTTCATCGCGCCATCGACACATGGGAACCCGGTAACCGGGATCACCCCATCATTATTAGGTTTGTCCCGCACGCGCTCCCTATTCGTTGGCACCGATACCTCTTCGAGTTATTGTGATAGGAACATTGTCGTGGCATCGTTTCCGTCTTGCCGCCATGGTTCCCTCTCGCTCGCCGTGGCGATATATGTTTCTTTCTCTTCTTGCCCGTGGTGTTGAACTTGCATGCATGTCACATTCATGGCATAATATCGTGTGTTGCACGTCTCTTGTAACCGTAGCTCCGTTCTATGTTCCGCGTGTTAACCGACTAGGATGACAGGTAGAATCACCCGCTTCACCCATTTCCATCTTAACAACAATTTAATATTGTCGTGTAAATAACGGGGAGTGAACTAAATAATTAATCGTGGAGTTTCGTCGATATGCAACTCGTTGCATATCGAGCTTCACTGAATGTGTAGTGTTTGTGTGAGGTGAACTGCCATGCCATGCCTTGCATCATTGAACTGATCATGCATCATATCAGGTTTGCATCATGTTCTGCATCGTGTGGTGAATATCTGTGTTGATGTTTGTTTCCGGTTTGCTCCATCTCGATAGAGTTCCGCAAGCGTGTCGGAATGTGAGGACCCATTCGACTACGTGAGTTCGCCGACTTCTCGGAGTTGTTCTTCTTCCAAGCGGGATCTCAGGCAAGATGACCATTTCCCCAGATACCATTACTATCATTGCCATGCTAGTTTTATCACTTCTATCATTTATGTCTCGTTGCCTACCACATGTTAAATATCAGCCTCTCATCAATGCCATGTAACCTTCAACCTGTTCGACCTAGCAAACCACTGATTGGCTATGTTACTGGTTGCTTAACCTTGTTGTTAGCATTGCTAGTTGCAGGTGTAGTTGCTTCCATGTGATAACATGGGTTCCTTGTTATATCACCATATTTAAATGCTATTTAATTTAATGCACCTATATACTTGGTAAAAGGTGGAAGGCTCGGCCTTTTCTAGCCTGGTGTTTTGTTCCACCTTTGCCCCCTTAGTTTTCGGTTACCGGTGTTATGTTCCATAAATGAGCGCTCCTAACACGATCGGGGTTGTTATGGAGACCCCCTTGATAATTCGTTTTAGATTAAAGCTGGTCTGGCAAGGCCCAACTTTGGTACTACATTTGCCTAATAACTATTGAACTGCATAGGGAGTAATTAACCCGAGGAAATTTAATCAACCCCCGGGCGAGTGCTCCTCATGAGTGTTGGTCCACCCACCTAGCAGTCGGCGGTGCCACCACGGGGCAACTCGAGGTTTGGTTCCCGTCCACTATGCATAGACGGTGTGTCCTGAGAACGAGATAGGCGGCTCCTATCGAGATCATCGACACACCGGGTGGCCTTGTTGGATTAGTTTTACCTTTGACGAGATATCTTGTGCATCGGGATTCCGGTGATGCTTTGGGTAATCTCAGAGTTGATGTTTTCCACTAGGGAATCCGACGAGATCGCGAGCTTCTTGATCGAGGATTTCTATGCGGCTTGTGGTAATTTGTGATGGACTAGTTGGAGCACCCTTGCAGGGTTAAATCTTTTCAGAAAGCCGTGCCCGCGGTTATGTGGCAACGTGGAAACTTTGTTTAACACTGGTTCTAGATAACTTGAAGTTAACTTAATTAAAACATGCCAACTGTGTGCGTAACCATGACTGTCTCTTTCATGATTTATTCTCCGATCGAGGACACGGTGGGGTTATGTCTGACGTAGGTAGGTGTTCAGGATCATTCATTTGATCATCAGTAGCTCACGTCCGTTATGTGTAGATCTTCCCCCTCTTATTTCTTATACTCGTAAGTTTAGCTAGCCGCTGGTGCAACCTCACCACTTAACCATACCTCACCCATTAAGCTTTGCCCTGTGGCTCACAGATTAGTACAACACTAGTTGCAGGTACAGGTAAAGGTTACTCGACGCGAGCGCGTTGATTGTTCGTTTGGAGTTACTTCTTCTTCTTCTTCTTCTTCATTGATCTAGGATGGGTTCCAGGCCGGCAGCCTTGGATAGCAAGGATGGACGTCGTTCTTATTTTCTCGTTTGGTTTCGTCCATAGTCAGACCCTGCTCTTACTCTTGATGAATATGTAATGTACTGATGTGACTCTGATGTAGCTTGTGGCGAGTGCAAGCCAATTCTTTATATATATATCACTTCTTTTATGTTCATGTACTTGTAACGATATCCATTCTTGTGACACGATGAGATGCGCTTCTATCCCTGACGAGGCCCCGTGCCAAACTGAGGATAGGTTCGCATCTTGGGCGTAACAGGTAGTCCCGAGGGAGGCCACAAGCCCTCATGGCACGGCCAGGGGGGCCGCGCCTCCCAGGCTTGTGGGCTCCCTGGGCCTCCCCTTCCCTACCTCCTTCGCCTATAAATTCCCTAAAATCCCTAAAAAATCAGGAGATCCACGAAAATACTTTTCCTCCGCCGTAAGCTTTTGTCTCCGCAAGATCCCATCTGGGGCACGTTCTGGTGCCCTGCCGGATGGGGGGATTCGGATACGGAGGGCTTCTTCATCAACACCATGACCTCTCTGATGATGTGTGAGTAGTTCACCATAGTCCTACGGGTCCATAGCTAGTAGCTAGATGGCTTCTTCTCTCTCTTGGATCTTCAATACAAAGTTCTCCATGATCTTCATGGAGATCTATCCGATGTAATCTTCTTTTGCGGTGTGTTTGTCGAGATCCGATGAATTGTGGATTTATGATGAGATTATCTATGAATCTTATTTGAGTTTCTTCTAATCTCTTATATGCATGATTTCATATCCTTGTAATTCTCTTCGAGTTGTGGGTTTTGTTTGGCCAACTTGATCTATGATTCTTGCAATGGGAGAAGTGCTTGGTTTTGGGTTCATACCGTGCGGTGACCTCACCCAGTGACAGAAGGGGTAGCGAGGCACGCATTGTGTTGTTGCCATCAAGGGTAAAAAGATGGGGTTTTCATCATTGGTTTGAGTTTATCCCTCTACATCATGTCATCTTTCTTAAGGCGTTACTCTGTTCGTCATGAACTCAATACACTAGATGCATGTTGGATAGCGGTCGATGTGTGGAGTAGTAGTAGTAGATGCAGAAAGTATCGGTCTACTTGTCTCGGATGTGATGCCTATATGTATGATCATTGCCTTAGATATCGTCAAGACTTTGCGCGGTTCTATCAATTGCTCGAAAGTAATTTGTTCACCCACTGTAATATTTGCTCTTTTGAGAGAAGCCTCTAGTGAACACTATGGCCCCCGGGTCTACTTCACATCATATTTTCAGCCTTACTCTTTTACTTCGTTGCACTTTCCTCCTTCAGATCTCATTTTGCAATCAATCTTGAAGGGATTGACAACCCCTTTATAGCGTTGGGTGCAAGCTCTTTTGTGTTTGCGTAGGTACTCTGGACTTGATGTGCTTCTCCTACTGGATTGATACCTTGGTTCTCAAACTGAGGGAAATACTTACTGCTCCTGTGCTGTATCACCCTTTCCTCTTCAAGGGAAAAAGCAACGCAAGCCAAGTCTCTGTCAACGTGCCAATTTCTGGCGCTGTTGTTTGAGAAGTAGCAATATGGATCATTAGCTCTCCACTTTCTTAGTCCCGCATCCTTCCTTTTTTTCATATCTTCTGCTATTGGATGAGAAGCATTGTGGAGTGCAAGGAATGGTGTGAGCTTCCTGAGAATTGGAGCATTCTCATCTTCTTCCTCCTCTGCAGCATGGGCACTGGATGCACGACCTTTACTCTTAGCAGCTGCAGGTATATCTTTGTGGTCTTCCTGGAAGCTATAGCCTTCTTCACTTTAGAAGGAGGCTTAGGAGCAGACTTCATTGCATCATCCATCAACTTCTTCTTCTTGGGAGGAACTGTGATCTCCTCAGGAGCTTCTTCCTCAGATTCTTCTAGATCTTCAAACATGGAAGTCTTTTTGCCAACAAGATGGATAGTTCTCTTCTTGGGCCTCTTCACACCAGCCTTCTTTGCAGGTGCATCCCTGGAAAGTGCATTGCCCTTCTTGGCATATTCAGGTGCTCTCAGATCAGCAACACTAGCAGATATCCTCCTGACAACTTCCCTTAGAGTAGCCTTAGGACGGGCCGAAGTTTCTTGTGGCAAAAAGTCTGAGTCCTCTTCATCAGAAACTATCTTCTTCCTTTGCCCGGTGGCTGCCTTGGGCAATCCATGGGAACTGGGAGAACTTGCGTCTGAAGCAGACTTCTCTGGACTAGTGCCTGAGTCCATCTCAACATTCTGCTCTCTGAAGTCATCCTGACTATCATCTGAACCTGACATACTGATAGACACGCTCAGCAGCAAACAGGAGAACCTGTGAAGTGGATATAGGAGAGATGGAATGGATGAGCCTCACAAAATTCAAATGTTTTTGAAAATTTGAAGTCTGAAACTTAGGGTATGATCTCCTGCACGATGTAAATCGATGGCACCGAGTTGACATTTTCGGAGTCACCGAGAAAGCTTACTCGCTTAACACAGACTTGGTAGGCATATTCGATGGCACCGAAAAGAGCTGCTTGGTCTCACCAAGTTGCTTCTTAGGAACCCTCAAACACGAAATGGTGGAACCGAATTTACAAACTCGGGCTCACCGAGTTCCATGTTGCGGCAGATCAGATCCAAAATTTATACTTCTTCAACACCACGAGATTCATCTGGTGGAAGGAAGGGTTTGCACATGGTGGCTCGAAGAAAATCTTTCCCATTGCGTAAGAATCAGATAGGGGAACGCAAAAGGAAATCGGATCCGTACCCTAACTTGGTGGCAGTCCGGATACAGCGACGACGACAAATTTGATTGCGTCTTACGGCGGCGAATCCCAGAGGCGGAGGGGCCCGGGGAGACAAAGGCGATGACCTGGGGTCTCGGGGGCAGCGAGGGTTTGGTGAACGAAACGGTTTTGACGAAGTAAAGTCAAAAGATTGAGTCTGCGGATATATATATATACCCGTGCATTATCGGTGTCACCGAGATGGCAAAATCTGTGTCACCGTGTTCCTCAACTGTGAGTTGATAGGGAAACTCGGTGTAACCGAGTTGGCGATTTCGGTGGTACTGAGATAAGAAAACCTGATCAACTTTGAAAAATTGGTGGCGCCGAGTTTGTGGAGTTGGTCACACTGAGTTTTTCAAAAAGGTTTTGGAAGGCAGCCTTTGACGATACGGAACTCCGAGTGCACCTTCACACACAGGGATCACCAAGTGCTTGTTCAAGTTTTGTGATGAAGCATGAATACAACTTGAGATTAGATAACATAAATAGGTAGAGAAGGGTCCTAGGCATACTTGTCCGTCCAATTGACAAAAGATAAATCAAAAGCGAAATAACAACAATTGGATGTCCTCGAATGATCAAACACATGCACACCAACATGCTCACACAATAAGAATGATGAATAAAACATAGTGAACATGCACAAACATCCTAGAAGCTATCAAGCACTTGGGTCATTATAAAGTCATCTATATATGAGTATATTGACATAGGAACCAAGTAAGAATACTTTATCATAGGTCATACTCATCGCTAAGCATTAGTGGGGTTACCACTTTTACATGACCATTAATGTGTTCATATCCCACTAGTAGAAAATGACACATTTGTCCCGGTTCCAGAGGCCCATTAGCCCCGGTTCTGGAACCGGGACTAAAGCCCATAACCTTTAGTCCCGGTTCCCTTACTAACCGGGACCGAAGGGTCTCCACGTGGTCTCTGCGAGTAGCCTGGGCAGGAGGTTCTTTAGTCCCGGTTGGTCACACCAACCGAGACAACATGGCATCCATGTGTCACCATCTGGCAGGAGCTGGGGTTTTTGTTTTTTTGAACGGGGAGTGTGTTTGGGGGGTTTTTGGAGCGTTAATTTAGTGGTTTCATATTGTGTTAGCTAGCTAATACTGATAAGTGTCATCTCTTTCTCCATGCTTCGTTGAACAACAAGTTTTCGTATATCTATCTGATGTTGTTACATATATACAATATAACATATTTTACAATTAGTCCAAAACATCATCTAATTAAGACCCAATGACAAATCCACATGGCATTCTCCGTCTTTAGGTATGACGTGGTCAACAAAGAATCCCACCAATTCCTCTTGAATTGCTCGTATGCGATCATATGGTAGGAGTTGATCCCGCATCTCGCGGATCTAATTTAAAGAAGGGGTTCAATGCATATATATGAATAAAACTCAACACAATTGTGAATATTATTTACGTACTTGAAATTTTTTCTCACAGAATACCCGCTCAGAGGTCGAGTGGCAAATGAACTCGCATAAGTAGTACGCACATAAAACAATGCCTTCTTTCTGGTACATACAATTTACGAGAATAAAGTTCAATCAAACTGATAAGCAAACATGGTAATGATATATTGATGAAAATTTGAATCAATTAGAGATGCGCGGAACTAGCTAGTACTACTTACTTTGGGGTTCGTAAATCACAACTCTTTGCTTAGACCGGGAACCTTATTGGTGAACTTCGTCCAAACCCTGCCACACAAAGAAAATGATTACCTGATATCAGGAAATTAACGAAAGTTGCATGCCTATATGGTCTCGGTATATTGACTCAACTTACTTCTTGAGCATTGCACTTATGTCATCATAATCCTCTTCAGCTTTACGTCTTGAGTCTAAGACATTTACTAATGCCCTCCCAAAGTCAATGGATAGCAGAATAAAGTGGTCTCTGCGCACGCATATATAATTCATCAATTACATTACTTAATTAACCTCGAGTAAGCGAAATCGAGCTTACACAGAAGACAACAACACTCACTTGAAGTTGTAAGGAAAGATTATTTCCCTTTTTTATGTATAAGGAACGAGTTTAGCAAGTTCTCCTCAGTCTCTTTGATTGAGTTTCGTATCGTCAATTCATTTACGGCATCTGGGCTAATGAACCCAATGTCGACGATTCCTGCTTTTTTTAATTCGACGATATTCAATCAGCATAATAAATATAGTGAGGATAATTATATATACATGCAATGAACGAGCTGAGCTAGAGACTTAACTATAGAAGTAATACTTACAGATAGTAGGAAGTCATGAGTTGTTTGTCAAGGGCTAGTTGATTGTATAACTGAAATAACTCCTCAGATTGAATAGTAATCACGGGAAGTCCAATGAATTCATGCTCTGGTTTCACTGCCACATACATAGCATTTTTCCCAGACTCCCTGCAGGTTTTTATGTGCCACTCATGCAATGTGTGCATCATCGTTGTTAGAGAAGGATGACCAGGTTTGACAAGAGGCTTCCCGTGCATGTATTTATATTTCTCTTTTGTTACATAATCCCCCTAGTAATCATCAGGATTGGTACCGGGCACCATCTCCGGATGATTAGCGACGACGATATCGAGCTCGGGAATTGTTTTCCCACTTGTTTGGTCTGCTAACCTTGCATCACTAAAGTAGTTCCTGACCGGACCGCTTGTGCATATGTCTTTTTAAGAATGCGGTCATAGTTGGAATCCGGCGGAGGCGCTGGTGGATGCTGTAGTTGATTGATAGTGCGCTCCACTCTCACCGAATCTAGGTTCTCCTTCGGAGGTGGACTTTTCTTTGCAAAATGGGCCCTCAATTCGGCTCGACATATCTCCTCGTTTTCCTCCTTGGTCCTCTCATATGGTAACTTTTTAGAGGCTTGAGAGATGGACCGTATTTCCCGCCTCTGCTTGTACTGCTAGCCACCGGAGAGAAGGAGGCATATATCTTCCGCTTGAGAGAAGGAGGTGGACTGC
Source organism: Hordeum vulgare subsp. vulgare (assembly GCF_904849725.1). Lineage (NCBI taxonomy): Eukaryota > Viridiplantae > Streptophyta > Magnoliopsida > Poales > Poaceae > Hordeum > Hordeum vulgare. Next base: position 564,390,177 of record NC_058519.1, read on the forward strand.
TCTCACGCGCCGGACGAGCCAGAGCGGCGGCGCTTGACTTCCGACGTTGCCGACGAGGCGAAGGAGGAGGCAGACTGCTCTAACGCGCCGGAGTAGGCGATGGAGGAGGCGAAGTGCCCTCACGCATCAGAGGAGCTGGAGAAGTAGGCGGAGTACCCTGATCACTCGCCGGAGGAGGAGGAGAGGGAGGAGGGGGAGGAGGCGGAGTGCCCTGACTTGTCGTCGTCGTTGGAGGAGGCGGAGGCGTCCAGTTTGGAAGCTTGATGAACTCCTTCTGCCACAGACATGTACTCCCCACAACACGAACCAGCTCAATCTCCCCTTCACCTGTAGGGTGGTCAAGCTTGAGCTGCTCAAATTCCTCCATTACTTGATCCACCATCACAACAGCATAGCCATGTGGAATCGGAAGGCAGTGAAAAGTTCCGTTGGGTTGAGGAGGTTCAACAGAGCCGGCAGCCGCCTTGAAAGTGAGGTTCCGACATTTCATCATAAGCTCGCAATGTTGAGCCTCCATGACAGTATCCATGGGGTAGCTAGGAGCCATGAAGTCATGCTGAACGGGCTCCGTGGAAGCCACGCTACTTCTCCGCTGAGATGGTGGGGTACCTTCTAGGGTAGCTTCGTGCCGCTGAGATGATTGGCCGGCAGCTCGCTGGCTCTAGAGTTCCTCTAGCTTTTGCAGTCTTGCCTTGATCAGCTGCATGTCGCTCAGCTCCACTTTCCTCTTTCTCTCCCGGCTTCTATAACCGCTTGCGTTAGGAAACCAAAACTTCCACGGAACGGAGCTTGGTGTGCCTCGTGTTCGTCCAGGGTACTCAACATTCCCTAGGGCCTTAGTCAGCTCATCATTCTCTCTGTCTGGAATGAACGCCCCTTCCTGCGCTGCGGAGATACACTTCTGAAACTTGATCATGGGTATTGCAAGTTGCTCGTCCGTCCAACGACACTTCCCTATTTCAGGGTCCAAAGTTTCCCCAACCCTGAAGAACAAATTCCTTGAACGGTCTGGCCAGTTCAATGTCTGTGGTTGGACCCCTTTAGCAATCAGGTAATTCTCAGCTTTGTCCTAGAACGGTCGGGCTTTCACGTAGCCACCTGACCCCGTGTGATGGTGATACTGCTTCTTTGCGGCATTGTTCTTGTTTGTCTCTGACATTTTGTTATTCTTCTCCAATGACTTCTAGGCCACAAATGCGGGCCAGTGATCTCTTATCTTCTCAAATCGGCCGACGAATTCTGGAGTCTTCCCTTTGTCGACAAACATTGATTTCAAATCATTCTTCCACTTCCCGAATAGATGTGCCATCAGTTAGGTAACGTAGCAAAAATTCAAAATTTTCCTACGCCATATTCAGATCTTCCTATGGAGAGACCAGCAACGAGAGAGGGGTAAGAGCATCTTCATACCTTTGAAGATCGCTAAGCGGAAGAGTTGCTAGAACGCGGTTGATGGAGTCGTACTCGCGGCGATTCAGATCGCGGTGTGATTCTGATCTAGTGCCGAACCATGGCACCTCCGCGTTCAACACACATGTAGCCCGGTGACGTCTCCCGCACCTTGATCCAGAACGGCGGAAGGAGAGGTTGGGGAAGAGATCCGGCAGCACGACGGCATGGTGGCGATGGAGCGATGAGGTCTGCCGGCAGGGCTTCGCCAAGCACCGTGGGAGAGGAGGAAGAAGAGAGACAGGGCTGCGCCGAGAGAGAGAGAAATTTCCGTATCTCCAATGCCAAAACCCCCGCTATATATAGGGGGAAGGGGAGGGTGGCGCCCCTAGGGTTCCCACCCCTAAGGGGTGCGGCAGCCCTAGATGGGGCTGGAGGTGGTGGCCAGGAGGGGAGAGGGGGGTGGCACACCCCTGGTGGGCCTTAGGCCCACCTGACTTAGGGCATCCCCACCTTTCCCTCTCTAGGCGCCTTGGGCTGGGTGTAGGGGGCGCACCAGCCCACCCAGGGGCTGGTTCCCTCTCACACTTGGCCCATGTATCCTCCTGGGTCTGGTGGCCCCTCCCGGTGGGCCTTCGGAACCCTTCCGGTGGTCCCGACACGTTGATGCCCGCAACATTTCCGGTGTCCAAACCCATCCTTCCTATATATCAATCCTTACCTCCGGACCATTCTGGAGCTCCTCGTGATGTCCGGGATCTCATCCGGGACTCCGAACAACCTTAGGTAACCTCGTATAACAATTCCCTATAACCCTAGCGTCATTGAACCTTAAGTGTGTAGACCCTACGGGTTCGGGAGGCATGTAGACATGCCCGAGACACCTCTCCGGCCAATAACCATCAGCGAGGTCTGGATACCCATGGTGGCTCCCACATGTTCCACGTTGATCTCATCGGATGAACCACGATGTCAAGGATTCAATCAATCCCGTATACAATTCCCGTTGTCTGTCGGTATAGAACTTGCCCGAGATTCGATCGTCGGTATACCTATACCTTGTTCAATCTCTTCACCGGTAAGTCTCTTTACTCGTTTCGTGGCACATCATCCTGTGACTAACTCCTTAGTCACATTGAGCTCATTATGATGATGTTCCACCGAGTGGGCCCAGAGATACCTCTCCGTCACATGGAGTGACAAATCCCGATCTCGATTCGTGCCAACCCAATAGACACTTTCAGAGATACCCGTAGTGCACCTTTATAGTCACCCATTTACGTTGTAACGTTTGATACACCCAAAGCACTCCTACGGTATCTAGGAGTTGCACAATCTCACGGTCGAAGAAAATACACTTGACATTAGAATAGCTTTAGCATATGAACAACACGATCTAGTGCTATGCTTAGGATTGGGTCTTGCCCATCACATCATTCTCCTAATGATGTGATCCCATTATCAATGACATCCAATGTCCATGATCAGGAATCTATGATCATCTATTAATCAACGAGCTAGCCAACTAGAGGCTTGCTAGGGACACATTGTGATCTATTTATTCCCACATGTATTACTTTTTCCTGTTAATACAATTATAGCATGAACAATAGACGATTATCATGAACAAGGAAATATGATAATAACCATTTCATTATTGCCTCTAGGGCATATTTCGAACACCATCTTCTTAAGAGCACACGCCTTGACAAGTGGCTCTATAACTGGCTTATTCGGATCTTCCTGTGGCGGTAGGGTGAAATTAGCCTTCAGCGCGGTCCAAAGATCATCTTTCTGCCTATCGGTGACATAATCACCTTGAGGGACGACATCGCCCTTAGGATTTTTCTATTGCTTGACGCTGATCGGGATGCTGTCCCTAACAATATCTCTGCACTGAGCGGAAAATGCGTCCTTCGTCAACTTGGGTTCAATCGGTAGGCCATCGGCCGCGAGTGCTGTGATTGTGAACTTTTCATCCATGCACAACCTCTCTTCGGGCCTCGTCTCTTTACCGAAGTTTGGCTCGACCCGGAAGGCTATAAAAGAAGAATGAAGTGCTAATATATGTACATACCTTCGGGCTTAATGAATATATATACCTCGCCGGACTTTACAACATCTTCATCCTCCGTTCGGTCACCGGAGCCGTCATCAAGGCTTCCTTCTTGCTCCGGCCTTCGGTCATCGGAGCCATCATGATCATGTCCTTCCTCCTCCATTGTTCGATCATCCGAGCCATCATCCTCTCCATCCAGACCATCGGTGTCGTTGAGATATGACAAATAATAACCGAGCATTATCTCCCCCAACAACTGTTCTCTTTGATCCATATAGTTTCTGCAAATATTTCAGCTCCTTTTATGAATAACCGAATTACACGAACTTCTATGTTTTAAACATGCACAAACTTTTTTATATTTCATTTCCAAATGTTGAATAGTTCATAGATGTACGTTATGATATATAATGCAAGAGATCTCAAGAGGCAAAAAAGTTTTCTTTCAGTTAGAACTAATAATCAACTTAATACATCTCGAATACATCTCTAGTATAATATGTATATGAACAAAAATTTATGAACAACAATATGCAGGGCGGCGGCGGTGACAAGCAGAGCTCGCGGAGGAGGAGCTCACCGGGGCCGACGGGCTCGGGGCTGCGACAACGACGGGCTCGGGGAGGCGACGACGACAGGCTCGGGGCGGCGACGATGACGTGCTCGGGGCGGCGACGAAGACGGGCTCGGGGCGACGGCGACGGGCTCGGGGGCGGCAACGGCAACGGCGATGGTGACGTGCTTGGGGCGGTGCTACAGCAACAAAAGACCTTCCCCGGCAATGGTGTCAGAGGTCCTTCTGCTGCTGGCTACACCTACAGGGACTTGCTTGGCAAATATGCAAAGGATTCCCCCGCGGCCTTGGAGCCTTGCGTTGGTGTTCCTTTGAAGAGGAAAGGGTGATGCAGCACAGAAGCAGTAAGTATTTCCCTCAGTTTGAGAACCAAGGTATCGATCCAGTAAGAGGATCACGTCAAGTCACAAGTACCTGCACAAACACAAAGAGCTTGCACCCAACGCTATGAAGGGGTTGTCAATCCCTTATAGATTGTTTGCAAAGTGAGAACTGAAAGCAAAAAGTAAACAAAGCAAAGTAAAAGTAAAAGTAAAAGTTGAGACGATAGTTGTGAATAGACCCGGGGGCCGTAGTGTTCACTAGTGGCTTCTCTCATGAAAGAAAGTAGACGGTGGGTGAACGAATTACTGTCGAGCAATTGATAGAACCGCGCAAAGTCATGACGTTATCCATGGCAATGATCATATCTATAGGCATCACGTCCAAAACAAGTAGACCGATACTTTCTGCATCTACTATATTACTCCACACGTCGACCGCTATCTAGCATGCATCTAGTGTATTGAGTTCAAAAGAACAGAGTAACGCCTTAAGCAAGATGACATGATGTAGATGGAGAATCTCAAATCTATGATGAAAGCCCATCTTGTTACCCTTGATGGCAACAACACGATGCGTGCCTCGCTGCCCCTTCTGTCACTCGGAAAGGTCATCGCACGGTATGAACCCAAAACCAAGACTTCTCCCATTGCAAGAATCATAGATCTAGTTGGCCAAACAAAATCCAAGACTCAGAGAGACTTACAAGGATATCAAATCATGCATATAAGAAATCAGCAAAGACTCAAATATAAATCATAGATAATCTGATCACAAATCCACAATTCATCGGATCTCGACAAACACACCGCCAAAGAGGATTACATCGGATAGATCTCCATGAAGATCATGGAGAACTTTGTATTGAAGATCCAAGAGAGAGAAGAAGCCATCTAGCTACTAACTACGGACCTGTAGGTCTGAAGTGGACTACTCACGAGTAATTGGAGAGGCGATGATGTTGATGTAGAAGCCCTCCAACTCCAAAGTCCCCTCCGGGAGGGCACCGGGAAGGGTCTCCAGATGAGATCTCGCGGAAACGGAAGCTTGCGGCGGCAGAAAAGTGTTTTCGTGGATGCCCTGATTTTTTCTGTGATTTTAGGGAATTTATAGGCCAAAGAGCTAGGGCAGGGGAACGCCAGGGAGGCCACAAGCCTGGTCGCCGTGGGCCCCCCGGGCCGCGGCAACAGGGCTTGTGGGCTCCCTGTGGGCCCCCTGCCTTGGCCCTCAAGTCCCCCGATCTTCTTCTGTTGTGGAAAAATTTATTTCGGGGATTATATGCCGTTTGGACTCCGTTCGAAAATCAGATCTGAAAAGAGTAAAAACACAAAAAAAAACAGGAACTGGCACTTGGCACTGAATTAATAAGTTAGTCCCAAAAAAAGATATAAAAGGTATATAAAACATCCAAAGTTGACAAGATAACAGCATGAAACCATCAAAAAATATAGATACGTTGGAGACGTATCAAGCATCCCCAAGCTTAACTCCTGCTCGTCCTCGAGTAGGGAAGTGATAAAGAATGAATTTTTGATGCTTTCATGCTACCTAGCATAGATGTCCTTTGTAACTCCTCTTATGTGACGTGAATGTTCAAATCCATTAGATTCAAAACAATAGTTTGCTATTGGCGTGGAGACAATAATACTTCATGCAAACTAGCAAGGTAATCATGAACTTTCAAAATAACAAGGCCAAAAGAAAGTTATCCCTACAAAAGCATATAGTCTGGCTATGCTCTATCATCCTTGCACAACGAATTTCAATCATGCACAACCTCGGTATTGGCCAAGTAATTGTTTTCACACCTTTACTTTCTCAAAACTTTTCAACTCTCACGCAATACATGAGCGTGAGCCATGGTTTTGGCACCTATAAGTGGAATGGAGTGTGGTGGAGGTTGCAAGGTAAACAAGGAGAAGATAGTCACATTGACTAGGCATATCAATGAGCTATGGAGATGCTCATCAATAGATATCAACGTGAATGACTAGGGATTGCCATACAAATGATGCACTAGAACTAAAAGTAAGTGAAAGCTCTTAAAGGAAACTAGTGGGTGTGCATCCAACTTGCTTGCTCACGAAGACCCAAGGCAATTTTGAGGAAGCCTATCATTGGAATATACAATCCAAGTTATATAATGAAAATTTCCCACTAGCTATATGGTGGTGACAAAACGAGAGACTCTCAACCATGAAGATCATGGTGCTTAATAAGCACAAGTGTGGAAAGATAGTAGCATTGTCCCTTCTCTCTTTTGCTCTCATTTTTTGGTGGGCTCTGTGGCCTCTTTTTTTATTTTTTATTTTTTTTTGGTGGGCATCTTTGGCCTCTTTTTGTAAATGGGCTTCGCTGGCCTCTTTTATTTCCTCACATGGGACAATGCTCCATCAATGATGATCATCACACTTCCAACTCAAAACTTAGAGCAATGATGACTCTATATGGGATGCCTTCGGTAGTGTACCATGACAATGATCTAGCATGGCATAGACATTAATGGAAACATCATGCTAGCTATCTTATGATCATGCAATGGCAATGTAGAAGTGGTGGCACATGTCATGGTGGTAGTTGCATGGCAATATATCTCGGAATGGCTTTGAAGAAGCCATAGTAGGTAGGTATGGTGGCTGTTTTGAGGGAGGCTAATGGTGGGTTTTATGCACCGGCGAAAGTTGCACGGAACTAAAGAAGATAGTGAAGGTGGAAGGTGAAAGTGCATCTAAACCATGGACTCAACATTAGTCATGAAGAACTCATATACTTGTTGCAAAAGTTTTAGTAGTAATCGAAACAAAGCATTCAACGCATACTCCTAGGGGAAGGGTTGGTAGGTATAAACCATCGCGCGATCCCGACCGCCACACAAAGGATGACAATCAATAGACTAATCATGCTCAGACTTCATCACATAGCGGTTCACCATACGTGCATGCTACGGGAATCACTAACTTCAACACAAGTATTTCTAGATCCACAACACCTTACTAATATAACTTCAATATTACCACAACCACAACTCGAAACTAATTGAGATGAATCAAACTTCTCTAACTATTCAATGCACATGAAGGTGGAAGTTTTCATATACCTTTGGATAACTACCCCTTTTGAGACTACTTTCATAGTATAGATCAACTACCATGCCACGCTCTTCCGTGCTCTAAAAGATAGAAGTGAAACACATAGAGCAAAATCAACTAGCTCAAAAGATATAAGTGAAACACATGTGAGCTGAATTGTCTAACTAAAGGATATAAGTGAAGCTCGACAAAATCACGGTGAGTGCATGTCTCTCTATCTAGGTGTGCAGCAAGGAAGATTGTGACACAACAAAAATAAAAGACTCCTACAATACAAGACGCTCCAAGCAAAACACATAACATGTGGTGAATAAAAATATAGCCCCAAGTAACGTTACCGATGGATTGAAGACGAAAGAGGGGATGCCTTCCCGGGGCATCCCCAAGCTTAGGCTTTTTAGGCATCCTTGAATCAACTTGGGGTGCCTTGGGCATCCCCAAGCTTGAGCTCTTGCCACTCTTTATCTGTTTGTCCATAAGAACTTCACCCAAAACTTGAAAACTTCACAACACGAAACTTAAACAGAAACTCGTGATATCATTAGTATAAGAAAGCAAATCACCACTTCCTTAGGTACTGTAGAAAACTTAAATTCTACTTATTTTGATGTTGGGTTACTGTATTTTCAATCTTCCATGGCTAATACCCCCCGATACTACCCATAGTCTCATCAAAATAAGCAACCAACTCAACAAAAACAGAATCTGTTAACAGCAGACCAGTCTGTAGCAATCTGTATACTTCGTATACTTATGGTACTTCAAAAATTCTCAAAAATTACGACAGTCTGAAGAATTTTCGTAGAAATCAGCAGCAAAAAGAATCAACTCAAAATCTCTCACAGACAAAAAATGAAAATTCTTTTCGTGAGCAGAAAGTTTCTGTCTTTTCCAGCACGATCAAACGATCATACCCAAGACTAATCATAACGGTTTCACTTGGCACAAACGCAAAAGAAACAAAAAAACACAATCATAACAGAATTATGAAAGTGTGGAAAACAAAAAACAGAAAGAAAAAGGATAGATTTGTTGGGTTGCCTCCCAACAAGCAATATTGTTTAACGCCCTTAGCTAGGCATTGATATTTCAATGATGCTCACATAAAAGATAGCAATCGGACACGAAGAGAGCATCATGAAACATGTGAAAATCACATCTAAGTATAACATACTTCCTATGCATAGGCATTTTATAGGAAAACACATTGGCAAGAAAACCAATAGTTTCCATATGCAAGGAAGAAGAAAGAGACAATAGCAATCTAAACATAACGAGAGGTAATTTGGTAACATGAAAGTTTCTACCACAATATTTTCCTCTCTCAAAGCAATTACATGTGGGATCATATTTGAATTCAACAATGTAACTCTCACATAAGATATTCTTTTCATGATCCACATGCATGCAAAGTTGGCGCTCATCAAAAATAGTGGGATTATCATCAACTAAAGTCATGACTTCTCCAAACCCACTTTCAATAATATTGCAAATATCATATTCATCATGAGGCTTAAAAAAAATTTCAAGATCATAAGAAAAATCATCGCCCCAATCATGATCATTGCAACAAGTAGTGGACATAGCAAAACTAGCATCCCCAAGCTTAGGGTTTTGCATGTTTTTAGCATGATTTTCACTAATAGGATTTATAGTGAAACCATTGCAATCATGCTTTTCATTCAAGGAGTCCTCGTGAATCACTTCATAAGTTTCTTCATCACGATTTTCAGATTCATGCATCCCAAGAAAAACTCCATAAAGATAGTCAAGTGCACTCAATTCACTAGCAATTGGTTCCACGTAAGTAGATCTCTTAAAGATATTAGCAAGTGGATGAGGATCCATATCACTAGATTTTCAGCAAGTGAAGATGCAAGCATACTGAAGGCACATAGCACACAAGCAATAGGAAGGCAAACGAGAGAAAAGGGCGAACGAAAAAGGCAAATGAAAACGGCAAATGTGAAGTGGGGGAGAGGAGGGGAAAACGAGAGGCAACTGGCAAAAAAGGTAAATGCAAGAGATGAGTTTGTGACACCTACTTGTATAGATCTTGACTTGATCTCTCCTCCCCGGCAACGGCGTCAGAAATAGGCGTGTGGACGGGAGATTATTATTGTCTTGATACTCCTCGGCAAGCGATCCTCCCCGGCAACGGCGCCAGAAATCCTTCTGCTACGGCAACAAAAGACCTTCCCCGGCAATGGTGTCAGAGGTCCTTCTGCTGCTGGCTACGCCTACAAGGACTTCCTTGGCAAATATGCAAAGGATTCCCCCGCGGCCTTGGAGCCTTGCCTTGGTGTTCCCTTGAAGAGGAAAGGGTGATGCAGCACAGAAGCAGTAAGTATTTCCCTCAGTTTGAGAACCAAGGTATCGATCCAGTAGGAGGATCGCGTCAAGTCACAAGTACCTGCACAATCACAAAGAGCTTGCACCCAACGCTATGAAGGGGTTGTCAATCCCTTATAGATTGTTCGCAAAGTGAGAACTGAAAGCAAAAAGTAAACAAAGCAAAGTAAAAGTAAAAGTTGAGACGATAGTTGTGAATAGAACCGGAGGCCGTAGTGTTCACTAGTGGCTTCTCTCATGAAAGCATGTAAACGGTGGGTGAATGAATTACTGTCGAGCAATTGATAGAACAGCGCAAAGTCATGACGTTATCTATGGCAATGATCATATCTATAGGCATCACGTCCAAAACAAGTAGACCGATACTTTCTGCATCTACTACTATTACTCCACACGTCGACCGCTATCCAGCATGCATCTAGTGTATTGAGTTCAAAAGAACAGAGTAACGCCTTAAGCAGGATGACATGATGTAGATGGAGAATCTCAAATCTATGATGAAAGCCCATCTTGTTACCCTTGATGGCAACAACACGATGCGTGCCTTGCTGCCCCTTCTGTCACTGGGAAAGGTCACCGCACGATATGAACCCAAAACCAAGCACTTCTCCCATTGCAAGAATCATAGATCTAGTTGGCCAAACAAAACCCAAGACTCGGAGAGACTTACAAGGATATCAAATCATGTATATAAGAAATCAGCAAAGACTCAAATATAAATCATAGATAATCTGATCACAAATCCACAATTCATTGGATCTCGACAAACACACCGCCAAAGAGGATTACATCGGATAGATCTCCATGAAGATCATGGAGAACTTTGTATTGAAGATCCAAGAGAGAGAAGAAGCCATCTAGCTACTAACTACGGACCCGTAGGACTAAAGTGGACTACTCACGAGTCATTGGAGAGGCGATGATGTTGATGTAGAAGCCCTCGAACTCCAAAGTCCCCTCCGGCAAGGCACCGGGAAGGGTCCCGAGATGAGATCTCGCAGAAACGGAAGCTTGCGGCGGCGGAAAAGTGTTTTCGTGGATGCCCTGATTTTTTCTGCGATTTTAGGGAATTTATAGGCCGAAGAGCTAGGGCAGGGGAGCGCCAGGGAGGCCACAAGCCTGGTCACCGCGGGCCTCCTGGCCGCGACAACAGGGCTTGTGGGCTCCCTGTGGGCCCCCTCCCTTGGCCCTCGAGTCGCCCGATCTTCTTGTGTTTTGGAAAATTTTATTCCGGGAATTTTATTCCGTTTGGACTCCGTTCCAAAATCAGATCTGAAAAGAGTCAAAAACATAGAAAAAACAGGAACTCGCACTTGGCACTGAATTAATAAGTTAGTCCCAAAAAAGATATAAAAGGTATATAAAACATCCGAAGTTGACAAGATAACAGCATGAAACAATAAAAAATTATAGATACGTTTGAGACGTATCAGGCGGCGACGAGAGCGAGGAGGACTGAATCAGGGGCGGCGGCGACGACGACGTGCTCGAGGCAACGGCGACGGGCTCGAGGACGGCGGCGACGAGGAGGAGGACTTAATCGGGGGGGGCGACGACGAGAACTGGCTCGGGGGGCGGAGGCGAGCAATGGGAGAGTTTGGGGGGAAATTTCGACAACTCCCGCCTATATGCGAAAACCTTCTATCCCGGTTGGTGGCACGAACCGGCACCAATTCCACCCTTTCGTCCCGATTGACTCAACAAACCGGGACTACATGTCAATTTTCAGCAGCCCAAATGGCGGGGAAGAAGATACCTGTACTCCCGGTCTGCGGAACCAACCGAGACGAAAGGGGGCCATTTGTCCCGGTTTGTGCCACCAACCGACACTAAAGTCTCTCTCTGGTCCTTGTTTGTACCACAAACTCACACGAAAGGCATGTGCGTGGCACAGCCGCGCTGCAGTTAGATGTTTAGTCCCACCTCGCTAGCCGAGGGAGAAGTGGAGTGGTTTATAAGCGCTTGTGCGCACACAGTTTCGAGCTCCTCTTATATGCAGGCTTCCGGGCCTAAACTGACACTACCTATTGAGCCTTCTGCGGGCCTGAATCCTGGCCCAACTATCTAGTTGGGTTTCTAGTCGTATTCAGGTCGTGGTGGCCCATTAGTTGACATTTCTTTTTAAAGAATATAGTTTTTTGTTCCTACTTACTGTTTTACAGTGATTCTTTATTTTTTTTTTGTTTCGTTTGTTACTATATTTATTTTATTTTGTTCCGACTTATTGTTTTTTAGTGATTCTTTTTGCTTTTAGGTCACAAAAATCGGACAATCTCTTTCAAAGTATGATGGTTTCTTACGAAAACTCATCTGTTACAAAAGGGATTTCATTTTTTGAAGTTATTTGAACTCCAAACTATTTGTGTATTCAAAATGCACCATTCAAGGCCACATCATCAATTTTCAACTATTTCTGACTTCATTTGGTATTTTTCATGCATTTACTGTTTTTTAGCTAAATGACCCTTAAATTGAAAAGCACTACAAATGAACTCTAAAAAGGTTGAAAGTTGGCATGGTATTATCATTTCACCCACATAGCATGTGCTAAAAAGTTGAGAGAGTTGCGGCAAAAACTGGATGTACTTCGTGTACAAATCGTACAATCTCTTTCGAAGTATCAGGGTTTCATACGAAAACTTATTTGTTACAAAGGGATCTCATTTTTTTGGAATTATTTGAACTCCAGACTTTTTGTGTGTTCAAAATGCACCATTCAAAGCCACATCATCAATTTTCAACTATTTCTGACTTCATTTGGTATTTTTCATGCATTTATTGATTTTTTTGAGCTAAATGACCCAGAAATTGAAAAGCACTACAAATGAACTCTGAATAGGTTTAAAGTTGGCATGGTATCATCATTTCACCCACATAGCATGTGCTAAAATTTTGAGAGGGTTGCGGCAAAAACTGGATGCACTTCGTGTACAAATCGGACAATCTCCTTCGAAGTATCATGGTTTCATACGAAAACTCATCTTTTACAAAGGGATTTCACTTTTTTGAACTTATTTGAACTACAGACTTTTTGTGCGTTCAAAATGCACCATTCAAAGCCACATCATTAATTTTCAACTATTTCTGACTTTTTTCATGCTTTTACTGATTTTTTGGAGCTAAATGACGCAGAAATTGAAAAGCACTACAAATAAACTCTGAATAAGTTGAAAGTTGGCATGGTATCATCATTTCACCCACATAGCATTTTTTGTTTACGCCAAGTAGGACCTTTGGGATGGTCTACGTTGTTTGGAATTTAATTTTGCTGAAAAACAGAAACTTTCGACCTCAGTCCACGATTTTTTTAAACTCACTAGAATGTGCTTTTGATCTCAATTTTTTAAACAAGATTCTTATACGATTTACCCAGATTGTCTTATTTTTTCATAATTTTTCGAGTTACATAAGTATTCGAATTATACAGATTACTTGAGACTATTCTGTTTTTGACAGGTTCTGTTTTCTTTGTGTTGCTTGCTTATATCGATGTATCTATGGGTTGTGTCGGGGGGTATGAACCATGGAGAAGTTTCAATATAGTAAATATTACACCAATATGAATAAATAATTAGTTCACAACAATATCTAAAGTGGTGATGAATAAAGAAAGGGCTAAACCATTCAAATTTGGAAACTATATAATGGCACAAACAGAAACTAGATATATATAAATTGGTCCAAGCAGTACATAATAATACATGCAAGCAGTATATAATAATAGCTAGCATACATATATATACAAGTGTTCGCCGTTGTGAACACTACTCGTCTGAATCTGAATCTGAATCAGAATGTCCCAAAGCTGGTGGTGCAAGGTGACGCTGGCCATAGTTCACGATTCTAATCTTGCGGTACAACTCGTATGCAACATATGCATCTTTTGCTGCATATTGAACGTTGATAGGGTCAAGTGGGGTCTTCCCCCACTTTCTGTGTTGAGACTTTGGGAAGGAAGTCTTCATATCATGGTACTCCTCGTCGATCAAGGCGACTGCCATATCAGCCATCGAAGTCCTCTCATATTGAAGCTAGAATAGGTGTTGGATATCAATGTGGCACTCAGCTGGTATCTCAATACCAAAGTGGCGCCTCTCATATTCGGCCCGTCGTTCGTTATGTCAACGCTAGCAAAAGTGATGCCGCTACGAAGGAAGTCCATGAGTTCCGGACAATGCTTGTCACCACTGCAACATCAACAAATTAAAATGGAACAAATGTTACATACTGCTGCAACAAGGAAAAATGTTTCACTACAACTAAAGAGAAATTTATCATAACGATTCAAATGGAACATATTGCTATTCTATGCAATTTTCATATCCTATGAATTGATCTTTATAGGATTCCAATATTGTAACATATTTCTATCCGATGCAATTTTCATATCCTATGAATTGATCAAGAAACCCTCAATTAACTATCCAATGGAACATATAAAGAAACTGCATATTCCTATCCAATGGAACCTAGAGAGGTCAGTATATGCCATTTTCATAACCTTTGGATCAAACAAAGCCTCAAAACTTACCAATGAAAAATTGTTTCACTACAACTAAAGAGAAATTAATCTTTATAGGATTCCAATATTGTAACATATTGCTATCCTATGCAATTTTCATATATCCTATGAATTGATCAAGAAACCCTCAATTAACTATATATACAATGGAACATATATAGAAACTGCATATTGCTATCCAATGGAACCTAGGGAGATTAATATATGCAATTTTCATAACCTTGGATCAAAGAAAGCCTATGTTGTAATATATCCAATGGAACCTAGGGAGATCAATATATGCTATCCAATGGAACCTAGGGAGATCAATATATCCAATGTTGTAACACATATTGCTATCCTCTGGAATTTTCATATCCTATGAATTGATTAGGAAACCCTCAATTAACTATCCAATGGAACGTATATAGAAACTCCATATTGCTATCAAACGGAACCTAGAGAAGATCAATACATGCAATTTTCATAACCTTGGATCAAAGAAAGACTCAAAACTTACCTCGCCCATTAGAAGATCAAGAAATATTGTTTGAAACACAGGTGGATGATGGCAACACCATGTTGGTCGCCCGTGTACTCCAGATCAAGCCCCAAGAACGCCTCACGCTCCGCCACGACGTCAACTATCGCCTGGAACCGTCTAAGAAATTTTGCCACCGCCATGCTCTCATTCGTGTACTCGACCCTGAGTTGGGTCGTGCCATGTGTGCGCACCATTCCGGTTTGATATGTCATGGTGGAAGAAGAATGGAAGAAGAGAGGGGAAGAAGAGAGGAAGAAGAAGAACATATGAGAGCGCTAGAGGAGAAGAACAAAGAATGGCGATAGACTCTGCTTCAGTTGCAGTTTTCATCGCTGGAAACGACACAGGAGGGCGAACCGTTTGGACCTTTAGTACCGGGTTAGACAACAAGCCGGCACTAAAGGGGTGATTCGAAGGGCCGCCACCCTGGTTTGATCCACCAACTGGGACTAAAGGAGGATACGAACGGTTGTACGAACGCCCGCCACCACACCTTAGTCCCGGTTTGATCCACCAACCGGGACTAAAGGGGATACGAATGGTTGCCGGCCTATTAGTCCTGATTCTTGAGTAGAACCGAGACAAAAGGGGTGAGACGAACGGGGACCAATGGCCCATGATGCCCGACCGGCGCCCTGGCCTCAGGAACCGCGACCAATGTCATCGTAGTTCCCGGTTCGTATGTGAACCGGGACTAATAGGATTTCAGGACCTGGACCAAAGCCCTCTTTTCTACTAGTGTCCTCAGGAGATGCTTATACTCAAGTCTTAGAGTAAAGATCCCCCTTGATATCGTATCCCCCCTAAGAGGGATCAACTAACCTTGGGTTTTGTCATAGAAGACTTCAAGTAGGTGAGGTAGTGGTGGATGCTCAATGTTGATGAAGATCATCTTGAGTTGAGAGCAATCCTTGTTGTTTTGATACTCCTTTCACCTACATGGGTTAGTCCCAAAGCAAGAGGAACATATGCAAGACTATCTATGGATATGGAGTGAAGCACACATGGGATAATGGCCAAAGAAGCATTAGTTACCTTGTTCCTTGGTTACCTTTGAGGGAATGTGTGACTCCTTTAACTAATGCATACGGTTGAGGTTGATTGCATATAGTTCTTGCCAAAATTAATAAGAGTGAATTTCATTGGCAGAGTCACCCCTCAAGAACTTCTAGTTCTTCCTCTTGGGAATCAACACCAAATTGATGGGAATCCTTGGAGTTCTGGTAGCACTTGTTGAGGTAGAGCTAGTAGTATCCTTGGGAATCCACTTGACCTTGTCTTGCGGTTCTTCAAATAGGTCAATGTCATCTTGAAGCTTTCCCTTTCCTTTGTGGTCTTGTGGTAGAAGGCCATCTTTTGAGCTCTTTCTAGGAAGGAGTGGACTTCTCCTCTTGGGGAACAAACTTGGGAGTGGGATATGGACCTTCTTCCCAAACATCTCGGTTGATGTTGAAGTATCCAACACCTTGTTTCTTCAGATGTCCTCCTTGCTTGCGCACAATTTCCTCAAATTGCTTACTTCCGACAAGACTCTTGAAGACACCTCTCTCTATAATACCTATCCATAGATCATTTTCTTGCTCAAGTGTAACTTGACTAAGAGAATCATTAGTGGAATCAATAGAGTTACTAGCTACAACATTATTGGATTTAGCTTTAGCATTGTTGATACTAGATGAAGAAACCTTCTTGCCTTTGTTACTAGTGTACCTAGGTTTAACTGTGGAACAAAGTTAGACAAGAGTAATCGTTTTTCTAGATAAGAAGAACTCTTCTTACGAAGATCATCATTGATTGCTTTTAAGAACTCATGATCTTGCCCCAAGTTGAGCTTCTAGAAGCGTAGCTTCTCATGGATTCTTGCAAGCTCTCTATGATCTTCCAGAGTAGTATCATGGGCTAACTTAAGAGTTTTTAATTCTTGAGTTAGTCATTCAATTTCTTTCTTATCATCATCATTAGATTTCTCTTGACTAGCATCATAAATAGCAAGTTCATTTTCAGCGCATTCACTAGTTTTATCTAGAAGCAAGTCATCTTCTCCTAACAAATCATCCTCATCACTATTGAAATCAACATACTCAGAATGTGATACCTTAGGGCCTTTAGCCACGAAGTAGTTTCCGACTCCTTCATTTAGTGAATCAAATAAGTCGTAGGAGTTGGTGGAAACAAGCGCAATCCCAGCAACACCTTCATCTTGACTATAGTAGGAGTTGGAGTGATAGCTTCTCTCGGAGTGGTGATCAGACATGGAGCTAGAGACCCATTCACCAACATGAGCTTGATTTCTTATTCCTGAACTGTTCTTGGTGTATTTGTCCTTCTCCGATTCCTTGCCTCTTCGTGAGTGTCTTCGTTCATAGTGATCTTCTCTACTCCTTCTCTCTCTACGAGGTGACTCATCTCTTGAGCTTCATCTTCGAGGTGACTCTTCTCTTCTCTTGTATGGATCTGAGCACTCATTTGAGTAGTTTCTAGGCTTCCCACACTTGTAGCAGTTTCGGTCATGACTGGAAGAACGCTTCTCATCATGTCTTGAATTTGAGCTTCTACATTTTCTTCTACTCTTGTGGAACTTGTTGAATTTTCTTACCATGAGGCTTATCTCTTCATCAGTGACAAGATTGTCTTTTGAAGTAGCGGGAGCATCACATGAAGCTTTATAAGCACTGCTTGACTTGTTGTGCAACTCATCTTTGTCCTTGAGTGACATCTCATGAGCAACAATCCTACCAATGACTTCAATTGGCTTGAGATCTTTGTAATTTGGTATCATTTGGATCAATGTGCACACTATCTCATACTTGCCATCAAGAGCTCTAAGTATCTTCTTGATGATGAATTTTTCGGTCATCCCTTCGCATCCTAAGCCGGCAATCTCATTGATGATGAGAGCTAGCCTAGAGTACATTACAGCGACTCCTTCACCATCCTTCATCTTGAACTTGTCAAGCTGGCTTTGAAGCACATCCAACTTAGATTCTCTGACAGAATCAGTACCTTCGTGCATATCAACCAAAGCATCCCAAATTTCTTTTGCATTCTCAAGACGACTGATTTTGTTGAATTATTCGTGGCAAAGGCAATTGAAGATTATATCGCAGGCTTGAGCGTTAACTTGCAACATCTTCAGTTCATCAGTTGTCGCGTCACGATCTGGTTCATGCCCTTCTCCAAATAAGTTACCTTACATGCCAACACGAATAACAGCCGAAACAAGAGGATTAAAGCCAAGAATATGCATTTTCATTTTATTCTTCCAACTAGCAAAATTGGTGCCATCGAAGTAAGGACCTCTACGATGATAATTTCCCTCACTAGATGCCATACTCTCCTAGGTTGCTAAACCAATGAAGTAGGATCGAAAGTATGTCTAGAGGGGGTGATTAGACTACTTGACATGATAATTTTTTTGTGTTTTCCTAGTTTTACTTGAGAGGCTGCTACGACAGTTATAACAAGTCAAGTACACCCTACACATGTAGTTCTAATATTATAGCAGCGGAAAGTAAACATGCAAGTGTAAAGTGGAGGAGAAAGGTAGGGAGATCGAACGCATGAAGTTGACACGACGATTTTTGGCATGGTTCCGATTGGTGGCGCTATCGTACATCCATGTTAGTGGAGACTTCAACCCACGTAGGGTAACGACTGCGAGAGTCTATGGAGGGCTCCACCCATGGAGGGTCCACAAAGAAGCGGCCTTGTCTATCCCACCACGTCGTACGTCCACGGAGGACTAGCCTTACTCATGGTAGATCTTCATGAAGTAGGCTATCTCCTTGCACTTACAAAAATCTTTGTTCAACTCCACAACACGAAGTAGGAGGCTCCCAAGTGACAGCTAACCAATCTAGGAGGCACCACCCTCCAAAAGGTAATAGATGGGGTAGATCAATGAACTCCTTGCCCTTGTGCTTCTAAAGATAGTATCCTCAACACAAATCACTCTCTCACAGAATATGCATGGGTAGGAGAGGTTGATTTGGTGGAAAGAAGTTTGGGGAGGCTAGATATCAAGTTTCAAATGATTGGATTGGAATATCTTGGTCTCAACACATGAGTAGGTGGTTCTCTCTCGGAAAATGGATTTGGAAATGAAGTGTGTGTTCTGAGTGCTTCTCCCAGGAATGAGAGGTGGGTGAAGGGGTATATATAGGCAGCAGCCAAAATCCAACCGTTACACACAAAAGAGCAAACTCTGTGACACCGAAGTTGGAAACTCGATGGTACAGACTAGCAATAAAGGTGTGAACTTTTGAATCTCGGTGAAACCTATATGCACAACTCGGTGGCACCGAAAAGGTGACTAACGGTCAGATGGCCAAACTCGGTGGCACCGATACTCAAACTCGGAAATTACGATTTTGTGTATTTGGGCAACAAAATGTTGGTCACACTGAACTCGCTAGCACTGATGCAGTTTTGGTTGCACCGATTTGGTGGGAATGGCTAGGGTTCTGTCTCAGGTTCAAACTCGGCGGGTCCGATGTGGAAATGTTGGTGACACTGAATTTTTGAATGTGGAACTTGAAAGAGTGGATATGTGGGAAAAATGACTGAGTGTTTTGGTGGCTAACTTTGAGCATTTGACCAATCACTTCATTTTACTACCTCACCCCCTTTTAATAGTATTAGCTTTCCTATGGACTCAAAAGTGATATCTCACAAATATAAAATGAAGAGTCGTCTAGCTTGAAGCTTGAGCCAATATTATTCCTTGTTGCATCAGGGGTATCTCCACATAAGCCTTAAGCCATATCATCTTTTGAACTTTTCTGAAATATACTTGGAAAACACATTAGTCCAATGATGCATATGTTGTGATCAATTATCAAAACCACCCTAGGGAGCAATTGCGCTTTCAACCTTCCTATGTGTTCGTTGGAAACATTAGCTCCAAAAATGTGCAATGAGTGTGAGCAATCATAGAAGACTAGTTGACAGTTGAGTATGTGAACTTGCTAAAATGAAAGCTCTTACATAGATTGTTCTCTTAAATATGATGAATTGTGATTCTCTTGATGACTAAGAACATAGTTTGTTGATTGTCAATAAAGGTTATGCTTCGTACATCAAAAATTGTGGATAGATCGATACTTGTTTACGAGAAGCTATATGATGGAAAAAAAACTTGCTGCTATGTTAATATTCATGATGCTCTAATGTAGTATCCTATTTTTATCGGCACGTCTCTCCCAAATTATGTGGTCAATATTATCGAGTTCAGCTTTTGCTTGAGGACAAGCGAGGTCTAAGCTTGGGGGAGTTGATACGTCCATTTTGCATCATGAATTCTTAATGATATTTATTTTATTCTTGTCCATTATTCCTCATTATGATACCATTCTTATGATTTTCCTATCTGAATTTACAAGGTACAACACAAAGGGGGGAAATTGACGGAAACAGGAATTCTCAACCTCAACACCAAGAAAAAGGCTGAAAAATCACTTGACTCCAAATGACCTGAAACTTCAGGGAGAATTTTTATGGAATATATAAGAATTGTTGGGACAAAAATATACCTAAGGCGGCCACCTGCTGGCCACAAGCCAACAGGGTGCGCCCATCCCCTAGGTGTACCTATTAGCTTGTGGGGCCCACGCAGGTGGCCTCCCCCTCTTCTCCTATAAGGTGTGTTTTGACCTAGAAAATCAAGGGAGTCTTTTGGGATGAAGAGCCGCCATCTCGAGGCGAAAACCTTTGCAGAGGCCCTTTTGCTCTCTCAGAGAGTGATTCCACAGGGGAAACTTCCCTCCGGAGGGGGAGATCGAAGCCATCGTCATCACCAATGCTTCCTCCTTCATGGGAGGACCAATTTTTATCAACATATTCATCAGCACCATCTCATCTCAAACACTAGTTCATCTCTTGTATTCAATCTTTGTCCCAAAACCTCAGATTGGTACGTGTGAGTTACTAGTTGTGTTGAATACATCTCGTAGTTAATGCTAGTTTGTTTACTTGGTGTAAGATATTATGCTCAGATCCTTAATTATCATTATTACACCTCTGATCTTGAACATGTTGATGATGTGTGAGTAGTTACTTTTGTTCCCGAGGACATGGGAGAAATCATGTTATAAGTAATCATGTGAAGTTCGCATTCGTTCGATATTTTGATCATATGTATGTTGTTGCTTATCTTAGTGGTGTCATGTCAACATCGACTACACACGACTTCACCATATTATATGCCTAAGAGAAGGCATTGTGGATTAATAAGTATATGATGGGTTGAGAGAGTGATGGAAGCTTAAACCCTATTTTATGTGTTACTTCATAAGGGGCTGATTTGGATCCACACGTTTCATGCTATGGTTAGATTTATCTTAATTCTTCTTTCGTAGTTGCAGATGCTTGCGAGAGGGGGTAATAATAAGTGGGTTGCTTGTTCAAGTAATAACAACACCTTAGAACCGGTCCACCCACATATCAAATGATCACAGTAACGAACGTGAATCAACTCAACATGATGAACATGACTAGACACAAATTCCTATGTGTCCTCGGGAGCGCTTGCTTCATATAAGAGTACTTTCAGACCTATCATTTTCTATAAAAAGGATTGGTCTATTTGCTTCACACTTTCTACTATTGTTACTTGTCACTTGTTATGAATTATCTTGCTACAAAACTAACTATCAATGTTACTCACAACACATGCAGAGAATACCTTGTTGAAACTACTTATCGTTTCCTTCTGCTCCTCGTTGGGTTCGACACTCTTACTTATCAAAAGGACTATGATTGATCACCTATACTTGTAGTTCATCATATAGCTACTACCGCCCGAGGGCGGTAGTCACTAGTAGGAAAAGGGTCATCAGTCACGGTTCCAGAGGGGCTTTAGTCCCGGTTCTTCAACCGGGACAAAACAATCGGGACTAAAGGCCAAAACCTTTAGTCCTGGTTGGATTATGAACCGGGCCCAAAGGATCTCCACGTGGCCGCTGTGGGGCGCCCAGGCAGGAGGACATTTAGTCCCGGTTGGTAACACCAACCGGGACCAAAAGGCATCCACACGTGAGCAGCTCGCACGCGCTGGGGTTTTTTTTGGGAAAGGGTATTTTTTGCGGTTTTGGAGGGTTTTATTAGGACTTTCATATTGTGTTAGCTAGCTAGTACATATAGAGAGAAGTGACCTCTCTTTCGCCGTGCTTGGTCGACGGTACCTACTACATATAGAGAGAACTCGATGCTAGCTAGTAAGCAAACGAAGGAACTATTAATTACAAGACATCGTCATGAACATATATAGAGAGAAGTGACCTCTCTTCCTCCGTGCTTGGTCGAACAACTTGACGCTACTACATATAGTACACGATCATGCATGTATACAATATATAACATCTCTTTTGATCCCTAACTAGCTAATATCTATCCACCAAAATCGGTAAGGAAATCCTGATGATATTCCTTGTCTGATGGTATGACATGCTCAACAAAGAATCCCGCCAATTCCTCTTGAATTGCTCGTATGCGATCAATTGGTAGGAGTTCTTCCCACTTCCGTTTGATCTTTTAAAGAAGGGGTCAACATATACATATATATATATATATATATATATATATATATGAATGAAATTCAACAGATTTGATGGTAATAAAAAAATGTGAATATTGTTTGCATACATCAAGTTCTTTAAAACATCTGCCCTTCTCACAGGTGGTCTGGTGAACCCACTCGCAAACGAAGTATCCACATAAATTAGTCCCAGTTTCCTACCTCAAGCGGTACTTTACGAGAATAGTGTTCAATAAAAATAATAATCAAGCATGATAATGATATTGAAACTAGAATGAATGAGAGATGCGCGGAACTAGCTAGTACCACTTACTTTGCAGAAGGTAAATCGTAGCTCCTTGTTCCATTCACCATTAGCTTTCTTGGTGAACTTTTTCCAAACCCTACACGGCAAACAAAATGATTACTTGATACCAGGAAATGAAGGAAAGTTGTCGATATGGTGCGATAATGATTGAACTTACTTTTGGAGCATTTCAGTAACCGACGCCAGCTCTGTAGGGTCTTTATGTAGCGATTCCAAGACAAGTAATAGTCCCTCATCAAGCCTAATAATTAGCGGAACTAAGTGAAACCTGCGCACGCATAACTCATCAATTACACTTAACCTTGAGTAAGCGAAACAGAATGTAAAGAAGACAACTAGTAACACTCAGCCGAAGTTGCAAGGAAATACTATTTCCCTTCTGTCATGTTGTCCAAGTAACGCAGTTAGCCAGTTATTCTCTATATCCATGGGATTCTTACATATATTATGTGCACTTATAGTATCTGGGTTAATGAACCCAATGTTATATATTTGTCCTCTTTTGCATTCGTGGATCTTCAATTTGCATAATATAGCAACGATAATTACACATGCAATAATGAAGGAGATGAGCTAGAGACTTAATTACAGAAATAATACTTACACACAATAGGATTTTATTATCGTTTTGTGGAGGGTGTCTTGATTGTATAACTGAAATAATTCATTAAATCAACAAACAACGACCCATTTCCATTGTAAAAGAGCTCATCTTTAAATCCCACATAGATACGGTTGATCTCATCATTGCAGGCTTTCAAGTACCAATCATGCAGTATTCGCATCATCGTTGATAGTTCTGTCAATTGCTCAGGTTTGATGAGAGGCTTCCCGTTCTGGTATCTAAGGGCTACTATCGAGGCAGATTCGAACTATACATCATCGCTTACGAAATCAGCAGGAGTGAAACCAGGATAATTAGCAGCCACTACCCCCGGATCAACATTAGCGACATTAGTAAACACCTTGAGCGGGGGGCACGATTGATTCTCATGTTCGCCGAGCTGGGAATTTTTTTTGCACTTCTCGAACCGCTGGTACTTAAGCTTTTCAACTGCTTCTCTTTAACATATGTCTTTTGAAGAATTCGCTCATAGTGTGATGGCAGCGGACACGGTACCAATGGTGGTCGCTCAAGGGCAT
Source organism: Hordeum vulgare subsp. vulgare (assembly GCF_904849725.1). Taxonomy (NCBI): domain Eukaryota; kingdom Viridiplantae; phylum Streptophyta; class Magnoliopsida; order Poales; family Poaceae; genus Hordeum; species Hordeum vulgare. The sequence continues at coordinate 564,413,990 of NC_058519.1, forward strand.
CCAGACAGCGCTTCGCTTTTACCGGATCAACTTTCTCCTTTGGAAGTGGACATTTGGTGCAAAATGGGCCTTATTATAGGCAGCCAAGATTTCTGCGTTTTCCTCGACAGTCTTCTCATATGGTAACTTTGGAAGAGCCTTGAGGCTTGGACCATATTTGAATTTCTTCGCGCCTCCTGTACAGCTAGCCGTCAGAGCGGCGACGACTCTCTTCCGCCGTTGCTGAGGCGCCAGAGGAGGCGGAGTGCGCTCACGCACTGGAGGAGGCGGAGTGCGCTCAAGAGCCGGAGCAGGCGGAGGAGGAGGAGGAGGAGTGCGCTCACACGCCGGAGGAGGAGGAGGTGGAGTCTGTTGATCAGTCTGTTGAGGCATCCAGTGTGGTAGTTTGATGTACTCCTTTCTCCATAGACATGTAAACCTTAAAGCATTTTCCAGATGAATCTCCCCTTCACCTATAGGGTAGTCAAGCTCCGGCTCCTCAAATCCCTCCATTATTTTATCCACAATCACAATAGCATAGCCATGTGGAATCGTACGGCAATGTAAAGTTCCCTCAGCTTGAGGAGGTAGGACACAACCAAGAGCCACCTTCAAGGTCGGGTTATGGGATTTCTCCATTAGCACACAATGTTCAGCCTCTGTGGTACTATCCACACGGTAGCGAGGAGCCGTGAAATCAGGCTAAACGAGCTCCATGGAAGCCACATTGCATCTCCCTGAGATGGTGGGGTAGCTTTTGTGGCAGCGTCCGAGGAAGGATCTTCGTGCCGCTGAGATGGTTGACCGGTAGCTCACTGGATCTCAAGTTCCTCTAGTTTCAGTAATTTTGCATTGAGCTTCTGCATTTCGGTCACTTCCTCTTTTTTCTTTATCTTTCACCTTCTATAACCATCGATGTAGGGAAACCCATGCACCCGTGAAACGAAGCCTGATGTGCCTCGTGTTCATCCAGGGTGTTCAGGACTCTTGAGAGCCTTTGTGAGCTCGTTCTTCTCTTTGTCGGGAATGAACGTACCTTCCTGCGCTGCCTTAATGGGTATTTCAAGTTGTTCGTTCGTCCAAACACACTTCCCCGATTCTGGGTCCAAAGTTCCCCCAACCCCGAAGAACCAAGTCCTTGACCGATCTGGCCAGTGCAATGTCGCTGGTTGGACCCCTTTATCAAGAAGGTCTTGCTCAGTTTCGTCCCACAACGGCTAGGCTTTGCTGTAGCCACCTGACCCCGTGGTACGGTGATACTTCTTTAATGCGGCATTTTCTTGTTTGTCTCTGACCTTTGCTTACCCTTGTTTGATTTCCTGTAGGCCACAAATGCGGGCCAGTGATCTCTGATCTTCTCTTATTGACCGATGAACTCTAGAGTCTGATCTTTCTCGACAAACTTTGTGTCCAAATGTTTCTTCAACTTCTTGAATAGTTCTGCCATCTCCTTTAGAGAAAAAACCTTGACCTTTCTCTCTATAACTGGTTTATTTGGATCCACCTCTGGCGGTATGCTGAAATTTGTCATCAGCGAGGTCCAAAGATCATCTTTTAGTCTATCATGTACATAAGGAAGTTTAGGGTCCTTCTTCTTATTCCATTTGTGGATTCTGATCGGGACGATGTCCCTAACAACAACTCAACACTGATGTACAAATGTGTTCTTGGTCTGCGTGGGAGCAATCGGTTGGCCATTTTCCGCGACTTCTGTGAACGTGAACCTTTCATCCTGGCAAAACCTTTTCTTCGGGCATCATCTCCTTACGGAACTTTAGCTCAATACAGAGGGCTAAAAGAATAAAGAAGTGTTAATATAGGTACATACCAAAGCAATTCATGCATCAAGTCAGCACATGGTTCATCAATATATATTCGGTAAATGGAGTCGTCATGACCTCCTTCCTCCTCCATTGTTGGATCACCGGAACCATCATCCTCTCCTTCTTGACCATCGCTGTCGTTGAGAAACAACAAGGGATCACCTCCGACGTGTATTATGTCCCCCAACAACTCTTCTTGTTCCAAGTCTCTTTCCATGGTTTAGTGTGGCCTCGATAGTTGGCCGGGCGAGCGGACCGCCACACTCTCATGCATGTCCGATGTCCCCCCCTCATGTCAAAGTTATCGGGGAGGGGGTAGATCGACACCGACGCTCTTTTTTCTAGGGTTTGGGTGGCCTCGGTAGTTGGTCGGGCGAGAGGAACGCCTCTCTCTCATGCATGTCCAACGTCCCCCCTCATGTCGAAGTTATCGGGGAGGGGTAGATCGACAGCGATGCTCTTTCTTCTAGGGCTTGGGTAGCCTCGATTTATAGTTGGTCGAGCAAGCGGACCGCCTCTCTCTCATGCATATCTGACGTCCCCCCTCATGTTGGAGTTATCGGGGAGGGAGTAAATCGACAACGACTCTCTTTCATATAGGGTTTGGGTGGCCTCGATAGTTGGTCGGGCGAGCGGACCGCCTCCCTCTCATGCATCGTTGATGTCGAGAACAAATTCTATGCAAATTTAACATTTTTTTAAATGCTTGGATTGTGATTTCTTATATACGAGGAACCATTAGTCCCTGGTTAGGAAGAAGATTCAGAATGATAACGAATTATCTTAACCTTTAAGGGATTTAACAAAATGGTGCCATTCTGGATGTGCAGAAAATATTCCATATTTTTCCTCATCTCATCTACCCTTCTATATGTCATGTTGTCTACTATCAAAGGATTCAATAAAACCATGAATTCATCATTAGCGGGAAGTAACATGCGCATGATGGTACAACGCTCTCCAAAGTTGTTTTGGAACGGAGTCCCGGATAGGATAATTAGTTTTTTAGTACGAAGTTCAGCAAGAGCCTTCCGAATGTCACTATTTGGAAGGCCTTTGCTGAACTTCATACCAAAAAGTGAATTATCCTATTAGGAACTCCGTTCTAAAACAACTTTGGAGAGCTTCGTGCCATCATGCGCATGTTACTTCCGGGTACTGATGAAGCCATGGATTTCTTCAATACTTTGACACAAGACAACGTGATATATAGAAGCTAGCTAGGGTACGTAGACGAGATCAGAGAAAAATTGGATCAACTTGTGCACATCCATAATGGGGGGCATTCTTCATAAATCCCTTATTAAAGGACTAAGAGAATCTATTGTATACATACATATACTAATTAATTGCAAATACATAACAAAATTTTGCAAATACAACAATAAATATGCAACTATTGCAAATACTAATTTCTATACATTGGATCAAATATCAAAATTCATCAACATTTTTATATACATTGTATTCATACATATATATATATACTAACTTCTATACATATTGGATCAAAATGTAAAAATTCCTTAACTTTCTTTATACATCTAATCATCTAGTGAAAAAAATGAACTTCGATGGGAAATTTTCTAAGGATTCCAATTTTGAAACGAAACAACCTATCCAGAAAGAATTCCGAAGAATCCAATCCTCCAAAAATTCTATTGTTCTTTCGAATCAAAGAATTTGCATATTAAAACTAATGCTCCAATAAAGTATATGACAAACTACTTTATTTTGAAAATTAGCCTAATAAAGATCTTTAGTGTATGACAAACTTTGTAAATTTTGACCAAGTTTATACAAAAAGGTATTAACACCCACAATGTGCCATTAGAATAATCATTTAATATATTTTCACGGCATATAAATTTGTTGTCGTGAAAATTTACATTCTTCCCTATAAACTTGCTCGAACTTTATAATGGAGTAAGTTTTGACCAAATTGCGAAAATCCATGCAAATTTTGACCAACTTTATAGAAAAAGGTATTAACACCCGTAGGGGGGCGGCACCCACAGCCACGGCGACGGACCGAGGAGCACACGAAGGCTCATAGAGGGACTAGTTGCAGCAGACGGTGGCGGAATCGACGGAGAACGGCGGCGGACACAGGAGGAAGCAGTGGAGCTCAACGGGGGCGGGATCGATGGAGAACAGCAGCGGTCCTTGTAGTCTAAGCAACGGAGCTCGACGGGGGCGGCGATGGCGAGGAGGCCCAGCGACGAGGCCGAGCAGGCTTGAAGGCGACGGCGATCTCCAGCGCAGCAGCCTGGCGGCCTCGTGCTGTCGTTGGCGTCGGGGGAGAGAATGGGAGAGATTGGGGGGAATCTCTAAGTGGTGTATATAACCCACCCTTTAGTCCTGGTTGGAGCCACCAACCGGGACTAAAGGTGAATTTCACCAACCCAAATGGCGCGAATTCGCCAGTCCTTTAGTCCTGGTTAGTGGTTCGGATCGGGACTAAAGGGGCCTTTAGTCCCGGTTGGAGCCACCAACCAGGACTAAAAGTCTGGTCCTCGCACTGGCACGGGGTTGTGGGAGTTTAGTCCCACCTCGCCAAGCGAAGGGCGCTTGCAGTGGTTTATAAGCCCTGTTGTAGCATACCTCTCGAGCTCCTCTCTAGCATGCAGTACATACCTAACACTTTCTCTGCCGTGTTGGGCCTAATTGCACCATGGTCCTGCATCCTGGCCCAAGTATAGTTGCGTTTCTAGTCGGATGCAGGCTATGGTGGCCTATTAGGACGGCATTTTTTTATTTTTTGCAAAATTATACTTTCATCATAACCTTAGGTTCACAAAAACTTTTTAGTTCATTTTTTTTTGTTATTTTAGTTTACTATTAAAGATTTTAACAAAAAAAACTTTAGGATAATTCTTTTTGTTGATGTTTTTTTGATTCTTTTTAGTTCATTCTTTTTAGTTAATGTTTTACTTGATTCTTTTTAGTTCATTCTTTTTAGCTCATTCTTTTCAGTTCATTCTTTTTAGTACATTCTTTTTAATAACTAAATACTTTGATAATTTTAGTTAATATTTTTTGATTCTTTTTAGTTCATTCTTGTAAAAAATCAATACTTTGATAATTTTAGTTAATATTATTTTGATTCGTTTTAGTTCATTATTTTTTCTATTAGTTTATTCTTTGAGCTAAATGACCCTGAAATTAAGAAGCACTACAAATAAACTCTGAAAAAGTTGAAAGTTAGCATGGCATCATCATTTCATCCACATAGCATACGCTAAAAAGTTGAGAGGGTTACGGCAAAAACTAGATGCACTTCGTGTACAAAATCGACAACCTCTTTCGAAGTATCAGGGTTTGAGGAGAAAACTCATGTGTTACAAAGGGATTTCATTCTTTGAACTTATTTCAACTCCATACTTTGTGCGCGTTCAACATTCACCATTCAAAGCCACATCATCAATTTTCAACCCTTTTGACTTCATTTGGTACTTTTCATGCATTTACTGATTTTTTTGAGCTAAATGACCCTGAAATTGAAAAGCACTACAAATGAACTCTCAAAGGGTTTAAAGTTGGCATGGTATCATCATTTCAACCACATAACATGTGCTAAAAAGTTGAGAGGGTTATTGTAACACCCAAGATGCGATCCTATCCTTATTTTGGCACGAGGGCCTTGCTACTTCTCAAACAACAACGCTAGACATTGGCACGTTGACGGAGACTTGGCTTGCGTTGGTTTTTCCCTTGAAGAGGAAAGGGTGATGCAGCACAGGAGCAGTAAGTATTTTCCTCAGTTTGAGAACCAAGGTATCAATCCAGTAGAAGAATCGCGTCAAGTCCAGAGTACCTGCGCAAACACAAAAGAGCTTGCACCCAACTCTATAAAGGGGTTGTCAATCCCTTCAAGATTGATTGCAAAGTGAGAACTGAAGGCGGAAAGTGCAACAAAGTAAAAGTGTAAGGCTGAAAATGTAGTGTGAAGTAGACCCGGGGGGCATAGTGTTCACTAGAGGCTTCTCCCAAAATAGCAAATAATACGGTGGGTGAACAAATTACTGTCGAGCAATTGATAGAACCGCACAAAGTCATGACGATATCTAAGGCAATGATCATACATATAGACAAGTAGACCGATACTTTCTGCATCTACTACTATTACTCCACACATCGACCGCTATCCAGTATGCATCTAGTGTATTGAGTTCACGACGAACAGAGTAACGCCTTAAGCAAGATGACATGATGTAGAGGGATAAACTCAAACCAATGATGAAAACCCCATCTTTTTACCCTTGATGGCAACAACACGATGCGTGCCTCGCTACCCCTTCTGTCACTGGGTGAGGTCACCGCACGGTATAAACCCAAAACCAAGCACTTCTCCCATTGCAAGAATCATAGATCAAGTTGGCCAAACAAAACCCACAACTCGAAGATGATTACAAGGATATGAAATGGTGCATATAAGAGATCAGAAGAAACTCAAATAAGATTCATAGATAATCTGATCATAAATCCTCAAGTCATTGGATCTCGACAAACACGCTGCAAAAGATGATTACATCGGATAGATCTCCATGAGGATCATGGAGAACTTTGTATTGAAGATCCAAGAGAGAGAATAAGCCATCTAGCTACTAGCTATGGACCTGTAGGTCTACGGTGAACTACTCAAGCATCATTGGAGAGGTCATGGTGTTGATGAAGAAGCCTTCCGTATCTGAATCTCCCCTCCGGCAGGGAACCGGAACGTGCCCTAGATGGGATCTTGCGGAGGAGCTAGGGCAGGGGAGGCCCAGGGAGCCCACAAGCCTGGGAGGCGCGGGCCCCCCTGGCCGTGCCATGGGGGCTTGTGGCCTCCCCCGGGACTCCCTGCCTTGGTTCTCAAGCTTTCTGCGTATCTTCTGTTCCGGAAAAAATCTTTTTGGAAGTTTTATTCCGTTTGGACTCCGTTTAAAATCCTCCTCTGAAAAGGGTCAAAAACACAGAAAAAGCAGGAGCTGGCACTTGGCACTGAGTTAATAAGTTAGTCCCAAAAAAATATAAAAGGAAAACAAAACATCCAAAGTTTGACAAGATAATAGCATGAAACCATCAAAAATTATAGATACGTTGGAGACGTATCAGGCCCCGACAGGGATAGAAGCGCATCTCGTCGTTTCGCAAGAATGGATATCGTTACAAGTACATGTACTGAAGAGAAGAGTATATGGAATTGTCGTACACTCGCCACAAGCTACATCAGAGTCACTTCAGTACAATACATAAATATCACGAAGAAGAGCAGGGTCCGACAACGAACGAAAACAAATGAGAAAAGAATGACGTCCATCCTTGCTATCCTAGGCTGCCAGCCTGGAACCCATCCTAGATCGATGAAGAAGAAGAAGAAAATCCAAAAGAACAATCAACGCGCTCGCGTCAAGTAACCTTTACCTGTACCTGCAACTGGTTTTGTAGCAATCTGTGAGCCACAGGGGACTCAGCAATCTCATTTCCAAAGGTATCAAGACTAGCAAAGCTTAACGGGTGAGGTATGGTTAAGTGGTGAGGCTGCAGCAAGCGACTAAGAATTATATGAGGTGGCTAACTTACGAGTACAGGAACAAGAGGGGGGAAGCTCTACGCATAGAGGATGTGAACTACTGATGATCAAATGAATGATCCTGAACACCTACTTACGTCAGACATAACCCCACCGTGTCCTCGATCGGAGAAGGAACTCACGAAAGAGACAATCACGGTTACGCACTCAGTTGGCAACTTTTAATTAAGTTCACTTCAAGTTGTCTAGAACCAGTGTTAAACAAAGTTTCCACGTTGCCACATAACCACGGGCACGGCTTTCCGAAAGATTTAACCCTGCAGGGGTGCTCCAACTAGTCCATCACAAATTACCACAAACCGCATAGAAATCCTCGATCGCGAAACTCGCGATCTCGTCGGACTCCTTAGTGGAAAACCTCAACTCTGAGATTACCCAAAGCATCAGCAGAATCCTAATGCACAAGATATTTCGTAAAAGGTAAAACTAATCCAGCAAGGCCGCCTGATTTGTCGACGATCCTGATAGGAGTCGCGTATCTCGTTCTCAGGACACGACGGATGGGTCACACTAGGAGTATACCAAACCTCGAGTTGCCCCACGGTGGCCCCGTAGTCTGCCAGTTTGGACAAACACTCATGCGGAGCACTGGTCCGGGGGATTGATTAATTTATCTGCGGGTGTCGGCGGGTCCCTATGCATTTTATTAGGTTATTGGGCAAATGTAGTACCAAAGTTGGGCCTTGCCAGACCAGTTTTAATCTAAAACAAATTATCAAGGGGGTCCCCATAACAACCCTGATCGTGTTAGGAGCGCTCAATTCTGGAATATAACACCGTTAGCCGAAACTAAGGGGGCAAAGGTGGAACAAAACACCAGGCTAGAAAGGCTGAGCCTTCCACCTTTTACCAATTATATAGGTGCATTAAATTAAATAGCATTAATATGGTGATATAACAAGGAACCCATGTTATCACACGGAAGCAACTCCACCTGCAACTAGCAACGCTAACACATGGTTAAGCAAGAGGTAACATAGCCAATCAGTGGTTTGCTAGGTTGGGAACAGGTTGAAGGTTTTCATGGCAATGTTGAGAGGCTGATATTTAACATGTGGTAGGCAACGAGACATAGCGACAGAAAGGACAAAAACTAGCATGGCAATGATAGTAAGGGTATCTGGGAAATGGTCATCTTTCCTGAGATCCCGCTTGGAAGAAGAATGACTCCCTGAAGCAGACGAACCGATGTTGTCGAACGGTCCTCACTTTTCGACATGCTTGCGAAACTCTGTCGAGACGAAGGAAACCAGAAACAAGAATCAACACACGATATTCACCACGGCACATGCACGACATAATGCTCATCACCTATGATGCACGATCAGACTAATGCAAGGCATGACATGGCAATTCACTCCAATCAAACACTACACATTAAGTGAAGTTCAATATGCAAGTCGTTGCATATTGACGAAACTCCACATACGGATTATTTAGTTCTATCCCGATTAGGTACACGACAATATTAAATGTGGTTAAACATGGCAAGAGGTGAAGCGTAATTAATCTACCTATCTAGGCATTTTAAATGAGGTCGGAAACGACTTATAGCATCTCCAAGATGACCTCATGCGTTAATTTATAATTCTGACCAGATCTGAACTAACACGTTTAAATGTTTGTTAAACAACAAAATAAATAGGTTCACATGATTATACGCGTCGTTCCAATCAATTTACACATAGAGAACATCTCCAACGGAGCTACGGTTCAAAAGATACAAACACCGCAAGATATGATGGCATGAATGCAATATGTGTGCAACGATAGTCACAAGCATTTCAAAACATACAACCACAAAGATAATATGCAATTACACAAGATTCTAAGCAAGTTTCATGTAGGACACGATTAAAACAGAGCAACGGTTCAACAAATACAAGCTACACAAGAAATCACTACAATTTGTCCAAAACAGCAACATGGCATTTTCTACACCCCAAAACAATAAGCTACATAAATCCAAAATTCTCAAATGAGAGAGTACAGGTCAAGATGCACTACAACATACTACTAATAACATCTAGCATGGAAGCATGGATCATTAGGAAAAGAACTCACAAAATGGCGTCTCACACACCGTTTCAGACTTAGTGAAAATATAAGTTTCTGATAGTGCAGTTTTTGATCTGAAGGCATATTGACAGCAGCAAAACTATATTCTACAAGGCACCAAATGACATGAAAATTGACAGCATGCTAGATAATCTTAAGGACTACGACTAACTCCAGTGCACCGACCTCAAAAGAGCTATAGATCACCAGATAAACTCATGGAAAGACACCAACAAAATATAACATATTTCAGACTTAGAAATATTTCAGCATCTCCAAATCAGCACTATTTCTAGCATGTTGACAACAAGCAAACAACACCTAAACATGGATTTCTACTGCAACCAAAATTACCAGAGGCTAGCCTACACATCCAAGGGCATATCTCTAGTTGACAACTCATTCATATCATGAAGGATTAAATCCCGCAAAATAAACAAAAGGGCAACATGGCAAAATATCACGTGCACTAACTTGCTCAAAAGCTAAAACTAAATGCATTGTTAAATTCTATGGATTTTTTTACCCCGATAACATATATAATATGAGGGGTTGCAAAATAAAAATATCGCCACACGTATATACGAGAATATGTCCTAAACACGACATAGCAAACAAGCGACGGAACCTACATGCAAAAATGTAAACAACTACTCTAAAATACATGGCAAAATGTCCCTAATAACATGAGCATTTCATCTATGGGGTTTGATTAATTCGGACACGCACAAAAATAAATACGGGATAATTCCCTATTAGGACAGCACGCAAATCTAGGCTTGAGGCGGGTCAAACTACTTCAAACATGCATGCAAGTTGTAAAATCATAATATACGCAAAATTCTACACGAGTTTCATATACAACTCGTTGCAATCCCACGCACGGTTTTAAAACTACGGGTGTTTTAAAATACGACATTTTCCTGAAAGTACTAAATTCGCGAAACCTGATAAAACCCTAAACGGGCCGAACTGGGCAGGGCGCAGCTTACTAACTTGCGCCACGGGTGAGGGATAGAGGGGCAGCTCACCTTGTGGGCCTAGCCCATGTCGGTGGGGAGGCAGGGCTGAGGCGGCCGAAGGTGCTGGGCCGGCTTTGGCCAGCGACTAGGCCGAGGGAGGGAGGCCGACCTGTGCGGCAGGGCCCAAGCGCGCGAGCCGGCCCAGGTGCGCGGCGACGCGGTCAACGCGGGCGCCTCGGGCTGGGTCTTCGTCTCCTCGCTCCCATGCCCAAGCGGGAGCAGGGCGGCGACCCCGACGTGGCTCCGGCGAGGCGACACCGCGGGTGGTCGGCGACGGACACGAGGTGCGGATCCACGCCGAGGATGGATGGAATCAGCGTTTGGGGCTGGATCTAAGAGGCGACAGTGGCCGGACGAGCTCCTCCGAAGAGCTGATGGCGTCGGCGGCGCTCCGGGTCCTTCAGTCACGGCCTCGACGGGGCACTCTGACGGGCCAGGGCGCGGCGGCAACGCCAGAGCAGGCGGCGGCGTGCAGAAGTGCAGGGAGCGGCGCGCAAGAGGCTCCAGGCGGCGGGGAAGCGCGGGGTTGCGGGAGTTGTGGCTGGCTCGGGCCAGGATAGGCGACGGCGCGCAGATGGGCCCGTGAGGGCCCGATCCGGGCTCGGGCGGGCCGGAAGCGAGGTGGGAGAGGCTGAGGCGGCGGCTAGGGTTTGGGGGCACAGAAATCAAGGCAGAGGTGGGAGGAGATAGAAATGGAAGGGGAGACCCTTCCTTTTATAGTCGGGGTAGCTAGGGTTATCCGAATCCGGCTCCGTTTTTGACCACGTGATCGCGATCAAACGGCCACAGACGCGGGAATGTCTAGGTGGCCATGTAGGGTGGCTAGGCGGAGGTGAGAGGGAAATAGCATGCCCGGCAACAAGATGTAAAACACTGAAACACGTCCGACGGATAACCGAAGACGTTGCAGCTACGGTCGACCGTTCGGGTACCAGACGGACTCTGATTGCAACGAAAATTGGCAGGCGGCCTACCTATATCTAAATAAGACCGCACGCCAATTTTCAACCCAATCAGAGGAAGTTTTATACACACTTTTAAAAACAAGGTTTTAAACGATGTCGCGGGCGCGTGCGTGTGTGGTCGGGCTCAAAACAGGCAATGACGAACATGGAGAAAACCCGCAACTAATAACGGATGCAAGTTTGAAAACTGGCGGCAGTGGGATGCCGATGCAATGCCGATGATTCGCATGATGCGATTATGAATGCGACAGACATACGAACCACACGACGAGAACGGAATAAAAGGGGAATCTTCTGGGGCGTCGGTCTCGAGCTGTCACAACTCTCCTACACTACAAGAGGATCTCGCCCCGAGATCCAAGAATGAAAGGGGAAGAGAAAGAGCAAGGGAAATAGGTAAAACTTAGTTGCTTCTTTGACAAACGAGTGAAACCAACGATCCTTGAAGGTTGCAAAGAGATGAAGAATGACATGAGAAACAAGCAAGAACTCACACAAAATTTCGGCAGAACTTCGGTAGGAAAAGGGGACAAAAATTCGATACAATGGAAAGATCTTGAGAAGAAACACAACAAACTAACTAAATTGAAAAACAAGGAGAGAACATGATCTTGATAGAACAAGATGATAGATTCAAGATATCAACAACACAAAGCCTCCGTTACAAAGAATAGAAACTAGCTCTTGGCAAGAAAAGAACGAAGAAGAAAAAAAATGAGAACTAGTGCCACAAGAATCTATAGGAACACCTTGAGAATGAAGAGGTCTTGAGCCACCTAAGAGAAAACTGAAGAAGGAATCAGAATAATTAAGAGACGAACGAAGAGACACAATTGAGAAGAATTTGAGATTGAAAGCTAAAAGCTGAGAACAAAGAAATCTTCTTAAATGATGGCCTTCGAAAGATCAAGAATGAAAACAACTCATAAATGCACCGGATAACAAGAGAGAGATCTCATGATTGGGAACAATTCAAGATGATGCCACAATGCTGAAATGATTAATCTTCGAGAGAATGGACCAAGATTTAAGAGAAACACTCCTTCAGTCTTCCAAGTTAAAATGATGAGGAGAACACCACCAAGAATAACTGACACACTCCGGAATAATGAAGAATGAAAGATTGAGCCAAATATGAGAATTATTTCGAATAGATCTTGGAGAAGGGAGATGAGTGATGGAAATCATTCTTACGTCATATTTGAATAGAATTAGAGAACTTCGGAAATATTACAAGAGCCAGATAAGATCCTGGGAAAGGCTTGTGGGTTATGGGACCACTCAAAGAAACCACCATTGAAAAGATTGCTTAGAAGAGAGATATTGCACCCGTACAAATGAAAACTTGATGAGGCTGAGCACCTAGAAATAACTGAAGGATTGAAAACCCAAACTTTTGAAATATCTTCAACACACCAGATAGAATAGAGAGAGACGAGAAAACCAAAAGGCTTGATATGAATTACGAACATGGGAAAGAATTTAAAAGATGAAAAAGATATGATGACACGGATAACTGAATTGAATTCACCAAAAAAGATAACAAGATTGAATAAAGATGAACACGAAGCTCCTAAGAAACTTCATAAAGAATCACCAGATACAACACGGAAGAGAAGATAGTGGAAGCAACAATGAAATGAAATGCACTTGGATGAAATCTTATCACTGAAAAAAAGGGAAGGATGGTGGGGAAAAACAAAGACAACTTGGGACAGATGAGAAGAACTACAGAAAAAAAATGAGAGATTGATCTTGCAAAATTGGAGAGGATAGAATTCGCTTGAAGGAAGCACACCGGATGAAAAGAATTGATATGACGACTCCGGTTGAAAAGAATTGAAAAGACAACTTGAATGAGCAAGGAATTAGCACTCTCATAAAAATATGAGAAGACCTGTAGGAAAGATGTGAATTCACCACTTGACATCGAAGCAACTCGAATTACCATACTCCAACAAAATAAAGGATGAGGCTTACGAAACAAGCCAGAACAAATTCATGGGAGAGATTCCGTCCAATATTTTCATGGACAGGATCACACGGGCTCGATCCTGACAGTAGCTATCCTGTACAAGGCAGTGCACAAGACATACGAAGCGTTCCCGAGTCGTAGCAAGCTACAAGGACTCTTTAAGACACAACAAGAACCGATGTAAGTCGACCGTGAACAAACGAATCCACTAGATGTCGAACCCCAACCTAACATCATTGATCTGTTGGAAGATTGTCCTATAAGTAACTACTTGAATTCCCACCTAAGAACTCCCGAAATTTCTGGTCATGTAATCTGGTCCACAAATACAAGGAGTAATATATCACTCAACTCCTATACTAACCTGTCCAGTGTATCACATCCGTCAACACATAACCAGAATCTCGGAACCTCATCTATCTCAGACACTCATAATCACAACGATACTAAGTGTGGTGATACATCCGGAACTCTCTGCACCAGTACTGGGGAAGCCGGACTCCTCTCGCCACTACTAGTATTAAAGAAATTTCAAACATCCTTCGTCCTGAGATGCTAAGAAATCTCAATGATAACAATGTGCTCAAGAATCCCCTGGAGCTCAACTCCCCGGAAGAAATCAAGTCAGACAGGAGGCACCAAGACAGAACTCCGTCACATCGACATCATATACATTTCAAAAATATCCGCGTGATCCTAAAAAGAAATTGAGTGAGAAGAGGAGTAGAATTAAATTATTACGTCAAGATTCCTCACCAGAGCATAGAAGAGGAGAAAAAAGAATCATACTCTCTGATATATAACTAGACTCAAAACAGTTTTTCACTAGACTCGACTCGGCCAAGTTCGATCAACCAAGGGGGCTCCTAGGTCGGTACTGCTCTGATACCAACTTGTAACGCCCAAGATGAGATCCTATCCTTATTTTGGCACGAGGGCCTCGACAGGGATAGAAGCGCATCTCGTCGTTTCGCAAGAATGGATATCGTTACAAGTACATGTACTGAAGAGAATAGTATATGGAATTGGCTTACACTTGCCACAAGGTAACAAACGAGAAAGGAACGACGTCCATCCTTGCTATCCCAGGCTGCCGGCCTGGAACCCATCCTAGATCGATGGTGAAGAAGAAGAAACTAAAAATGAACAATCAATGCGCTCGCGTCAAGTAACCTTTACCTGTACCTGCTACTGGTGTTGTAGCAATCTGTGAGCCACATGGGACCCAGCAATCTCATTTCCAAAGGTATCAAGACAAGCAAAGCTTAATGAGTGAGGTATGGTTAAGTGGTGAGGCTGCAGCAAGCGACTAAGCATTATATGAGGTGGCTAACTTACGAGTACAAGAACAAGAGGGGGGAAGGTCTACGCATAGCGGACGTGAACTACTGATGATCAAATGAATGATCCTGAACACCTACTTACGTCAGACATAACCCCACCGTGTCCTCGACCGGAGAAGGAACTCACGAAAGAGACAGTCACGGTTACGCACTCAGTTGGCAAGTTTTAATTAAGTTAACTTCAAGTTGTATAGAACTAGTGTTAAACAAAGTTTCCACGTTGCCACATAACCGCGGGCACGGCTTTCCGAAAGATTTAACCCTGCAGGGGTGCTCCAACTAGTCCATCACAAATTACCACAAGCCGCATAGAAATCCTTGATCGTGAAACTCGCGATCTCGTCGGACTCCTTAGTGGAAACCTCAACTCTGAGATTACCCAAAGCATCACCGGAATCCCGATCCACAAGATATATCATAAAAGGTAAAACTAATCCAGCGAGGCCGCCCGACGTGTTGAAGATCCCGATAGGAGCCGCGTATCTCGTTCTCAGGACACGACGGATGGGCCACACTAGGAGTATACCAAACCCCGAGTTGCCCTGCGGTGGCCCCGTAGTCTGCCAGTTTGGACCAACACTCATGCGAAGCACTGGCCCGGGGGGTTGATTAATTTACCCGCTGGTGCCGGCGGGTCCCTATGCATTTTATTAGGTTATTAGGCAAATCTAGTACCAAAGTTCGGCCTTGCTAGACAAGTCTTAATCTAAAACAAATTATCAAGGGGGTCCCCATAACAACCCCGATCGTGTTAGGAGCGCTCAATTATGGAATATAACACCGGTAGCCAAAACTAAGGGGGCAAAGGTGGAACAAAACACCAGGCTAGAAAGGCCGAGCCTTCCACCTTTTATCAAATATATAGATGCATTAAATTAAATAGCATTAATATGGTGATATAACAAGGAACCCATGTTATCACATGGAAGCAACTACACCCGCAACTAGCAACGCTAACACAATGGTTAAGCAAGCGGTAACATAGCCAATCAGTAGTTTGCTAGGTTGTGAACAGGTTGAAGGTTTTCATGGCAATGTTGAGAGACTGATATTTAACATGTGGTAGGCAACGGGACATAGCAACAGAAAATACAAAAACTAGCATGACAATGATAGTAATGGTATCTAGGGAAATGGTCATCTTGCCTGAGATCCCGCTTGGAAGAAGAATGATTCCGTGAAGCAGACGAACCGATGTAGTCGAACGGGTCCTCACTTTCCGACACGCTTGCGGAACTCTATCGAGACGAAGGAAACCGGAAACAAGAATCAACACACGATATTCACCACGGCACATGCACAACATAATGCTCATCACATATGATGCATGATCAGACTAATGCAAGGCATGACATGGCAATTCACTCCAATCAAACACTACACATTAAGTGAAGTTCAATATGCAACGAGTTGCATATTGACGAAACTCCACATACGAATTATTTAGTTCTATCCCGATTAGGTACACGGCAATATTAAATGTGGTTAAACATGGCAAGAGGTGAAGCGTAATTAATCTACCTATCTAGGCATTTTAAATCAGGTCGGAAATGACTTATAGCATCTCCGAGATGACCTCATGCGTTAATTTATAATTCTGACCAGATCTGAACTAACACATTTAAATAGTTATTAAACAGAAAAATAAATAGGTTCACATGATTCTACGCGTCGTTCCAATAAATTTACACATAGAGAACATCTCCAACGGAGCTACGGTTCAAAAGATACAAACACCGTAAGATATGATGGCATGAATGCAATATGTGTGCAACGACAGTCACAAGCATTTCAAAACATTCAATCAGCAAGATAATATGAAACTACACGAGATCCTAAGCAAGTTTCATGTAGGACACGATCAAAATGGAGCAACGGTTCAACAAATACAAGCTACACAAGAAATCACCACAATCTGTCCAAAAGAGCAACATGTCATTTTCTACACCCCAAAATAATAAGCTACATAAATCCAAAATGCTCAAACAAGACATGAGAGAGTAGAGGTCAAGATGCACAACAACATACTACTAAAAAAATCTAGCATGGAAGCATGGATCACTAGGAAAAAACTCACAAAATGGCATCTCACACACCGTTTCAGACAGTGAAAATATCAGTTTATGACAGTGCAGTTTTCGATCTGAAAGCATATTGACAGCAGCAAAACTATATTTTACAGGGCACCAAATGACATGAAAATTTACAGCATGCTAGAGAATCTTAAGGACTACGACTAACTCCATTGCACCAACCTCAAAAGAGCTATAGATCACCAGTTAAACTCATGGAAAGATAGCAACAAAATATAACAGATTTCAGACTTAGAAATATTTCAGCATCTCCAAATCAACACTATTTGTAGCATGTTGACAACAAGTAAACAACACCTAAACATGAATTTCTATTGCAACCAAAATTACCAGAGGCTAGCCTACATATACAAGGGCATATCTCTAGTTGACAAGACATTCATATCATGTACGGATTAAATCCCACAAAATAAACAAAAGGGCAACATGGTGAAATATCACGCGCACTAACTTGCTCAAAAGCTAAAACTAAATGCACAGTTAAATTCTATGGATTTTTCTGCCACGATAACATATATAATATGAGGGGTTGCAAAATAAAAATATCGCCACACGTATATACGAGAATATGTCCTAAACACGACATAGCAAACAAGCGACGGAACCTACATGCAAAAGATGCAAACAACTACTCTAAAATACATGGAAGAAGGTCCCTAATAACATGAGCATTTCATCTATGGGGTTTGAGCAATCTGGACATGCACAAAAATAAATACGGGATAATTCCCTATTAGGACAGCACACAAATCTAGGCATACGGCGGGTCAATCTACTTCAAACATGCATGCAAGTTGTAAAATCATAATCTACGTGAAATTCTACATGAGTTTCATATACAACTCGTTGCAATCCGACGCACGGTTTAAAATCTACGGGTATTTTAAAATACGACATTTTCCTGAAATTACTAAACTCGCGAAACCTGATAAAACCCTAAACGGGCCAAACTGTGCAGGGCGCAGCTTACTAACTTGCGCCACGGGCGAGGGATAAAGAGGCAGCTCACCTTGTGGGTCTGGCCCATGTCGGTGTGGAGGCAGGGCTGAGGAAGCCGAAGGAGTTGGGCCGGCTTTGGCCAGCGACTATGCCGAGGGAGGGAGGCCGGCCTGGGCGGAGCGGCCCAAGCACGCAAGCCGGCCTAGGTGCGCGGCGACGCGGTCAACGTGGGCGGCTCGGGCTGGGTCTTCGTCTCCTTGCTCCCATGCCCGAACAGGAGCAGGGCGGCGACCAGGACGCGACACCGCAGGTGGCCGGCTATGGACACGAGGGGCCGATCCACGCCGAGGATGGATGGAGTCAGCGTTTGGGGCCGGATCTTGGCGGCGAAAGTGGCCGGACGAGCTCCTCCGACGTGCTGATGGCGTCGGCGGCCCTCCGTGTCCCTCAGGCACGGCCTCGATGGGGCACTCCGACGGCCCATGGCGCGGCGGCAACACCAGAGTAGACGGCGGCGCGCAGAAGTGCAGGCAGCGACACATAAGCGGCTCGAGGCGGCGGGGAAGCGCGAGGTTGCGGGAGCTGCGGCTGGCTCGGGCCAGGACAGGCGACGACACGCAGATAGGCCCGAGAGTGCCCGATCCAAGCCCGGACGAGCCGGAAGCGAGGTGGGAGAGGCTGAGGCGGCGGCTAGGGTTTGGGGGCGGAAATCGAGGCAGAGGTGGGAGGAGATAGAAATGTAAGGGGAGACCCTTCCTTTTATAGCCGAGGTAGCTAGGGTTATCCGAAACCGGCTCGGTTTTCGACCACGTGATCGCGATCAAATGGCTACGGATGAGGGAATGTCTAGGTGGCTGTGTAGAGTGGCTAGGTGGAGGTGAGAGGGAAATAGAGCGCCTGGCAACGCGATCTAAAACACCGAAACACGTTTGACAGATAACCGAAGACGGTGCCGCTACGGTCGACCGTTCGGGTACCAGACGGACTCCGATTGCGACGAAAATTGGCAGGCGGCCTACCTATATCTAAATAAGACCGCACGCCAAGTTTCAACCCAATCAGAGGAAATTTTATACACACTTTTAAAAACAAGGTTTTAAACAATGTCGCGGGCGCGTGCGTGTGTGTTCGGGCTCAAAACGGGCAAGGACGAACATGGAGAGAATCGGCAACTAATAATGAATGCAATTTTAAAAACTGGCGGCAACGGGATGCCAATGCAATGCAGATGATGTGCATGATGCAATTATGAATGCGACAGACATATGAACCACACGACGAGAACGGAATAAAAGGGGAATCTTCTGGGGCGTCGGTCTCGGGCTGTCAAAGTTCTGGCAAAAACTGGATGCACTTCGTGTACAAAATCGATAATCTCTTTCAAAGTATCACGGTTTCGGACGAAAACTCATGTGTTACAAAGGGATTTAATTTTTTGAACTTATTTCAACTCCAGACTTTTTTTGCGTTCAACATGCACCATTCAAAGCCACGTCATCAATTTTCAACCCTTTTTGACTTCATTTGGTATTTCTTAAGCATTTGCTGTTTTTTTGAGCTAAATGACCCTGAAATTGAAAAGCACTACGAGTGAACTCTGAAAAGGTTAATAGTTTGCATGGTATCATCATTTCAACCACATAGCATGTGCTAAAAAGTTGAGAGGGTTATGGCAAAAATTGGATGCACTTCGTGTACAAAATCGACAATCTCTTTTGAAGTATCAGGATTTCGGACGAAAACTCATCTACTACAAAGGGATTTCATTTCTTCGCGTAATCAAATCCATCATCACATCCATCATCAGAATAGTTCTAGAGAGAAAGTCTTCCCTTTTTTTGCGTGTGTCCCTTGCTTATTGCGCCGTAACCATGGATAATCTTCATCGCTTAACAGGGTGCTTGGGTCAGCCTTCACTTTGAAGGGAGGAATTTCATGAAACTTTTCATAATCTTCAGACATGTCTGTTTCCCTCCACTCCCATGATGTATCTTCTCCTTGAAAGAACTATGTGGCGCTTTGGCTCATCGTATGATGTATTCGCTTCCTTATATTTTATTTTTCTCACTTTGGTAGACATGTCCTTCACATAGAAAACTTGCGCCACATCATTGGCTAGGACGAATGGTTCGTTTGTGTACCCAAGATTGTTCAAATCCACTGTTGTCATCCCGTACTTTAGGTCTACCTGTACCCCGCCACCTAACAGATTAACCCATTTGCATTGAAACAAAGGGACCTTAAAATCATGTACATAGTCAAGTTCCAATATGTCCATTATGTAACCATAATATGTGTCCTTTCCCCTCTTGGTTGCTGCATCAAAATGGACACCACTGTTTCGGTTGGTGCACTTTTGATCTTGGGCAATCGTGTAAAATGTATTCCCATTTATCTCGTACCCTTTGTAAGTCAATACATTCAAAGATGGTCCCCTGGCCAACGAGTACATCTCATCTTCAACAATGTTGTCACCCATGAGATGTGTTTGCAACGAACTGCGAAAGTCCTGATGTGTTCACATGTAATCCAGTCGTCACACTGCTCGGGGTGTTTGAAGCGGAAAATATTCTTGTGTTCATTGACATACGGGGTCACCAAGGTAGAATTCTGTAGAACTGTGTAGTGTGCATGATCCCAAGAATGCTCGTTCCTACATATTCTTGAGTCTGCTCCTAACGTGTGACAGACCGAGACCGACGCCTAGAAGATTCCCCCTTTATTCCGTATCCATCGTGTGGCTATTTTATTTTGTTGGTTGCATCATCATTTATTTGCATCGTCGCATCATGCATGGCATCTTGCATCGTCTGTCACGTGTGGTGTTTTCAGTGCGTGTGCTTCGAGTGCTCACCGAGTCGTAGAGCGATAGTAGTTCCCCCTCTCTCTCCTCTTGTTTCATTTTGTGGTTTTGCTAAAGTCCCGTTTTAACCCCTTTTAAAAATTCGTCTTCTTTTAAAATGTCATTTTATTAAATGTGGGGGCAACCCCTTGGGTTTTCTTTATTTTCTCCTTTCGTTTTATTTTAAACCGTCTCATTTTCTTTTCTCCTTTAAAGAGCTCTTATTTTATTCTTTAAATAAAGAGGTTTTATTCAATTCTTCAAAGCGGTTTGATTTTAATCTTTTGTAAAAAAAGGTTTAATTTTATTCTTTTGTTAAAAAGGGTTTAATTTCTTTCTTCAAAAGATTTTAGTTTTATTTGTTAAAAGAGGCCCAATCTATTTTATAGTTGGGGTTTGTTTTAAAGGAGTCAAAGGTATTTCTTTTATTTTTGTTAACTCCTTTTATTTTTTTTATTTTTTTATTTTGTGTGAGTTTCTCTGTTTTAAAAAAAAAGCGTGGCCCAAATAAAAGAGAGAAGCTAGCCGGCTAAGGCCTTCCCAGGCCCAGTTGGCCTCAAGCCCCCTGCCCTAGCGAGCCCCCTGCTCCATCGCCGAGCGACGTCGCCTCCCAGTGCTTGATCCCTGTCTCCCTCCTCGAGCCCTGCCGCCGCCTCTCCCTCCTCCCTGTTCTGCCGCCTCGCCCTATGCCTCGCCATGGCTGCCGCGCGCCGCCGGCCTCGGCCTCGCCTCCCTGAGTCGCCCTCTCCCCTCCCCGCATGCTCGCCAGCCTGCAGGAGCCCGCGCCCCGCGCCTCCCCGTCGACGCGCCCGCCCGGGTTGCCGCGGCGTGGCCTCTCCCCGCCATCCTGCCACGTCTCCCGCGCGCTGCCGTGCTCGCCGCCGCAATCTCCGTGTTGCGCCGGCCACCGTGCCCGCCAAGGACGTCTCCCGCATGCCGGCCCGCTGCGCCATGGAGTTGCTGCTGCACTCGTTGATGTTGCGTGTTGCTGCCTGCTGGCCTGCCGCTGCTGCTTGCGTTGTATCCTCCTGCTAGCAGCCGTCGCTGTGCTGGATGCGTGCGAGTTGCTGTAGTTGTTGCCTTGCCGATGCTGCTGCCTGCTGGCCTGCTGCGCCCTGTTGCTGTTGTTGTGCGTAGGTTGCTTGCTTTGCTTGCTTTTGTTGCCGGCTACTGCTTTGCTAGCTGTTGCTATTGTTTGTTGCTTGCTTGCTGCCTGCCTCGATGTGCTGTTGCAGCGTGCCTTCGCTGCTAGGCCGATGTTGTTGTTGCCGCTAGCATGTTGCTGCTGTAGCTACTTGCCCTGCTGATGCATGATGCTGCTGTGTTGGTTGCGCTAGTCGATGCTTGCTAGGTAGTTGCTAATTGCTGTAGTTGTTGGTTGTCGTTGCCTGCTGCTGCTGCTGATGCTTGCTGTCACGTTGCTTGCTGTTGTTAGTTGTTGTGTAGGTTGAGGCAGGCTAGCTTGCTGGCGGAGCGATGCTAGTTGCTAGATATTAGTTGCTGCCGCTTCTAGCCATGGCCTCCGCTCTTTTTTGCTTGTACTGCCGCTTTCCGTCGCCACTTGCTGTTGCCTTGCCCGGTTGGCTGTTGGAACGTCGCCGAAGACCGGTGCACCATCCTCGCCTGCCGTGAGTCTTCGACAAGTTCGCCGGGAACCACGAAATCCTCGACGTACCCCGAACATCGACGGAGACGTGATCGACTTCCGAGGTGAAGACCGTACCGACGCCGAAGACCGTGCACCGATGCCGAGCGTACGACTACTGTCAACGAGACCTTGTACGACTACTTCCACGACGACCACGACGACCATTAATCTCCTTCATCGAACCGAACCGCTCTGATGTGCACGCTCCGAAGGTATACCGATGTGACGTTGTCGTGTACCAAACACATATGATGTATGAGTTGAATATATGTATGCACCGTATGTTTCCCGTTCCTCGTTGTCTTCTTTCGTCGTGCCTCGACACATGGGAACCCAAGATACGGGATCACCCCATTCTTTGTTTAACGTTCCCGCACACGCTTCATATACGTTGGCACGATATCTCGACGAGTTATCGGGATAGGAACGGTTCCGTGGCATCGTTTCCGATTTGCCGCCATGGTTCCCTCTCGCTCGCCGTGGCGACATATGCTTCTTTCCCTTCTTGCCGTGCCATCCCTTGCATCATTGAACTGATCATGCATCATATTAGGGTATGCATCATGTCTTTCTTTTGCTGTGGTGAATATTTGTGTTGATTTGTGTTTCCGGTTTGCTCCGTCTCAATAGAGTTCCGCAAGCGTGTCGGAATGTGAGGACCCATTCGACTACGTTAGTTCGCCGACTTCACGGAGTCATTCTTCTTCCAAGCGGGATCTCAGGCAAGATGACCATTTCCCCAGATACCATTACTATCATTGCTATGCTAGTTTTATCGCTTCTGTCGCTTATGTCTCGTTGCCTACCACTTGTTAAATATCAGCCTCTCAACAATGCTATGATTACCTTCAACCTGTTCGACCTAGCAAACCACTGATTGGCTATGTTATTGCTTGCTTGACCCTGTTGTTAGCGTTGCTAGTTGCAGGTGCAGTTGCTTCCATGTGATAACATGGGTCCCTTGTCATATCACCATATTAAATACTATTTAATTTAATGCACCTATATACTTGGTAAAAGGTGGAAGGCTCGGCCTTTCTAGCCTGGTGTTTTGTTCCACCTTTGCCCCATTAGTTTCGGCTACCGGTGTTATGTTCCATAAACGAGCGCTCCTAACACGGTCGGGGTTGTTATGGGGACCCCCTTGATAATTCATTTTAGATTAAAGCTGGTCTGGCAAGGCCCAACATTGGTACTACATTTTCCCAACATAATAATTTTGTTAATACTGAAAGCATAGGGCGTCATGAACCCGAGGAGTAATTTCACATAATACAGGGAGGGCCAGTGCTGATGGTGCTGGTCCAAAACAGAGCAGCTTACTAACGCTACCGGGGCAACTCGGCGTTTGGCGTGGTAACCATCGCTCATCCGTCGTGTCCTGAGAACGAGATACGCGGCTCCTATCAGGATCATCGACACGCCGGGCGGCCTTGCTGGATTAGTTTTACCTTTGACGAGATATCTTGTGCATCGGGATTCCGGTGATGCTTTGGGTAATCTCAAAGTTGAGGTTTTCCACTAGGGAATCCGACGAGATTGCGAGCTTCGTGATTGAGGATTTCTATGCGGCTTGTGGTAATTTGTGATGGACTAGTTGGAGCACCCCTGCAGGGTGAAAGCTTTTCGGAAAGCCATGCCCGCGGTTATGTGGCAACGTGGAAACTTTGTTTAACACTAGTTCTAGATAACTCGAAGTTAACTTAATTAAAATATGCCAACTGTGTGCGTAACCGTGACTGTCTCCTTCGTGAGTTCTAACTCCGAATGAGGACACGGTGGGGTTATGTC
Organism: Hordeum vulgare subsp. vulgare; assembly: GCF_904849725.1. NCBI lineage: Eukaryota > Viridiplantae > Streptophyta > Magnoliopsida > Poales > Poaceae > Hordeum > Hordeum vulgare. The sequence continues at coordinate 564,438,043 of NC_058519.1, forward strand.
TGGCGTAGGTAGGTGTTCAGGATCATTCATTTGATCATCAGTAGTTTACGTCCGTTATGCGTAGATCTTCCCCCTCTTATTTCTTGTACTCGTAAGATTAGCCACCCAAATATATGCTTAGCCATTGCTGCAACCTCACCACTTTACCATACCTCACCCATTAAGCTTTGCTAGTCTTGATACCTTTGGAAATGAGATTGATGAGTCCTCTGTGGCTCACAGATTACTACAACACCAGTTGCAGGTACAGGTAAAAGATTACTTGACGCGAGCGCGTTGATTGTTCATTTGGAGTTGCTTCTTCTTCTTCTTCTTCATCGATCTAGGATGGGTTCCAGGCCGGCAGCCTGGGATAGCAAGGATGGACGTCGTTCTTCTTTTCTCGTTTGTTTTTGTCCGTAGTCGGACCCTGCTCTTACTCTTGATGATTATGTAATGTACTGATGTGACTCTGATGTAGCTTGTGGCGAGTGTAAGCCAACTCTCTATATATATCTCTTCTTTTCAGTACATGTACTTGTAACGATATCCATTCTTGCGACACGACGAGATGCGCTTCTATCCCTGACGAGGCCTTCGTGCTAAATTGAGGATAGGGTCGCATATTGGGCGTGACAAGTTGGTATTAGAGCAGTACCGACCTAGGAGCCCCCTTGATTGATCGAACTTGGCAGAGTCGAGTCTTGTAAAAACTGCTTTGAGTCTAGTTATATATCGGAGAGTAGGATTCTTTTTTTCTCCTCTTCTATGCTCTGGTGAGGAATCTTGACGTAATAATTTGTTCTACTCCTCTTCTCACTCAATTTTTTTTTAGGATCACGCGGATATTTTTGGAATCTATATGATGCCGATGTGACGGAGTTCTGTCTTGGTGCCTCCTATCTGCTTTGAGTTTCAGGGGAGTTGAGCTCCAGGGGATTCTTGAGCACATCGTTATCGTTCAGATTTCTTAGTATCTCAGAACGAAGGATGTTCGTAATTGCTTCAATACTAGTAGTGGCGAGATAACCCCGATGTCCCCAGTACTGGTGTTGATTGTTCGGGAGTACTGCCATACTTTGTATAGTTGTGATCACGAGGGTCTGTTGTAGATGAAGGTCCGAGATTCTGGTTGTGCGTTGACGGATGTGATACAGGTGAGGGGTTAGTATAGGAGTTGTGTGATTATTACTCCTTGTATCTGTGTACCAGATTGGATGACCAGAAATTTCGGGAATTCATAGGCGGGAATTCAAGTAGTTGCTTATAGGACAATCTTCCAACAAATGAATGATGTTAGGTTGGGGTTCGACATCTAGTGGATTCCTATCCACGAAAATATCGGACGGAATCTTTCTCATGAGTTTCTTCTGCCTAATTGTAAGCCGCATCCTTTGTTTTGTTGAATATGGTAATTTGTGTTGCTTCGATGTCAAGTGGCGATTTCAGATCTTTTGTAAGAGGTGTTCTCATATTTTTATGAGAGTATTAATTCTTTTGCTCTATCAATTATCATGTAAATTCCTTTTCAACCGGAGTCATCGTATCAATTCCATTCAACCGGTGTGCTTCTCTTCAACTGAATTCAATCTTATCTAATTTGCAAGATCATTCTCTCTTTTATGCCGGAGTTCATCTCATCTGTTCCAAGTCGTCTTTGTTTTCCCCGCCCTCCCGCCCTTTTCTTCAGTGTTTGGATTTCATCCAAGTGCCTTCTTATTCAGTGATGCTTCTGCTATCTCTTCTTCCTTTTTGTAGCCGGCGATTCATTGTGTAGATTTTCAAGAGTTCTAGTTCATTATTCCTTCAACCTGGTTATCTTTTTCCGGTGAATTCAATTTAGCTATCCATGTTCATTATATCCTATTCATCCTTGTTATTCTTTCCGGTGTTGGAGATTCTTATCAATATATCCTGTTATTCATTCATCTCTTTTCTATCCGGTGTGTTGAAGATATCTTAGAGTTTCTTGTTGCAGATCTTCCATTATTTCGAGGTTCTCAACCTCATCTAGTCTTCATTTGTACCGGTGCAATATCAATCTTTCTAGCAATCTTTTCTACGGTGGTTTCTTTGAGTGGGCCCATAACCCACAGGTTTTTCCCAGGATCTTACCTGGCTCTTTCAATCTTTTCCAGAGACCTCTAAATCTTTTCAACTATGATGTAAGTATGATTTCCATCAGTCATATTACTTCTTAAAGATCTATTTGAATTAATTCTCATATTTGGCTCAATCTTTCTTTCTTCTTTATTCCGGAGTGTCTCAGTTATTCTTGGTGGTGTTCTCCTCATCATTTCAGCTTTGAAGATTCGAAGGAGTGTTTTCTCGAATCTTGGTCCGTTCTCTTGAAGATTTCATTTCAGCTTGGTGTTGTCATCTTATTTGTTCCAATCATGAGTAATCCCTTTCGTGCTATCCGGTGCTTTTCTGAGTTGTTTTCATTCTCGTTCCTCCGAAGGCCATCATTTTAGAAGATTCTTCGTTCTCAGCTTTCAGCTTTCATCCTCGATTCTTCTCAATTGTTGTCTCTCCGTTCGTCTCTCAATTATTATGGCGCCTTGTTCTAATTTTCTTTCAGGTGGCTCATGATCTCTTCATTCCTATGTATTTCCATTCATTGAGGGTTGCCTCATTCATTTCAATTCTTACCGGTGTCTCCTTCAAGACTTCGTCTAGTTTGTGCTCATATATCTCCTCAATCGGTTCTAGAAGAATAAGTTGTATGCTAGATCCGTTGCTTGTCATCAATTTAATTTGATGAAGGATGAGCATAACATAATTCTTATTATTGTCCTTCCTTCTTCCAAGAGATTTCAATTCTTCTTCTGGAGTGGCTAATGATATCAATTCTTTTCTCAAGTGCCTATATTTCTTTTCCGGAGTTCCAAGTTCTTTTAAGTATCTCTTTGTGAGGCTTCTTTTAAATCTTGGTAAGGTCATAATCTTATTATTTTCTACCTTCTTATCGCCGCATCATTCATTTGTATACGGAGGTCCTTCATGGTGGTTCATCAAGGTTTCAATCCATTCTCAAGTGTTCTTCAACATTCTTGTTGGAGTACCTCAAGCATTCTTTCTCTTGCATTTCCAATGTGTTTGTTCTTCCTTTATCCTTTGAGGTGGTATTATATCATTCTTGTTAGTGTAGGAGTCTCAAAGAGATTTCCTTTCAAGAATGAGATAATTAAACCCACCAATTCTATGATCATGAGACATTTTTCAACCCATGATTTCTTCATTGGGCTATATGGGTTGGATTTCACCTAAAGCTTTTCCTATGGATTATGCTATCATGGTGCTTGTCATTTATCCTAGTTCTCAATGCACCCTCTTGGTGTAAGAAGTTTTGATATCTTTCCTTTCAACCATCCTTGTTTCTGTTAGTGGTTGGTTGTCACCTCATATTTGTTGAGATGATTTTCATAAGAACACTACTATCTTGTTCTTTTCGTTGTTGGTTTTCCAACTACTACGTCTATTCTTCTGCCCGGAGGCTCCTCAATTCTATTGTGATGATAGTTGTCATTCTTTTCTTCGTTCTCTTCTTCTGTATGACCTAGTTCCTATTCTATTGTTCCAGAGGCATTGCGTTGTTGCTCTTTTCGGTCTATCTTGTTGTTCTAGCAAGATCATGGTGTTCCCTTGTTCTATTTAGTTGTTTGTCATGTATATTGTGTAATTTTCTCTCCTTATCGAATTTTTTGTCCCATTTTCCTACCGAAATGCTGCCGAAATTTTCCGTGAATTCTTTACTGTTTCTCATATCATTCCTTATCTCTTTGCAACCTTCAAGGATCGTTGGTTTCACTCGTTTGTCAAAGAAGCGACTAAGTTTTACCTTTTGCTTTCTCATCCTCTCCCCCCTTTCATTCTTGGATCTCGGGGCGAGATCCTGTTGTAGTGTAGGAGAGTTGTGACAGCCCGAGACCGACGCCCAGAAGATTCCCCCTTTATTCCGTATCCGTCGTGTGGCTATTTTATTTTGTTGGTTGCATCATCATTTAGTTTGCATCGTCGCATCATGCATGGCATCTTGCATCGTCTGTCACGTGTGGTGTTTTCAGTGCGTCTGCTTCGAGTGCTCACCGAGTCGTAGAGCGATAGTAGTTCCCCCACTCTCTCCTCTTGTTTCATTTTGTGGTTTTGCTAAAGTCCCGTTTTAACCCCTTTTAAAAATTCGTCTTCTTTTAAAATGTCCTTTTATTAAATGTGGGGGCAAACCCTTGGGTTTTCTTTATTTTCTCCTTTTGTTTTATTTTAAATCGTCTCATTTTCTTTTCTCCTTTAAAGAGCTCTTATTTTATTCTTTAAATAAAGAGGTTTTATTTAATTCTTCAAAGGGGTTTGATTTTAATCTTTTGTAAAAAAAGGTTTAATTTTATTCTTTTGTTAAAAAGGGTTTAATTTTATTCTTCAAAAGATTTTAGTTTTATTTGTTAAAAGAGGCCCAATCTATTTTATAGTTGGGGTTTGTTTTAAAGGAGTCAAAGGTATTTCTTTTATTTTTGTTAACTCCTTTTATTTTTTTTCTTTTGTGTGAGTTTCTTTGTTTTAAAAAAAGCGAGGCCCAAATAAAAGAGAGAACCCAGCCGGCTAAGGCCTTCCCAGGCCCAGCTGGCCCCAAGTCCCCTCCCCTCGCGAGCCCCCTGCTCCATCCCTGAGCGCTGTCGCCTCCCAGTGCTCGATCCCTGCCTCCCTCCTCGAGCCCTGCCGCCGCCTCTCCCTCCTCCTTGTTCTGCCGCCTCGCCCTGTGCCTCGCCATGGCTGCCGCGCGTCGCCGGCCTCGGCCTCGCCTCCCCGAGCCGCCCTCTCCCCTCCCCGCGTGCTCGCCAGCCTGCAGGAGCCCGCGCCCCGAGCCTACCTGTCGCCGCGCCCGCCCGGGTTGCCGTGCCGTGGCCTCTCCCCGCCGTCCTGCCACGTCTCCCGCGCGCTGCCGTGCTCGCCGCCCCAATCTCCGCGTTGCGCCGGCCGCCGTGCCCGCCAAGGACGTCTCCCGTGTGTCGGCCCGCTGCGCCATGGAGTTGCTGCTACACTCGTTGCAGTTGCCTGTTGCTACCTGCTGGCCTGCCACTGCTGCTTGCGTTGTATCCTCCTGCTAGCAGCCGTCGTTGTGCTGGATGCGTGCGAGTTGCTGTAGTTGTTGCCTTGCCGATGCTGCTGCCTGTTGGCCTGTTGCGCCCTGTTGCTGTTGTTGTGCATAGGTTGCTTGCTTTGCTTGCTTTTGCTGCCGGCTACTGCTTTGCTAGCTGCTGCTATTGTTTGCTGCTTGCTTGCTGCCTGCCTCGATGTGCTGTTACAGCGTGCCTTTGCTGCTAGGCCGATGTTGTTGATGCCGCTAGCATGTTGCTGCTGTAGCTGCTTGCCCTGTTGATGCATGATGTTGCTGTGTTGGTTGCGCTAGTCGATGCTTGCTAGGTAGTTGCTAGTTGCTGTAGCTGTTGGTTGTCGTCGCCTGCTGCTGCCACTGATGCTTGCTGTCGCGTTGCTTGCTGTAATTAGTTGCTGTGTAGGTTGAGGCATGCTAGGTTGTTGGCTGAGCGATGCTAGTTGCTAGATATTAGTTGCTGCCGCTTGTAGCCGTGGCCTCCGCTCGTTTTTGCTTGTACTGCCGCTTGCCGTCGCCGCTTGCTGTTGCCTTGCCCGGTTGCCTGTTGGAACGTCGCCGAAGACCGGTGCACCATCCCCGCCTGCCGTGAGTCTTCGACAAGTTCGCCGGGAACCACGAAATCCTCGACGTACCCCGAACATCGACGGAGACGTGATCGACTTCTGAGGTGAAGACCGTAACCGACGCCGAAGACCGTGCACCGACGCCGAGCGTACGACTATCGTCGACGAGACCGTGTACGACTACTTCCACGACACCACGACGACCGTTGATCTCCTTCATCGAACCGAACCGCTCCGATGTGCACGCTCCGAAGGTATACCGATGGGACGTTGTCGTGTACCGAACACATATGATGTATGAGTTGAATATATGTATGCACCGTATGTTGCCCGTTGCCCGTTGTCTTCTTTCGTCGTGCCTTGACACATGGGAACCCGAGATACGGGATCACCCCATTCTTTGTTTAACGTTCCCGCACACGCTTCATATACGTTGGCACGATATCTCGACGAGTTACCGGGATAGGAACGGTTCCGTGGCATCGTTTCCGATTTGCCGCCGTGGTTCCGTCTCGCTCGCCGTGGCGACATATGCTTCTTTCCCTTCTTGCCGTGATGTTGTAACTTGCATGCATAAAGCATTCATGGCATATGATCTTGTGTTGCATATCTCTCGTGCCGTAGCTCCGATCTTTGTTCCACGAGTTAAACCGACTAGGATGACACGTAGGATCATCGCTTCACCCCTTGCCATGTTAACAACATTTAATATTGCGTGTTAAATAATCGGGAGTGAATTAAATAATTAAACATGGAGTTTCGTCGAGCATATCGAGCTTCACTTAATGTGTAGTGTTGCGTGAGGTGAATTGCCATGCCATCCCTTGCATCATTGAACTGATCATGCATCATATTAGGGTATGCATCATGTCTTGCTTTTGCTGTGATGAATATTTGTGTTCATTTTTGTTTCCGGTTTGCTCCATCTTGATAGAGTTCCGCAAGCGTGTCGGAATGTGAGGACCCGTTTGACTATGTTGGTTCGCCGACTTCACGGAGTCATTCTTCTTCCAAGCGGGATCTGAGGCAAGATGACCATTTCCCCAGATACCATTACTATCATTGCCATGCTAGTTTTATCGCTTCTATCGCTTATGTCTAGTTGCCTACCACTTGTTAAATATCAGACTCTCAACAATGCCATGATTACCTTCAACCTGTTCGACCTAGCAAACCACTGATTGGCTATGTTACTGCTTGCTTGACCCTGTTGTTAGCGTTTCTAGTTGCAAGTGCAGTTGCTTCCATGTGATAACATGGGTCCCTTGTCATATCACCATATTAAATGCTATTTAATTTAATGCACCTATATACTTGGTAAAAGGTGGAAGGCTCGGCCTTTCTAGCCTGGTGTTTTGTTCCACCTTTGCCCCCTTAGTTTCGGCTACCGGTGTTATGTTCCATAAACGAGCGCTCCTAACACGATCGGGGTTGTTATGGGGACCCCCCTGATAATTCGTTTTAGATTAAAGCTGGTCTGGCAAGGCCCAACATTGGTACTACATTTGCCCAACATAATAATTTTGTTAATACTGAAAGCATAGGGTGTCATGAACCCGAGGAGTAATTTCACATAATACAGGGAGGGCCAGTGCTGATGGTGCTGGTCCAAAACAGAGCACCTTACTAACGCTACCCGGGGCAACTCGGCGTTTGGCGTGGTAACCATCACTCATCTGTCGTGTCCCGAGAATGAGATACGCGGCTCCTATCGGCATCGTCAACACGCCGGGCGGCCTTGCTGGATTAGTTTTACCTTTGACGAGATATCTTGTGCATCGGGATTCCGGTGATGCTTTGGGTAATCTCAGAGTTGAGGTTTTCCACTAGGGAATCCGACGAGATCACGAGCTTCGTGATTGAGGATTTCTATGCGGCTTGTGCTAATTTTTTATGGACTAGTTGGATCACCCCTACAGGGTTAAATCTTTTCGGAAAGCCGTGCCCGCGGTTATGTGGCAACGTGGAAACTTTGTTTAACACTGGTTCTAGATAACTCGAAGTTAACTTAATTAAAATATGCCAACTGTGTGCGTAATCGTGATTGTCTCCTTCGTGAGTTCTTACTCCGAACGAGGACACGGTGGGGTTATGTCTCGCGTAGGTAGGTGTTCAGGATCATTCATTTGATCATCAGTAGTTTACGTCCGTTATGCGTAGATCTTCCCCCTCTTATTTCTTGTACTCGTAAGATTAGCCACCCAAATATATGCTTAGCCATTGCTGCAACCTCACCACTTTACCATACCTCACCCATTAAGCTTTGCTAGTCTTGATACCTTTGGAAATGAGATTGATGAGTCCTCTGTGGCTCACAGATTACTACAACACCAGTTGCAGGTACAGGTAAAAGATTACTTGACGCGAGCGCGTTGATTGTTCATTTGGAGTTGCTTCTTCTTCTTCTTCTTCATCGATCTAGGATGGGTTCCAGGCCGGCAGCCTGGGATAGCAAGGATGGACGTCGTTCTTCTTTTCTCGTTTGTTTTTGTCCGTAGTCGGACCCTGCTCTTACTCTTGATGATTATGTAATGTACTGATGTGACTCTGATGTTGCTTGTGGCGAGTGTAAGCCAACTCTATATATATATCTCTTCTTTTTAGTACATGTACTTGTAACGATATCCATTCTTGCAACATGACGAGATGCGCTTCTATCCCTGACGAGGCCTTCGTGCCAAATTGAGGATAGGGTCGCATCTTGGGCGTGACATAGCGTGCCTTTTCCAGTCAATCTCCCCTCATACCGCGATTGAGGGACACCAATCTTCTAAAGGTCAGGAATGAAGTCAACACAAAACCCAATGACCTCCTTTGTTTGATGGCCCGTGCAGATGCTTCCTTCTGGCCTAGCACGGTTACAAACATATTTCTTTAAAACTCCCATGAACCTCTCAAGGGGGAACATATTGTGTAGAAATACAGGGCCAAGAATGCCAATCTCGTCGACTAGATGAACTAGGACATGTGTCATGATATTGAAGAAGGATGGTGGGAACACCATCTCGAAACTGACAAGACAATGCACCAAATCAGTCTTTAACCTTGGTATAATTTCTGGATCGATTACCTTCTGAGAGATTGCATTGAGGAATGCACATAGCTTCAAAATAGATATTCGAACATTTTTCGGTAGAAGCCCCCTCAATGCAACCGGAAGCACTTGCTTCATAATCACGTGGCAGTCACGAGACTTTAGGTTTTGGAACTTATTCTCTGCCATATTTATTATCCCCTTTATATTGGACGAGAAGCCACACGAGACCTTCATACTGAGCACGCATTCAACGAAGATTTCCTTCTCTTCTTTGGTAAGAGCGTAGCTGGCAGGACCTTCATACTGCTTTGAATGTATGTCGTCTTTTTCGTGCACACGTTGTTGGTCCTCCCATGCCTCTGATGTATCTTTTGTCTTTCCATACACATCCAAGAATCCTAGCAGGTTCACTCAAACATTATTCGCCATGTGCATCACGTCGATTGCAGAGCGGACCTCTAGGTCTTTCCAACAGGGTAGGTTCCAAAATATAGATTTCTGATTCCACATGGGTGCGCGTCCCTCAGCGTCATTTGGAACAGATTGTCCACCAGGACCCTTTCCAAATATTACTTGTAAAACATAGGCCATATCAAGTATGTAATCACCAGTATGGAGGGTGGGCTTCTTCGGGTGATCTGCCTCACCTTTGAAATTCTTTCCTTTCTTTTGAATTGATGGTTGGTTGGAAGAAATCGACGATGTCCCAGGTACATATTATTTCTACATTTGTCCAAATATATACTTTCGGTGTCATCTAAATAGTGCGTGTGTGGTATCCCTTGTTTGTCTGTCCTGAAATGTTACTGAGAGCAGGCCAATCATTGATGGTTACAAACAGCAATGCATGTAGGTCAAATTCCTGCTATTTGTGACCATCCCACACACGTACATGTTCTCCATTACACATCTGTAAAAGTTCTTCAACTAATGGCCTTAGGTACACATCAATGTCATTGTCGGGTTGCTTAGGGCCTTGGATGAGCACTGGCATCATAATGAACTTCTGCTTCATGCACAACCAAGGAGGAAGGTTATATATACATAGAGTCACGGGCTAGGTGTTATGATTGCTGCTATGCTCCCCAAAAGGATTAGTGCCATCTGCACTTAAACCAAACCATACTTTCCTTACATCATCTGCAAAGTCCACCCACCTTCTCTCGATTTTTCTCCAATGCGACCCATCAGCGGGTGCTCTCAACTTCCTGTCTTTCTTATAGTCTTCCTTGTGCCATCGCATCAACTTGGCATGATCTTTGTTTCTAAAAAAACGTTTCAACTGTGGTATTATAGGAGCATACCACATCACCTTTGCAGGAACCCTCTTCCTCGGGCGCTTGCCCTCAACATCACCAGGGTCATCCCGTCTGATCTTATACCGCAATGCACCGCATACCTGGCATGCGTTCAAATCCTCGTACTCACAGCGGTAGAGGATGCAGTCATTAGGGCATGCATGTATCTTCTGCACCTCAAATCCTAGAGGGCGGAGAACCTTCTTTGCTTTGCACATAGTGTCACACAATTCGTTATCCTTTGGAAGCTTCGTCTTCATTATTTTTAGTAGCTTCCCAAATCCATTGTCAGATAAACAATTCTCTGCCTTTCATTACAGCAATTCCAGTCTGGTAACGAGCTTTGTGTTGTCATCTTCGCAATTTGGGTACAACCCTTTTTTGTGATCCTCTAACTTGCGCTCGAACTTCAACTTCTCCCTTTCCATTTTGCATTTTCTCTGTGCATCCACAATGACTCGACGAAGATCATCATCGGGCACATCGTCTGGTGCCTCTTGATCTTCGGCTTCCCCCGTTGCAGTATCACTGTATTCAGGGAACATAGGATCCGGATAGTTGTCATCATCCTCTTCTTCTTCATTGTCTTCCATCATAACCCCTCTTTCTCTGTGCTTGGTCCAAACATAATAGTGGGGCATGAAACCCTTCTCAAGCAGGTGGACGTGAAGGGTTTCCGTGGAAGAGTAATCCTTCGTATTCTCACAGTTAACACATGGATAGTGCGTAAAACCATTCTGCTTGGTTGCCTCGGCCACACCGAGAAAATTACGCAGACCCGTAATGTGCTCCAAAGTGCGTCGGTCACCGTACATCCATTGGCGGTTCATATGTATTATGAAATTAAGTATATCAAAAACCATTGATGACCATCATGAATATAGAAATGACCAAATTGATACAAGTTCATCATCACATTAAAACCAAAGTAAAGTAGTGATCAAATGTTATTACTGCAAAAATAAATACATAAATTTCATATATAGTTCTCATAAAACAACGTACAACTATGTAAAACATTTAAATGCAACAACAAATGTGATCAAAATCACAACTAAGGTAACAATTGACCCAACAACATAATGATACCAAGCCTCTTTATCAATGGCATATTTTTTAATATTCCTAATCTTCAAGCGCAATGCATCCATCTTCAAGCGCATTGCATCCATCTTTAACCGCATTGCATCCATCTTGATCTTGTGATCATCTACGACATCGGCAACATGCAACTCCATTCCATATTCTTCTCCTCAATTATTTTCAATTTTTTCTTCAAGTAATTGTTTTCTTTTTCAACTCAATTTAACCTCTCGACAAGAGGGTCGGTTGGAATTTCCGGATCACATACCTCCTAGATAAAAACATCCATGTCACGTTGGTTGGCATAATTGTCATAAACACTAAATGAAACAAATAATTATAAAAGAAAATATACCACGTCCGAATCATATGCCGGACGAGGGCCGACGTGGGCGGATACCAAAACCATTGCACTATATGATAACAAACAATAATAAAAGTAAGAAATTTATACAAGTATCTATGTAAATAATACAAGTAAGATTTTTTTATTTTAAAAAGAGCATAAGAACAAGAGGCTCACCACGGGGGTGCCGTTGACGAGATCGGCGCGGGCGATCCACGACGCTGAGGACGGGGACGGGACGACACCCTACACATGTGCACACTCTAAATCAAAAGAACTCCCACAAACACTCTTACACTAAAACACACAAACCACTCTACTTCTAGAGCATTTGAAATGAGCTAAACTAGCAGTGAGAGATGAAAGTATCAAGTAGCTAACCTTTTAGAACACTTGTGTAGTTGGTGCACCGCCAAACCTAAACAAATCTTTAGGAAAATGGAGCTTGGAGAGTAGAAAGATTAAGTGTGGCTCGGGCATTTCATCGGACACCTCATGTGCATAGGAAGGCAGAACAGAGCAGCACACACACCTCCCACCTTCTACGGTAAAATACAGAGGAGAGGCTGGGCACGGGTGAGTATATATAGGCATCTCTTTGGTCATGGTTGGTGGCCAGAATCGGGACAGAAGACTGACCATTAGTCCCGGTTCCAGCCACCAAGCGGGACTAAAGGTGTTGCGCGAGGAGCGAGGACTATTGGTCCCGGTTCGTGTCTGGAACCGAGGCCAAAGGGGTCAGACGAACCGGGACCCTGACCCGGCCGACGCCCTCGCCTGAAAAATCGGGACTGATGCACCCATTGGTCCCGGTCCATAACAGAACCGAGATTAAAGCTCTTTCATCGCCTGGACTAAAGCCCTGTTTCCTACTAGTGAGTAGCGTCAACCCAGAGTGATACTACCGCTTACGAGGTAAGCGGTACTACCGCTTGTCTCCTTCAGTACCAGAACACACGAAACGATGGAACAACTCCATTGATGCGGGAAAGGAACAACGATGCAAATGAAAGTATATGTGTTGATTCCACCCAATCCTTTCCGATGTCGACCCCCTCTTAATAGTACGGTTCTCCTACGACTCAATTCCACCAAAACCAAAAGGCAGGAAAAAAATGTCTTCACTATTATCCACTGAGGGGCTATAATCGCCTTGTGCCATATGTAGAATTCTCTAAAAGGCTTAATGCACACGATTTGTCCGCGAATGCATTGTCATCAATCACGAAAACCACCAAGGGAAAAATATGTCCTAACAACTACCCCCTTCCTTGGTCTCCTCATTGCATGCACACTATCATGTGCGTTTAGTACATTTTCTCTCATAAGGCGGCCGAGAACAAAAGCACTTTGCTCAACCCCAATGATCTCATCCAAACACTCTATTTCACGGTTAGTAACTTATTTTGCATCTATTTTGTAAACAAGTGGACAAAAAGATATATGACGATATTGAGAAATCTATTGTAGAAACCGTACCTTGAAAATCAAGATGATAGATATGTCATTCACGCCGGTAGGTAGCACTGTACAATTAAGAAAATCAAGCATGGCTGGGACGATATCATCCTTCAACAAATCCGAGTCACGATGAAAGAAACCAATTGTGAAACCATCCACCCCAGAGATTTTGATGGGGCCATTTGGAAAAGTGCTCCTTTAACTTCATTGAAGACATACTGCTTCTCATGTTCAAGGTTCATATTGGCCGTCACCCGACTTGGAACAACATCAAGCAGTTCAATCATCTCCTGAAAGCCTTGTGAAGTATGCAAGTTTTGATAAAAAAATCTGAATCTTAGCTTTGCCTTCTTTAGGATTGTCCCACATTGAACAATAAGACCATTCCAATCTCTCGATCTTGTTCATGCACTTACACTGGGCATCCCGGGCATGAAAATATCCCATGTTCTGATCGCCCTTGCGAAGCCATGACACCCTTGTGATCCGATGGATCCCAATTTCCTCTTAGTGTTTCTCCACTTCAAAAGGTCCCCTCCCCACTGACTCACTCCATGGACGAGTAAGATTATTGTGCAACTTGTGCACTTTACATGACAAGAAACCAAACTCCTTCGTGCCCCCACAATGCAAGATTTCCTTGCAAGTTAGTGAGCACTTGAACGACACCGTGCATCATCATATTGTTTTGTTCTATCAATAATTCTAAACGAGGCCGGACATGTTAGAGTTGTGTCGAATATAGTGTACAAGGTAGGTTACAGTTGGACTTGTAGTTGTAGTGTGTTTAGACATGATATGGAGTTGTGTCCTAATAGGACACTTGTATCATTGATCTCTCATATATAGCGGAGGTAGACAGATGATGTAACATATGCCAACATAATAGCACAGGCATGCAGGGGGAGCCGACGACGTGTGCCGGCGCCTAGGACGGCTAGGGTGCGGTATTGTGACGGTGTCACGAGGAGGAGCGCCCGTAGTCATGCCCCGGGGATGTATCCCTATCGGTGAACCTCGTTAACAAATCTCGGTGCCGTGCTCGTATGATTTCTTGGTCTTCAGATGATCAACGATGTGTCTCGGATTTATTCTAACAAGTGGTATCAGAGCAAGGTTACGAGGAGGCGACGGACTGTTGATTTAGAGGATGGAAGGCAATGAGAAGTGGTGGTTGCAGCCTGCAGGCCTTGAGCATCCAGAAGATCTCGCCGAGATCGGATGCGGCGGCGGTGCAACGTTCGTACAACAGGTGTCCTCAAGGCGTAGCGAGCGAGCAGCCTGTGGCGCTGTGCGGGCTGGCCCTGGTGGGGTTTGGCTGATGCAGGGAAGCTACTCGTTCGTGGTAAGTCTGGCCGAACGCGCGTTGCAGCGAGGGACAAGGTGGGCAAAGTCGTGGAAGCTCTAGACGAGATTGTTTTGGATCAAAAGGAGGACCGAGTCCTGGTGCGACACAGATAGAGGCAGTCAGATCAATCGGCGTAGGAATATCGATTGGTGTGCATCCATCAGGAATTAGCAACGGTGTTGGCAAAGCAAAGCAACAGCTAGCATTGGAATTAGTGTCAACGGGGTTGCCCATCACGTGAATACCAGAAAGTTGTTTGGTTGGAATTTTCTAGTAGTACAAACTTGTGTACTTGGGCAACACGTGAGAGAGCTCGGTTAATTTTTCACAGTTTAGTCGTAGAAAGAATCATGGTGCCAACGAGTACCAGGTTTGAGGTGGAGAAGTTCAACGGAACTAAAAATCTTGGGTTATGACAAACAAGGATGAAAGATTGTTGGCACAACAGAGATGTTTGAAGGCGTTGCAGGAGGTCATGCCAGCTAAGATGGAGTTATCATGTGATGGATGGAAAGTCGTGGAAGATGATTTGCGAACCTGGAGCGTGTCATGCAGTTGGACAAGTTCGGCTAGGTTGGACTAGAGAGTCTAACAGGTCGATGCTAGTCGGTTGGTACAGAAGACGGTGGTAAGATCGACGACGGCGAGATAGGAGCGTGATGCTGATGGTGACCGACTTCTCGGTGTGGAAACACGCGGCGCAGACATTAGGGCTTGTGTGGCTTCGACAAGACTATGGCGCGGGGTTGATTCAAGACGGTGCACATGTGAGCTTGAAGTCGACGATGAGCAAGGGGTGGACTGATTATCTACCATGGAGTCATGTTGAAGATGGAGCTGGGTCTGAAGGACTTCACTCGGAGAAACGCGAGTGACACGTGGTTCAGACTAGAGCCCGGTGGTCTGATGGAAGCGTGAAACTCGTCATCAGTCGGGGTGATCGGTGGTACTCTGTAGTGGGGGTTGAGTGGTGTGGGTTCACGACCCTTGAGACTCGACTGGGACAACGGAGGCTCGACGCGGTAATAGCGGCGAGGTGTGCGGTACGCACGGGGCACGAAGACGGGCCAGGGCTCTGGTGGTCATACATGTGGTGAGATAACTACGAATTTGACTCAGGATGCCTACAAGCAATGGTGAAATTCCTTCAAGTTTCAGACGGGTGGTCAATGAAGAGCGGTGATGTCGAGTTCAGGTAACTCTTATGTGCGACACCCAATATGAGTTGTTCACTTTCACGCAGGTCAGTGATCAGTGTGTGATGGTGTTGGATACTCTAGAAGTTGGAAGCGCAACTAGAGTAATGTGGAGCTTAATTTCGTTCGAACGTTGACTATGATGAGGAAAAGAAGGAACTACAAGTTGCAGGTGCAGTCACATGGAGTCTTTGGAGTAGCAGCGATGCTCATAGGATAAGCTCAAGTTCAATGTACATGGAAGTTTGACGCATGGACGAATTCTAGGTGGTGGAGGAAATTCGCCAAGGTGGAGTTTGTTAGAGTTGTGTCGAATATAGTGTACAAGATAGGTTACAGTTGAACTTGTAGTTGTAGTGTGTTTAGACAGGATATGGAGTTGTGTCCTAATAGGACACTTATATCATTGATCTCTCATATATAGCGGGGTAGACACACAATGTAATCTATGCCAACATAATAGCACAGGCGTGTAGGGGGAACCGACGACGTGTGCCGGTACCTAGGGCGGCCAGGGTGCGGCATTGTGACGGTGTCACGGGAAGCAGCGCCCGTAGTCATTGCCCCGGGGATGTAGCCATATCGGTGAACCTCCTTAACAAATCTCGGTGCCGTGCTCGTGTGATTTCTTGATCTTCAGATGATCAACGATGTGCCTCGGATTTATTCTAACGGGACATTGGATCACTGCCAGGAGAGTAGGCTTTTGTATTCTTTTGTTCGGTAAAACTCTCTTCTTAATTAAAGAATGTGGCAAGTCTTTTGGCCCTTTTCAAAAACAAAAAGAAGTTTTGAATTAATACATATTTTCCCACACAAAATATATTTGTGGAAATGGTTTGTTATAGTGTAGTAGTCTCCGTGAGTATACAGTTAACTACTCCGTCAATCCCAAATAGCTTGATACTCAGTTAGTGCTCGATACATTCATTTGAACGACACGTTTTTTGGGATGGTGGGAGTATTATAGAGAGGAGCAATCACTGGATAACCATGTCCTGTCCATTGATTAATCATCCGGCCACATGAGCTTTTTCTTCAATATTTCGTACTGTAGCATTCATATCAGATAATCAGAGTGGCGTCGAGTTGAAATTTGAAACTGCATCGGCAACGGTAATTTAGCTAGGCGCCTTATCGAGAGTTCTCTTCAGATCAAGAAGTTTGGACCACGTTTGGCTGTAACGCTTCTTCTGGTTACCGGCACCTGCAAATTCACAAGATAAACAATTGCTACAGCGATGTAAAAGCAACCAATCCAATATATGGTTCTTGCAGCTCGTCTTAGTACTTACGTTTCCACACGACAGGAGACTTCTCACACGCCTCCGAACATGAACTCTGAATGTGAACGATGATAATCAGTAAAACTGTAAGAGGTCGTGTGTCGACAGTCGACAGTTGGACATGACATGCTGCAAGTGCATACCTTGGCTGACGCTGTTAGCCGTATTGTCTCTTGGATTGACGAGTCGATATCAATTTCTGTTCCTGGCTTCACATAGATGACCTGTTCTAAAAGAAATGGTTGTAGGTTACAGATTTCTGTTGCTTTTCCCCAAATGAATTATCTCGTTACAGGAAAATTATATACCGAATAAGAAGTAAGAAGAGAAACAAATGTAATGTCAGTCTGTCAGCATAATACTGTCACGTACTGATGGATCGCTATCTCCGATTTCAGGCAAGCCGCTCTGATCTTTCCTGGAGGAAGACAGCACCGTAATGTCGAACTGCTCATCAATCTGCAACGGGGTCCCAGGATAATGCTTTCAGTTTAACTTGAGCATTTTCCGAATGTGCCATATTTTCTTAGAGCTTGGAAAAATTTCCAGGTGATCAGCAGTGTGGTGTACCTTTGTGCAGTATGGGGCGGAGCAGGAATCACACATTTTGGTGAGCGATGTGACCACTCGCCCTTTGATCGACATTCCGAACTGGGCATGCTGAAAGCAGATGAAGATCTCACAACTATCAGTCAGCTGCTCACTTGCTCAGTGCATATTTTCAGAATTCAGATGGACGCCAGTTTCTCTTTCAGTTACCTGCTGGACCAGAAGATGCACCAGGACGTCGGCGTCGCTCTGCCCGTCCTCGATCAGGTCGTCCAGCCTCAGCTGCCGGAGCGTCAGCTCGAAGTCGCTGCTCCACTGATCGCCTCCGCCGCGCGACGTCCCGACGGAGACCAGGCTCTGCCGCGTGCCGTGTCCCCTCCGGCGGCTCCTCTTGAGGCCCTGGGCAACCGGACCATGCAAGCAGAAGATAATGCGGTGAGCAGCTCATGGACATTCAAGTTCAAACTGCAGTCCACGAGTAAACGAAACCAGTAGACCTGTAATTCACCTGTGTGACTTGGACTTTTTTCGGTGACTCGGCGGGGTAATCATCCTCGGTTGGGAGCTGCGCGTGAACGGCAAATCTTCTGCATCTTCCGTGGCTCCTGCTGCCCGGGAGCTGTGCCGTGATCGGTTTCGGCAGCAGCCTCACGGCGGGGCTGCACTTGCAGGCTCTCGCCATTGTTGTCGAACTGAGAACAGAGCCTCGGCCGGCAACGCTGCATGCGTACCGTAGCAAATGGAGTCATGGGGATACGATTACCTTATCCTTTTGCCCCACCCCGGCGTTAGTGATGTGTGGTGCTGGTGCTGGTGCATGGTGGGTACGTACGTGACCGGTACTTTTTAGCATTGTTTAAAAAACTGAACCTAAAAGGTTGTCGGTTCAGATTTTTATCAGTCGGGCTGTCGGTTTACCGGTTCGATTGTCGGTTTTTTAAGTCAAAAAATAAAAAATGTTGAGTAATATATGGGCTAATATAGCGTGAAACAACGATCAAATAAAATTATTTTCATGTAATGAACAACAAAATAGTATAGGCGAGTTGGTTATATGGCCGTGGGCAAGCCTTGCGCATTGCTCACATGGCCTGGGATCTAACCCCACTTCTTCCAATTTTACTAAACGGTCTTATTAGCTTAAAAACCCGATGAGGCTGTCGGTTCTGTGTTTTTTCGGTCCGATTTTTTATACTAGACTTTTTAAAGAAAAGGCGCAAGCCGACTATGGCAACATGGATTTTGAACACGCAGGAATAGAAAAAATAAAAGGTTAAAATGGCATGTCTACTAAACACTATAGGATTAGCAAGAAGTGTTCGATGTCATAGAAAAAAACAAATGAATAATAAAAAGAGGTTGGAGTGGATGTTAGATTTTCTAAGAAATGTGGTACAAGAGATTTCATAAAAAAAATTCTATGGAATCCAATCCTATGAACCAAAGGATCAGTGAAGGAAAAATATCTAAGGATCCAATCCTCCAAAAATCTTATAGAATTCAATTGAATCAAAGGAGCCCTAAACTTCCTAATTTATAAGGCCTCACAATCAACTGAGGTCTCCAATTTAAAATTGGATCATCCGATTTTAATCGTGTCAGCAATTACACAAGGAGAGCTCTTCCATTGATTTTTTAACACATTATATATGCTTCCTAATTTTAGAGCTTTCTCCTTCGATTGAGTAAAGAATTCTAGTGCCTTGATTTTGACTCGGTCAATCCTTGTTGTGGCAATGAAATCTCTTATTTCGTTTAGCTCTTCCATTTTAATGTCCCCTTATTCAATTGAAGTCTTTAGTTTGGATTGGGATCTCTCGATGAATGGGTGATGTGGCCTTGGTTGATAAAACGAAAGTGCCGCCCATGACACATTTAGCACCAACATAACACACACATCCAACAATATAAGTAACTTTCTCATGTATTTGTATTAATTAAAAGATGTCTCAAAAAGATCCATGCAAACACCACAGTAAAAAACCGATGCATTCATGAATGATTCGCTATGAATTGGTCATACCAAACATTCTCCCATCAATCACTTCCCTAATTTTCACCATCATGATTCCCTAAAATCTATCCGTAGGAGTAGCATGTCTGAGTAGCATGTCTGGTAAAAAAAGCACTCAATTGTATCCTCCACATGTCAAATCAACTAACACGTAAATAATTTTCATAAGCTCAAAAGAATTACCATGTAAAATAAACACATGTATGGCCCCAAGAACATAAACGGCACGACAAAGCGCGCACTGCCATTCTAATACGAATCATTACAAACCAGGATAAGTAAGTACCATTGCAAAAGTTGATACGAGTTACAGCTCAACAGAGCGCCAAATAGAAATAAGATAACTAGGTGCTCATGTGGATGGCACGAAGTAGGTTTTTTTTTCTTTTTTCGAAGTAAGTTGATCTTGCGAAGCACACCAAATGAATCAAACATTGCAAATATTTTTATAAAAAATAGTTTCACATTAAAATAAAGAGCACAATCAAATAGTTTATTACAACCCAATGGAAATTGTTTTGAATATACACTCCACATTGTTTCTATCACTCTCTTGCATTTGGGCAAATCTCTGTCACTTCTCTCCTTACGGATTGGGTATTGTCTTCACAAAAGTTGACCACTCAGGATAAATACCATCAGCTGGGTAGTAGCCCATGTTGTAATGGTGGCCATTAATCTCAAAGTTGACCTCTCGGGAGTGGCCTTCTGCAAGCCTTGCAAATACTGGAGAACACTGGAGCACGTTGATATCATTGTGAGAACCGGCCATGCCGAAGAAAGAATGTCATATCCACGGATCACGTGAAGCCATCGCTTCTAATATGACGATGACACCTTTCATGTGACCCTGCACTACCCATGCCAAGCAAATAGATAGTTCTTCCACTTGCAGTGCATACAATCTATACTACCAAGCATTTCCGGAAAGCCCCCTATCAGCATTGATCACCAACAATATATGTGTATCAGCAACGATTGGTTCTCTCAGATACTCGGGCCCAAACACTTCAAATCACAGCCTTCTAGAAATTGTACATTGATAGGAGGCATGTGGACTCACTCATACATATGTACTCAACCACAAGACCACCTGGAATTCTATATGCAAGTATGCGAATAGTTGCAGTGCATTTATGATAAGAGAATAAGCCAAACTTGCCAAGGGCATGCTCTTTGCACTCAAAGTATGAGTCATATGCTACCAATTTCCTGCCAAATACAATGGAACACATGTCTCACCATACTGAAGTGGCGGAGGAATTGATTTGGTTTGTAGAGCGGACCATTCTCAAAGTATTTGACATAGAGCAGGGCATGGCTGCTCTCCCTATTGCGGTTCAAGGCCGGGCACGAACCGGGATTGATCCCCTAATACGACGCATTGATGACCAATGCAGTTATCACAATTTATTTGTCATTCGAGGACAAATCATCCGAGGAACAAATGGAGTTGTGAAAAAAGTACTCAATCCCACTATCTATGGTACCTTATGAGCAATGTATCAAACATCTCGTGTTCGTTGTGGAGACATGGTCGGGAAGAGCACCTTGAGTTCCTGTCGGAAGGTTGGCATGGTGGTCGGCGCCCTGTAGCTACACAGTGCAAGACGTGTTGCGGTCGATTGGTGTTTGTAGCTCCTCTCTCACCGGATGCGGCAACAAACAACCACCAGTGCGAGCAAAAAAACTCCTACTAATGCGGGCGTGGGGCCGTTATGGCCTGGTGTGGTCATGGTTTAAAGAGGGCGGGCTTTAAAGCAAGGAGGCGGGCAGAAAAATGGATGGCGATGGGTGACGGCGATAATGGAGGGGCAGGGAAAGAGAAAAGGGCATTCTGTCCCTAACGGGCGGGCCATGGGAGGTATCACAGCCTGTGTTTTGGCACTACTCACTAAGTCAATAGAGCTCAAAAATTAACACGAGTTAAAAAAATTGTATGCTTGTGGTGCGTGATTTAATTGTTGTTTGCTTGCTTGCTTGTTAGTCGTTTAATTCACAAAAATTCTCCTTCTCTCAAGACTCATCTCCTTGCTCCAAATCTTTCCCCAATGATCATACCTAGTGTGTAGGACATAAAACTATATTTACAAAATATTATTTTAGCCAAAAAGCATTTATTTGATTTATGCATTCAAAAATCCCTGAATTGAGGTTTGTACTACAAGTCCTCAAATTAGGAGAAATATTTTTCCCCAACTATTTTATTTGGATCCTATTATCAAAAAGACTTCCAAAAACAACAAAATTATTATTTTATAGGTTATTTCACTATTTTAGTTAAATACCATTTTCTAAAGCGAGAAATTGTCTAGGGAAAAATTATTTTTATGTTTCCAAAATATTTGAGAAAAACTAGGTAAACTCACGGGACATATATTTTCCATATATAAGAGTTTCAACCCTTCAAAACCCTTGTGTCTATTTCAAGTATTTGAAGTATTTCTATAAGAAATATTATCGAATAATTCCAAGAGAACTCTAGCAAGTCGCACATGATATATGTGATGATCTTGCCAAGTTTCATCTCAATCCCAATTATTTGGCTTCACAAATATTTCAAATCCCTTTGTGTACAGATCCATACTTGAGCAACTTTACATTGCCAAGTGTCTTCAATTATTCTTAAACTTTGTGGGCATGTTCTAATACTCTAATAATGCATCCACACCAAGTGATGCATCAAGGACAACAAACCCACTTGTCCAAATCCCCGCAAAACCACTTCTGCTGATTTCTAGAATTGGGAATATTTGCATTGACAAGTTTCTCTAGTTGATTCCAAACTTTTTGTGCATGTTATAATCCTCAAATAATGCCACCTAACCAAGTGGTGCATTAGGGGGAATTAATTTGCATGGATAGATCTATAGAAAACCATTTCTACCCTTTTCTAGGGTTTAAAGAGTTTACATTGGAAACTTTCATCACCTAATACCAAATTTGGTGATCAACGTTATTTGTACCTTCTACACCCCGTGTTAAGTTTCATGGCAATCTCAACATTTTAGCTAGCCCAAACCTACATCAAACACCTTCTGCTTATTTACCAAACTTGTTGTTTTTGCCCCTTCCACTATTCTCCTTTAGCTCAAAATCTTACCAGGTCTCATCCTAGTGCTCCTTTACCTCCAGTAAGCTTTGGATGTCCTCAAGTCAATTATTGGTGGGTCAAAACCCACTTTTACATCCCTCGACAACACTCTTTTCTCTCCCTCTCAGTCTTCCTTCTCAACCAAGGCACCCCTAGGCATCCAAGGCCATGTTGACATTATTTACCCCCTCCTAGGACTAATGGGTAAGGTGGGGCATGCCCACAGCACACGGGCATGCAGTGGCATGCAATACGAGCGCTCTGGAGCACGCCACAGTGCGCTCACGCATTGTAGACTCCCTCATCCCAAAGCTCCCAACAACCTCGGGTCGCCCCCACACGCATGTAGGTACCCATTGACGTCTCGGACACGCCACTGCCCGCTTCCCCTCCTCTCTCTCCCTCGTGCAGCATTCCTACACCACTAGTAGAAAATGGCCCATTTGTCCTGGTTCCAGAGGCCCATTAGCCCCGGCTACGGAACTGGGACTAAATCCCAAAAGCTTTAGTCTCGGTTCCTTTACCAACCGGGACAGAAGGGCCTCCACGTGGCCTCTACGGGGAGCCCGGGCAGGAGGGCCTATAGTGTGTTAGGGGTTTTGGAGGGTTAGTTTAAGGGTTTCATATTGTGTTAGCTAGCTAATAGAGAAGTGTCCTCTCTTTCTCCGTGATGTAGAAGTAATGACTTTAGCAAGTTATCCCCGGTATCTTAGGGATTGTGGCATACCGACAATTCATTTACAACATCTGGGCTAATGAACCAACATCGAAGATTCATCCACACATGAATCTAATCCGCTTTCCTTCCCCCAATGATATAATAACCAATCATGGTCATAATAACAAATCATCATGATAATCATGATCAACATCATCATGATATTAATGTAAAAACTCTTGCATCACTATAGCTAATAATCATCATAGTCATTACCATAAACACTATTTAATCATCATTTTCGCCAATGAGACATTATATATATAATAAAAGTTGGTCACTAGTCATAATCACAACTCCTCCTCCTCATCATCAACTATAACACATTGTAGCACATAATAACACATTGTACCTAGGACCTACTCCTCTCTCATAGGACCTACTCTACCCTCTCTTAGGTAAAATATCATAAAACAAGATAGGCCCTGACTCTCCATTATGGAGAATGGAGATCATCTTGTCTCTCATTCTTGGTCTACGCACAATGTTTCTTCCAAGTAGCTCTCTACGATTGACCATACATTTTTTCCAATCTTTGATTGTCATTTCATCGGTTTTAGAAATCCGGTATGGACAGGAGTGATGCGGATACCTAAGCTGACCTGGCCGTGCTGGTCGTATGCTCATAACATCAACGCGACATCTTGGAAACATCAGATGAGGCACACAATCTTGCGGGATTTTCTGTTGAAAAACATAGTATTGACTTTGTAGCTAGCAATGTAGTTTAGTTTTACAAGAATTTATGCAAAAGATACACGGATGTCGTAATAGTAGAAAATCTTACCATGCAATCTCCATGCATGTTACCGTAGTTCCCCACGTGCACTAGTGGCACGTATTGACCATAATGTGGGGGAGTTTGCTGCTAGGTATTCTAATTCTCAAGATCATTGATAAATGCGACAAGATGATGTTTCTCCTTAGAAGTTAATTTCGCTTCATCATTGTAGTAATAGGTTATGTCTACCATCTTCCGTACATTTTTTGAAGAACGAAAATAAGCTGTCAATGGAAATAAGTTGTCAACTATTTTTAAATAAACAATATAAATTACTTAATAAATATGGTTGATAAACTCACATAATGATAGAACTAGAGGCGTCTGCACATCGACCTAGATGTCGATATTACCTTCAATTTCATCTTCCGGACGAATATCAAAGGTGATAAGCATATTAGGCTCAAATGCATAAGCCTTGCATAGTGCTTGCCAATTTGTGCATTCAAAATAGGAGTAGGTGTCTGCATTTTACAACTTTACGGCAAAAGTATAATCATGCTCGGTCCTCAAGTGAACTCTCTTTACCTCCATTGTTTTTTCAGTACTGAAACCAATATTATCCAAGACATAAATTCTTGCAGGGCACGGGATACGCTAGTAGAATAGTAAAAAAATTATAATTCGAAGCAAAAGAAGTCATGCTTAATTACGAAAAAAGACTTATCGCTGTGACTTACTATATCCACTTCGAAGTCCTCATACAGCATGATGCTGAAGCGCCTATCATCAACTAGGTGAGGCATGTCGCACAGGCCGCGCTCGTCTTGGCAGTATTCGCACATAGCGAATTTCCTTTCGTCGTCAGAAATTTCCTTCCTAAAACTGATCAACACACAGATCACTATTACTCAATATGCAACGGGTTGACTTTAGGTCTGTCAAGTCTTTCCTTCCTAAGCTCTCATCTCACGTATATGGTGGACACTCCCTCTGATATTTCGACCGTCAGTGATGGTCGCTACTCCTTCTTTCCCTAGTGCATTACAAATATCTAGCACAAGGAAAAGAAGGAGAAGCGACCCCCATGACAATAGTCGGGATTCTTCCTCTATCTAGCACACAAGGAAATGAAGAAGAAGCGACCCCCGCGACACCTAAAGTCAACCCGTTCCATACATCGAATAAATGACATATAACTCATCATCATGTTACTCATTTAACAACTCATGAAAGTCATGCAAGGAGCAACGATAAACCGAAAAATAATCGTGTTATCACTAATACATCTCGAATATTATCATACAATGTCACTGATAAAAACCCAATTGACGTCTCACGTTGCAGGCGGTGGCAACCCAAAGATAAGGAACCATCACCGGATCATAGCTCAAGTGATGTCCGTGGAGAACCTGCCAGGTATTGGAGAACCTGGCATCCAACGCAGCCATGTAGTGACCGACGTGCTCATTCTCCTCCGTGACACGGCGACGTACCACCTCCCTAGGGGGCAGCTCCCTCGGCACCGAAAATGGCCCACGCGACCGCCACCAAAGAAGCTCTGGGTCAATGGTGAGACCTGGATTCCTCATCAAGGTGCGCCCCTCGAAAGGTAGCACCTCCCAGTGCCAGCCCGGCGGAGCCGAGTCCCGAACATGCTAGCGCCTATCAAGCAGGCTCTCGTTGACCACTCGACGATGAGGATGTAGGCTGGGCATCATCGACGTCGAGACAAATACCTCTGAGAAAATTTTCTTATTGTTTAATGTTTTACTTTCTAGTTATCATTTATACAATAATCATCTGATTTGAATTTATCATCACATTAAAGCCAAAGTAAAGTAGTGTCCAAAATAAATACATAACGTTCTTACATAGTTCTCATTATTGAACAACATATAGCTCTCTAGAGCATCTAATTTGAACATATATTGAAACTACTAAATTTAAATGCAACAACAAATGCGATCATAACCGCAAGTAAGGTACAAATTGATCCAACGACATAATGATACCAAGCCTCAGTACGAATGGCATATTTTCTAATGTTCCTAATCTTCAAGCGCATTGCATTCATCTTGATCTTGTAATCGTCACGCACCTCGACAACATCCAACTCCAATGTCATCTTCTCCTCTTCAACTGTTTCTAATTTTTCTTTCAAGTAATTGTTTTCTTTTTCAACCAAATTTAACTTCTCGACAAGAATTTTTATGTGGGTTGGAATTTCCGGTTCACATACCTCCTGAGATTAAAAAATATATGTCACGTTGGTCGTCATAATTGTCATAAACACTAAATAAAATAAATAGTTATAAAAGATAATACATACCACATCCGAATCATAGTCATGACGAGGGCCGACGGAGGCGGATACCAAAACCATCACACTATATAATAACAAACAATAATAGAAGTAACAAAATTACATAAGTATCTATCTAAATCATACAAGTAAGAAATTTTTTCTTTTAGAAAGAAGATAAGAAGCAGAGACTAACCACGGTGGTGCCGACGCCGAGATTGGCATGGGCGATCTACGACGGTGAGGACGGGGACGGGACATGGACGGACCGCCAAAGCTACACAAAACTAGAGAAAAATGGAGCTTCGACAAGGAGCTTTGAGAGGAGAAAGCTTAAGTGTGGCTTGGGAATTTCATCGAACACCTCATGTGCATAGGAGGTGAGCTAGAGCACCACAAATCTCTCCCACGGCTGGCCAAAAAAACAGAGCAGTGCACTGCTCTGCTCGCGGTCGGGTGGTATATATAGGCCAAGCATTGGTCCCGGTTTGTGGACGGGACCGAAAGTGAAGGACAACATTTGGTCCCGGTTCCAGCCAAAAACCGGCACAAATTGTTGTGGGACAGGAGCGAGGCACATTCGTCTCGGTTCGTGTCTGGAACCGGGACCAAAGGGGCCAGACGAACCGGGACCAATGGCCCACGACGTCCGGTCGGTGCCCTGGCCTCACGAACCAGGACCAATGTCCCCATGGGTCCCGGTTCGTAAGTGAACGAGACTAATGGGATTTCATCGGGTGGACTAAAGCCCTCTTCTCTACTAGTACATGCGCCCATGAGTGCCTGAGAGCTCCAATGGCCGCATCCACATGCACGAGAATCCCGCGCCTCTGGGTTCTCTATCCCTTCCCCACTTCATAGTCCAGCCCCACGAACGCCACAAACACCCTCATCCCTCTCCCAGCGGCCACCAGGGCCAGCTCCGAAGGCGTCGTGGGCGCCGTCCATGGTAGACTCGAGCCCCGGACATATAACCTAGCCCCGAGCCCCCTCGTTACCTCTCTCGCCCCCTCTCATACCCAGAAACATCACCAACCTGCTCACGGCTCCACCCATGCCCTCTCCTTCCTTCCACGGCCAGAATTGCCGCCTCGGTCTCTTCTAAAATTCGAGCCCTATGGCTCGTCTCCTTCCTCTTGAGCATCACGAGAGCGCCTCTAGAACCACCTCACACCCTCCCGGCGCTTGATTTCCACTTTGCGGTGGCCAGAGCACCGATTTCATGGCCATCCGTCGCCGGTGTCCGATGTGGCAGAAGCGTCGCTCGGCTCATCCCCCTCGCCCCCTCCACACCCCCCCCCCCCCCCCCCCGACGACCACATTGGGCATGGGGAGAATCACCTCGACCCCCTAAGCACTCCGGTGGGCCTAGCACTTCGAATGGTGGCCGGAGTCACCGACGCTCGCTGGCAGGGTTGTCCTCTCCCCACGGCCGTGCGAGCGTGCTAGAGGAAGAAGAACCCGACAGGCGGGGCCCGCTTATAAGTGGCACGCCGGCCAGGGCAGGTGCTTCAAGTGTAGGTGGGTCTCGCCATCCTACGCGGAAGACGTACTCCCAGGAGTATGCCTTCAGCGTGGCCCCTGCGTGTGCGCAGCTGAGCTACTCGGCCGATCGAGTGGCTATTCCATGCCAAGTGCACCGTTTAGCCCATCTTTGTTAAAGTCCTTTCTTTTTATTTTACCATAGAGATTAAAGAATTCACAATAAATTATAGGAAACTACGAATTTAATGATTCAAATTCTTATGAGCTCTAAAAATCATGCCTTGTCCAAATATGTGCATTGCACATTTTTCTAGAAAAGTTTTCTCCAATGT
Organism: Hordeum vulgare subsp. vulgare; assembly: GCF_904849725.1. Taxonomy (NCBI): domain Eukaryota; kingdom Viridiplantae; phylum Streptophyta; class Magnoliopsida; order Poales; family Poaceae; genus Hordeum; species Hordeum vulgare. The sequence goes on from NC_058519.1 coordinate 564,465,968, forward strand.
TCAAATTAAAACTCTAAAAATGAGTTATTCAAAGCCACTTTGCAAAATCCCTAGAAGGTCCAAATCAAATCCACATGGAGTGATTCAAAATCCTAGGTGTGTGCAAAATCATCACCTATTTATCTATCCAAGGTGAACATTTTTTCCATGCACTATTTCTGTTGCACCAAATAAATAGCTCCCTTTTCCATTTTTATCCATCTTAGGAAAATCATAAGAAATCCATCCCAACTCCAAATCCAATGAAATCAATTCCTAGATACTTCTAAAATTATGCCTTTTTTAGTAGGAAGATCCACCCATTTTTATAAAGATGTTTTCTGTAGACTTCTTATAGGATCATCAATTGCTCCATTTCCACTATTCAAAAAACTTCGGTGATCGAAATCCATTAGAACAAACTTTAGGTATTTACCTTGATATCACAGGTCTCCAAGCGAAATAAAACTTCTACTTATAGATCACATTTACTTTTTTCTTGTTGTATTGCTTATTGTGGTTGTTTCTGATGGTAGTTGACTAAGTAGATGAAGTGCTCGGAGTTGGACGCGAAGCGTGAGAAGACCTCGAAGACTTTATTGAACCACGCAAGCAGACCTTTGACCATGACTATGAAACCATTTTATGCATGCCATAGGCACTTTATTTTTTTTGCATCTGAATCATGTTGAGTCGGTGGCCACCTTGGTGGGTTGTCTCTCATACTGTCTTACTGATACTTGCACTGAGCACGACCCTACCTTCCTATAAGGGTTGTGCAGGTGGGAAGTAGTTAGGATGCTAGAATAGTTGCTACACAAGTGGGATGGGGAATATGCACGGTGTCGGAAAGCAAATGATTTCTAGGCTTTTTTAAAAATCATGTTGGGTGCCACAAATGCCAGAGGGATATGATGTTGAGCTAGGTGACCACTTGAGAAAGGAGTGGTATACCAGAGCAAGTTGTGTGTGTGTGTCTTCAAAAACGGATTAGATTTAAGATTTGTAGACCGTCCCAACCTTACATGAGCGACCACGATACCCCTTTATTTGACGAGGCTTTGTTGATTACTTTGGTTGATGCTAGCACGGAGCCCGCATTACTAGTGGCGGGAGTGACGTGGTCACTCTCGATATGGGTCGTGCCTGGTAGGGAAACCATGGGATGTTTTCACACACACACCGGGTACACTGTTGCGTGCCCTCATGGATGGTACGATCTAGTGTGAGGCTCATATGATGTACAAGATGAGGGATGGAACCAACAAGTGGACTCTTTGTTTAGTGTCGCCAGGGCAAAGGCATTGTTCAGGTGCTTACCTCGGGTATGTAATATACCGCGATTCGTGGATGACACGGAAGTTCCCCAAGTCTTGTGGGTACAGCGCCAAATCTCTACGGAGTGTAAAACTATTCGAATAGCCGTGTCCATGGTCATGGACAGTTGGAGGTCCTGCTTACACTATGTCCAAATGTTGTCACAAACTTGGTGTGTGTGAGAGAGAGAAAGATGATACTTGAGATAAGTCAGATGAATCGACAAGATGAATGAAGAAGAGATGTTCAACCGCTGCTTATATCGATATCCGTAACTTGTTCCTGCGTATATCTGCAACCCATTGCACTCAAAGCTATATTTCTGTAACTTACCTACTTAATGTTACATCAAGCATTGTTACTGTTGGGGAACGACGCATGGGAAACAAAAATTTTCCTACGCGCACGAAGACCTATCATGGTGATGTTCATCTACGAGAGGGGATGAGCGATCTACGTACCCTTGTAGACCGTACAGCAGAAGCGTTAGAGAACGCGGTTGATGTAGTGGAACGTCCTCACGTCCCTCGATCCGCCCCGCGAACAATCCCGCGATCAGTCCCACGATCTAGTACCGAACGGACGGCACCTCCGCGTTCAGCACACGTACAGCTCGACGATGATCTCCGCCTTCTTGATCCAGCAAGAGAGACGGAGAGCTAGAAGAGTTCTCCGGCAGCGTGACGGCGCTCCGGAGGTTGGTGATGATCTTGTCTCAGCAGGGCTCCGCCCGAGCTCCGCAGAAACGCGATCTAGAGGAAAAACTATGGAGGTATGTGGTCGGGCAGCCGTGAGCAAGTCGTCTCAAATCAGCCCTAATACCTCCGTATATATAGGTGGGAGGGGGAGGGAAGAGGCAGCCTCAAACCCTCAAGGGTTGGCCGAAATTGGAGGTGGAGGAGTCCTACTCCAATCCTACTTGGAGTAGGATTCCACCTTCCCACTTGGAAACTCTTTCCACCTTGTGTTTTTTCCTTCTCAAACCTTATGGGCCTTAGTGGGAACTTATTCCAGCCCACTAGGGGCTGGTTTATCTCTTCCCATAGCCCATGAGACCCCTTGGGGCGTGACACCCCTCCCGATGGTCCCCGGCACCCCTCCCGGCACTCCCGGTACAATACCGATGAGCCCGAAACTTTTCCGGTAATGCACGAAAACCTTCCGGTAACCAAATGGGGTCATCCTATATATCAATCTTCGTTTCCAGACCATTCCGGAAACCCTCGTGACGTCCGTGATCTCATCCGGGACTCCGAACAACATTCGGTAACCAACCATATAACTCAAATACGCATAAAACAACGTCGAACCTTAAGTGTGCAGACCCTGCGGGTTCGAGAACTATGTAGACATGACCCGAGAGACTCCTCGGTCAATATCCAATAGCGGGACCTGGATGCCCATATTGGATCCTACATATTCTACGAAGATCTTATCGTTTGAACCTCAGTGCCAAGGATTCGTATAATCCCGTATGCCATTCCCTTTGTCCTTCGGTATGTTACTTGCCCGAGATTCGATCGTCAGTATCCGTATACCTATTTCAACCTCGTTTACCGGCAAGTCTCTTTACTCGTTCCGTAATACAAGATCCCGCAACTTACACTAAGTTACATTGCTTGCAAGGCTTATGTGTGATGTTGTATTACCGAGTGGGCCCCGAGATACCTCTCTGTCACACGGAGTGACAAATCCCAGTCTTGATCCATACTAACTCAACTAACACCTTCGGAGATACCTGTAGAGCATCTTTATAGTCACCCAGTTACGTTGCGACGTTTGATACACACAAAGCATTCCTCCGGTGTCAGTGAGTTATATGATCTCATGGTCATAGGAATAAATACTTGACACGCAGAAAACAGTAGCATCAAAATGACACGATCAACATGCTACGTCTATTAGTTTGGGTCTAGTCCATCACATGATTCTCCTAATGATGTGATCCCGTTATCAAGTGACAACACTTGCCTATGGCCAGGAAACCTTGACCATCTTTGATCAACGAGCTAGTCAACTAGAGGCTTACTAGGGACAGTGTTTTGTCTATGTATCCACACAAGTATTGTGTTTCCAATCAATACAATTATAGCATGGATAATAAACGATTATCATGAACTAAGAAATATAATAATAACTAATTTATTATTGCCTCTAGGGCATATTTCCAACAGTCTCCCACTTGCACTAGAGTCAATAATCTAGTTCACATCACCATGTGATTCCAACGAATCCAACACCCATATAGTTATGGGGTCTGATCACGTCTTGCTCGTGAGAGAGGTTTTAGTCAACGGTTCTGAAACTTTCAGATCCGTGCGTTCTTTACAAATCTTTATGTCATCTTATAGATGCTGCTACTACGTGCTATTCGGAAATACTCCAAATATCTACTCTACTATACGAATCCGTTTCACTACTCATAGTTATTCGGATTAGTGTCAAAGCTTGCATCGACGTAACCCTTTACGACGAACTCTTTAACCACCTCCATAATCGAGAAAAATTCCTTAGTCCATTAGTTACTAAGGATAAATTTCGGCCGCTGCTAGTGATTCAATCATGGATCACTCTCTGTACCTCTCAACATACTTTGAGTCAAGGCACACTTCAGGTGCGGTACACAGTATGGCATACTTTAGATTCTACGGCTAAGGCATAGAAGACGACCTTCGTCTATTCTCTTTATTCTGCCGTGGTCGGGTTTTGAGTCTTACTCAAATTCACACCTCACAACGCAACCAAGAACTCCTTCTTTGCTGGTCTATTTTGAACTCTTTCAAAAACTTTGTCAAGGCATGCATCTTGTTGAAACTTCTATTAAGCGCTTTCGATCTATCTCCATAGATTTTTGATGCTCAACGTTCAAGTAGCGTAATCCAGGTACTCCTTTGAAAACTTCTTTCAAACAACCTTGTATGCTTTACAGAAATTCTACATTACTTCTGATCCACAATATGTCAACCACATATACCTATCAGAAATTCTATAGTGCTCCCACTCACTTCTTTGGAAATACAAGTTTCTCATAAACCTTGTACAAACCCAAAATCTTTGATCATCTCATCAAAGTGTATATTCCAACTCCGAGATGCTTGCACCAGTCCATTGAAGGATCACTGGAGCTTGCATACTTGTTAGTATCTTTAGGATCGTCAAAACCTTCTGGTTGTATCACATACAATGTTTGCTCAAGGAAACCGTCGAGAAAACAATGTTTTGACATCCTACGTGCAATATTTCATAAATAATGCATCAACAACTAACATAATTCCAACAGACCTTTAGCATCGCTACGAGTGAGAAAGTCTCATCATAGTCAACTGTTTGATCTTGTCGAAAACATCTTTGCGACAAGTCGAGCTTTTCTTAATAGTGACTTATCACCATCATCGTCTGTCTTCTTTTAAAGATCCATCTTTACTCAATAGTCTTATGACCATCAAGTAGTTCTTTCAAAGTCTACACTTTGTTTTATACATGGATCCTCTCTCGGATTTCATGGCTTCCAGCCATTTGTCAGAATCTGGGCCCACCATCGCTTTCTCCATAACTCGTAGGTTCACTGTTGCTCAACAACATGACCTCCAAGACAGGGTTACCGTACCACTCTGTAGTAGTATGCGACCTTGTCAACCTACGAGGCTTGTAGTAACTTGATCCGATGCTTGATGATCACCATCATCTACTTCCACTTCAATTGGTGTAGGCGCCACAGGAACAACTTCCTGCACCCTGCTACACACTGGTTGAAGTGATGGTTCAATAACCTTATCAAGTTCTACTACCCTCCCACTCAATTCTTTCGAGAGAAACCTTTCCTCGAGAAAGGATCCGTTTCTAGAAACAAACACTTTGCTTTCGGATCTGAGATAGGAGATGTACCCAACTGTTTTGGATATCCTATGAAGATGCATTTATCCGCTTTGGGTTCGAGCTTATCAGACTGAAACTTTTTCACATAAGTGTCGAAGCCCCAAACTTTCAAGAAACGACAGTTTAGATTTCTCTAAACCTCAGTCTATACTGTGTCATCTCAACGGAAATACGCGGTGCCCTATTTAAAGTGAGTGCGGTTGTCTCTAATGCATAACCCATAAACGATAGTGGTAATTCGATAAGAGACATCATAGTATGCACCATACCAAATAGTGCGTGGCTATGACGTTCAGACACATCATCACACTATGATGTTCCAGGTGGCATGAACTGCGAAACAATTTCCACATTGTCTTAACTGCGTACCAAAACTCATAACTCAGATATTCATTTCCATGATCATATCGTAGACAGTTTATCCTCTTGTTATGACGAACTTCACTCTGAAACGGAATTGAACTTTTCAACATTTCAGACTTGTGATTCATTAAGTAAATACTCCTGTATCTACTCAAATCGTCAGTGAAGTAAGAACATAATGATATCCACTACGTGCCTCAGCACCCATTGGACTGCATACATCAAAATGTATCACTTTCAACAAGTTACTATCTTATTTCATCTCAATGAAAACAAGGCCTTGCTCATGTGGTATGATTTGCATGTCACTAGTGATTCGAAATCAGGTGAGTACAAAGATCCATCAGCATGGAGCCTCTTCATGCAATTTATACTAACATGACTTAAGCGGCAGTGCCACAAGTAAGTGGTACTATCATCATCAACTCATATCTTTTGGCACCAATATCATGAACATGTGTAACACTACGATCGAGATTCAATAAACCATTGAAGGTGATTATTCAAGAAAATAGAGTAACCATTATTCTCTTTAAATGAATAATCGTATTGCAATAAACACGATCCAATCATGTTCATGTTTAACGCAAGCACGAAATAACAATTATTTAGGTTTAACACCAATCCCGATGATAGAGGGAGCGTGCGACGTTTGATCATATCAATCTTGGAAACACTTCCAACACGTATCGTCACCTCGCCTTTAGCTAGTCTCCGTTTATGCCGTAGCTTTCATTTCGCGTCACTAATCACTTAGCAACTGAACTGGTATCCAATACCCTCGTGCTACTAGGAGTACTAGTAAAGTACACATCAACATCATGTATATCAAATACACTTCTTTCGACTTTTGCCAGCCATCTTATCTACCAAGTATCTTGAGTTGCTCCGCCTCAGTGATTGTTCCCCTCATTACGGAAGCACTTAGTCTCGGGTTTGGGTTTAATATTGGGTCTCTTCATTAGTACAGCAACGGTTTTGCCGTTTCACGAAGTATCCCTTCTAGCCCTTGCCTTTCTTGAAACTTAGTGGTTTTACAAACCATCAACTATTGACGCTCCTTCTTGATTTCTACTTTCGCAGTGTCAAACATCACGAATCGCTCAAGGATCATTGTATCTATCCTCAATATGTTATAGTTCATCACGAAGCTCTCACAGCTTGGTGGCAGTGTCTTTTGGAGAACCATCACCATCTCATCTGGAAGATTAACTCCCACTTGATTCAAGTGATTGTCGTACTCAAACAATCTGAGCACACGCTCATCGATTGAGCTTTTCTCTTTTACTTTGTGGACAAAGAATCTTGTTGGAGGTCTCGTACCTCTTAACAAGGGCACAAGCATGAAATCACAATTTCATCTCTTTAGAACATCACTTATGTTCCGTGATGTTTTACAACGTTTTCGGCGCCTTGCTTCTAAGCCATTAAGTATCTTGCACTGAACTATTGTGTAGTAATCAGAAACGTGTATGTCGGATGTTCACAGCATCCACAGACGACGCTCGAGGTGCAGCACACCGAGTGGTGCATTAAGGACATAAGCCTTCTGTGCAGCAACGAGGACAATCCTCGGTTTTACAGACTCAGTCTGCAAAGTTTGCTACTATCAACTTTCAACTAAATTTTCTCTAGGAACATATAAAAACAGTAGAGCTATAGCGCAAGCTACATCGTAATTCGCAAATACCATTAGACTATGTTCATGACAATTAGTTCAATTAATCATATTACTTAAGAACTCCCACTCAAAAAGTACATCTCTCTAGTCATTTGAGTGGTACATGATCCAAATCCACTATCTCAAGTCCGATCATCACGTGAGTCGAGAATAGTTTCAGTGGTAAGCATCTCTATGCTAATCATATCAACTATACAATTCATGCTCGACCTTTCGGTCTCATGTGTTCCGAGGCCATGTCTGCACATGCTAGGCTCGTCAAGCTTAACCCGAGTGTTCCGCGTGCGCAACTGTTTTGCACCCGTTGTATGTGAACGTTGAGTCTATCACACCCGATCATCACGTGGTGTCTCGAAACGAAGAACTGTAGCAACGGTGCACAGTCGGGGAGAACACAATTTCGTCTTGAAATTTTAGTGAGAGATCACCTCATAATGCTACCGTCGTTCTAAGCAAAATAAGGTGCATAAAAGGATTAACATCACATGCAATTCATAAGTGACATGATATGGCCATCATCACGTGCTTCTTGATCTCCATCACCAAAACACCGGCACGATCTTCTTGTCACCGGCGTCACACCATGATTTCCATCATCATGATCTCCATCAACGTGTCGCCATCGGGGTTGTCGTGCTACTCATGCTATTACTACTAAAGCTACGTCCTAGCAAAATAGTAAACGCATCTGCAAGCACAAACGTTAGTTATAAAGACAACCCTATGGCTCCTGCCGGTTGTCGTACCATCGACGTGCAAGTCGATATTTCTATTACAACATGATCATCTCATACATCCAATATATCACATCACATCGTTGGCCATATCACATCACAAGCATACCCTGCAAAAACAAGTTAGACGTCCTCTAATTTTGTTGTTGCAAGTTTTACGTGGTGACCGGGGGTATCTAGTAGGATCGCATCTTACTTACGCAAACACCACAACGGAGATATATGAGTTGCTATTTAACCTCATCCAAGGACCTCCTCGGTCAAATCCGATTCAACTAAAGTTGGAGAAACCGTCACTTGCCAGTCATCTTTGAGCAAAGGGGGTTACTCGTAACGATGAAACCAGTCTCTCGTAAGCGTACGAGTAATGTCGGTCCAAGCCGCTTCAATCCAACAATACCGCGGAATCAAGAAAAGACTAAGGAGGGCAGCAAAACGCACATCACCGCCCACAAAACCTTTTGTGTTCTACTCGAGAAGACATCTACGCATGAACCTAGCTCATGATGCCACTGTTGGGGAACGACGCATGGGAAACAAAAATTTTCCTACGCGCACGAAGACCTATCATGGTGATGTTCATCTACGAGAGGGGATGAGCGATCTACGTACCCTTGTAGACCGTACAGCAGAAGCGTTAGAGAACGCGGTTGATGTAGTGGAACGTCCTCACGTCCCTCGATCCGCCCCGCGAACAATCCCGCGATCAGTCCCACGATCTAGTACCGAACGGACGGCACCTCCGCGTTCAGCACACGTACAGCTCGACGATGATCTCGGCCTTCTTGATCCAGCAAGAGAGACGGAGAGGTAGAAGAGTTCTCCGGCAGCGTGACGGCGCTCCGGAGGTTGGTGATGATCTTGTCTCAGCAGGGCTCCGCCCGAGCTCCGCAGAAACGCGATCTAGAGGAAAAACTATGGAGGTATGTGGTCGGGCAGCCGTGAGCAAGTCGTCTCAAATCAGCCCTAATACCTCCGTATATATAGGTGGGAGGGGGAGGGAAGAGGCAGCCTCAAACCCTCAAGGGTTGGCCGAAATTGGAGGTGGAGGAGTCCTACTCCAATCCTACTTGGAGTAGGATTCCACCTTCCCACTTGGAAACTCTTTCCACCTTGTGTTTTTTCCTTCTCAAACCTTATGGGCCTTAGTGGGAACTTATTCCAGCCCACTAGGGGCTGGTTTATCTCTTCCCATAGCCCATGAGACCCCTTGGGGCGTGACACCCCTCCCGATGGTCCCCGGCACCCCTCCCGGCACTCCCGGTACAATACCGATGAGCCCGAAACTTTTCCGGTAATGCACGAAAACCTTCCGGTAACCAAATGGGGTCATCCTATATATCAATCTTCGTTTCCGGACCATTCCGGAAACCCTCGTGACGTCCGTGATCTCATCCGGGACTCCGAACAACATTCGGTAACCAACCATATAACTCAAATACGCATAAAACAACGTCGAACCTTAAGTGTGCAGACCCTGCGGGTTCGAGAACTATGTAGACATGACCCGAGAGACTCCTCGGTCAATATCCAATAGCGGGACCTGGATGCCCATATTGGATCCTACATATTCTACGAAGATCTTATCGTTTGAACCTCAGTGCCAAGGATTCGTATAATCCCGTATGTCATTCCCTTTGTCCTTCGGTATGTTACTTGCCCGAGATTCGATCGTCAGTATCCGTATACCTATTTCAACCTCGTTTACCGGCAAGTCTCTTTACTCGTTCCGTAATACAAGATCCCGCAACTTACACTAAGTTACATTGCTTGCAAGGCTTATGTGTGATGTTGTATTACCGAGTGGGCCCCGAGATACCTCTCCGTCACACGGAGTGACAAATCCCAGTCTTGATCCATACTAACTCAACTAACACCTTCGGAGATACCTGTAGAGCATCTTTATAGTCACCCAGTTACGTTGCGACGTTTGATACACACAAAGCATTCCTCCGGTGTCAGTGAGTTATATGATCTCATGGTCATAGGAATAAATACTTGACACGCAGAAAACAGTAGCAACAAAATGACACGATCAACATGCTACGTCTATTAGTTTGGGTCTAGTCCATCACATGATTCTCCTAATGATGTGATCCCGTTATCAAGTGACAACACTTGCCTATGGCCAGGAAACCTTGACCATCTTTGATCAACGAGCTAGTCAACTAGAGGCTTACTAGGGACAGTGTTTTGTCTATGTATCCACACAAGTATTGTGTTTCCAATCAATACAATTATAGCATGGATAATAAACGATTATCATGAACTAAGAAATATAATAATAACTAATTTATTATTGCCTCTAGGGCATATTTCCAACAGTTTCTGCCTCGTTCCAAACATGGGTTGCTTGCGAGTACATTCAAAGTACTCATTGGCTTGCCACTGGTTATTTTATTGGCCACACATGAAAGAACATGATATGATGAAGAATACCTTGATGACGTACGTGCGAGCTAGGACGCTTACCATTAAGAATGTCTGTCGGGTTAAGGCATTGTCACGCCCAAGATGCGACCCTATCCTCAATTTGGCACGGGGGCCTCGTCAGGGATAGAAGCGCATCTCGTCGTGTCGCAAGAATGGATATCGTTACAAGTACATGTACTGAAAAGAAGAGATATATATATATATATAGATAATTGGTTTACACTCGCCACAAGCTACATCAGAGTCACATCAGTACATTACATAATCATCAAGAGTAAGAGCAGAGTCCGACTACGGACGAAAACAAACGAGAAAAGAAGAACGACATCCATCCTTGCTATCCCAGGCTGCCGGCCTGGAACCCATCCTAGATCGATGAAGAAGAAGAAGAAGAAGTAACTCCAAATGAACAATCAACGCGCTCACGTCAAGTAACCTTTACTTGTACCTGCAACTGGTGTTGTAGTAATCTGTGAGCCACAGGGGACTCAGCAATCTCATTTCCGAAGGTATCAAGACAAGCAAAGCTTAATGGGTGCGGTATGGTTAAGTGGTGAGGTTGCAACAGCGACTAAGCATATATTTGGGTGGTTAAACTTACGAGTACAAGAAATAAGAGGGGGAAGATCTACGCATAACGGACGTGAACTATTGTTGATCAAATGAATGATCCTGAACACCTACCTACGTCAGACATAACCCCACCATGTCCTCGATCGGAGTAAGAACTCGCGAAAGAGACAGTCATGGTTACGCACACAGTTGGCATATTTTAATTAAGTTAAATTCAAGTTATCTAGAACGAGTGTTAAACAAAGTTTCCACGTTGCCACATAACCGCGGGCACGTCTTTCCGAAAGATTTAACCCTGCGGGGGTGCTCCAACTAGTCCATCACAAATTACCACAAGCCGCATAGAAATCCTCAATCACGAAGCTCGCGATCTCGTCGGATTCCTTAGTGGAAAACCTCAACTCTGAGATTACCCAAAGCATCACCGGAATCCCGATGCACAACATATCTCGTCAAAGGTAAAACTAATCCAGCAAGGCCGCCCGACGTGTCGACGATGCCGATAGGAGCCGCGTATCTCGTTCTCAGGACACGACGGATGGAACTAGCTACGGGTGCCAAACCTCGAGTTTCCCCGTGATGGCCCCGCAGGCAGACCGTTTCTGACCAACACCATCAGCACTGCCCCCCTGTTTATGTAAAATTACTCCTCGGGTTCATGACGCCCTATGCATTTCAGTGTTAACAGAATTATTATGTTGGGCAAATGTAGAACCAATGTTGGGCCTTGCCAGACCAGCTTTAATCTAAAACGAATTATCAAGGGGGTCCCCATAACAACCCCGATCGTGTTTGGAGCGCTCAATTATGGAACATAACACCGGTAGCCGAAACTAAGGGGGCAAAGGTGGAACAAAACACCAGGATAGAAAGGCCGAGCCTTCCACCTTTAACCAAGTATATAGGTGCATTAAATTAAATAGCATTTAAATATGGTGATATGACAAGGAACCCATGTTATCACATGGAAGCATCTGCACCTGCAACTAGCAACGCTAACAACATGGTTAAGCAAGCGGTAACATAGCCAATCAGTGGTTTGCTAGGTCGAACAGGTTGATGGTAATCATGGCATTGTTGAGAGTCTGATATTTAACAAGTGGTAGGCAATGAGACATAAGAGGCAGAAGCGATAAAATAGCATGGCAATGATAGTAATGGTATCTCGGGAAATGGTCATCTTGCCTGAGATCCCGCTTGGAAGAAGAACAACTCCGAGAAGTCGGTGACCCAATGTAGTCGAACGAGTCCTCACATTCCGACATGCTTGCGGAACTCTATCGCGACAGAGAAAAATGGAAACAAACATCAACACAGATATTCACCACACGATGCACAACCTAATACGATGCATGATCAGTTCAATGATGCAAGGCATGGCATGGCAATTCACCTCACGCAAACACTACACATTAAGTGAAGCTCGATATGCAACGAGTTGCATATCGAAGAAACTCCACGATTGATTATTTAATTCACTCCCGTTTATTTAACACGCAATATTAAATGTTGTTAACATGGCAAGGGGTGAAGCGATGATCCTACGTGTCATCCTAGTCGGTTTAACTCGCAGAACATAGAACGGAGCGATGGCACAAGAGGCATGCAACACAAGATTTATATGCCATGAATGCGTGTGCATGCAAGTTCAAACATCACGGGCAAGAAGAGAAAAAAAACAGGTGTCGCCACGGCGAACGAGAGGGAACCATGGCGGCAAGACGGAAACGAAGCCACGGCAACGTTCCTATCCCGATACTCGTCGAGATATCGTGCCAACGTTTAGGAAGCATGTGCGGGAACGTTAAATAAAGAATGGGGTGATCCCGCTACCGGGTTCCCATGTGTCGGGGGCACGACGAAAAGAAGACAACGTGCAACGGGCAAACATATCTGGCGCAAACATACAATACATCTTATACATCATATGTGTTCGGTACATGACACGTTCCAACGGAATACCTTCGAAGCATGCATATCGGAGCGGATCGGGTCGTTGCGGACGTCGTGGAAGTAGTGGTCGTCGTGGAAGTCGAGGTACTCGGTCTTGTCGACGATAGTCGTTCGCTCGGCGTCGGGGTTCACGGTCTTCGGCGACGGTAGTCGAACTCGTTTCCGGGAGTCGTCGAGGACGTCGTGGTACTCGTCAACTCGTCGAATCCACGGCGACGGGGATGGTGCACGCGGCGATGCAGGCGGCAGCACGAGCAAACAACACGGCAAGCAGGGCAAGCAAGCAACTAAACCTATATGGCTGCTACAGCAATAAGCAGCGGCAGCTAGCATCAGCAAGCAACTAACTACAGCCTAACAACAAGCACTAGCCGGCATGGGCAGCAAGCAAGCAACAACTATCAACAACCTGCAGGCAGGCGAAAACAAGAGCAGCAATACACTGGCAAGGCATCTAGCTAGCACTCGGGCAGGAACGGCACCCACTAGCAGGCTGGCAAGCAAGCGCAACAAGCACCTCAGGCAAACCAAAAACGGCAGCAGACATCAACCTAGCAGCAATAGCAATCTTCACCTAGCAACTAACAGCAGCAATAGCAAACGCAACAGGGCACAGCGGCAAGGCAGCACAACAACCAGCACCGGCAGCACAAGCAGCAAGCTCAGCAATAGCTAGCTCGGCAGCAGCAACAGCAATCGGCCACGGCAGCGGCACAAGCAAGCACATCACAGCGACGCAACATGGCATGGCAGCATGCGGCAAGCAGGAGGAGGCCGGGCAGGGAACTGGAGGCTTGGCAGCGGCGTACAGGTGCGCGGCATGGGGCAGGGCGAGCAGCGAGGCGGCAAGACGGAGCACCTTGGGCTGGCCACTGGAATGGGGCAGGGAGGCGAGGCAGCGCGCGGCGCGAAGGACGCAGGCGATGGACGAGGGAGGCCGCGGCACGGGCTGACGCGGGAGGGGCGTGGTCGAGGGCGGCTTGCGACGAGGGACGGCGGCAACCGGCGGGAGCGAGGGCGGCGCGCGGGGAACACGCGGAGGCGGACGCGCCGAGGAACGGGCGAGGCCGAGGCCATGGAATGGGCGAGGTCCGCAGGCGAGCAGTGCGGCAGCTGACGGCGCGTGCGCGGGAGACGTCGTGGCATGGGCGGCGCAAGGGGACCAGGGGCGGAGCTCGGCACGGTACGGGGAGGCGGCGAGCCGAGGCGGCGGGGCTTGCAGCGTCGGCACTGGCAGAGGCTCGCACCTGAGGAGGAGGGGCGAGGCCAAGAATCGGGAGGAGAGGGGCATCGGGGGGAGGAAGACGGCACACAGGGGGAGAACGAGGGACTTGGGCAGAGGCAGGGAGACGAGCTCCTCTCGCTAGGGTTGGGCTTGGGAAGCTTGGGCCTGGCCTGGCCAGCTGGCTCCCTCCTCTATTTCTTTTTTTCCTCTTTTAAAAACAGCAACTCAAACAAACAAAAGAAATAGATTTAAACAAAAAAATAAAAATAAATGCTCTTGACTCCTTTGAAAAAAAGTATTCCCAACTATAAGAAATAGTTGGGCATTTTTGAAAGAAATAAAATAAAACCTTTTGAAGAATTAAAATTAAAACCCGTTTACAAAAGAATAAAAATCAAACCCCTTTGAAGAATTAAATAAAACCTCTATATTTAAAGAATAAAATAAAAGTTCTTTAAAAGAGACTGTTTAAAGATAAAACAAAAGGAGAAAATGAAGAAAACCCAAGCGGTTTCCTCCACCTTTTTAACAAAAGGAGTTTTTTAAAAGAAGACGTTTTTTTCTATAAGGGGTTAAAACGGAAACTTTTACGCCACCACAAAACAAATAAAAGAGGAGAGAGGGGGAGCTACTATCGCACTAAGACTCGGTAATCACTCGAAGCACAACACTCAAAACCCCACACATGACAGACGATGCAAGATGCCATGCATGATGCGACGATGCAAACTAAATGACAATGCCACCAAATAAAACTATACACACGACGGAAACGGAAATAAAGGGGGAATCTCCTGGGGCGTCGGCATCGGGTTGTCACAAATCTCCTACACTACAAGAGGATCTTGCCCCGAGATCCACGAAAGAAAGGGGGGAGGATTAGAAAGCAAGAGGTAAAAACTTAGTCGCTTCTTTAGCAACGAGTGAAACCAACGATCCTTGAAAGTTGCAAAGAGATGAGGAATGATATGAGAAACAAGCAAGAATTCACGGAAAATTTCGGCAGCACTTCGGTAGGAAAATGGGACAAAAAATTCGATAAGAAGAGAGAATTAGACAATATGCACAACAAACAATTAAGTAGAGCAAGGGAACACCATGATCTTGATAGAACAACATAATAGACCGAAAAGAGCAACATCACAATGCCTCCGGAACAAGAGAATATGAACTAGCTCAAGCGGAAGTAGAGAATGAAGAAAGAATGCCAACTATCATCACAATAGAATTGAAGAGCCTCCGGACGGAGAATTGACGTAGCAATTGGAAAACCAACAACGAAAAGAACAAGATAGTAGTGGGCTTATGAAAATCATCTCAACAAATATGAGGTGACAACCAACCACTAAAAGAAACAAGGATAGATTGGGAGAAACAAGACATGAACAATTTCTTACACCAAGAGGATACAATGAGAACTTGGATTAATGACAAGCACCATGATAGCAACAATCCATAGGAAAAGCTTTAGGTGAAATCCAAACGAAGATAGCGCAATGAAGAAATCATGGGTTGAAAATATCTCATGATCAAAGAATTGGTGGGTTTAATTATCCCATACTTGAAAGGAAAACTCTTCGAGGCTCCTACACTAACAAGAATGCTATAATACCACCTCAAAGGATAAAGGAAGAACAATGCACTGAAAATGGAAGAGAAAGAATACTTGAGGTATTCCAACAGGAATCTTGAAGAACACTTGAGAACGAATTGAAACCTTGACGGACCACCATTAAGGACCTCCGTATACGAATGAATGATGCAAAGATATCAAGGTAGAAAATAATAATATTATGACCTTGCCAGGATTTAGATGAAGCCTCACAAAGAGATACTTAAAAGAACTTGGAACTCCGGAAAAATAAAGATAGGCACTTGAGAAAAGAATTGATATCATGAGCCCTCCGGAAGAAGAATTCAGATTACTGTGAAAAAGAATAAGATTTATGTTATGCTTATCCTTCATCAAGTTTTATTGATGACAAGCAACGGATTTAGCATACCACTTATTCCTCTTGAAAGAATCTTGAAGAGATAGGGAGATAAGCATCACTTGAGGCATAATTGAAGGAAGCACCGGTAAGAATTCACAGTTGAATGGAAAACCAAGAATCAGTGGAGAAACATGAGAACGAAGAGATAATGAGTCACCTGAGAGAAAACTAGAACAAGGCACCGGAATAATCGAGAGACGAACGAAGAGACAACAATGGAGAAGAATTGAGGAAGAAAGCTGAAAGCTGAGAACGAAGAATCTTCTAAATGATGGCCTTTGGAGGAACGAGAAATAAAAACAACTCAGAGAAGCACCGGATAGCACGAAAGGGATTACTCATGATTGACAACAAATGAGAGGATACACGAAGCTGAGATGACAGTCTTCACAAGAATGGAACAAGACTGAGAGAAACACTCCTTCGAATTTGCAAGCTGAGAATGATGACGAGAACAACACCACCAAGAATTAATGAGACACTCCGGGATAATAATATGCAAGGTTGAGCGAAATAAGAATTAATTCCAATAGATCTTGACGAAGGGATATGACTGATGAAATTTATACTTACGTCATAGTTGAAAGAATTAGAGATCTCTGGGAAAGATTAAAAGAGCCAGGAAAGATCCTGGGGAAAAACCTATGGGTTATGGGCCCAATCAAAGAAACCACCGTTAAAAAAAGATTGCTTGGAAAAGAGATATTGCACCGGTATGAAGAAAACTAGATGAGGTTGAGAACCTCGAAATAATGAAAGATCTGCAACAAGAAACTCTGAGATATCTTCAACACTCCGGATAGAAAGAGAGGAATGAATAAACAAGATAGGCTGACAAGAATTCCCAACATGAGAAAGAATTACAAAGAAGAATAGGATATAATGAACACGGATAGCTGAATTAAATTCACCGGAAAAAAAAATAACGAGATTGAAGGAATGATGCACTAGAACTCCTGAGAATCATCACAATGACACACCGGATAGGACACGGAAGAAAAGATAGCGGGAGCACAGAGAAAAGAAAACTCTTGGATGAAAATTGAATCACTGAAGAAAAAGGGTGGGAGGGTGGGGAAAAACAAAGACAACTTGAGACAGATGAGACGAACTCCGGAAAGAATTGAGAGAATGATCTGCAAAAACTGGAGAAGATTGAATTCAGTTGCAGAGAAGCACATCGGTTGAATGGAATTGATACGATGACTCCGGTTGAAAGGAATTGATAAGACAATTGATAGAGCAAAAGAATTAATACTCTCATAAAAATATGAGAACACCTCTTAGAAAAGATCTGAAATCACCACTTGACATCGAAGCAACACGAATTTGTTGGAAGATTGTCCTATAAGTAACTACTTGAATTCCCACCTATGAATTCCCGAAATATCTGGTCATGCAATCTGGTACACGGATACAAGGAGTAATATCACACAACTCCTATACTAACCCGTCACTTGTATCACATCCGTCAACACACAACCAGAATCTTGGACCTTCATCTACAACAGACCCTCGTGATCACAACGATACAAAGTATGGCAGTACTCCCGAACAATCTGCACCAGTACTGGGGACATCGGGGTTATCTCGCCACTACTAGTATTGAAGAAATTACGAATATCCTTCGTTCTGAGATACTAAGAAATCTGAATGATAATGATGTGCTCAAGAATCCCCTGGAGCTCAACTCCCCTGAAACTCAAAGCAGGCAGGAGGCACCAAGACAGAACTCCGTCACATCGGCATCATATAGATTCCAAAAATATCCGCGTGATCCTAAAAAAAATTTGAGTGAGAAGAGGAGTAGAATAAATTATTACGTCAAGATTCCTCACCAGAGCATGGAAGAGGAGAAAAAAGAATCCTACTCTCCGATATATAACTAGACTCAAAGCAGTTTTTCACTAAACTCGACTCGGCTAAGTTCGATCAATCAAGGGGGCTCCTAGGTCGGTACTGCTCTGATACCAACTTGTCACGCCCAAGATGCGACCCTATCCTCAATTTGGCATGTGGGCCTCATCAGGGATAGAAGCGCATCTCGTCGTGTCGCAAGAAAGGATATCGTTACAAGTACATGTACTGAAAAGAAGAGAGATATATATAGATAATTGGATTACACTCGCCACAAGCTACATCTGAGTCACATCAGTACATTACATAATCATCAAGAGTAAGAGCAGAGTCCGACTACGTACGAAAACAAACGAGAAAAGAAGAACGACATCCATCCTTGCTATCCCAGGCTGTCGCCCTGGAACCCATCCTAGATCGATGAAGAAGAAGAAGAAGTAACTCCAAATGAACAATCAACGCGCTCGCGTCAAGTAACCTTTACCTGTACCTGCAACTGGTGTTGTAGTAATCTGTGTGCCACAGGGGACTCAGCAATCTCATTTCCAAAGGTATCAAGACTAGCAAAGCTTAATGGGTGCGGTATGGTTAAGTGGTGAGGTTGCAGCAGCGGCTAAGCATATATTTAGGTGGCTAAACTTACGAGTACAAGAAATAAGAGGGGGAAGATCTACGCATAACGGACATGAACTACTGTTGATCAAATGAATGATCCTGAACACCTACCTACGTCAGACATAACCCCACCGTGTCCTCGATCGGAGTAAGAACTCGCGAAAGAGACAGTCACGGTTACGCACACAGTTGGCATATTTTAATTAAGTTAACTTCAGGTTATCTAGAATCAGTGTTAAACAAAGTTTCCACGTTGCCACATAACCACGGGCACAACTTTCCGAAAGATTTAACCCTCCAGGGGTGCTCCAACTAGTCCATCACAAATTACCACAAGCCGCATAGAAATCCTCAATCACGAAGCTCGCGATCTCGTCGGATTCCTTAGTGGAAAACCTCAACTCTGAGATTACCCAAAGCATCACCGGAATCCCGATGCACAACATATCTCGTCAAAGGTAAAACTAATCCAACAAGGCCTCCCGACGTGTCGACGATCCCGATAGGAGCCGCGTATCTCGTTCTCAGGACACGATGGATGGAACTAGCTACGGGTGCCAAACCTCGAGTTTCCCCGTGGTGGCCCCACAGGCAGACCGTTTGGGACCAACACCATCAACAATGGCCCCCCTGTTTATGTAAAATTACTCCTCGGGTTCATGACGCCCTATGCATTTCAGTGTTAACAGAATTATTATGTTGGGCAAATGTAGAACCAATGTTGGGCCTTGCCAGACCAGCTTTAATCTAAAACGAATTATCAAGGGGGTCCCCATAACAACCCCGATCGTCTTAGGAGCGCTCAATTATGGAACATAACACCGGTAGCCGAAACTAAGGGGGCAAAGGTGGAACAAAACACCAGGCTAGAAAGGCCGAGCCTTCCACCTTTAACCAAGTATATAGGTGCATTAAATTAAATAGCATTTAAATATGGTGATATGACAAGGAACCCATGTTATCACATGGAAGCATCTGCACCTGCAACTAGCAACGCTAATAACATGGTTAAGCAAGCGGTAACATAGCCAATCAGTGGTTTGCTAGGTCCAACAGGTTGATGGTAATCATGGCATTGTTGAGAGGCTGATATTTAACAAGTGGTAGGCAACGAGACATAAGAGACAGAAGCGATAAAACTAGCATGGCAATGATAGTAATGGTATCTGGGGAAATGGTCATCTTGCCTGAGATCCCGCTTGGAAGAAGAACAACTCCGAGAAGTCGGCGAACCAACGTAGTCGAACGAGTCCTCACATTCCGACACGCTTGCGGAACTCTATCGAGACGGAGCAAAACGGAAAAAAACATCAACGCAGATATTCACCACACGATGCACAACATGATGCACAACCTAATATGATGCATGATCAGTTCAATGATGCAAGGCATGGCATGGCAATTCACCTCACACAAACACTACACATTAAGTGAAGCTCGATATGCAACGAGTTGCATATCGACGAAACTCTATGATTGATTACTTAATTCACTCCCGCTTATTTAACACGCAATATTAAATGTTGTTAACATGGCAAGGGGTGAAGCGATGATCCTACGTGTCATCCTAGTCGGTTTAACTCACGGAACATAGAACGGAGCTATGGCACAAGAGGCATGCAACACAAGATTTATATGCCATGAATGCGTGTGCATGCAAGTTCAAACATCACGGGCAAGAAGAGAAAGAAACAGGTGTCGCCACGGCGAACAAGAGGGAACCATGGCGGCAAGACGGAAACGAAGCCACGACAACGTTCCTATCCCGATACTCGTCGAGATATCGTGCCAACGTTTAGGAAGCGTGTGCGGGAACGTTAAATACAGAATGGGGTGATCCCGCTACCGGGTTCCCATGTGTCGGGGGCACGACGAAAAGAAGACAACGTGCAACGAACAAACATATCTGGCGCAAACATACAATACATCTTATACATCATATGCGTTCGGTACACGACACGCTCCAACGGAATACCTTCGAAGCGTGCATATCGGAGCGGATCGGGTCGTTGCGGACGTCGTGGAAGTAGTGGTCGTCGTGGAAGTCGAGGTACTCGGTCTTGTCGACGATAGTCGTTCGCTCGGCGTCGTGGTTCACGGTCTTCGGCAACGGTAGTCGAACTCGTTTCCGGGAGTCCTCGAGGACGTCGTGGTACTCGTGAACTCGTCGAATCCACGGCGACGAGGATGGTGCACGCGGCGATGCAGACGGCAGCACGAGCAAACAACACGGCAAGCAAGCAACTAAACCTATATGGCAGCTACAGCAATAAGCAGCGGCAGCTAGCATCAGCAAGCAACTAACTACAGCCTAACAACAAGCACTAGCCGGCATGGGCAGCAAGCAAGCAACAACTATCAGCAACCTGCAGGCAGGCAAAAACAAGAGCAGCAATACACCGGCAAGGCATCTAGCTAGCACTCGGGCAGGAACGGCACCCACTAGCAGGCTGGCAAGCAAGCACAACAAGCACCTCAGGCAAACCAAAAACGGCAGCAGACATCAACCTAGCAGCAATAGCAACCTACACCTAGCAACTAACAGCAGCAATAGCAAACGCAACAGGGCACAGCGGCAAGGCAGCGCAGCAACCAGCAATCGGCCACGGCAGCGGCATAAGCAAGCACATCACAGCGACGCAAGACGGCATGGTAGCACATGGCAAGCAGGAGGAGGCCGGGCAGGGAACTGGAGGCTTGGCAGCGGCGTACAGGTGCTCGGCATGGGGCACGGCGAGTAGCGAGGCGGCAAGACGGAGCACCCATGTCGGCCACCGGAATGGGGCAGGGAGGCGAGGCGGCACGTGGCGCGAAGGACGCAGGCGACGGACGAGGGAGGCCGCGGCACGGGCTGACGCGGGAGGGGCGAGGTCAAGGGCGGCTTGCAACGAGGGACGGCGGCAACCGGCGGGAGCGAGGGCGGCGAGCGGGGAACGCGCGGAGGCGGACGCGCCGAGGAACGGGCGAGGCCGAGGCCATGGCGTGGGCGAGGTCCGCGGCGAGCAGCGCGGCAGCTGACGGCGCGCGGGGGGGAGACGGCGTTGCACGGGCGGCGCAAGGGGACCAGGGGCGGGGAACGGCGGAGCTCGGCACGGTACGGGGAGGCGGCGAGCCGAGGCGGCGGGGCTTGCCGCGCGGGCACTGGCAGAGGCTCGCGCCTGAGGAGGAGGGGCGAGGCCAGTAATCGGGAGAAGAGGGGCATCGGGGGGAGGAAGACGGCGCACAAGGGGAGAACGAGAGACTCGGGCAGAGGCACGGAGACGAGCTCCTCTCGCTAGGGTTGGGCTTGGGAAGCTTGGGTCTGGCCTCGCCGGCTGGCTCCCTCCTCTATTTGTTTTTTTCCTCTTTTAAAAACAGCAACTCAAACAAACAAAAGAAATAGATTTAAACAAAAAAAATAAAAATAAATGCTCTTGACTCTTTTGAAAAAAATATTCCCAACTATAAGAAATAGTTGGGCATTTTTAAAAGAAATAAAATAAAACCTTTCGAAGAATTAAAATTAAAACCCGTTTAAAAAATAATAAAAATCAAACCCCTTTGAAGAATTAAATAAAACCTCTATATTTAAAGAATAAAATAAAAGTTCTTTAAAAGAGATAAGAAAATGAGACTGTTTAAAGATAAAACAAAAGGAGAAAATGAAGAAAACCCAAGGGGTTTCCTCCACCTTTTTAACAAAAGGAGTTTTTTAAAAGAAGACGATTTTTTAGAAGGGGTTAAAACAGAAACTTTTACGCCACCACAAAACAAATAAAAGAGGAGAGAGGGGGAGCTACTATCGCACTAAGACTCGGTAATCACCCGAAGCACAACACTCAAAACGCCACACGTGACAGACGATGCAAGATGCCATGCATGATGCGACGATGCAAACTAAATGACGATGCCACCAAATAAAACTAACCACACAATGGAAACGGAAATAAAGGGGCAATCTTCTGGGGCGTCGGCATCGGGCTCTCACACATATGTCATGGGTTCACGCTATATATGAAGTTTTCCCGCTAAAAATGTATGAATACTTGCCCATAAAGGCCATATTCGAGAAAAACAGTATGTAAAGGGTGTAAGACTCTTATTATTCAGTTTATGTATGCTCAGTGAGCATTGGTCTGTGGGATCACTATGCACGTACATTCGATGATCACGACTTAAACCCTAAACCCTAGTTAGCATGTACGTAGTTACGACAAAACTGTTTTTCCGAGACCCTTCAAAATCACTTACAAAACCTCTACATTTCTCACCTCTTCTAAATTTTCAAAGGAAGTGAAGGTTTTTCCTTAGCACTTCCACCCTTATTCTCTTCACCCTCCTCATCTACTTCTTCAAAACTTTCAAACGTCCGCTAGCACTCTTATGCCCGTGACCACTGGATTCCTTGAAATCCTGGTGGGTAACTTGAACAGAAGTGATCTTGCCAAATGATCACCCCCATATTTGGAAGACAAGGTTGGCAACACTACGACAAGACGACACCAACAGAAGCTACCTTATCGAGGAATGCGGACATCAAGACTCAGAAGATGGTGGAACCCTCGACACTGTCCGAGAAGTGATGCAATCTTGGCCTACGATGGTCAAAACATAACATGTGCAAGATGATGATATGCATCGCTAATGGAGTGACCTTGTCCTTATAATTGTTGTGTCGGCAACCATTGGTAGATCAGAACGTCGCCATTTGGTCCGCCTCAGCATAGGGAGCAGGAAATGGTTCTCTTCATCCACCGCTCTTGGTGTCAATATTGTCATCAACATAACCGAATGATTGGAACTCTATCATGCCTTGTTGATGTCATTGCATAAAGGATTGTCCACTCTAAACCCTCGATACCTTGGAAGACAAGAAGACATTGACAGGATCACGAGGACGATAGGAGACCTTATCAAAAATAGCCATGAGGAAGCACCTTCGTCGTTAGCTCACCATAGAGAAGTTGTCAAGGACTCTTTCCAACTCAACCCAGATCATTTTGACAAACAACAACAAGAGACATAGCGACACCTGAAGAAGACCCCAAAGACGCGAAGAAGGCATGACTATTGAGTCCAAGAACCCCTAGGGTAGGATAGGTCGTGTATCCCCTATGTGAAATCGAGTCCGTGAAATGGCTTGAATGGAACCATGTTGTTTGTTGCTTGTATTTGCTTGTTTGTGCTTTGGCATAAGTCACACTTTTTCCCTAGGCAAAAAGTGCGCGACTATATCACCTACCTCATCTTGATGTTGTGTTTTCCCTTTTCTGCACTTGTTTGATTGCACTTGTACTATATCATCCCATTAGGCACTCCGCTCTATGCTACTTTCCCTCTCCCATATCTCTTCAACTGAAGACTAGCAAGGCAAAGATGCACCAAGGAGCCACCTCAACAAACAACTAGCATTGAATACTTTTACTACAAATACTCAACCAAGTACAACCCCAAAAATTTATGATTTTCTCTCGATATTGGAAATCCCTCCATAGCCCAACCTAGACCTCACAAGCTACCCCCAGCTCAAACCTCCGATCACGTGTTTTATACACGGATTTGCGAGAGCACCGTTGAGCTTCAATAACCCCTGCTTAGCACTGGGTTCATAGGGAACGATCATCCTTCATTCCTAAGCTAGCACCACAACCTTGATGCCATAGGGGAATTGGTTGAGGATATGTGAATAGGAGACAAATGATTTTATATGCCTATAGTAGGTGTCTTGAGGATATGGCTAAGACTCTTTGGTGGATTACGACATTTTCATAGTGATGGGTGAACTTGGTGAATCAACAATTGGTAGAGTAGCACACTTACTTCTCTTTTGACAAAATTGGATTTAGTAGGACAACTGAGGATCACATGTTGAAAACTCTTGGTGGCATAATAAATTGACTTGTTAGTAATATTAGTGGATTGATGAGGTTATAATAACTACTTGAAGGAACAGGTTGAAATTCTCAATGGACATGAGATTTGAAGTAAAATAGGTGATCCTAATATAATGTTGGTGTTAAAGTAAGACTACATGGTTGGGAATAAATTGGATTTAGTCCAATGATCTTGATCATGATACCATGTTTCTCGGTGGATGATAAGTAGAAGTACTTGGAGTTGTCAGAATTGATTTAAGAATCTATATAAGCTGGACCTTGGAGTTTACTTGGTAATGGTATTGGGAGTTGGTGGATATACTCGATAATAGTCCTTGAAGTGATTTGTGGATTACAGGAACTCTAGGAGGTCAAATGGAACATCATCAATGTCACATTATAGGAGTAGTGTGTCATACCATGGTTGAAGGGACTGGGGAACCACATGATTGGATTCATAGGAAGGAAGCGAGTTCTGGTTTGGTACGTTATGTGTTTCCTTAGCAAAGATGTGCAGCACCTTAGATATTGGCTAGGTTAGTCAAGCAGATGGGTTTGTAGTATCCTGTTCCAGCTTAGCAGCTTGTATGATCCCGAGGATTTCTACATACGAATGCATGGGAATTGACTTATATGAGATGACACCCTCATAATATAGGATGGTTTTGTTTGGATAAATAGGTAGGACTATTGGCATCCAAGAACTGGGCTCAAGTATAAGATGATAGACATTCACTCACATTCTAAGCTCCTTGAAACCCCGAAGCTTTACCGAGCCATCATATGGTCGGATTATGACCATATGTCTTGGCTCTAAGGCATTAGACTATAGCCAATACTGCACCTCAACCACCACCAATCATGTCCATGAGAAAGGTGGACATGAATAGCTAGATTATGTTGGACCACAAACTCCTGGACTAGTGTCCACCCACAACAAACGACTCCTTTTGTCATAACTCCCATAAGCTACGTGCTTATGTGATGCTTGGAGAAATATGTTGTTGTCCTCATGGATGACATACTTATTTACCCAATAAGAGAAGGAACACCTTAGTCCTATTTAGATAAGCCCTAGAAGCACCAATTGCCATTCTTCTCAAGTGTAAGGTTTTGCCTTGAAGAAGTGGACTCCTCGAAGCACCCTCCAAGCAGCAGAAGACAACCTTATCCAAGTAAGATGAAGAACCCCTATGATTGGGAAACCATGATGATGAAGCAGAAGTAGTAGAAGTCAACCACCACTCCTCTGTTGGCTACATCAACTAGAGTATGTCAAGAAGCATCGACGTTTAAGCACGGTGAAGCCTTTGGACATCAAGAAAACTAAAGAGGCCCTTTTTGTTCCAATCAAGGACGTGAAGCCTGACTGGGCCATGGTGAAACCCCTGTCCAGGGTGGTTCACCCCACTTGCCAGGCCTAAGACCTTGGCGATTGGATGACTGGTCTATACTTTGGATAGTCAGCTCATCTAGGAACCCCTCAAAAACTTTCCTACATGGTAGGACCCATTTTAAACACCGAGTATCTAAGATTAGTCTTAGGGACGAGACCCAACCCAAACTTTTTCACAAGTAGAGGCAAGAAGAACAAACACTCGAAGACACACCGAAAACGTGCGTCTGTGACAACGAAGACAAATGGCTGAAGACAAATGTAGAACATACCTGGACAACTACTCAAGGAGAAGATCTCGATGAGAAGCCTGCGTTGACACGCTTGAACACTCTCAAGAAAGAAGACCACCTACGATGGTAGATCACCTGCCTTAAGGAATTCAAGGATTTCCCGCGTCGACGGGAAGATACACCAAAACCTTGACCTTTCTATTCTAACCCGAGATAACTAGATGTCACTAACCAATGTGTGTAACCCCAGGACCAGCACGCAGACACACTACCTTGTGACGTATTCTGACTTTGGACTACACCCGCAAGCAAGACCCTTATGTGGACCTTGTTCACCAAGCCCTTGGCCTTTAGTCAATCCTAGCATATTGCTAGAACCCGGTTCAACCACAAACAAAGCATTCGAAGCTATAATTTCAAGCACTTCAAGATCCAGTGGAGTAATCACATCAAAGAAGGAGCGATAAGGGAATGTGAAGACTACCTCAAACCCAAATTTATGTACCTCTTCAACGCCTAGCCTAGGAATCTCGAGGACGAGATTCTTGTAAGGGGGGTATGCCTATAACACCTTGTGTTTTGCCACTCCTGACTAAGTCAACATAGCTCAAAAATTAGAACCAGTTAAAAAAATTGTGTGCCTGTGGTGCTTGATTTAATTGTTGTTTGCTTGCTTGCTTGTTTGTGGTTAGTTCACAAAAATCTCCTTCTCTCAAGACTCATCTCCTTGCTCCAAATCATTGCCCAATGACCATACCATGTATATAGGACATAAAACTATTTTTACAAAATATTATTTTAGCCAAAGAGCATTTATTTGATTTAAGCTTTCAAAAATCTCTGAATTGAGGTTTGTACAAAAAGTCCTCAAATTAGGAAAAATG
Organism: Hordeum vulgare subsp. vulgare; assembly: GCF_904849725.1. Taxonomy (NCBI): domain Eukaryota; kingdom Viridiplantae; phylum Streptophyta; class Magnoliopsida; order Poales; family Poaceae; genus Hordeum; species Hordeum vulgare. The sequence continues at coordinate 564,492,936 of NC_058519.1, forward strand.
TTTTCCCTAAATGTTTTATTTGGATCATGTTATCAAAAAGACTTCTCAAAACCATAAAATTATTATTTTAAAGGTTATTTTACTCTTTTATTTAAATACCTTTTTCTAAGCATAGAAATGGTCTTTTGTATGGAAAATTAATTTTATGTTTCCAAAATATTTGAGAAAAATAGGGAAACTGAGTGGACATATATTTTCCATATATAAGAGTTTCAACCCTTGGTCATGTTCAAAATATTGGAAAAAATCCTTCAAAACCTTTTCTGTCTATTTCAAGTATTGAAATATTTCTATAGGAAATATTCTCAAATAATTCCAAGAAAACTACAGCAAGTCACACATGATACATGTGATGATCTTGACAATTTTCATCTCAGTGCAAATTATTTGGCTTCACCAAAATATTACGAGACCCTCTCTGTACAAATCCAAACATGAGCAACTTTACATTGCCAAGTGTCTCGAATTATTCTTAAACTTTGTGGACATGTTCTAATACTCTAATAATGAATCCAAACCAAGTAGTGTAGCAAGGAGAACATATACACTTGTCCAAATCCCCTCAAACCTACTTCTGCCGATTTCTAAAATTGGGAATATTTGCATTGACAAGTTTCTCCAATTGATCCCAAACTTTTTGGGCATGCTCTAATCCTGAAATAATGCCACCACACCAAGTGATGCATTAGGGGGAACTAATTTGCATGGATAGATCTTGATAAAACCATTTCTACCCATTTCTAGGGTTTAAAGATTTTATATTGGAAACTTTCATCACTAAATCCAAAATTTGGTGATCAACCTTATTTGTACCTTCTATTAACTCATGTTACGTTTCATGGCAATCAGAGCATTTTAGCTAGCCCAAACACCTTTTGCTTATTTACCAAACTTGTTGTTTTGGCCCCTTCCATTATTCTCCTTTAACTCAAAATCTTACTAGGTCTCCTCGTGTGCCCCTTAACCTCCAGCAAGCTTTGCATGGACTCAGGTCAATTATTGGTGGGTCAAAACCCACTTTTACATTCGTGGACAATACTCTTTTCTCTCCCTCTCAGCCTTCATTCTCAATCAAGGCACCCCGAGTACATCCAAGGCCATGTTGACATTGTTTACTCCCTCGTAGGACTTATGGGAAAGGTGGGGCACGCCCAGAGCATGCGGGCATGCAGTGGCATGCAATACGAGCGCGCTACAGTGCGCTCCCGCACTGTAGCCGCCCCATCCCAAAGCTCCCAACCACCTCGGGCTTCCCCGCACACAAGTCGGTGCCATTCGATGTCTGGGACACGCCACGGCCCTGTCCCCCTCCTCTCTCTCCCTCCGACCGTGTTCCTCGCACATGCGCTATGAGTGCCCGAGCGCTCCAATGGGCGCGCCCACACGCGCGAGTGTCCCGCGCCTGTGGGTTCTCTCTCTCCCTTACCAACTTGATAGTACAGGCCCACGGACACCACAAACACCCTCGTCCCTCTCCCAACGGCCACCAGGGCCAGCTCCGAAGTCGTCGTGGGTGCCTTCCATGGTAGACTCGAGCCCCGGCAATATAAGCTAGCCCCGATCCCCCTCGAGCACTCTCTCACCCCCTTTCACACCCAGAAACCTCACCAACCTCCTCCCCCTCCTCCCCCCATGCCCTCTCCTTCCTTCCATGGTCGGAATTGCCGCCTCGGTCTCTTCTAAAATTTGAGCCACACGGGCCCTCTCCTTACAATTGAGCATCACGAGAGCGCCTCCGGAGCCACCTCACACCCTCCCGACGCTTTATTTCCTCTTTGTAGTGGCCGGAGCACCGATTCCATTGCCACCCGTCATCGGTCTCCGTCGCGGCAGAAGCTCTGCTTAGCTCACGCCCCCCTTCCCGGCGACCACGTCGGGCATGGGGAGAATGGCCTCGACCCCCTGAGGACTCCGGTGGGCCGAGCTCTTAGAATGGTGGCCGGAGTCGTCGGCATTCGCCGGCAGGCTCGTCCTTTCCCCTCGACCATGCGCGGTCGTGCGAGGAGGAAGAATAACCGGACTTGTAGGGCCCACCTGTAAGTGGCCCGCCGACCGAGCCTGGTGCTTCAAGTGTAGGCGGGTCTCGACTCTTCCCGCCTTCCTATGTAGAAGACGTACTCCCAAGAGTACGCCTTCGGCGTGGCCCCTGCGTGTGCGCAGCTGTGCCACTGGACCGTCCTAGTGGCTATTCCATGCCAAGTGCACCATTTATCCCATCTATGGTAAAGTCCCTTTTTTCTTTTACCACGGAGATTAAATAATTCACAATAAATACTAGGAAACTCCAAGTTTAATGATTTAAATTTCTAAGATCTCTAAACATCATGCAATGTCCAAATATGTGCATTGCACATTTTTTTCACAAAAGTTTTCTCCACTGTTCAAATTAAAACTCCAAAAATTGAGCTATTCAAAGCCACTTTGGAAAATCCCTAGAAGGTCCAAATCAACTCCAAATGGAGTGATTCCAAATCCTAGGTGTCAATAAAATCATCACATATTTATCTAGCCCAAGTGAACATTTTTTCCATGCATTATTTGTGTTGCACCAAATAAAGCACTCCCTTTTCTATTTTTATCCATTTTAGGAAAATCATAAGAAATCCATCCCAACTCCAAATCCAATGAAAACTATCGCTAAATACTTCTAAAATCAAGCTCTATTTAATAGGAACATCCACCCATTTTTATAAAAGTATATTCTGTAGACTTCTTATAGGATCATCAATTCCTCCATTTCCACTATTCAAAAATCTCAGGTGATCCAAAACCATTAGAATGAACTTTAGGTATTTTCCTTGAGATCAGAGGTGTCCAAGAGAAATAAAAATCCTATTTGTAGAGCACTTTTATTTTCTCCTTGTTGTGTTGCTTATCGTGGTTGTTTCCGCCGGTAGTTGACGAAGTAGATGAAGTGCTCGGAGTTGGACGAGAAGCGTGAGAAGACCTTGAAGACTTTGCTGAACCAGGCAAGCAGCCCTTTGACCATGACTATGAAACCATTTTATGCATGTCATATGGCACTTTATTTCGTTACATCTAAATTATATTGAATGGGTGACCACCTTGGTGGGTTGTCTCCGATATTGTCTCATTGATACTTGCACTAAGCACGACCCTACCTTCCTATGAGTGTTGTGCGGGTGTGAAGTAGTTAGGATACTAAAATAGTTGCTACGCAAGTGGGATAGGAAATATGCATGGTGTCGGAAAGGAAATGATTTCAAAGGCTTTTTTATAAACCCCGTCGGGTACCACTAATGCCCGGGGAAGAGGATGTTGAGCTAGGTGACAACTTGAGAAAGGAGTGGTATACCGAAGAAATTTGTGTGTGTGTGTGTGTTTTCGAAAACGGATTAGATTCTCAACCGTCCCAACCTTACATGTGCGACCACGATACCCCTTTATGGGACGAGGCTTTGTTGATTACTCTGGTTAATGCTAGTAGAGAGCCCGCATTACTAGTGGTGGGAGTGATGTGGTCACTCTCGACACGGGGTTGTGCCTTGTAGAGCGACCATGGGCTATTTTTACACACACCAGGCACACCGTTGCATGCCATCATGGATGGTACAATCTGGAGCGAGGCTCGTATGATGTACATCATGAGGGGTGGAACCAAAGAGTGGACTCTTTATTTAGTGTCGCCAGGGGAAAGGTATTGTTTGGGTGCTTACCACGGGTATGTAATATACCGTGAATCATGGATGACACGGAAGTTCCCCAAGTCTTGTGGGTACAACACGCAAAACTCTGCAGAATGTAAAACTATTCAAATAGCCATGTCCACGGCCATGGACAGTTAGAGATCCTGCTTAGACTATGTCCGGATGTTTTCACAAACTTGGTGTGTGCGAGAGAAAGATGATACTTGAGATAAGTCAGATGACTCGACATGATGAATGAACAAGAGATGTTCAACCCCTACTTATATCGATATCTGTAACTTGTTCCTACGGATATCTGCAACCTGTTGATCCATGCTTTTACAAGTTGATTGACCATGACATTGCACTCAAAAATAGCTTTCTGCAACTTACCTACTTAGTGCTATATCATGCATTCTTACTGCCTCATTTCAAACATGGGTTGCTTGCGAGTACATTCAAAGTACTCATTGGCTTGTCACTGGTTATTTTATTGGCCACACATGAAAGAACAGGATATGATGAAGAACACCATGATGACGTACATACGAGCTAGGACGCTTACCATTCAAAATGTTTATAGGGTTAAGGAATATGTCATGGGTTCACGCTATCGATGAAGTTTTTCGGCTGCAAATGTATGAAGACTTGGGCATAAAGGCCATATTTGAGCAAAACGGTACGTAAAGGATGTAAGACTCTTGTTATTGAGTTTTTGTGTGTCCACTCAGCATTGAACTCTAGAATCATTGCGCACGTACATTCGATGATCACAACTTATGAGGATGCGCGTCCCGCCCGCCCATGCGCAGTTCATTTTGATGCAATCCTGGTCCAAATTTAGACTGTGAATGGGTTAAAAGTGGACAAAGAATGAATATTTGTCTGTTTGCTCTCTGTGTTGGGCCGCAGTTTTTGTTTGTTTGACTTCAAAGAGACGCGGTCGGACCATTGAAGTTGGCCTAAGTACGACTCGTGTTCCTGGACTTTATTTGTAGGACTTCTAAAAACATCTACGGCCCCATTTGACATTTTACACAGGGCCCCAAAATCATGTATCAAAATGAAGCCCTTTCAAAATTAAGCGCAAAGAAATCGAGTAAAGAAGTTGATTCTCTAATGGCCCAGGCTTTTTAAAACTTTTTTACAGAGGGGTCTTCGACCTTCTTACGAAGAGTCGTACGAGATTGCTCACCTACGGGTCGAGAGCCGAGGCACTACGCAAGGGCTTAGGTCACCGAATCTATATGCGCCTCCCGAGAGGCCAAAAATGTCGCAAACGAGATCGTTAGAGCATCTACAACCGCGATGGGTAAATCTAGCAGTCAAACCCTCGCGGATGTGTCCATCTGTCCTTCCATTTTGTCGTTTACATCTGGATACCTCATAACACAAATGGTATATCGGTACAAAAACATACAAACATAAAAGTCCACGCACTACAAAGATCATATATTCTAGTCCTCGTTAGAGATTTGGCTTTCTCCGTGCTCGGCTCCGGGTACATGGGCGGCATCTGCAGGTCATGCTTCAATGGCTCTTCCGGCTCGGTCGATTCCCAGTTGTGGGATACGTGGCCCCACGACGAGAACGACCAGGGGTGGCCATTTTTTTTTTGTCGGTCGTCCTTCGAGCCCGCCGCGGGCATGCCGTGCCCGCCACGCGTGTGCTCTCAGCGTGGCATAATCGTGCGGGCATGCACGTGTGCACGGCCTCGCAACGACACCACCTCCCTCCCCGTTTCCACCAACACCTCCCATGACCAACGAGGAGGAGGCAGATCCCATGAGGCAGGTGATGGAGGACTCCGTCTGCACCAACGATGAAAGCCAATGGGATGACCTCGAAACCCGTTTGGCCCTCCTCGCTGCTGGCAACGTCGCCATCCTAAAGATGGGCATGGCCGACAAGGAGGAGGTGTTGGCGGAGCCTTCCATCACCGTGAGGAATCCGTGCTTGGTGGCCAGTCGTCCACGTCGTTGGAGGTGGCTGACTGGGTGGGTGCCGAGTCATGGGTGCCCATGCCGCGTCACGGTCAAGCGAGCCGTCTTCTCCACAGGAAAAGGTGGTGCATGCATCTTCGGCCAGGCAGCCACAACAAGGGCCACCGGCCCATCTCTGGCAGCCACCGACAAACGTCGATCTCACCATGGACGACGAGGAGGACGAGGACGCGTTAAAACAATGACGGCATCCAAGACAACCACAGCGGCGACGGTGAATATTTTTTAAATGTTTTTTTAGTTTAAGTTAAGTTTAAATGTGCATACGGGACAAGTTTGAACAGTTTTAAGTTTACGTTCATGTTTAATTATGTTTTATGTATGCTTTTTAAAATGTTCGATTAGCTCTTTTTTAAGTCTCAGCCAGAGAAATTGCATTCGGCCTTGGAAGCACTAGTAAACGGACAACCGAAACCGAACATGATCGTTCGTTTTTCCGATTCGAACGGACGGAATATGGACAAAAGGGATGTCCGGTTGGATCCCGGGCGTAGGAGTTGCTCTCAGGGCCCGTCTCTGCTCCGATTCCTGACCATTCATGAACACACGCCGACACGAGGAGCGAGATATACTATCCGGAACACTGCTTCCACGTTATACTACGAACAAATGCCTGCAAACACATGGGAAACGCACGCAGATTCATCGTCGTGGTGTCAGTTCAATGGGCATCGTCTGCTCGCATCACCATTCCAATGCTCCGCAGTCCGCACTAGAAGCCGACACTGCGTTTGGTATCTTCGTATTGTTGAGGCTCTCTTACCCTCCATCGGATTCCATTCCTTCCTTTCTACTTTACGGCCTTCAGACATACTACTCGCGCATCACTTTGCAGACTGCCCGTATTGTGGAAAACCACTAATCTGAAGGGCAGGCATTTAATTTCCACGTGTGAGCAATCTCATACTCCCTCCGGTCATTTTTAGTCTGCATATAAGTTTTGTTCGAAGTCAAAGTATCTCTACTTTGATCAAACTTATAGAAAAATTATGAACATTCAACATGTCAAATCAACATTGTTAGATTATTTACGAAATGTAGTTTCATAATCCATATATTTGATATTGTAGATATTGATATTTTTTAACATAAATTTGGTCAAATTTTACAAAGTTTGACTTGACCGAAATCTAATACGCGGAGTAAAAAGGACCGGAGGAAGTGCTAGATATTATCCCCTTGAAGATAACTACTCTTTTTTTGTTTCCACGAACCTATCAGAAGCAAGACAATGTTTGTTAACTAGTTCAGCAAATATCAGATACATCATCGGGGTGTGACTATGGGTGCTCATCACCGTGCACGAAATCAACATATTAACACACAGGTGATAAATCCTGGTGATACCATCAATCGACATCTTGATCAAAAAAATTTTAAAAAAACATCTCGATCATCGCACCACGGCTGATCAGATCACCCTGGTTGTCCCCTTTGCGATCTTGTATTTAGCCTACGAGTTTTGCCTAGTTTATTTGGCTACATCATGGTAAGATGGCTCGAGTGTATTGCCACGGAAAGTCGGAAACCATGTTGAAACATGTGCCTCGCATAAATAGGTGCCTAAAACAATTAATACTAATAAAACAGCAAATGTATGAGCGTTCTAACTTTATATTTAAAACACTGAAATCTAGGAAGCACATGCCAAAATGATTTCTAGAAAGAGAATAATTAAAAAGAAATTACCGCAATGATATCTTTTAATAAAAATGTGAAGCTTGAATGCTATTATTTTTCCCAAGCCTCCAACACATATACCACCGTGACCGCACAAAAGAGGGATTTTTTTAAACTTTGGCTGACATGCATGAGTTGACTCCTTGAAAATAAAAGACATATATTTATTTTAGAAAAATGAGGATATACCCCGGCCTCTGCATCTCGATGATGCATGCAGTCATTTTATTAATTATTTATAAATACCATATAAGGTAATACATTAGTCAGCCTGAAGCCACCATCTAGCCAACAGATGTTGCTACTCCTATCCCTTCGATGAAAGTGTGCCGATATCTAAGCCTAATACCAAACAGACATCGCACAAAACCCTAACATCTATAGCCGGATGCCCCAGCCAGCCACATACCGGCACTGGGTCTCACACCGGACCAGCGCCCTCTCGATGCCGCCGCCATCTTCTACCGGTCCATCTTCAGAGAAGGAACTAACGCATCGACCTTGTCTGGCCTGCCATAGATGCCACCACGGTGTCAGACAATGCCACCATCCTGCGCGTGTACATCCACACGCGCCTGTTGTCGAAACTCCGCAGCACCATGCCGCAGTGATCCGCCGTCGGTCTTGCGGTCGATGCAACACCGCTCCTCCTCATGTCCCCTCCAGCCATCACTTGCTCCAAAACGATGCCCCCAAGAGGAAAAGCGATACAGTGAACGTCATCATCGTCCGATCCGGGAGACCCAGATCTAGGGTTTCCCTCAAAGCATCCCGAGCCTGATGATGCAACCTCAACGTCGATGCCTCGACAGGGGAACGACATCATAGACCTCGTCATCGTCTGCCATGACCGTAGTTGGCGTGATTTTCATCGGTAGTTATGCCACCAGGCGTGCACCGTCGACGTCATTGGTCCCTTCAACCGGAGCAAACTCCAAATCGATGCCCTGAAGAGGTACTACGACGCAAAAGCACCGCCATCACTCGATCCCAACGAGATCTAGGGTTTCCCCCGGAGTTGTCCGCGTTGTCATGGACCAGGCAAGGGGGAATCCCTGCGAATCCGCCCAGCTGCCGACGTGTCGCACCCGCCAAACGCGCCGACCGCAATCCAGGGACCAAGGCCCACACCTGGGCCCAGATCCGGTCGCGCCACCACCGACCGATCTGGTCACGCCGCCGCCGTCCCTGACGACTGCAAGCACCAGCCACCGGAGGGTAGCCCCGCGCTGCCCGAGGCACCAGCGGCCAGATCTGGAACAGATTGACCACCGACCATCATAGGAGCGCCCCCGAGCGCCCCCCCCCCCACGCGAGCACCAGGGGGAGTCACGAGCGCGATGTTGTCGCCGCCCCATGAGTCCTAGACGGCGCGCCCCGCCGCCAACAGCCGCTGAACATCGCCCGCGCCAGGTCCTGCAGCTGAGGGGAGGAGAGGTCCTATCGCCGCCGACACCGACCAGGCTTTGCCCAACGGCACGCCTCGACGGCGACAGGGTGGAGTGGTGGGAGAGGGAGTCGAGGACGCGGCGGCGCTAGGGTCCCCCTCGGCCGCCGTGCGGGGGCGACACGGGAGGGGTCGAGGGGGTCCTTAAGACTACTGAAATGCTTTGATCCATCTATTGTTTCCCATAAAAGACATACGTAACTTGATGAAGTGTTGTGGTTTTGCATGGATGTGTTAATGCAAAATGGTAAATTGTGAATATATGTGTGACTAAAGAAACATGCATAACTTGACGAGATGGTATGGTTGTATGAATAAAATAATGCAAAAGAGTAACTTATAGAAACATGTGTGACTTGTTGATGTAATACGATTTCAAATGGATGATTAATAATTGAGATGATGCGAAAGCACGCATGTGCAATAAAAAAAACTACTAGTAGGATAGCTATTTAGATATAGAAGATGACTGGGTTACATGGTTCTAACTTCAACTGCGTGGATGGATGGAAAGTTATGGTCGAATGCAATTTAATCGATATATAACTGAATGAAGCAAACAAGAAGTTCGGCCGGTGTTCAAGTCACTATCTAACATTTTGTTGCGGAGTGGTGAACGAAACTGAACAAAATACCGCACCAACTTCCGTCATGTTTTGTTTTCTTGCGCATAACTTTGCTAGCATATGACCAAACGTGCCACTTTATATTTTCCATATCCTTTGCCTAGTAGTGCGTACAGGTATAAGCTATAAAGACGAAATGTCTTCAAAATTACGGAAATTTACTTTGGCACATGGGGCCACATGCTCCTGCCATAGGAAAAACATTTCAAAATGTCAAAAACTTCCGAACAAAAATTTGACGCGTATATCTTGATATTCTATATGCGTGTGCCAAGTTTCACAGCAAATCGACATTTTTATGGCATGTATAGAAAAGAAAAAAAAATGTCTCATGAAAAAACACTGAATTTTGTCTTTTTACAAAAAAAAGACGTTTTTTCTGCGAAACGACTTTGTGAGCACACTGAATTTTGAGATGTATGTGCCTAATATTTAGTCGGAATTTTATGACATTTCAAAATATGTCTAAAACACACTTTGGGAACCAGGAGCACATGCTCCCGAGTGCCAAAATGCCCCTCTCAATTCCTTTTGTGAAATAATGAATACAATGTAAACATGCGTGTGTGCGTGCGCACACATACAAAGTCACCACAAATGTATTAATGAAACAAAAAAGCGTCAAGTGCAAAATTTGATCCCTAGCGTGCTAGCTAGTGATACAACCACTCTTCTAATCATTGAATTAGTGGTTGGCTCTTTATAGAGTAGATTTTGGTGGGATAAGATTATAGGTAGATAAAAGAGATACGATTACTATAACTTATATATTATTAAGTTTTATTTTAGTAGGGGTTGGGGTTATACATTTCCTTGAATGGAGTTTGGCCATTCACCGTTCAGAAAGTTTTATGCATTGCATTCTTCTCCAATCTCAAGAAATGCATTTCAAACCCCATTTAGGAGTAACCATGTGAAAAAACTTTTAAGGGTGCACACAAACACAATGTTTTTGTTGATTCTTAGTTGTCTAATTTCTTTTCATAAATTTACCTAGAGAAAACATGTTGTAAATGTTACAATTCTTATTTATGGGTGTCTTTTGGTACGGGGATGTCCTTTTTTTATTCATTAATAAGTTTGTTACAGGTTGGTAAAATGACCACAAGAGAAATAAAAAAATCTAATAAACCAAAATAATGACAGTAAAATAATTATCTCTCACTAAGAACCCCGAAGTGTGATCTTTAATCGTGTATAGATCGCTTGGTAAACCGGGATGTAGACTAACATGTTTCTTACTTTCCGAGTTCCCCAAGTAGCAAGCATGACGATATATTTGAGTACATTTATTTGCAACCTTGTATCCTGAGATATGAGAGTCTGCCATTCTATAGTCAATTTTAGAAAAAGCCTAGCCAAACCACAGGGTTTGGTACAAACCTTGATCATGAAGCGACATCAGAAAAGAAGCGGGGCTTTGGTTCTCTCTTGGAAAGGCGGCACAGACAATAATTTTTCCAGTACTAATGGGCAAAATGGTGGCAATCGGTTATCTATTTGATGGCACGCGACACAAATACTTTCATTTATGAAAGGTTCAAGCTTCTAAAAAGAAGGTGTGGTCGTGTGGGTGTGGATGTGTGTCGTAGTGGAATCCTTAAATTGTTCTATGTATGCTCAAAAGATAATGTACATATATGGGAATGTGCAACCTCCAATGTGTCTTCTCTAAAACATAAAATTTCCCCACACTAACGCGAACACAACCTACATCTAGGGCATTCTTCCTCCTACTCCCCTCTCAACACCAACGGCAGTGATCCCCTGTCTCTTTTTGGTGGTCTCGTGCGCATGTTATTCCTAGTAAATATGGCATGGCCCCCACATCATGCTTAGGCCTATCGGAGGTTGAACAAGTGATGCATTTGGGGGGTTGGTTCATCGATGGTAACGTTTCACTGACAAGAGATATGGGTTGTCGATGTAGTTAGTGCAAGAGATGTTTCGGTGACACCCCATGACATTGTGGTCGAAGTTGTGGGTGGAGAGATACTCCCCCCCCCTCCTTCTCATTGTAGTGTCATATCAGTAGTTATTGCGTTAATGGAAAATGATGTCTACTATACAACCTTCTTCTTGTAGACTCGTGTTGGGCCTCCAAGCGCAGAGTTTTGTAGGACAATAGAAAGTTTTCCTCAAGTGGATGATCTAAGTTTTATCAATCCGTGGAAGGCGTGGGATGAAGATGGTATCTCTCAAGCAAACCTGCAATCAAATAAAAAAGAGTCTCTTGTGTCCCCAACACATCCAATACAATGGTAAATTGTATAGGTGCCCTAGTTCAGCGAAGAGATGGTGATACAAGTGTAATATGGATGGTAGATATAGGTTTTTGTAATCCGAAAATATAAAAACAGCAAGGTAACAAATAGTAAACAACGAGAAAAACATTGTATAAATGCTTGGAAACAAGGCTAGGGTCCATACTTTAAATAGTGCAAGTTCTCCCAACAATACTAACATAGTTGAATCATATATAAATCTCTCACGTGCGACAATGAGTTCACTTCAAAGTCACAAATAGCGAGAACTAACGAAGAAATTAATGTAGGGTACGAAACCACCTCAAAGTTACCTTTTCTGATGAATCTTATGAGCTATCCCTATAAGTGTCATGAACAACCCTAGAGTTCATACTAAAATAACACCTTAAGACACACATCAACCAAAACCCTAATATCACCTAGATACTCCTATGCCATCGCAAGTACCCATGGGCTTGATTATACGATATGCATCACACAATTTCAGATTCATCATGTTCAATCCAACACAAAGAACTTCAAAGAGTGCCCCAAAGTTTCTACTGAAGAGTCAAGACGAAAACGTGTGCCAACCCATATGCATAGATTCCGAAGGTCACGGAACCCGCAAGTTGATCACCAAAACATACATCAAGTGGATCAATAGAACACCCCATTGTCACCACGGATATCCCATCGCAAGACATACATCAAGTGTTCTCAAATCCTTAAAGACTCAATCCGATAAGAAAACTTCAAAGGGAAAACTCAATTTGTCACAAAAAGATAGAGAGGAGAGAAATCCATATGATTCATCTATATTAATAAAGCTCGCGGTACATCAAGATTGTGCGATCTCAAGAACACGAGAGAGAGAGAGAGAGAGAGAGAGAGAGAGAGAGAGAGATCAAACACATAGCTACTGGTACATACCCTCAGCCCCGAGGATGAACTACTCCCTCCTCGTCCTGGAGACTGTTGGAAATATGCCCTAAAGGCAATAATAAATTAGTTATTATTATATTTCTTAGTTCATGATAATCGTTTACTATCCATGCTATAATTGTATTGATTGGAAACACAGTGCATGTGTGGATACATAGACAAAACACTGTCCCTAGTAAGCCTCTAGTTGACTAGCTCGTTGATCAAAGATGGTCAAGGTTTCCTGACCATAGGCAAGTGTTGTCACTTGATAACGGGATCACATCATTAGGAGAATCATGTGATGGACTAGACCCAAACTAATAGACGTAGCATCTTGATCGTGTCATTTTGTTGCTACTGTTTTCTGCGTGTCAAGTATTTGTTCCTATGACCATGAGATCATATAACTCACTGACACCGGAGGAATGCTTTGTGTGTATCAAACGTCGCAACGTAACTGGGTGACTATAAAGATGCTCTACAGGTATCTCCGAAGGTGTTAGTTGAGTTAGTATGGATCGAGACTGGGATTTGTCACTCCGTGTGACGGAGAGGTATCTCGGGGCCCACTCGGTAGTACAACATCACACACAAGCCTTGCAAGCAATGTGACTTAGTGTAAGTTGCGGGATCTTGTATTATGGAACGAGTAAAGAGACTTGCCGGTAAACGAGATTGAAATAGGTATGTGGATACTGACGATCGAATCTCGGGCAAGTAACATACCGAAGGACAAAGGGAATGACATACGGGATTATATGAATCCTTGGCACTGAGGTTCAAACGATAAGATCTTCGTAGAATATGTAGGATCCAATATGGGCATCCAGGTCCCGCTATTGGATATTGACCGAGGAGTCTCTCGGGTCATGTCTACATAGTTCTCGAACCCGCAGGGTCTGCACACTTAAGGTTTGACGTTGTTTTATGCGTATTTGAGTTATATGGTTGGTTACCGAATGTTGTTCGGAGTCCCGGATGAGATCACGGACGTCACGAGGGTTTCCGGAATGGTCCGGAAACAAAGATTGATATATAGGATGACCTCATTTGATTACCGGAAGGTTTTCGGGGTTACCGGGAATGTACCGGGAATGACGAATGGGTTCCGGGTGTTCACCGGGGGGGCAACCCACCTCGGGGAAGCCCATAGGCCTTGGGGGTGGCGCACCAGCCCTTAGTGGGCTGGTGGGACAGCCCAAGAAGGCCCTATGCGCCATAGGAAGAAAATCAAAGAGAAAAGAAAAAAAAGGAGGAGGTGGGAAAGGGAAGAAGGACTCCACCTTCCAAACCAAGTTGGATTCGGTTTGGAAGGGGAGACCTTCCCCCCATTGGCTCGGCCGACCCCCTTGGGGCTCCTTGAGCCCCAAGGCAAGGCCTCCCCTCTCCCACCTATATATACGGAGGTTTTAGGCTGATTTGAGACAACTTTGCCACGGCAGCCCGACCACATACCTCCACGGTTTTACCTCTAGATCGCGTTTCTACGGAGCTCGGGCAGAGCCCTGCTGAGATTAGATCACCACCAACCTCCAGAGCACCGTCACGCTGCCGGAGAACTCATCTACCTCTCCGTCTCTCTTGCTGGATCAAGAAGGCCGAGATCATCGTCGAGTTGTACATGTGCTGAACGCGGAGGTGCCGTCCGTTCGGCACTAGATCGTGGGACTGATCGCGGGACGGTTCGTGGGGCAGATCGAGGGACGTGAGGACGTTCCACTACGTCAACCGCATTCACTAACGCTTGTGCTGTGCGGTCTACAAGGGTAGGTAGATCGAACATCCCCTCTCGTAGATGGACATCACCATGATAGGTCTTCGTGCGCGTAGGAAAATTTTTGTTTCCCATGCGGAGTTCCCCAACAGTGGCATCATGAGCTAGGTTCATGCGTAGATGTCTTCTCGAGTAGAACACAAATGTTTTTGTGGGCGGTGATGTGCGTTTTGCTGCCCTCCTTATTCTTTTCTTGATTCCGCGGTATTGTTGGATCGAAGCGGCTCGGACCGACATTACTCGTATGCTTACGAGAGACTGGTTTCATCGCTACGAGTAACTCCGTTGCTCAAAGATGACTGGCAAGTGTCGGTTTCTCCAACTTTAGTTGAATCGGATTTGACCGAGGAGGTCCTTGGATGAGGTTAAATAGCAACTCATATATCTCCGTTGTGGTGTTTGCGTAAGTAAGATGCGATCCTACTAGATACCCATGGTCACCACATAAAACATGCAACAACAAAATTAGAGGACGTCTAACTTGTTTTTGCAGGGTATGATTGTGATGTGATATGGCCAACGATGTGATGTGATATATTGGATGTATGAGATGATCATGTTGTAATAGTTAATATCGACTTGCACGTCGATGGTACGGCAACCGGCAGGGGCCATAGGGTTGTCTTTAAACTAACGTTTGTGCTTGCAGATGCGTTTACTATATTGCTAGGACGTAGTTTTAGTAGTAATAGCATGAGTAGCACGACAACCCCGATGGCGACACGTTGATGGAGATCATGATGATGGAGATCATGGTGTGGCGCCGGTGACAAGAAGATCGTGCCGGTGTTTTGGTGATGGAGATCAAGAAGCGCATGATGATAGCCATATCATGTCACTTATGAATTGCATGTGATGTTAATCCTTTTTTGCACCTTATCTTGCTTAGAACGACGGTAGCATTATGAGGTGATCTCTCACTAAAATTTCAAGACAAAATTGTGTTCTCCCCGAATGTGCACCGTTGCGACAGTTCTTCATTTCGAGACACCACGTGATGATCGGGTGTGATAGACTCAACGTTCACATACAACGGGTGCAAAACAGTTGCACACGCAGAACACTCGGGTTAAGCTTGACGAGCCTAGCATGTGCAGACATGGCCTCGGAACACATGAGACCGAAAGGTAGAGCATGAATCGTATAGTTGATATGATTAGCATAGAGATGCTTACCACTGAAACTATTCTCGACTCACGTGATGATCGGACTTGAGATAGTGGATTTGGATCATGTACCACTCAAATGACTAGAGAGATGTACTTTTTGAGTGGGAGTTCTTAAGTAATATGATTAATTGAACTAATTGTCATGAACATAGTCTAATGGTCTTTGCGAATTACGATGTAACTTGCGCTATAGCTCTACTGTTTTTATATGTTCCTAGAGAAAATTTAGTTGAAAGTTGATACTAGCAAACTTTGAAGAGAATTGTCCTCATTGCTGCGCAGAAGGCTTATGTCCTTAATGCACCAGTCGGTATGCTGCACCTCGAGCGTCGTCTGCGGATGCTGTGAACATCCGACATACACGTTTCTGATGACTACACGATAGTTCAGTGCAAAATACTTAATGGCTTAGAAGCAAGGCACCGAAGACGTTTTGAAACGTCACGAAACATAAGTGATGCTCTAAAGTGATGAAATTGTGATTTCATGCTCGTGCCCTTGTTAAGAGGTACGAGACCTCCAACAAGATTCTTTGTCCACAAAGTAAAGGAGAAAAGCTCAATCGTTGAGCGTGTGCTCAGATTGTCTGAGTACGACAATCGCTTGAATCAAGCGGGAGTTAATCTTCCAGATGAGATAGTGATGGTTCTCCAAAGTCACTGCCACCAAGCTGTGAGAGCTTCGTGATGAACTATAACATATCAAGGATAGATACAATGATCCTTGAGCGATTCACGATGTTTGACACTGCGAAAGTAGAAATCAAGAAGGAGCATCAATAGCTGATGGTTACTAAAACCACTAAGTTTCTAGAAAGGCAAGGGCTAGAAGGGATACTTCGTGAAACGGCAAAACAGTTGTTGCACTAATGAAGAGACCCAAGATTAAACCCAAACTCGAGACTAAGTGCTTCTGTAATGAGGGTAACAGTCACTGAGGCGGAGCAACTCTAGATACTTGGTAGATAAGAAGGCTGGCAAAAGTCGAAAGAAGTATATTTGATATACATGATGTTGATGTGTACTTTACTAGTACTCCTAGTAGCATGAGGGTATTGGATACCGGTTCGGTTGCTAAGTGATTAGTAACACGGAATGATAGCTACGGCGTAAACGGAGACTAGCTAAAGGCGAGGTGACGATACGTGTTGGAAGTGTTTCCAAGGTTGATATGATCAAACGTCGCACGCTCCCTCTACCATCGGGATTGGTGTTAAACCTAAATAATTTTTATTTGGTGCTTGCGTTAAGCATGAACATGATTGGATCGTGTTTATTGCAATACGGTTATTCTTTTAAAGAGAATAATGGTTACTCTATTTTCTTGAATAATCACCTTCAATGGTTTATTGAATCTCGATCGTAGTGTTACACATGTTCATGATATTGGTGCCAAAAGATACGAGGTAATGATGATAGTACCACTTACTTGTGGCACTGCCGCTTGAGTCATGTTGGTATAAATTGCATGAAGAGGCTCCATGCTGATGGATCTTTATACTCACTTGATTTTGAATCACTAGTGACATGCAAATCATACCACATGAGCAAGGCCTTGTTTTCATTGAGATGAAATAAGATAGTAACTTGTTGGAAGTGATACATTTTGATGTATGCAGTCCAACCGATGCTGAGGCACGCAGTGGATATCATTATGTTCTTACTTCAATGACGATTTGAGTAGATACTAGAGTATTTGCTTAATGAATCACAAGTCTGAAATATTGAAAAGTTCAATTCTATTTCGGAGTGAAGTTCGTCGTAACAAGAGGTTAAACTGTCTACGATATGATCATAGAAATGAATATCTTAGTTACGAGTTTTGGTACGCAGTTAAGACAATGTGGAAATTGTTTCGCAGTTCATGCCACCTAGAACATCATAGTGTGATGATGTGTCTGAACGTCATAGCCACACACTATTTGGTATGGTGCATGCTATGATGTCTCTTATCGAATTACCACTATCGTTTATGGGTTAAGCATTAGAGACAACCGCATTCACTTTAAATAGGGCACCACATATTTCCGTTGAGATGACACAGTATAGACTGAGGTTTAGAGAAATCTAAACTGTCGTTTCTTGAAAGTTTGGGGTTTCGACACTTATGTGAAAAAGTTTCAGTCTGATAAGCTCGAACCCAAAGCGGATAAATGCATCTTCATAGGATATCCAAAACAGTTGGGTATATCTCCTATCTCAGATCCGAAAGCAAAGTGTTTGTTTCTAGAAACGGATCCTTTCTCGAGGAAAGGTTTCTCTCGAAAGAATTGAGTGGGAGGGTGGTAGAACTTGATGAGGTTATTGAACCATCACTTCGACCAGTGTGTAGCAGGGCGCATGAAGTTGTTCCTGTGGCGCCTACATCAATTGAAGTGAAAGCTGATGATGGTGATCATCGAGCATCGGATCAAGTTACTACAAGCCTCGTAGGTTGACAAGGTCGCGTACTACTACAGAGTGGTACGGTAACCCTGTCTTGGAGGTCATGTTGTTGAGCAACAGTGAACCTACGAGTTATGGAGAAAGCAATGGTGGGCCCAGATTCCGACAAATGGCTGAAAGCCATGAAATCCGAGAGAGGATCCATGTATGAAAACAAAGTGTAGACTTTGGAAGAACTACTTGATGGTCATAGGACTATTGAGTAAGGATGGATCTTTAAAAGGAAGACAGACGATGATAGTGATAAGTCACTATTAAGAAAAGCTCGACTTGTCGCAAAGATGTTTCCGACAAGATCAAACAGTTGACTATGATTAGACTTTCTCACTCGTAGCGATGCTAAAAGTCTGTTAGAATTATGTTAGTAGTTGCTGCATTATTTATGAAATATTGCACGTAGGATGTCAAAACATTGTTTCCTCGACGGTTTCCTTGAGCAAACATTGTATGTGATACAACCAGGAGGTTTTGTCGATCCTAAAGATACTAGCAAGTATGCAAGCTCCAGTGATCCTTCAATGGACTAGTGCAAGCATCTCGGAGTTGGAATATACACTTTGATGAGATGATCAAAGATTTCGGGTTTGTACAAAGTTTGTGAGAAACTTGTATTTCCAAAGAAGTGAGTGAGAGCACTATAGAATTTCTGATAAGTATATGTGGATGAGATATTGTGGATCAGAAGTAATGTAGAATTTCTGTAAAGCATACAAGGTTGTTTGAAAGGTGTTTTCAAAGGAATACCTGGATTGAGCTACTTGAACGTTGAGCATCAAAGATCTATGGAGATAGATCGAAAGCGCTTAATGGAAGTTTCAACAAGATGCATGCCTTGACAAGTTTTGAAGGAGTTCAAAATAGATCAGCAAAGAAGGAGTTCTTGGTTGCGTTGTAAGGTGTGAATTTGAGTAAGACTCAAAACCCGACCACGGCAAAATAAAGAGAATAGACGAAGGTCGTCTTCTATGCCTTAGCCGTAGACTCTAAAGTATGCCATGCTGAGTACCGCACCTGATGTGTGCCTTGCAGCAAGTCTGTTGAGAGGTACAGAGAGTGATCCATGATTGAATCACTAGCAGCGGTCAAAATTTGTCCTTAGTAACTGATGGACTAAGGAATTTTTCTCGATTATGGAGGTGGTTAAAGAGTTTGTCGTAAAGGGTTACGTCGATGTAAGCTTTGACACTAATCCGAATAACTATGAGTAGTGAAACGGATTCGTATAGTAGAGTAGATATTTGGAGCATTTCCGAATAGGACATAGTAGCAGCATCTATAAGATGACATAAAGATTTGTAAAGAACACACGGATCTGAAAATTTCAGAACCGTTGACTAAAACCTCTCTCATGAGCAAGACGTGATCAGACCCCATAACTATATGGGTGTTGGATTCGTTGGAATCACATGGTGATGTGAACTAGATTATTGATTCTAGTGCAAGTGGGAGACTGTTGGAAATATGCCCTAGAGGCAATAATAAATTAGTTATTATTATATTTCTTAGTTCATGATAATCGTTTATTATCCATGCTATAATTGTATTGATTGGAAACACAGTGCATGTGTGGATACATAGACAAAACACTGTCCCTAGTAAGCCTCTAGTTGGCTAGCTCGTTGATCAAAGATGGTCAAGGTTTCCTGGCCATAGGCAAGTGCTGTTACTTGATAATGGGATCACATCATTAGGAGAATCATGTGATGGACTAGGCCCAAACTAATAGACGTAGCATGTTGATTGTGTCATTTTGTTGCTACTGTTTTCTGCGTGTCAAGTATTTGTTCCTATGACCATGAGATCATATAACTCACTGACACCGAAGGAATGCTTTGTGTGTATCAAACGTCGCAACGTAACTGGGTGACTATAAAGATGCTCTACAGGTATCTCCGAAGGTGTTAGTTGAGTTCGTATGGATCGAGACTCGGATTTGTCACTCTGTGTGACGGAGAGGTATCTCGGGGCCCACTCGGTAATACAACATCACACACAAGCCTTGCAAGCAATGTGACTTAGTGTAAGTTGCGGGATCTTGTATTACGGAACGAGTAAAGAGACTTGCCGGTAAACGAGATCGAAATAGGTATGCGGATACTGACGATCGAATCTCGGGCAAGTAACATACCGAAGGACAAAGGGAATGACATACGGGATTATATGAATACTTGGCACTGAGGTTCAAACGATAAGATCTTCGTAGAATATGTAGGATCCAATAGGGCATCCAGGTCCCGCTATTGGATATTGACCGAGGAGTCTCTCGGGTCATGTCTACATAGTTCTCGAACCCGCAGGGTCTGCACACTTAAGGTTTGACGTTGTTTTATGCGTATTTGAGTTATATGGTTGGTTACCGAATGTTGTTCGGAGTCCCGGATGAGATCACAGACGTCACGAGGGTTTCCGGAATGGTCCGGAAACGAAGATTGATATATAGGATGACCTCATTTGATTACCGGAAGGTTTTCGGAGTTACCGGGAATGTACCGGGAATGACGAATGGGTTCCGGGTGTTCACCGCGGGGGGCAACCCACCTCGGGGAAGCCCATAGGCCTTGGGGGTGGTGCACCAGCCCTTAGTGGGCTGGTGGGACAGCCCAAGAAGGCCCTATGCGCCATAGGAAGAAAATCAAAGAGAAAAGAAAAAAAAGGAGGAGGTGGGAAAGGGAAGAAGGACTCCACCTTCCAAACCAAGTTGGATTCGGTTTGGAAGGGGAGACCTTCCCCCCTTTGGCTCGGCCGACCCCCTTGGGGCTCCTTGAGCCGCAAGGCAAGGCCCCCCTCTCCCACCTATATATACGGAGGTTTTAGGGCTGATTTGAGACAACTTTGCCACGGCAGCCCGACCACATACCTCCACGGTTTTACCTCTAGATCGCGTTTCTGCGGAGCTCGGGCAGAGCCCTGCTGAGATTAGATCACCACTAACCTCCGGAGCACCGTCACGCTGTCGGAGAACTCATCTACCTCTCCGTCTCTCTTGCTGGATCAAGAAGGCCGAGATCATCGTCGAGCTGTACGTGTGCTGAACGCGGAGGTGCCGTCCGTTCGGCACTAGATCGTGGGACTGATCGCGGGACGGTTCGCGGGGCGGATCGAGGGACGTGAGGACGTTCCACTACATCAACCGCGTTCACTAACACTTCTGCTGTGCGGTCTACATGGGTACGTAGATCGAACATCCCCTCTCGTAGATGGACATCACCATGATAGGTCTTCGTGCGCGTAGGAAAATTTTTGTTTCCCATGCGGAGTTCCCCAACAGAGACCGCCGGGATGATGAAGATGGCCGCCGGTGATGGTTTCCCCCTTCGACAGGGTGCCGGAACAGGCTCCCGATTGGTTTTTCGTGGCTTTGGAGGCTTGCGGCAGCGGAACTCCCGATCTAGGTTTCTTTTCACAGGTTTGGGTATTTATAGGACTACTTAGCGTTGGAATCACGTTAGGAAGGTTCCCGAGGAGGTCACAAGCCACAGGGCCGCGGCTAGGGGGTGGTTTCACCTGACAGGCTTGCGACCTCTTGGTCCACTTCCTGGCCCAACTCTTCGCTTCAGTATTTTTATATTTTCCAAAAATATTCTCCGTAAATTTTCAGCGCATTCTGAGAACTTTTACTTCTGCACAAAAACGACATCATGGTAGTTCTGCTGAAAACAGCGTCACTCCGGGTTAGCTCTAATAAAATCATACCAAAATCATATAATTTTTTTGTAAACATGGCATGAATACTTCATAAAATATAGATACGTTGGAGAGGTATCAGGAGACATATTCGAATTGGATCGTCTATCACCTCTATCTCTTTCTTGTTCAACATTAGTTGGACCCTCTAGGAAGAGGCCCATGTTTATTTTGCTGGCCCTAGAGGGTTGTGGCCGACCGATGTTGGTATATCACCGTTTGAATGTCATGCTAGCTTCCTCCTTTTTCAATCTTCACCTCTAATCTTATCTTCAGACCCTATCTATCAGCCTTGGACACATTAAAAAGTTTCCACCGGTGATGGTGTCAAGGACAAACCTATACCAAGTTGTCACACCAACATAAAAATTATGAAGCAAGGTAGTGGTGGATAGCTTATTAGTTGCTTTATTTTGAGCGTAGAAAATCCTGTACCATGCATTTTTCAAACTTTCTCCTCCCCTTTATTTAAAATTGATAACATCATTATTGGGAGTAATGCGAACAAAGGAAGAACTAACCATGACTTTCAACAAGAGAACTAGTAACAAGAAAAGATAAATATTCTTGTATTTTTATTTTTATGAGACAAACTAAATATACCAGCAAATAAAAAGAGGAACAAGTGAATGAAAATTTGTGCTAAGTTACTTGGTAGTTGGTGATGATATTCCCCCGCAACAACACTAGAAATCCTTCCTGATACTTGTGATTTGCGTCGAGTTTTCCGTGAAGGGGAACGGATTATCGCAGCACAATGTGGGTAAGTATTTCCCTCAGTTATGAAACCAAGGTTTATCAAACCAATATGAATATCAACCGCAACCGTCTTCAGCGGTTGCACAAAAAAAACAAGTTGCACCCAATGCGGGCAAGAAGATTGTCAATCCCCTTGGTCTCGTTATTTGCAAGAAAGTGAGGTGTGTAGATAGTTTTAAATTTCAAAATAAAATGAAAACAAGTAAATGGCAGCAAGATATTGAAGGTTTTGTAAATATATGGTGTATAGACCTCGGGGCCGGCCATAGGTTTCCCTAATGGCATCTCTCATGAAAACAACATACGGTGGGTAAACAAATTACTGTTGCATAATTGACAGAAAAGTGGATAGTTATGTGATATTCATGGCAATGATCATGTGTATATATGCATCACATCCATAAACAAATAGGTCGACTCCTGCCTGCACCTATTACTATTACTCCACTCATCGACCGCTATCCAGCATGCATCTAAAGTATTAAGTAAAGCAGAGTAATGCATGGAGAACGATGACATGATGTAGACAAAATAAACTCAAGCAATATGAATCAACCACATCGTGTTATCCTTATTAGCAGCAACACAAAGATACATGTTGTCCCCTTCTGTCACTGTGATATAGAAATTCGCGAGGTTGAACCTACTACAACGCACCTCTCTCACCAAAGAAATATCAATCTAGTTGGCCAAGCTATTTTAATAGATCAGAGAGAATTACGAAGCTATCATAATCATGCACATAAGAATCGTATTAGTATTCAGAGAAGACTCAAATATTTATCATGAATAATACGAACATAAATCCACAATTCATCGGATCCCAACAAACGCACCGCACAAAAGAATTACATCATATGGATCAAAGCAAAGATGCGATCATCATTGTTTTGAAGATCAAAAGAGAGAGATTTCCTTGTGGACACTAGCTATGGACCCGTAGGTTTGTGGTGAACTACTCACACATCATCATGAGGGCATCAAAGTTGATGAAGAAGCCCTCCGTGATTGATCCCCCTCCGGTAGGGTGCCGGAACGGAGCTCCAGATGGCCTCCCATCAGAACAAAGACTTGCGACAGTGAAAAAAGTGCTTGGGGACTGCCTCTAGGTTTTATAGGATATATGATAAGTTATAAGCCAAAGAACGGAGTATGGAGAGCCTCATGGGGCCCACAAGCCATCAGGGCGCACCCCCCAGGCCACACCGTGTTGGATTGTGGGGCCACGGGTGACCTCCAGCCTTCTTTCGATCCTTGTTGTTCTTCTTTCGATCCAGAAAAAATATCCCAAAAGTTTCAGGTCAACTGGACTTCGTTTGGTATTGAAAACCTAAGAAATGAAAAACATACAGAAAACAACAATTGACACTAGACACGGGGTCAATAGGTTAGTACTTAAAAATAATATGAAATGGTAAGTAAATACCCAAAAAGTATCTAGAATGATAATATATCAGTATGAAACAATAAAAAATTATTGATACGTTGAAGACATATCAACGACCGCCGGCGAGCTCCTGTGTGTGCTCACTACTTGCGCGCGATGTTACAGCCCCCTGCTCCGGCTTTGACCGGCTTTACATGATCTAAGAAAAGGGCTCGGATCCCCCATATATGATGGATGGGAGCTCTAATATATAGAAGCTTGTAACTTTATTTTGCAGGATATGTTGTTTTATAGGATTTATTCGGTTCCTTTTTTAGCATGTATTGCACTAGTGGAAAACGGGCCTTTGGCCGGGACCCTTTAGTCCCGGCCTGCCTCTGGGCCAGGACTAAAGGCCCGGCCACGTCGCCGCAAATCTCAATGCCTCCCTCGAGGCTTTAGTCCCAGCCCGTAAGGAGCCTTTAGTCCCGGTTTGTGTCCCAAACCGGGACTAAAGGGCTACGCGGTGTGCAGCCCGCATGTGCGCCACCTTTAGTCCCGGTTTGTGTCTCAAACCGGGACTAAAGTCCTCTACTATATATAGCACAGCCCCCCTCTCCCCTCTTCCTTGCATTTTTCTTGGATGGAGGATTGTGGGTGTGTGCTAGCTCTCCACTTTTTTTGATGCACTAGAGGTGTTTGTTGAAATGTGTGTTAGAGCGATGCCGCTTCAGTTCACCGAACACAACTACGATATGAGATGCCTGAGCCACGCTTAAACCTCTTCCTCTTTATTTCTACTTATTCTAAAAGGTTAGCAACTATATTTCCTCATTTAGACCGTGCGGTACTAATTTTTAGGATCGTGATTGTATTTGATATACTGTCGTATAACACAGATGAGCCATCCATGGATGTACGGTGATCGACGCACAGCCGCTTACAGAGAAGGCGTGCATTCTTTTCGAGATGCAGCCGATGCGAACAAGCATGGTGGTGGCTATATGTTTTGTCCATGTGTTGAATGTCGGAATGAGAAGGATTACACTTCCTCAAGAGTCATTCAGAGCCACCTGCTTCGGTCCGGTTTTATGTCGGGCTATAATGTTTGGACCAAGCACGGAGAAAGAGGGGTTATGATGGAAGACGACGATGAAGAAGAAGAGAACGATGATGACAACTATCGATCTATGTTCCCTGAGTATGCTGATACCGCAATGGAAGACAATGAAGAAGAAGATCAGGATGAAGAACGGGAACCAGATGAGCCCGCTGATGATCTTGGCCGGGTCATTTCTGATGCACGGCGAGGTTGCGACACAGAAAAGGAGAGGTTGCAGTTCGAGTAGATGTTACAGGACCACAACAAATTGTTGTACCCAACTTGTGAAGATGGCCAGAAGAAGCTGGGTAGCACACTGGAATTGCTGAAGTGGAAGGCAGAGACCGGTGTGACTGACTCGTCATTCGAAAAGTTGCTGGTACTGATAAAGAAGATGCTTCCAAGAAAGAACGAATTGCCCGTCAGCACGTACGAAGCAAAGAAAGTTGTCTGCCCTCTAGGATTAGACGTGCAGAAGATATATGCATGCCCTAATGACTGCATCCTCTACCGCGGTGAGAAGTACGAGAATATGGATAAATGCCCGGTATGCACTACATTGCGGTATAAGATCAGAAAAGATGACCCTGGTGATATTGAGGGCGAGCCACCCAGGAAGAGGGTTCCTGCCAAGGTGATGTGGTATGCTCCTATAATACCACGGTTGAAACGTCTGTTCAGAAATAAAGATCATGCGAAGTTGTTGCGATGGCACATGGAAGATCGTATGAAAGACGATAAGTTGAGGCACACCGCTGATGGTCGGCAGTGGAGAAAAATTGAGAGAGAGTTCCCGAGATTTGCAGCTGATGCAAGGAACTTATGGTTAGGTCTGAGTACAGATGGCATGAATCCTTTTGGGGAGCAGAGTTGCAGTCACAGCACCTGGCCCGTTACTCTATGTATCTACAACCTTCCTCCTTGGTTGTGCATGAAGCGGAAGTTCATTATGATGCCAGTGCTTATCCAAGGTCCAAAGCAACTCGACAACGATATTGATGTGTACCTAAGGCCATTAGTTGATGAACTTTTATAGCTGTGGGCCGAACCAGGTGTACGTGTGTGGGACGAGCACAAACAAGAGGAATTTGACCTTCGAGCGTTGCTTTTCGTAACCATCAATGATTGGCCTGCTCTTAGTAACATTTCAGGACATTCAAACAAGGGATACAATGCATGCACGCACTGTTTGGATCAGACAGAAAGTATATATCTGGACAAATGTAGGAAGAATGTGTACCCGTACAATCGTCGTTTTCTTCCGCCCAAGCATCCCTTAAAGAAAAAAGGCAAGCATTTCAATGGCAAGGTAGAACCCCGGGGGAAGCCTGTCATCCGTACTAGTGCTGAAGTATTTGATATGGTCAAAGATTTAAAAGTAATCTTTGGAAAGGGTACTGGAAGCCAAGCGGTTCCTAACGGCCCTGATAAGCGCGTACCCATGTGGAAGAAGAAATCTATATTTTGGGAGCTACCCTACTGGGAAGTCCATGAGGTCCGCTCGGCAATCGACGTGATGCACCTGACAAAGAATCTCTGCGTGAATATTCTAGGCTTCCTGGGCTTGTATGGGAAGTCAAAAGATACACCGGAAGCACGGGAGGACCAGGAAAGTCATAAAGGAAGAGATGGCATGCATCCAGGGCAGTTTCAAGGGCGTGCCAGCTACGCTCTTACTAAGGAAGAGAAGGAAATCTTCTTTGAAGTCATTTTCAGTATCAAGGTCCCGACTGGCTTCTCGTCGAATATAAAGGGAATCGTAAATATGAAAGACAAAAAATTCCAAAACCTAAAGTCTCATGACTGCCACGTGCTTATGTCGCAATTGCTTCCGGTTGCATTGAGGGGAATTCTACCGGAAAATGTTCGCCTGGCAATTGTGAAGGTATGTGCATTCCTCAATGCAATTTCTCATAAGGTAATCGATCGAGAAAGTCTATCAGGGTTACAGATTGATGTGGTCCAATGTCTGGTCAGCTTTGAGTTGTTGTTCCCGCCATCCTTCTTCAATATAATGACACACCTCCTAGTTCACCTAGTCGAAGAGATTAGAATTCTCGGTCCTGTGTTTCTACACAATATGTTCCCCTTAGAGAGGTTCATGGGAGTCTTAAAGAAATATGTTCGTAACCGTGCTAGGCCAGAAGGAAGCATCTCCAAGGGCTATGGAACAGAGGAGGTCATTGAGTTTTGTGTGGACTTTCTTCCTGACCTTAAGCCGATCGGTGTTCCTGAATCTCGGTATGAGGGTAGGCTGACAGGAAAAGGCACACTAGGAAGGAAAGCAAAAGTATGTATGGACGGGCATTCTTTCTCTCAAGCACACTACACAGTTCTACACAATTCCACCGTGGTGGCTCCGTATATCGTGAGACACAAGAATATTCTACGCTCTGAAAACCCGGGGAAGGCTGACTCTTGGATTAAAGGGGAACACGAGAGGACTTTCGGCAGTTGGTTGCAGACACATCTCATGAATGACGACACCATTGGAGATCAGATGTACTGTTTGGCCAGGCCACCATCTTCGACTATATGTACTTTCCAAGGGTATGAGATAAATGGGAATACATTTTACACGGTTGCCCAAGATAAAAAGAGCACTAACCAAAATAGTGGTGTCCGCTTTGATGCAACAGATGAGAATGGGCACTGTTTGGAAACATATTACGGGTACATAGAGGAGATATGGGAACTTGACTATGGACCTACTTTTAAGATCCCTTTGTTTCGGTGCAAATGGGTGAAGCTGACAGGAGGCGGGGTAGTTGTAGACCAAATGTACGGCATGACAACAGTGGATCTCAACAATCTTGCGTACATGGACGAACCATTTGTCCTAGCCAATGATGTCGCTCAGGTTTTCTATGTGAAGGACATGTCTACAAAAATAAGAAAAAGAAATCAGCAAAAGAAGATATCGTCCGATGAGCCAAAACGCCACATAGTTCTTTCAGGGAAAAGAAACATCGTGGGAGTAGATGACAAGACAGACATGTCAGAAGATTATAATAAGTTTCAAGAAATTCCGCCCTTCAAAGTGAAAACTGACCCAAGCATCCTACTGAATGATGAAGATTCTCCATGGCTACGACCCAGAAGAAAACAGAAATAATAGATAGGAATATTGGTGCAATAATGTAATAATGTATTAAACCTTTTATGTAATGCATGTATGGAATGTACTAAATTTCAAACACTTTTCATTTTCATAGTTTTGTCAAATTCTCAAATACGCAAAAAGAATTTTAATAAACCTTTGTAAGAGATGAGTTCTCGTTTGAAACGCTGATACTTCGAGAGAGATTGTCCGTTTTGTACACGAAGTGCATCCAGTTTTTGTCGTAGCCCTCTCAACTTTTTAACACATGCTATGTGGGTGAAATGATGATAGCATGTTCTGAAGAGTACTCTTCACCTGGACAAGTTTTCACATGATTAGACAGATATAATGAGAACTCAAGTGCACATGCATTCTAGCAACAGTTTAGTACCATCGGTAGGTGGTTCCTCCTTAATGCCGCCCATCTTGGCACAGGTACTTCCGCGATTTGAGCCAATGTCAGTTCTTCCACCAAGGGAATGAGCAATGCTCTCTTTGTGAAGGAGATGGACGGTCACTATGAATCTTCTCTGCTTAACATTTTTCATTGGTTGAAAGAGACAGATATCACCCACCCTAATATGAGTGTCATGCACAAACCTTCCTAAATAAAGGGTGCGCCGACCTGCATTACACATGCCAGATGCCCTGATATGAAACTTGCACTTCCAATTCTTGTCCTTCCTAGGCAGCTGGAGTATGATAGTTGCATCTTCACATGAAAGTATTTGATTGCATAATCCTTCTTTATGGTCTAATCGAAAAAAGGAACAAAATGTGATTGTGATGCTGATAAGTTGCTTATATACTTATATCTGATAGCTGAAGCACTAAGGATCTAAGAAGTTAACACTGTCATAAAGGCAGTAAGGTCCGGATTCAAAACAATGGATTTGATGTGAACAGTAATCCGAGATCTACTGCTTTTGCTAAACAAAGAAGCACATATTGTCCATCTGTTATCTTCTTCATAGAGAGCTTAAAAACAAGAAAGCTTAAAGAACCATGCGGATTAAAGAACCATCGAGTATGGATAAATGGCCAGATCACTCTGTTCTTATGATTCGGATGAATACGGGGAAAATCCACACGCATAATCCACATCTAGAAGAAGAAATCATGGTCCTAACTTATGACTGATTACTTGAGCTTGAGATGCAGAATATGAGCAGAACATATATGAGAAAACTTGCTCGCATTGGAGAAAAAATAGCACAGGACAAACCTAATCCCAATGTCGGCTGGAGAGACTGGTTAAAGACTTGCCTCTCAAGCGGATTCCCGGCGGCCGACGGAGTCGAGGGAAAATAGTTTTGAATTATTTATTCAATTTCAAACACTTTTCATTATCATAGTTTTGTCATATTCTCAAATATGCAAAAAGAATTTTAATAAACATAGTTTTTAATTGAAAATAACAAAATAGTTAATAGTTTGGATAGTCAAAATAATTACTTTTGAAAATAGAAAATAGTTTTGAATTATTTATTCAATTTCAAACACTTTTCATTATCATAGTTTTGTCAAATTCTCAAATATGCAAAAATAATTTTAATAAACATAGTTTTTAATTGAAAATAACAAAATAGTTAATAGTTTGGATAGTCAAAATAATTACTTTTGAAAATAGAAAATAGTTTTGAATTATTTATTCAATTTCAAACACTTTTCATTATCATAGTTTTGTCAAATTCTCAAATATGCAAAAAGAATTTTAATAAACATAGTTTTTAATTTAAAATAACAAAATAGTTAATTTTGAAAATAGAAAAAAATTGAAACTATATGAGAATTTGTAAAGAAAATTAAACCTAAATTCAAAGTGACCTCACTTTGAATTCAGGTTTAATTTTCTCCACAATTTCAAATATAGTTTCAATTTTTTAATTTACAGTCAGTTTAGGCCCGTAAGCCTGCTTTAGAGAGGAGCTCGATGGAGTAGCTGCGACGGGGCTTATAAACAAGTGTTAGTCTCCCTCGCTGGGCGAGGTGGGACTAAACTTATCGTGCAACCGAGGAGGGGCTTTAGTCCCGGGTGGAGCCACGACCCGGGACTAAAGCCCCTCGCCTGCCGCCTGCCGAGGGCCTTTAGTCCCGGTGCGTGGCTCCAACCGGGACTAAAGACCCCCTTTAGTCCCGGTTGGAGCTCCGCACCGGGACTAAAGGCCCCTGCTTCCCGCCTTCTGGTCTGCCCGAAAAAGGGCCTTTAGTCCCGGGTCGTGGCTCCACCCGGGACTAAAGGGGGTCTTTAGTCCCGGTTCGAGCCCCGAACCGGGAGTAAAGATCCACCTATATAAGCGGGAGTTAGAAAAATTCCAACCCAAATCGTTCGTTTCTCTTCTTCTTCCTCTCGTTCTCCTACCCGGCACGACACACCGATGACCTCGACGACGCCGTCAGGCTGCCCGCCGTCCTCCTCGCCGTCGCCTGTCGTCCTCCTCGTCGTCGCCGTCGTCCTCCTCGCCGCCGCCGTCCTCCTCGTCGCGCGCCGTTGACACCTCCGGCCGGTAAGCCCCCCGCCCCCTCCTCCCCAACACTCCGGCCAGTAGAAGAAAAGAAGAAAAAGGAGAAGAAAAGAAGAAAAAGGAGAAGAAAGGAAGAAAAAGGGAAGAAAGGAAGAAAAAGGAGAAGGAAGGAAGAAAAAGGAGAAGAAAGGAAGAAAAAGGAGAAGAAAGGAAGAAAAAGGAGAAAAGAAGGAAGAAAAAGGAGAAGAAAAGAAGAAAAAGGAGAAGAAAAGAAGAAAAGGGAAGGAGAAGAAAAGAAGAAAAAGGGGAAGAAAGGAAGAAAAAGGAGAAGAAAGGAAGAAAAAGGAGAAGAAAAGAAGAAAAAGGAGAAGAAAATAAGAAAAAGGGAAGAAAAGAAGAAAAATAAAAAGATTTTTTTTGTCATTTAATTCCTATTGTTATTAGGTTTGTGCTAGATTATTAGGGTTAGTAATATTTAGAATTAGGTTAGGGTTACAAGAAGAAGAAATATCAACAAAAATAACAAAATAAGATTAGGAAAAAGGAAAATAAGAAGAGGAGGAGAAGAAAAGAAGAAAAAGGAGAATAAGAAGAGGAGGAGAGGAGAAGAAGAGGAAAAATAGAAGAAGAGGAGAAGTAGAAGAAGAGAAAAAATTAGAAGAGGAGGAGAGGAGAAGTAGTAGAAGAAGAGGAGAAGTAGAAGTAGAAGAAGAAGTAGAAGAAGAGGAGAAATAGAAGAAGAGGAAAAATTAGGTTAGGGTTACAAGAAGAAGAAATATATTTTTTTGTCATTTAATTTTGCTGTTGTATAGTGTATATGCTTAAGTGTTAATAGTGTTTCTTAGATTATTGCTTAATTTTGCTATTGTATATGCTTAAGTGTTAATAGTTTAACTTTGCTAATGTATATGCTTAAGTGTTAATAGTTTATTTTTAGCAAGAAAATTAATAGAACTAGTTTATTTTTTTAGTTCATTTTACGATGCATATCCCGCATCCTCGTCGTCGACTCGGCGGAGGACACCTGCTTGATCAGAGGGGCCCTGTCCGGGACTGGGCTCAGCCCGGCTGGTATTGGGAGGTGCTACCTTCCGGGGGGGCGTAGGTTGGTGAGGAGCCAGCCCGTTGTTGACCCGATCCTTGTTTGGTGGCGGTCGCGTGGGCCAGTGACGGTGCCGAGGCTTCCGGACACTGCGGAGGTGGTACGTCACCGTGTCAGCGAGGAGGATGAGCACGTCCGTCGCTACATGGTTGCGTTGGAGGGCAGGTTCGAGCATACCTGGCAGGTTCTTCGGGGATCTCACTGGAGCTATGATCCTGTGATGGTTCCTTCTCTTTGGGTGTCCACCGCCCGCGACGATACCCGTCGGGCGCTACGGTTCTAGATGTATGAGTGATGCTATATGTATGATAGTATTCGAGGAGTATTAGTGATAATATTCGACGATGTACGGACAAAAGAGATGATGTATTTGCTTATAATTGAATGCATGCTAATTTGAATACTACTTTATTTTACGATTTGGTTTTGCTTATTGAATACTCATATTGGAAAAGTACTCCTACTTTGAATACTATGCAGAAATCTAGGAGTCCCGGGTGGAGCCACGACCCGGGACTAAAGTTGTTTTGAAACGGAGTTCCTGATAGAATAATGTGACATATAGAAGGGTAGATGAGATCAGGAAAAATAGGATCTTTTTCTACACATCTAGAATGTCGCCATTTTGTTAAATCCTTAAAGGTTAAGAGAATCAGTTAGACATATTTTAGAGTTTAGGTTCTAGCCAAGACCCGGGACTAAAGGTCCTCCTATATAAAACGACACTTCGAAGTTTCCAACCCCTCTTATATAGTTTGTTAGTTTATTAGTTAATCAAATGTCTGTTTTTTGCAGAACTATGGATCCACATATCAGGAACCTCGAAGAGGAAGAACTTATCGAAGATATAATCAAAGACGGCCCCGACGTTGAACCAGCTAAATCTCCGTCGTTATATTTAAAGCCCTCCGGATATGGAATGGAGGTCGACCGACACGAAGATGAAGCCGATGGGACAGGAGATAGGTCCAATGACGGAGAAGGTGATAGCTCCACTGATGGAGAAGTCGGTGAAGAAATAATAAAGTCCGGCGAGGTATACATATGAAGTTGATAATCACTTGTAATATGTGAAAAATATTGGAGATAGCTCTATATTGTATACATATACATTCATTTGACGAATGTTTCTCCCTCTTAGGCCTCCACATCGAGCAAAGCTACGAAACGAGGCCCGACTAGAAAGTTGGATGCACGGACGCATTACACCTTTGAGGTGATATTGCCTACGGGCGAACCCAAGCTTCCTAAGAATGCTGATGACACATTCAAGAAGCAATGCGGAGTTCTCGTTAGGGATCACATCCCGATCAGCGTTCGGGAGTGGAACAAGCGCAAAGGGGCAGCCAATAGTGACTATGTCGCCGAAAGGTACAAAGATAATCTTTGGAATGATCTCATGTCACATTTCAACCTGCCAGAATGTGAGAATGAAGACGCCGCAGACAAACTGAGGGCCAAAGTCAAGCAGTGGACTCTAAAGAAGATGGCTGAACTGTTTCATAGCTGGAAGAAGAAGCTATGGAAAAACTATCTGAAGACAAAGAAAGTGCCAGTATTCGAGGGGTATCTAGCCAAGCAGGAGAATCACTGGAAGGCATTTCAAGAGTAAAGGGAGTCAGAAGATGCCCAGGCATTATCAGAAAAGAACAAGATAAATGCCGACAAGAAGAAATATCACCACAAGCTGGGGCCAGGGGGCTATGAGACTGCCATCCCAAAGTGGGATAAGAAAGAGCAAGATATGCTAGCTAAAGGCATCGTACCTGAACCACTCCGTGATGAGTGGGAATTGAGAGCAAGAAATTGGTTCCTTGCGCATGGTGGTTCGTACGACGAAGAAACAGGGGACCTCATCTGCAGTGACGGTCTTAGGATACCCAGGGAGAATTGGAAAAGGATAGTGAAAGAAATTAAGGAGGGAAAAAGAAAGTTCACTGCAGATAGAGAGAAAGATTTGCTCACACTGGTCCTCGGCAATGACGAACATGGAGGACGAACGCGAGGCTTCGGTCCTTCTTACCCGTGGTGGCTTGGGTTTGCCAGAGACCAAGACACTTACAGAAGCCGAGAGAGAGCAAAGAAGCGGCAGCAGGATGAGGAGAATGACAAGTTCAACCAGTTGCTTGCCAGGATTAACGAGCAACAGAAGCAGATTGATGAGCTTAGAGGAGTAGTGCGCCAGGAAGATCCTGCATTTGATATTACCGACGCCCCATCTAAGCGGAAAAGCAGCGTGGCTGAATCTGAGGCCCCGCCCGACGATGCACGAAGAATGATAGAGGGCGGTCCCGGCTACCCCGTGGATGGAATCAAGGAGTCAACATCATGTGAACTCCATCAGAAATTCAAGAACATATCCATGAAGGTGGCCGTCGGACAAGCTTTACCTTCTGGCCCTGATGCACGCTGGCATGGCCGTGAGATTCCAGCTGGCTTTGCTAAAGTCGGGGTGGATGAAATCATGGCGGGGTTTCATGATATGGAGCTCGACATAGCTGGACCTGAAGATGAGAGGACACTCGGAGAAGTACTGGGTGGAGTCATCCTATGGGACAAGAACTACATCAAGCTTCCAGGCTCGGCCCCAAGGACAACACCGCCTCCGAGTCGTTGCAGGTCACCTACACCTCCATTACCTCCAAGCCCTCCACATGACGTCGGCCAGCACAACACGAGTCCATCTCGATCACCGCCGCCGGACTTGGGTCGTCCGTCTCCGCCGCCGCCTGCTCCGGATACTAAGCGGAAGCGTGCCAGCAAGAACGCTCCGTCGACGATTTCTAAGCGACGGAGCCCCCCAAAGCGCAAACTGTCGCCCCTCCCAAAGGTACCTCATGCTAATCTTCCTATCAGACCTTATGATCGTACCCCCGAGGAAAACGCCAGGATAGCAAAGGAACATCATGATGCGCAGATGAAAAAGAAGGAACCCGAGCCCCGCCCGGAATACACCGAGAAGCAAATAGCATTTGCAAAATACTTCACGACCCTTCCATCACAGTATGACTTACACCATAAGCCTGATGACTATACACGCACATTGCAGAAGGAAGTGAAAAAGAGCATATCACGTGCAAGTGCAAGTGGGAGCAAATCAAGTTCAACTACAAGCTAGAAAAAATCAGACGTTCCTCAGCTTGGACAATAGGCCAAACAGTCGATCCCACCCCTCAGGGTGTTACCGGAGAATGTCCCCCCTCCGGTGCAGGGGCAAGATTTGGAATTAGCAAAGAAGTGGGCGGATGAATGGGGTATCCCGGTTGAAGACATTCTGGCTTCCCAAGACGACAGGTTACCCAAGGCTGTGGTAGCCCCTAAGCCACAGTTTGTCATGGGGGCGCCTTTGGTCAGCAAAGATGATCTCCCAACAAATATGCGTTACTTGCATACATGGTACTTAAGTGAATCAAAGAATGGGAGAATGATGATCGTGGTGAGTGTCCCACGGGAGTACTACGGCCGCCCTGAAGAAATCCATATCGACTTTGATGAACTCTTCCAGATGTACAATCGCGACGCCATCGACAAATCGCTTATGAGTTGCTATTGTGTGTAAGTTTTTCAATTCGTTGTCTACATATAACTTGTTTAGTTATTTCAATTCATTGTCTATATATAACTTGTACTCTATTATGCAGAATGAAGATTCTGGATTGTAAAAGTAAGAACATCCTAAATATTGGGTTTATTGACCCAGATAAAATACATATAGCGATGCTAACTGATAAACCCAAGGAGACGGAGGAAAACCTTCTAAGGTTTCTAACAGATCAAAATTTATGTGACCACATACTGTTTCCATACAACTTCAGGTGAGGGTCTTTACTCTGTTGTGTCCATTCACTTATAAGTGTAATTGATAAGTTACTGACACACACACACACACACACACACACACATATATATATATATATATATATATATATATATATATATATATATATATATATATATATACATACATGTGCAGCTTCCATTGGATTCTGTTGGACATTCAAATTGATAAGGGAAGAGTTGATGCCTTCGACCCATTATCGAGACCCTTGGAACAGTTCCAAAGCCTGCAGGACATGCTCCAAGGGTAATTTCAATCATTCTTGCGCTCTATCGGTCTCTTTCGATGATTTTCTGATATATTAATTAATGAAAAACTTAGCAAATCATTATCCTTGTCGGGCAGGGTTTGGAAGCGGTTCAAGTGCGTGACTCCCGGTATCGAGCCTGAGAAGCTGACCTTTAGAGCGGCTCAGGTAAGTAGTAGTATGATATACTTCTATTTTCAATACATTTATGATGCTAGATTATTATTTTGATTATATATATTCTATTCTCGTAAAGTGCGACCAGCAGCCACGGGGGACGCATCTATGCGGATACTATGTTTGCGAGACCATTCGCACGTTTACCTCTGAGCACAAGGATCACAGATTCGACGTAAGCAATGAACATTCACACCTCTATTTTTACCCGTCATTCTTTGTTATCATGATTGATATTCATATTCATCTCCTCTTCTTATATAGTACACGGCCATGAGGGAGAAGGTCCTACCAGAGCAACGCGCGATTGCTGTTGCAGAGGATCTTGCGACCTTTCTGAGGACGGAAGCTATAGATGACAAAGGACGATTTAGTGTAGCTAGGGGCCATTACTGATGCTCGTCCATGTAATCGAATAGACGGGCTCTAGTCCCGATAATTGAGATCTCCATATAATTGTATATATATGTTCGCTTGTAAGATAAGTTAATCTTATATATATATGCATAATTATTTCTATTTAGAATTATATGAGAACTAATTCCCGAACACCAAACGAGGCATCACGTTAATCTCCTGAACACCTAAACCCTAAAACCCAAAAATAAACAAAATCTGAAACTCTTTAGTCCCGGTCCGTGTAACGAACCGGGACTAAAGGGCCTGCCCCTGAGGACGCTACGAGGCGCCCACGTGGAGCACCTTTAGTCCCGGCTTGGAACAGGGCCGGGACTAAAGGTTAGGCCTTTAGTCCCACCCCTTTAGTCCCGGTTGGTGAACCGGGACTAAAGCCCCTTACGGGCCGGGGCTAAAGGCCCCGTCCCCACTAGTGTTGCAAATATGTAGGCTTTGACTGTTTTTAGTTGATCTGCTAGAGATGCTCTAAGTCTCCCATAATCATAGTCTCTTATTTGTGTTGTTGGTCGTTTAGCATTTTTTAATACAATATATCGGTTGTACACATGTACTCAATTATCTTTATAAACACATACTCCCTTCATCTTAAAATTATTGTCTTAGGTTTATTTAGAAATGAATGTATATAAATACTAAAACGTGACTATGTACATTCATATTTAGACAAACCTACGACAAGAATTTTGAGACGGAGGAAGTATATTTTATCCTTATAAGCATCTATAAAAGATTAAATCAGCATATTATTCTAAAATTGATAAAGTTGTCACAGACATCATGAGATGCCTTTTTTCATTAAACAAACATCGCCAAAAGAACTTGAACAAATACAGAGAAATATGAATACCCGTGTCAAGTCAAAACTTTAACCCTTTTGGTTGGAAAATACTTCCTCGTAAACTAATATAAAAACGTTTAGATCGTTATTTTAATTAATTAAATATTTTTATATTAATTTACAGAGGGAGTACCACTCTTTTCCTAATTATGCAATGACTGGTTAGTTTGCGGGCTTTTAGGGCTTTATTCAATTATATGAAAGCCGGGCTCATCTAAGCATTCTATCTAAAAGGATGTACTAGATAAACACACACACCAAAGAAAAAGAAAAAAACATTGTTCGACCTCTACAATATGCTGTACATGTGCATGGGCAACCGATAATCCCTCCTAATTTCATTCACGAAGGACTTGACGTTCCGTTGCGCCAAGCTCCTCGCCTCGGCGGTCACGGCTCTCTCCCTCAGCGCGTCCATCTTCTCCTGCAGGCGCCTTCCTTCCTTGCCTTCCATGACCCTCTCGATGCAGTCTCCCACCTCGTCTCTGCCCATGCCGCCGCCGAGCCTGATCCCGATCTCCCACACCCGAGTGATGTAGCCGCAGTTGATGAACTGGTCCCCGGAGACGGGGCAGCACAGGAGGCGCACGCCGTGCCGCATGGCCTCGACGGTGGAGTTCCAGCCGCAGTGCGTGAGGTAGCAGCCGACGGCGCCGTGCGCGAGCAAGTCCTCCTGCGGCGCCCAGCCCACCACCTTGCCGCGGCCGGCGGCGGCCACCCTCTCGGCGTAGCCGTCGGGGAGCCCGGCGCGCCACGACGGGTCCTCCCTGAGCGCCCACAGGAACGGCCGGCCGGTGGCCTCCAGCCCCAGCGCGAGCTCCCGGATCTTCTCCGGCCCGATCGGCCCCACCCAGCTGCCGAAGGACACGTACACCACTGACGCCGCACGTTGCCTGTCCAGCCAGCCCATGCACGTCGCGTCTTCCTGCCACATGCTGCTGGGCTGCTGCTTGTAGTTGCTCCCGTCGCCCTTCGTTCGCTGCTCCGCGCTGTTGCCGCCGCCCCCGCCGGCCGCCAGCAGCGGCCCCACCGGGAAGACCCGCGGGCCCTGCCGCGCCGGGTGGCCACCGTCGTCGTCTACGCAGCCGGCCTCGCCGGGGAAGGAGTTGACGAGGAGGGAACGGAAGCTCCGCGCGCGGTGGAGAGCCCGGAGCCAGAACGCGAACCTCGATCTCTGGGTAGCCGAGTCGCCCACGAGCCATGGCAGCTCCTCGTTCTTCAGCTCCACCTCCGCCGGCAAGATCTTGAGGACCCGAAGCACATGCCCATCGTCGTCGGACTGATTTAACGATGACTTCGGGGTACCTGCATGTAAGTAAAAAGTAAAAACCGAGGGCTGAAATCAGTGAAACGCAAAATTCATCCACTCTCTACCACATGCACCGCATGCACTCGTGCCGACATATGCTGTGTGCGGGCGCTAGCCAGTACTCTAGATCGAACACGGACGTACGCGCACACAGTGTAGAAACAGAGGCCACAACTTGTGAGTTCCAGCCCGGCCGGCCAGTCGGCCACCACCCCACGTGCTTGATTAGTGACGTTCAATCATGCATGCATCCCAAGCTCATCCGATCTAGGAGTAGGGGAGGAACCAAGCTAGGGACCGAGTTGGCAACTGCAGTCACATCGCTTGATGTACTGCATGTACTGGTGGTACGTGATTGCTTCTGGACTAGTCGATGAAAGCTGTGTTGTCGTCTTTCGCATGGTGGTTGCTACACCATAATTGGAAGACCCCGTTCCATATATGGAAAAAGGTGGCACTGTGCTGCACGCAGTCGAATGCTCCACGGTCTGGAATGGAGGGAGTAGCTCGTGTATGTACCATTACTCCCTCGGTCTGGAATTAACCATGGATGAAATGAGTGAATCTACACGTGTATCTAAAGAAGAAGGACGCAGCTCCTTTAGTTTCTCTCTATATATAGAGAAAACCCAATGCATGGATCCCACAAATTGCTAGTGAGGGGCTCAACGTAAATAAATCGCCCAAATGATTCGCCATGTAGTAATACAGTACACGGGCCACCTCGCTAAGATGTGTTAATTATGCCGAGACGACCCAACCCTTAATTATTCGTTATTATTAATTATGCACTCTGTACATGTGCGAGCGTGCTGCGTGCAAATCTCGCCGTGATATTATGCCCTCCGTAAGCGCAGTGCAGTATGATGGAATGAAAGAACCGATCATGTGTCGACCGCCGATTTGCCCGAGGGAGAGGGTCAACTTGGCGATGAGTTACCATCTGCTCCAAATATGATCGGCTACAAAAAGCCCGCCTCACAAATAGTAATAAGGAATGTGTTGCTGGCCGGCCCCAAGGCAGGATGGATCAGATCCACACAGCACTCGGCTGATGAGGGACCAAACCGAAAGAAAAGACGGGTCCCTGGCTCTTATTTTCACATGCCAAAGCCAGTCGTGCTTGGCCATTATCATCAACTTGATTTTCCAAGCAGATCCAGAGACTAGCTAGTTGATGTACCTGGCCGAAGAGCACCGGACATGCAGCTTGTACGTGAATAGTTTCCGTGGTTTTCATGGTTTCCGTTAGTATATCACCAACTTTACTTTCCTCGCAAGGTGAAGATGTCATGAAGCTACCTACCGATAAAGTCAGCTAGTTAATGGTTGTATGGTGTGTCGAGATGCCTCTGAGAGAGACATATTTCTATCTGGGAGAGCATCGTATGCAGTGCTTGGAGCCTAGGATTTAGGATCATGCCTGACACTTGTATGGCAACTTGCTAATCTGTACGTACAAAAGCATGTGAGGGCGTGTGGCATGCATGCCACACCAAGCATGCAATGCAAGATCAAGGATATTAAGTTGTTAACTTTATAGGAGTAGTATATGTTTGTGGAGTATAAGAAAAAATCTTATAAACTTTTAGTTTTCCCGATCGCCAGGTCAACTCTAACCATGTTACACTGGCGCAGGTGCCGTGCTCCGGTGTGCAGTGTACCCACGTTCGAAACGGAACGGAATGGAGCTAGCTAGCACGTACCAGATTCGGAGATGAAGCCTTTCTCCATGAGCTCCGGGATGGCGGCCACGACGCGGTAGCTCGCGAGCATCGCGGGCCAGAAGCCGGCCGCCGGCACGCCGCAGCGCTCGGCCACGGGGACGGCCCACGACGCCAGCACGTCCACCACGACGCAGGCGACGCGGCGGCGCGCTAGCAGGCGCTCCAGGTGCGCGGGCATGTGGTGCTCCATGGCGTGCCCGAACTCGGCGAACCCCGGCGGGTCGGCGCCGCAGTCCGCGACGCCGCTGGGGAGGGACGCCAGCGCCACGCCGCCGCCGTAGCCGGCGTTGTCGTCGTCTTCGCCGCCGGGCGCCGCCGTCGTCGTCGCCGCGATGCGGCGGTGGATGAAGTCCGGCACGGCGACGGTGGCCGCGACGCCGTGCGCGGCCAGGGCGCGCGCCAGGTGCAGCATGGGCGTGACGTGGCCCTGCGCCGGGAACGGCACGAGCACCACGGCCGGCGGGACGGCTGCCTCGGCCCCCATGCTGTCGACGTCTCGTGCTTACGGATCGATCGTGGATCTCCGTGGCCAGGGCTGGGCTTAACAAATTGGTTTGGACACATGTGGCTGTGGCCAACGGGATGCGTCGTGGGTGGAATTTATAGTGGCGGTCGCGTGCTGCCTCCGTCGCTTTCCGTTTCTCTAAAGCTTTACGTTTCTTTCCCTCCCTCTCCCCCTCTCCCCGACAAAGCTTGTTTGGCGAGGTTAAAACTTCTGTGATACGATGGCTGCATGCGCGTGTTTAACCGCATGCTCTGCACCAAAAAGGCAAGCGGCAAGCACGATGGCTGTACGGTAACGGGGCTGTTCATCATTTCTTTCTAAATAAAACTAAACTGTGTGTCCATGTGTAGGTCTGGCTCGCGAATTGAACATGTGACCGATTAGGTTATTTTGGCGTTATCGCTAGCTGCTCCGGACGTCCCGAACTTTGCATGCATGCGCGCCACTGCCACTGCCACTACCAGGACCGCATGCCCGGCCGGATCGATCCAAGTGCCGCCTCGCCAAACGAGCCTTTTGCACTTTGCTTTGTACTAGAACAGAGGAAAACAACTAATAAAGACATATTGAATGGTTATAAAATAGTTGTTGGTAAACATTACCACATAGGATATATAATGATGTGATAATAAATAAATAAGAAGAAAGAGAAAAGTTGTATGTAGATTAATCAACAGCTCTTGTACAAGCTTCAATGTTACATACTCCCTTCGTTCCTAAATATAAGTCTTTTAAGATATTGCACTAAGGGTCTACATATGGAGTAAAATGAGTGAATCAACACTTTAAAATATGTCTATATACATCCGTATGTAGTCCTTTAGTGAAATCTTTAAAAAGACTTATATTTAGAAACGGAGGGAGTAGAAAGCAATTGCATTTATTTCATCCTCTTCTATTGTATAATCTAGATGCAATCATTAGAGTAGTTGTATGACTCCTTATTGTTGGTTGATGACAAAGATAATTTACCAACAAGACTATATACAAATTATTGGACTCGCCCCATGTTTTAGTGTTCAGCATGGTCTTTGCATACAAACTTTTAGTGTTCTGCATCGTCTCGCCCGCGCGTCTTGCAGCCCGACGCATCACCTAGCCTCGTCTTAGCTCGCCCTACGTTTTTCGTGCCTGCACGCTCGCACTCCGCCGCGCCATGCCGCAGCAGCTCGCTTCACGACCGTCAGGCCACACGCTCCTTGTCGCAGTGCCCAGCTACGTCGGCCCCATGCTTCCACCGCTCGTCGCGGTGCTTCCTATCGGATCCGGCACGCGAACCGGCAAGATCGGTGATGCGGACAATGAGAGAGGGAGGAAGGAAACGAGGGACAAGGTGACTAACTACTGATGCGCAACACATTCATGTTTCGCTAAAGACCGTCGATTCGACAATTTTCAATAAACCAAACCTAGAAACTCTTTAAAAACCGTGCAACGCAGACCCAACAACATATGCAGGCACACTAAAAAGCCCAACACCTTCAACGGCCTGATTATAGTTTTGTTGGCAACCAAACATGCCCTATGTGCATATGCTAGCTTGCTCACACGTCATTGACTGCCGGCCTCCGACGGCTGCCAGCGCAGAATCCTACATGCATGGACCGGGCACCAAGAGTACATACAATGTTACAGTCCTTGACTGGACAAATAAGCATGCATTGAGAACTTCAAACCTCACGTGTGAACAAACCAACCACTAGCTGTTGTGCTGTCAACGCAGGCACAATTTTAATCTATGCGCACCATCGAGAAGTATTAGACGTAATATCGCCTAAGTTCAGAGCCCTGCACTGTGTAGTCGACGGAAAGCTGGGGAGAGCATCTTCCTCATGAGATTACGGCGCCGTTTTTTCTCTTTAGATTAATCAACGGCGCCACTGGTTGTGCTGTGCTCCCGTACGTCACCATGCATGACTCCATCTCCATGACCATGAGCCAATCAAGCGGCCCAAAAGTTGTTAACACGCGCACGTGTGATTTGTCGAGCGCTTCATCTCCTGCAAACAAATCTGCCAATTTTCGCAGTGCCTAATGTTTGGCAACAGTGCTTCTAGAGGAAAGTTGCCGGCCGCAACCAAGCCGGCTTTGGAGCAGCGGGCAAAACGGCCGCATCTATCCTCGATCGGCTGTCGTCGCTACACGCCATGCCATGCCGAACAATGGCTGGTTTGGATTGGCTGAGAAGAGAAACGGATCGGAAGCTCCTGTCGACCGCTGCGTCACTTCGCAACCGCGCGGCCGGAATTGGACACGGCGCAGACCACGCATCGCTCTTGGTTCTTATCCGTTCGTGAGAGTGACCGCAGGCTGCTACTGTCGATAAAATTGATAGGGCAAAGACTTAGTAGCTTGATTTTCATTTTTAAAAACGGGTACACAAGTGTCATCAAGTGACCGAACATCAACCTCTCAACCTCCAGAAGAAAAAAAAAACATCAGCCTCTCGTTTGGTTCTTATCCGTTCATGTTTTCAGACAAAAGACAGAACCGCCGAGGCCGTGGAGCAATATCAAAAGTAACCACTACACGAAAAACAAAACAAAACAAAAGTACCATAACAAACAAACGAAACATTAAGATTACATTATAACCTGTCTCGGAATACAGAGAGAACATAACACTAATGCAACCAACGATCAGATTATTTTTGAAACGTTGTTAGAAAATATGTGATAGACAAGACATGCGGGTGCATTTGAGCTCGAGCTCAAAAAGATACTTTCAAAAAACATTTCAAAAATTAAAAATGTTTCAAAAAATTCTGATTTTTTTGTGATGAGCTTCGACAAATGTTCCAAGTGCTAGTAAATTTCACCATGAGATCAGCTTCGTGCAAGGCGTGAAAAAAATAGTGTTTTAAAATGCTTTCGAAAATAGCATTTTCAAAGCATCTTATTTATTTATTTTTGTCACGCCTTACTAGAATGTGATTTCATGATGAAAACTTGCAAGAACTTAGAACTTTTGTCAAAGTTCCTCACAAAAAAATCATTTTTTTAAAATATTATTGATTTTTATTTATTTTACTGTTCATGCGGGTGCTTTTGAGCTCGAGCTCAAATACTCCATGTCCATGCCCTATTTTAGAGCAGTTGTTGGAGATGCTCTATTCCCTTCACACGGGTCAACGTAAGATGCCGAAGAGTAGCTCCACCCCCTCTCTCAACACCTCACCCCTCGCGTTGGGTGAAGTTTTCCATCAAAGATATTGTGGCCGCAACGTAATATTCATATGTGCTCCACTGCCCCGCATCCACCATGTAATTAAAATCCAGTGCAATTCACGACCGCCGAAATCGTTGGCCAGAAGGGAGAACATATGTCATGCATCGAAAGTATGTGCGCAACCGATGCACCGAGAGTCAAGAACTCGTGTAAAGACTTTTAAAAATTCTGAAAATAAGTTTGTACACGAACACAATATCTATCATGTCATATAGGTTTTGTTTAAAATTCAACTCACACTCCGAGAAACAAAAAAGACAAATCATGACATGTATGTAGTTATTTAAGCTCTCTGTGAATTGAGTCTATTACCACTATGACAACTGAATTTGTTATGTTTGTTTTTCTTATTGTGGCATGGATTTACAAATGAAATTTTGTGACA
Organism: Hordeum vulgare subsp. vulgare; assembly: GCF_904849725.1. NCBI lineage: Eukaryota > Viridiplantae > Streptophyta > Magnoliopsida > Poales > Poaceae > Hordeum > Hordeum vulgare. The sequence goes on from NC_058519.1 coordinate 564,537,151, forward strand.
TCTTATATGTAAGCTATCTCAAGAATGTATCATGTGTGCCCATAGTTGGTGCACCGAGCATGAAGAGCTTGTACTAACGAAGATTAGTGCAATTTTTTGCTTCATGAATAGCATAACACATGTAGACGTCCTAGTCTTGCATCCCTAGAAACAGGGTGTGGCCTATCTGCTTTGCCTTCTTGATTCTAATGGATCATATTTGCAATTGCCGAAGCATCCTTACACAAAAGCAAGTGAGCGACGCGACATGGGCCGACCCACTTCAAGTGAGCAGACGGTTTCGGGCCAAAGCCCTTTTTTCCTGTTTTTGTTTTCTTTTACTGGGTTTTTTGTTTTTTTAATGTTTTTCTCCTTTCCTTTTTCGTGTTTATTTCTTTGTTTTATTTTTTATAAACTAAAAAATAAGAAAAATCCAGATTTCAAAATTATTTTATATTTTCGAAAAATAGTCAAAACTCCAAATTTGTTTATGATCCCAAAAAAACCACCTTTAAAAAAATCACTTTATTGAAATAAAAATGTTCATCATACATACAAAAATGTTCGCTATTTCCAAAAAAGGTTTATTATATATAGAAAAATCCTTCTGTATGTATTTGAAATACGCTCACTCTATTTTGAAAAAATACGTTCACTATAGTTCAGTGTGTATTTTACATTCACTTTTCAAAACCGTTCATAGTTCAAAAATTGTTCACAATATCATAAAGTGTTCGACATTGTTTTTTGAAAACTTTTGTTCATGTGTTATGTTTTTCAAATTCCAAAATTAGTTCATGATTTCAAACAATATTCGTGTATTTTTTAAGAAAAGATTTGTTATTCCCTCCTATCCAAATTAATGGTCACCGAGTTAGTAAAATTTACTAAAGTTGTACTAACTCAATGACAATTGATTTGATGGAAATTTTCCAAAAAATGGTTAATTTGTTTGGATCTACCGCTGCATTTAGTTATAGAAATATCCACAGATCCTATTAATTGCTTACACTCAGCTGCTCGGAACACCGGGTCTCCAACGTAGGGCTGCGAGTTTTAGAGATTTCTTACACGGCGACTATCTTGCTTATTGCGTGACGTAAGAAGCTCTGGGCTTTAGCATCTACAGTAATGGGCTGAACCAGTAGCGCACACTTAAAAGAAAGTGAGAACAAAAAAAGGGAGCACAGAGGGATCATTCCTTATTATGTTTTGGTCTCTTGTAGCGCATAGGGTTCATGATAAAATAGCTCGACACGACCTACTTGAAGCCGAGTGAGCCAGTTTTGCACTGGTTTTTACGATTTTTCTTGTTCCTTCTTTTGTTTTTTGACATATTTTCCCCGTTTATTCTGTGTTTTTGCTGCGTTTCTTATTTTTTATCTTGTTTTTGTTTTTCTTTATTTCTTTATTGGTTTTCACTGGATTTTTATTTTCTTTATTTTTCTTCTGTTTTGTTTCTTTCTTTCTACCTTTTCATCGATTTTCTTTGTTTTCTCTAGGGTTTCATTGTTTTACATACACATTTTTATATACCTAATACATTTTCTAATACACGTTTAACATTTTCAAATGGTTGACGAACATTTTTTGAATACCAGATTAAGGTTTTTATAATATATGGTCACCATAATTTTGTATATATATATATATATATATATATATATATTACAAAATCTTGATTAAAAATTTTGAAATATATTTTTGTATTTTGTAATACATGGTATATATATATTTTTTATACATATTTAGCAATTTTATTTATAAGTATAACATTTTCTGAATACATGGAAAATATTTTTTATACACATTTAACATTTTTAAATTATTTTATCTTGTTAAATACATGGTCATCATTATTTGTATACATTTAACATTTTTCAAATTCTTGATAAACATGTTTCAAATACTTCTTAAAAACTTTTTGAAAATTTGATTATCATTTTTTAAAATTCATGATCAAATTTTATCAAATATTTTTTTTATGTATATATTTTTTATATATGGTCAACATTTTTTCTATACATATTTAACATTTTAAAATTGCATGATTAACAATTTCTCTATACATATTTTCCCGCAGGGCGCGATCCTAATATGCCAGACAGTTCAGTGGGCTAGCCCAGGTGCGCACAAGACCGATACTGCTTTTTTCTATTTGATTTCTTGTTTTGTTTTTTTCTATTGCTAGTTACACTTCAAAATAATTCAAATGCATATATTACAAAACGGCAGTGCTCTGTATCGGCGCGCTGTTCGAAATTTTCGGCCGGGCGCACGCGGGCTGCTCGATCCATCAGGTTGGATCTGGTTTGACCGTCATATCTATCCATGCAACAAAAATCCTCGATGCAACATATTTCGGCCAGGATGCAACAAATTTCGGTCATAGATGCAGCAAAAAATATCTACGTGGTCGTAGCAAAAAACGAAGTAGATGATGCGTGGTAGCGAAATAAAATGTGGGTTGTAGCAAAATAATTCGGTGAACACAGGTTGCAACTCTCACGAACATGTATGCAACTTTTTTAATGAACGGTTGTAGCAAAATTTGATACCGATTGTAGCAAAAATCAAAACCGGTTGTAGCAAAAATCAAAACGACGGTTATAGCGAAAAATCCGACGAATTGGGGTTGCAACTAAACGTATATGCAATTTTTTTAGTGGACAAATATAGCAAATGGAAAAACGCTTGTACCAAATTTGAACGCCAGTTACAAACTTACAACAAATTTGGACGGAGAAAAAAATGCATGCCTAATCAGCCACACGCACGGGTTGCGCGCGACCGGCCTAACGGTTCGACTGGCACGCCTGCCACTCACGGTGGGCACAAAACCCAAAACCCGAACCCGAAAAACCCGGTCTCTATATCGGGTATAAATTTTGGAAACTCGAGGTTAATTATGGTAATTCGGGTAACAGGTCATGGTACGCGAATTACCCGAATAACCCGAATTGTTTGACAGACCAATAAGAATACTCCACGCATGAAGAAGGCCCAACCTAAAAACTGCTATCACTACTAGATTCTCAGCAAAATCTAGGTCAGGTCACCAGCCGCCAGGTCACTCGATCGTGGACTCGTAGTGTCGTTTCCTTCTCCCCTTCTCCTAATGCCCGTGCACTACTCGGTTGTACGACGGCTACCACGACGCATGGGTGCCGCTCACCTCCAATCCTCCACCTTCCTGTCATGGTGCAGCATTGTGCACAAGTGCTGGGCCGCGCCAATCCATTCGCCTGGCGGCTTCTTGTGATGTGAAGTTCTTCTCCTATTCGGATAATTAGGGAATATCCGAACCTGAATTTAAATTTTCGGGTACCCTAATTACCGGGTTTTTACAATTTTTGAAAATTTTGAGTTTTATTTTTCATAACCCCGAATTTGCAAAAACTCGAATTACCCGATCCAATTTTTTCGGGTAAGGCGAACGTGCAGCCTGACCGGCCACAAGCGTTTCCCATTACAAAAACATACAGCTAGGGGCTCTCTCCTTGATCCGGGAGGGACTACAATAGAATCTGGGCTTGTAGTAGAAAAATAGAAAAAACAGATCTGGGCCACTAGATGGAAGACTGATGGCCCAGATTTAAGTGGAGGGATCTCAGACCACTTGATGTACTTTTCATGGAAAACCCCCTGCCAATGATCAGATATGAAATAGCATATTTGCAATATAGACCTTGAGTCTTTGCGAAATATGACCATTTTCAGATATGCATGGTACTGATGCCCATCCCATCTTAGTTTGATACAAAAATCTTTCCAAAAATTTAATTCATGAAATCCATAAAACGTGTCAATATTAGCCTCTGAGACATCACTGATTTTTCAAGAGGGGCGGGCGTCTTGGTTACTAAGAAAATGTCAGTATATATCACAAATTGTTTAGCACATAAGAGAAGTAAGCAATCCCATATCAAGCAGAACTGCATATACATGTCAAACTGGAAGTGTGTGAGTACATGAACAAATTAATGACTAGAGTTATCACCTCTCAGCAAGCATTTGAGTATTTCAGTACATGAGAATACAGCACAGGAAGTATACATGGACCACTTATAGTACATGGGCGGCAGGACCGAGTATAAAGGACTGAAAACTATCACTGTCCAACAAGCATCTTGATAGTACATGACAGAAAAGATCTACGAGTATCATTTTGCGCCCTGTTTTAGTGCTTCCTGTTAATCGAGCTTCATCTGCTGGCATTCCCGCTTGTACATGGGAGTTTTTAACCTCCATGGACTCGTATACACTTCATCAATCAGTTTAATCTACCTAGCTAAGAACACCAAATAAGTAGGTGTCAGTTAGAAAAATATATGAAGTAACATATCCTGAGAAGAGAGACAGTCATTATGTCCAACTTCATCCACCACTCTGATCAAGGTTAGAATGTCAAAACTTAAGATGAAATTCCGAATACACATGTAACCAATCACGATAACCCTTGCGGTCGATGCTGGCATTCCAGCTTCTACATGTTAATTTTCAAATCAAATAAAAATGGCATGTGATAGCAGGATAAGTCTAACAGAGAGAGCACAAATATTTGTTGCAGCATATTTTGTTATTCCATTACAGATTATTTTATGTCGTTATGCCTACTGACTTGTGAAACCAACAACATCGAAACTCATTTTTCGCAAGATGCCATATAATACGCATAAATTCTAACTCAAAAATAATTCTAAATACTGACAAACATTCATGTTCATACCATTGAATGGACCTTAGCTGCTTGCATAAAAACCAGCTCATAAAAGTTCCATAGTGATGAAGGTTAGAGGTTATGACCCAAGGTTACAACCAGCTCATACATTTATTTACATAATTATCCTATTAGAAATCCATCCTTTATAAAAACTTGGCATTTTCATATAGCCTATCGTATGTACAAATAAAAAAAACATACTGTATGATAAAATGATGTGTCCAACCATCGAAGCCATTGGACATTTTAATCACTCAAAACTGGTTATGAGTTCGGCAAGAAAAATATTAGCAGAGCCACTCCCTAATATAACCAGTGAATGCATATTGTGATAATGAAATGGAACAACCACATATACTAATATTTTTAGTAAAATGTCCTAAATTTCAAATCGTAGATTATCTGCCGGTCATCAACCTACCAACTTGGTCCCCGGAGTACTTAATAGTGAAACAGAAGGACCAAAATAGACTTTGAAACCACCACAAACAATGGCAATACATAATGAAATGAAGTTACCAATATGCATCATTCACACATGAGCAGGTTTGACATGAACAAGTACAAAAAAATAGAATCGTAGAGATGTAATCAACTAGCTAATAAAATTAAGATCGAGCACAAATCTACTAGCTAAATCAAGTTAGCATCTATTTACCAGACAAATTAACAATCATGGTGATGCCTTGTAGATCTGCAGCACGTCACACAGGTTGGTTCGGAAGGAGCCGAGGATCCCACCACCTATGGCAACAGTCTGTGCATGTGTCAGAATATATACTAGGACACTTCCAATTGTTGACTCTTAGGGTGTGTTTGGTTTGAGGATCAAAAGTCATGGAATGTCATGGTTCCATCCCAAAGTCATGGGTTGGTTCCATCCTTGTGTTCAGTTGATGATAAAATTGTTGACCCCCAATTGGGAAACATAATTGTTGACCCCCAATTGGGAAACATAATTCATATATACTAGGACACTTCTTAAACTGGAGCAATTTCAGCGATGAATCATATATACATGAATCAGGACTTTGATGTGCTGATAAATGGACAAATTTCATTTTATTTTTTGCCTAGCAGAATCAAGTTACTTTCTTTCGAACTTTTCAAGCTACTGACTTTGTATACGGAACTGCAAGTATTAATCTTTTTAGCGAATTATACGCTAAACTGCAAGACGCTGAAATTATCTGACCGCATTCAATCTTCCAACTTGATTCTCCACATTACTTATGAGTGAAACAAAACTTCCAATTAGAATAACAAAACGCTAGTACACAGTAGCAACACACCATCAAATCGAAATTAGTATGCAAATCATTCACTGGGAAATTTTGACATGAACAAATAATAGAACTAGAGAGATGCAACATAAATCTACTTGATATTAAAAATGGGATGCAGCACAAATTCACTAGCAAACGGACCACCTCGTCGCACGGGCCGGTCGGGAAGGAGCTGAGGAGACCATCGCCGGCTAGCCGCCGACGAGGGGGAGGAGGACACTAGCTGTTACTGGAGAGAGGAGGCGACGAACCCACCGTTGTCGGAGCTTTAGAAGGGAATCTACGACGGAAGCTGCGGGGCAGAGTTTAGTTGGTGGTCAGTTCCGATCTGGTCCGCCTCCAACTGGGCTACCAGCCACAAAAGCTGCAAGCAGCCATCGGGAGAAGGAGCATCACCTCTACCAGGAGTGCTCACCCAACTTGGAGTATGGATCACCGCCCTCGGAGAAGATTTGGTTCGTGCTGCCTCCACGGGATCTGGGTTTCAACGAGGAGGCATCGGGACGAAATTAGCTACCAGGGAGGAACTTTTTTGCAAATTTCACGCACATATCGCCTCACCCGAATCTGAGCCATCAATCTCCCATCCAATGGAACAGATCCATTTTTTCTATTTTTTGCACCACAGCCTGCTTTTCTATTGTAGTCGCTCCCCCTTGATCCTACTCGGATTCGCAAGGAAGTGGCGCCCGCAATCCGGTGATACAGCGTGGGTAGCAGCAGCTCGCAAGGCTATACTCGGATTGGCAACATTTAATGCGCCCAATCCGGTGAGAGCCCGGTGTTCTCCGGCCCAGAGGAGAGCGAGTCCGGAGCGGAGGCGGAGCCAGCACAGGCACATCCCCTCTCTCACGCGGAGGCCGACTCGGCTCCGGTGAGCAATGGAGCATGCAGCATCTATATAATCTGGGGCATGAACCATCCCATTGCCCACCCATTGCAACAGCAGCCCTAGCGAACTTAACTAGCCTGCCTGCCTGCCGCCGGGAGATCGAACAGTCGATCGAACGCTGATCACGATCACCATGTCGTCCCCTGTCCCTGAGCAAACCAACCGTAACCTTTCCATGATCATCCCTACCAAGGAAGGTGGTGCGCCGAGCTACGCCGGCCGCAAGAGGCCGCACGCGCTTACCCTGGCCGTGTACGACCCCGCCGCCGCGGAGCATCGGGCCAACGCGGCCAACCTCTCCCTCTCCGGCGCTCTAGTCCCGTTCTTGCCGCCGCCCGTCGACGCCGCGCCCATAAACGCCGTCCCGCTCTCCGCGGTCGCTCCCCGAGCCGAGCCGGCGTGGATTCGCGCCCACTTCAACCTCCGGCTCGACCTGACGGTGACCTTCATCGACGAGAAGGCCGTGACCGCCACCGACCTCGACCCGCAGCAGAACCGGTTCCGGCTCCCGACAACCGGCGTGCTGCGCAGCCTCCGCCCGATCCTCTCCCCCGAGGAGCTCGACGCCGCCAAGATACCGTGTGAGGGCGCCAAGGAAGCCCCGAGGCCGCCAAGGCTGCCGCCGACCGAAGAGGAGGTGCAGCAGGGGAGGACCAAGAGAAAGAAGAAGCAGGGGAAGAAGCACGGCGGGCTTCCCGTCCTCGTCTGCAACGTCCACGCCGGCACCAAGCAGCTGCAGGTGACGCGGTGGGAGAGCAGCCACGGCAACATCATCAAGGGGGAAGGGTACCTGGACTTCATCACCCGCTGCTGCTTCAAGGAGAAGGACATCGTCGAGATCTGGGCCTTCAAGGAGCGCTCCTTCCGCTTGTTCGGCGTCGACATGTGCCATGCAAGCCCGCTCTACATTGTGCTAACCAAGAAAGAGCAGCCCCCGGCAGCGTCCGTAGTAGGCATGGACGAGTGTACCATGTACTAGTACAAGATATCCTGGATAGTTACACAACTGTAGCTTTAGATTTTGGATCTCAATCTAGTATTAGCCAAAGCAACTGTAAGACTTTGAGACATTCTATTGGGTTTGATCCAGGTTTACCTTTATTTATTTTTGGCACATTAAGCCTCACATGTGCTGCTACATATATAGGTTTGAGAAAATCAGTCCGCAGTATCCTCTTTGACGTTTGTATTTCAATCTGTCAGAGAAATTCAGTTGTGTTGCAAATTTGTTTTTGAGAAATTCATGATTGCCTGCAGTTTTGTGAAAGCACTTTTTCTTTAACATTGGGGTGCTGTGTTGAACTCTCTCCATCAAGAAATATAAAGAGCGAGCGTTTAGATCACGAGGAAAATCATTCATAGCAAGTTTTTGAGCAAGAGCTTAGATTCGTAGTGCCTCGTCATGTAGCTATATGGCTTATGCTTCTGTCGATTAACGTGTTAATTCTGTTTGAGTATTCCAGGTAGGTTTCTTGTCGACATCAATTTTTATAACAAGGTAGACATGTAATGCAAGTAAATAAAACCATGTTATCTAGATCTTTATTTCTTAAAAAGGATGATCACTACCGGAATCAGGCTTGGTGCCGACAGCCTAAAGTATGCCGAGTGCCCCCATCGGCATATATGAACGTATGCCGACGACCCAAACAAAACCGTCGGCATACCTCCCTCTTTGCCTACGGCCGCCGTCGGCGTATGCGGGGCTGTCGGCATAGGCCGATCTACGCAAACGGTGACTGTCGGTATAGCCTCTCCGTCGGCATATATGTGGGCACGGCCACCCGGTGGTTCACGGTCGTCTGACGCCATCAAACATATGCCGACGGCCCTAAAGGACCCTGTCGGCATAGCTGATTTTGTCCATGTCATCGATCCGCGGCAGGTGCCACGTCATTGATCCGAAGCGTCCACCGATTTGGGGCATGCCGTCGGCATAGCTATGCATTATAATTTTTTTCTTTTTACCTAAATTAACATTTGATTTACTTAGGGCATGTACACCATTGTAGATAGCTTCAGTCTATGGCCCATGTCCATGTAATATAAAAGTCTATTTAGTTATGTACTACACAAAGTTTTTACAATGCATCGTCTATTTAGGAGTATGTATATGCGCTAAATCATGGGGTGGTTAGGTCAATTCCGGATGGAAAATTATATGATGCAGACACCCCTTCGTAGAACACGAGGATGAACGTTGCAAAGCACCCGACACACTACCGTGGTGTGACCCCCCTCACGAACGTAGCTGTCGTTGTCACACGGAGGGTGGAAAAGACCACGTCGGGGAGACACGGAGGGAATCTTGTGGTGGGTTGGGCCCGCACCTTGATCAGAAGTGTACCTATGGGCTGGCCTATCACAGCTAGGTAAAAATGTCCATGTGTTAATCCTCGTCCGTGTTGGAAATATGCCCTAGAGGCAATAATAAAATAGTTATTATTATATTTCCTGTTTCAAGATAATCGTTTATTATCCATGCTATAACTGTATTGAATGGAAACATAAATGCATGTGTGGATATATAGACAAAACTGTGTCCCTAGTGAGTCTCTAGTTGACTAGCCTGTTGATCAAGGATGGTTAAGGTTTCCTAGCCATAGACAAGTGTTGTCACTTGATGACGGGAGCACATCATTAGAAGAATGATGTGATGGACAATACCCAAACTATGAACGTAGCATATGATCGTCTCATTTTGTTGCTATTGTTTTCTGCATGTCAAGTATTCATTCCTATGATCATGAGATCATGTAACTCACTAACACTGGAGGAATGCCTTGTGTGTATCGAACGTCGCAACGTTACTGGGTGACTATAAAGGTACTCTACAAGCATCTCCGAAGGTGTCCGTTGAGTTAGCATGGATCAAAACTGGGATTTGTCACTCCGTGTGACGGATAGGTACCTCGGGCCCCACTCGGTAAGACAACATCACATATAAGCCTTGCAAGCAATGTGACTAAAGAGTTAGTCACGGGATCTTGTATTACGGAACGAGTAAAGAGACTTGCCGGTAACGAGATTGAAATAGGTATGGAGATACCGACGATCGAATCTCGGGCAAGTAACATACCGAAGGACAAATGGAATGGTATACGGGATTATATGAAACCTTGGCATAGAGGTTTAACCGATAAGATCTTCGTAGAATATGTAGGATCCAATATGGACATCCAGGTCCCGCTATTGGATATTGACCAGAGAGTGTCTCAGGTCATGTCTGCAAAGTTCTCAAACCCGTAGGGTCTGCACACTTAAGGTTCGGTGACGTTTCAGTGTAGTTGAGTTATAGGTGCTGGTGACCGAAGTTTTGTTCGGAGTCCCAGATGAGATGCCGGACGTCACGAGGAGTTCTGGAATGGTCCGAAAACAAAGATTGATATGTAGGAAGTTGGTATTTGGATTCTGGAAGGATTTCGGGCATTGCCGACAGTGTACCGGGAGTGACGAATGGGTACCGGGGGCCCACCAGGTGGGATCACCCCTCCCTAAGAGGGCCACATGGACTTGGTGGTGGTGCAATAGCTCTTAGTGGGCTGACTAGTCAACCAAATAAAGCCCATGAGGTAAAACTGGAAAAAACCAAAAGAGGTGGACAACTTGGGGAGAAGTCCTACTCCAAGTAGGATTGGAGGAGGACTCCTCCTCTCCTAGTTTGGCCGATCCCAAGGGGGTTTCCCTTGGTGCTCAAGGCTAGACCCTCCTTCCTCCTATATATACTAGAGGTTTTGGGGGTTGTGAGACACAATTTCAGCCACGTGCAACCCTCTCCTCTAGTTTGTAGTTCCTCCTCTAGATCGGATCTGTGTGGTGCTTAGGCGAAGCCGTGCAGGAATAGATCATCACCATCATCGGTCCATGGTGTATTTCGGTGCTAGATCGGGATGGATGATGACCCACAAGTATAGGGGATCAATCGTAGTCCTTTCGATAAGTAAGAGTGTCGAACTCAACGAGGAGCAGAAGGATCTGACAAGTGGTTTTCACCAAGGAAATATCTGCAAGCACTGAAATTATCGGTAACAAGTGATTGTGTGGTGAGATGATTCGTAGCGAGCAACAAGTAACAAAAGTAGCAACGGTGCAGCAAAGTGGCCCAATCCCTTTTGTAGCAAGGGACAAGCCTGGACAAAGTCTTATAGGAGGAAAAGCGCTCCCGAGGACACACGGGAATTTCTGTCATGCTAGTTTCATCATGTTCATATGATTCGCGTTCGTTACTTTGATAGTTTGATATGTGGGTGGACCGGCGCTTGGGTACTGCCCTTACTTGGACAAGCATCCCAGTTATGATTAACCCCTCTCGCAAGCATCCGCAACTACAAAAGAAGAATTAAAACAAAGTCTAACCATAGCATTAAACTAGTGGATCCAAATCCGCCCCTTACGAGGCAACACATAAACTAGGGTTTAAGCTTCTGTCACTCTAGCAACCCATCATCTACTTACTACTTCCCAATGCCTTCCTCTAGGCCCAAATAATGGTGAAGTGTTATGTAGTCGACGTTCACATAAAACCACTAGAGGAAAAACAACATACAACACATCAAATTACCGAACGAATACCAAATTCACATGACTACTATTAGCATGACTTATCCCATGTCCTCAGGAACAAAAGTAACTACTCACAAAGCATAATCATATTCATGACCAGAGAGGTAATGAGTAGCATCAAGGATCTGAACATAAACTCTTCCACCAAATAATCCAACTAGCATCAACTACAAAGAGTAATGAACACTACTAGCAACCTTACAAGTACCAATCGGAGTTGCGAGACGGAGATTGGTTACAAGTGATGAACTAGGGTTTGGAGATGAGATGGTGCTGATGAAGATGTTGATGGTGACGAGTCCCCTCCGATGAGAGGAGTGTTGGTGATGACGATGGCGACGATTTCCCCCTCCGGGAGGGAAGTTTCCCTAGCAGAATATCCTGCCGGAGCTCTAGATTGGTTCTGCTCAAGTTCCACCTCGTGGCGGCGGCGAATCCACGAAAAAGCTCCTCCCTGATGTTTTTCCAGACGAAACCCTTCATATAGCAGAAGAGGGGGGCCAGTGGGCCAGCAGGCTGCCCACAAGCCCCCTTGGCGCGACCAGGGGGTGGCCGCGCCAAGCAGGCTTGTGGCCACGTGCTGGCGCTCCTTCGGCCCAGTATTTTTAAAAATCCAGAAAAAAATCCTCGTTGATTTTTACGGCGTTTGGAGTTGCGCAGAATAGGTATCTCAACTTTGCTCCTCTTTCAGGCCAGAATTCCAGCTGCCGGCATTCTCCCTCTTCATGTAAACCTTGCAAAATAAGAGAGAAAAGGCATAAGTATTGTACCGTGAAGTGAAATAACAGCCCAAGAAGCGATAAATATCAACATGAAAACATGATGCAAAATGGACATATCAACTCCTCCAAGCTTAGACCTCGCTTGTCCTCAAGCGAAAGCCGAGCTCAATAAATATGTCCACATGTTTAGGGAGAGAGGTGTCGACAAAACAAGATACGAACATGCAAGCATCATGATCATGATCAGAACAGCAATACCAACATATAATCTCTCATGCTAAAGTGATAATTCGTTCACAAAGTAAAGCATGGATCAAGAACTTTACCGAGAAGTAACAACCGATAGCCTTTAGTCATTGAAGAAATTGCAATTTATCACAACACCAGAAAGGTTCAAATAAGAGCTTGTAAAGCAAATCCACATACTCAATCATTCTTTCGTTCTCTACAATTGCTACAACTCACGTGGTACTCATGAGATCAAAAGTTCAGCTGGACACAGAGAAAGATAGGGGCTTTCGATTTTGCATCCCAAGTGTTTACCTCAAGGGTAATGTCAACAATAATAATTCATGAATACTTACCTCCAAGTTGACATATGAATATAGATCTTTCCCAAGCATATGACGTTAGCCAAGATAAAGGCGAAATAAGGAATTGGTGAAGATCACCATGACTCTTTCAAGGGAAAAAAGTAAAGGTACAAGATAGGCCCTTCGCAGAGGGAAGGAGAGATTTTCATGCGCTTTTGAGGTTTGGATGCGTGTCCTCTCAGTGCGAAGGAACATCGCTGTATATTGCCTCCTGTGATAAAGAACTTTATTATGCAGTCTGTCGCTTTTATGTCTTCCTCATCACAGGTTCGTACAAAGCTTATTTTCCACACACTAATAGATCATACATATTAGAGAGCAATTTTTATTGCTTGCACCAATGACAACTTACTTGAGGGATCTTACTCAATACATAGGTAGGTATGGTGGACTCACACGGCAAAACTGGGTTGATGGTTTATGGATGCACAAGTAGTATCTCTACTTAGTGCGGGAGGTTTGGCTAATGTGAGGTGGAAGCAATCGTCACATGCTAAGGGATCTCTAATCATATAACATTGTTCGGAGCTAAGCAAACACAATTCATTATGTTGTCTTCCTTGACCAACATCTACTTCTAGGCATGCAATAGTTTAGTGAGTGTTCACAATCATAGATGGTGTCAGAGATGATATATTTATATGTGAACCTCTCCTTTATCACTTACTATTAATTGCAACAATGACCAAGGTCTACGTTTGTCTACCCACAACAAGTTTCAATCATCATCCCTTTTATATGTGAAGCCATCACTTCCCATAAGATCATTACATGATCTTTCATGCTTTTGTTCTTTTCTCAATCTATTGATCATGGCAAGAGGCAAAGCCCTTCAACTAAGACACTCTTTATTATATAGTTCACGAGCTCGAACACATCGGGGGTGACACAAAGGAAAACTCAATACTAAAACACTAAGACTTTTAATATACTAGAGAAAAATAAAATTTAAAAGGAAAACTAAAGCAAAGGTAAAGGCAAAAGATGTGATGGTGATACGATACCGGGGCAACTCCCCAAAGCTTGGCAAAAGCCAAGGGGATTGCCCATACCCATGCTCAGTTGTCTTCCTTTGGTGCTGATGGTGGTGGAGTTGTTGCAACATGGGCTTGATCATCCGTCTTCCAAGGCATAGGTGCTCCATCATGGAAAGATGAGCGAGTCTCCAAAATCCTCAAATCTGCAGCCAACCGTATTGATTTAAATCTACACTCATACTCACAGTTTTGGTTATGTAGGTCATAGATCTGGGCCTGGAGTTGATCAATCCTGTCATAGAGCCTGGAGAGGTCCTTCCCAATGTCATTGGCATCAATCCTGTGCTTGTTGGTGAACTCCGTGATCATCATGTGGTTGGCGTTGAGTCCACGCTCCACCATCCCTTGGCACTTGAAGACTTGTTGCTCCATTGTTTCGAGCCTCGTCTCCACGCTTCCGGTCTTCTTGGGACCCTCAACATCATGGATTTGCAACATCCCCTCACACATCTCGGTAGATTGAGGGTGTTGCAGCACTCCCGTGAGGTAGGGATTGATGGCCTTCTCGAAGATCTTGTCCTTCGGAGCTTTTAGGGAAGTCATAGCGATCTAGATGTGCAACAGAAATAGGCTCGAAATGAAAAACAAAGGAAATCTGCGTGATGCAGGGGTCAGACCTCACAGGAGAATATATATTGATTTTTTTCCAGACCAGAAGGAGTACTCCGCACGAAAATGGAGTCCGGGAGGCGCACGAGGTGGCCACAAGCCTTCCCTGCGCGACCAGGGGGTGGGCCCGCGCCGGGCAGGCTTGTCGCCTCCTCGCGCACTTTCCGGACTACTTCCAATTTTTGTATTTTTTCAAATATTCCAAAACGGAGGAAATTTCCTACTGGAAAAGTTTTGGACTCTGTTTTCTTACCGAATCACATACCTCTTCGTTTTCGGAGTCTGAAACAGGCTGATAAGTATCCCTTAGGTATTCCTCCGGAGTTATGGTATTGATGATATTGCTTTCGACATTTATGGGAGTACCTGAGATACAATGCTTGATTCTCTGCCCATTTACAAGTCTCAGACAATTACCTTCCGTGTTGTTGATCTTGATAGCACTGGAACGATATAATTCCTCAACAACATAGGGACCTTCCCATTTAGAGAGAAGCTTGCTTGTAAAGAATCTTAAACGAGAGTTATATAGCAAGACATAATCACCTACATTGAACTCACGCTTTTGTATCCTCTTATCATTCCACCTCTTAACCTTCTCTTTGAACAACTTGGCATTCTCATATACCTGAGTTCTCCATTCATCAAGCGAGCTAATGTCAAATAACCTGTTCTCACCGGCAAGTTTGAAATCAAAGTTGAGCTCTTTGATTGCCCAATAAGTTTTATGCTCTAGCTCAAGAGGTAAATGACATGCTTTACCGAACACCATTTTGTATGGAGACATGCCCATGGGATTCTTATAGACAGTCCTATAAGCCCACAGTGCATCATCGAGCTTCTTAGACCAATTCTTTATAGACCTGTTGACAGTCTTTTGCAGAATTAGTTTAATCTCTCTATTGCTTAGCTCTACTTGACCACTCGACTGAGGGTGATAGGGAGACGCAATTCTATGGTTGACATCGTACTTCGCAAGCGTTTTACGGAAAGCACCATGAATGAAATGTGAACCACCGTCGATCATTAGATATCTAGGGACTCCAAATCTAGGGAAAATAACTTCTTTAAGCATGCTGATAGAGGTGTTTTGATCAACACTACTAGTGGGGATAACTTCTACCCACTTAGTGACGTAATCAACAGCAACTAAGATGTGAGTATACCCATTAGATTTTGGAAAAGGTCCCATATAATCAAAGCCCCAAACATCAAATGGTTCAATGACAAGTGAATAGTTCATAGGCATTTCCTGACGTTTACCAATATTACCTACTCTTTGACATTCGTCACAAGACAAGACAAACTTACGGGCATCCTTGAAGAGAGTGGGAAAATAGAAACCTGATTGCAATACCTTGTGTGCAGTTCTATCTCCCTCATGGTGTCCTCCGTAGGCCTCGGAGTGACACTTCTGTAGGATCTGTCCCTATTCATGTTCAGGTACACAACATCTAATAACACCATCTACTCCTTATAAAGGTGAGGATCATCCCAAAATTAATGTCTCAAGTCAAAGAAGAATTTCTTCTTTTGCTGGTATGTGGAACTAGGTGGTATATATTTGGCAACGATATAGTTTGCATAATCAGCATACCACGGTGCACTACGTGAAGTATTGATGACATTCAGTTGATCATCAGGAAAGCTATCATCAATAGGTTGTGGGTCATTAAGAACGTTCTCCAACCTATACAAGTTATCTGCTACGGGGTTATCAGCACCCTTCCCGTCGACAACGTGCAAATCAAACTCCTGTAGCAAGAGAACCCATCTGATATGTCTAGGTTTAGCGTCCTTCTTCTCCATGAGGGACTAAATAGCAGCGTGATTAGTGTGAATAGTGACTTTGGAATCAACTATGTAAGACCTGAACTTTTCACATGCAAACACGACTGCTAAAAACTCCTTCTCTATAGTAGCATAGTTTCTTTGGGCACTGTCTAAAGTTTTACTAGCATAGTGAATAACATTCAACTTATTATCGACTCTTTGACCCCCTAGAAGAGCACCAACAGCATAATCACTAGCATCACACATGATTTCAAAAGGTAAGTTCCAATCAGGTGGTTGAACAATAGGTGCAGTTATCAAAGCCCTCTTAAGTATTTCGAAGGCTTCCTCACAATCATCATCAAAGACAAAAGGAATATCTTTTTGCAAGAGATTGGTAAGAGGCCTAGAAATCTTAGAGAAGTCTTTAATGAACCTTCTATAGAAGCCAACATGACCAAGGAAACTTCTTATACCTTTGATATCTGTGGGGTATGGCATTTTCTCGATTGCATCAACCTTAGCCTTATCGACTTCAATACCTCTTTCAGAAATTTTATGTCCTAAGACGATGCCTTCATTAACCATAAAGTGGCACTTCTCCCAATTCAAGACAAGATTGGTGTCTTTACATCTCTGCAAGACCCGATCAAGGTTGCTGAGGCAATCATCAAAAGAAGACCCGTAAACGGAGAAGTCATCCATGAAAACCTCAACAATCTTTTCACAGAAGTCAGAGAATATAGCCATCATACATCTTTGAAAAGTGGCAGGTGCATTACATAAGCCAAAAGGCATACGTCTATAAGCAAAGGTACCGAATGGGCAGGTGAAAGTGGTTCTCTCCTGATCAGATTGTGCAACTAGTATTTGGGAGAAACCAGAATAACCGTCTAGAAAGCAAAAGTGTGTGTGTTTAGACAGCCTTTCTAGCATTTGGTCGATAAAAGGCAAAGGGTAATGATCTTTCCTAGTGGCTTTATTCAATTTCCTAAAATCGATCACCATCCTATAGCCAGTAATAATCCTCTGAGGGATCAATTCATCCTTATCATTAGGGACAACGGTAATGCCTCCCTTCTTAGGGACGCAATGCACCGGACTCACCCAATCGCTATGAGCAACATGATAGATAATACATGCTTCCAGGAGCTTTAGTATTTCTTTTCTTACTACCTCTTTCATCTTGGGATTCAATATCCTTTGATGATCAGCAACTGGTTTGAAGTTAGGATCAGTCTTAATCTTGTGCTGGCATAGATTAGGACTAATGCCCTTAAGATCATCAAGAGTATATAAAATAGCAGCACGGTGCTTCCTCAGAGTTTTTAGTAACTTCTTTTCTTCATGCTCTGAGAGGCTAGCACTAATAATAAGAGGATATATCTCTTTTTCATCAAGATAAGCATACTTAAGAGTATCAGGCAACTGCTTAAGCTCGAACACAGGATCACCCTTTGGTGGGGGTGGATCCCCAAGCAGTTCAACAGGCAAGTTATTCTTAAGGATAGGATATTGTTCTAAGACAACTCTATCTATCTCATCCCTTTCATCCATATGCATATCATTTCATGCTCCAGCAAGTATTGCTCTAAGGGATCAGTAGGAGGCACGACAATAGAGGCTAAGGCAATAGTTTCATCCCTACTAGGCAACTCCTTTTCATGAGGTTGTCTACCAAACTTAGAGAAATTGAACTCATGAGAAATTGAACTCATGTGACATGATCATTATAGGCAATGACTTTCTCTTCAACTGGATTGGGTTTAACTACATTGACTTCTAAAGGAGGATGATATTTAAACCACTTCTATTTGGGGAGATCAATATGAGCAGCAAATGATTCACACAATGAAGCTACTATCTCAGAGTCAAGTCCATACTTAGCGCTAAAGTCACAAAAAGTATTTGTCTCAACAAAGAATTTAACGCAATCAAACGTGAAATTAATACCTCACTCCTTACCTTCTTCAAGCTCCCAATCTTCAGAATTGCGTTTAATTCTCTCCAATAAATTCCATTTGAAGTCAATATCTCTCTTTATAAAAGAATCGGTACAAGAAGTGTCAAGCATGGTGCGATCATCATGAGAACGCCGAGCATAGAAGTTCTGAATGATAATTTCTCTCAAGAGCTCATGATTGGGGCATGAATATAGCATTGATTTAAGCCTCCCCTAAGCTTGAGCGATGCTTTCTCTGTCACGAGGCCAAAAATTATAAATATAATTCCGATCACCATGTACTAAATGAATAGGATAAAAATTTTGATGAAATTCCAATTTCAACCGATTGTAGTCCCATGATCCAGTATCATCACATAGCCTATACCATGTCAACGCCTTATCCTTCAAAGATAAAGGAAAGACCTACTTCTTGACCTCATCCTCGGGCAAACCTGCAAGCTTAAATAAACCACAAACTTCATCTACATAGATCAGATGCAAGTCTCGATGTGATGTTCCATCTCCTGTAAAAGAATTAGCCAGCAGTTTCTCAAGCATACCCGAAGGAAATTCAAAGCAAATATTTTTAGTAGGTGCAGCAGGTTAGGAGCAACTCCTTGTGGTTCCGTTCGAGGTGAAGATACCCCGAACAAGCCCCTCAAGCACTGAAATTATCGGTAAAAAGTGATTGTGATGTGAGATGATTTGTAGCGAGCAACAAGTAACAAAAGTAGCAACGGTGCAACAAATTGGCCCAATCCCTTTCGTAGAAAGGGACAAGCCTAGACAAGTCTTATAGGAGGAAAAGCGCTCCCTAGGACACACGGGAATTTCTGTCATGCTAGTTTCATCATGTTCATATGATCCGCGTTCGTTACTTTGATAGTTTGATATGTGGGTCGACCGGCGCTTGGGTACTGCCCTTACTTGGACAAGCATCCCACTTATGATTAACCCCTCTCGTAAGCATCCGCAACTACGAAAGAAGAATTAAGACAAAGTCTAACCATAGCATTAAACTAGTGGATCCAAATCAGCCCCTTGCGAAGCAACGCATAAACTAGGGTTTAAGCTTCTGTCACTCTAGCAACCCATCATCTACTTACTACTTCCCAATGCCTTCCTATAGTCCCAAATAATGGTGAAGTGTTATGTAGTCTACGTTCACATAACACCACTAGAGGAAAAACAACATACAACACATCAAATTACCGAACGAATACCAAATTCACATGACTACTATTAGCATGACTTATCCCATGTCCTCGGGAAAAAAAGTAACTACTCACAAAGCATAATCATATTCATGACCAGAGAGGTAATGAGTAGCATCAAGGATCTGAACATAAACTCTTCCACCAAATAATCCAACTAGCATCAACTACAAAGAGTAATCAACACTGCTAGCAACCTTACAAGTACCAATCGGAGTCGCGAGACGGAGATTGGTTACAAGTGATGAACTAGGGTTTGGAGATGTGATGGTGCTGATGAAGATGTTGATGGTGATGAGTCCCCTCTGATGAGAGGAGTGTTGGTAATGACGATGGCAATGATTTCCCCTTCGGGAGGGAAGTTTCCCCGGCAGGATCGTCCTGCCGGAGCTCTAGATTGGTTCTGCTCAAGTTCCTCCTCGTGGCGGCGGAGAATCCACGAAAAAGATCCTCCATGATTTTTTTCCAAACAAAACCCTTCATATAGCAGAAGAGGGGGTCCAATGGGCTAGCAGGCTCGCCACAAGCCCACTTGGCGCGGCCAGGGGGGTGGCCGCACCAAGCAGGCTTGTGGCCACCTGCTGGCGCTCCTCTGGCGCTTCTTCGGCCCAGTATTTTTTATAAATCGAGAAAAAATTCTTGTTGATTTTTACGGTGTTTGGAGTTGCGTAGAATAGGTATCTCAACTTTGCTCCTCTTTCAGGCCTGTTGGGGATATTACCTGTTAATGACCCGCCCTAGTTGGGTCGGGTTACCAATCAGGCGATTCATCCAAACAATTATTTGGGCCTTGTCCTGGCCGGATCAAGGTCGTATGACGGTTTATGATTTCTGGAAGGTCTCCAAGCTTTGGAAGACGGCGACTTAGAGACCACAAGGGTCACGATTTGTAGGAAGGAAAGTACCCTTGTAAAAACCCTAGGGGTTCGACCTGTATATAAAGGCGAGTCCCAGGGGAGGAGAGGGCAGGTTAGAAATCATCGAGTGCTAGGCTTGGCGAGTTACGCCCTCCTTGTAATCGACACCACATCAATACAAACCAAAGCAGGACGTAGGCTTTTACCACCTCTCGAGGGGCCGAACCTGGGTAAATCGCCGTGTCTCTCCCGCTTAACCCCTTTGAGTCGCCACCAAGATGCGATGCCTCCAGTACTAAGTCCTTTCACGAGGACATCTGCCGTGACAAAACCACGACAGTTGGCGCCCACCGTGGGGCCTACACACGGTGGAGTTGAGTTCTCAAAGGGAGCCCTACCAGGGTTTGGGAGTTACGCGACGGGGCTCATGACTCGGAGCCGTCGCGGGAGAACCTACATCGACAACCAGAAATGGGGACCTGAAGCGGATTCGATTGAATCTGGTTACAGGGTCCCCTTCGGCAAGATAAACATCTTCATCGGCATGATTGGATCATCCGCGCCTGAGCTGGACATCTCCACCGACATCGTCGAGCCGGCCAGGTACGTCCGCCCAATAGTAACGCCAAATCTGACTCGCCCGGTCTTTGTGGGGTTCACACAGGGATCGGAGGAGCCAGAGCGCTCGGCAACTCAGGAAACTACACCTGTCAAGTCTGATGACGAATCATCCATGGGCGACTCAGATTCAATCCGGTCTCTACATGGGGATTGTCTTGGGGGCTTGTCGCTGGCCATGGACCCCGAAGTCCTTGACCGAACCCGCCGCCAGATCGCCGGACCTTGAGCCGGCATCATGGATCGAGAGTTATGAAATCGCCATGGACATGCTCGATGTGAACGAGGCGGTTTGCGCCAGATACTTCACAATGATGCTCGAGGGGTCAGCACGTACTTGGTTGAAAAACTTACCTCCCAACTCCATCCAGACCTGGGCCGAGTTAAAAGAGCGTTTCATCAAAAACTTCCGAGGAACTTGCAAACGTCCGATGACGATCGTCGATCTACAACACTGTGTTTATCGCCCGGATGAGTCGGCTCACCATTGGTCACGGCGGGTTGCAGAAATTATCCATTCGTCAGATGGTATTACGTCAGCTCAGGCTGTGCTGATCCTCGAGCAAAATTGCCAGTACGAACTGTTGGAATTATGCCCTAGAGGCAATAATAAATATAGTTATTATTATAATTCCTGTATCAAGATAATCGTTTATTATCCATGCTATAATTGTATTGAATGAAGACTCATTTACATGTGTGGATACATAGACAAAACACCGTCCCTAGCAAGCCTCTAGTTGGCTAGCCAGTTGATCAAAGATAGTCAGTGTCTTATGGTTATGAACAAAGTGTTGTTGCTTGATAACTGGATCACGTCATTAGGAGAATCACGTGATGGACTAGACCCAAACTAATAGACGTAGCATGTTGATCGTGTCATTTTGTTGCTACTGTTTTCTGCGTGTCAAGTATTTATTCCTATGACCATGAGATCATATAACTCACTAACACCGGAGGAATGCTTTGTGTGTATCAAACGTCACAACGTAACTGGGTGACTATAAAGATGCTCTACAGGTATCTCCGAAGGTGTTAGTTGAGTTAGTATGGATCAAGACTGGGATTTGTCACTCCGTGTGACGGAGAGGTATCTCGGGGCCCACTCGGTCATACAACATCACACACAAGCCTTGCAAGCAATGTGACTTAGTGTAAGTTGCGGGATCTTGTATTACGGAACGAGTAAAGAGACTTGCCGGTAAACGAGATTGAAATAGGTATGCGGATACTGACGATCGAATCTCGGGCAAGTAACATACCGAAGGACAAAGGGAATGACATACGAGATTATATGAATCCTTGGCACTGAGGTTCAAACGATAAGATCTTCGTAGAATATGTAGGATCCAATATGGGCATCCAGGTCCCGCTATTGGATATTGACCGAGGAGTCTCTCGGGTCATGTCTACATAGTTCTCGAACCCGTAGGGTCTGCACACTTAAGGTTCAACGTTGTTTTATGCGTATTTGAGTTATATGGTTGGTTACCGAATGTTGTTCGGAGTCCCGGATGAGATCATGGACATCACGAGGGTTTCCGGAATGGTCCGGAAACGAATATTGATATATAGGATGACCTCATTTGATTACCGGAAGGTTTTCGGAGTTACCGGGAATGTACCGGGAATGACGAATGGGTTCCGGGAGTTCACCGGGGGGGGGGGGGAACCCACCCTGGGGAAGCCCATAGGCCTTGAGGGTGACACACCAGCCCTTAGTGGGCTGGTGGGACAGCCCAAGAGGGCCCTATGCGCCTAGAGAAGAAAATCAAGGAGAAAAAAAAGAGGAGGTGGGAAGGGAAGGAAGGACTCCCTCCCACCAAACCAAGTCCAACTCGGTTTGGGGGGGGGGGAACCTTCCCCCTTGGACTCGGCCGACCCCCCTGGGGCTCCTTGAGCCCCAAGGCAAGGTCCCCTCCCTCCCACCTATATATACGGAGGTTTTAGGGCCGATTTGAGACGACTTTTCCATGGCAGCCCGACCACATACCTCCACGGTTTTTCCTCTAGATCGCGTTTCTGCGGAGCTCGGGCGGAGCCCTGCTGAGACAAGGTCATCACCAACCTCCGGAGCGCCATCACGCTGCCGGAGAACTCTTCTACCTCTCCGTCTCTCTTGCTGGATCAAGAAGGCCGAGATCATCGTCGAGCTGTACGTGTGCTGAACGCGGAGGTGCCGTCCGTTCGGTACTAGATCGTGGGACTGATCGCGGGATTGTTCGCGGGGCGGATCGAGGGACGTGAGGACGTTCCACTACATCAACCGCGTTCACTAACGCTTTTGCTGTACGGTCTACAAGGGTACGTAGATCACTCATCCCCTCTCGTAGATGGACATCACCATGATAGGTCTTCGTGCGCGTAGGAAATTTTTTGTTTCCCATGCGACGTTCCCCAACAGTGGTATCAGAGCCAGGTTCATGCGTAGATGTCTTCTCGAGTAGAACACAAAAGTTTTTGTGGGCGGTGATGTGCGTTTTTCTGCCCTCCTTAGTCTTTTCTTGATTCCGCGATATTGTTGGATTGAAGCGGCTTGGACCAACATTACTCGTACGCTTACGAGAGATTGGTTTCATCGTTACGAGTAACTCCGTTGCTCAAAGATGACTGGCAAGTGTCGGTTTCTCCAACTTTAGTTGAATCGGATTTGACCGAGGAGGTCCTTGGATGAGGTTAAATAGCAACTCATATATCTCCGTTGTGGTGTTTGCGTAAGTAAGATGCGATCCTACTAGATACCCATGGTCACCACGTAAAACATGCAACAACAAAATTAGAGGACGTCTAACTTGTTTTTGCAGGGTATGCTTGTGATGTGATATGGCCAACGATGTGATGTGATATATTGGATGTATGAGATGATCATGTTGTAATAGAAAATATGGACTTGCACGTCGATGGCATGGCAACCGGCAGGAGCCATAGGGTTGTCTTTATACTAACGTTTGTGCTTGCAGATGCGTTTACTATTTTGCTAGGATGTAGCTTTAGTAGTAATAGCATGAGTAGCATGACAACCCCGATGGCAACACGTTGATGGAGATCATGGTGTGGCGCCGGTGACAAGAAGATCGTGCCGGTGCTTTGGTGATGGAGATCAAGAAGCACGTGATGATGGCCATATCATGTCACTTATGAATTGCATGTGATGTTAATCCTTTTATGCACCTTATTTTGCTTAGAACGACAGTAGCATTATGAGGTGATCTCTCACTAAAATTTCAAGACGAAATTGTGTTCTCCCCGACTGTGCACCGTTGCTACAGTTCGTCGTTTCGAGACACCACGTGATGATCGGGTGTGATAGACTCAACGTTCACATACAACGGGTGCAAAACAGTTGCGCACGCGGAACACTCGGGTTAAGCTTGACGAGCCTAGCATGTGCAGACATGGCCTCAGAACACATGAGACCGAAAGGTCGATCATGAATCATATATATGATATGATTAGCATAGGGATGCTTACCACTGAAACTATACTCAACTCACGTGATGATCGGACTTGAGCTAGTGTAAGTGGATCATGAACCACTCAAATGACTAGAGAGATGTACTTTTTGAGTGGGAGTTTAGCAAATAATTTGATTAAGTTAAACTCTAATTATCTTGAACATAGTCTAAGTCCACTTTGAATATATTTGTGTTGTAGATCATGGCTCACACGACAGTCACCCTGAATTTTAATACGTTCCTAGAGAAAGCTAAGTTGAAAGATGATGAAGCAACTTTGTAGACTGGGCTCGTAATCTTAAGCTAATCTTACAAGCTGGGAAGAAGGATTATGTCCTTAATGCTGCGCTAGGAGATGAACCACCCGCTACGGCTGATCAGGATGTTAAGAACGCTTGGTTAGCACGTAAGGAGGACTACTCAATAGTTCAATGTGCAGTTTTGTATGGCTTAGAACCGGGACTTCAACGTCGCTTTGAGCGTCATGGAGCATTTGAGATGTTCCAGGAGTTGAAATTTATCTTTCAGAAGAACGCCCGGATCGAGAGGTGTGAGACCTCCGATAAATTCTATGCTTGCAAGATGGAGGAAAACTCGTCTGTCAGTGAACATGTGCTCAAAATGTCTGGGTACTCAAACTGTCTAGCTGAGCTGGGGATTGAACTCCCGCAAGAGGCTATCACTGACAGAATCCTTCAATCAGTGCCGCCAAGCTATAAAGGCTTTGTGTTGAACTACAACATGCAAGGGATGAACAAGTCTCCCGGCGAGTTGTTTGCGATGCTGAAAGTCGCAGAGTCTGGACTCCGTAAAGAGCATCAAGTGTTGATGGTGAATAAGACCACTAGTTTCAAGAGAAACGACAAAGGCAAGAAGGGTAATTCGAAGAAGAGCGGCAAGCCTGTTGCCAATCCGACGAAGAAACCCAAAGCTGGACCTAAGCCTGAAACGGAGTGTTACTATTGCAAGGGTATGGGTCACTGGAAGCGCAATTGCCCCAAGTATCTGGCAGATAAGAAGGCGGCCAAAGAAAAATCAGGTATATTTGATATACATGTTATTGACGTGTACTTAACCGGCTCTTGTAGTAGTGCCTGGGTATTCGATACCGGTTCTGTTGCTCATATTTGCAACTCGAAACAGGAACTGCGGAATAGACGAAGGCTGGCGAAAGATGAAGTGACGATGCGCGTAGGAAATGGTTCCAAGGTTGATGCAATCGCCGTCGGCACAGTTTCACTTCAGTTACCATCAGGATTAGTGATGAACTTAAATCATTGTTATTTAGTGCCTGCGTTGAGCATGAACATTATATCTGGATCTTGTTTATTGCGAGACGGTTACTCTTTTAAGTCAGAGAATAATGGTTGTTCTATTTCTATGAGTAACATCTTTTATGGTTATGCACCTAATGTGAGAGGATTGTTCATATTGAATCTTGATAGCGATACACATATACATAACATTGAGACCAAAAGAGTTAGAGTTAACAATGATAGCGCCATATTTTTGTGGCACTGCCGCTTAGGTCATATTGGTGTAAAGCGCATGAAGAAACTCCATGCTGATGGACTTTTGGAGTCACTTGACTTTGATTCACTTGACACATGCGAACCATGCCTCATGGGCAAGATGACTAAGACTCCGTTCTCCGGAACAATGGAGCGTGCAAGTGACTTATTGGAAATCATACATACCGATGTGTGTGGTCCGATGAGCGTAGAGGCACGCGGCGGATATCGTTATTTTCTCACCTTCACTGACGATTTGAGTAGATATGGTTATGTCTACTTGATGAAACACAAGTCTGAAACATTTGAAAAGTTCAAGCAATTTCAGAGTGAAGTGGAAAATCATCGTGACAAGAAGATCAAGTTCCTGCGGTCTGATCATGGGGGTGAATATCTGAGTTTCGAGTTTGGTACTCACTTAAGACAGTGTGGAATTGTTTCACAGTTAACACCGCCTGGAACACCACAGCGTAATGGTGTGTCCGAACGTCGTAATCGTACTCTATTAGAGATGGTGCAATCTATGATGTGTCTTACTGATTTGCCGTTATCGTTTTGGGGTTATGCATTAGAAACAGTTGCATTCACTTTAAATAGGGCACCATCAAAATCCGCTGAGACGACACCATACGAACTGTGGTATGGCAAAAGACCAAAATTGTCGTTTCTTAAAGTTTGGGGATGTGATGCTTATGTCAAAAAGCTTCAGCCTGAAAAGCTGGAACCCAAAGCGGAAAGGTGCATCTTCATAGGTTACCCAAAAGAGACTGTTGGGTACACCTTCTATCTCAAATCCGAGGGCAAAGTGTTTGTTGCTAAAAACGGAGCTTTTCTCGAGAAGGAGTTTCTCTCGAGAGAATTGAGTGGGAGGAAGATAGAACTTGACGAGGTTGTCGAACCTCTCATCCCTCTGGATGGTGGCGCAGGGCAAGGGGAAACCTCTGTCGTTGCGACGCCGGTTGAGGAGGAAGTTAATGATGATGATCATGAAACTCCGGTTCAAGTTTCTGTCGAACCACGCAGGTCGACGAGACTACGTGCTGCTCCAGAGTGGTACGGTAATCCCGTCTTATCAATCATGTTGTTAGACAACAATGAACCTGCAAATTATGAAGAAGCAATGGTGGGCCCAGATTCCAACAAATGGCTAGAAGCCATGAAGTCCGAGATAGGATCCATGTATGAGAACAAAGTGTGGACATTGGAGGTACTACCTGAGGGCCGCAAGGCTATTCAGAACAAATGGATCTTTAAGAGGAAGACGGACGCTGACGGCAATGTGACCGTTTATAAAGCTCGACTTGTGGCAAAGGGTTTTTCACAAGTTCAAGGAGTTGACTACGATGAGACATTCTCACCCGTAGCGATGCTTAAGTCCGTCAGAATCATGTTAGCAACAGCTGCATTTTTCGATTATGAAATCTGGCAGATGGATGTCAAAACGGCGTTCCTTAACGGTTTCCTTAAGGAAGAGTTGTATATGATACAACCCGAAGGTTTTTTCAATCCTAAGAATGCTAACAAGGTGTGCAAGCTCCAGCGATCCATTTATGGACTGGTGCAAGCATCTCGGAGTTGGAACAAACGTTTTGATGAGGTGATCAAAGCATTTGGGTTTATACAAGTGGTTGGAGAATCTTGTATTTACAAGAAAGTGAGTGGGAGCTCTGTGGCGTTTCTAATATTATATGTGGATGACATATTGCTGATTGGAAACAACGTGGAGTTTTTGGAGAGCATAAAGGATTACTTGAATAAAAGTTTCTCTATGAAGGACCTAGGAGAAGCTGCTTACATTCTAGGCATTAAGATCTATAGGGATAGATCAAAACGCCTGATAGGACTTTCACAAAGCACATACCTTGATAAAGTTTTGAAGAGATTCAAAATGGAACAATCCAAGAAAGGGTTCTTGCCAGTTTTACAAGGTACGAAATTGAGTAAGACTCAGTGCCCAGCAACTGATGAAGATAGAGAGCATATGCGCTCCGTCCCCTATGCTTCAGCCATAGGTTCTATCATGTATGCAATGCTGTGCACTAGACCGGATGTTAGCCTGGCCATAAGTATGGCAGGTAGGTTCCAGAGTAATCCAGGAGTGGATCACTGGACAGCGGTCAAGAATATCCTGAAGTACCTGAAAATGACTACGGAGATGTTTCTCGTGTATGGAGGTGACGAAGAGCTCGCCGTAAAAGGTTACGTCGATGCAAGCTTTGACACAGACCCGGATGACTCTAAGTCGCAAACCGGATACGTATTTATTCTTAATGGGGGTGCGGTAAGCTGGTGCAATTCCAAGCAAAGCGTCGTAGCAGATTCTACATGTGAAGCGGAGTACATGGCTGCCTCGGAGGCGGCTAAGGAGGGTGTCTGGATGAAGCAGTTCATGACGGATCTTGGAGTGGTGCCAAGCACACTGAATCCAATAGCCTTGTTCTGTGACAACACGGGTGCCATTGCCTTAGCAAAGGAACCACGGTTTCACAAGAAGACCAGACACATCAAACGACGCTTCAACCTCATCCGCGACTACGTCGAGGGAGAGGACGTAAATATATGCAAATGCACACGGATCTGAATGTAGCAGACCCGCTGACTAAACCTCTTCCACGGCCAAAGCATGATCAACACCAGAACTGTATGGGTGTTAGATTTATTAGAATGTAATTCGCATGATGATGTGAGGGCTAGATTATTGACTCTAGTGCAAGTGGGAGACTGTTGGAATTATGCTCTAGAGGCAATAATAAATATAGTTATTATTATAATTCCTGTATCAAGATAATCGTTTATTATCCATGCTATAATTGTATTGAATGAAGACTCATTTACATGTGTGGATACATAGACAAAACACCGTCCCTAGCAAGCCTCTAGTTGGCTAGCCAGTTGATCAAAGATAGTTAGTGTCTTCTGATTATGAACAAAGTGTTGTTGCTTGATAACTGGATCACGTCATGAGGAGAATCACGTGATGGACTAGACCCAAACTAATAGACGTAGCATGTTGATCGTGTCATTTTGTTGCTACTGTTTTCTGCGTGTCAAGTATTTATTCCTATGACCATGAGATCATATAACTCACTGAAACCGGAGGAATGCTTTGTGTGTATCAAACGTCGCAACGTAACTGGGTGACTATAAAGATGCTCTACAGGTATCTCCGAAGGTGTTAGTTGAGTTAGTGTGGATCAAGACTGGGATTTGTCACTCCGTGTGACGGAGAGGTATCTCGGGGCCCACTCGGTAATACAACATCACACACAAGCCTTGCAAGCAATGTGACTTAGTGTAAGTTGCAGGATCTTGTATTACTGAACGAGTAAAGAGACTTGCCGGTAAACGAGATTGAAATAGGTATGCGGATACTGACGATCGAATCTCGGGCAAGTAACATACTGAAGGACAAAGGGAATGACATACGGGATTATATGAATCCTTGACACTGAGGTTCGAACGATAAGATCTTCGTAGAATATGTAGGATCCAATATGGGCATCCAGGTCCGGCTATTGGATATTGACCGAGGAGTCTCTCGGGTCATGTCTACATAGTTCTCGAACCCGCAGGGTCTGCACACTTAAGGTGCAACGTTGTTTTATGCGTATTTGAGTGTTATGGTTGGTTACCGAATGTTGTTCGGAGTCCCGGATGAGATCACGGACGTCACGAGGGTTTCCGGAATGGTCCGGAAACGAAGATTGATATATAGGATGACCTCATTTGATTATCGGAAGGTTTTCGGAGTTACCGGGAATGTACCAGGAATGACGAATGGGTTCCGGGAGTTCTCCGGGGGGGGGGGGGGGGCAACCCACCCTGGGGAAGCCCATAGGCCTTGAGGGTGACACACCAGCCCTTAGTGGGCTGGTGGGACAGCCCAAGAGGGCCCTATGCGCCTAGAGAAGAAAATCAAGGAGAAAAGAAAAAAAAGAGGAGGTGGGAAGGGAAGGAAGGACTCCCTCCCACCAAACCAAGTCCAACTCGGTTTGGGGGGGGAACCTTCCCCCTTGGACTCGGCCGACCTCCCTCCCACCTATATATACGGAGGTTTTAGGGCTGATTTGAGACGACTTTTCCACGGCAGCCCGACCACATACCTCCACGGTTTTTCCTCTAGATCGCCACGGCTGCGGAGCTCGGGCGGAGCCCTGCTGAGACAAGGTCATCACCAACCTCCGGAGCGCCATCACGCTGCCGGAGAACTCTTCTACCTCTCCGTCTCTCTTGCTGGATCAAGAAGGCCGAGATCATCGTCGAGCTGTACGTGTGCTGAACGCGGAGGTGCCGTCCGTTCGGTACTAGATCGTGGGACTGATCGCGAGATTGTTCGCGGGACGGATCAAGGGATGTGAGGACGTTCCACTACATCAACCGCGTTCACTAACGCTTCTGCTGTACGGTCTACAAGGGTACGCAGATCACTCATCCCCTCTCGTAGATGGACATCACCATGATAGGTCTTCGTGCGCGTAGGAAAATTTTTGTTTCCCATGCGACGTTCCCCAACACGAACCCTTGGTGCTAAAATTGGGGCGATTCATGCGAAAGGTCCAAGACATGGGAGAGCTGATGGACACTCTCACTAGGTACGCTGAGGATGATGACACCAAAGATCCTGGTGAAGATGGTAAGGCTAATTCGCCCAAGAAGGGCGAGTCATCCAAGAATCATACCCGATTCCAGGGACGTAACCGCCACAATCAAGGGACTAACGGCAAGCGAAGACCGCAAGAAGAGCCCTCGGACTTAGTCGCCAATACCAACGCCAACAACGGCAAGAAGAAAAACAGGGGGTTTAGCGGGAAGAGGCCGCGTAACTACGAAGAGCTACTCAAAGGCCCTTGCCTGCACCACGCCACGGCAGACGGTCCGGCGACTAACTCTTGGGAAAACTGCTTCGTGATGCGAGAGTTTCGGGCGGAGGCGATCAAGAAGAGTCAAAACGATGACCCGGACCAGCGCTAAGAGCAATTCGCCGCACCCAACCAAAGACAGAACCCTTTCGGCGGTTTTCCCGAACAGGGGGCTCAGGGAGGCCCACAGCCAGGCGGCGGCCAATACCCGGTGCACCACCAGCGGCAGTATAACCCGCCAGGAGCTTTCCAGCAGCCACCCCCACAGGGGGCTCCGCAGGGTCAGGACGATAATGGGGGCTTCGGCAGCAACCCCAAACAGTTAAGTAATGGGCAGTATCATGTTTTCACCACTAATGCTTGCAGGCGTGATAAGAAGGTGAGTCACCGGGCGTACAGTGTATCTGAACCGGCGCTTCCCAGATACCTCCATTGGTCTGAGCAAACCATAACGTGGAGCAGGGAGGATCACCCGCCGAGAGTTGATAACCCGGGCGATCTCGCGTTGGTCGTGGCTCCCCAAGTTGGGGGTTACACCCTATCAAAAGTGCTAATGGATGGTGGTAGCAGCATCAATATCCTATACTTTGTCACTTTCCAAAGGATGAACCTATTGGAAAAAGACCTGATGCCTTCAACCACGGTTTTCCACGGAATCGTCCCAGGCAAGTCGGCTTATCCCATAGGCCGGGTCAGGCTCACAGTGGCATTTGGAACTGCGCAGAATTATAGGTCGGAGTCACTGATCTTCTAGGTGGTCAAATTGAAAAGCCCCTACCATGCGCTGTTTGGGCGGCCGGCTTACGCCCGCTTCATGGCTCGCCCGTGCTATGTCTACCTCAAGCTCAAAATGCCTGGTCCCAAAGGACCCATCACGGTTGATGGAGATAGAAGGATTGCAAAGGAATGTGAAGAAGGGGACGCGGCTTATGCGGAAGTCGCCTGTGCTGCGGAAGAGCTCAAACACAATCGGGCCAATGTTGACCCGGCGGACATGTCACCCCTAAAGAAGCCAACTACAGATTCGGAGTCGCCCCTCAAGTTCAAGCCAACGGACGACACTAAGACAATTGATTTCGTGCCTGGCGATTCATCCAAGCAGTTCACCATCGGGACGGGTCTGGACCCCAAATAGGAAAGCGCGCTCATCGAATTCATCCATGAGAATCGGGACATCTTCGCATGGAAACCTTCTGACATGCCTGGTGTGCCGAGAGAATTTGCTGAGCACCATCTTAATGTTGACCCAAAGTGCAAACCCATCCAGCAGTACCTTCGCAGATTTAACGAGGAGCGATGCAAAGCGATTGGGGAAGAGGTTGCCCGTCTTTTAGCCGCCGGGTTCATCGTGGAAGTTTCTCACCCCAAATGGCTGGCTAACCCGGTTTTGGTACTCAAGAAGAATGGTACTTTTCGTATGTGCATTGACTACACAGACCTCAACAGAGCTTGTCCAAAAGATCCCTTCGCTCTTCCCCGCATCGACCAGATCATTGACTCGGTGGCGGGATGCGAACGATTGTGTTTTTTGGACGCCTACTCAGGATATCACCAAATCAAGATGGCCGTGGAGGATCAAGAGAAAACAGCCTTTATAACCCACTTCGGGGCTTTTTGTTATGTGTCCATGCCCTTTGGACTCAAGAGTGCGGGGGCGACTTATCAACGCTGCATCTAGAATTGCCTCCGCAACCAGATCGGTCGCAACGTCCATGCCTATGTCGACGATATTGTGATCAAAACCCGCCAGGAGGAGACGCTACTAGAGGATCTCAAGGAAACGTTCGACAATCTACGGGTATATCAGATGAAGCTAAATCCCACCAAGTGTGTTTTTGGTGTGCCTGCAGGGAAATTGCTGGGTTTCCTGGTATCGGAGTGCGGCATTGAAGCTAACCCGGACAAGATCGAAGCAGTTACATCCCTTGGAAAGCCGGCGAACGTTAATCAAGTTCAATGACTGGCGGGTCACATTGCGGCCCTAAGTCGTTTTGTGAGTCGCCTGGGGGAGAAGGCGATCCCTCTTTATCAGTTATTGAGGAAATCCGATCGGTTTGTTTGGACGAATGAGGCAGACGAGGCGCTCGAAGCCCTGAAACGCCAATTGGTTAACCCGCCGGTCCTGGCCGCCCCGACTGAAAAAGAGCCCATGCTTATGTATATTGCGACAAATTCCAAAGCAGTAAGTGTGGCAGTGGTTGTTGAGAGAAAGGAGGAAGGGAAGGAATACCCAGTGCAATGCCCGGTATATTTTATCAGCGAGGTGCTAACTCTTTCCAAGCAGCGGTACCCACACTAGCAGAAGTTGGTATATGGGGTGTTTATGGCGAGTCGAAAACTTAAGAAGTCTGGGGGCTGGACATGGTCGACCCCTTTAAAATGTCCTCTAACAAGAAGACCCATCTGCTGGTGGCGGTTGATAAGTTCACCAAGTGGGTTGAGGCGGAACCTATTGGAGCTTGCGAGGCGGAAACAGCGGTCAAATTCTTGAAAAAGTTGATTTTCCGGTTTGGGTACCCGCACAGTATCATTACTGATAATGGTACTAACTTGTCCCAAGGGGCGATGCAGGAGTTTTGTCGTCGAGAACATATCCAGCTTGATGTTTCTGCAGTCGCTCACCCGCAATCTAACGGGCAGGCAGAACGGGCGAATCAGGAGGTTTTGCGAGGGATTAAGCCCCGACTCATGGTTCCCCTGGAAAAAACCCCAGGGTGTTGGGTTGAAGAATTGCCTTCAGTATTGTGGAGTATCCGGACCACCCCGAACCGGTCCACGGGTTTCACCCCTTTCTTTCTGGTGTACGGAGCAGAGGCTGTTCTTCCTACTGATATAAGGCATGATTCACCTAGAGTCGCCGCATATGTGGAACAAGACAATGAGCTGGCGCGTCAAGACTCTTTGGACGCCTTAGAGGAGGCACGTGACCTGGTTGCGGCCTGTTCAGCTATCTATCAACAGGATCTACGGCGTTATCACAACCGCCGGGTTAAAAGTCGGACCTTTCAGGAAGGCGACTTGGTTCTTCGGTTGATACAAGATCGTGCAGGCATGCATAAGTTGTCACCACCTTGGGAAGGACCGTTCGTCGTCAGTAAAAATCTCCGCAATGGCTCTTATTATTTGGTGGATCTCCGGCCTAACCGGCCAACCACAGAGGCTGAGTCAATTCGCCCCTGGAATATTGCCCACCTGCGGCCTTATTACACTTGAGCTCTTAAGCTCTACATTTTGTAAGTTTTTCAGTTTCATCATAAAGCAATAAAGTTGAATATACTCCCTGACTTGGGGGCTTCTTCATTAAAAGAACAATTTTTGTCATCCTGTTGCGACCTTATGAGCCGACAGAATCATCATCTTAGGGTGGTGCTTGAGCTTTCTGACTCGCCTCATCCTGTCGCGACCTTATGAGCCGACGAAATCATCAACATCTTAGGGTGGTGCTTGAGCTTTCTGACTCGCCCCATCCTGTCGTGACCTTATGAGCCGACGAAATCATCAGCATTTAGGGTGGCGCTTGAGTTTTCTGACTCGCCCCATCCTGTCACGACCTTATGAGCCGACAAAACCTGCATTTTAGGGTGGCGCTTGAGCTTTCTGACTCGCCCCATCCTGTCGCGACCTTATGAGCCGATGAAATCATCTGCATTCTAGGGTGCGTGCTCGAGCTTTCTGACTCGCCTCATCATGTCGCGACCTTATGAGCCGACGAAACCTGCATTCTAGGGTGCGTGCTCGAGCTTTCTGACTCGCCTCATCCTGTCGCGACCTTATGAGCCGACGAAACCTGCATTCTAGGGTGCGTGCTCGAGCTTTCTGACTCGCCTCATCCTGTCGCGACCTTATGAGCCGACGAAACTTGCATTCTAGGGTGTGTGCTCGAGCTTTCTGACTCGCCTCATCCTGTCGCGACCTTATGAGCCGACGAAACCTGCATTTTAGGGTGTGTGCTCGAGCTTTCTGACTCGCCCCATCCTGTCGTGACCTTATGAGCCGACGAAACCATCATTTAGGGTGCGTGCTCGAGCTTTTTGACTCGCCCCATCCTGCCGCGACCTTATGAGCCGACGAAACCATCATTTTGGGTGTGTGCTCGAGCTTTCTGACTCGCCCCATCCTGTCGCGACCTTATGAGCCGACGAAATTGCTGTTTTTATTTGTGGCATAGTCTTGAGAGTTTTAAACCTTTCTTTCCGATTCTTCTTGAAAATATTTGTTATCATTTATTTTGTTTCACATATGATGTTTTCAAAGCTTAAGTCAGGATGATGATCAGAATTACTTCGTCCATGGCGGATTAAGCATCATAAAGGATTCTCAAATGGCAGGTCAAATATTTCAAGTCGCCTTAAGGGCGATATAAAGATTCTTTCGAAGAGTATCACAAAAACAGTATCGACTTATGAAAAAGACGTATTACATGGCTCTCAGGCCAAATCGATGAGGTTTATTTCTGTTGGCGCCTTAGGATCATTTTGCTGCGAGCTTTGGCCGACCTCAATTTGCAAATCACCCAGTACCCAGTTGCACTTAGCCAGTGCTGCGAAGTCATCTCCATCAGTCAGGATTGATGCCAGGTCTGCTTCCAAGTCAAAAGGGTTCTTGGGTCGCCGAGGAGTTAAGCTGGTCGTCACGAAGGTTGGCGGATTGACCTTCTTGTTTTTGCTGTCATATAAGCCGCCTGATACTTTGATAAATCAAGACTTGCTGCGAGTTGGGTTGCTGCCAGTCGGGAGTCCTTGACAACACGTTGATAGTGTTGGGGAACGTCGCATGGGAAACAAAATTTTTCCTACGCGCACGAAGACCTATCATGGTGATGTCCATCTACGAGAGGGGATATTCGATCTACGTACCCTTGTAGATAGCACAACAGAAGCGTTAGTGAACGCGGTTGATGTAGTGGAACGTCCTCACGTCCCTCGATCCGCCCCGCGAACCGTCCCGCGATCAGTCCCACGATCTAGTGCCGAACGGACGACACCTCCGCGTTCAGCACACATACAGCTCGACGATGATCTCAGCCTTCTTGATTCAGCAAGAGAGATGGAGAGGTAGATGAGTTCTCCGACAGCGTGACGACGCTCCAGAGGTTGGTGGTGATCTTATCTCAGCAGGGCTCCGCCCGAGCTCCGCAGAAACGCGATCTAGAGGTAAAACCGTGGAGATAAGTGGTCGGGCTGACGTGGCAAAGTTGTGTCAAATCAGCCCTAAAACCTCCGTATATATAGGGGCAAGAGAGGGAGCCTTGCCTTGGGGTCCAAGGACCCCCAAGGACTTCGGCCAAGCCAAGGGGGGCAACCCTCCCCTTCCAAACTGAGTCCAACTAGGTTTGGAAGGAGGAGTCCTTCCCCCTTTTCCCACCTCCTCCTTTTTTTTCTTTTCTCTTTGATTTTCTTCCTATGGCGCATAGGGCCTTCTTGGGCTGTCCCACCAGCCCACTAAGGGCTGGTGCACCACCCCCAAGGCCTATGGGCTTCCCCGGGGTGGGTTGCCCCCCCGGTGAACACCCGGAACCCATTCGTCATTCCCGGCACATTCCCGGTAACTCCGAAACCTTCCGGTAATCAAATGAGGTCATCCTATATATCAATCTTCATTTCCGGACCATTCCGGAAACCCTCGTGACGTCCGTGATCTCATCCGGGACTCCGAACAACATTCGGTAACCAACCATATAACTCAAATACGCATAAAACAACGTCGAACCTTAAGTGTGCAGACCCTGCGGGTTCAAGAACTATGTAGACATGACCCGAGAGACTCCTCGATCAATATCCAATAGCGGGACCTGGATGCCCATATTGGATCCTACATATTCTATGAAGATCTTATCATTTGAACCTCAGTGCCAAGGATTCATATAATCCCGTATGTCATTCCCTTTGTCCTTCGGTATGTTACTTGCCCGAGATTCGATCGTTAGTATCCGCATACCTATTTCAATCTTGTTTACCGGCAAGTCTCTTTACTCGTTCCGTAATACAAGATCCCGCAACTTACACTAAGTCACATTGCTTGCAAGGCTTGTGTGTGATGTTGTATTACCGAGTAGGGCCCCGAGATACCTCTCCGTCACACGGAGTGACAAATCCCAGTCTCGATCCATACTAACTCAACGAACACCTTCGGAGATACCTGTAGAGCATCTTTATAGTCACCCAGTTACGTTGCGATGTTTGATACACACAAAGTATTCCTCCGGTGTCAGTGAGTTATATGATCTCATGGTCATAGGAACAAATACTTGACACGCAGAAAACAGTAGCAACAAAATGACACGATCAACATGCTACGTCTCTTAGTTTGGGTCTAGTCCATCACGTGATTCTCCTAATGACGTGATCCAGTTATCAAGCAACAACACCTTGTTTATAATCAGAAGACACTGACTATCTTTGATCAACTGGCTAACCTACTAGAGGCTTGCTAGGGACAGTGTTTTGTCTATGTATCCACACATGTATATAAGTCTTCATTCAATACAATTATAGCATGGATAATAAACGATTATCTCGATACAGGAATTATAATAATAACTATATTTATTATTGCCTCTAGGGCATAATTCCAACAGATAGCCCTCTTCAACGAATTCTGACCCGTCGTCTTTGAGTTGAGGAAAGCCTACCGCTACCTCTTCCGGGTTGATCTCTGGAGCATACGCCAAGCAGCGACTCAAGGCAGTCAGAACACCCTTTCGGGCGGCTGACCGAGTTAGCTCGCCAATCTGAGGGGGAAGTGTGGATAGGCAGCCAAGCACCTTCTTTATGGAAGTTATAGGATCTTTGGCACCCATCACAGCTTTAACAGTTAATACACTGCCGGTGTACAGTTGCTCTGTCAGCGTGTAAATCGCCTTTAGCATCAGCACACAATCTACCTGAAGGTTGGCGGCTCTCGGACCTGAGTAAGGGGTCATGATAATCAGCGACTTACGATAAGAGTTATTTAAAAAGGAAAAAGGGGGGAGAAAAGACCAAAAGTTTGAGTAAGTTTACCAAAGACGGCTTGCGTCATGTTTGAGATATGACGCTTTAAGCCGGACAATTCTTGTTGCACAGTGGCCAGCCTGGCTTCAGCCTTCTCTACTCTTTTTATGGCAGCATCTTGGTCAGCTTGAGCTCTTTTCAAATCGACTTTGAGTTTTTCCAGCTCAGCCAAGGCCAATTGATATTTCTCCTCCGACTTAGCTCGGGCATCTTGCTGACCAGATAAGTTTTTCTTTAAATCGCCAAGCGCCGATTCGGTCTGAGCGAGAGTTTCCTGTTAAAAGTACAAAAAAGGGGCAAGTCTCAGAACTATTGCAAGCAATATCCCTGACACTCGGGGGCTAATGTATAATTTTTTCTTTTCAGAGGAATAGCACTGCCTGATGCTTGTGCTACCCGTTCTTGCTTGTTCCTGATGATGGCTTCCAGGGTTTCATCATCATAATCATCACTTCCCTCTGATGCAGACGGGACTGCGATGATTTTGCTGGGGCTGGGCAAAGGTGCAGGTTGAGCAGTTGTCAAAGTCTTCACAAGTGGTGTTGAAGACTTTGTCTCCGAGCTAGTTGCAGCTGGGAGTGAGGAGCTGGAGCTGGCTGTCGTAGGCTTCACGACATTCTTCTATACTGGCTTTGGAGGTGGAGCTGAGGATTTTCGTGTAGATGAGATGGGTGCTGATGGTTTTGGAACCGAGGGTTTTGGAGCTGAGGGTTTTGTGACAGAAGCCTGTGCAGAATTCTCTTGAGGCTTTGGAGCCTTTGGCTTTGATGGCGCACACTGCTTTTGAGGAATCTCTGAGCCTGAAGTTTCTGCTGTTGAGGAATGAGCAGCACCGGAGGCAGCAGCTGAGGATTCATTGAATTTCTTCACTACTGTTTCAGCTTGCTTCTTGAGCTTGGCCAGATGCCTTTCTTTTTCATCTGGGTAGTCATCAAGTGTCATAAGACTTGAGGGATGTGCTACTTGATGATCCTCAAGTGGGGCCCTTCTGCCAGGAGGCTTCAAAGCGAATTTCTTCGCATATTTTGGAGTCACAAACCTGTACTCCTTCCATTCCTTCGCCCATCGGCGTTCAATTTTCTGCAGCCTAATCTTTCTCTTGGCCATTGTCTTAGGTTCTTCATCAGGCGTACAATAGTCCAAGTATATGTCATCAGGAATATCAGCAGCTGTGTTCTGCTCCAGTTTCTTTCCTCCCTTCTGTTTCCTCTCTTCCTCCATTTTCTTCAGACGAGGAATTTGCTGATGATTTTGAACTCTTGAAGATTCTGATGAGCCTTGAAGAGTTTCTTCCAGAAACGCTGCAAATGAGTTAATGTGATGAGAACCGAGAGATTCATCAGCTGACATGTGTGTACCTGTGAACAAAGTATAGTTGCGAGGAATTTGGAGAGGTCATATGCGTTCTCAGATTTGAAGAAAATGAAAAAGTTTGACAGTTTGAGGAATATAACCAGTGGTTGAGGAATTTGCGTAAGCATACTGTTCCTGGGTTCCAGAGTTGTACAGATCCGAAAATTTGCACAATTGAGGAATCTCGTGAAAATCTTAGATGCTTAGCTAGTTCATCAGTGATTGCGGTGATAGGTAGTGTTTGAGGAATCATGTGCGCATCGTATCTTGAGGAAAAACAGATTTCACATGGGAGAGGTAAATTTCAGATCTAATCTGCTGTAAAAATGGGGTATATTTACCCTAGAAGGTGCGAGCGAAGAACACAGAAGGTGGTGTTGGAGAGGCTCTTCGGTCGAGTGTCCAATGCACCCTAACTTGGCAGCAGAGGACGTCTACGGCGGCGGCGGACGTAGATGTTCCGACTCCGGCGTGATCCTGGCGGCGAAAAGATTGAGGCAGTGAAGCTCTTCCTTGCCGGTGACAAGACAACCAGCGGTGGCGCTGGGTTCGATGGAGAGTGTGATGGCAGGAGAGCGATGAGGCGAAGAAGAAGATACCGAGGGGGATAAGGACCTATTTATAGCCCGAAAGTTACTGTTTGGCGCGAAAGTTTCGGACCGAATAGCCCTTGCCTCTACGTCTCCGTAGGACACGTGTAGCTCCCGTCCGATGCGGTGGAGATAGTGGAGATCATGGTTATCCGATCGTGGGAAGTGGGGTTCAGTTACTGTTCTTTTAAAGAAAACAATTTTTGAAGATTTGAGGATTTTCGTTACAAAATCATCAGCTGACAAGAATGTAGTGAGGATTTTGAACAAAGTTTCAAGTAGAACGCATATGAAGAATTGAATAGACTGGATAAGTATAGCATAGAGGGAAAGTAGGGTCCGATCACATTCACTTAGCAGAAACATCAACTTGAAGAAATAGCAATAAGTGAATGCTGTTGAGGACAAGAAATCACAGTCTACCTAGGCAAATGAAAGTCATCAAGTGTTTTTGAAGATTTTGTAATAGATCATCACAATGAAGAACAACTGTTTTGAAGAACAATGCATTGTGAGGAAATTGATCATTTGAAGAAAATCAACTTGAGGAATTTCACATTGGGCGATGGCGTTACCCACCATATAAGAATGTTGATTACAGACGTCGCGTACAATTGTCGTAGGGCCCTGAGAATCAATTCCTTCGTTAATTTCTTCACATTCGGAGTGACTTTCTTCATTAGTTGAAGAAAATCGTTTCATCATGTGTTGCACATCTAAGTCATCAACTTTGCATAAATGTTAGGATGTGTGCATGTTTTTACAAAACATTTGAAGATTCTAAGATATTTAGCTCACACCGCAACTTGCAAAACCTTTTCTCATCCAAGGGCTTAGTGAAGATATCAGCCAGTTGATCATCAGTCTTCACATGGTCGATGCGGATATTGCCCTTGAGGACATGGTCCCGAAGAAAATGATGACGAATCTGGATGTGCTTGGTCTTCGAGTGCTGCACTGGGTTGTAGGCAATCTTGATTGCACTCTCATTGTCACAGTAGAGAGGCACATTCTTCATGTTGATGACGTAGTCCTTGAGGGTTTGCTTCATCCATAGTAATTGAGCACAGCAAGAACCAGCAGCAATGTACTCAGCTTCGGCAGTGGAGAGTGATACGCAGTTCTGCTTCTTTGAGGACCAGCAAACTAGTGATCTTCCGAGGAAATGGCATGTGCCAGAAGTTGACTTGCGATCCACACGGTCACCAGCATAGTCTGAATCAGAATACCCTACCAGATGAAGATTGGAGCCCTTGAGATACCATAATCCTGGTGTTGGTGTGTGAGCTAAGTATCGAAGAATATGTTTCACAGCCTTATGGTGTGATTCCTTCGGTTTTGCTTGAAAACGTGCACACATGCAAACACTAAGCATTATATCTGGCCTAGATGCACATAGATACAATAAAGAGCCAATCATAGAACGGTATACCTGCTGATCGAAATCTTTACCATTTTCATCAGTGCCGAGGTGACCGTTGGTAGGCATTGGAGTCTTGGCACCTTTGCATTCGTGCATGTCGAATTTCCTCAGAACATCCTTGAGGTATTTCTCCTGTGATATGAAGATTCCATTGCTTTGTTGACGAATTTGAAGACCTAAGAAGAATTTCAGCTCCCCCATCATGGACATCTGATATTCTTCACTCATCATGTAGGCAAATTCATCACTGTATCTTTTGTCAGTACAACCAAATATGATGTCATCAACATATATTTGACATACAAACAACTCATTATCATAAGATTTTGTGAAAAGAGTTGGATCGAGTGAACCAGGTTTGAAGCCTTTCTTCATGAGGAATTCCTTCAATGTATCATACCATGCCCGAGGGGCTTGCTTGAGGCCATACAGAGCCTTTTTGAGTCTGAAGACTTTGTCTGGATTCTTTGGATCCTCAAAACCTGGGGGCTGAGCAACATATACTTCTTCCTCAAGCTTACCATTGAGGAATGCACTTTTCACATCCATTTGATATAAGGTGATGTTATGATGATTAGCATAAGCAAGTAGAATTCGAATAGCTTCAAGTCTAGCAACAGGTGAAAAAGTTTCATCGAAATCTATTCCTTCAACCTGGGTGTAGCCTTGGGCTACAAGTCGTGCCTTGTTCCTCACCACTTGACCGTCCTCATCTTGCTTGTTTTGGAAAATCCACTTGGTGCCGATGATGTTGTGCTTTCGAGGATCTGGTCGTTTGATGAGCTCCCATACGTCATTCAGCTTGAATTGAAGAAGTTCGTCTTGCATGGCTTGGATCCACTCCGGTTCCAGAAAAGCCTCAGCTACTTTTGAGGGTTCTGTGATGGATACAAAGGAAAAATGCCCACAAAAGTTAACTAAGTGTGAAGCTTTTGAGCGAGTGAGAGGACCTGGCGCATTGATGTCGTTGAGGATTTTGTCAAGTTCTACTTCATTTGCAATCCTCGGATGAGCTGGTTGAGGATTTTGTCTGGGCTGAGGAAGTGGTGCTGTTGCAATTTCCTCAGGAGCATCTTCTTGGTTTTTGTCAGCGATGGGGATTATTTCTTCTCCAATTTCCTCAGTGGGGACAATGTCTTCAGTAGGCTTAAGCTTTATCGCTTCCTCAGGAGACAGTTTATCTGGATCAGAAGGCAATTGCTCTCTTTGCGAGTCATTAGTTTCATCGAACCGCACATCTACAGTCTCAACAACTTTGTTGTGATAGTTGTTGAAGACTCTGTAGGTGTGCGAGTCCTTTCCATAACCGAGCATAAAACCTTCATGTGCCTTTGCAAATTTTGAGCTATGGTGGTGATCTCTAATCCAGCATTTTGCACCGAAGACTTTGAAATAACTTACATTAGGTTTCTTGTCAGTGAGGAGTTCATAAGAGGTTTTCTTGAGGAATTTGTGAAGATATACCCTGTTGATGATATGACATGCAGTGTTGATTGCTTCAGGCCAGAAGCGACGAGGAGTCTGATATTCTTCAAGCATAGTTCTTGCCATTTCAACCAGAGTCCCGTTCTTCCTTTCGACGACACCATTCTGCTAAGGAGTATAAGGAGCAGACAATTCGTGAGTAATACCAAGTTCATCAAGATAATCATCAAGACCAGTGTTTTTGAACTCGGTTCCATTATCACTCCTGATGTGTTTGATCTTGATGCCAAAGTTCGTCGAGGCCCTTGAAGAAAATCGTTTGAAGATTTCCTGCACTTTAGTTTTATACACTATGATATGCACCCAAGTGTATCTGGAATAATCATCAACTATGACGAAGCCATATAAAGATGCTGCATTGGTTAGTGTGGCATAGTGAGTAGGTCCAAATAAATCCATATGAAGCAATTCGAATGGACGTGTAGTAGTCATGATGGTTTTAGAGGGATGCTTGGATCTGGTCATTTTCCCAGATTCACAAGCACCGCAGAGATGATCCTTGAGGAATTTGACTGATTCGATGCCGATGACATGCTTCTTCTTTGCAAGCGTGTGCAAATTCCTCATGCCTACATGACCTAGTCTTCGGTGCCACAGCCATCCTTCTGAGGTTTTTGCTAGTAAGCAAGTGGCTGGTTGAGGACCTGTAGAGAAATCGACAATGTACAAATCCCCTCTTCTTACGCCTTCGAAGACTTTGGATCTGTCAGATTCCATGATGACTACGCATCTATATCTATCAAAGATAACAATCATATCTAGATCACAAAGCATCGAGACTGACATGAGGTTAAAACCAAGGG
The DNA here is from genome assembly GCF_904849725.1 of Hordeum vulgare subsp. vulgare. NCBI lineage: Eukaryota > Viridiplantae > Streptophyta > Magnoliopsida > Poales > Poaceae > Hordeum > Hordeum vulgare. The sequence continues at coordinate 564,580,433 of NC_058519.1, forward strand.
ATTCAACAAGCATCACTTTGTCCATATGCCTATCCTTGGAAATAGCTACTTTGCCAAGTCCCAATACCTTGCTTTTACCTTTGTCAGCATAAGTGATTTGCTTCAGAGGTGATGGAGTTAGTGGCATATTCATCAGTAGGCTTTTATCACCAGTCATGTGATGTGTGCAGCCACTATCGAGAACCCACTCAGTATTTTTGGGTTTGTCATCCTGCAGATGAATTAGTACAGCTTACCATCTCATATGCTTCAGATTTGAAGAATATGATACTAATTTCATTAGTTCAGTGATTTCATCATAACAGAAATGTAAGGACGTGTGAAATATTTCTATTTCATCGATCATTAGCTTGCATCCTATCAAGCGTTTCTCAGGTCTCCAGCAAATTCTTCAGATGATGATTTTCATCTGGAGACCTGTCCTGCAGAAGTGAATAGTTTGATTTCTTCACCACCCACATCTGAAGGGGTGGCAAAGCATTCATCATCCTGCGAGCACCATATGAGAAAGGTGGCATTGAAGCTAATGCACTTCTTTTAGCAGTAGGGGGGTTAAAGTACTCATATTAGTATGCAGAGAACTGGTTTGAGGATTTATGAACATAATGATTTGAGGAGTAGCGCTCATATTCATATTCCTTGTAGTTTCCCTGCATGTTAGACGCATAAGCATGGGTACGCGCATAGTTTTGACCAATTGAGGATTTTGATCCTCTTGAAGACTTTTGTCCTCCTGAGGAATTTGATCTGGGGTTCAGATTCTTCAAAGGTGGTGTTATGAGGACATTCACCTGAAGATTTTCAAGACAACTTTTGGGAACCCAGATTTTCCTGAGAGGAGGGCCATTCCTGCAGTTAGTTCCAACATATCTAGCAAATACTTCACCAGATTGATTTTTGAACAGTTTATAGTTGGAGTCAAATGACTCATCCGAGGAATAGGATAATTCACATGAGAAGCCAGTTAGATTAGATGGATCAAACGAAGGCCCAGTAGCAGCAACCCATGAGGTTTTGGGATACTGCTCAGGTTTCCAATAAGTTCCATCGGCATTTAATTTCCTCTCAAAGGCAATTCCTTCTTTCCTCGGGTTCCTGTTCAAGATCTGCTTTTTGAGAAAATCACAAAGGGTTTGGTGTCCTTTGAGGCTTTTGTACATGCCTGTCACGTACAATTCCTTCAACCCTGCATTTTCATCAGTAACATTTGTGTTTTCCTCAAGTGAGGAAATAGACACAACAGGTGCAGTTGAAGAATTTGTAGCATTTGATGATTCTGGTGAGGAATTAGCAGTTTCTCGTTCAATGGATTTAAGACATGGAGGAATAAATTCAACTTGACTAGCGCTGATCTGTTGAGCTAGTAATGAATCATTTTCCATGCGAAGATCATCATGAGACATCCTCAGTTTCTCAAGATCAAGCTTCCTTTGAAGAAATTCGTAGGAAAGCTTCTCATGATCAGTGAGGAGAGTATCATAACGATCTCGAAGAATATCAAATCTAGACTGAAGGTTTTTCATGTCGTCAGCGAGGATTTGATTAAGATTCATTTCATCATTCAACAGATCATCACTTTTGTCTAGCAGTTTTTGAAGCTTTTCCATAGCAGTTTTTTGTTTAGTGGCAATGATAGCAAGTTTACTGTAACTGGGTTTCGTATAATCATTATGTTCACAGTCACTTGAATCAGAGGAGGAGGAGGCATCATTTGATACCTTTGAACCTTTTGCCATGAAGCAATAGGTTGGAGCGATGTCATTAGCATAGTCATCGATATGGATGGTGCAATCATTTTCTTCAAGATTGAAGATTGACTTGCTGACGAAAGTGGTTGCTAGTGCAAGACTAGCCTGTCCGGATTCTGAGTCTTCTCCAGAGCGTTCTTCTTCATCACATTCCTCTGATTCTGCCTCGGAATCCATTTCCTTCCCAATAAGTGCCCGAGCCTTTCTGAAGCTAGTCTTCTTGTGTGAAGAGGACTTTGAAGATGAGGATTTTGAAGATTTCTTCTTCTTCTTCGAGTCATCAGAACTGTCATCCTTGTATTTCTTCTTCTTTGATTCCTTTCCCCAGCGGGGACAATCAGCAATGTATTGACCTGATTTCTTGCACTTGTGACAGGTCCGTTTCTTGTAGTCCTCAGATGCAGATTCTGATTTCCTCATGTCTCTTCTTGATGATTTACCGAACTGACCTCGGCGTGTAAATCTCTGGAATTTCCTCACAAGCATTGCGAGCTCCTGTCCAAATTCTTCAGGGTCACAACTGATGTCATCTGTTTCTTCTTCAGATGAGGAAATTGCTCTAGCCTTCAGAGCACGTGGTCTGGAATAGCTTGGTCCATACATATCTTTCTTTTCTTCTTGCTGGAATTCATGAGTATTTAGCCTTTCCAGAATATCAGCTGGATCTAGCATCTTGTAGTCTGGTCTTTCTTGAATCATCAGACTAGAGTGTCAAATGAAGGATCCAAGGATCTCAGCAGTTTCTTCACAACTTCGTGATCAGTGATGTCTCGAGCTCCGAGCGCTTGCAGTTCATTTGATATATCAGTGAGGCGATCAAAGGTGTCTTGGCAGCATTCATTGTCATGTCTCTTGAAGCGATTGAAGAGATTGCGAAGAATATCAACACGAGAGTCACGCTGGGTTGATACTCCTTCATTTACCTTGCACAGTCTCTCCCAGATCAGTGTTGCAGAGCCCAAAGCACTTACTCTTCCAAACTGGCCCGGGCTCAGATAGCCACAGATGATGTTCTTCGCTTGAGAATCTAGTTGCTTGAATTTCTTCACATGAGCTGCAGAGACACTAGCAGAAACGATGGGGACGCCATTTTCCACAATATACCAGAGATCATTGTCAATAGCTTGTAGATGCAGTTGCATTTTGTTCTTCCAGAAAGGAAAGTTCTTCCCTTCGTAGGTGGGACATGGTGCAGTCACCTTGTACATGCCTGCAGTCGACATAACTAAAACTCCAGGTGGTTAAACCAAAATCACACAGAACAAGGGAGTACCTTGCTCCGATACCAATTGAAAGTGCGTTATATCGACTAGAGGGGGGGGGGGGGTGAATAGGAGATTTTTAGAATTTCATCACTGAGGAAATTCCTTTTGAGGAAATTCCTCACTGATGACTACCTTACAGCGGAAACAGTAAAGGATCAGACGTGCAAACGTTCACACCAGCAGTATTTCAAAGTGAAGAATGTGAGAACAGATCGCACAGTAAGCAGGCACGCAGAATACAGATGATGATTAACTATTGTGAAGAATTTGGGTTGAGGAAATTCAGAGAAAGTCTTCAAACAGTCACAGTGAAAGTCATCAACACATAATACAGAGAAAGTAAAGAGTTGAGGAATTAGAACCCGATTCTCAGAGACGACAGTCGTTGATGACCCAATTCCAGCTGTTGTGACAGTTGTACATCTGGTTTGGAGCGGCTTGGTATTGAAACCAAAGGACACCCAGTCCCGGGACACACAGTCCCTACCGTATTCTCCTTGAGCTAAGGACACACAGTCCTCGCCCAACACTCGTGGTAAGTCTTCAGGGCAGACTTCCAAACCCTCACAAACTCGGTCACCCGGCTATCCACAATTGACTGCTGGATTGCTCTAGACCATGACGCCTAACCGTCTGGAGGATGCACAGTCCTCAAAGGTAAAAGGCCTCAGTTCCACACAAGAACAACTTCTTCAGTGATGCTCAATCACTAGGTTTGGTTTGTGGTTTCGGTGGGTGGTGTATTTCCTCACTGATGAATTACTCTCAAAGGCTCTGAGGAATTTGGGTTGCTCTTATGACAAGTGTCAGTTTCTAACGGAGCAGCCAACCAGCTAGTGGTTGTGGGGGGGGGATATTTATAGCCTGGGAGCATCCCGACATGATTTGACACTAATGCCCTTAAATAATATGACCGTTGGAGTGGATAAGACCAGTGACTTGGCGTGGTTATCGAAACGGTCGGGACCCTCAACTGTGAGAGTCCTCATGTCACTCATATTCCTCACTTGAGGCTTTTGGTAGGATTTGGCTTGGGTTGAGCATCATGAGGAAATCCATTCCATAATTTTACTTTGACCCCCTTTAACAGTACGGTGTTCCTATTCATCAAATGCGAAGAAAGTAAAACAGAAAGCGAAAATCTTCACGCTTCAATTTCTTCAGAACGATTCTCTTCAGGAACCACCGATCTTCTCAATATCAATATCTTCATGAGGAATATCAATTTCATTGCAGATTCCTCGTGATTCATTTCTTCAGCTTCAGACCAATTTCTTCAACTGAAGACATATATTTTTAGGGGTCGATATTCTTCAAATATCTCAAACTGCTCAATGACTTATAGATCCTGTGTACACTTATAAACACATTATATACTTAACCTATAAGTCTTCAAACCACCAAAATCACTAAGGGGCACTAGATGCACTTACAGTTATACCGCCGCTGGTGGTGCACCGGGTATTGGCCGCCGCCTGGCTGTGGGCCTCCCTGAGCCCCCTGTTCGGGAAAGCCGCTGAAAGGGTTCTGTCGTTGGTTGGGTGCGGCGAATTGCTCCTGGCGCTGGTCCGGGTCATCGTTTTGTCTCTTCTTGATCGCCTCCGCCCGAAACTCCCGCATTACGAAGCAGTTTTCCCAGGAGTGAGTCGCCGAACCGTCTACCGTGGCATGGTGTGGGCAAGGGCCTTTGAGTAGCTCTTCATAGTTACGCGGCCTCTTCCCGCTAAACGCCCTGTTTTTCTTCTTGCTGTTGTTGGCGTTGGTATTGGCGACTAAGTCCGAGGGCTCTTCTTGCGGTCTTCGCTTGCCATTGGTCCCTTGATTGTGGCGGTTACGTCCCTGGAACCGGGTATGATTTTTGGATGACTCGCCTTTCTTGCGCGAATTAGCCTTACCATCCTCACCAGGATCTTTGGTGTCATCAGCCTCGGCGTACCTAGTGAGGGTGTCCATCAGCTCTCCCATGTCTTGGACCTTTCGCTTGAGTCGCCCCAGTTTTTGCACCAAGGGTTCGTAATGGCAATTTTGCTCGAGGATCAGCACAGCTTGAGCCGCCGTAATGTCATCTGACGAATGGATAATTTCTGCAACCCGCCGTGACCAACGGTGAGCCGACTCATCCGGGCGCTGAACACAGTGCTGTAGATCGACGATCGTCATCGGACGTTTGCAAGTTCCTCGGAAGTTTTTGATGAAACGCTCCTTTAACTCGGCCCAGGTCTGGATGGAGTTGGGAGGTAAGTTTTTCAACCAAGTACGTGCTGACCCCTCGAGCATCATCGTGAAGTATCTGGCGCAAACCGCCTCGTTCACATCGAGCATGTCCATGGCGATTTCATAACTCTCAATCCACGATGCCGGCTCAAGGTCTGGGGTGTAATTAGGCACCTTTCTTGGTCCCTTAAAGTCTTTGGGCATCCTCTCGTTACGAAGGGCAAGGGCCAAGCATGGTACTCCTACTCGCCCTCCGCCCCCGACGAGGGGGGCCTAGGCGTTTTGGGTGTTCGGGAGATCCCGGCCCGGCGGGTTCGGTTCAGGCGGGTTGTCCTTTGGGACGTGTCACGGCCCGCTGTTTACGGCGGGCTGGTCCTCTGGCCGGCTCCTGGTGTAACTTGCCTGGGGGGTGGAATGCAATCTCTCGAGGCTATGTGAGAACTGGGCGTTTTGAACCACCGCCGTCTTTAACATCTCGATGGCGTTCCTTGCTTCTATCTCGGCAGGGGTGTTGTCGTGAATCGGAAGAGACTCCAAATGGCGAGTTTCGGTATGAACGTTGTCCACCGGGTTGGAAAAGTGGCCTTGAGGCGTCCGGAATCGGGGAATGCGATCCTCAGCTGGCTGAGCCGGCGGGTTAGGCAGGCGGCCCGGTCCTCCCCCCGGGACAACTCCCGCCCCGGGGGTTCGTGGAGTGTCGAACAGGCGGGTCGGGTTGAGATCATGGGGCAGGCGGCCCTGGTGTCTCCGCTGATGGACGACGTCAGATGCACGCTGCTGTCTCTCGAGCCGCCAGTTGTCAGTGCTTAAACGCATCCTTTCGGCCGTAATTTGAGCTTGCCGAGTCTCGATCCTGGCGGACTCTATCTCGGCATCCCGATGAGATTTTGCCACTGCCTCCCTGAGTTTCGCCAGCTCCGTGTTTATCTCCTGCTGGTTTTTTGGTGTGAGGGGAGTCGCCATCAGCCTTGTGATCTCCGCTGCTAAATCCACCAGGTCCGCGGCCGGGCTCCTGGACGTCTCGCCGGTTCCATTGCCTCCGGTAGGGTTTTGTGTGGGTTGAGTTGCCCCTGCCATATAGATGGTGATCTGGAGGCGGGTTCGGTCGAGGACTTCGGGGTCCATGGCCAGCGACAAGCCCCCAAGACAATCCCCATGCAGAGACCGGATTGAATCTGAGTCGCCCATGGATGATTCGTCATCAGAGTTGACCGGTGTAGTTTCCTGGGTCGCCGAGCGCTCTGGCTCCTCCGATCCCTGCGTGAACCCCACAAAGACCGGGCGAGTCAAATTTGGCGTTATTACTGGGCGGACGTACCTGACCGGCTCGACGATGTCGGTGGAGGTGTCCGGCTCAGGCACGGATGATCCGATCATGCCGATGAAGATGTTGATTTTGCCGAAGGGGACCCTGTAACCAGATTCAATCGAATCCGCTTCAGGTCCCCATCGCTGGTTGTCGATGTAGGTTTTCCCGCGGCGGCTCCGAGTCATGAGCCCCGTTGCATAACTCCCAAACCCTGGTAGGGCTCCCTTTGAGAACTCAACTCCACCGTGCGCAGGCCCCAAGGTGGGCGCCAACTGTCGTGGTTTTGTCACGGCAGATGTCCTCGTGAGAGGACTTAATACTGGAGCCATCGCACCTTGGTGGAGACTCAAAGGGGTTAAGCGGGAGAGACACGGCGATTTACCCAGGTTCGGCCCCTCGTGAGGAGGTAAAAGCCTACGTCCTGCTTTGGTTTGTATTGATGTGGTTTCGATTACAAGGAGGGCGTAACTCGCCGAACCTAGCACTCGATGATTTCTAACCTACCCTCTCCTCCCCTGGGACTCGCCTTTATATAAAGGTCAAACCCCTAGGGTTTACAAGGGTACTTTCCTTCCTACAATCGTGACCCCTATGGTCTCTAAGCCGCCATCCTTCAAAGCTTGGAGACCTTCCAGAAATCATAAACTGTCATACGACCTTGATCTGGTCAGGACAAGGCCCAAATAATTGTCTAGGTGAATCACCTGATTGGTAACCCGGCCCAACTAGGGCGGGTCATTAACAGGTAATATCCCCAAGAACATCCAAGATGAACCATTATAAGCTCCTAGCTAATTAAGTATGGCATCAGAAACTATGATCTCTAAGCTGTCATTGCAAACATGTTTCTCTCACAACAAAGCTGAATCAGCAATGATGAGCTAGTCATATTTACAAAAACAAAATAGATCGAGTTCATACCAGCTTTTCCAAGCTCAGTCACTTCATCATATATCGTCATTATTGCCTTTCACTTGCACGACCGAACGATGTGAACAATAATAAGAGTGCTCGTGCATTGGACTAAAGCTAGAATCTGCAAGCAAACACAAAGGAGAAGACAAAGTAATATGGCTCTATAACACATAAGCAGATATGCATGCGAGAGCCAGTAAACATTGTAACCATGGTCTTCTACCTTGACCCAAAGAAAAAGAAAATTATTTACACGGGAAAGCTCCCAAAAAGCAAAATAAGAAAAATAAAATCTTTTTGGGTTTACTCAAACTAGACAGACACATGAAAAGAAAACGAGAAAAAGAAAATAAACTAGCATGGATGATACAGTGTCAAAGTGTGAACACCGACTAACAAAGTGAAAGCGTAAGCAAGAATGTCAAGTCGGTGAGAAACACGTACTCCCCCAAGCTTAGGCTTTTGGCCTAAGTTGGTCTACTCCCATGGAGGGAAATAACCATCTCCGGGGTACTCCGGAGTGGACTGCGGATGCCACTCTTGTGTGAGCTCCTCTGGCTCCCACTGATAAAGTAGCGTCTGGTACTCGACTGGTGGCTCGGGCACGGGCACCTGTGGTTGGGCTAAGCCCCAATATGCGTAGATGTCTGAGGGCATAATAATGTACCTACCTGCATGAAGATTGAACAAAGAAGGAGCAGGCAAAGTAATAGTCTCACGAGTACCATGACTAAATACCAGGATATAAATCATCCTTGTATTTATATCTCTATCAAGAAAGTCATGGCAAACCATGCTATCATAATCTAGATATCTCTCAGGAAGAAGAATCTGTTCTTCCTCGTCTAGTCTAATAGGTATCTCAAAGTGTCTAGCAAGACGAGTAGCATAGATACCTCCATAGACAACACCTTTAGAACGGTTCGTGTTCAACCGTTGAGCTACTATAGCGCCCAAGCTATAAGTTTTATCATTATAAAGGGCTTCACGCAAGACCGCAAGATCTGGGGAGCTAAGGGACCCAGCTTTCCCACGGCCAATCAAACATTTTCCCACGAATAATGAGAAGTACCGAAGCACGACAAAATGTATGCTAGCAGCTCTAGCGCAAGACACTCCTCTCTCTTCTCCTACGACAATAGTATCGATGAAAGCTTCCAAGTCCCGTGGACGAGGTTCATGAATATCCCCAACAAAAGGCAATTTGCAAACATTGCAAAAATCCTAGAGTGACATGCGCTGAGGGATATCATATAATTTGAACTCAATCATAGGAGGATTCTTCCTCGGATAGAAGTTAAAGCTTTGCACGAAGATATTAGTAAGGAGGAGGTATTGCGGACACTTATCTTCAACGAAGGCGGTAAGGCCTGCGTTCTCCACCAAGTAATAAAAGTCCTCATAAAGTCCGGCGGCGCGTAAGAACACATCGCTTGGCCATTCGCATGGTCGAACTTCTGCAACTCGAGGGACCGGATACTTGGGATTCTTCTCACTTCCATCATCCTTGGGGTCACGGCTTGAAGAGCCTCTTAAGAACCTCCTCATCTTTTCCCTTTTCTATCTCTGAAAATTTCTGAAATTTTTTGTGACTCTAAGGAAAAGTGAACAAGGCTCAACAAAACTCATAGCAACTACTCCCACAAGTTCCTAGAGGCCATATTATGCATCAAAACTACTTGGGACCAGCTCAAATTAGCATGCAAAGCTCAAGAACAGGGTCACCAAGGCAGCAAAAATACGCGAAGTATAAGGCACTAGAGCAAAAACTAATTGGATCAATGGAGGAGTCACTTACCAAGGAGTAATTTCCCCAAAACAGTTCGGAGTATGGTGCTTTGAGCAAGGAGATCAAAAATCCCAGCAAGAAGAGCAAGAACACGGGTTTGAGCTGCGAAACAATTTTTTCTGGAGGTAGGAGAAGCAGATGGAAGCTAGAATGAGTGGAGGGGGTGCACGTGGCCCCCACAAGCCAGGTAGGCACGGCCAGGGGGGTGCCCGCGCCTCCAGGGCTTGTGGCCCACTGGTGCAGCCCCCAGACTAGCTCTTCGTCTCAGTATTTTTCAAAAATTCCAGAAAAAATCATACTTGATTTTCAGGACGTTCGGAGAACTTTTATTTTCGGGGTACTTTTCCACGGGACGCTAAAAGCAGAAAACAGGGAAAACTAAACTAAATCTATCATTTTTCTTCTAAGCAACCGAAGGTGAAAGCTTGGAACATAGGTTTGTGACTCCTCGATTCATCCGTCTCATGGTCATCGAAAGAAATCCTTCAATGAGGTTGATCAAGTCTCCTTGACAAACTTTTTTGAATCGCAAAAGAAGACGGAGAATTTTTGAATAGTCACTAGGTTACCTCAATGGGGATGTGAATCTCCCCAACAAGCAAATCATACTTCATCTTAACACGAGGAATAGGGCATTCAAAGCTCCCAATAAGAATCGATGAAGTTTTTTCGATAGCATTGATGCAATGTACTCGGTATTGTTTCTTTGGAAAGTGCACCGTATGCTTATTACCGTTGACATGGAAAGTGACATTTCCTTTGTTGCAACCTATAACAGCCCCCGCAGTGTTTAAAAAGGGTCTTCCGAGGATGACCGCCATGGCATCGTCCTCGAGAATATCCAGAATAACAAAGTCTGTTAAGATAGTGACGTTGGCAACCACAACAGGCACATCCTCGCAAATGCCGATAGGGAAAGCAGTTGATTTGTCGGCCATCTGCAGAGAGATTTCAGTGGGCGTCAAATTATCCAGTTCAAGTCTACAATAAAGAGAAAGAGGCATAACACTAACACCGGCTCCAAGGTCGCATAAAGCAGTTCTAACGTAGCTGCCTTTAATGGAGCAAGGTATAGTGAGCACTCCGGGATCGCCTAGTTTCTTAGGAGTTCTACCCTTGAAGGTATAATTAGCGAGCATTGTGGAAATCTCAACCTCAAGTATCCTCCTCTTATTACTCACAATATCTTTCATGTACTTAGCATACGGAGACATTTTGGGCATATTTGTCAAACGCATTTGCGGAAAGACAGGTCTAATCATTTCAACAAATCGCTCAAAATCCTCATCATCCTTTTTCTTGGATGGTTTGGGAGGAAAGGGCGTGGGTTTTTGAACCCATGGTTCCCTTTCTTTACCATGCTTCCTAGTAGCAAAGTCATTCTTATCGTATCTCTTATCTTAGGTTGTGGGTTATCAAGATCAACAGGTTCAGTGTCCACATCCTTATCATTGCTAGGTTGAGCATCATCATGAACATCACTATTGATATCATCATTAGGCTCATGTTCATCACCAGATTGTGTTTCGGCATCAGAGATAGAGACATCGTTTGGACTCTTAGGTGTAGCAGCAATAGGGTTGCTAGCGTGCAAGTTCCAATCATCTTTCTTCTTCTCTCTAGGATGACTAGGTGCATCGGTGCTAACTCCTTGAGAATCTTGTTCAATTCTCTTCGGATGACCCTCAGGATACAAAGGTTCCTGGGTCATTCTACCGCCTCTAGTGACGACTCTGACAGAATTGTCATTCAGCTCATTGAGCAAGTCATTCTGATCTTTAAGTACTTGTTCTACCTGAGTAGTAACCATAGAGGCATGCTTACTCAAGAGCTTAAGATCGTTGACATTTCTGTCCACACAAGCACTTAAATGACTAAGCATACGAGCATTCTATTCCATTTGTCTGCTAACATAATCATTGAAACTCTGTTGTTTGGCAACAAAGTTATCAAATTCATCCAGGCATAAGCTAGCAGGTTTAGCAAAAGGAATATCACTCTCATTGAATCTACTCAGAGAATTTACTTCTACTACGTGTATCGGGTTATCAAGACCATGGATCTCTTCGATAGGTGGTAGATTTTTGACATCTTCAGATTTAATGCCTTTCTCTTTCATAGATTTCTTAGCTTCTTGCATATCTTTAGGACCGAGGAATAGAATACCTCTTTTTTCGGAGTTGGCTTAGGAGGTGGTTCGGGAATAGTCCAAGCATTCTCATTGCACAAGATATTATTCAATAGAATCTCAGCTTGTTCTACGGTTTGTTCCCTAAAAACACAACCGACACAACTATCTAGGTGGTCTCTAGAAGCATCGGTAAGTCCATTATAGAAGATATCAAGCATTTCATTCTTCTCAAGAGGGTGATCAGGCAAAGCATTCAGCAGCTGGACGAGCCTCCCCCAAGCTTGTGGGAGACTCTCTTCTTCAACTTGTGCAAAGTTGTATATTTCCTGCAAGGCAGCTTGCTTCTTATGGGCAGGGAAATGTTTTTTAGAGAAGTAGTAGACCATATCCTGGGGGCTATTAACACAACCTGGAGCAAGAGTAGTGAACCAAGTCTTAGCATCATGCTTTAGCGAGAAAGGAAACAACTTGAGGATATAGTAGTGGCGGATCTTTTCCTCACTAGTGAATAGGGTGGCTATATCGTGTAGTTTGGTAAGATGTGCTACGACCGTTTTAGACTCATAACCATGAAAAGGATTAGATTCGACCAGAGTGATTAACTCAGGGTCGACAGAGAATTCATAATCCTTATCGGTCACAAAGATAGGCGAAGTAGCAAACTTCGGGTCATATTTCATCTAGGCGTTCAGAGATTTTTCTTTCCACTTGAGTAGTAATTTCTCAACATCATAACTATCCTTACACGCAAGAAAATCCTCAGCTATATATTTCTCCATAACATAACGCTTAGGCATATTAGGCGATTCATATCTAGGAGAGCTAGCCCTAGCAGGCAAAATAGCAGGTTCTACTTCAATAGTATCAGCAGTTTCAGAAGTATCATCACATCTAGCAGCAACTCTAGCAATTTGTGCATCAAGAAATGCACCTAGTGGCAAAGAAGTATCAAGCATAGCATCATCAGGCAAAGCAGTATCAAGCATAGCATCAATATAAGCATCATGGGCAGCAGAAGTGGCATAATCAAGCACAGGTGACATATCAAGATTTCTAGCAGGAGGTGGTGTTGCAAACTTACTCATGACTGAAGGTGAATCAAGTGCAGAGCTAGATGGCAGTTCCTTACCTGTCCTCGTAGTTGAGGGAAAGACTTTAGTTCTTGGATCTCTCAGATTCTTCATAGTGACCAGCAGACGTAAATCCCAAGTGACTCAGAGAATATAGCTGTGCTTCCTCGGCAACGGCACCAAAAAAAAGGTCTTGATAACCCACAAGTATAGGGGATCGCAACAGTTTTCTAGGGTAGAGTATTCAACCCAAATTTACTGATTCGACTCAAGGGGAAGCCAAAGAATATTCTCAAGTATTAGCAGTTGAGTTGTCAATTCAATCACACCTGAAAGGTTTAGTATCTGCAACAAAGTATTAGTAGCAAGGTAGTATGATAGCAGCAGTAGCAACAATAACCAGTAGCAGCAAAGTAACAGGAGTAGCAACAGAGTAACAATAGCAGCAGTGACAGCAGTAGCAGCAAAGTAACGTAGCAAGGACCAGTAGTAAGAGACTCGTAGGCATTGGATCGGTGATGGATGATTATGCCGGATGCTATTCATCATGCAACAGTTATAACACAGAGAGATAAGTAACTAGCTCCAGTTCGTCAATCTAATGTAGGCATGTATTCCATATGTAGTCATACGTGCTTAGGGAAAAGAACTTGTATGGCATCTATTGTCCATCCCTCCCGTGGCAGCGGGGTCCTAATGGAAACTACGGGATATTAAGGTTCTCCTTTTAATAAAGAACTAGACCAACGCATTAACACTTGGTGAATACATGAACTCCTCATACTATGGTCATCTCGGGGAGTGGTTCCGGCTATTGTCACTCCAGGGTTGCCGTGTCATAACACATAGTAGGTGACTACAACTTGCAAGATAGGATCAAGAACACACATATATTGGCGACAACATAATAGGTTCAGATATGAAATCATGGCACTCGGGCCCTAGTGACAAGCATTAAGCATGACAAAGTAGTAGCAACATCAATCTCAGAACATAGTGGATACTAGGGACCAATCCCCGTCAAAACTAACACGATTACATGATAGATCTCATCCAACCCATTACCGTCTAGCAAGCCTACAATGAGATTACTCACGAACGGTGAAGAGCATCATGGAATTGGCGATGAAGGAAGGTTGATAATGATGATGGCGACGATTTCCCCTCTCCGGAGCCCAGAACGGACTCCAGATCTGCCCTCCAGAGGAAGAACAGGAGGTGGCAGCGCCTCCGTATCGTAAAATGCGATGAACTCTTCTCCCTGATTTATTTCCGGGCGAGACGGACTAAATAGAGCTGAGATTGGAGGCGGTGGAGCGTTGTGGGCCTCACAAGCCTGCCAGGTGCGGCTAGGGGGGGGGGTCCTGGTGGGCTTGTGGGCTCCACGCTCCACTTCCTCCGCTGATTCTTGCGCCAGTATTTTTTATATATTCCACAAAAATTCTCCGTAAATTTTCAGGTCATTCCGAGAACTTTTATTTCTGCGCGAAAACAACACCATGGCAATTCTGCTGAAAACAACGTTAGTCCGGGTTAGTTCCATTCAAATCATGCAAATTAGAGTCCAAAACAAGGGAAAAGAGTTCGGAAAAGTAGATACGACGGAGACGTATCAACTGGTCACTCGAAGCGCAACTATCCCAAGTATCTGGCCGATAAGAAGGCGGCCAACGCCAAACAAGGTATATATGATATACATGTTATTGATGTGTACCTCACCAACTCTCGTAGTAGTGCATGGTTTTGGAAATATGCCCTAGAGGCAATAATAAATTGGTTATTATTATATTTCCTTTTTCATGATAATCGTCTATTGTTCATGCTATAATTGTATTAACAGGAAACAGTAATACATGTGTGGATAAATAGATCACAATGTGTCCCTAGCGAGCCTCTAGTTGGCTGGCTCGTTGATCAATAGATGATCATGGTTTCCTGATCATGGACATTGGATGTCATTGATAACAGGATCACATCATTAGGAGAATGATGTGATGGACAAGACCCAATCCTAAGCATAGCACTAGATCGTGTTGTTCGTATGCTAAAGCTTTTCTAATGTCAAGTATCTTTTCCTTCAACCGTGAGATTGTGCAACTCCCGGATACCGTAGGAGTGCTTTGGGTGTATCAAACGTCACAACGTAACTGGGTGACTATAAAGATGCACTATGGGTATCTCCAAAAGTATCTGTTGGGTTGGTACGGATCGAGATCGGGATTTGTCACTCTGTGTGACGGAGAGGTATCTCTGGGCCCACTCGGTAGAACATCATCATAATGAGCTCAGTGTGACTAAGGAGTTAGTCACGGATGATGTGCTATGGAACAAGTAAAGAGACTTGCCGACAACGAGATTGAACAAGGTATGCGGATACCGACGATCGAATCTCGGGCAAGTTCTATACTGGTAGACAAAGGGAATTGTATACGAGATTGATTGAATCCTGGACATCGTGGTTCATCCGATGAGATCATCGTGGAACATGCGGGAGCCACCATGGGTATCCAGACCCCGCTGATGGTTATTGGCCGGAGAGGTGTCTTGGTCATGTCTGCATGCGTCCCGAACCCATAGGGTCTACACACTTAAGGTTCGATGACACTAGGGTTATAGGGAATTGTTATACGAGGTTACCGAAGGTTGTTCGGAGTCTCGAATGATATCATGGACGTCATGAGGAGCTCCGGAATAGTCCGACGGTAAAGAATTATATATAGGAAGTGAGGATTTGGTCGCTGGAATTGTTTCAGGCGACACCGATAATGTACCGGGACCACCGAAAGGGTTTCGGGGCTCCACCGGGAGGGGCCTCCAGCCCCAAAGGCTAGCATGGGCCAAAGGTGGAAGGGAACCAACCCAGACTGGGCTGGTGCGCATCCGACATAGGCCCAAGGCGCAACAAGAGACGGAAGGGGGGGGACCCTAGTGCGTCGCCCCCTGGCCGCCAACGCCAGCCCTAGATAGGGCTGCCGCACCCTTTGGGGGTGGGAACCCTAAAGGGGGCGCCCCCTCCCTCTCCCCCTATATATAGTGGAGCTTTTGGCTGATTTGAGACACACGAAATCTCTCTCTCGGCGCAGCCCTGCTTCTCCTCTTTCTCCTCTCCCACGGTGCTTGGCGAAGCCCTGTCGGGAGACCTCGTAGCTCCACCGCCACCACGCCGTCATGATGCCGGAGCTCTCCCTCAACCTCTCCCTCGTCCTTGATGGATCAAGGCGCGGGAGATGTCACCGGGTTGTACGTGTGTTGCACGCGGAGGTGCCATGATTCGGGACATAGATCGGAACCAACCGCGATCTGAATCGCTGCGAGTACGACTCCATCGACCGCGTTCATAGTAACGCTTCCGCATAGAGATCTTCAAAGGTATGAAGATGTTGTACAACCTCTATCGTTTCTGGTCTATCCATAGATAGATCCTTGTATGGCGTAGGAAAATTTTGAATTTACTACATTTACCCTAACAGTGGCATCCGAGCCAAGGTTCTATGCGTAGATTCTATGCACAAGTAGAACACAAAAGTTGGGGGCGCTGATTTTGTCAATTGCTTGCCGTTACTAGTCTTATATTGATTAGGTGGCATCGTGGGATGAAGCGGCCCGGACTGACTTTACACGTACTCTTATGTGAGAATGGTTCCACCGACAGACATGCACTTGTTGTATAAGGTGGCTAGCGGGTGTCTGTCTCTCCCACTTTAGTCAGATCAGATTTGATGAAGAGGATTCTTATGAAGGGTAAATATCATTGGCATATCAAAGTTGTGGCTGTCATGTAGGTAAGAAACGTTCTTGCTAGAAACCCAAATCAGCCACGTAAAACTTGCAACAACAATTAGAGGACGTCTAACTTGTTTTTGGAGGGTATGCTATGTGATGTGATATGGCCAAAAGGATGCGATGTTGCATATGTGATATATGAGATTGATCATGTTCTTGTAATAGGGTTCATGACTTGCATGTCGATGAGTATGACAACCGGCAGGAGCTATAGGAGTTGTCTTAATTTATTGTATGAGATGCAACGCCATGTTGATTACTTTACTTTATTGCTAAACGTTAGCTATAGTAGTAGAAGTAATAGATTGGCGTGACGACTTCACGGAGACACAGTGATGGAGATCATGATGATTGAGATCATGGTGTCATGCCGGTGACGATGATGATCATGGTGCCCCGAAGATGGTGATCAAAGGAGCAAGATGATAATGGCCATATCATGTCACTATATGATTGCATGTGATGTTTATCATGTTTTACATCTTATTGCTTAGAACGACGGTAGAAAAAATAAGATGATCCCCATGAAAATTTTGAGAAAGTATTCCCCTAAGTGTGCACCATTGCGAAGGATCGTTGTCTGAAAGCACCACGTGATGATCGGGTGTGATAGATTCTAACGTTCACAGACAACGGGTGTAAGCCAGTTTACACACGCAGAACACTTAGGTTGACTCGACGAGCCTAGCATGTAGAGACATGGCTTCGAATACGGGAGACCGAAAGGTCGAACATGAGTCATATGGTTGATACGATCCGCATGGAGATGCTCACCATTGATGACTAGTCTGTCTCACGTGATGATCAGACACGGGCTAGTCGACGTGGATCGTGGAACACTTGGATGACTCGAGGGATGTTGATCTAAGTGGGAGTTCATCAGATGAACTTAATTATCATGAACATAGTCAAATAGGTATTTGAAAATTATGCTATAACTTGCGCTATAGCTCCACAGGGTTTTGATATGTTCCTAGAGAAAACGTAGTTGAAAAATAAAAGTAGCAATTATGCGGACTCGGTTCGTTAACTGAGGATTGTCCTCATTGCTAAGCAGAAGGCTTATGTCCTTAATGCACCGCTCGGTGTGCTGAACCCCAAGCGTGATCTGTGGATGTTGCGAACATCCGACATACGCATTTTTGATAAGTACAGGATAGTTCAATGCATATTGCTTAAACGGCTTAGAATTGAGGCGCTACAGACGTTTCGAACGTCGAGGGATACGAGATGTTCCAAGAGATGGAATTGGGATTTCATACTCGTGCCCTTGTTGAGAGGTATGAGACCTCCGACAAGATTCTTTGTCTGCAAAAGTAAAGGAGAAGAGCTCAATCATTGAGCATGTGCTCAGATTGTCTGAGTACTACAATTGCTTGAATCGAGTGGGAGTTGATCTTCCAGATGAGACAGTGATAACTCTCCAAAGTCATTGACACCAAGCTACTAGAGCTTCGTGATGAACTATAACATATCAAGGATGGATATGCTGATCCTTGAGCTATCCGCGATGTTTGACACCGCAGAAGAAGAAATCTAAAAGGAGCATCAATTGTTGATGGTTTGTGAAACCGCTAGTCTCAAGAAGGGAAAGGGCATGAAGGGATACTTCATTAAACGCAAACCAGTTGCTGCTCTAGTGAAGAGACCCAAGGTTGAACCCAAACCCGAGACTAAGTGCTTCTGTAATAAGGGGAACAGTCACTGAAGAGGAACTACCCTAGACACTTGGTAGATGAGAAGGCTGGCAAAGTCGACAAAAGTATATTGGATATACATGATATTGATGTGTACTTTACTAGTACTCCTAGTAGCACCAAGGTATTAGATACCGGTTCGGTTGCTAAGTGTTAGTAACTTGAAATAAAAGCTATGGAATAAATAGGGACTAGCTAAAGGCGAGGTGATGATGTTTGTTGGAAGTGTTTCCAAGGTTGATATGATCACACATCGCACGCTCCCTCTACCATCGAGATCTGTGTTAAACCTAAATAATTGTTATTTGGTGTTTGCGTTGAGCATAGACATGATTGGATTATGTTAATGGCAAATACAATTATTCATCCAAAGAGAATAATGGTTATTCTGTCTACTTGAATGATACCTTAAATGGTCTTGCACCTACAATGAATGGTTTATTGAATCTCGATCGTAGTGATACACATGTCCATAATATTGTTGCCAAAAGATACAAAGTAGTAATGATAGTACCACTTACTTGTGGCACTGCTGCTTGAGTCATATTGGTATAAAATGCATGAAGAAGCTCCATGCTGATGGATATTTGTACTCACTCATTTTGAAGCGTTTGAGACATGCAAACCATGCCTCTTGGTATAAACGCATGAAGAAACTCCATGCGGATGGATCGTTTGACTCACTTGATTTTTGAATCACTTGAGACATGCAAATCATACCACATGGGCAAGATGACCGAAGACCTCCTTTTCCAGTGAGATGGAACAAGAATGTAACTTGTTGGAAGTAATACATTTTGATATGTGTAGTCCATGAGTACTGAGGCACGCAGTGGATATCATTATGTTCATACTTCACAAATGATTTGAGTAGATACTAGTGTATTTACTTGATGAAACACATGTCTGAATTATTGAAAAAGGTTCAAGTAATTTCAGAGTGAAGTTGAAGATTATCGTGACAATAGGATAATATGTCTATGATGTGATCGTGGAGGTAATCATATATATCTGAGTTACGAGTTTGGTAAACGTTTAAGATAAGGTGAAATTGTTTCACGTGAAAAATGTTTCACAACTCATGCCACCTGGAACACCATAGTCTAATGGTGTGTCTGTATGTCATAATCGTGCACTATTAGACATAGTGCATACTATGATATTTCTTAGCAAATTACCACTATCGTTTATGGGTTAGGCATTAGAGACAACCGCAATCACTTTAAATAGGGCACCACTCAATTCCGTTGAGATGACACTGTATGAACTATGGTTTAGAAAAACCTAAGTTGTCATTTCTTAAGAGTTTGGGGCTGCGATGCTTATGTGAAAGAGTTTCAGCCCGATAAGCTCGAACCCAAAGTGGATAAATGCATCTTCATAGGACACCCAAAAGGTTGGGTATACCTCCTATCTCAGATCCGGAAGCAAAAGTGTTTGTTTCCAGAAACGGGTCCTTTCTCGAGGAAAGGCTTCTCTCGAAAGAATTGAGTGGGAGTTTTTGTCGGGACCCCGATCCTAAGCCATAGGAATCCAGCCCGTAACACATCGCATCCCTTTGCGGTCTCACGCACGGTTAACTCCACGGCTGCAGCCTTACCTTAGCCGGGACCGTTTGCGTCTTTTGACTCACGTATGCAATAGTGTCGCTAGCATTCCAATGTCAAAGAACCCGGATCGACATGTCTAGTCATAAACCAAAGTGGCAGTACCGCACAAGGTCAGGCATACATGACCCAACAAAGCAGGTGTCGGTCACCAGCGAGTGTAGACGAGTCGTAGCAAGCTACAAGGACTCCATTACATCGCGTGACATTTCCCCAAAGGGGACAGACACAGCAGCTGAGAAGGACACATGCCGGTCAACCAATGTGTCCGGAGCAGTAGCGAACTACCAAGGCTCATTGGATCACAAAGGGACATTTCCTTGTAAGGAGTGCTACTAAAGTTCACGACTAGGTAATCAAACCCCATACATATCAAGTACGGCACACGTACGCATGGCATACCGATATGTATAGATACATCGATGGCATCACAACATAACCATAAACATACAAGCTTTATTTAAGAGGCTCGAAAGAGCCACACACATAATATTACACATTAAGGGTCTCACGACCCTTAATAGCAGTCATTCAGTTACAAGCCAGCGGAAGAGTTTAAACTGTCTGAGTACAGACAGGGCAACTAGAAGGCACATGGCCTGACTATACTACAGACCCAACGTAGGGCCAGATCGTAGCTGGGACACCAGCTACTCGTCGTCGTCGATGTCTACGAAGAACCCTCCATTAGCAACCTCTGCAACATTTCAGGGCCCATCATGTCGTAGTATCTAGTCTTGGATTACATACACGCAACTCAGTTCCTAAGGACGGTTCCAATGAAACAACCCACCATGTACTCCTACACAGCCTTTCACCGGTACCTTTACCAAATCAGGTTCAACACACAACCATTGCTTACCGAACACATTCTCACAATTCTGTTCATCTCCCAGATGACAGACCATACACAACTCTAAGCATAGCATGCATAGGAGGATAAGGCACATCATAGCTCAAGCAACTACCAGGTATGCTAGGCTGCAAGGTTCGGCTATTTACTGTGACAAGGTTAGGTCATGCAAAGGAAGTGGGTTCAACTAACGTGGCAAAAGCAGTTGAAGCATTTGATCCTAATGCAATAAATAAGTGCAGGAGCAAGAACATGGGATTTATCGGGATGATCAAAATGGTTGCTTGCCTTGTTGCTCAGAAGAGGGACAATATCCGTCAGACGGATATTCGGTGGAATCCGGGGGAGCGGAGCCTACCGAAAAGAATGACAACAATCAATAACAAACATATGCAATCAAGATGATGCATGAGCATGGCATGAGAATGCAAGGTGACAAGCTAATATAGTTAGCATATATTAGGTTTGAAGTTGATTTGAATCAAATTCAAATATCACTTCAAACGAGGTATTTTCGGATACCATTTTAATTGATTCGACGTGATGCTCAGATCAACTTGATGTTAACATGCATGGAATGACATGTTAGGTTGCTGGTTTGTAATTAGGACAGTATTTGATTATGTCAAACATAGTGAATTTTAAATATTTCCCATATTCCATTTATAATGTGTTTATAAGAATTGACTTATTCCTTAAACTACATGTTTGGGTTCTGTAACATTTTCAAACATGTTTGAAAATGGCATATTCAGATTCCTTGAATTTTTCTGATACTTTTTCATATATAAATTATTTTCATTGGAGTTACAGATTAATTTCTATGAATATTTGAAGTTTTAAACATTTCTGGAATTATTTTTATACTGGAAAATACGTTTACTGCATCAGCATGACATCAGCAGGTCCATCTGGCCGTTGAAAGTCAAACCTGACCAGTGGGACCCACTGGTCAGTGTCTCTGGTCAATTTTAGATTAGGATTAATCTTATTTAGTTAATTAAACTCACTGGACCCACATGTGAGTGTCTTAGCAAATTAATTAAATTTATTTTCTTTAATCTTAAACTCCCAGAGGCTGGCCCCACTCGTCAGTGGCTCAGGCCAGCTGAGATCCACCGGCGGCGAGGTCGTCCTCGCCGGCGGGGAGCCTCCGGCGAGCACCAGAACGTCGGGGGGCGTCGAAAACGGCGCACAGGGGGCCAAACGCTGCGCCGAGAGCACCAGAAGAATGACACTTCTCCCGCGGTTCCATTTCTGCACTTAGCCGGGGCTGATCTGGCCGGAGATGACGCCGGCGACGAGCTTGGCGGCGGCCAAGGTTCGGGCGTCATCGAGGTCATTGATACAGAGGGAGTTACGCACGGGAATTAGCTCCTACGACATCTACTCGACGGCCTGAAGCTGCTGGTGCCCTCAGAAGGACGAGCTGATCACCGGAGGGTTACCGGCGACGAGCTGCAGCGGCGGATCTTGTCGGGCTCTGGTGGAACTAGGCCTAGAGGAGGGGATCGACGGGGAGATCTTAGGGGAAATGACCGCATGCTCACGGGGAGTGCAATGGTGGCGCTAGTTTGCTCGGGGACGACCTGGAGAGGGAGAACGTCGGCGGCGATCTTCGGTGACCCGAGGAAGAAGACGATAGCTGCTCGTTGTTTCACTGCATCTCAGCGTCGGGCTCGGGGCTAGGAAGCATCAGGGAGGTGCGGCGGACCTACTACGTGGCTCAGGAGGGAGAAGGGTCGGCTAGATCGACGACGAGCTCGAGCTCTGCTCGGGCTCAAATGGCGGCAGAAGGAGGGAGGAGAGATCCGAGAGGAGGGGGGGAACTGGCGCTGGGAATGGATATCCACGGGCTCGGGGAGCTTATCCCCGAGCTTGCCAGCGCGAGGCGGCGGCCAGGCAGGTGCACAGGTGCGTGGCCGCGCCGGAGTACGCGGCGGCCACCTCCTGCTGCCCACTGGCGGGGGAGGAAGACGACAGGAATTGCTGGGCCGGGCCAGGTTAGGCGACACGTAAGGATTTTTCATTTTCTTTCTGTTTTTGTTTCTGTTTTGCTATTTCACTGATTTTCTATTTATTTCAACTCCCAAATAAATTGAAAAAACTATGTTGAGCACCCTAGAATATTTGTTGGAATATTTCCAACCATTCCTAAAGTTTTCAACATTTTTGAAAGTTTAAAATTTCTGATTTCAAATTTAAAACTTGAAACTAGTAGCTTTTTGCATTTATTTAAAATGCTTAAAGTGTCAAGAAAATGGTTTTCTTCATTGCTCATTTACTTTCATGATTTATCAGAAAGTTTGAACTTTTCTTGAGGCCATTTTGGGTTCATTGATTTTAACTAGTTTGAGATTTCCTTTATTTAAAGAAGTGGCTAGGGTTTGAGTTTTTTCCTTCACCTCTTTCTTTGTTCTTGTTGAAAATTTCTTAGATGCAATGCAAAGAAGACATGAGCACAAGACTAACTTGCTTAAGGTGTCAGGGATGTGACAGTTTTGGTGGAAACTTGATGAGGTTATGTGAACCATCACTTCAACCAGTGTGTGTGTAGCAGGGCGTAGGAAGTTGTTCCTGTGGCGCCTACACCAATTGAAGTAGAACCTAATGATAGTGATCATGAGACTTCAGATCAAGTTACTAGAAAGCTCATAGGTCGGCAAGGTAACGTACTGCTGCTACAGAGTGGTGCAGTAACCATGTCTTGAAAGTCATGTTGTTGGACAACAATGAACCTATGAGCTATGAAGAAGCGATGGTGGGCCCGGATTCCGAAAAATGGCTGGAGGCCATGAAATCCGAGAGAGGATCCATGTATGAAAACAAAGTATAGACTTTGGAAGAACCACTTGATGGTCATAAGACTATTAAGTGGGAATGGATCTTTAGAAGGAAGACAGACGGTGATGGTAAAAAGTCACCATTAAGAAAGCTCGACTTTTCGCGAAGATGTTTCCGACAAAGTTCGAAGAGTTGACCACGATGAAAATTCTCACTCGTAGCGATGTTGAAAGTCTGTTGGAATTATGTTAACAGTTGCTGCATCATTTATGAAATCTTGCAGATAGAATGTCAAAATATTGTTTCCTCGATGGTTTCCTTGAGGAAAGGTTGTATGTGATACAACTAGAAGATTTTGCCGATCCTAAAGGGTGCTAACAAGTATGCAAAGCTCCAGCGATCCTTCTATGGACTGGAGCAAGCATCTCGGAGTTGGAATATACACTTTGATGAGGTGATCAAAGTTTTTGGTTTTATAAAGTTTATGAGACACTAGTATTTCCAAAAGGTGAGTGGGAGCACTATAGAATTTCTGATGAATATATGTGGTTGACATATTATTGATCGGAAATAATGTAGAATTTCTGCAAAGCATAAAGGGTTCTTTGAAAGGAGTTTTTTCAAAGGAAAACCTAGATGTAGCTACTTGAGAGTTGAGCATCAAGATTTATAAAGATAGATCAAGGTGCTTAATGGAACTTTCAAATGAAATGCATGCCTTGACAAGTTTTTGAAGGAGGTCAAAATAGATCAGCAAAGAAGGAGTTCTTGGCTATGTTGAAAGGTGTAAATTTGAGTAGGAATCAAAGCCCGACCACGGGAGAAGAAAGAGAAAGGACGAATTTCATCCCCTATGCATCAGCCGTAGGCTCTATAAGTATGCTATGTTGTGTACCACACCTAAAGCATGCCTTGCCATGAGTCAGTCATGGGGTACAAGAGTGATCCAGGAATGGATCACTGTGCAGTGGTCAAAGTTATCCTTAGTAACTAATGGACTAAGGAGTTTTTCTCAATGATGGAGGTGATTAAAGAGTTTGTCATAAAGGAGTTACGTCGACGCAAGGTTTGTCACTAATCCGGATGACTATGAGTAGTAAACCGCATTCGTATAGTGGAGCAATCATTTGGAATGGTTCCAAATGGGGCGTAGTAGCATCTATATGATGACGTAGAGATTTGTAAGGCACACACGGACCTGAAAGGTTCAGACACGTTGACTATAAACCTCTCTCACAGGCAAGACATGATCAAACCCCACACATGTATGGGTGTTGGATTCATTGCAATCACATAGTGATGTGGACTAGATTATTGACTCTAGTGCAAGTGGGAGACTGTTGGAAATATGCCCTAGAGGCAATAATAAATTGGTTATTTTTATATTTCCTTGTTCATGATAATTTTCTATTGTTCATGCTCTAATTGTATTAACAGGAAATAGTAATACATGTGTGGATAAATAGACCACAATGTGTCCCAAGCAAGCCTCTAGTTGGCTGGCTCGTTGATCAATAGATGATCATGGTTTCCTGATCATGGACATTGGATGTCATTGATAACGGGATCACATCATTAGGAGAATGATGTGATGGATAAGACCTAATCCTAACCATAGCACTAGATCGTGTTGTTTGTATGCCAAAGCTTTTCTAATGTCAAGTATCTTTTCCTTCGACCGTGAGATTGTGCTACTCCCGGATACCGTAGGAGTGCTTTGGGTGTATCAAACGTCACAACGTAACTGGGTAACTATAAAGGTGCACTATGGGTATCTCCGAAAGTATCTGTTGGTTTGGTACGGATCGAGATCGGGATTTGTCACTCCGTCTAACGAAGAGGTATCTCTGGGCCCACTCGGTTGAACATCATCATAATGAGCTCAATGTGACTAAGGAGTTAGTCATGGGATGATGTGCTACAGAGCGAGTAAAGAGACTTGCCGGCAACGAGATTGAACAAGGTATGGGGATACCGACGATCGAATCTCGGGCAAGTTCTATACCGGTAGACAAAGGGAATTGTATATGGGATTGATATGTCTCCAACGTATCTACAATTTTTGATGGTTTCATGCTATTATCTTGTCAAACTTTGGATGTTTTGTACGCCTTTTATATCTTTTTTGGGACTAACTTATTAACTCAGTGCCAAGTGCCAGTTCTTGTTTTTTCCATGTTTTTGACCCTTTTCAGAGGAGGATTTTAAACGGAGTCCAAACAGAACGAAACTTCAAAAAAGATTTTTTCTGAAACAGAAGACGATTGGGGAACTTGAGAACCTAGGCAGGGGGCCACCAGGTACCCCACAAGCCCCCTAGCCGCGGCCGGGGGGCCGCGCCTCCCAGGCTTGTGGGCTCCTTGGGCCTCCTCTGCCCTAGGTCTTTCACCTATATATTCCCAAAAATTTGAGAAAAATATCAAGAGATCATCAAAAGTACTTTTCCGCCGCTGCAAGCTTCTGTCTCCGCAAGATCACATCTAGGGCACGTTCTGGTGCCCTGCCAGAGGGGGATTCGCATACGGAGGGCTTCTTCATTAACACCATGACCTCTCCGATGATCCGTGAGTAGTTCACCATAGACCTACGGGTCCATAGCTAGTAGCTAGATGGCTTCTTCTCTCTCTTGGATCTTCAATACAAAGTTCTCCATGATCTTCATGGAGATCTATCCAATGTAATCTTCTTTTGCGGTGTGTTTGTCAAGATCCGATGAATTGTGGATTTATGATCAGATTATCTATGAATCTTATTTGAGTTTCTTCTGATCTCTTATATGCATAATTTCATATCCTTGCAATTCTCTTCGAGTTCTGGGTTTTGTTTGGCCAACTTGATCTATGATTCTTGCAATGGGATAAGTGCTTGGTTTTGGGTTCATACCGTGCGGTGACCTCACCCAGTGACAGAAGGGGTAGCAAGGCATGCATCATGTTGTTGCCATCAAGGGTAAAAAGATGGGGTTTTCATCATTGGTTTGAGTTTATCCCTCTACATCATGTCATCTTGCTTAAGGCGTTACTCTGTTCGTCACGAACTCAATACACTAGATGCATGCTGGATAGCGGTCGATGTGTGGAGTAATAGTAGTAGATGCAAAAAGTATCGGTCTACTTGTCTCGGACGTGATGCCTATATGTATGATCATTGCCTTAGATATCATCATGACTTTGCACGGTTCTATCAATTGCTCGACAGTAATTTGTTCACCCACCGTAATATTTACTATTTTAAGAGAAGCCTCTAGTGAACACTATGCCCCCGGGTCTACTTCACACCATATTTTCAGCCTTACTCTTTTACTTCGTTGCACTTTCCGCCTTCAGATCTCACTTTGCAATCAATCTTGAAGGGGTTGACAACCCCTTTATAGCGTTGGGTGCAAGCTCTTTTGTGTTTGCGCAGGTACTCTGGACTTGACGAGATTCTCTTACTGGATTGATACCTTGGTTCTCAAACTGAGGTAAATACTTACTGCTCCTGTGCTGCATCACCCTTTCCTCTTCAATGGAAATACCAACGCAAGCAAGTCTCCGTCAACGTGTAAATTTCAGGCGCTGTTGTTTGAGAAGTAGCAGAAGGATTTCTGGCGCCGTTGCCGGGGAGGATCAAGTCAAGAACTCATCCAAGTAAGTGTCGCAAACTCATCTCTTGCATTTACTTTTTTGCCTCTTGTTTTCCTCTCCCCCACTTCTAAAAAACAAAAAATTACAAAAATATTTGCCCTTTTCTTCGTTTTCCTTTTTCATTTGCCCTTTTCTCTCGCTTGCTCTTTGTCCGCTTGTCTGCCTGCTAAGACCTGTATGGCCCAACCAAGGGATTTTGATGCTCACTATGCGAGGTTGGAAGAAATTGAAACTAGTGTTAAAGGCTTCATGTCTACACAGTTTGAATACAACAGTTACTTTCATAGAGAACTAAAGGAGAAAAATTCTTTTTTGGCTTGTATGAATAAAGAAGTTGATGATAGGTCCAAAGAATTCCTTGCGCTAAATTCTCAGTTTGCTCGTCTTGAAAAATTGGCAGGCCAGATCTCTGCTAAACATGCTACTTTAGTCAATAAAATGGCTGCTAAACCTGAAATTTGTGATGAGAATCACGAAGATCTTAAAGTGCTTGGTGTGACTCCTATTGAATCTTTGTTTTCTTGTGTCAAACCTAATGATGATGGGGCTGGATATGAATCCACTTTGGTTGAAAAACACCACAATGATTCGGAGTCCATCTATCTTGATGCTAAAAGCATTGAAAGTGGAGTAGAAGATATTAAAAATTTGAGTAGTAATGACATTACTACTTTGGATTTCAAGGAATTCAATTATGATAGTTTCTCCTTGATTGAATGCATTTCCTTGATGCAATCCATGCTAAACTCTCCACACACTTATAGCCAAAACAAGGCCTTTACCGATCATATCGTCAAAGCTACGATAAAATCTCTTGAAGAGAAACTTGAATTGGAATTCTCTATCCCTAGAAAGCTTCATGATGAGTGGGAACCTACTATCAAAATCAAAATAAAAAACTAAGAATGCAATGCTTTGTGTGATTTGGGTGCTAGTGTTTCCGCGATTCCAAAGTCTTTATGTGATGTTCTGGGTTTTAATGATATTGAGGAATGTTCTCTTAACTTGCATCTTGCGGATTCTACTGTCAAGAAACCCATGGTAAGGATCAACGATGTTCTTATTATTGCAAATAGGAACTATGTACCCGTGGATTTCATTGTGCTTGACATTGATTGCAATCCTACATGCCCTATCATTCTTGCTAGACCTTTCCTAAGGACTATCGGTGCTATCATCGATATGAAGGAAGGGAATATTAGAGTTCAATTTCCGTTAAAGAAGGGCATGGAGCATTTTCCTAAAAAGAAAATAAGATTGCCTTACGAATCCATGATGAGGGCTACTTATGGTTTGAGCACCAAAGACGACGATACGTGATTCTATCGCTTTATGCCTAGCTAAGGGTGTTAAACAATAGCGCTTGTTGGGAGGCAACCCAATGAATTTATCCTTTTCTTTCTGTTTTGTTGCATCCACACCATCATAATTCTGTTATGATAGTGTCTTTTGTGTTTGAGCCAAGTAAAACCTTTATGACTAGTCTTGGTGATGGTTGTTTGATCCTCCTGGAAAAAGACAAGAACTTTTCGCTCACGAAATTACTTTTCATTTTTATTCAGAACGAGATTTTGAGTTGATTCTTTTTTTTTCTGGTTGATATGCCTTTTGCCGAGGCAGTCGTAATTTTGCATAATTTTTGAGGTACCAGAAGTATACGAAGTATACAGATTGCTACAGACTGGTCTATTTTTGACAGATTCTGTTTTTGTTGAGTTGGTTGCTTGTTTTGATGAAACTACGGATAGTATCGGGGGGGGGGGTATGAGCCATGGAAAAGTGAGAATACAGTAATCTAACACCAATATAAATAGAAATCAGGATTGCTACAGTATCTAAAGAGGTGGTACTTTGTTTTCTTGTGCTAATGTCATCATGAGTTTCTGTTTAAGTTTTGTGTTGTGAAGTTTGCAAGTTTTGGGTGATGTTCTCATGAACAAAGAGATAAGGAGTGGAAAGAGCTCAAGGTTGGGGATTCCCAAGGCATCCTAAGCCAAATTCAAGGACACCAAAAAGCCTAAGCTTGGGGATGCCCCGGGAAGGCATCCCCTCTTTCGTCTTCAATCCATCGGTAACATTACTTGGAGCTATATTTTTATTCACCACATGATATGTGTTTTACTTGGAGCGTCTTGTATCGTAGGAGTATTTTATTTTTGTTGTGTAATAATCATCCTTGCTACACACCTTTTGAGAGAGACATGCACTCATCGTGATTTTCCTAGAATGCTCATCGTGCTTCACTTATATCTTTTGAGCTAGATAATTTTGCTCTATGTGCTTCACTTAGATCTTTTAGAGCACGGCGATGTGTGACTTGGTAGTTGGCTTGTGCTATGAAAGTAGTCCCAAAGGTGATAGGTACCCAAAGAGGATACAAAAACCTCCATCTTCATGTGCATTGAGTAGAAAGAGAAGTTTTGATTCCTCTCAATTTGTTTTGAGACGTGGATTTGGTAATATTAAGAGTTATGTTAGTAGGGTGTTGTGAACCTAGAAATACTTGTGTTGAAGTTAGTGATTCCCGTAGCATGCATGTATGGTGAACCGCTATGTTAGGAAGTCGGAGCATAATTGATCTATTGATTGTCATCCTTTGTGTTGAGGTCGGGATCGCGCGATGGTTAACACCGACCAACCCTTCCCCTAGGAGTATGCGTTTAGCACTTCGTTTCGATTACTAATAAAAACTTTCGCAACAAGTATGTGAGTTCTTCATGACTAATGTGAGTCCATGGTATAGATTCACTTTCACCTTCCACCATTGCTAGCCTCTTGAGTACCGCGCAACTTTCGCCGGTACACAAACCCACCATATGACTTCCTCAAAACAGCCACCATACCTACCTACTATGGCATTTTCATAGCCATTCCGAGATATATTGCCATGCAACTCCCACCGTTCTGTCTCATGACTTGTGCCGTCACTCTCATATTTCCATTGCATGATCGTAAGATAGCTTGCGAGATGTTTCAACCTCATACGCCAAGCTAGATCGTTGCACATCCTGGTACACTGTCGAAGGCATTTCCTATAGAGTCATCATCGTTCTGAGCTTTGAACTGTGAGTAAATAAAAGTGTGATGATCATCATTATTAGAGCATTATCCCATGTGAGGAAATAAAAAAAAGAGGCCAAAGAGCCCAAATAAAAAAAAGGGAAAAAAGGGAGGCCCAAGAGCCCAAATAAAAAAAGAGAGAAAAGAGAGAAGGGCAATGCTACTATCTTTTTCCACACTTGTGCTTCATAATAGTACCATGTTCTTCATGATTGAGAGCCTCTCGTTTCGTCACCACCATATGCTAGTGGGAATCTTTATTATATATCTTGGCTTGTATATTCCAATGATGGGCTTCCTCAAAATTGCCCTAGGTCTTCGTGATCAAGCAAGTTGGATGCACACCCACTAGTTCTCCCTTTGAGCTTTCACATACTTATAGCTCTAGTGCATCCTTTGTATGTCAATCCCTACTCATTCACATTGATATCTATTAATGGGCATCTCCATAGCCCTTTGATACACCGAGTCAATGTGACCATCTCCTCCTTTTTTGTCTCACAACTGCCACCACACTCTATTCCACCTACAGTGCTATATCCATGGCTCACACTCATGTATTGCGTGATAGTTATAAAAAGTTTGAGAAAGTAAGAGTGCGAAAACAATTACTTGGCCAATGTCGGGGTTGTGCATGATTTAAATTAGTTGTGTGAGGACGATGGAGCATAGCCAGACTATATGATTCTGTAGGGATAACTTTCCTTGGCCTTGTTAATTTGAAAGTTCATGATTACCTTGCTAGTTTGCATTGAAGTATTATTGTTTTCATGTCAATAGCAAACAATTGTTTTGAATCTTATGGATCTGAACATTCATGTCACATGAAAGAAGTTACTAAGGAAAACTATGCTAGGTAGCATTCCACATCAAAAATTCAGTCTTTATCACTTCCCTACTCGAGGACGAGCAAGAGTTAAGCTTGGGGATGCTTGATACGTCTCTAACGTATCTATAATTTTTGATGGTTTCATGCTATTATCTTGTCAAACTTTGGATGTTTTGTATTTCTTTTATATCTTTTTGGGGACTAACTTATTAACTCAGTGCCAAGTGCCAGTTCCTGTTTTTTCCGTGTTTTTGACCCTTTTCAGTGGAGGATTTTAAACGGAGTCCAAACAGAACGAAACTTCCAAAAAGATTTTTTCTGAAACGAAGATGATCGGGGAACTTGAAAACCAAGGCACGGAGCCACCAGGGACCCCACAAGCCCCCTAGCCGTGGCCAGGGGGGCGCGCCTCCCAGGCTTGTGGGCTCCCTGGGCCTCCTCTGCCCTAGGTCTTTCACCTATATATTCCCAAAAATTCGAGAAAAAATCAAGAGATCATCGAAAGTACTTTTCCGCCGCCACAAGCTTCTATCTCCGCAAGATCCCATCTGGGGCACGTTCTGGTGCCCTGCCAGAGGGGGATTCGGATACGGAGGGCTTCTTCATCAGCACCATGACTTCTCCGATGATCCGTGAGTAGTTCACCATAGACCTACAGGTCCATAGCTAGTAGCTAGATGGCTTCTTCTCTCTCTTGGATCTTCAATACAAAGTTCTCCATGATCTTCATGGAGATCTATCCAATGTAATCTTCTTTTGCCTTGTGTTTGTCGAGATCCGATGAATTGTGGATTTATGATCAGATTATCTATGAATCTTATTTGAGTTTCTTCTGATCTCTTATATGCATGATTTCATATCCTTGTAATTCTCTTCGAGTTGTGGGTTTTGTTTGGCCAACTTGATCTATGATTATTGCAATGGGATAAGTGCTTGGTTTTGGGTTCATACCGTGCGGTGACCTCACCCAGTGAGAGAAGGGGTAGCGAGGCACGCATTGTGTTATTGCCATCAAGGGTAAATAGATGGGGTTTTCATCATTGGTTTGAGTTTATCCCTCTACATCATGTCATCTTGCTTAAGGCATTACTCTGTTCGTCATGAACTCAATACACTAGATGCATGCTGGATAGCGGACGATATGTGGAGTAATAGTAGTAGATGTAGAAAGTATCGGTCTACTTGTCTCGGATGTGATACCTATATGTATGATCATTGCCTTAGATATAGTCATGACTTTGCGCGGTTCTATCAATTGCTCGATAGTAATTTGTTCACCCACCGTAATATTTGCTATTTTAAGAGAAGCCTCTAGTGAAAACTATGGCCCTCGGGTCTACTTCACACCATGTTTTCAGCCTTACTCTTTTACTTCGTTGCACTTTCCGCCTTCAGATCTCACTTTGCAATCAATCTTGAAGGGGTTGACAACCCCTTTATAGCGTTGGGTGCATGCTCTTTTGTGTTTGCGCAGTTACTCTGGACTTGACAAGATTCTCCTACTGGATTGATACCTTGGTTCTCAAACTGAGGGTAATACTTACTCCTCCTGTGCTGCATCACCCTTTCCTCTTCAAGGGAAAAACCAACGCAAGCAAGTCTCCGTCAACGTGTCAATTTCTGGCGCTGTTATTTGAGAAGTAGCAGGGATTGATTGAATCCTTGACATCGTGGTTCATTCGATGATATAATCGTGGAACATGTAGGAGCCACCATGGGTATCTAGACCCCGCTGATGGTCATTGGCCGGAGAGGTGTCTCGGTCATGTCTGGATGCCTCCCGAACCTGTAGGGTCTAAACACTTAAGGTTCGATGACGCTAGGGTTATAGGGAATTGTTATACAAGGATACCGAAGGTTGTTCGGAGTACCGGATGAGATCCCGGACGTCACGAGGAGCTCCGGAATAGTCCGGAGGTAAAGAATTATATATAGGAAGTGAGGATTTGGTCGCCGGAATTGTTTCGGGCGACACCGGTAATGTACCGGGACCACCGAAAGGGTTGCGGGTGTCCACCGGGAGGGGCCTCCAGCCCCCAAGGCTAGCATGGACCAAAAGGTGGAAGGGAACCAGCCCAGAGTGGGCTGGTGCGCCTCCCACCTAGGCCCAAGGCGCCACAAGAGAGGGAAGGGGGAAACCCTAGTGCAGATGGGCCTATGGCCCATCTGGGGTGCGCCACCCCCCTCTCCCTTGCCCTAGCCACCACCACCAGACCTAGATGGGGCTGCCGCACCCTTTGGGGGTGGGAACCCTAAAGGGGGCGCCCCCTCCCTCTCCCCCTATATATAGTGGAGCTTTTGGCTGATTTGAGGCACACGAAATCTCTCTCTGTCGGCGCAGCCCTGCTTCTCCTCTTTCTCCTCTCCCACGGTGCTTGGCGAGGCCCTGCCGGGAGACCTCGTAGCTCCACCGCCACCACGCCGTCGTGATGCCGGAGCTCTCCCTCAACCTCTCCCTCCTCCTTGCTGGATCAAGGCGCGGGAGACGTCACCGGGCTGTACGTGTGTTGAACACGGAGGTGTCGTGATTCGGCACATAGATCGGAACCGAGCGCGATTTGAATCGTTGCGAGTACGACTCCATCGACAGCGTTCATAGTAACTCTTCCGCTTAGCTATCTTCAAAGGTATGAAGATGCTCTACAACCTCCCTCGTTGCTGGTCTCTCCATAGATAGAGCCTTGTATGGCGTCGGAAAATTTTGAATTTACTACGTTTACCCTAACACCTGGGTATTTGATACCGGTTCTTTTGCTTACATTTTCAACTCGAGACAGAACTGCGGAATAAGTGAAGGCTGACGAAGGATGAAGTGATGATGCGTGTGAAATGGTTCCAAGGCTGATGCGATCGCGGTCGGAACGGTCTCACTTCAAATACCATCGGGATTATTTATGAACTTAAATAATTGTTACTTAGTGCATGCGTTGAGCATGAACATTATATCTGGATCTTGTTTATTGTGAGACGGTTACTCATTGAAGTCTGAGAATAATGGTTGTTCTATTTATATGAGTAATATCTTTTATGGTCATGCACCCAATTTTAGGGGTTTGCTCATATTAAATCTCGATTATGATGATACTCACATCCATAACATTGAGACCAAAAGATGTAGAGTTAACAATGATAACGCCACTTTCTTGTGGCACTGCCTCTTAGGTCATATTGGTGCTAAGCGCATGAAGAAACTCCATGCTGATGGACTTTTGGAGTCACTGAATTTTGAATCACTTGACACATGAGAATCATGCCTCTTGGGAAAGATGACTAAGGAACAATGGAGCGTGCAAGTGACTTATTGGAGATTATACATACTGATGTGTGCGGACCAATGAGCATAGAGGCGCGCGATGGATATCGTTATTTTCTCACCTTCACTGACGATTTGAGTAGGTGTGGCTATATCTACTTGACGAAGCACAAGTCTGGAACGTTTGAAAATTTTAAGCAATTTTAGAGTGAAGTTGAAAATCATCAAAGCAAGAATATCAAGTTCCTATGATCCGATCAAGGAAGAGAGTATCTGAGTTATGAGTTTGGTGCTCACTTAAGACAATGTGGAATTATTTCACAGTTGACACTGCGGGGAACACCACATCGTAATGGTGTGTCCGAACGTCATAATCGTACTTTGTTAGATATGGTGCGATCTATGATGTCTCTTACCGATTTGCCATTATCATTTTGGGGCTATGAATTAGAGATGGCTGCATTCACTTTATATAGGGCACTATCAAAATCCATTGAGACGACACCAAATGAGCTATGGTATGTCAAGAAGCCAAATTTGTCGTTTCTTAAAGTTTGGGGATGCGATGCTTATGTCAAAAGACTTCAACCTGAAAAGATGGAACCCAAAGCGGGAAAGTGCGTCATCATAGGTTACCCAAAAGAGACAGTTGGGTATACTTTCTATCTCAGATCCGAGGGCAAAGTGTTTGTCGCTAAAATGGAGCTTTTCTTGAGAAAGAGTTTCTCTCGAAAGAATTGAGTGGGAGGAAGATATAACTTGATGAGGTTACATAACCTCTGCTTCAACAAGGTGGTGGCACGGGGCAGAAAGAAATTTCTATCGATGCAACACCAATTGAAGAGGAAGCTAATGATGATGATCATGAAGCTTGAGATCAAGTTACTAACGGACCTCGCAGGTCAACAAGAGCACGTACTGCTCTCGAGTGGTACGGGAATCCTGTCTTGTCTATCATGTTGTTAGACAACAATGAGCCTGCGAGTTATGGAGAAGCAATGGTGGGCCCAGATTCCAACATATGGTTAGAAGCCATGAAATGTGAGATGGGATCTATGTATGAAAACAAAGTGTGGACTTTGGAAGTATTACCTGAAAGTCGTAAGGCTATTCAGAACAAATGGATCTTTAAGAAGAAGACGGAGGCGGACGGTAATGTGACTGTTTGTAAAGCTCGACTTGTGGCAAATGGTTTTTCACAAGTTCAAGGAGTTGACTACGATGAGACTTTCTCACCCATAGCGACGCTTAAGTCCGTCTAAATCATGTTAGCAATAGCTGCATTATTCGATTATGATGTCACATCCCTAACCCTTAAGCAAGATAGCATTGTGCTCATGTCTTCTTTGCATTTGCATCTAAGAATTTTCAACAAGAACAAGAAAGTGGCAAAGGACAAACTCAAAACCCTAGCCACTACTTTAAATAAAGAAAATCTCAAACTAGTTGAAATCAATGAACCCAAAATGGCCTCAAGAAATGTTCAAACTTTCTGATAAATCATGAAAGTAAATGAGCATTGGAGAAAACTATTTTCTTGACACTTTAAGCATTTTAAATAAATGAAAAAGGCTACTGGTTTCAAGTATTAAATTTGAAATCAGAAACTATGAATTTCCAAAAATGTTGAAAACTTTGGAAATGAGTGGGGATATTATAACAAATATTTCAGGAGGTCTAAGATAGTTTTTACTTTTTTTTTGGAGCTGAATTAATTAGCAAAACAGATAAACAAAAACAGAAAAAAATGGAAAAACCTTACCTGTCGCCTAAGCCTGGCCCGACCCATCCCTGGCTCGTCCCCTCCCTCGCGCCAGTAGGCAGCAGGAGGTGGCCGCCGCCCCCTCCGGCGCGGCCACGCACTTGCGTGCCTGCCTGGCTGCCGCCTCGCGCTAGCGACGACGGGGATAAGCTCCCGAGAGCCTCCCCTATCCATTCCCCGCCTCGGTTCTCTTCCTCCTCCCGGATCTCCTCCTCCTCCCTGCTGCCGCCATTAGAGCCGAGCTCGAGCTCGAGCTGCCCGTGCCCCTGGCCAGAGGATCCCCTCCCAGAGCACGCCATTAGCTCCGCCTCGTCGCCCTGGTCATCTCTGCAGAAGCCGAAGCTTCCTCGAGCCCTGCAACGCCCGCAACGCCGTCGTCTTCCACCTCCGGCCGCCGGACCTCTCCCGTCGATTCGTCGCCCCTAGGCCTTCCTCGAGACGTCTAAGCTCTGCTTTGCACTCCCCGTGAGCATGTGGTCATTTCCCCTAAGTTTCCCCCGTCGATCCCCTCCTCTAGCTCTAGTTTCACCGGAGCCCGACGAGGACCGCCGCTGCCGCTCGTCGCCGGTAGCCCTCCGATGATCAGCCCGTCCTTCCGAGGGCACCAGCAGCTCCAGGTCGACGCGTAGATGCTGTAGCAGCTAAGAACCGAGCGTAGATCCCTCTGATTCAAAGACCCCGATGACGCCCGAGCCTTGGCCGCCACCAAGCTCGTCGCCGGCGTCATCTCCGGCCAGATCAGCCCCGGCTAGGTGCAGAAATGAAGCAGCGGGAGACGTGCCGTTCCTCTGGTGCTCTCCGCGCAGCATTTGGCACCCTGTGCGCCGTTTCCGAGCCCCTCCGCCGTGCTGGTGGTCGCCGGAGGCTCCCCGCCGGCGAGGACGACCTCGCCGCCGGTGGATGTCGACGTGGCAAAGCTAATCCAGCCGGTCAGCACCTAATCACTCGCTGACAAGTGGGCCCAAGGCCAAGTCAAACCTCAGTTAGGGCTGGTCAGCGCGGGATTAGTCCCAGAGAGGCTGACCAGTGGGGCCCCCCTGTCAGGTTTGACCTGAACAGGTCGGCTGACCTGCTGACGTCAGCCCGAGGCAATAAATAGAATTTCCATTATAAAACTAATTCAGGAAATTGCTAAAATTTGTAAAAATCATAGAAATTAATCTGTAACTCCAATGAAAATAATTTATATATGAAAAAGTATC
The DNA here is from genome assembly GCF_904849725.1 of Hordeum vulgare subsp. vulgare. Classification (NCBI taxonomy): domain Eukaryota; kingdom Viridiplantae; phylum Streptophyta; class Magnoliopsida; order Poales; family Poaceae; genus Hordeum; species Hordeum vulgare. Next base: position 564,617,330 of record NC_058519.1, read on the forward strand.
AGAAAAATTCAAGGATTCTGATTATGCTATTTTCCACTATGTTTGAAAAAGTTACAGAACCCTAAATTGTGAAATAAGGGATAGTTCAATTCCTATAATCACTTTATAAATGGAATTTGCAAAAATATTCAAATTCCATTATATATACAATGATCACACATTGCCCTAATTACAAATCAGTACCATAACATGACATTTCATGCATGTTAACATCAAGTTGATCTGAGCATCCGGCCGAATCAATTAAACCGGTATCCGAGAATACCCCGTTTGAATTGCTATTCGAATGTGATTCAAATCAACTCTAAACCTAATACATGTTGAAAATAATAACTTATCACCTTGCATTCTCATGCCATGCTCATGCATCATTTTGATTGCATATGATTGTTATTGACTGTTGCCATTCATTTCGGTAGGCTCCGCACCCCCGGATTCCACCGAATATCCGTTTGACGGATATCGTTCCTCCTCTGAGCAACAAGGCAAGCAACCCTTTTGATCATCCCGATAATTCCCATGTTCTTGCTCCTGCACTTATTTATTGCATTAGGATCAAATGCTTCAACTGCTTTTGCCACGTTAGTTGAACCCACTTTCTTTGCATGACCTAACCTTGTCACAGTAAATAGCCGAACCTTGCAACCTACAATACCTGGTAGTTGCTTGAGCTATGATGTGCCTTATCCTGCTATGCATGCTATGCTTAGGGTTGTGTATGGTCTGTCATCTGGGAGATGAACAGAATTGTGAGAATGTGTTCGGTGAGCAAAGGTTGTGTGTTGAACTTGATTTGGTAAAGGTACCGGTGAAAGGCTGTGTAAGAGTACATGGTGGGTTGTTTCATTGGAACCGTCCATAGGAACTGAGTTCCGTGTATGTAATCCAAGACTAGATACTACCACATGCTGGGCCCTGAAATATGACCCCGCTCGGCCTATTAATCGCGTAGTACCTGGTCCAGGAGTTGCAAGTAGTTTCTGGTGTTTATAGTAATGTGGGAGGCCGTGCACGGTGCTGACCTGAGAGGTGGACCGTGATGCGGTAGGCAGTGGCACGGTGTACCAAGTGGCACCCGGATGGTGGGCTTGGGAACCCTGCGCACATCGTTTGAGGCCGTGGCGGAAACCTCGGCCGGACTTTCGTACGGGTTACTCTCAGATAGGCGATAAACCTGGGCTAGGTACTAGCGTGGTTAACGGTCGTGGCCGACTCCCTCGCTGGGCTTCCGCTTGAAGGTTGCCGAGGTGCATGACGTGCACATAGCGATAAGTGGCGGGAGCGTGTGTGACGAAGTACACCCCTGCAGGGTTATGATCTATTCGAATAGCCGCGTCCGCGGATATGGACTACTTGGAGACATATGTTGTTCATAGATAACTTCAATGGCTACTCACAAAATTGTCAAGATAAGCGTGAGTGTCGTGGACGGCATTTCCGTAGGGAGACGGAATGATTCCACGATAGTGTATTGTTGTGGTGTTAGTGGACTCGTGTGCGAGAAATCAAGTTATTAAAAATAATTTCAAAATGCAAGTTGTCTAGCCACGAGTCAAATGCTGGCTTTCCGCATGAAACCCCACAATACCTTTTGATACCTTGCATGAGTAGTTAGTTCTCCTAAAGTCTTGCTGAGTACCTTCGTACTCATGTTTGCTTAATAAATGTTGCAGAGGTTGCTAATGACCCTAATAGAGGGTTCTTCATAGACATCGACGACGACGAGTAGCTGGTGTCCCAGCTACGATCTGGCCCTACGTCGGCTCTGTAGTATAGTCAGGCCATGTGCCTTCTAGTTGCCCTGTCTGTACCCAGACAGTTTATAACTCTTCCGCTGGCTTGTATTGTATGACTGCTATTATGGGTCGAAAGACCTTAATGTGTAATATTATGTGTGTGGCTCTTCCGAGCCTCTTAAATAAAGCTTGTATGTTTATGGTTATGTTGTGATGCCATCGATGTATCTATACATATTGGTATGCCATGCGTACGTGTGTCATGCTTGATATGTATGGGGTTCGATTACCTAGCCGTGATCTTTAGTAGCACTCCTTACAAGGAAATGCCCCTTTGTGATCCAACGAGCCTTGGTAGTTCGCTACTGCTCCGGACGCATTGGTTGACCGGCATGTGTCCTTCTTAGCTGCTGTGTCTGTCCCCTTTGGGGAAATGTCACGCGACGTAATGGAGTCCTTGTAGCTTGCTACGACTCGTCTACGTTCGCTTATGACCGACACCTGCTTTGTTGGGTCATGTATGCCTGTCCTTGTGCGGTACTGCCACTTTGGTTTATGACTAGACATGTCGATCCGGGTTCTTTGTCATTGGATTGCTAGCGACACTATCACATACGTGAGTCAAAAGATGCAAACGGTCCCGGCTAAGGTAAGGCTGCAGCCGTGGAGTTAACCGTGCGTGAGACCACAAAGGGATGCGAAGTGTTACAGGCTGGATTCCTATGGCTTAGGATCGGGGTCCCGACAGCGTTGGTATCAGATCCTGACTGACTGTAGGATTACTAAGCCAAACTGGTCGAAGTTGAGTCTAGAATTTCTTAGTTATATATAAGGGAATTGTTTGTGGAAGGGAACGTAAGACTCTTGTTCTCTTCTCAAGTCATTCTATTCTGGTCATCCTTGTCTTTTCTGCGGGAATTAAGGACTAGGTTACTCATCTTCTCCTAGGCTCGTGTTTCTGATCGGTAGATTATAGGACTACGGGTCCAGAGATATTGGGTTTCTTTTATTCCTAGGAAGCAGGAAGTAAGTTTGATGATCAGAGAGTTGAACTTGATAGTTGAGTGGTTACGCTATTCCATTTTGGGTTGTCTCAAATTTGTTTTGAGCATTTACAGCCGTTATGCTGCCCAATTGTTGCATTCAGAGCTCTAATGCTTTTGCATTACTCTCTATTTACAGATGCCTGGCCGTCCTTCTCGTCAGGTGGTACGTCTGACCAGGTGCATTGATGTACCGGGTCATACGGCCATGCTGGTCAGGGTGATGTCGGTGTGCGGTTACCGCTGGTACCCCGAGTACATAGTGGAGGAACAGTACCGAGACTTCAACCAGAGCTAGTACATCTGCATTGTTAGGGTATTTCCAGACTACCCTGGAGCGGAGAAGCCAATCCATTGGTCCTATGGGTTGGGGGTCACCGTGGACATGGCAGTACAGGATGCTGCCTATTCAATGCTGACTATTATGAGAGCGAGACATGCACTGCTGCAGAATTCAGAGTTCTGCTATGTTCCGGCCTCTCAGCCTGGTGAAGAGGGATACCTCAGTGGAGTCTATTTTGATTCTTCTATGGAGGATCCACTCCTGCAGTCCACTGTTGAGATGCTAGAGAACAGAGACAGGGATGCTCGTGCTCTCCGCATGGAGCTTTATGCTACCCGTGCCCGTCTGTGGACAGCTTTGACACAGCTGGCACCGGTAGTCCAGACAGGGTATGGAGAGATGGAGATGCTGAACCCTGCTAGGAACCATCTTCCAGCCCACGTTGACTGGCCAGCTATAGGAGGAGTCACACCTCTTCGGGGACCCCTCTTACCACCAGTCAGGGGACCAAGGCCACATCTGTGTCCTTATGGATCCCAGGGATCTCAGGCTAGAGTGTTTCCTGATCCGCAGGTTGAGCTTCCAGGTCATGGAGGTAATCTCTATGAGATGTTTTATGCGGATGCCTGAGCTGTGAGCGGAAGGATAGTATGGTAGTAGCCATACGTTCACAGTCCTGCGTGACTTGTGAAGTATGTATGTAATGTGAGATGAATTCCGGAGGCCTAGATAAATAATGTATAGGAAGCTTGTAAGCCTCTGATGAGTAGTTTCATAATTTCAGTAGTTTGCTCTTCGGTTAAGGTTGTACTGAACTATGTAAGGGTGTGTATGAACCATGGTGTATATATATATAGCAGTTGCTTGTTACAATGTTGTTCGGATATTCATTTCCGCATTCCGTGTGTTCAGTACATTCTTAATCCATAGCTAGTATTGATATGATATTGGTCTAAGCTATGAGTTTGTTTGTCAGGATGGTGTTCACCAGGTTGAACCGTGCCCCTACTCATGAGCAAGGTGAGGGTAGTCAAGCGTCGCAGGAAGACCTGCCTCACCCACCTTCTCTGGTAGAAGTGATGCTTGAGGCAGAAAGAAACAAAAGGGAGACCAACCGACTGCTAGAGCGTATTGAACAGAATACGGCTCGACAGCCTAGGAATGCTGCAGTGTCCCTCAATGACTTTGTGAAGCTGAATCCTCCAAAGTTTCATCATTCCGTCGATCCCCTCGACGCTGATGACTGGTTGTGCAGCATCTCACGCAAGATTTGCTCGGCGAATGTGTCTGAGGCCGACAAGGTGACCTTTGCGGCGTATTTCCTGGAAGGACCCGCCAATCTGTGGTGGGAGAATTTTGAAGCTATGCGTCCCGCTGAACCAGTGGCCACATGGGCAGATTTCAGTGCAGCTTTCCGTCTGCACCATATTCCAGAGGGCCTGATGGACAGAAAGAGAGAGGAGTTCTGTGCCTTCACTCAGGGCAAGTTGTCTGTGGATGCCTATAGCCGCGAGTTCGGTAACCTCGCCCGCTATGCAACAGAGGAGGTGTCTATCGACGCCAAGAAGCAAGCAAGATTCCGTAAGGGTCTGAGCCCTGAAGTCCGTCGAGACCTGCGCCTCCATGAGTGTGCAAGTTTTCAAGCCCTGGTCAACAAAGCGATCAGTGCCGAGACTGGTCATACTGACTTCGAAGCCACAAGGAAGCACTCCCGTGACTTTGGCTAGTCTTCTGGTTCCGCGTTTCCAAAACGCAGGCTGTGGGTTCCAAACAGCTCTCTGCCGCCAAGATACACTCCGAGGCCATCCTACGTGGCACCTCAGACGAATCAGGCCAACCCTCCAGCAAAAGCTTATGGTGGTCCAGCTAGCAATGCTGCACCACGTGCCAACCAGGTGATATGCTACAAGTGTGGAGAACCAGGGCATTATTCCCGTGAGTGTCCTCAGAATGTGGGTGCCAAGCAACCCGGAAAGTCCGTCGGGCAGGCCAAGTCGGGCAAAGCTTATTATGTGAAGCCAACTCCTGCACGTGGCCGTGTGAACTATGTATCAGCAGAAGAAGCTGCAGAGGATCCCGACGTCATGCTGGGTACGCTTCTTGTTAATCATCACCCAGCGTCCGTTCTCTTTGACACTGGGTCTTCTCATTCCTTCATTTCAGAAAGTTATGCACAGTTGCATAACATGTCATTTTGTGATATGCCAATCCCATTGGTTGTCCAAACCCCTGGTAGTAAATGGCAAACCTCTAGGATAACCTATGACAATGAAATTCTAGTAGTCAGGCTAGTTTTTCTAGCCTCATTGATAGCTTTGAAATCTTCGGATATTAATATCATCTTGGGCATGGACTGGATGACAGCTCACTATGCCAAGATTGATACTCATTCTAGAAATGTCCAGCTTACCCATCCCTCGGGTGAGATAGTAAATGTCTCCACTCGAGTTGCCAAATGCCAACTCTATTCCCTAAATGCCAACCCTCTTCCGGAACTTGAAGACATTCCGGTAGTCCGTGACTTCCCGGATGTTTTTCCAGAGGAACTGCCAGGAATTCCACCTGACAGAGATGTAGAGTTTGTAATAGATCTTGTTCCAGGAACTGTCCCAATAGCCAGGAGACCTTATAAGATGGCACCCCTGGAGCTAGCCGAACTTAAGAAGCAATTAGATGAGGCCTTGAACAAGGGTTTCATTCGTCCTAGCTCTTCTCCTTGGGCTTGCACCGTCCTCTTCGTCAAGAAGAAATACGGAACGGATCGGATGGTTGTAGATTACCGACCAGTTAATCTGGTCACCATTAAGAACAAGTATCCGCTCCCCAGGATCAACGATCTGTACGATCAGCTCGCTGGATCCTCAGTCTTCTCCAAAATGGATTTGAGGTTGGGATACCATCAAATCAATATTAAGAACGGGGACATTCCAAAAACGGCTTTTGTTACTCGTTATGCCCAATACGAGTACACCGTTATGTCCTTCGGTTTGACCAATGCCCCAGCCACCTTCTCTCGGCTGATGAATTCAATCTTCATGGAGTATTTGGATAAATTCGTCGTAGTATATCTCGATGATATTCTCATCTACTCGAAGAATGAACAAGAACATGCCGAGCATCTAAGGCTGGTATTGATGAAACTTCGAGAGCATCGCCTTTATGCCAAATTTTCAAAGTGTGAATTCTGGTTACCAGAAGTGACCTATCTAGGCCACGTAATCTCTGGTAAGGGTATTGCTGTCAATCCCGAGAGAGTTCAAGCTGTCCTTGATTGGACTCAACCTGAATCGGTTAAGCAAGTTAGGAGTTTTCTTGGTTTAGCGAGCTATTGTCGCCGCTTCGTCGAGAATTTCTCCAAGGTTGCAAAGCCTCTAACTGAACTCCTCAAGAAGGATAAAAAGTTCGAGTGGACACCACAGTGTGAGCATAGTTTTCAGGAACTGGAAAGACGCCTGACTTCCACACCTGTGTTGCTACCACCAGATTTTTCTAAGGACTTTCTTCTCTATTGCGACGCCTCGCGACAAGGATTAGGTTGTATTCTCATGCAAGATCGTCATGTGATCGCATACGCATCTCGACAGTTGCGTCCAAATGAGGATAATTATCCCACACATGACCTTGAGCTTGCAGCTGTGGTCCATGCACTAAAAACCTGGCGACATTACCTCTTGGGTAATCGTTGCGAAATATTCATTGATCACCAAAGTCTGAAATATATCTTCACCCAGCCGGATTTGAATCTCAGGCAAAGACGGTGGGTTGAGTTGATCTCGGATTACGACTTAGGGATAACTTACACCCCGGGGAAGGCCAATGTTATGGCCGATGCACTAAGTCGTAAATCTTATTATAACAATTTGATGCTACAACAAGGTCAACCACATCTGCATGAGGACTTTCGGAAGTTGAATCTTCATATTGTTCCTCAAGGATTCCTTTCTGCCCTGGTGGCGAAGCCTACTCTTAAGGATCAAATTATAGCTGGCCAAAAGCGTGACAAGGGTATATCACGGATCAAGGAGAATATTTTTAGCGAAAACGCTAAAGAATTTTCCATGAATGATCAAGGTGTTGTGTTCTTCCAGAATCGTTTAGTGGTTCCTAAGAACCCACATCTAAGGCAGTTAATCCTTAAGGAGGCTCATGATTCTCCTCTCACCATTCATCCCGGTAGTACTAAGATGTATCAGGACCTACGCCAGAGGTTCTGGTGGACTAGGATGAAGAGAGAAATTGCTGAGTACGTTGCTAACTGCGACGTTTGTCGTCGAGTTAAAGCAGAACATCAAAGGCCTACTGGCACCCTTCAACCTTTAGCTATTCCTGAATGGAAATGGGATAAAGTTAGCATGGATTTCATTACCGGATTTCCCAAGACCAAGAAAGGAAATAATGCTATATTTGTGGTCATTGACCGACTTTCCAAAGTGGCTCATTTTCTTCCTGTTCGTGAGAGCATAACAGCTAGCCAGCTAGCAGAGTTATATATCTCTCGAATAGTGTCTCTTCATGGTGTTCCCCTGGAAATTAACTCGGACCGTGGAAGTATCTTAACTTCTCGCTTCTGGGAAAGTTTTCAGAATGCCATGGGGACTCACTTATCTTTTAGCACTGCTTTCCATCCTCAATCAAGTGGTCAAGTAGAAAGAGTGAATCAAATTCTAGAAGATATGCTCCGAGCTTGTGTTATTTCGTTCGGTATGAATTGGGAGAAGTGCCTTCCATTCGCCGAATTCGCTTATAACAATAGTTACCAATCGAGCTTGGGTAAAGCCCCTTTTGAAGTTCTCTATGGACGAAGATGTCGAACACCTCTTAATTGGTCAGAAACCGGAGAGAGGCAACTCTTTGGCCCGGATATGATCCAGGATGCAGAAGAGCAGGTTCGCATTATTCGTGAAAAGTTGAAAACATCCCAGTCTCGTCAAAAGAGCCAATATGATCGTCATCATAAGGCTGTGACCTTTGAAGTTGGCGAGAAGGCTTACCTTCGGATTACACCTTTGAAGGGTACCCATCGTTTCGGTATCAAGGGCAAATTGGCTCCTCGTTACATTGGCCCTTTTCGCATTCTTGCCAAACGAGGAGAAGTTGCCTACCAGTTGGAACTTCCTCCGCATCTTTCCAAGGTTCATGATGTTTTCCACGTCTCGCAAGTCAAGCGTTGCTTTTCGGATCCTATCCGTGAAGTGGGCCACGAAACACTTGATCTACAAGATAACCTTTCATACAGAGAATACCCCGTGCGTATTCTTGATCAAGCTGAGCGTACCACTCGACGTCGAAACCTCAAGTTTCGTAAAGTTCAATGGTCAAATCATTCTGAAAACGAGGCAACTTGGGAAAGAGAGGATCGTCTCCGACTTGAGTATCCTGCGTTATTCCCGACGACTTCTAAATCTCGGGACGAGATTCTTTTGAGTGGGGGTGAGTTGTCACATCCCTAACCCTTAAGCAAGATAGCATTGTGCTCATGTCTTCTTTGCATTTGCATCTAAGAATTTTCAACAAGAACAAGAAAGTGGCAAAGGAAAAACTCAAAACCCTAGCCACTACTTCAAATAAAGAAAATCTCAAACTAGTTGAAATCAATGAACCCAAAATGGCCTCAAGAAATGTTCAAACTTTCTGATAAATCATGAAAGTAAATGAGCATTGGAGAAAACTATTTTCTTGACACTTTAAGCATTTTAAATAAATGAAAAAGGCTACTGGTTTCAAGTATTAAATTTGAAATCAGAAGCTATGAATTTCCAAAAATGTTGAAAACTTTGGAAATGAGTGGGGATATTATAACAAATATTTCAGGAGGTCTAAGATAGTTTTTACTTTTTGTTTTGGAGCTGAATTAATTAGCAAAACAATAATTAGCAAAACAGAAAAACAAAAACAGAAAAAAATGGAAAAACCTTACCTGTCGCCTAAGCCTGGCCCGGCCCATCCCTGGCTCGTCCCCTCTCTCGCGCCAGTAGGCAGCAGGAGGTGGCCGCCGCCCCCTCCGACGCGGCCACGCACCTGCGTGCCTGCCTGGCCGCCGCCTCGCGCTGGCGACGACGGGGATAAGCTCCCGAGAGCCTCCCCTATCCATTCCCCGCCTCGGTTCTCTTCCTCCTCCCGGATCTCCTCCTCCTCCCTGCTGCCGCCATTAGAGCCGAGCTCGAGCTCGAGCTGCCCGTGCCCCTGGCCATAGGATCCCCTCCCAGAGCACGCCATTAGCTCCGCCTCGTCGCCCTGGTGATCTCTGCAGAAGCCGAAACTTCCTCGAGCCCTGCAACGCCCGCAACGCCGTCGTCTTCCACCTCCGGCCGCCGGACCTCTCCTGTCGATTCGTCGCCCCCAGGCCTTCCCCGAGCCGTCTAAGCTCTGCTCTGCACTCCCCGTGAGCATGCGGTCGTTTCCCCTAAGTTTCCCCCGTCGATCCCCTCCTCTAGCTCTAGTTTCACCGGAGCCCGACGAGGACCGCCGCTGCCACTCGTCGCCGGTAGCCCTCCGATGATCAGCTCGTCCTTCCGAGGGCACCAGCAGCTCCAGGTCGACGCGTAGATGCTGTAGCAGCTAAGAACCGAGCGTAGATCCCTCTGATTCAAAGACCCCGATGACGCCTGAGCCTTGGCCGCCGCCAAGCTCGTCGCCGGCGTCATCTCCGGCCAGATCAGCCCCGGCTAGGTGCAGAAATGAAGCTGCGGGAGACGTGTCGTTCCTCTGGTGCTCTCCGCGCAGCATTTGGCACCCTGTGCGCCGTTTCCGAGCCCCTCCGCCGTGCTGGTGGTCGCCGGAGGCTCCCCGCCGGCGAGGATGACCTCGCCGCCGGTGGATGTCGACGTGGCAAAGCTAATCCAGCCGCTCAGCACCTAATCACTCGCTGACAAGTGGGCCCAAGGCCAAGTCAAACCTCAGTTAGGGCTGGTCAGCGCGGGATTAGTCCCAGAGAGGCTGACCAGTGGGCCCCCCTGTCAGGTTTGATCTGAACAGGTCGGCTGACCTGCTGACGTCAGCCTGAGGCAATAAATAGAATTTCCAGTATAAAACTAATTCAGGAAATTGCTAAAATTTGTAAAAATCATAGAAATTAATCTGTAACTCCAATGAAAATAATTTATATATGAAAAAGTATCAGAAAAATTCAAGGATTCTGATTATGCTATTTTCCACTATGTTTGAAAAAGTTATAGAACACTAAATTGTGAAATAAGGAATAATTCAATTCCTATAATCACTTTATAAATGGAATTTGCAAAAATATTCAAATTCCATTATATATACAATGATCACACATTGCCCTAATTACAAATCAGTACCATAACATGACATTTCATGCATGTTAACATCAAGTTGATCTGAGCATCGGGCCGAATCAGTTAAACCGGTATCCGAGAATACCCCGTTTGAATTGCTATTCGAATGTGATTCAAATCAACTCTAAACCTAATACATGTTGAAAATAATAACTTATCACCTTGCATTCTCATGCCATGCTCATGCATCATTTTGATTGCATATGATTGTTATTGAATGTTGCCATTCATTTCGGTAGGCTCCGCACCCCCGAATTCCACCGAATATCCGTCTGACGGATATCGTTCCTCCTCTGAGCAACAAGGCAAGCAACCCTTTTGATCATCCCGATAATTCCCATGTTCTTGCTCCTGCACTTATTTATTGCATTAGGATCAAATGCTTCAACTGCTTTTGCCACGTTAGTTGAACCCACTTCCTTTGCATGACCTAACCTTGTCCCAGTAAATAGCCGAACCTTGCAACCTAGCATACCTGGTAGTTGCTTGAGCTATGATGTGCCTTATCCTGCTATGCATGCTATGCTTAGGGTTGTGTATGGTCTGTCATCTGGGAGATGAACAGAATTGTGAGAATGTGTTCGGTGAGCAAAGGTTGTGTGTTGAACTTGATTTGGTAAAGGTACCCGTGAAAGGCTGTGTAAGAGTACATGGCGGGTTGTTTCATTGGAACCGTCCATAGGAACTGAGTTCCGTGTATGTGATCAAAGACTAGATACTACCACATGCTGGGCCCTGAAATATGACCCCGCTCGGCCTATTAATCGCGTAGTACCCGGTCCAGGAGTTGCAAGTAGTTTCTGGTGTTTATAGTAATGTTGGAGGCCGTGCACGGTGCTGACCTGAGAGGTGGACCGTGATGTGGTAGGTAGTGGCACGGTGTACCAAGTGGCACCCGGATGGTGGGCTTGGGAACCCTGCGCACATCGTTTGAGGCCGTGGCGGAAACCTCGACCGGACTTCCGTACGGGTTACTCTCAGATAGGCGATAAACCTGGACTAGGTACTAGCGTGGTTAACGGTCGTGGCCGACTCCCTCGCTGGGCTTCCGCTTGAAGGTAGCCGAGGTGCATGACGTGCACATAGCGATAAGTGGCGGGAGCGTGTGTGACGAAGTACACCCCTGCAGGGTTATGATCTATTCGAATAGCCGCGTCCGCGGATATGGACTACTTGGAGACATATGTTGTTCATAGATAACTTCGATGACTACTCATAAAATTGTCAAGTTAAGCGTGAGTGTCGTGGACGGCATTTCCGTAGGGAGACGGAATGATTCCACGATAGTGTATTGTTGTGGTGTTAGTGGACTCGTGTGCGAGAAATCAAGTTGTTAAAAATAATTTCAAAATGCAAGTTGTCTAGCCACGAGTCAAATGCTGGCTTTCCGCATGAAACCCCACAATACCTTTTGATACCTTGCATGAGTAGTTAGTTCTCCTAAAGTCTTGCTGAGTACCTTCGTACTCATGTTTGCTTAATAAATGTTGCAGAGGTTGCTAATGACCCTAATGGAGGGTTCTTCGTAGACATCGACGACGAGTAGCTGGTGTCCCACCTACGATCTGGCCCTACGTCGGCTCTGTAGTATAGTCAGGCCATGTGCCTTCTAGTTGCCCTGTCTGTACCCAGACAGTTTATAACTCTTCCACTGGCTTGTATTGTATGACTGCTATTATGGGTCGAAAGACCTTAATGTGTAATATTATGTGTGTGGCTCTTCCGAGCCTCTTAAATAAAGCTTGCATGTTTATGGTTATGTTGTGATGCCATCGATGTATCTATACATATTGGTATGCCATGCGTACGTGTGTCATGCTTGATATGTATGGGGTTCGATTACCTAGCCGTGATCTTTAGTAGCACTCCTTACAAGGAAATGCCCCTTTGTGATCCAACGAGCCTTGGTAGTTCGCTACTGCTCCGGACGCATTGGTTGACCGGCATGTGTCCTTCTTAGTTGCTGTGTCTGTCTCCTTTGGGGAAATGTCACGTGACGTAATGGAGTCCTTGTAGCTTGCTACGACTCGTCTACGTTCGCTGATGACCGACACCTGCTTTGTTGGGTCATGTATGCCTGTCCTTGTGCGGTACTGCCACTTTGGTTTATGACTAGACATGTCGATCCGGGTTCTTTGTCATTGGATTGCTAGCGACACTATCGCATACGTGAGTCAAAAGACGCAAACGGTCCCGGCTAAGGTAAGGCTGCAGCCGTGGAGTTAACCGTGCGTGAGACCACAAAGGGATGCGAAGTGTTACAGGCTGGATTCCTATGGCTTAGGATCGGGGTCCCGACATATGAAATCTGGCAGATGGATGTCAAAATGGCGTTCCTTAACGGGTTTCTTAAGGAAGAGTTGTATATGATAGAACCCGAAGGTTTTGTCGATCCAGAGAATGCTGACAAGGTGTGCAAGCTCCAGTGATCCATTTATGGACCGGTGCAAGCATCTCGGAGTTGGAATCAGCGCTTTGATGAGGTGATGAAGGCGTTTGGGTTTATACAACTTTTTGGAGAAGCTTGTATTTACAAGGAAGTGAGTGGGAGCTCTATAGTGTTTCGAATATTATATGTGGATGACATATTGCTGATTGGAAACAATGTGGAGTTTTTGGAAAGCATAAAAAATTACTTGAATAAAAGTTTTTCAATGAAAGACCTAGGAGAAGCTGCCTACATATTGGGCATAAAGATCTATAGAGATAGGTCAAGGCGCCTGATAGCTCTTTCACAAAGCACATACCTTGAAAAGGTTTTGAAGAAGTTCAAAATGGAACAATCCAAGAAGGGGTTCTTGCCTGTGTTACAAGGTATAAAGTTGAATAAGACTCAATGTCCAGTAACTGCAGAAGATAGAGAAAAGATGAGCCTCGTCCCCTATGCTTCAGCCATAGGGTCTATCATGTATGCAATGTTGTGCACAAGACCGGATGTCAGTATGGCCATAAGTATGGTAGGCAGATTTTTCAAAGTGATCCAGGAGTGGAACACTGGGCGGCGGTCAAGAATATTCTGAAGTACCTGAAAAGGACTGAGGAAATGTTTGTCGTTTATGGGGGTGATGAAGAGCTCGTCGTAAAGGGTTACGTCGATGCAAGCTTTGAAACTGATGTGGATGACTCTAAGTCGCAAACCACATATGTATTTGTTCTTAACGGGGGTGCGGTAAGCTGGTGGAGTTCCAAGCAAAGTGTCGTAGCTGATTCTACATGCGAAACGGATTACATAGCTGCCTCAGAGGCGGCCAAGGAGGGTGTCTGGATGAAGCAGTTCATGTCAGATCTTGGAGTAGTGCCAAGTGTACTGGATCCAATCAATCTATTCCGTGACAACACTCGTGCCATTGCTCTAGCCAAGGAACCAAGGTTTCACAAGAGGACCAGACACATAAAGTGACGCTTCAACGCCATCCGCGAGTACATCAAGGAGGAAGACATAAATATTTGCAAAGTGCACACGGATCTGAATGTTGCAGATCCGCTGAAGAAACCTCTACCACGAGCAAAGCATGAACAACACCAGAACTGTATGGGTGTTAGATTCATTACATTGTAAATCACATGAAGATGTGAGACTAGATTACTGACTCTAGTGCAAGTGGGAGACTGTTGGAAATATGCCCTAGAGGAAATAATGAAATAGTTATTATTATATTTCTTGTTTTAAGATAATCGTTTATTATCCATGCTATAACTGTGTTGAATGGAAACATAAATGCATGTGTGGATATATAGATAAAACTATGTCCCTAGTGAGTCTCTAGTTGACTAGCCTGTTGATCAAGTATGGTTAAGGTTTCCTAGCCATAGACAAGTGTTGTCACTTTTTGACGGGATCACATCATTAGGAGAATGATGTGATGGACAAGACCCAAACTATGAACGTAGCATATGACCGTGTCATTTTGTTGCTATTGTTTTCTGCATGTCAAGTATTCATTACTATGACCATGAGATCATGTAACTCACTGACACCAGAGGAATGCCATGTGTGTATCAAACGTCGCAACGTTATTGGGTGACTATGAAGGTACTCTACAGGCATCTCTGAAGGTGTTCGTTGAGTTAGCATGGATTGAGACTGGGATTTGTCACTCCGTGTGACGGAGAGGTATCTCGGGGCCCACTCGGTAATACAACATCACACATTAGCCTTGCAAGCAATGTCCCTAAAGAGTTAGTCACGGGATCTTGTATTACGCAACGAGTAAAGAGACTTCCTGGTAACGAGATTGAAATAGGTATGAAGATACCGCCGATCGAATCTCGGTGAAGTAACATACCGAAGGACAAAGGGATAAGATCTTCATAGAATGCGTAGAATCCAATATGGATTACGAGATTATATGAATCCTTGGCATAGAGATTAAAGTCATAAGATCTTCGTAGAATATGTAGATTCCAATATGGACATCCAGGTCCCGCTATTGGATATTGACCAGAGAGTGTCTCAGGTCATGTCTCCATAGTACTCGAACCCGCACGGTCTGCACACTTAAGGTTCGGTGACGTTTCGGTGTAGTTGAGTTATAGGTTGTGACATCCTGAGCTTTGGCTACAGTGTTGAATGTAATTAAGCTACAGCAATTCCACGCTAATGATGCCACGTCACCGTGATTTCTATGTTGATCTCGTGTTAGTCGAAATCAAGTGAAATTCAAAATTTAAAAATAAGTCGAATGAGAAAAGTTTCGAATGTTAAAATGAAAATGCCGGATGAGTTGCAAATATTCCTTAATTATTTATAGGATTGAATCGGGCATTTTTCAAATTATTTAAAACCCCTATATATTTAAAACAAAAACTATGAAGAAATAATTAATTAAAAAAACAAAAACAAAACCCAAAAGCCCCCGGCCCAACTGGGCCAAATGGTCGTGCCGACCACACCCCCACCGGCCCACCAACCTAGGGGTATAAGACCCCCATGGGGGAATCCTAGCGCCACCCACCCCTCCCCATTTCCCATGCGCCGCGAGAAGCCACGAGGGAACCGTGCTGGTTCCCCCCCCCTCGTCACCTGGCCTCGCCCCACCAACTCCCACCTCACCCGTACCCCACACGTCCCAGCGCCGCTCGCCCCATCTCCTTCCCCCCAGCAAGCGCCAGCTCCCTCGCCCCTCGTGGCAACGCCCCAGATCGCCATTGCCCCACCTCCTCTCCCCTGGTTCCCATCACCCCGTTCCTCACCCCCGTCGCCCCACTCTCCCCTCCCCTCTCGCTCTCGATCCGGATCTGGATAGGGGCAGAGCACTCGCGCCACTGGCCCTCCTTGTCGTTCCCTGCGCGCACGCAATGCCACCCCCGGCCCTCCTACGGCCCCGCCTCTCCCCGCGCGCCCCGGCCTCCTCCTCTCTCAACGCCGTCCATCGGCCGACCCTGCTCCAGCAACCCGCAGGCCGGCGGCCTCCCTCACCGGCGCCAACCGCCGCCGCCTCGGCGCCCCACATCGTCCGACCTTCTCCTGCGCCTCCTCGTCATCCTCCACGCCGGCTCCATCGAGCCTCGCCGCCCCTCTTCGAGGCAACACGCGGTGAGCCCATTCGGGCTCCTCCCACCTTCTCCTTCCTCTCCCTACTCCCGCGAGCCGCCGGTTGTGCACTCCGGTTCCTCCCTGTTGACAGTGGGATTAGCCCCTATGTGTGGTGTAAATGCGTGTAAGGAAATAGATTGTTAAGTAAAGAAAATAAGATAAGATGATGCATGTATGCATGTATGTATTATGTACGTATGTATGTATGTATTATGTATGTATGCATGTATGTAGGAAAATATACATAAGGTATATGTATGAAATTAGTGGTATGGATGTGTGTGTGTAGCGTATGTGTGGGATCGTGTCCCAATGACAGTAGGCCCCACCACTCCCACCAAATGACATGTGGGGTCCCTCCTAAAAATATAAAAATAAAAATAAATATAAATATATATATGTTTTTATTAATAAAATAAATAAATAAATAGATATATTACTTAATTAATTAAATAGATAAATTAGTAATCCGTTAATATAGATAAATAATTATCCTATTAGAATATGACACGTGGGTCCCCCACTAAATTAATCTGATTAATTAATATTTAACCTTAATTAATAAATTGTGTAAATGACACGTAGGACCCACTCGTCAGTTGACTAGTCAACTCCTCATGTCAGCATGACATCATGCTAATGTCATAATAGAATTTAATAATTAATTAAATCTGTTTTTAGTTCCTAATTATTGAATATAACTTTAAAAATTAATATAAAATAAAAGTTGATCAGCAGAACGAGACGAAACCGTTACACGGTCCATTCGTGTGTCATGCGTCCCTAGCATAGCAAACGTGGAACTTTTCCATCATTTTCAGTCTGACCAATAGTAGCCACAGACCCAGAAAATATCATTTGATATTTTCCCGACCCGTCTATGACGAATGTTACTGCGTTAGTTCATGCCTAGCATGCATATTGCCATGTCTTGCTTAGTGTTGCACCTGTTGCTGTTATTTATTGTTTCTCCCCCTCTCTTACCGGTAGACCCCGAGACTGACGCTGTTGTCGGGTACATCTACGACCCTCCGACCAGCCCTTTGTCGCAGAGCAACAAGGCAAGCAAACCCCCCTTGATCATCCCTATATCGCCTATTCTTTCTTCCTCATGCTTGCATTAGAATTTTGCTACTGTTGTAGTTAGCTCATATATCTGATGCATAGCCTAATTTTGATGAACTGCTACATTCATTACCACGCTTTAAATTGTTTAGTATAGGTGGAGCAGTCTTCCCCTCTGACCCCGTAGTCCAGTTGCCCCGTTTTCTTTTCAAGTCTCGATCCCTGATCGACGAGCCAGACCCGGCACAGCACTTACACCCCCTTAGTTGTGCGACGCTACAAAGATACTATCGGGTACCGAGGGTGACACCTCGCGAAGTACTCCTGATGATATCTTTGTAGTACAGCTAGTCGGTCGTGGTTATCGAGGGTGATTCCTCTTTCACCATTCCCGACAATGCCTCTGTCGTGTAACCCCTCAAGTGTGGGACCCTCGAGGGTGATTCCTCTAGGTCCACCTTGACGGATACATCGTTCGGAATCCAACGAGGGTGATACCTCGGTTCCCCTTGATGTTTCTACCACACAGTTACTTAACCATGTTACTGGGATCCTTGATGAATATATGTTAGGCGGGTGGATTCCCGCGTGGATTTGTCGATGGCATAATTAAAATGATAATGGATTTGGGTATTTGATCTCGGTTGGTCAGAGACCTTTTTGCACTAACCGGCTACGCGGGAAGAATTATGGGTACTCGACGTCGCGGTATCAGCCGAAGCTCTTCAAACGTCAGCGATGGAGCGGCGCGCGCCCGAGTGGTCCCGAGATGCATCGTGCTTGTTATAAGGGGTGCTAGGACTGACATCGACCGCCCCTTGCATCGTGTAGGAGCGCAGAGGGCAAGTGGGCTCACGACCCCTTTGTGCTTAGGAGTTAGACCGGCCGGCTGGCCTCTCTATTGAGCTTAGGTGGGGCTGCGACGTGTCAATATTTTGAGGCCGGGCATGACCCAGAAAAGTGTGTCTAGCCAGAGTGTTATCGAGCGAGACGGAAAACTTGGTGCACCCCTGCACGGATGAAAATTAACTATTCGGATAGCCGTGTCCACGGTTATAGGACGACTTGGAGTTGTGCCCTGATCTTATACAACTACAATTGTTACTTCACTGGAATTGTTGCCCTGGGATTGCTTCCTCGCAGGGAGTCAAGGGAGGATCTCTGGGCGTGACCTCATATTAATATCGCTGCAACAATATGGCTATTATTTGTGTTATCATGTTCTACTCTCGTCTATTGCTGCAAGACCGTGAAGATGCTAGTATTCGATAGGACTAGGCCTTCTCTCTATTCTTGCTTTGATGCAGTCAGTCCACATATAAAACCCCTCCTTTGATACTGATGCATATCTTAGCATAGTTCTAATGTAAGTCTTGCGAGTACTTTGGATGAGTACTCACTGTTGCTTTGCTCCCCCTTTGTCCCCTTGATCCGTTGCTGCGACCAGATGATGGAGCCCTGGAGATGGAGTTTCCTGCTGACGCCTGCCACCCTGTTGGTGACTTCTTCGTGGAGGCCGCTGAAGACCAGGAGTAGTTAGGAGGTTCCCAGGCAGGAGACCTCGCCTCATTAGATCGTTGTATCTTTTGTGCTAGCCTTCTCTAAGGCACCTCATGTTTAATGTGTGTACTCAGATATTGTTGCTTCCGCTTACTCGTGTGTTTATCCAGCTTCTGTATTCTAGCCCTCGAGGCCCCTGGCTTGTAATATGAAGCTTGTATTGTTTTATTTGTGTCTAGAGTTATGTTGTGATATCTTCCCGTGAGTCCTTGAGTTTGATCGTACGCATTTGCATGTATGATTAGCGTACGATTAAATCGAGGGCGTCACATAGGTGCTGGTGACCGAAGTTTTGTTCAGAGTCCCGGATGAGATCCCAGACGTCACGAGGAGTTCCGGAATGGTCCAAAAATGAAGATTGATATATAGGAAGTTGGTATTTGGATTCCGAAAGGATTTCGGGCATTGCCGACAGTGTACCGGGAGTGAAAAATGGGTACCGGGGGCCCACCACTCCCGAAGAGGGCCACATTGACTTGATGGTGACGCAATAGCTCTTAGTGTGCTGACTAGTCAATCAAAGAAATCCCATGAGGTAAAAGTGTGGAAAAAACCAAAAGAGGTGGACAACTTGGGGAGGATTCCTACTCCAAGTAGGATTGGAGGAGGACTCCTCCTCTCCTAGTTCGACCGACTCCAAGGGGGTTTCCCTTGGTGCTTAAGGCTAGCCCCTCCTTCCTCCTATATATACTAGAGGGTTTAGGGTTTTTGAGACACAATTTCAGCCACGTGCAACCCTCTCCTCTAGTTTGTAGTTCCTCCTCTAGATTGGATTTCTGCGGTGCTTAGGCGAAGCCCTCCAGGAATAGATCACCACCATCACCGGCGCACCGTCACGCTGCTGGAGAACTCATCTACTTCCCAGTCTCTCTTGCTGGATCAATAAGGCGGAGATCGTCATCGAGCTGTACGTGTGCTGAATGCGGAGGTGTTGTCCGTTCGGTGCTAGATCGGGACGGATCGTAGGACGACGACGATTTGGGTCGCGAAGACGTTCCACTACATCAACCGCGTTTCTTAACACTTCCCACTTAGCGATCTACAAGGGTATGTAGATCCGATCTCCCTCTCGTAGATGATCATCACCATGATAGGTCTTCATATGTGTAGGAATTTTTTGTTTCCCATGCAACGTTCCCCAACAGTCCGTCAGAAAGTCAAAGGCCTAGATCCGTCCGGTGAACAGTGTCATGGTTAGAAGGGATGCGGTACTTGGGTGGAGGGGGTAGCAATGCCTCCAGGTCTTGTGATGGGCCCTCTTACACGTCTCGAAGTGTGGTGGCATGTGCAAGCACCCAACACACGGCTCCGTAGTGTGACCCCCCTCACGGACGTTGTTGTCGCTGTCACACAGAGGGTGGAAACGGCCACGTCACAGAGGTACGGAGGGAATCTTGCGGTGGGTTGGGCCCGGACCTTTATCCGAAGTGTACGTATGGGCTAGCCTATCACAGCTAGGTGAAAATGTCCATGAGTCAAACCTCGTCCAACGGAAGTGAAATGCCTAGATTCGTCCAGTCAAAAGTGTCAGGGTTAGATGGGACGGGGTACTTGGGGGTAGAAATGCCACTAGGTCTTGCGTTCGGCCCTCTTACACGCTTGGAAGTGTGGTGGCACGTACAAGCACCCGACACGCAAGTCCGTACTGTGACCCCCCTCACGGACGTCGCTCCCGTCGTCACACAAAGAGTGGAAACGCCATGTCAGGGAGACACGGAGGGAATCTTGCGGTGGGTTGGGCCCGGACCTTGATCCGCAGAGTACCGACGGGCTGGCCTATCATACCCAGGTGAAAATGTCCATGGGTCAAACCCCATCCTGAGGAAGTCAAAGTCCTAGATCCATCTGGTCAACAGTGCCATGGTTAGACGGGACGGGGGTACTTGCGGGGCAACAATGCCGCTAGGTCTTGCGCTATGCCCTCTTACACGTCTGGAAGTGTGGTGGCACATGCAAGCACCCGCCACGCGGCTCCGTAATGTGACCGCTCTCACGTACGTCATTGTCGCCGTCCCACGGAGGGTGCAAACGACCACGTCAGGGAGACACGGAGGGAATCTTGCGGTGGGTTGGGCCCGGACCTTGATCTGAAGTGTACTTGTGCAATGAAAGTCAAAGACCTAGATCCGTCTGGTCAAGAGTGTCAGGGTTAGATGGGACGGGGTACTTGGGGGGTCACAATGCCGCTAGGTCTTGCGCTGGGCCCTCTTACATGTCTGAAAGTGTGGTGGCGCGTGCAAGCACCCGACACGTGGCTCCGTAGTCTGACCCTCCTCACGAACGTTATTGTCGCCGTCACACGGTCGATGGAAACGACCACGACGGGGAAACACGGAGGGAATCTTGTGGTGGGTTGGGTCCGGACCTTTATCCGAAGTGAACTATCGGCTAGCCTATCACAGCCAGTTGAAAATGTCCGTGGGTAAAACCTCGTCCGGGGAAAGTCAATGGCCTACATCCGTTCGGACAACAGTGCCACGCTTGGACAAGACATGGTACTTGGGGGTAGCAATCCCGCCTCGTCTTGCGCATGGCCCTCTTACACGTATGGAAGTATGGTGGCACGTACAAGCACGTGGCACGCGGCTCTGTAGTGTGACCCCCCTCATGAACATCGATGTCGCCGTCACACGGAGGGTGGAAACAGGCATGTTGGGGAGACAAGCAGGGAATCTTGTGGTGTGTTGGGCCCGGACCTTGATGTGAAGTGTACCTAGCTATGGGAAGCTTATGACAGCGAGGTGAAAATGTTCATGGGTAAAACCCCGTCTGGTGAAAGTCAAAGGCCTAGATCCGTTCGGTCAACAGTGTCAGGGTTACACGGGACGGGGTACTTGGGGGTAGCAATGCCGCCAAGTCTTGCGATGGGTCGTCTTACACATGTGGAAGTGTGGTGGCACATGCAAGCACCCAACACGCGGCTCCGTAGTGTGACCCTCCTCACAGATGTCGGTGTCGTCGTTACAAGTAGGGTGGGAACGGCCACATCGGGGAGACACGGAGGGAATCTTACGGTGGGAAACTTTCCGAGTGAGAAAAGTATTAACACACGTATAGCATGTATGTATGTTTAGTAAAAAGAACAGAAATAATTCCCTTAAAAGAATAAAAAAAAAATGAAAGTTTCTATGCCTACGGCTATGCCATCGGCATAGATTGTCACGTGGCTGAGATGCTATGTCGACGGCTAGCACTACAAGAAATATGCTCATATGTGATGTTTTTTAAAATGTCGTTGACGAATTCGTCATAAATCTATGACGATTTCATCCCAGATCATCGTAAACTGTTTGAGGGGATCAAATCTACATATAAATTACGATGATGTGAGTCAAAACGTCGTAACCGCATAAGATGAGATCTTCATAACTTTTACGACGATTGTAAAAATGTCGTAACATGTTCTAACTATGTTGACATGTCACTCGTGGGTCCATTCTATCCCACCTGATCCTAGTTTGTGAAGCAACCTACTATTCTATCATTCCGAAAATTCTCGAAAACTCATAAATACTTTGGACTATATATTTCTCAAATATGTGAAAACCCTCCCATCCATAGTTCAAAAATAATTCAAAAATATTCATTTTCCTATTCTGTTCAGAATAGCACTTTGTGTAGGAAGTGCTATTTCTATTTCTTTGATTACCCTCATATTGTTTGGGCACTCTTTCCTATCCAAATCATTGCCTCATGAAAACTTTCGTAACGATTTGCCTAGTAAATCTTTCTCAGCAAATTTCCAAAGTTTGTGTTCAGCTAACAGCTTTGTGAAGGAAGTACTAGATAATAATATCCTGATGAGTTGAATTTTTCCACATCATCTATGTGCCCAAAACATAGCTCTCCATAAAATTTTAGCCACATCTTACAATCCACGTGAGCTCATCATCCAATCTTTGTTTCTGGTATATTTTCATTTTGTGAAGCAACTAGACTTTATATTGCTTTATAGTTGATGAAAAGTTACCACGGGATGACACTGACCATATAACCTCACTCCACCTAATTTTAACTCATTTAATTCAGCCAGTTTCCCTCAATATTTTTCCCAATATTCTGTTCAGTAGTGAGCATTGTGAAGGAAGTATAATTTTTCTTTATCCAAATTTTATGAAATTTTTACAGTACCTTAATGTGCCCAAATTATCATCCTCCTCCAAATTTCAGCTCAATCCAATCATCTATGTGAACCCAGTTTCAATTACCATTTTTTGTCCAGATTGGCACATTGTAAAGGAAGTGTCACTTTTGCATGTCCAAATGTTATAATTTTTATACAGTGCCTTCATACGCCCAAATTAACATCATACACCAAATTTCAGCTCAATCCACTCATTCATTTGATCCCATCTTCAACATTCATATTTCTGCACAATGTGTTAGTTTGCAAAGCATGTGCCACCTAGATTCATCCATTTGAGCTAAAAATTTTCCAAGAGAGTCTAATTAGTAGATGATCATACTCAGCCAGAATTTAGTCCCATTGTCTATGTGAATTACCCGCACCGCTAATCAAACACTTGGCTGCTAATTTATGTTTGAGCTTAGTTCAGTCTCCTCGTGAGATTCTTCTATTGTATTCTTATTGCTAACACCTACCGAGGGATTGTCCAACCCACCAGACATGCCTATTCCACCTAGAACGCGTGGCAACGCAACGGTGAGGCGGTGACCATGCGGCTGGCATGCAAGTTCACGCGCTTTGGAGTTGAGGCCCTCGACCACCATCCAAACCTCGACGTCAAGGCACCACACCATGTATTTCTAATTAAATAGATACTTATATACCTATAAATGATTTTTGGGAAAAATAAAGAGCAAACTAGAATGCAGCTGCAGTTCAAATTTAACCCGCTTCCACCTGAATCGACATAAATTTGTCTTTTTCACGAGAGGTGGATAAAATATTTTAACACCCAACCATTTTGTCAATTGTACATTAAATATGGACTAGTATTTTATAAAAATAATTTGGTCCAATTTTGAAACAAATATATGGTAGGTCCTTCACAAAAAAACTCATTTTGGTCACTTGAAAAATGGAAAATGAATTTTTCATACAAGGAAAATGAAAACTTGCTTAATCAACATTGTTTGCCATTCCAATATGCACCCTTGTGCATAATATTATATCATTTCAACAAACTATGTCATGAATGTGGTCATAAGATTGATCATTTGGCTTGAAAGCCATGAATCTTCGCACGTGATAGCCCATTTCTAAGAACACTTATTTAAAATAATTGTCGCATTACTTGTTTATTATTTTTCCTAGTAACTATGTCACATATAATGACACAATGCAATGGTTTTCCATTTTTTGAATTTGTTTTGAATTTTTCATGGCCATTTCAAAACGCGGTCAAAACATCGGGTATGACCGTTCCTACCTAGTGGTTGAACCTTGACAATATTTTGGTGTTTCTATGATTAAATAGATACTTGTGTACCTAAAATGATTTTTAAGAAAAATAAAGAGCAAACTATAATGTTGCTGCAGTTCAAATTTGACCCGCTTTCAGCTGATTCAACGAAAATTTGTCTTTTTCACGAGAGGTCGATAAAATCCATTAACACCCAACCATTTGGTCAATTGTACATTAAATATGTCCTGGTATGTTAGAAAAATGATTTGGTACAATTTTGTTACAAATATATGGTAGGTCCTTCACAAAAAAACTCATTTTGGACACTTAAAAATGGAAAATGATTTTTTCATGCAAGGAAAATGAAAACTTCCTTAAGTAAAATTGTTTGCCATTTCAATATGCACCCTTGTGCACAATATTAGATCTTTTGAACAAACTATGCCATGAATAGGACAAATGAATAGTGGCGGATAAATGAAAGAACACATTTGAATGATGGGTTGTTTCATGAAAATTATCATGATTATGAATCCGGGTTATATTTCTACACCCAAAGTTCATTTATTTGTGCTCTACTTCTTCCATACAGGGCTCACACAGACACATGTTTGTACTCTTTCTCATTGGCTTTCGTTACTCATTCATCTTCTGTAAATGCATTGTTATGTTAAAAATGCTAAAAATTAAAATATACCTGTGCTTCATCTCTCCAGGAATGATGCTATCCTCATTTTGCTCTTTACCCCGTGACAACGCACGGGCAATCAACTAGTTTGGCTTAAAGCTCTGAATATTCACACATGATAAGTCATTTATGGGAATAAAAACTTTCTTAGGCAACATCGTGTCACTCAAAATGTGGTATAATATTTTTGAAAAATGGTGTAGTCTAATTTTGCAACAAATATTTAATATTTTCTGTAATTTTTCTAGATATCTGGATTAAAAAAATCACATTTCGAGCCGGCCAATGAGAGACGAGAAACTGCCTTCACGCGGATCACCTATTTGGACGCGATCTGAGCCATCCATCAGCAAAAGATCATATTTAGATGTTATCATGTGAAAAAGTAGAAGCAAAACAATAAGAAAAATACAACTACATATGCTTTATTCTAATTGGTGGAATTGGTCATGGCATGGATCGATGACGTGGCGGACTACAAGGACTACAAGCTCGCCCACGACTCCACCGCCCTCCACGTACGGACCGCGCCCTCCTCCTCCCCTTCCCTCCGCGTCTTAGAAAACCATATTTGTCACTCGAAAATAGAAAATGTTTTTCTGAAAAAGAACTTATTTTCAGTTAATTACAACCAATTTAGATGGTCATAGCGTATTCATAGTGTTTTACTCCGTTCTGATTGGCCCACCAGGATGTCACGTGGATCATGCATTAAGGACTATTGGATGATCCCGGATCCAACTGCAGCCCTCTACTCTGTAGATGAAACCCTAGTTTTGTCCTCCTCGCATTTTTCATCCACCCCCGCCTCCCTTCTTCCTCTCTTCTTCTTCCTCCCATCCTCCCGAGCTCCTTCCTCTCCAGCTCCCCGATCCAATCCCTTCCCCCACATCGGCGCCGCCACCCACCGCCCCGCGTTGCTCCCTCATACCTCGTCGTGTTGTCATCGGTCATGGTGGGCGTCGCTCCCAGCCTCTCCCCTCCCCTTCACTTGACCGACCTTCCTCCCCGTCCTCCTTCTCCCCCCGCTCGTCAGGTTCGAAGCAACCTCCTCCCCCGCTAGGATCCGCGGCTGCCTCCGCAACGGCGAATGAAGGCGGTGGTGTACGCGATGTCGTCGTTCCAGCATTTAGGTAAGTGAAAGTGCGTTATATCGACTAGAGGGGGGTGAATAGGAGATTTTTAGAATTTCGTCACTGAGGAAATTCCTTTTGAGGAAATTCCTCACTGATGACTAACTTACAGCGGAAACAGTTAAGGATCAGTCGTGCAATCGTTCACAACAGCAGTATTGCAGAGTGAAGATTATGAAAACAGATTGCACAGTAAGCAGGCACACAGAATACAGATGATGATTAACTCATGTGAAGAATTTGGGGTTGAGGAAATTCATAGAAAGTCTTCAGCAAACTCTTCAAACAGTCACAGTGAATGTCATCAACACATAATACAGAGAATGTAAAGAGTTGAGGAATTAGAACCTGATTCTTGGTGAAGACTGTTGTTGATGACCCAGTTCCAACTGCTGTGACAGTTGTACATCTGGTTTGGAGCGGCTTGGTATTGAAACCAAAGGACACCCAGTCCCGGGACACATAGTCCCTACCGTATTCTCCTTGAGCTAAGGACACACAGTCCTCGCCCAACACTCGTGGTAAGTCTTCAGGGCAGACTTCCAAACCCTCACAAACTCGGTCACCCGGCGATCCACAATTGACTGCTGGATTGCTCTAGACCATGACGCCTAACCGTCTGGAGGATGCACAGTCCTCAAAGGTAAAAGGCTTCAGTCCCACACAGGAACAACTTCTTCAGTGATGCTCAATCACTAGGTTTGGTTTGTGGTTTCGATGGGTGGTGTATTTCCTCACTGATGATTTACTCTCGAAAGCTCTGAGGAATTTGGGTTGCTCTTATGACAAGTGTCAGTTTCTAACGGAGCAGCCAACGAGCTAGTGGTTGTGGGGGGCGGCTATTTACAGCCTGGGAGCATCCCGACATGATTTGACATTAATGCCCTTAAATAATATGACCGTTGGAGTGGATAAGACCAGTGACTTGGCGTGGCTATTGAAACGGTCGGGACCCTCAACTGTGAGAGTCCTCATGTCACTCATATTCCTCACTTGAGGCTTTTGGTAGTATTTGGTTTGGGTTGAGCATCATGAGGAAATTCATTCCATAGCGTTACTTTGACCCCCTTTAACAGTACGGTGTTCCTATTCATCAAATGTGAAGAAGGTAAAACAGAAAACGTAAATCTTCATGTTTCAATTTCTTCAGAACGATTTTCTTCAGGAACCACCGATCTTCTCAATATCAATATCTTCATGAGGAATATCAATTTCATCGCAAATTCTTCGCGATTCATTTCTTCAGCTTCAGACCAATTTCTTCAACTGAAGACATATATTTTTAGGGGTCGATATTCTTCAAATATCTCAAACTCCTCAATGACTTATAGATCCTGTGTACACTCATAAACACATTAGATACTTAACTTATAAGTCTTCAAACCACCAAAATCACTAAGGGGCACTAGATGCACTTACAATCTCCCCCTTTTTGGTGGTTGATGATAATTAGGTTAAGTCTTCAATAGGGATAAAAAATATGAAGTGTAAATACTCAATTGAGGAATTTGAAGACAAGATTCACAGAGACTCCCCCTGAAGATGCACATACCTTGAGGATTTTGCTTTTATAGCATATGCACATTGATGATTTATATCATAGAGATCTCCCCCTGAATCTTGTAAATCATGCATACATATCACATGAAGAAAATGAAAATGCATGATGGCAAATGGTATCTGACGAATTCCAGCATGCGTGCATTAAAACTTGAGGAATAAGCATGCGAAGAAAAACCTTCAAAAAGCGTCAGAGTACCACCGGGCTTAAGTTACAACTCATTACATAAAAACTTCAGAAGAGCCAAGAGTTTGTAACTTAAATATAGTTCATAAGCCCCAAAAATAAATCCCGTTTGAAGACTAACTCTCAAGTTTCTCCCCCTTTGTCATCAAGTGACAAAAAGGGACAAACTGAGGACTAACGCCTGTGAAGACTTCATTTCTTTGTTGTTGATGAAGATCCTTGGCGCTTCTTGGGTGTAGTCTTCTTCCTTGGTCCTGTTGCGGTGTCGAGTTGTTCCTCATCAGATTCGGCGGTGTGGAATGACGAGAAGGAGCTGTCTTCAAGATCTGGCACAGGAATGGGCCTGAACTTATTCTTGGGAGGCCACGACCAGTCAAAGTCCTGCTCAAAGTTCAATTCTTCAAGCTCAGTCTGGGTCTTCAGATGTGCAAGGGTAGCCCAGGTGCGATCAAAAACCTCATGCAGATAGTGATGATTAAGCTTCACACTGTTCTGTGTCTCAGTGAGGGTTTTCACAATGGCACCAAACTGGCGTTTGACCCATTTGTGGTTGTGATCCACCTTCTGATGAAGACTGAGAAGAAGCTCTCTGGTGTTTAGCACGCAAGGAGGAACTGGGCTTGGTGGACGAGTCTCAGTATCGTCCCATGAGGAATATGCATCTGGCTCTTTAAATTGACCATCAAGAGGCCTGCTTCCTTCATCAATTACAGACTTTCCTTTTCCCTCAATGGGCTCGAAAGTCTTCTTGTTGACCCGGATAGGAGGCATATAACCAACATGGTTCTGGAAATCTGCGTGAAAGTTGATGCCAGTCCTTGTCCTGAGGAATCTCATGATCCATGGTGCATAAATTTTGTGATCATATGGGCACATTGCATTGTCAGCCAAAGTCCTCAAGAAGAAATCATGGATATTCATGGGGATACCGTGAATGATGTTGAAGAGGATATTCTTCATGAGGCCGACAACATCTTCATCATCATCATGGCCTTTGATTGACGCTAGCACACTGCAGAGAATGCGGTAGACAGACGGGGGTGTGTACTTGAGCTCATGGACGAGGAATGTGGTTCTTGATGGTTTTCCTGCAGCCAAAGGCTTCATGAGGACTTCCATCATTCCATTTGGCAGCTCACGCTCACCATAAAGCTTCACTGCCCCTTCTGAAGGAATTGGTACGGGCAGTTCTCTGAGGAGTTCAGACGCTGGAGCCTTGTAGTGAGTATTTTGGGTCATCCAGTCGAACACCCAAGTGTTGATGTCATCAGCATTGCCCGAGATGTGCAGAGTTGAATAGAACTGAAGAATTAGCTCACTATTCCAATCTGATATGTCTGAGCACATAGGGAGCAAACCTGCATCATGTAGTCCATTGAGGACTGGTTCCATGCAGGGAATCTCTTCAAGTTTATCATGAGGAATGTGCGTGTGCTGGAATATCTTGTTGCGTCCACAGAGGACAGAAGCATAGTAGTTCATCTGAGTCCTTGTCCAAAACTTCAGATGCCTCATTTGAGGCCTGTCATAAGGATTCTCTCCGATGAAATACATGCGTTCCTCAAAGAAATTCTCTTTCTGAAACTTTGGCCGCTTCGATAATGGCAGGCGCTGAACTGGATTGAGATTGTGCTGAGGAATGGGAGGGGAAACAACCATGGCAGTCTCTGGGTTGAGCACAATGAAGTCATTGTCAGGGGCGGGAACATTTTCTTCAGCAGTTTCCTCAGGTTGAGGAATTTCTTGCTCTGGCTGAGCATCAGGCTGAGGAATTTCTTCTTCCTTCTCAGCTTGAGGAGTGTGGTCAGCCTCGTCAGTGGGAGGAGCCTGCTCAGACTGGACATTTTCTTCAGCTTGATTTTCATCAGCTGACTTTGTGGGAGAAGCAGATTCATCAGCTGTTGCAGCTGAAGCTGTTGCAGCTGAAGCTTGAGTTGCAGATGAGGAATATGAGGTTGAGGACTGTCATCAATCTGTATTTCCTCATCAGTATGCTCCTCAGAGGCAGCATCCTTCATTTCCTCATCTGCCCTTGTAGTGTGGTCACCGATGATGACCATTTCATATGAAGGTGCAACATTAAGAGGCACCGGGTCCAGAGGGGCAGATTCTTCAGTTTCCTTGAGGCGTTTTGCCTCAATCTTTTCTTCTACTGAGGAAGCTTTTCTCTTCTTTGCTTCCTTCTCAGCAGCTCTTGTCTTTTTCGCGTCTGATGCAGACGGCATTAATTTCTTCACCTTTGAAGTTTTTGCTGAAGGTGTTTTCTTAACAGATTCTTCAGCTGGCAGTGAGGAACCAGCTGGAACAGAGTCATCAGCCTGCTTTGATGAAGCAGCTGGATCAGGAGCAGTTTCATCAGGGGTTGCAGTTTCATCAGGAGCGGTCTCGGTGATGATGTCTTCAATAGCCGGCTCATCAGCACGGCGCTCTTGGTGTTGTTCCTCAGCTTGAGGAATTTCCTCCTCATCAGGAGATGCATCTTCTGGCTATTCAACCAGGGGCTGAGGAGTCGGTGCTGGTGGGGGGTGACGTTTGTTGTAGTCATCAACAGCACTAGTGGCTAGCTTGATGAAATTGCGTTTGATGCTTGTGCGGTCTGACAGTTTCTCACACTTGTCAGTCAAGACTTGCAGCTCTGCCTGGGTGGACACCAATGCTTCAGGCGTCAGCTTGAGAACATTTTGCCTGAGGAATTTCTCCTTTCTGGCCTTTGCAATCTTTGCCTGCTTGGCCTTATGTTCCTTCCACTTGGCTTCGTTTATGAAGGTAGCCACCATGTGGCTGACACCAGGAGGAAGTTTCAAATCATCAATGGGTGTGTTTGGGTCTTCATACCACACATTGATGAAGTCGAGGAGGACCTTGGGGTCCATCGCCAGAGGAATAGCACTGCCTGATGCTTGTGCTACCCTTTCTTGCTTGTTCCTGATGATGGCTTCCAGAGTTTCATCATCATATTCATCACTTCCCTCTGATCCAGATGGGACTGTGATGATTTTGCTGGGGCTGGGCAGAGGTGCAGGTTCAGTTGTTGTCAAAGTCTTCAAAAGGAGTGTTGAAGACTTCGTCTCCGAGCTTGTTGCAGCTGGAGTGAGGAGCTAGAGCTGGCAGTCGTAGTCTTCACGACTTTCTTCTGTACTGGCTTTGGAGGTGGAGCTGAGGACTTTGGTGTAGATGCGATTGGTGCTGAGGGTTTTGGCGCTGATGGTTTTGGTGTTGACGGTTTTGGAACCGAGGGTTTTGGAGCTGAGGGTTTGGTGACAGAAGTCTGTGCAAACTTCTCTTGGGGTTTTGAAGCTTTTGGCTTTGTTGGCACAGACTTTGGTTGAGGAATCTCGGAGCCTGAGGTTTCTGCTGCTGAGGAATGAGCAGCACCGGAGGCAGCAGCTGAGGATTCATGAAATTTCTTCACTGCTGTTTCTGCTTGCTTCTTGAGCTTGGCCAGATGCCTTTCTTTTTCATCTGGGTAGTCATCAAGTGTCATAAGACTTGAGGGATGAGCTACTTGATGATCCTCAAGTGGGGCCCTTCTGCCAGGAGGCTTCAAAGCAAATTTCTTCGCATATTTTGGAGTCACAAACCTGTACTCCTTCCACTCCTTTGCCCATCTGCGTTCAATTTTCTGCAGTCTAATCTTTCTTTTAGGCATAGTCTCAGGTTCATCATCAGGTGTGCAATAGTCCAGGTATATGTCATCAGGAATATCAACAGCTGTGTTCTGCTCCAGTTTCTTTCCTCCCTTCTGTTTCCTTTCTTCCTCCATTTTCTTCAGACGAGGAACTTTCTGAGGATTTTGAACTCTTGAGGATTCTGATGAGCCTTGAAGAGTTTCTTCCAGAAACGCTGCAAATGAGTTAATGTGATGAGAACCGAGAGATTCATCAGCTGACATGTGTGTACCTGTGAACAGAGTATAGTTGCGAGGAATTTGGAGAGGTCATATGCGTTCTCAGATTTGAAGAAAATGGAAAAGTTTGACAGTTTGAGGAATATAACCAGTGGTTGAGGAATTTGCTTAAGCATTCTGTTCTTGGGTTCCAGAGTTGTACAGATCCAAAAATTCACACAATTGAGGAATCTCGTGAAAATCTTAGATGCTTAGCTAGTTCATCAATGATTGTGGTGATGGATAGTGTTTGAGGAATCATATGCGCATCGTATCTTGAGGAAAAACAGATTTCACATGGGAGAGGTAAAATTTCAGATCTAATCTGTTGTAAAAATGGGATATAATTAC
Organism: Hordeum vulgare subsp. vulgare; assembly: GCF_904849725.1. Classification (NCBI taxonomy): domain Eukaryota; kingdom Viridiplantae; phylum Streptophyta; class Magnoliopsida; order Poales; family Poaceae; genus Hordeum; species Hordeum vulgare. Next base: position 564,649,025 of record NC_058519.1, read on the forward strand.
CCTGGAAGGTGCGAACGAAGAACACAAAAAGGTGGTGTTGGAGAGGCTCTTCGGTCAAGTGTCCAATGCACCCTAACTTGGCAGCAAAGGACGTCTACGGCGGCGGCGGACGTAGATGTTCCGACTCCGGCGTGATCCTGGCGGCGAGAAGGTTGAGGCAGTGAAGCTCTTCCTTGCCGGCGACAAGACTACCAGCGGTGGCGCTAGGGTTCGGTGCGCTGTGGCAGGAGAGCGATGAGGCGAAGAAGATGATACCGAGGGGGATAAGGACATATTTATAGCCCGAAAGTTACTGTTTGGCGTGAAAGTTTCGGACCTAATAGCCCATTGAAAAGGACGTGGATGTCGCCTAGAGGGGGGGGGGTGAATAGGCGCTTTAAAATAGTTAAGGTTTAGGCTTGAACAAATGCGGAATAAAACTAACGTTTAATATGTCAAGCACAAAACCTACAAACAACTAGGCTCACCTATGTGCACCAACAACTTATGCTAAGCAAGATAAACAACTAAGTGATAGCAAGATATATTCCAATAAACAATATGTCTATCACAAAGTAAAGTGCATAAGTAAAGGGTTCGGGTAAGAGATAACCGAGGTACGGGGAGACGATGATGTATCCCGAAGTTCACACCCTTGCGGATGCTAATCTCCTTTAGAGCGGTGTGGAGGCACAATGCTCCCCAAGATGCCACTAAGGCCACCGTAATCTCCTCACGCCCTCGCACAATGCAAGATGCCATGATTCCACTAAGGGACCCTTGAGGGCGGTCACGGAACCCGTACAAATGGCAACCCTTGGGGGCGGTCACCGAACCCGTACACGTGGCAACCCTTGGGGGCGGTTACCGGTACCCGTACAAATTGCTCGGGGCAATCTCCACAACCTAATTGGAGATCCCGACGCTTCCCAGAGCTTCACACCACACTGATTGAGCTCCGAGACACCACCAAGCTTCTAGGACGCCAAAGCATCCACGAAGAACAATATCAAGGGTACTAAGTACCAAAGGTAGTAAGCTTCTCAACTTCTCACTTCCACGTATCACCGTGGAGAACTCAAACCGATGCAACTAATGCAATGGCAAGAACACACGAAGTGGTCAAGTCCCTCACACTCAAATCCCTCCACAACAACAAAAGCTATGGAGAAATATGAGAGGAAGAACAAGGAGCTCACAAAGAACTCCAAGATCAAGATCCAAGGGGTTCCCCTCACATAGAGGAGAAAGTGATTGGTGGAGATGTGGATCTAGATCTCCTCTCTCTTTTCCCATAAGAACAAGCAAGAATCATTGGAGGGATAGAGAGTAATCAAGCTCTAAGAATGTCAACAATGGAGATAGAACAAGTGCTCAACGGATAGATAAGACCAAGGGGGAAGAAGACCCCCTTTATATAGTGGGGGAAGGAATCAGACCGTTACCCCCACTTTCTGCCCGAGCTCCTGCGGTACTACCGCTGGCTGCAGCGGTACTACCGCTGGCACTCCAGCGGTGCTACCGCTGGCACTCCAGCGGTACTACAGCTGGGCCCCTGGTAGTGCAACGGCACTACCACCGCCAAGAAAGTCTTCGCAAAAAGGTCCGTCCACGAACAACCGCTAGGCAGGCGGTACTAAGCTCCTGGAGCGGTACTACCGCTGACCAGGGGCGGTACTACCGCGAGCCAGCGGTACTACCGCTAGGGCCAGCGGTACTACCGCCAATTCTAGCGGTACTACCACTAGGTCCAGCGGTACTACCGCTAGGTCCAGCGGTACTACCGCTCACCACTGAAAGAGCCATAACTTTCGCATACGAGCTCCGAATCGAGCAAACCCAAGCTTGTTGGAAATCTTAAGACCATGCGGTTATGAATATGCCAAAGATATAGAGATGTGAGATCTCTATGAATGAAGAACCGGCAAAAACTCCAACATCGAAAACATCATAGTAGATGCATATGGACTCCGTTTTCGATGAACTCGAGCTTGTCACGAAGATGACCATAAGCTCTAAAACTCACAAAGAGAAACATCAAACAAGAACCAAGAAGTATGATGCAAGGATGCAAATGGTTTGAGCTCTCAACGAACGATACGATCAAGCTACTCACTTGAGAGCCCCCCTTGATAGAACAGCAATCTATCCTAACCAGAAAACCTATCAAGGGCAAACCTATACCTTGCACCTCGTGCTCTTGAGCTAGATGATGATGATCTTGGCTTCCTCAAGATGGACCACCTTTCTAGATTGTCTTGGCTTGATGAAGACTAGTTGATTGCTCCCCCATACTCACTATGGGTGAGCCACTCGTCAGCATATCTTCACAAGTCCATTGCCACCACAATGGACGGCAAGCTTCAAGCATGCTATCTTCGTGCTGATCCACTTGAACTTGCACATCGCAATCTTGATGACGATCACAACTTGACGGCATACTCCATGGGTTGTATGAGATCTTCCCTTTGACGCAAGCCCATGGAAACACACCTAACCCCCACATAGAACTCTCACGAAGACCATGGGTTAGTACACAAACACGTAATGGACAATGCTTACCATACCATGGGATCACTTGATCCCTCTCGGTACATCTTGTACGCTTTGTGTGTTGATCATCTTGATTTACTCTTTGTCTGAGATCTTGATCAACCATTGATAATGATCACAACTTGACGTCATACTCCATGGGTTGTATGAGATCTTCCCTTTGACGCAAGCCCATGTAAACACACCTAACCCCCACATAGAACTCTCACGAAGACCATGGGTTAGTACACAAACACGTAATGGACAATGCTTACCATACCATGGGATCACTTGATCCCTCTCGGTACATCTTGTACGCTTTGTGTGTTGATCATCTTGATTTACTCTTTGTCTGAGATCTTGATCAACCATGTGTCTCTATGACCATTCTTTGGATAATACCTTGAATACCATCTTGGTCATCATATAAACTCCTTGAACCCAACTGATGGACTTCAAGAAGTGCCTATGGACAAATCCTATAAATGTAACTTAAGGCAACCATTAGTCCATAGGAATTGTCATCAAGTACCAAAACCACATATGGATATATATGCTCCAACAATCTCCCCCATTTTGGTAATTGATGACAACTACTTCAAGAGAGTTTATATAAGGAAATAAGCATAACCAACCGCACACATACAAAACAATAATGTATGCGTGCAAGATGTAAATGCTTATGCAATAAAAGCAAACCCCTCTAAACATATCCAAAGTAAACTAAACTCTCTAAACTTCTCCCCCATTGGCATCGATTGCCAAAATGGACGAAAAGTTTAGAAAGCCAATATATTTGGTGGTCCTCCAAAAAGTGTGTACTCTGAGCAAATGAGTGCAAAGAAATACACAAATACAATGATAAGTAGTTGGAGGAAAACAAACTATATTGAGGACCCAAAGATTGCAAATAAAGGAATCGTATGCCACAAGGACATACCAAAATAGAGGCAAGCAATCAAAAGATACCGAATGGAACAAACAATCATATGGTCCTTCGAACCACATGAATAAAAGATATTATGATAAAAGCAACGGAGTGTTTTATCAAAACTAGAGAAGCTCCCCCATGATTTGTGCACTAATAAGAGATTTTTGTATATGATACAAGTGCACAAAATAGGATCGTTACTCCCCCAAAATTAATAAAAACACACAACGGGTGCAAGAAGAAAGATGAGACAATAAGCAAATCTCTTGCACAAAACAAGTGGTTGAGCAATATGTAAAAGAAGCAACTTAAGATTAGGCTCAACCAAAATAATGTGTGTGAGTCATGGCAAGGCACTTGAGAAGACTAAGATAAGGATGAACATTACTCATCAACATAGTCTTGAGATGAAATGAGACACAAAGTGCAAGACATATCATTTCCACACACACCTACTAGAAAATGGGTTCACAAGCTTACTAATAAACAAAATAAGAACAAACGCTTGTGACAACCCATGGTGAAGATAGGAAATAAGAACCTTGTCAAGAGAGGAGGGATACCAATCGAAATGGCAAAACCCTCATCAAGACAGGCATGAGGAAAAATTATCTTCACGGCCAAAGAGTGCATCTTGTCAAGAGAGGAGGGATACCAATAGAAATGGCAAAACCCTCATCAAGACAGGCATGAGGAAAAATTATCTTCACGGCCAAAGAGTGCATCAAGATGTAGGAAAATAAGATACGCACTCAAGACAAATCCTTTCACGAAGCCACCAAAAACTGAAAAAGGAAATGCAACGGTGGACGTAAAAGAAAAGAGGATATCAATTATCAATTAGAGATGTAACTTCTCTCATGTGTAAAAGCTTCTAAGTAGAAGACAATCATGATGATATATATCCACAAAGAAGAATGTACACACGACATGGTTACAAGAAGGAACAAACTAGATATCCAAAAGGAAGTCATAAACATATCAATAAGATCTTTTTCTTGGAAGCATAGCACATGGCCTAATATTTTCTTATTGTACAATATGAACTTCCAACATACGAACATCAAATACATCCCAACTAGTAATAAGACATCATCGTTAGGATGCTTTGAGAGAGGAAACAAGTACTACAAGAACGAATCAAGAGATTCATGCCATGATGCACCCTGCAAAGAAAAGACAGGGGCGCCTTTGCAAGAAAAGAATGCATGAAGTAGATACTTGTTACCGAGACAACATTGGATTGATGTAGTAGATAGTTGTTCTTTGATCATCCTAATTTGGATCCAATAATCACATGGTCTCAACACCTTCCTTATAGGTGAGCCGAGCATCCAATGCATCTCCAATTGTTCCTGGAACAACAAAACAAACAAAATGGTGCCCAAACTCATTGGGACCAAAGAGTTAGAAAAACCGACATTAAATGATCACAACTTGACGTCATACTCCATGGGTTGTATGAGATCTTCCCTTTGACGCAAGCCCATGTAAACACACCTAACCCCCACATAGAACTCTCACGAAGACCATGGGTTAGTACACAAACACGTAATGGACAATGCTTACCATACCATGGGATCACTTGATCCCTCTCGGTACATCTTGTACGCTTTGTGTGTTGATCATCTTGATTTACTCTTTGTCTGAGATCTTGATCAACCATTGATGATGATCACAACTTGACGTCATACTCCATGGGTTGTATGAGATCTTCCCTTTGACGCAAGCCCATGTAAACACACCTAACCCCCACATAGAACTCTCACGAAGACCATGGGTTAGTACACAAACACGTAATGGACAATGCTTACCATACCACGGGATCACTTGATCCCTCTCGGTACATCTTGTACGCTTTGTGTGTTGATCGTCTTGATTTACTCTTTGTCTGAGATCTTGATCAACCATGTGTCTCTATGACCATTCTTTGGATAATACCTTGAATACCATCTTGGTCATCATATAAACTCCTTGAACCCAACTGATGGACTTCAAGAAGTGCCTATGGACAAATCCTATAAATGTAACTTAAGGCAACCATTAGTCCATAGGAATTGTCATCAAGTACCAAAACCACATATGGAGATATATGATCCAACACCCTTGCCTCTACGTCTCCGCAGGACACGTGTAGCTCCCGTACGATGCGGTGGAGATAGTGGAGATCGTGGCTATCCAATCGTGGGAAGTGACGGTTCAGTTACTATTCCTTTGAAGAAAACAATTTTTCGAAGATTTGAGGATTTTCGTTACGAAATCATCAGCTGACAAGGATGCAGTGAGGATTTTGAACAAAGTTTCAAGTAGAACGCATATGAAGAATTGAATAGACTGGATAAGTATAGCATAGAGGGAAAATAGGGTCCGATCACATTCACTTAGCAGAAACATCAACTTGAAGAAATAGCAATAAGTGAATGTTGTTGAGGACTAGAGATCACAGTCTACCTAGGCAAATGAAAGTCATCAAGTGTTTTTTGAAGATTTTGCAATAGATCATCACAATGAAGAACAACTATTTTGAAGAGAAATGCATTGTGAGGAATTTGATCATTTGAAGAAAATTAACTTGAGGAATTTCACATTGGGCGGTGGCGTTGCCCACGATATAAGAATGTTGATTACAGACGCCGCGTACAATTGTCGTAGGGCCCTGAGAATCAATTTCTTCGTTAATTTCTTCACATTCAGAGTGACTTTCTTCATCGGTTGAAGAAAATCGTTTCATCATGTGTTCCACATCTAAGTCATCAACTTTGCATAAGTGTTAGGATGTGTGCATGTTTTTACAAAACATTTGAAGACTCTAAGATATTTAGCTCACACCGCAACTTGAAAAACCTTTTCTCATCCAAGGGCTTAGTGAAGATATCAGCCAGTTGATCATCAGTCTTCACATGGTCGATGAGGATATTGCCCTTGAGGACATGGTCCCGAAGAAAATGATGATGAATCTGGATGTGCTTGGTCTTCGAGTGCTGTACTGGGTTGTAGGCAATCTTGATAGCACTCTCATTGTCACAGTAGAGAGGCACATTCTTCATGTTGATGCCGTAGTCCTTGAGGGTTTGCTTCATCCATAGTAATTGAGCACAGCAAGAACCAGCAGCAATGTACTCAGCTTCGGCAGTGGAGAGTGATACGCAGTTCTGCTTCTTTGAGGACCAGCAAACCAGTGATCTTCCGAGGAAATGGCATGTGCCAGAGGTTGACTTGCGATCCACACGGTCACCAGCATAGTCTGAATCAGAATACCCTACCAGATGAAGATTGGAGCCCTTGGGATACCATAATCCTAGTGTTGGTGTGTGAGCTAGGTATCGAAGAATATGTTTCACAGCCTTATGGTGTGATTCCTTCGGTTTTGCTTGAAAATGTGCACACATGCAAATGCTAAGCATTATGTCTGGCCTAGATGCACATAGATACAATAAAGAGCCAATCATAAAACGGTATACCTGCTGATCGAAATCTTTACCATTTTCATCAGTGCCGAGGTGACCGTTGGAAGGCATTGGAGTCTTGGCACCTTTGCATTCATGCATGTCGAATTTCCTCAGAACATCCTTGAGGTATTTCTCCTGTGATATGAAGATTCCATTGCTTTGTTGACGAATTTGAAGACCTAAGAAGAATTTCAGCTCCCCCATCATAGACATCTGATATTATTCACTCATCATATAGGCAAATTCATCACTGTATCTTTTGTCAGTACAGCCAAATATGATATCATCAACATATATTTGACATACAAACAGCTCATTATCATAAGATTTTGTGAAAAGAGTTGGATCGAGTGAACCAGGTTTGAAGCCTTTCTTCATGAGGAATTCCTTCAATGTATCATACCATGCCCGAGGGGCTTGCTTGAGGCCATACAGAGCCTTTTTGAGTCTGAAGACTTTGTCTGGATTCTTTGGATCCTCAAAACCTGGGGGCTGAGCAACATATACTTCTTCCTCAAGCTTACCATTGAGGAATGCACTTTTCACATCCATTTGATATAAGATGATGTTATGATGATTAGCATAAGCAAGTAGGATTCGAATAGCTTCAAGTCTAGCAATAGGTGCAAAAGTTTCATCGAAATCTATTCCTTCAACCTGGGTGTAGCCTTGGGCTACAAGTCGTGCCTTGTTCCTCACCACTTGACCGTCCTCATCTTGCTTGTTTCGGAAAATCCACTTGGTGCCGATTATGTTATGCTTGCGAGGATCTGGTCGTTTGACGAGCTCCCATACGTCATTCAGCTTGAATTGAAGAAGTTCGTCTTGCATGGCTTGGATCCACTCCGGTTCCAGAAAAGCCTCAGCTACTTTTGAGGGTTCTGTGATAGATACAAAAGAAAAATGCCCACAAAAGTTAACTAAGTGTGAAGCTTTTGAGCGAGTGAGAGGACCTGGCGCGTTGATGTCGTTGAGAATTTTGTCAAGTTCTACTTCATTTGCAATCCTCGGATGAGCTGGTTGAGGATTTTGTCTGGGCTGAGGAAGTGGTGCTGTTGCAATTTCCTCAGGAGCATATTCTTGACTTTCATCAGTGATAGGGATTGTTTCTTCACCAATTTCCTCAGTGGGAACAATGTCTTCAGTAGGCTTAAGCTTTATTGCTTCCTCAGGAGACAGCTTATCTGGATCAGAAGGCAATTGCTCTCTTTGCGAGCCATTAGTTTCATCGAACCGCACATCTACAGTCTCAACAACTTTGTTGTGGTAGTTGTTGAAAACTCTGTAGGTGTGCGAGTCCTTTCCATAACCGAGCATAAAACCTTCATGTGCCTTAGGTGCAAATTTCGAGCTATGATGAGGATCTCTAATCCAGCATTTTGCACCGAAGACTTTGAAATAACTTACATTGGGTTTCTTGTCAGTGAGGAGTTCATATGAGGTTTTCTTGAGGAATTTGTGAAGATATACCCTGTTGATGATATGACATGCAGTGTTGATTGCTTCAGGCCAGAAGCGACGAGGAGTCTGATATTCTTCAAGCATAGTTCTTGCCATTTCAACCAGAGTCCTGTTCTTTCTTTCGACGACACCATTCTGCTGAGGAGTATAAGGAGCAGATAATTCGTGAGTAATACCAAGTTCATCAAGATAATCATCAAGACCAGTGTTTTTGAACTCGGTTCCATTATCACTCCTTATATGTTTGATCTTGATGCCAAAGTTCGTCGAGGCCCTTGAAGAAAATCGTTTGAAGATTTCCTGCACTTCAGTTTTATACACTATGATGTGCACCCAAGTGTATCTGGAATAATCATCAACTATGACAAAGCCATATAGAGATGCTGCATTGGTTAGTGTTGCATAGTGTGTAGGTCCAAATAAATCCATATGAAGCAATTCAAATGGACGTGTAGTGGTCATGATGGTTTTAGAGGGATGCTTGGATCTGGTCATTTTCCCAGATTCACAAGCACCGCAGAGATGATCCTTGAGGAATTTGACTGATTCGATGCCAATGACAGGCTTCTTCTTTGCAAGTGTGTGCAAATTCCTCATGCCTGCATGACCTAGTCTTCTGTGCCACAGCCATCCTTCTGAGGTTTTTGCTAGTAAGCAAGTGGCTGGTTGAGGACCTGTAGAGAAGTCAACAATGTACAAATCCCCTCATCTTACACCTTCGAAGACTTTGGATCTGTCAGATTCCATGATGACTACACATCTATATCTACCAAAGATAACAATCATATCAAGATCACAAAGCATCGAGACTGACATGAGGTTAAAACCAAGGGATTCAACAAGCATCACCTTGTCCATATGCCTATCCTTGGAAATAGCTACTTTTCCAAGTCCCAATACCTTGCTTTTACCTTTATCAGCATATGTGATTTGCTTCAGAGGTGATGGAGTTAGTGGCATATTCATCAGTAGGCTTTTATCACCAGTCATGTGATGTGTGCAGCCACTATCGAGAACCCACTCAGTATTTTTGGGTTTGTCATCCTGCAGATGAATTAGTACAGCTTACCATCTCATATGCTTCAAGTTTGAAGAATATGATACTAATTTCATCATAACAGAAATGTAAGGACGTGTGAAATATTTCTATTTCATCAATCATTAGCTTGCGTCCTATCAAGCATTTCCTCAGGTCTCCAGCAAATTCTTCAGATGATGATTTTCATCTGGAGACCTGACCTGCAGGAGTGATTAGTTTGATTTCTTCACCACCCACATTTGAAGGGGTGGCAAAGCGTTCATCATCCTGCGAGCACCATATGAGAAAGGTGGCATTGAAGCTAATGCACTTCTCTTAACAGTAGGGGGGTTAAAGTACTCATATGAGTATGCAGAGAACTGGTTTGAGGATTTATGAACATAATGATTTGAAGAATAGCGCTCATAATCATATTCCTTGTAGTTTCCCTGCATGTTAGACGCATAAGCACAGGTATGAGCATAGTTTTGACCAGTTGAGGATTTTGATCCTCTTGAAGACTTTGGTCCTCCTGAGGAATTTGATCTGGGGTTCAGCTTCTTCAGAGGTGATGTCATGAGGACATTTACTTGAAGATTTTCAACACAACTTTTGGGAACCCAGATTTTCTTCAGAGGAGGGCCATTCCTGCTGTTAGTTCCAACATATCTAGCAAATACTTCACCAGATTGATTTTTGAATAGTTTATAGTTGGAATCAAATGACACATCCGAGGAATAGGATAATTCACATGAGAAGCCAGTTAGATTAGATGGATCAAAAGGAGGCCCAGTAGCAGCAACCCATGAGGTTTTGGGATATTGCTCAGGTTTCCAATAAGATCCATCAGCATTCAATTTCCTCTCAAAGGCAATTCCTTCTTTCCTCGGGTTCCTGTTCAAGATCTGCTTTTTGAGCACATCACAAAGGATTTGGTGTCCTTTGAGGCTTTTGTACATGCCTGTCACGTACAATTCCTTCAACCCTGCATTTTCATCAGTGACATTTGTGTTTTCCTTAAGTGAGGAAATAGACACAATAGGTGCAGTTGAAGTATTTGTAGCAGTGGTAGCATTTGAAGATTCTGGTGAAGAATTAGCAGTTTCACGATCAATGCATTTAAGACATGGAGGAATAAATTCAACTTGACTAGCGCTGATCTGTTGAGCTAGTAATGAATCATTTTCCATACGAAGATCATCATAAGACATCCTTAGCTTCTCAAGATCAAGCTTCCTTTGAAGAAATTCGTAGGAAAGCTTCTCATGATCAGTGAGGAGTGTATCATAACGATCCTGAAGAATATCAAATCCAGACTGAAGATTTTTCATGTCATCAGCGAGGATTTGATTAAGATTCATTTCATCATTCAACAGATCATCACTTTTGTCTAGCAGTTTTTGAAGCTTTTCCAGAGCAGTTTGTTGTTTAGTGGCAATGATGGCAAGTTTACTGTAACTGGGTTTTTTGTAATCATCATGTTCACAGTCACTTGAATCAGATGAGGAGGCATTATGTGATACCTTTGAACCTTTTGCCATGAAGCAATAGGTTGGAGCGAAGTCATCAACATAGTCATCAGTATGGATGGTGCACTCATTTTCTTCAAGATTGAAGATTGACTTGCTGACGAAATTGGTTGCTAGTGCAAGACTAGCCTGTCCGGATTCTGAATCTTCTCCAGAGCCTTCTTCATCATCACATTCTTCTGATTCTGCCTCGGAATCCATTTCCTTGCCAATAAGTGCCCGAGCCTTTCTGAAGCTAGTCTTCTTGTGTGAGGAGGACTTTGAAGATGAGGATTTTGAAGATTTCTTCTTCTTCTTTGAGTCATCGGAACTGTCATCCTTGTATTTCTTCTTCTTTGATTCCTTTCCCCAGCAAGGACAATCAGCAATGTAATGACCTGATTTCTTGCACTTGTGACAGGTCCGTTTCTTGTAGTCCTCAGATGCAGATTCTGATTTCCTCATGTCTCTTCTTGATGATTTACCGAACTGGCCTCGTCGTGTAAATCTCTGGAATTTTCTCACAAGCATTGCAAGTTCCTAACCAAATTCTTCAGGGTCACAACTGCTGTCATCTGTGTCTTCTTCTTCAGATGAGGAAATTGCTCTTGCCTTCAGTGCACGTGGTCTGGAATAGCTTTGTCCATATAGATCTCTCTTTTCTTCTAGCTGGAATTCATGAGTATTTAGCCTTTCGAGGATATCAGCAGGATCTAGCATCTTGTAGTCTGGTCTTTCTTGAATCATCAGAACTAAAGTGTCAAATGAAGAATCCAAAGATCTCAGCAGTTTCTTCACAACTTCGTGATCAGTGATGTCTCGAGCTCCCAGTGCTTGCAGTTCATTTGATATGTCAGTGAGACGATCAAAGGTGTCTTGGCAGCTTTCATTGTCATGTCTCTTGAAGTGATTGAAGAGATTGCGAAGAATATCAACACGAGAGTCGCGTTGGGTTGATACTCCTTCATTTACCTTGCACAGTCTCTCCCAGATCAGTGTTGCAGAGCCTAAGGCACTTACTCTTCCAAACTGGCCAGGGCTCAGATGACCACAGATGATGTTCTTCGCTTGAGAATCGAGTTGCTTTAATTTCTTCACATCAGGTGTAGTGACACTCGCAGAAATGATGGGGACACCATTTTCCACAATATACCAGAGATCATTGTCTATAGCTTGTAGATGCATTTGCATTTTGTTCTTCCAGAAGGGAAAATTCTTTCCCTCGTAGGTAGGACATGCTGCAGTCACCTTAAACATGCCTGCAGTCGACATAACTAAAACTCCAGGTGGTTAAACCAAAATCACACAGAACAAGGGAGTACCTTGCTCTGATACCAATTGAAAGTGCGTTATATCGACTAGAGGGGGGGTGAATAGGAGATTTTTAGAATTTCATCACTGAGGAAATTCCTTTTGAGGAAATTCCTCACTGATGACTAACTTACAGCGGAAACAGTTAAGGATCAGTCGTGCAATCGTTCACAACAGCAGTATTGCAGAGTGAAGATTATGAAAACAGATTGCACAGTAAGCAGGCACGCAGAATACAGATGATGATTAACTCATGTGAAGAATTTGGGGTTGAGGAAATTCAGAGAAAGTCTTCAGCAAACTCTTCAAATAGTCACAGTGAATGTCATCAACACATAATACAGAGAATGTAAAGAGTTGAGGAATTAGAACCCGATTCTTGGTGAAGACTGTTGTTGATGACCCAGTTCCAACTGCTGTGACAGTTGTACATCTGGTTTGGAGCGGCTTGGTATTGAAACCAAAGGACACCCAGTCCCGGGACACACAGTCCCTACCGTATTCTCCTTGAGCTAAGGACACACAGTCCTCGCCCAATACTCGTGGTAAGTCTTCAGGGCAGACTTCGAAACCCTCACAAACTCGGTCACCCGGCGATCCACAATTGACTGCTGGATTGCTCTAGACCATGACGCCTAACCGTCTGGAGGATGCACAGTCCTCAAAGGTAAAAGGCTTCAGTCCCACACAGGAACAACTTCTTCAGTGATGCTCAATCACTAGGTTTGGTTTGTGGTTTCTGTGGGTGGTGTATTTCCTCACTGATGATTTACTCTCGAAAGCTCTGAGGAATTTGGGTTGCTCTTATGACAAGTGTCAGTTTCTAACGGAGCAGCCAACCAGCTAGTGGTTGTGGGGGCGGCTATTTATAGCCTGGGAGCATCCCGACATGATTTGACATTAATGCCCTTAAATAATATGACCGTTGGAGTGGATAAGACCAGTGACTTGGCGTGGCTATTGAAACGGTCGGGACCCTCAACTGTGAGAGTCCTCATGTCACTCATATTCCTCACTTGAGGCTTTTGGTAGTATTTGGTTTGGGTTGAGCATCATGAGGAAATTCATTCCATAGCGTTACTTTGACCCCCTTTAACAGTACGGTGTTCCTATTCATCAAATGCGAAGAAGGTAAAACAGAAAACGTAAATCTTCATGTTTCAATTTCTTCAGAACGATTTTCTTCAGGAACCACCGATCTTCTCAATATCAATATCTTCATGAGGAATATCAATTTCATCGCAAATTCTTCGCGATTCATTTCTTCAGCTTCAGACCAATTTCTTCAACTGAAGACATATATTTTTAGGGGTCGATATTCTTCAAATATCTCAAACTCCTCAATGACTTATAGATCCTGTGTACACTCATAAACACATTAGATACTTAACCTATAAGTCTTCAAACCACCAAAATCACTAAGGGGCACTAGATGCACTTACAGTAAGCTTAATTTTCATTGGTGGAGATGTTTGTGCCATGGATTGATGACATGGCACATATCCAACCATCCATCCATCCATCCATCGACCCACCCGCAGCCCAAAACCTAACTCCATTCCTCCCGTCGGTCCCCTCTCCCCTCTCCCCCTCCCCCGATTCAGATCCAGAGTTCCAGACCTCGCCGCCGCCACCTACCGCAAGCCGATCTCGCCACCCGTGCCCGCGCACCACCACCCGCTCACCGCGCAGACCCCATCGCTGGCGTGCAGCAGATCCACACCTAGTCCATCTCCGGTGACTCCCGAGCCCTTAAGGGTCGCTCTGTCTTCTAGATGGCCTCGAGGGCAACCAGTTCTTCCTCAACCTCGAGGGCAACCAGTCGGCCTCCGTAACCCTCTGCTCGCCCTCCTCTTCCTCGCAGCAGCAGCAGCCCAGATTGCCATGGCGGCCGAGCCGGAGCAGGCGGCCGCGGCGCAGGAGGTGGCCGTGCACATCGTCTACGTCTACCGCCCCGAGGACGCCGACCCCGAGGAGTTCCACATCCGCACCCTCTCCCCCGTCCTCGGCAGGTACCGCGCCGTCCGAATCCAGCCGGATCCACCGCCGATTGGCCCGGGCCTGCCTGCGCCTGCCCCGTAGCATCTAGGTCTTTGGGGGCTTTTTCCGGTTGTACAGTTTGCTGATCTGGGGGGTGAATTTTGACAGCGAGGAGAAGGTCAGGGACGCGGTGCTCTACCACTACAAGCACACCGCCAGCGGCTTCTCTACGAAGCTCACCGCTGAGCAGGTCGAGGACCTCTAGAGTGAGTGCCCCCCTTCCTTCCACTTCATGGAGTTCCAGTTATGCTTGCCTCCGCTGTACTGAACTCTTAGTGTGGAATTTAGTTGCACCTGCATAATGTGGAATTTTAGTTGCATTGAGTCACCGGATGCCCCATCACAGGCACGGAACGAGATCATCACAGGCACTAAAGCCACCATCTGATTACTTTAGAACTGATCAGTTTCCCTTTTGCTATGAAAGAGCAGCCTGCTAAATCTGATCAGGCACCCCTTTTTCTGATAGAACTAAAAGCAACTAGTGGAAGACAAGGCTAACACATCCCATCATGATTCTAATTCCAATAAGTAATTTTTCCTGATTTTTTCCTTGTCCTTCTGAAGTTTGATACAGTTTGATATAGTGGTGAAATCTGTAGATTCCCTACAAAGTAGTGAAATATGTAGCTTCTAGAGATACATTGTTGTCCTGTCATGTGCTTATTTCCCAGGCATGGAGTAATACTTATGACACACACACAAATTGTTTGTTCTTTTCTGCATAGGCACAAGTAGTTTACTGGAACTATTCTTTAGTCATAACAAACATTCAAGAAAGCATGAACATTTGCCATTCAAATCTTTTCAACTCTGCACATGTACAAGTGACATTCAAATCTGATCAATTCTGCACATGTAGCAGTATAAACTAGAACACTAGTTCAGTTATAGAGAGCTTCTCTCTTGTTCCCACAGGCACACAGTTCCCACTGAAATCAAAACATGCGTTCTTAGTTCTTGCACAATTGCGGAATGGAAGGTGGTTGCCGAATCATTTCATCGAACTTTGTAGTGTGAAATCGACTCCAACCAGTAAATAAATTGTTTCAGTGTTGCTCTTGGGTTACGTTATAAGATGGGGATTGCAACCCTCTTTGACCTGAGTAAGTCATAGACCTGCAAGCAGTTTAAAAAAACGTTGGCTATATATAGGGGGAGGGATCCCTGCCTTGACTATACATTGTTAAGGTAGAAGATGAGACCTCTCCGCAATTTTTTTCATGCCGATAGTGCCCCACAATTCGAGCATGGGTGGGAGAGTTCACCATAGTGAGCTCTAGCCACCAAACCAGCGCTCCCTCATAGCGAGCTGGTGTTTCGGCTGCCGAGGGGATGGGTTGGAAGAACGAGCAAGGTTTGCTCTGCTCTGCTGCATATGTTTTCTTAATCTTGGCATGCGAGCTTAAGCAGTTTCTTGTGATGCATATTTATTATCTCTGTTAAGAATTGAGTTAAGCTTCAGTAATGTATTCTGTACTGAACTTCTGAATTCTTCTAATAGCCAATATGCTACTGTTTTCCGATAAGTATGATCTGAACTGAGTTAAGTTTCTTGCTACGATCTGAACTGAGCTATTCTGTTACTTGCTGCTGGCAGATTCGTGATGGAACCGTCCGGTTCAGGAGTAGCAGAACCGGGCGAGGACGGCCATGACCAATAACCGGCCCATGAGCGCTCCTACGCCCCCTCCAATGGAGCCGGACCCGTGGTGGCGGAGACGAGGGAGGCGCCCAACTCGTTTGGACTGGAGTGCATTCCTGAGCGTTTCTTGGTTTCCTCTTGCGCAGTTCAACTCGTTGCGCACGGGAGAGGCGATGCATAGGAAGGAACGGGTATGATCTTACTGCTCGCTCGCTCTCTTGTGATTTGTTGCCAAATCTTTCTGGTGTGATAGCATGCTTTGCACTTGATAGGAGGCATTTCTTGATTTGTCTATTTGGTGTGATAGCATGCTTTGCACTTTTGCTGCGAGTGAAAAATGTGCGGATCATGTCTTGGCAGTGCTTGCTGTCATATTTTGGCAAGAAGAAATCTTGATGCCAAAATGTATCAGTTTCCATTGTAGATGAATGTCGTTACAGTAGTTTCCAATCTGGTTTACTGTTAACACCGGTATCTTCACATTTTATGCGCCTTTCCTTTCCTTTCCATATTACTAGTTTTAGTAACAAGTAAATTATAAGGTCTGGTTTACTGTTAAATTAGCTCTAGTTTCCGGTCCCGGTGAACTCTCAAGAGCGACTCTGTTTGATTTATTTTTGCGTATCCATAGAAAGAACAATCTGATGAAAAATGAAAATACACAACGCCATATTAAGCTTTAACTAGTAGCACAACCAACCCCAATGTGGTCACTCATTGTTCCAAATAATATTAATAGTTATTATTATGTGGTCACTTGGACATGTGCCCAGATCCATATATGCATGATTGGTACCTGTATAGATCTACAAAGGGAACAACATCTGACACTGCCTGTCCTTCGATTAATTATAAATAATATTACTACATATTGTTACTATCTGACACAGTAATTTTTAGATTTTTCTTCTCAAACACGAATACAAGTAGATGGCAGTTTGTATTTGAATTTCGTCGATTCGTCGCGCTTTACTAACTGCCATCAGGGAGTGGATCAAGATGATGCGCTATACATGCATGTTGCTATGCTATTTATGTGGGTGGGAGTTGATCATTCAATAATCAACAATGTCGACTCATGCATTGCATTTTTCTGTTACTACTTGTATTTATTCCTGGTATATGTCTTTCTCGCAACTGTGTATCAAGTTGGTCTGCTGAACATTGACGGATTCTACGATCAACTGGTGCATCATACTTGTTTTCCTTCAAAGTTTTCCTGAATATTATTATTTTTGTGTGCAACTTATCTTAGAGTGACCATGTATGTCAGTATACTCAAGTAACTGAATGTATTCACGTTAACTCTGTTAAGTACTAGTAGATTCAGAAATTTAGTTCATAGAATTATTGGTAGGAGCAGTAAATGAGTCAAACAAAAATATCCATATGCAAATGTCGGTCTATGTTTGATTCAATTTGGTTTGCTCTGCTACTGAAGCTCCTATCCGGTCTAATGTTTTTTGTTTTGTCTCTTTTTCTGTTGCTAGGAAAGTGATGAGAAGATGTCGATGATGCCTACTGGGGACATTCAAGTCAACACAACATAAAAATTTCTGAACCTATGTCTCATAGGAGAGTGGAATGAACTCTATTGTTAGCAGATGTGTCATTGTTTTATTTTGCAATTCTGTCCGTTCTTGTTATATTCCTATGTAAGGAAATGTATTTATGAGATGATTTATTGTGTTATGTAAACCTGGGAGATGTATTATGTGATGTTATATGATGGATGATTTTAATTTGAGTTGGAGTATTCTTGATTTGAATATGAAATAGTGTTGGATTTAATATTGGACAAATAATTGGGTTGCAAAGGCCCAACAAATAGAAATGAAACCAAGTTCAGGAACAAAAAGTTGCTGAATTCAAAATTGAAAAAGGCCAAAACTGAAACTGGATCAAATGTATTTGGGCACTAAAAGGCCAGGGCCCAAATTATAATGATAAATTTTTTTTCGAAAAAAACATACTAAAGTGGGTGTAAATAGGCTAAGGCCCAAAAGAAGTCCAATAAGAAAAAGCCCAAAAAAATAAAACCATCCCATGTGATCAATTAAAATGGGTTGGGCTGATTTCAACTATGATGTTTTGATTTCGTCGTAACTTTACCACGTAGGACTGCCACGTAGGACTGGGTTATATTGTCAATGATGATTTAGGATCGTCGTAAAGGTTACGACGATCCAGGAATCGTCGTAGAAGTTACGACGATTTCGATCAAAACGTCGGTGCTGTTCATTTCTGACGCTCCGTTTTTGACACTTCGTTTTTCGTCGTGAGATCGTCGTAAACTAAAAACCGTGACGATGTAGCGACGAAAATATAGCGTCGTGTATTAGCATATTCCTTCTAGTGTAGGCTGTCGGCATAGCCTAGCCTTATCCTCTTGGCCGCATCCTCCTTCACTCATTCGCTCTCGCTCTCTCCCTCAATTCCCTCTATCTCTCTCGCCCGCAATTGCCGCCGCCACCCGCTCCACACCCACGCCACCGTTACTAGACCCACACCTCCACCGGCCCACAACCGCTGTCATCCCCGTGTCCACGCGCTCCGCCTCCCGCGTCGCCTCCACGACGCCGTGCTGCCTCCTGTGTCGCATCCATGCGTTCACGCCGCCACGCTGCGCTCCACCTCCAGCACGACCCCCTCCAGCCTGAATCCCGGCCAGCGCCTCAAGCCCCGTCCCCGATCGCCTCCCCCGCCCCGACCCTGACCGGCACCCCCACGCCCCTGACCTTGCTCGTCCTCCCCGTCCCCCATCATGGTTGCAAATCCGACCGGCCCGTTGTGCCTTGCCCCGGACAGCCCTGTCTCATCCCCTCCCGGCCTCGACTGTTGCTCCAACGGGAGGTGAGCAACAATGGCATAATTTTTTGTATGAATATGATGAATATGATGAATGTATGAGTGGTGATGAATATGACTAATGCACGATGGCACAATTTTTTGTATGAAACCCCCCGTAGTTAGGTAGGTTAATGTTGTGTGTAGTATTTAGTAGAAATAGATGAATAGATATATCGGTTTTTGGTAGATGAATGAATAGATGGATGAAATGGTAGAGAGTAAAAATGTGAAAATATATGGTCAACAAATTTTTGTATGTTTTGTGTAGTTTCATGCTTTTTAGATAAATACTTAATGTGATAAATAGATGTTTTGTGTTTATTTGGATATGATGAGTGGTTATTTAATCATCATGATCTTAAAAAAAATCTGAAGTTTCAATGTTGTATGTGATGTGATGACCTAAGTTTTTTAATAAGGGGCGGCTTGGTGGTGGGCGGCATAGGGAGGGGGGAAGCCGCGGGGAGGGGGCGGCATGATGGTGGGCGACACGGGGAGGGGGCGGCACAAAAGGTGGGCGGCGCAGGGAGGGGGCGTCGCGGTGGTGGTGGTGCAGGCGGCGCGTGGAGGGTGGAGACACCGAGGTGGGGAGATGGGGGAGAGAGAGGTGGGGACTCGGGAAGGGAGAAAGAGGTTTTTGGAATCTTCTAGGGTGTTCGTGAGAGTAGTTTTTTTTATTTTTCAGTTTCTTTTTTCTGTTAATATTCTTTTTTGTTTTTTTTCTCTATTTTGGGTTCTTTTTATTTTCTTTGACTTTTTCTTTATTTCTTTAATAAAATAATTTTAAATTTCAGAAAAATAATAATCAGAAATTCAGAAAAAAACAGAATTTAAAATTTTGTTCAGTTCTTTTGACAAAATGTTGAAATTAAGTAAAATTGCAGAATTTTAGAAATGTTTTGGGTTTAGATTTGAATGACGAAATAAGAAATATTCAAAAATATTCAATACAAATGTTCCCATTTTTAAAATTTGCTCGCACATTAAAGAAGTGGCCATGTTTAAAATTTGTTTAAAAATTCAGAAAAAAATGTACGCATTTTTTATTTATTTTCACAAATTCAAAAATATTTAACAACTTGAAAAAATGTGCCTATTGTCCAAATTTGTTCAGAAATTCAACAAATACTACCGTTTCAGAAATTTGTTCACAAATTCTAAAAAGTTCATGTTTAAAAATTCGCAAATTCAAAAAATGTTCCCGGAATATGGAAAAACGTTTTGGAGTTTTGTGCGTAATGTTAAAAAATATTCACTTATGGAAAAACATTTTGTTTCGAAAAATGATTGCATTTCCAGAAAATTATTCGTAATTTCGAAAAGTGGTCTCCTTTTCAATTTTCGAAATTCTAAAAAGTTCAGAATTTAAAATTTTGTTCACTTCTTTTGAATGAATGTTTCATTGTATAAAATTGTTGAGTTTCGTAAAAAATTACGTTATAAATTTATTACAAAATCTTCAAGAAATTGAATACAAATTATCCCATTTATGGAATTTCTTTGTACATTGAAGAAATGGTCGTAATTGAAAAAAATCACAAATTCAAAAAATCTATGAATTTTTGAATTTTGTTCACGAATTTAAAAAGTTCGACAATTTCAAAAAAATGTTCCTATTGTGCAAATTTCTTCACAAATTCAACAAATGCTACATTTCAGAAATTTGCTCACAAACTTTAGAAATGTTCAAGTCTAACAATTCACAAATCCAAAAAATGTTCCCGGGAATATGGAAAAACGTTTTGAGTTTTTTCAAAAATTGTTCGTAATTTTGAAAAATGTTCACATTTTCATAAAATATCTTTCTTTTTTTCAAAAAAACTTTGCATTTTCAATTATTTTTTTGTAATTTCTAAAAATATTCTCTTATACAATTTCAAAAAATGTTCGTGTTTCAAAAAAATCATGTTTGAAATTTCACAAAAAGATTGCACGTCGTGGCGCAGCAGCATTACACGTGCGGGTCCAGAAAAGCCCGCCAGTCGGACGCAGAATGGGCTCAATAAACCTCCCCCGAGCGTTAGCTACGGGCTCCCCTTGGATTCGCAAGGAGGTGGCGCGCCGCCGCGTGAGATGGCGCGCAAGGAGGTGTAATGGGCTCATTTTGATCCTACTCGGATTCGCAAGGAGGTGGCGCGCCGCCGCGTGAGATGGGGTGAGCAACAGCTTGGCCTCGCAAGGAACTCGGAATTGCAACATTTAATACGCCCAATCCGGTAAGAGCCCGGTGTTCTCCCGGCCAGGCGACGGCCAACTCGGCTCCGCTGGGAATAGAGCATTCATCTATATAATCTGGGGCATGAACCATCCCATGCATCGCCCACCCATTGCAACAGCAGCCCTAGAAAACTAGCCTGCCTGCCGCTGCCGCCGGGAGATCGAACAGTCGATCGAACGCCCACCATGTCGTCCCCTGTCCCTGACCAGACCAAGCGTAACCTTTCCATGATCATCCCTACCAAGGAAGGTGGTGCGCCGAGCTACGCCGGCCGCAAGAGGCCGCACGCGCTTACCCTGGCCGTGTACGACCCCGCCGCCGCGGACCATCGGGCCAACGCGGCCAACCTCTCCCTCTCCGGCGCTCTAGTCCCGTTCTTGCCGCCGCCCGTCGACGCCGCGCCCATAAACGCCGTCCCGCTCTCCGCGGTCGCTCCCCGAGCGGAGCCGGCGTGGATACGCGCCCACTTCAACCTCCGGCTCGACCTGACGGTGACCTTCATCGACGAGAAGGCCGTGACCGCCACCGACCTCGACCCGCAGCAGAACCGGTTCCGGCTCCCGGCAGCAGGCGTGCTGCGCAGCCTCCGCCCGATCCTCTCCCCAGATGAGCTCGACGCCGCCAAGATACCGTGTGAGGGCGCCAAGGAAGCCCCGAGGTCGCCAAGGCTGCCCCCTACCGAAGAGGAGCTGCAGCAGGGGAGGATCAAGAGAAAGAAGAAGCAGGGGAAGAAGCACAGCGGGCTTCCCGTCCTCGTCTGCAACGTCCACGCCGGCACCAAGCAGCTGCAGCTGACGCGGTGGGAGAGCAGCCACGGCAACATCATCAAGGGGGAAGGGTACCTGGACTTCATCACCCGCTGCTGCTTCATGGAGAAGGACATCGTCGAGATCTGGGCCTTCAAGGAGCGCTCCTTCCGCTTGTTCGGCGTCGACATGTGCCATGCAAGCCCGCTCTACATTGTGCTAACCAAGAAAGAGCAGCCCCCGGCAGCGTCCGTAGTAGGCATGGACGAGTGTACCATGTAGTAGTACAAGATATCCTGGATAGTTACACAACTGTAGCTTTAGATTTTGGATCTCGATCTATTAGACAAGGCCACTGTAAGATTTTGAGACATTCTATTGGGTTTGATCCGGGTTTACCTTTATTTATTTTTGGTACATTAAGCATCACATGTGCTGCTACATAGTTTTCAGAAATTCAATCCGTAGTAGCCTCTTTGACGTTTGTATTTCAATCTGTCAGAGAAATTCAGTTGGGTTTGAGAAATTCATGATTGCGTCCAGTTTTTCAAAACCAGTTAATTGGACATTCCCTCGCAAAAAAGTAAAATAAAATTGGACATTGCCGTGCTGTGTTGTAGCATTCATATATAGCAAGTTTCTGAGCAAGAGCCTATATTGGTGGTGCCTCGTCTTGTACACTTACGATTTATGCTTTTATCGATTAAGAGCATCTATAGTCGAACTTAATAAATATGACCCTCCCCCTCTCTTCCTTCCTAAATGTTCGTCCGATACCGGACGTATCCGTTTTAAACCTTTATATTTTTGTTCGTGCAACGATATTTTTTTCTCGTATGTTCAATCACTTGCACTTGATGGATGAAGAAGAAAAGAGAAAAAAATGAATGAATAAAAAAAAGATGATCTGGGGTGAGCTCGCGTCCTACGTGACGGACTGACCGAACGCGTCCAGATCCGTCCGCGAGCCTTCATATCCTTCCTACATACATTTGAGATGGATATGAGGGGTGCCGATTAGTATGGACGTTTAGGAAGGAAATGAAGGGACCGATTGGGTCAACTTTTTTGGACCGCATACTCACCGTGAAGGCATTTCGGACGTTTGAAGAGGATATAGGAGGTCCGTTTGTAGATGTTCGGACGTGTTAATTTGTTTGAGTACGCGAGGTTAATTTCTTATCCCTATATTTACTTGAAAGAACCCATTTTTTGTAGGAAGGTAAACATGTAATGTATAAGTAAATAAAGCCATGTTACTGATATCGTTTTTTTAAAGGATGACCCCGCCTTTGCATCAAAGCTATGCATGTAATTATTGTATTAATTATTCATTAAGACCTTATAAAATAATACATCAATACGACTGAAGTCACCATCTCGACGATAGTTGTCGCTATTTCTAGCAAGTTGATGAAAGGGTGGAGATTGTCCGCATACCCAAACCTCACACAAAGTCCAACATCTAATGCCGGAGGCCCCAACCAAGCACATTGTCGGGTGTGGGGAACAAATCGGTCCGGCGCACTCTCAGTGGTCACCGCACACATAAGATGCAGAGGCTGCCGCTGCTGTCTTCCAGCGATCCATCTTCAGTGCCGGTATTAATGAATCTACCCCGTCAGGCCCAACTGGTATCGACGCCACTGTGGGAGTCCGGGACTAAGGGTTCCTCAAGCCGCCTATCTGTTCTCATGAGCCGAATTCCTGGGAATGTTCGATCGTCATTGGAGGTATTGAAATCAAGACGGACTCTTCCGAAGACTTGGCGTACAATCCAAGGCGACTTAGTAACCAAACATATTACTTCCCTACTTTAACGGACTTTGAGACCCTAGCACCCCTGGTATCTATATAAACTTGGGGGCCATAGTTCGTAGAACACACTAAGCTCATTATAATTACGGTTTATACCACAACAATCGATCTTGAAGTAGATCAACATTGTACTCTGTACTACTTCATCAATAACAACAAGAGCATGATGTAGGGTTTTACCTCCATCAAGAAGGACTGAACCTGGGTAAAACACCGCCTCCTCCGTCCCTTCTTACCCTTCGATTCGATATCCACGTTTCGTACCCCCTACTTGAGATTGGCTGGTTTTGACACCGACATTCGTGCTTTAATTGAGAGCTTCGTTGTAGGATCACAAAAAGGATCAATGGCTCGCTTGGTCACTAGCGAAAACATCAAG
Source organism: Hordeum vulgare subsp. vulgare (assembly GCF_904849725.1). Taxonomy (NCBI): domain Eukaryota; kingdom Viridiplantae; phylum Streptophyta; class Magnoliopsida; order Poales; family Poaceae; genus Hordeum; species Hordeum vulgare. The sequence goes on from NC_058519.1 coordinate 564,672,910, forward strand.
GCCGGGGATATCTTCATCCCCGACCAATCCCCTTCTTTCAACAGTACCACCCCGCGCGTCAAGGCGGTTCATCACCAGATTACGTCACCGACGCCCAAGGCGATTTGATCCTCTCTGAGGTCTCGGCTGGCCGAAGAGCTCAAAAACTTCGAAGCCTTAACTTCGGATCTTCGTCCCGACCTCGAGTCCAGATAGATTCTAATCTTGATCCGGCCTCGAGCTAGGATCTGACCATGGTGTTCAGAGGCCCGAGGGTAATCCCGCCCGAACACACTCCCTACGCTGAAGCATCGAAGTTCAAATCCACCACAACTCCGAGTATTAGTCTCGCAAATCTCTCATGGTCAAACGAGATGACGACCCAAACCCAAACCGCTGACGGTTCGGATGGATCGATCCCGATCCAGGACCCTTCCGGCTCTGATACTAGGTGTGGGGAACTTTATTCCCCACCCACCACCCAATTCATCGCCACTATGGAAGATCTAATCGATCTGTTATACTTCACTTCAGAAGAAGCCGAAGATATGGATACGGCTATTCGATCACATAGTCCTCCCGTAAAGGGACGATGGATTGCCACCTCCACGTATGACGTCTACATGATGGACACCCCAAGGGACGAGGGCGCCACGTTGGAAAGCGATGATGGCACCCCCGCGCTCTAGTCCCTTCTTGCCGCCGCCCGTCGATGCCGCGCCGATAAATGTTGTCCCGCTCTCCGCGGTCTCTCCCCGAGCCAAGCCAGCATGGATATGCGCTCACTTTGACCTCCGGCTCGACCTGACGATCACCTTCATCGACGAGAAGGTCGTGACCTCCAGCGACCTCGACATGCAGCAAAATCGGTTCCGGCTCCAGACAGCTCGCGTGCTGCGAAGCCTCCGCCCGATCCTCTCCCCTAACGATCTCGACGCCGCCACGATACCGTGTGAGGGCATCACATCCGACCTCCGTGGTTTCCTCACTAGAGAAGATGAGCACGGTAGGTTTTCTTTCTAAAGCGTAGAAGCCTATTCTCGCATAAAGTCCACATCCAGATTGTTAGCGCAGAAATTTTACATCTTAATGGTCAAGGGGTCAAATCCCAACTGCAGCGCAATTATGTTCTGCATTTTTTGTTTGCCGGGTGGTGCCAAATGCCGGCAATATTGAAATAATAGGAACAAAATCAATGATTTCAGAATTGGATGGCATGGATCAATGTGACAGCCCGATGCCGACGTTCGAGAAGATTCCCCCTTTATTTCCGTTTCCGTCATGTGTTTAGTTTTATTGGTTGCATCGTCATGTAGTTTGCATCGTCGCATCATGCATGGCATCATGTCACCCGTGTTATTTGTCGGTGTTGTGTGTTGCTCCGTGTTGTTGGGTGTTAGTGCTTCGTGAGTGGCGTTGTTTTGTTGGAGTGATGAGAGTGGGTGCGTGAGAGCCACCTCAAAACCCTGTTGCACCGTGGACCTAAAACCTTCTCTCCCCTCCTCTCCTCTTTTATTTGTTTTTGTGGTTTTGCTAAAGTTCAGTTTTAACCCCCGTCAAAAGATTCGCCTTCTTTTAAAAGATCCTTTTATTAAATGTGGGGCAACCCTTGGGTTTCTCTTTTATTTCTCCTCTTGTTTTATTTTAAAACAGTCTCATTTTCTTTTCTTCTTTAAAGAGCTTTTATTTTATTCTTTAAATAAAAGAGGTTTTATTTTATTCTCTTGTCAAAAAGGAGTTTAGATTTTATTCTTTTGCGAAAGGGTTTTATTTTAATTCTTAAAAGAAGGTTTCATCCTTTATTTGTTTTAAAATGCCCAATCTATTTTATAGTTGGGGTTTGTTTTAAAGGACTCAAAAGTATTTTTGTATTTTATTTCGTTTAAATCTTTTTTTCCTTTGTGTGCGTTTTCTGGTTTTGAAAAGGAAGAAGCAAAGAGGCAACTGGGGAGAGGAGCCCAGCATGTAACCACTTGGGCCACACCCCAGCTCACCAACCCTAGCGTCGCTCCAGGATCCCGAGACCCCCATCTCCCTCGCGTCTCCTTCCTCCCCTCGATACCCCTCTCCTCCCGTTCTCTCCTCCCTCCGCTGAGCAGCCCCACCGCATGCCCTCTCGCCGCGTCGCCCCTCTCTGCGCCCCGTATCCCGTGCCTCGCGTGGCACCTCCCTCTCCCCGCCTACGTGCCGCCTCCCTCTACCGTGCCGCGCCGTTCCCCGCGCAACCCCGCGCCATGGCCTCGCCCCTCGCCTCGGCCTCGCCCCCCGCCATGGCCGCCGCCTGCGCCCTCTGGTAGCCTCGCGCGCCACCCGTCTCTTGCGTGCCGCCACGCTCTCAGCCGCCGCGCGCCACCCTCGGCCTCGGCCGCGCCTCCCGTCGCTGCCTTGCCCGTCTCCCCGCGTGCTGCTCCGCCTCGCCGGCCTCCCCGCATGCTGCCGCCCGTGCAGGTTGCCCGCCATGCTCTGCCGCCCTTGGTCCCGAGCCGAGTCGCCTGCTGCCGTTTGTTGCGCCGCTGCTCGCTGCCGAGCTGTGTTGTTGCCGCTGTTCTGCTGCTCCTGCTGCCGATTGGTGTTGCTGTGTGCTTGCCTTGTCGCTGCTGCCTTGCCTGCTGTTGCCGATGCTAGGCTGCTGGAGCTGCTTGCTGTTGCGTAGATTATGTTACTGCTAGCCGGACGCTAGTTGTTGTAGCAGACGTTTGATAGTTGATGTTGCATAGTAGTTTTTGCCGCTCTTGCTTTTGCCTACTTGTGTTTTGCCTGCTGAGCCGATTGCTAGATAGCTGCTAGCTTGCTTGCTGTTAGATGCTAGTGCTAGTAGTTGTAGGTAGTTTGCTGCGTTGCTAGTTGCTGTAGTTGCTGTTGTGTCGCGTGCTGTTGCCGCGTGCATCATCCCCGACTGCCGTGGTTCGTCGACAAGTTCGCCATGAACATCTACGTCCGCGTCAACCCCCGGAAACGTGTTCGACTACCGTCGCCTAAGACTGTGTACCGACGACAAGAGTACGACTACCTTTGACGAGATCGACTTCCACGACGCCCGCTACGAACCGAACCCCTCCGATATGCACGCTTCGAAGGTATACCGATGAGACGTGTCGTGACCGTGTGCATGTGTTGTATGAGATGTAACCGCATGTTTGCGCCTATAGTTGTTGTCCGTTGCACGTGTTCTTCTTTTGTTGTGCCCGACACATGGGAACCCGGTAGCGGGATCACCCCATTCTTTATTTAGCGTTCCCGCACACGCTTCCTATATGTTGGCACGATATCTCGACGAGTTATCGGGATAGGAACGTTGTCGTGGCTTCGTTTCCGTCTTGCCGCCATGGATTCCCTCTCGCTCGCCGTGGCGACACCTGTTTCTTTCTCTTCTTGCCCGTGATGTTGAACTTGCATGCATGTCGCCTTCATGGCATGTTATCATGTGTTGCATGCCTCTTGTGCCGTAGCTCCGTTCTATGCTTTGAGTGTTAACCGACTAGGATGTCATGTAGGATCATCGCTTCACCCCTTGCCATGTTAACCACATTAAATATTGCCGAGTAAATAATCAGGAGTGAATTAAATAATTAAACGTGGAGTTTCGTCGATCTGCAACTCGTTGCATATCGAGCTTCACTTAATGTGTAGTGCTTGCGTGAGGTGATTTGCCATGCCATCCCTTGCATTTTAACCTGATCATGCATCATAGTAGGTTGTGCATCTTGTGTCTGGCATCGTGTGGTGAATATTGTGTGTTGATTCTTGTTTCCGGTTTGCTTCGTTCCGATAGAGTTCCGACCGCTTCGGAAAGTGAGGATCCGTTCGACTACATCGGTTCGTCTGCTTCATGGAGTCGTCCTTCTTCCAAGCGGGATCTCAGGCAAGATGACCATTTCCCCAGATACCATTACTATCATTGCCATGCTAGTTATTTTGATGCTATTGATTATGTCTCGTTGCCTACCACATGTTAAATATCAGCCTCTCAACAATGCCATGATTACCTTCAACCTGTTCGACCTAGCAAACCACTGATTGGCTATGTTACCGCTTGCTTAACCATGTTGTTAGCGTTGCTAGTTGCAGGTGTAGTTGCTTCCATGTGATAATATGGGTTCCTTGTCATATCACCATATTAATGCTATTTAATTTAATGCACCTATATACTTGGTAAAAGGTGGAAGGCTCGGCCTTTCTAGCCCGGTGTTTTGTTCCACCTTTGCCCCCTTAGTTTTCGGCTACCGGTGTTATGTTCCATAAACGAGCGCTCCTAACACGATCGGGGTTGTTATGGGGACCCCCTTGATAATTCATTTTAGATTAAAGCTGGTCTGGCAAGGCCCAACTTTGGTACAACATTTGCCTAACAACTAATGAACTGCATAAGGAGTAATTAACCCGAGGAAATTTAATCAACCCCCGGGCTAGTGCTCCTCATGAGTGTTGGTCCAAAATGGACATACTGCGGGGCCACCACGAGGCAACTCACGGTTTGGTACCTGTAGGCTTTTCTATCCGCCTTGTCCTGAGAACGAGGTACGCGACTCCTATCGGGATCGTCGACACGTCGGGCGGCCTTGCTGGATTAGTTTTACCTTTGACGAGATATCTTGTGCATCGGGATTCCGGTGATGCTTCGGGTAATCTCAGAGTTGAGGTTTTCCACTAGGGAATCCGACGAGATCGCGAGCTTCGTGATTGAGGATTTCTATGCGGCTTGTGGTAATTTTTAATGGACTAGTTGGAGCTCCCCTGCAGGGTTAAATCTTTTCGAAAAGCCGTGCCCGCGGTTATGTGGCAACATGGAAACTTTGTTTAACACTGGTTCTAGATAACTTGAAGTTAACTTAATTAAGACATGCCAACTGTGTGCGTAACCGTGACTGTCTCTTTCGTGAGTTCCTTCTCCGATCGAGGACACGGTGGGGTTATGTCTGACGTAGGTAGGTGTTCAGGATCATTCTCTTGATCATGAGTAGTTCACGTCCGTTATGCGTAGATCATCCCACTCTTTATTCTTGTACTCGTAAGTTAGCCACCAGATATATATGCTTAGCCGCTGCTGCAACCTCACCACTTAACCATACCTCACCTATTAAGCTTTGCTAGTCTTGATACCTTTGGAAATGAGATTGCTGAGTACCCTGTGGCTCACAGATTACTACAACACTAGTTGCAGTTACAGGTAAAGGTTACTTGACGCGAGCGCGTTGATTGTTCATTTGGAGTTGCTTCTTCTTCTTCTTCTTCATCGATCTAGGATGGGTTCGAGGCCGGCAGCCTGGGATAGCAAGGATGGACGTCGTTGTTATTTTCTCATTTGTTTTCGTCCGTCGTCGGACTCTGCTCTTCATCATGATGTTTATGTAATGTACTAATGTGACTGTGATGTAGTTTGTGGCGAGTGTAAGCCAATTCTATGTATATATCTTTTCTTTTCAATACATGTACTTGTACCGATATCCATTCTTGCGACACGACGAGATGCGCTTCTATCCCTGACGAGGCCCTCGTGCCAAATTGAGGATAGGGTCGCATCTTGGGCGTGACAAGTTGGCATCAGAGCAGTACCGACCTAGGAGCCCCCTTGATTGATCGAACTTGGCCGAGTCGAGTCTAGTGAAAAATTGTTTCTAGTCTACTTATATATCGGAGAGTAGGATTCTTTTTTCTCCTCTTCTATGCTCTGGTGACGAATCTTGACGTAATAATTTAATTCTACTCCTCTTCTCACTCAAAAAAAATTAGGATGACGCGGATATTCTTGGGATCTATATGATGCCGATGTGACGGAGTTGTGTCTTGGTGCCTCCTGTCTGACTTGATTTTCTTCCGGGGAGTTGAGCTCCAGGGTATTCTGTTGGAAATATGCCCTAGAGGCAATAGTAATTAGTTATTATTATATTTCTTTGTTCATGATAATCGTTTCTTATCCATGCTATAATTGTATTGATTGGAAACACAATACTTGTGTGGATACATAGACAAAACACTGTCCCTAGTAAGCCTCTAGTTGACTAGCTCGTTGATCAAAGATGGTCAAGGTTTCCTGGCCATAGGCAAGTGTTGTTACTTGATAACGGGATCACATCATTAGGAGAATCATGTGATGGACTAGTCCAAAACTAATAGACGTAGCATGTTGATCGTGTCATTTTGTTGCTACTGTTTTCTGCGTGTCAAGTATTTGTTCCTATGACCATGAGATCATATAACTCACTGACACCGGAGGAATGCTTTGTGTGTATCAAACGTCGCAACGTAACTGGGTGACTATAAAGATGCTCTACAGGTATGTCCGAAGGTGTTCGTTGAGTTAGTATGGATCAAGACTGGGATTTGTCACTCCGTATGACGGAGAGGTATCTCGGGGCCCACTCGGTAATACAACATCAAACACAAGCCTTGCAAGCAATGTGACTTAGTGTAAGTTGCGGGATCTTGTATTACGGAACGAGTAAAGTGACTTGCCGGTAAACAAGATTGAAATAGGTGTGCGGATAATGACAATCGAATCTCAGGTAAGTAACATACCGAAGGATAAAAGGGAATGACATACGGGATTATATGAATCCTTGGCACTGAGGTTCAAACGATAAGATCTTCGTAGAATATGTAGGATCCAATATGGGCATCCAGGTCCCGCTATTGGATATTGAGCGAGGAGTCTCTCGGGTCATGTCTACATAGTTCTCGAACCCGCAGGGTCTGCACACTTAAGGTTCGACGTTGTTTTATGCGTATTTGAGTTATATGGTTGGTTACCGAATGTTGTTCGGAGTCCCGGATGAGATCACGGACGTCACGAGGGTTTCCGTAATGATCCAGAAACGAAGATTGATATATAGGATGACCTCATTTGGTTACCGGAAGGTTTTCGTGCGTTACCGGAAAAGTTTCGGGCTCATTGGTAGTGTACTGGGAGTGCCGGGAGGGGTGCCGGGGACCATCAGGAGGGGTGTCACGCCCCAAAGGGGTCTCATGGGCTATGGGAAGAGATAAACCAGCCCCTAGTGGGCTGGAATAAGTTCCCACTAAGGCCCATAAGGTTTGAGAAGGAAAAAACACAAGGTGGAAAGGGTTTCCAAGTGGGAAGGTGGAATCCTACTCCAAGTAAGATTGGAATAGGACTCCTCCGCCTCCAATTTCGGCCAAACCTTTAGGTTTTGAGGCTGCCTCCTCCCCTCCCTCCCTCCTATATATAGTGGGGTTTTAGGGCTGATTTGAGACAACTTTTGCCACGGCAGCCCGACCACATACCTCCACGGTTTTTCCTCAAGATCGCGTTTCTGCGGAGCTCGGGCGGAGCCCTGCTGAGATTAGATCACCACCAACCTCCGGAGCGCCGTCACGCTGCCGGAAAACTCATCTAACTCTTCGTCTCTCTTGCTGGATCAAGAAGGCCGAGATCATCGTCGAGCTGTACGTGTGCTGAACGCGGAGGTGCCGTCCGTTCGGCACTAGATCAGAGCGGATCGTGGGCGGATCGCGGGACGGTTCGTGGGACAGTTCGCGGGGCGGCTAGAGGGACGTGAGGACGTTCCACTACATGAACCGCGTTCACTAACGCTTCTTCTGTGCGATCTACAAGGGTACGTAGATCGGAAATCCCCTCTCGTAGATGGACATCACCATGATAGGTCTTCGTGCGCGTAGGAAATTTTTTGTTTCCCATGCGACGTTCCCCAATAGATTCTTGAGCACATCGTTATCATTCAGATTTCTTAGTATCTAAGAATGAAGGATGTTCGTAATTGCTTCAATACTAGTAGTGACGAGATAACCCCGATGTCCCCAGTACTGGTGCAGATTGTTTGGGAGTACTGCCATACTTTGTATCGTTGTGATCACAAGGGTGTGTTGTAGATGAAGGTCCGAGATTCTGGTTGTGTGTTGACAGATGTGATACAGGTGAAGGGTTAGTATAGGAGTTGTGTGATTATTACTCCTTGTATCCGTGTACCAGATTGCATGACCGGAAATTTCGGGAATTCTTAGGTGGGAATTCAAGTAGTTGCTTATAGGACAATCTTCCAACAAATGCATGATGTTAGGTTGGGGTTCGACATCTAGTGGATTCGTTTGTTGATGGTCGACTTACAACGGTTCTCGTTGTGTCTTAAAGAGTCCTTGTAGCTTGCTACGACTCGGGGACGCTTCGTATGTCGGGTGCACTGCCTTGCACTTGATGTCTAGTGTAAGGATCGAGCCCGTGCGATCCTGTCCACAAAAATATCGGACGATATCTTTCTCATGAGTTTGTTCTGGCTAATTGCAAGCCGCATCCTTTGTTTTGCTGAATATGGTAATTCAAGTTGCTTCGATGTCAGGTGGTGATTTCAGATCTTTCCTAATCCGTGTTCTCATATTTTTATGTGAGCGCTAATTCTTTTTCTCAATCGGTGGTCTAATCAGTTATTGTCGACCGGAGTCATCATGTTAATTCTTTTGCAACCACTGTGCTTCTCTTCAATTAATTCAACCCTCTCCAATATTTGCAAGATCAATCTTTCTATTCTTATTCCGTAGTTCATCTCATCTGTCTCAAGTTGTCTTTGTTTTTCCCCGCCCTCCCGCCCTTTTCTTCAGTGACTCAATTTTCATCCAAGAGTTTTCTTTTCATTGTGCTTCCGCTGTCTGTTCTTTTCTCTCTTACCCGGTGATTCATTGTGAAGATTCTCAGAAGCTTCTTGTTCATGTTATTCAGTCTGGTTATTTTTCCCGATGAATTAAATTTAGTTGTCCGTGTCATCATATCCTTTTCATCCTTGTAAATTCTTACCCATGTTGAAGATTCTTATCAGCCTATCCTGTTATTCATTCATCTCTTTTCTATCCGGTGTGTTGAAGATATCTTTGAGTTTCAAGTTTTCAATTCTTTTAATTATTTCGAGGTGCTAACCCCATCTAGTTTTCCTTATACCGGTGCAATATCTCTGTGTCTAAGAAATCCTTTCAATGGTGGTTTCTTTGAGTGGGCCCATAACCCACAGGTTCTTTCCCAGGATCTTTCCTGGCGCTTTTAATATTTTCCCGGAGATTATTAATTATTTTCAACTATGACGGAAGTATGAATTTCACCAGTCATATCCCTTCTCCAAGATCAATTGGAATTAATTCTCATATTTGGCTCAACCTTTCATTCTTCATTATTCCGGAGTGTCTCCGTATTCTTGGTGTTGTTTCTCGTCATCATTCTCATCTTGCAAATTCGAAGGAGTGTTTCTCTCAAATCTTGGTTCATTATCTAGAAGATTCATCTTTTCAGCTTGGTGTCGTCATCTTATTTGTTCCAATCGTGAGTAATCTCTTTCACGCTATCCGGTGCTTTTCTGAGTTGTTTTTATTTCTCGTTCCTCCGAAGGCCATCATTTTAGAAGATTCTTCGTTCTCAGCTTTCAGCTTTCATCCTCAATTCTTCTCCATTGTTGTCTCTTCGTTCGTCTCGTTTATCGGGTGTCTTGTTTAAATTTTTCTCTCAGCTCGATCATGATCTCTTCATTCTCATGTGTCTCCATGCTTCCTTGGTATTCCCATTCAATTGTGAATTCTTACCGGTGCTTCCTTCAATTATGCCTCAAGTGGTGCTTATCTCTCTATCTTTTCAAGATTCTTTCAAGAGGAATAAGTTGTATGCTAAATCCGTTGCTTGTCATCAATTAAATTTGATGAAGGATAAGCATAACATAATTCTTATTCTTGTTCATAGTAATCTGAATTCTTCGTTCGGAGTGGCTCATGATATCAATTTCTTTTCTCAAGTGTCTATCTTTCTTTTTCGGAGTTCCAAGTTCTTTTAGGTATTTCTTTGTGAGGCTTCATCTAAATCTTGAGAAGGTCATAATATTATTCTTTTCTACCTTGATATCTTTGCATCATTCATTTGTATACGGAGGTCCTTCATGGTGGTTCGTCAAGATTTCATTCATTCTGAAGTGTTCTTCAACATTCCTGTTGGACAACCTCAAGCATTCTTTCCCTTGCATTTCCTATGCGTTTGTTCTCCTTTATTCTTTGAGGTGGTATTGTAGCATTCTTGTTAGTGTAGGAGCCTCGAAGAGTTTTCCTTTCAGGAATGAGATAATTAAACCCACCAATTCTATGATCATGAGATATTTCAACCCAGGATTTCTTCATTGAGCTATCTTGGTTTGGATTTCACCTAAAGCTTTTCCTATGGATTGTTGCTATTATGGTAATTATCATTGTCCAAGTTCCCAAGTTCCTCCCAATCTATCCTTGTTTCTTTTAGTGGTTGGTTGTCACCTCATAAATGTTGAGATGATTTTCATAAGTCCACTACTGTCTTGTTATTTTCGTTGTTGGTTTTTCCAACTACTTCGTCAATTCTCTGTCCGGAGGCTCTCCAATTCTATTGTGATGATAGTTATCATTCTTTTCGTCATTCTCTTCTTCCGCTTGAGCTAGTTCCTATTCTCTTGTTCCGGAGGCATTGTGATATTGCTCTTTTGGGTCTATTATGTTGTTCTATCAAGATCATGGTGTTCCCTTGTTCTATTTAGTTGTTTGTTATGAATATTGTCTAATTCTCTCTCCTTATCGAATTTTTTGTTCCATTTTCCTACCGAAGTGCTGCCGAAATTTTCCGTGAATTCTTGCTTCTTTCTCATATCATTCCTCATCTATTTGCAACCTTCAAGGATTGTTGGTTTCACTTGTTTGTCAAAGAAGGGACTAAGTTTTTACCTCTTGCTTTCTCATCCTCTCCCCCTTTCATTCTTGGATCTCGGGGCGAGATCCTCTTGTAGTGTAGGAGAGTTGTGACAGCCCGATGCCGACGTTCCAGAAGATTCCCCCGTTATTTCCGTTTCCGTCATGTGTCTAGTTTTATTGGTTGCATCGTCATGTAGTTTGCATCGTCGCATCATGCATGGCATCATGTCATCCGTGTTATTTGTCGGTATTGCCTGTTGCTCCGTGTTGTTGGGTGTTAGTGCTTCGTGAGTGGCGTTGATTTGTTGGAGTGATGAGAGGGGGTGCGTGAGAGCCACCTCATAACCCTGTTTCACCGCGGACCTAAAACCTTCTCTCCCCTCCTCTCTTCTTTTATTTGTTTTTGTGGTTTGGCTAAAGTTCAGTTTTAACCCCCGTCAAAAGATTCGTCTTCTTTTAAAAGATTCTTTTATTAAATGTGGGGCAACCCTTGGGTTTCTCTTTTATTTCTCCTCTTGTTTTATTTTAAAACAGTCTCATTTCCTTTTCTTCTTTAAAGAGCTTTTATTTTATTCTTTAAATAAAAGAGGTTTTATTTTATTCTCTTGTCAAAAAGGAGTTTAGATTTTATTCTTTTGGGAAAGGGTTTTATTTTATTTCTTAAAAGAAGGTTCCATTTTTTATTTGTTATAAAATGCCCAATCTATTTTGTAGTTGGGGTTTGTTTTAAAGGAGTCAAAAGTATTTTTGTATTTTATTTCGTTTAAATCTTTTTTTCTTTTGTGTGCGTTTTCTGGTTTAAAAAAAAGAAGAAGCAAAGAGGCAACTGGGGAGAGGAGCCCAGCATGTGGCCACTTGGGCCACAGCCCAGCTCCCCAACCTGAGCGTCGCTCCACGAGACCGAGGCCCCCATATCCCTCGCGTCTCATTCCTCCCCCCGATACCCCTCTCCTCCCGTTCTCTCCTCCCTCACCCGAGCAGCCCCACCGCCTGCGCTCCCGCCGCGCCGCCCCTCTCCGTGCCCCGTCTCCTGTGCCACGCGTGGCACCACCCTCTCCCCACCTGCGTGCCGCCTACCTCTCCCGTGCGGCGCCGTTCCTCGCGCAACCCCGCGCCATGGCCTTGTTGGAATTATGCCCTAGAGGCAATAATAAATATAGTTATTATTATAATTCCTGTATCAAGATAATCGTTTATTATCCATGCTATAATTGTATTGAATGAAGACTCATTTACATGTGTGGATACATAGACAAAACACCGTCCCTAGCAAGCCTCTAGTTGGCTAGCCAGTTGATCAAAGATAGTCAGTGTCTTCTGATTATGAACAAGGTGTTGTTGCTTGATAACTGGATCACGTCATTAGGAGAATCACGTGATGGACAAGACCCAAACTAATAGACGTAGCATGTTGATCGTGTCATTTTGTTGCTACTGTTTTCTACGTGTCAAGTATTTATTCCTATGACCATGAGATCATATAACTCACTGACACCGGAGGAATGCTTTGTGTGTATCAAACGTCGCAACGTAACTGGGTGCTATAAAGATGCTCTATAGGTGTCTCCGAAGGTGTTAGTTGAGTTAGTATGGATCGAGACTGGGATTTGTCACTCCGTGTGACGGAGAGGTATCTCGGGGCCCACTCGGTAATACAACATCACACACAAGCCTTGCAAGCAATGTGACTTAGTGTAAGTTGCGGGATCTTGTATTACGGAACGAGTAAAGAGACTTGCCGGTAAACGAGATTGAAATAGGTATACGGATACTGACGATCGAATCTCGGGCAAGTAACATACCGAAGGACAAAGGGAATGACATACGGGATTATATGAATCCTTGGCACTGAGGTTCAAACGATAAGATCTTCATAGAATATGTAGGATCCAATATGGGCATCCATGTCCCGCTATTGGATATTGACCGAGGAGTCTCTCGGGTCATGTCTACATAGTTCTCGAACCCGCAGGGTCTGCACACTTAAGGTTCGACGTTGTTTTATGCGTATTTGAGTTATATGGTTGGTTACCGAATGTTGTTCGGAGTCCCGGATGAGATCACGGACATCACGAGGGTTTCCGGAATGGTCCGGAAACGAAGATTGATATATAGGATGACCTCATTTGATTACCGGAAGGTTTTCGGAGTTACCGGGAATGTACCGGGAATGACGAATGGGTTCCGGAAGTTCACCGGGGGGGGGGGGGGCAACCCACCCCGGGGAAGCCCATAGGCCATGAGGGTGGCGCACCAGCCCTTAGTGGGCTGGTGGGACAGCCCAAAAGGGCCCTATGCGCCATACAAAAGAAAATCAAAGAGAAAGAAAAAAAGGGAGGTGGGAAGGAAGGGAAGGACTCCCACCCACCAAACCAAGTCCAACTCGGTTTGGGGGGGGGGAGCCTTTCCCCCTTGGACTCGGCCGACCCCCTTGGGGCTCCTTGAGCCGCAAGGCAAGGTCTCCTCCCTTGCACCTATATATACGGAGGTATTGGGGCTGATTTGAGACGACTTTTCCACGGCAGCCCGACCACATACCTCCACCGTTTTTCCTCTAGATCGTGTTTCTGCGGAGCTCGGGCGGAGCCCTGCTGAGACAAGGTCATCACCAACCTCCGGAGCGCCGTCACGCTGCCGGAGAACTCTTCTACCTCTCCGTCTCTCTTGCTGGATCAAGAAGGCCGAGATCATCGTCGAGCTGTACGTGTGCTGAACGCGGAGGTGCCGTCCGTTCGGTACTAGATCGTGGGACTGATCGCGGGATTGTTCGCGGGGCGGATCGAGGGACGTGAGGACGTTCCACTACATCAACCGCGTTCTCTAACGCTTCTGCTGTACGGTCTACAAGGGTACGTAGATCACTCATCCCCTCTCGTAGATGGACATCACCATGATAGGTCTTCGTGCGCGTAGGAAAATTTTTGTTTCCCATGCGACGTTCCCCAACAGTGGTATCAGAGCTAGGTTCATGCGTAGATGTCTTCTCGAGTAGAACACAAAAGTTTTTGTGGGCGGTGATGTGCGTTTTGCTGCCCTCCTTAGTCTTTTCTTGATTCCGCGGTATTGTTGGATTGAAGCGGCTTGGACCGACATTACTCGTACGCTTACGAGAGACTGGTTTCATCGCTACGAGTAACCCCGTTGCTCAAAGATGACTGGCAAGTGTCGGTTTCTCCAACTTTAGTTGAATCGGATTTGACCGAGGAGGTCCTTGGATGAGGTTAAATAGCAACTCATATATCTCCGTTGTGGTGTTTGCGTAAGTAAGATGCGATCCTACTACATACCCATGGTCACCACGTAAAACATGCAACAACAAAATTAGAGGACGTCTAACTTGTTTTTGCAGGGTATGCTTGTGATGTGATATGGCCAACGATGTGATGTGATATATTGGATGTATGAGATGATCATGTTGTAATAGAAAATATCGACTTGCACGTCGATGGTACGGCAACCGGCAGGAGCCATAGGGTTGTCTTTATACTAGCGTTTGTGCTTGCAGATGCATTCACTATTCTGCTAGGATGTAGCTTTAGTAGTAATAGCATGAGTAGCACGACAACACCGATGGCAACACGTTGATGGAGATCATGGTGTGGCGCCGGTGACAAGAAGATCGTGCCGGTGCTTTGGTGATGGAGATCAAGAAGCACGTGATGATGGCCATATCATGTCACTTATGAATTGCATGTCATGTTAATCCTTTTATGCACCTTGTTTTGCTTAGAACGACGGTAGCATTATGAGGTGATCTCTCACTAAAATTTCAAGACGAAATTGTGTTCTCCCCGACTGTGCACCGTTGCTACAGTTCGTCGTTTCGAGACACCACGTGATGATCGGGTGTGATAGACTCAACGTTCACATACAACGGGTGCAAAACAGTTGCGCACGCGGAACACTCGGGTTAAGCTTGACGAGCCTAGCATGTGCAGACATGGCCTCGGAACACATGAGACCGAAAGGTCGATCATGAATCATATAGATGATATGATTAGCATAGGGATCCTTACCACTGAAACTATGCTCAACTCACGTGATGATCGAACTTGAGCTAGTGTAAGTGGATCATGAACCACTCAAATGACTAGAGAGATGTACTTTTTGAGTGGGAGTTTAGCGAATAATTTGATTAAGTTAAACTCTAATTATCTTGAACATAGTCTAAGTCCACTTTGAATATATTTGTGTTGTAGATCATGGCTCACGCGACAGTCATCCTGAATTTTAATACGTTCCTAGAGAAAGCTAAGTTGAAAGATGATGGAAGCAACTTTGTAGACTGGGCTCGTAATCTTAAGCTCATCTTACAAGCTGGGAAGAAGGATTATGTCCTTAATGCTGCGCTAGGAGATGACCCACCCGCTACGGCTGATCAGGATGTTAAGAACGCTTGGTTAGCACGTAAGGAGGACTACTCAATAGTTCAATGTGCAGTCTTGTATGGCTTGGAATCGGGACTTCAACGTCGCTTTGAGCGTCATGGAGCATTTGAGATGTTCCAAGAGTTGAAGTTTATCTTTCAGAAGAACGCCCGGATCGAGAGGTATGAGACCTCCGATAAATTCTATGCTTCCAAGATGGAGGAAAACTCGTCTGTCAGTGAACATGTGCTCAAAATGTCTGGGTACTCAAACCGTCTAGCTGAGCTGGGGATTGAACTCCCACAAGAGACTATCACTGACAGAATCCTTCAATCACTGCCGCCAAGCTATAAAGGCTTTGTGTTGAACTACAACATGCAAGGGATGAACAAGTCTCCCGGCGAGTTGTTTGCGATGCTGAAAGTCGCAGAGTCTGAACTCCGTAAAGAGCATCAAGTGTTGATGGTGAATAAGACCACTAGTTTCAAGAGAAACGGCAAAGGCAAGAAGGGTAATTCGAAGAAGAGCGGCAAGCCTGTTGCCAATCCGACGAAGAAACCCAAAACTGGACCTAAGCCTGAAGCGGAGTGTTACTATTGCAAGGGTATGGGTCACTGGAAGCGCAATTGCCCCAAGTATCTGGAAGATAAGAAGGAGGCCAAAGAAAAATCAGGTATATTTGATATACATGTTATTGATGTGTACTTAACCAGCTCTCGTAGTAGTGCCTGGGTATTCGATACCGGTTCTGTTGCTCATATTTGCAACTCGAAACAGGAACTGCGGAATAGACGAAGGCTGGCGAAAGATGAAGTGACGATGCGCGTAGGAAATGGTTCCAAGGTTGATGCAATCGCCGTCGGCACAGTGTCACTTCAGTTACCATCAGGATTAGTGATGAACTTAAATCATTGTTATTTAGTGCCTGCGTTGAGCATGAACATTATATCTAGATCTTGTTTATTGCGAGACGGTTACTATTTTAAGTCAGAGAATAATGGTTGTTCTATTTCTATGAGTAACATCTATGGTCATGCACCGAATGTGAGAGGATTGTTCATATTGAATCTTGATAGCGATACGCATATACATAACATTGAGACCAAAAGAGTTAGAGTTAACAATGATAGCGCCATATTTTTGTGGCACTTCCGCTTAGGTCATATTGGTGTAAAGCGCATGAAGAAACTCCATGCTGATGGACTTTTGGAGTCACTTGACTTTGATTCACTTGACACGTGCGAACCATGCCTCATGGGCAAGATGACTAACACTCCGTTCTCCGGAACAATGGAGCGTGCAAGTGACTTGTTGGAAATCATACATACCGATGTGTGTGGTCCGATGAGTGTGGAGGCACGCGGCGGATATCGTTATTTTCTCACCTTCACTCATGATTTGAGTAGATATGGTTATGTCTACTTGATGAAGCACAAGTCTGAAACATTTGAAAAGTTCAAACAATTTCAGAGTGAAGTGGAAAATCATCGTAACAAGAAGATCAAGTTCCTACGGTCTGATCGTGGGGGTGAATATCTGAGTTTCGAGTTTGGTGCTCACTTAAGACAATGTGGAATTGTTTCACAGTTAACACCGCCTGGAACACCACAGCGTAATGGTGTGTCCGAACGTCGTAGTCGTACTTTATTAGAGATGGTGCGGTCTATGATGCCTCTTACCAATTTGCCGTTATCATTTTGGGGTTATGCATTAGAAACAGCTGCATTCACTTTAAATAGGGCACCATCAAAATCCGTTGAGACGACACCAGACGAACTGTGGTACGGCAAAAGGCCAAAGTTGTCGTTTCTTAAAATTTTGGAATGTGATGCTTATGTCAAAAAGCTTCAGCCTGAAAAGCTGGAACCCAAAGCGGAAAAGTGCGTCTTCATAGGTTACCCAAAAGAGACAGTTGGGTACACCTTCTATCTCAAATCCGAGGGCAAAGTGTTTGTTGCTAAAATGGAGCTTTTCTCGAGAAGGAGTTTCTCTCGAGAGAATTGAGTGGGAGGAAGATAGAACTTGACGAGGTTGTCGAACCTCTCATCCCTCTGGATGGTGGCGCAGGGCAAGGGGAAACCACTGTCGTTGCGACGCCGGTTGAGGACGAAGTTAATGATGATGATCATGAAACTCCAGTTCAAGTTTCTGTCGAACCACGCAGGTCGACGAGACCACGTGCTGCTCCAGAGTGGTACGGAAATCCCGTCTTATCGATCATGTTGTTAGACAACAATGAACCTGCAAATTATGAAGAAGCAATGGTGGGCCCAGATTCCAACAAGTGGCTAGAAGCCATGAAGTCCGAGATAGGATCCATGTATGAGAACAAAGTGTGGACTTTGGAGGTACTACCTGAGGGTCGCAAGGCTATTCAGAAGAAATGGATCTTTAAGAGGAAGACGAACGCTGACGGCAATGTGACCGTTTATAAAGCTCGACTTGTGGTAAAGGGTTTTTCACAAGTTCAAGGAATTGACTACGATGAGACTTTCTCACCCGTAGCGATGCTTAAGTCCGTTAGAATCATGTTAGCAATAGCTGCATTTTTCGATTATGAGATCTGGCAGATGGATGTCAAAACGGCGTTCCTTAACGGTTTCCTTAAGGAAGAGTTGTATATGATACAACCCGAAGGTTTTGTCGATCCTAAAAATGCTAACAAGGTGTGCAAGCTCCAGCGATCCATTTATGGACTGGTGCAAGCATCTCGGAGTTGGAACAAACGTTTTGATGAGGTGATCAAAGCATTTGGGTTTATACAAGTGGTTGGAGAATCTTGTATTTACAAGAAAGTGAGTGGGAGCTCTGTGGCGTTTCTAATATTATATGTGGATGACATATTGTTGATTGGAAACAACTTGGAGTTTTTGGAGAGCATAAAGGATTACTTGAATAAAAGTTTCTCTATGAAGGACCTAGGAGAAGCTGCTTACATTCTAGGCATTAAGATCTATAGGGATAGATCAAAACGCCTGATAGGACTTTCACAAAGCACATACCTTGATAAAGTTTTGAAAAGGTTCAAAATGGAACAGTCCAAGAAAGGGTTCTTGCCCGTTCTACAAGGTACGAGATTGAGTAAGACTCAGTGCCCAGCAACTGATGAAGATAGAGAGCATATGCGCTCCGTCCCCTATGCTTCAGCCATAGGTTCTATCATGTATGCGATGCTGTGCACTAGAGCGGATGTTAGCCTGGCCATAAGTATGGCAGGTAGGTTCCAGAGTAATCCAGGAGTGGATCACTGGACAGCGGTCAAGAATATCTTGAAGTACCTGAAAAGGACTAAGGAGATGTTTCTCGTGTATGGAGGTGACGAAGAGCTCGCCGTAAAAGGTTACGTCGATGCAAGCTTTGACACAGATCCGGACGACTCTAAGTCGCAAACCGGATACGTATTTATTCTTAATGGGGGTGCGGTAAGCTGGTGCAGTTCCAAGCAAAGCGTCGTAGCAGATTCTACATGTGAAGCGGAGTACATGGCTGCCTCGGAGGCGGCCAAGGAGGGTGTCTGGATGAAGCAGTTCTTGACGGATCTTGGAGTGGTGCCAAGCGCACTGAATCCAATAAACTTGTTCTGTGACAACACGGGTGCCATTGCCTTAGCAAAGGAACCACGGTTTCACAAGAAGACCAGACACATCAAACGACGCTTCAACCTCATCCGCGACTACGTCGAGGGAGAGGACGTAAATATATGCAGAGTGCACACGGATCTGAATGTAGCAGACCCGCTGACTAAACCTCTTCCACGGCCAAAGCATGATCAACACCAGAACTGTATGGGTGTTAGATTTATTACAATGTAATTCACATGCTGATGTGAGGGCTAGATTATTGACTCTAGTGCAAGTGGGAGACTGTTGGAATTATGCCCTAGAGGCAATAATAAATATAGTTATTATTATAATTCCTGTATCAAGATAATCGTTTATTATCCATGCTATAATTGTATTGAATGAAGACTCATTTACATGTGTGGATACATAGACAAAACACCGTCCCTAGCAAGCCTCTAGTTGGCTAGCCAGTTGATCGAAGATAGTCAGTGTCTTCTGATTATGAAGAAGGTGTTGTTGCTTGATAACTGGATCACGTCATTAGGAGAATCACGTGATGGACTAGACCCAAACTAATAGACGTAGCATGTTGATCGTGTCATTTTGTTGCTACTGTTTTCTGCGTGTCAAGTATTTATTCCTATGACCATGAGATCATATAACTCACTGACACCGGAGGAATGCTTTGTGTGTATCAAACGTCGCAACGTAACTGGGTGACTATAAAGATGCTCTACAGGTATCTCCGAAGGTGTTAGTTGAGTTAGTATGGATCAAGACTGGGATTTGTCACTCCGTGTGACGGAGAGGTATCTCGGGGCCCACTCGGTAATACAACATCACACACAAGCCTTGCTAGCAATGTAACTTAGTGTAAGTTGCGGGATCTTGTATTACGGAACGAGTAAAGAGACTTGCCGGTAAACGAGATTGAAATAGGTATACGGATACTGACGATCGAATCTCGGGCGAGTAACATACCGAAGGACAAAGGGAATGACATACGGGATTATTTGAATCCTTGGCACTGAGGTTCAAACGATAAGATCTTCGTAGAATATGTAGGATCCAATATGGGCATCCAGGTCCCGCTATTGGATATTGACCGAGGAGTCTCTCGGGTCATGTCTACATAGTTCTCGAACCCGCAGGGTCTGCACACTTAAGGTTCGACGTTGTTTTATGCGTATTTGAGTTATATGGTTGGTTACCGAATGTTGTTCGGAGTCCCGCATGAGATCACGGACGTCACGAGGGTTTCCGTAATGGTCCGGAAACGAAGATTGATATATAGGATGACCTCATTTGATTACCGGAAGGTTTTCGGAGTTACCCGGAATGTACCGGGAATGACGAATGGGTTCCGGGAGTTCACCGGGGGGGGGGGGGCAACCCACCCCGGGGAAGCCCATAGGCCATGAGGGTGGCGCACCAGCCCTTAGTGGGCTGGTGGGACAGCCCAAAAGGGCCCTATGCGCTATACAAAAGAAAATCAAAGAGAAAGAAAAAAAAGGGAGGTGGGAAGGAAGGGAAGGACTCCCACCCACCAAACCAAGTCCAACTCGGTTTGGGGGGGGAGCCTTCCCCCCTTGGACTCGGCCGACCCCCTTGGGGCTCCTTGAGCCCCAAGGCAAGGTCCCCTCCCTCCCACCTATATATACGGAGGTATTGGGGCTGATTTGAGACGACTTTTCCACGCCAGCCCGACCACATACCTCCACGGTTTTTCCTCTAGATCGCGTTTCTGTGGAGCTCGGGCGGAGCCCTGCTGAGACAAGGTCATCACCAACCTCCGGAGCGCCGTCACGCTCCTGGAGAACTCTTCTACCTCTCCGTCTCTCTTGCTGGATCAAGAAGGCCGAGATCATCGTCGAGTTGTACGTGTGGTGAACGCGGAGGTGCCGTCCGTTCGGTACTAGATCGTGGGACTGATCGCGGGATTGTTCGTGGGGCGGATCGAGGGACGTGAGGACGTTCCACTACATCAACCGCGTTCTCTAAACGCTTCTTCTGTACGGTCTACAAGGGTACGTAGATCACTCATCCCCTCTCGTAGATGGGCATCACCATGATAGGTCTTCGTGCGCGTAGGAAATATTTTGTTTCCCATGCGACGTTCCCCAACAGATTTGCCATGCCATCCCTTGCATTTTAACCTGATCATGTATCATAGTAGGTTGTGCAACTTGTGTCTTGCATCGTGGGGTGAATATCGTGTGTTGATTCTTGTTTCTGGTTTGCTTCGTTCCATAGAGTTCCGACCGCTTCGGAAAGTGAGGAACCGTTCGACTACATTGGTTCTTCTGGTTCACAGAGTCGTCCTTCTTCCAAGCGGGATCTCAGGCAAGATGACCATTTCCCCAGATACCATTACTATCACTAGTAGAAAAAGGGCTTTTTGTCCCGGTTTGTAAGGGCCTTCTGTCCCGGTTTCGGAACCGAGACTAAAAGGTCGTTACTAATGCCCTTGACCTTTAGTCCCGGTTCTTACACGAACCGGGACAGATGGGCCTCCACGTGGCTGGTGCGGCGAGCCCGGGCAGGGGGCCTTTAGTCCCGGTTGGTGACAACAACCGGGACCAAAAGGCATCCACGCGTGAGCATTTCAGGTGCTGGTTTTTTTTGAAAGGGGGGAGGGGGTTTAGGGGGTTTTGGGGGGTTAATTTAGGTGTTTCATATATTGTGTTAGCTAGCTAATGAATAGAGAGAAGTGTGCTCTCTTATCTCCGTGCTTGGTCGAAGCTACATACTATACGTATAGAGAGGACTAGACATGCTAGCTAGTAAGCAAATGAAGGAAATAGAAGATCGTCATGAACATATGCATACAAAGAGAAGTGATATCGACCACCTCTCCTTCTCTGAGAGATTGGTCGAACAACAAGTTCTCGTATATCTATCCGACGCTACTGGCTACATATATACAATATAATTATATCTTGCATTATAATATCCTAATTATAATTCAACTTATTACGGTTCACATGGTATTTTCCGTCTTCAGGGATCACGTGGTCAAGAAAGAATGCCGCCAATTCCTCTTGAATTCCTCGCATATGATCTGCTGGTAGGAGTTCATTCTGCATCCGATATATCTAATTTGAAGAAGGGGGTCAATACATATATATGAATAAATGAAACTGAACACAAATGATGGTAATAAAATAAAATTGTGAATATTATTATTTACGCACGTCATATTGTTTGTCAGAGTAGCCCCACTCATAGGTCACGTGGCGGATGGACTCGCAATTGTAGTATCCACAGTAATCATTCCCTGGTTCCTGCCACAACCACTTTACAAGAAATAGAGGTCAATCAAACTGATAGTTAGCAAGCATGCTAAATGGTATTGATGAAACTAGCGCTTGAATCACTAGGAGATGCGTGGAACATGCTACTATAGTACTTACTTTCGGGTGTCTAAATTGCAGCTTCTTCGGCAGTCCTGGAGTTTTTGCGGTGAATTTTTTCCAAACCCTGTCAGACAAAGAAAACAATTACTTGATATCAAGAACTGAACAAATTTGCCGATATGGTGCGATAATGATCGTATTTAACTTACTTCTCTAGAATTTAAGTCATGTCCGCATACTCGTTGGGATCTTTTCGTCTCGAGTCTAAGACGGTTACTAGTCCCTGCTCAAGCTTAATCTCTAGGAGAATATAGTGGAAGCTGCGCACGCATGCATAACTCATCAATTACATTAATATAACCTTGACTAATAAGGGAAACCGAATATGCACAAGACAGTAACACTCACTGGAATTCGTAAGGGAAGAGTATTATAGCTTTGTTTTGATTCAATACAAACGATTGTAGCAGGTTGGCCTCGGTATCTTTGGCCTGAGATTTAATCATAAATGCATCTATGCGATTTGTGTTAATGAACCCAATATTACCGATTTGTCTTTTCTTCAATTCGACGATCTTCAATCTGCATATAATATAGTGAGGATAATTAAAAATACATGCAATGAAAGAGCTGACCTATATATAGAGACTTAATGACAGAAGTAGTATTACTTACAGGCAGTAGCAAGTGATCATTAATTTATCGAGGGCCTTTAGATTGAAAAACGAGAAGAACTCCTCAAATGGAACCATCAACAGTTCAAGTCCAACGAGGTCATGCTCCTTTCTAACTCCCGGCGTCAAAATATTACTCCCCCTAGACTCTTTGCAAGTTTTCATGTACCAATCATGGAATCTTCGCATCATCGTTATTAGAGATCTTTCATCTTTGACGAGAGGCTTCCCGTACACGTATTTGTGTTCGTCCACCTCCAATAAATCAAAATGTGCATCATCGGGCAAGTAATCTGCAGGATTGGTACCGGGCAACAAGATCCCCGGATGATTAGCGACGATATCGCTAGACACCTTGAGCGGGGGGAACGATTGGTTCGCTTGTTCGCCGAGCTGGGCAACTTTTTTCCCAGCTCGTCGTTCTGCTAACCTTTGATCACTGACAGTACTTCCCGACCGCTGCGCTTTGATAAATGACTTTGTAATAATGCGCTCATAGTTGCCTTTCGTCGGAGACTTTGGTGGTTTCTTCAGGGCAGCCAGAGTACGCTTTGCTTTTACCGGATCTATCTTCTCTTCCGGAGGTGGATGTTTTTTTGCTTTCACCCCTTCAAAGAAGTTCTTCACTTCGGCTTCCACGGTCTTCTCGTTTTCCTCCGGGCTCCTCTCGTATGGTAACTTCTCTAGAGGCTTCAGAGAAGGACCGTATTTGTATTGCCTGCCTCTGGCTGTACTGCTACACGTCGGAGCAGACGGAGCGGCTGCGACTGTCTTTCCTTTCTTACCAGGCGGACGAGAAGGACTACGCACCGGAGGAGCCGAAGCGGCGGTGGGTCTCTTCAGCCCTTGTTGACGAGGCGGAGAAGGAGGAGGTAGCTGGCTGCTCGAGCGCGCCGGCGCAGGCGGAGACGGAGGCGGAGTGCCGTCACGCGACGGAGAAGGAGGCCGAGTGCCCTGATCACTCGCTGGAGGAGGCGGAGGAGGAGGCATAGGAGTAGGCGGGCCGTGACTCGCCGGAGGACGAGGAGAAAGCGGAGGCGTCCAGTTCGGAAGGTGGATGAGGTCCTTCCGCCATAGGCATGGAGTCTTCAGAGAAGAACCTAGCCGAATCTCCCCTTCACCCGTAGGATGGTCAAGCTCAAGGCACTACTGGAATTGATAAATTTGCCGTCTACCGTGCCTTTGCCGTCTGCTGACGCATGGCAAAGATGCTCTTTGCCGTCAGTTGGTACAAAGCGAACGACAAAGAGGTTGCTGATGGCAAAGGCTTTATTTGCCGTCTGCGACCTCTTTGCCGTCTGCTGACGCATG